>NC_141685.1:2139067498-2141467498 GCF_964263255.1 Lissotriton vulgaris
TGAGGGTGAGAGTGAGGGGGTGAGGGTGTGGGGTGAGTGAGGGGGTGAGGGTTAGGGGGTGATTGTTAGGGGGTGTGAGCGTTAGGGGGTGTGAGCGTTAGGGGGTGTGCGGGTTAGGGGGTGTGAGGGTGAGTGTGAGTGAGGGGGTGTGAGGCTTCGGGTGTGTGACGTTGCGTGAGTGTGAGTGTGTGTGTGTGAGGGTGAGTGAGGGTGTGAGAGGTGTTGTTACGCAGAGGGTGTGTGACGGTGTGTGAGGGTGAGGGTGTCTGAGGGTGAGTGAGTCATTGTGAGGTGTTGAGGGTGAGTGAGGGTGAGTGAGGGGTTGAGGGTGAGTGAGGGTGAGGGTGAGTGAGGGTGAGTTAGGGTGAGGCGTTGAGGGTGAGTGAGGGTGTGGTGTTGAGGGTGAGTGAGGATGAGTGAGAGTGAGGGTGAGTGAGGGTGAGTGAGGGGTTGAGGGTGAGGGTGGGTGAGGGTGAGTGAGGGGTTGAGGTTGAGTGAGGGTAAGGGTGAGTGAGGGTTGAGGGTGAGGGGTTGAGGGTGAGTGAGGGTGAGTGAGGTGTTGAGGTTGAGTGAGGGTGAGTTAGGGTGAGGGGTTGAGGGTGAGGGGTTGAGGGTGAGTGAGGATGAGTGAGAGTGAGGATGAGTGAGAGTGAGGATGAGTGAGGGGTTGAGGGTGAGGGGTTGAGGGTGAGTGAGGGTGAGGGTGAGTGAGGGTAAGGGTGAGTGAGGGTGAGGGTGATCATGACGTGGCACAATCCGCTTTCGTAGAACAGAGGCTTGGCTTGGCTTGGCTGTTTCCAGGCCTCGGGCGAGACATTACAAAGACACAGGTGCAATAGGGTGCGCACTTGGCAAAGGTGAGTGCGTTCCTAGGACACCACGAACTGTGAACACACAAGAAAGGCAGCAGTGTGACGGAAGACTGTTGCGCAGAGAGGGCCAGGAGCGGGCCAAGACCAAAAAATTACTAAAATAGCAGGAATGTTCAACGAGAACATTTAGAGCTGAATGCAATAATTGCAGGGGCAATGAGTAACAACTGCACGAGTGGGAAACAGTCTATAAGGGAAAGAATGAGCCGTATGGAAGTATTAGGAACTATAGAGAAAGTCATGAACTGCAGAAAGGGTGGAGCTTACAAACTACAGGGGAAGTAGAGCGCAGTAACAGGGTACATACCAGGTGTCCCCGCAGGCGGAATCCAACAGAACTAGAAATAAATGAAACATGAACTGCCAATGAAAATAGTAGGATGAGATGACCCGGAAGATCAACGAAACGGAGCACAGGTAAGGCTTAGAGATAGGGGTACAGCTGTATAGTGCTGAGAGGGGTGAGCATGAATGGCTGAGGCAAACAAGAGCAGCTCATTCCTCGTTGTGTGTAGACCTCCTAGGAGTTACTCGAGACATTGCAGACGAAAGGGCCCCAGCAAAGTCTGAATGGCTCAGAAATCTGGACCCATGCTCCAGCACAGCATACACATGTGTAGCTTATCAGGGGGCGCCGCGAGGAGCAGTGCCCAGTATCGTTCAGAACAGTGAAGTCCAGGGCGTGCTGCAGTATGACAGGTACGCGGGGTCACTCATGCCACGGAGTGCTGGGAGGCTGCGGGATACCAGTGGTGCTGCACGGCGGGAGATAACGATTACGTGCTGCACAGCAGGAGATGCAGCGAGGCAGTGTTCAGAAGTCATTTGGAGTTATTGAGGAGGCTGGTTGTTTGGTATGGGTTGTCTCGCGGCAGTGCCACGGACACGCAGAGAGAGCTCCCTCGGTACTTACATGCTAACAGCCCAGGAAGGCAGCGGGGCAGGCAGCTCGGTAACACCCAGGCGGCTGCAGTCCAGCAGGTCCCCCGGAGCAATGATGAAACCGAAAGTAATAGGTTTTAGAAGCTGAGACAGCCGCCAATGCTGAAAGCACAGCAACGATTTTGTTAAAAGGCCAGCAGCTAGCACATAAATCTGTAGACGCGTCACCGATATGTCAGCTAATGGAGTCTGCTCGACACTTCTTAACAAGCCTCCCATCGAGTGTAAAGCCTTTATGTAAACCAAACCCACACACAGCAGTGGGGGCGTAAAGAAGCTGGTTTAGTGCGTTCTCTCTTAGCTCCAAGCCTTTCACCGTAACACGGCGGGCAGGGGAGAGGGCGGAGAGGGGAGAGGTGCGACACGGCAGGCAGGCAGGGGAGGAGAGTAGGAGGAGGAGGGGGGAGGAGAGTAGGGGAGGCACGGCCTAGCGGCCGTGCAATCAAGAAGTGAGGGGGCGGAGCTGGGGGAGAGAGAGTAGGCAAGGCAGGCGGCTGGGGGCATGTGCACGCGCATTTAAGCTCAATGCGCATGCGCATTGAGCTTAAATTTCTCGTGCACTGCAAGGAATCGCCACGATTCCTTGCAAGTTGGATAAAGAGTGGATAAGCCACCATAGACTCGCAAGCTCGATGCGCATGCGCATCGACAGGCGAGACCTAAAAACGTATTAACAATATGGAGGACCCGCTGGCAACTATTAGGACACAGTGGAGTGCGGATGGGATGGAACTGGATGACGAGGATTAGAGGGAGGCGGTCTCCTCCCCAAGGGTGGTGGCTATACAGATAAGACTCAGACTAGCGCAGCTGAAGATTCTCCACAGGTCATATGTCACGGGCCCCCGTCTGGTTCGAATGGGGAGTGTCGGAGGGGGTGCGGAGAGCTTGGAACCTTTATGCATATTTTGTGGCACTGTGCGGAGATACAGGAATACTGGGTAAAGATACACGATGCGCTGGGAGGCGTTCTGGGGATAGAGAGAGCTCCGGAGGCCCGCAGGTGCATCTTGAATGTTTGGGAACCCACAGATCTGAGCGTATATGGGAGACAATGGGTGACGCTGGCATGTATAGTAGCCAAGCAGAACATTGCTCAGCTGTGGGGAGCTAGCCAGTCACCCAGAGTCGAGAAGTGGATGGAAGACCTGGATTGGTGCATGTTCAGAGAGAGGTCGGTTTATGTTGCCAGGGGTTGTCCTGAAAGTGGGGGAAGGTCTGGGAGAATTGGAACGGATATCGTGGAGATATTTGTGTCCCCCTGATAGGTCAGGATGAAGTGGATCCCTTAATAATATTCTGTATTTATTATTTTGAAGTATGGAAATGTATTAATGACAAAAGTGAAAGCAGCCATTGTCTCCAGAGGTTTTTCTTTGTGATTTTGTTAATACAAATAATTTAAAATATATATATATATGGGAGCTCAGGATGCATGCATCTTGAACACAAGTGCTGTGGTCTCTTGTAAGCTTTTTACATGCAGAAGCGTTGCACGTTAGGACATCAGTTGATATCACTATAGTGAGAGGCATTTATTACCAGTTTTAATAAATGCCTCTCATTATAGTGATCTATAAACTGATGTACTAAAGTAAAAAGCTCCCACACGTTAAAAGCATATAACAGATGCCGAAACCCCCTTAAAGTTCTACCAGCCGCCACTGGAAGCATTGGGTGTTTTTTACATTATAAAGAGATCAGGGACCCTATGGAAGGTGAAATGCAAGGTAAGACGCAGAGGGGTAAGAAATTAGTCCTTTATGCACTACAATGAAAGAATACAACTCATCCAATCAAAAGATGGTGAAACTGAAATGACAAACAAGAAAAGGGTTGGAAACTATCTAATCATGAGTAGCAAACTGAGCTAGAAAAGAAAGCCATCCAGTCATGAGCATGGGCGGTCACAAAAAGCCTCTATTAGATACAGTAGGCCTGTTTGGCAATGATAGCTAAAACTGTCCGTAGGCGAGATCTGAAAGTGATACATGAATACTGAAATTCATTGATACACTGCATCCATCAAAGAACAGGCTTGCAGAATAAAGACTGGAAAGACAAACCAGCACCTGGGACCTGAGAAAGTCCCAGATAATGACACCTAAAGAAAACAGAGTAACGTATGTATTGTTCTACCTTAGTTTTACTCAGACCTGTAATAGGAGCAGTGTAAACTGAGGGATAGTCAAGCCGTCCAAGGCCGCAAGCCGTTGGATCAGTTAGCCTGAGAGATTGCATTGCTATTTGAGGCCTTCACCTGTGAGACAGTGCTACTACCGGAGGCCTGAACGTGTAACTTATTCTACATCATATAGGAGGTAGATCTGCTACTATGCCCTAGACGGGCAGCTTCTGTGCTGACAGAGGGATCTGCTGTCTGTTGCCTGAACGCGAACATTCAGCATACAGTGACAGCACCATTAATGTCTGGTGAAAAATGTATAGGTCTTTGATAAATTGAGGGATAACTGTGTGAAACAAACATTTGTATGGTTCGTGTAGCATTGGATGTAGCACTGCTATCTAAAGCCAACTCTTGTACATTCTGCATTACTTGAAAGATATATCTGCTAGTAAGGCCTGAACCTGTGCGGTCTGTGAAACGTGCTATAGCTCAGCTGTCAAAAAGCAAATATTCAGAAGATCTATGCAACCTGCAGCATAGCTCTCAGCGAGGCATAGGAGTTATGCGCCTCCTGAAGCGCAATTCTGCTGACAACACAGCCGGACAGGGCATTCTCCTAACCTGGCTCTTTCTTGGTGAGCTGCAGGCCTGGGAGTTCCTTTCTCCGCAGGGCGTGCTGGCATGAACCAAATATGCCCCCTTGTCTCTAGACAAGGCAGCCGGCAACAAAGTGCTACATTGAAAAGTTTTGCCAGGGCTCATTTGGTTTCCTGTTGGTCCTTGGTTGTCACAATCAATAGTATGTTGCAAGGTGTAACCTGAGTTACAGCTCTGCTTTCCAAGGCCTCATACTGTCAAGTGTGATCTAAGCGATGGGTATCAATCTGTGCGATAGGCACGCTGTGGACTCTGACAGCAGAGCTATGTAGGGCCCTGACTTGAATGTTCTGATGCCAGCAATATATTTCTAATGTTTGTTTCCAAAGCCTTTAAGGTCCGTAGAACATTAAGTATAGTTGTGCTGTCTGAAGATAAATGCTAACGTTTTGTGTCAGTTGAAGTTAGCACTACTACATGTGGCATGAACCCGAAACTTTTGGGAACTCTTTAAAAGCCGGTCCTGACGAATTGCCCCCTGATCATTATAAACTCCATGGCGGTTAGAAACATGTCGACCTTTTAACTCCTTTTTGGTCACCAGGTATCATTGTCTCTATTGTTGGCTACCATGTTTTTAATTGGACAAGCATATTTGCTTAGTTTATTTTAATTCACTATACTCTCACACTAACCTTCACCAATCTACACACAGCGCCCTACACCTGCACCTTACATACACATTGGGACAAATGACCTATAATAAAGAGCCCCCTTGAGTGTGCCCGTTGGGCATTGCAGCCCTGGTCCGACGAGGAGCAAGACCTATAACGAAAGCATGACACCCACACGGGTGTGTGAGGGCCCTAGTTCCAAAAGGAACCATCCCCCTACCTTTGTTTCCTACATATCTGACCCGTTACACTCCCTCCCAGGAATTGCATACCTTTGATTATATTTATCCCGGAGCACGTGTGCTGGGTCTTCATGCGCTCTTGGTCCCCCCTTGTGACTGATTTGCTGCAGCTCATTACAGACTCCGACGATTGCCCGCCCTGAACAATTCAGACCAAAGCATGACCGAACATGAACAGACTGGGTGTACTGCAACTTGTGTGACCGACCGTTGTGTTGGAATTGTGTGCGTATTGACTGCCTCAGTAAACCTACCAATTAGTCCATTTGTACTTGTGTTAGCACATACAATTAGTTAAGTGTATACTGTAATGCTCCATTTCCTTGTTTTATCTGTAGGTCTTGGTTGTGCAAAAAACAAGTATTTTAAAAACAAAGTAAACAATTTAGGTTTTTACAGCCCTAAATTCAGATTTGACAGTACAAGATTAATCAGTCTGTCGAAAATACAAAATATGGAACCCTGGCCCCTCATGTACAGCCTTTTTTTTAACTCTTCGGTGCAACATTTTGAAAGATAGCTTGGTTCACCAGTAACACAGGAATAATCAAATGACACTAGTCGCATTGTTCATACCTATAATCTGATGCTCAAAACTGGTTAATTTAGTCAAATTGGCTTTACACAATAGGGAGAAAGTGTGCACATGGATTACATTTTGCAGAAAGCCCACTCAATGATTCTTTGATTCTCCAAACTGAGAAATACTGTACTCAGCTTTTCTCAAAAGAAGAACCTAAACCAGTGTATTAAAGCTAAATTAAAATATGCCGTGCTGCGACTATTGCAGATGGCACTTCTAGAGTTTTATCTATATTAAATTAGGCATGCTGCATGTTGACACATATCAACAGTCATAAATTAGAAACAGCAAAGATTAAGGAATATTGTAGAAGGCATTTTATGGTGCGATATATCCATTAGGTATTTTAAAAATGTGTCAATTTTATAACAAATAAACTGATTCTGAGCTCTAATATTCCAAAGTCATGCCTCTCTGTATCTCAGTGCAGTAATAGGAGTTGGTCTCTGGTTCCAAGGTAGTCAATGAGCCAGCATCTAAGCTACGCATGGGGTACAGCCTATTTAGTATAAATATGGAAGGCATAGTAGAAAGTGCGAGTTTCAGGAGTGGTTGTCACTCTACAATTTTCAGAAGAGGATGTTGTGATGCCTTTGAGCTACTTCAGCAGGGGCGGACAAGGTCCAGGGTCTATACCACTGACTGTCAGGGATTCAGTCGATGATACAAGGTTTCAAATGAGGGCTCAATATGTACAAGATTCAGAGAGAACATACATCTAGAATGATCGTTTGAATCGCCACTCTTACAGGCTACGAATGAATTAACAAAACAGCCAATGGTTAAAAATGGAAAATTCCACTAACAAAGTAGGTTCCCAATTGACAGAGGCCATCAGGGCATTCACCCCTTCAAAAGAAGAGAGAAATTATGTTTGAAAGGTTTTTCAAGAACAGTTTACTGTTGTACAGCCAACGGTATTGTAAAAAATGATGTGTAAGGGTGCACTGTTGCCAGTCTCCGCCTCTCGAATTACATCACTTCCTATCAACTCAACAGTGGGAACAAAGAAGCTATACCGTTTGCTTTTGATATCTATTTTGTATCTAATATTCTTCATAATTGCATTATAGTTCTGAAGAACTTGGAAAGATTCACAATGCAACGTTATGAAGCAGATCTGTGCTACAAAGTTGTATGTTCATAAAATCAAGCATCTCACAGACTGCTCAACTGTCTCTTTTAAAAAATGGTCCTTCAAAATAATTTTTTTATCACATCTCTCTGCTGAAACAATATACTTAACAATTCAGTATCCGAGGACGAGTAGCAAGGAGACCCCCACCTGGTATTCGAACAGCTGCTAACCTGAGCCTACCCACAGCTCAAAGTGGGACAAAGAGTGGAAAAATGTACAACTATTTCCCATCCACGAGTTACAAAATATACTGGCAGAAGGTATTAAAGAAACTAAAAGGTCTTCTTGAAGATAGAAATATATGGCTATATGTGCGGTAAACTATAGGGTGTAAAACATATATAAAAACTAAGCATTCGCCCAACGCTTTATTCATCATATACAGCTGTATCAGTTTCAATGTAAATAAATTCCTCATCCATAATGCGTTGTGACAGTCCTCAAACTTTGGGCAATCCTTACAACACTTCACCCTCCATGCTTTCAAATGCACCTTCCTGCACTCGTTGTCAGTTATTCCTTCTGCCATTTCTTAAATGCAGTGGGTCGAAGTTTTCAGCAACTTTGATAACCAAGGCAGTAGAACAAAATAAAACTAAGGTTGCATTCTTTTCTAGTTCATCCTTTTCCCTCCCCTTCAGGTGCTCAGTTTCTTTAGAATGAATCCATTCTAATATTCCAGACCATGTTCCACTGCCAGGTTTACTACAACAAAAGGAATTATAAACACATGCGTAAACAGGATTTACCTGAAGGTGTCCTGCGATTACTCTGCCATCTGGAAACAGGTAATTTGCAACTTCACAGACAGGACTCTCTATACCTAGAGATTTGCAGTGCTCGCGGGCCTCAAGGCAGGCAAAGTTATATCTCGCTTGCGCACTGCCAACAACAGAGAGCATTCCGCTGGGGACAGCGAGGGACGCCTCCTCCATTGCCTCAGCACGTACCTTCACTGCATACAATGCTAGAAGCACAGAAAAAAACATGTTACAGGACGGCTGGACCTGGAAGCCAGCAGACAATTGCACCATGAAACCTTCAATAAGCAAATCAGTCATTCATGAAACTGCGCTCCAGATGGGGGTACAAAGCATTAAAAAAAAAAAGTTTAAGCACCCAAATATCAAAATTAATCATAAAATAGATATCATGGACGGCACACAGACTGCAACTACAGAAAAAGAAAGATAAGGGAAAATGGGACACTGACCTGCGAGTAATTAGCCTACTAAAATCTGGATTTTTTGTGAAGACTTCAAGGATGTCACACTTACAGGATCAGTCTTCACTACCTTCTTCCCCCATATACAGTTCAACTTGAAACACAAACTATGCCCTCAACAGGCTGTGCTACTGGTACCCTTCATGATAGTGCCTGCAGAGACCAGGGTGAAGGGTCTCTCTTACAGCCTTTTTATCTGCATCTTCTCAGCCACTTGAGCAAGCGATGAGGTTTATGGACAGTTAATACGGTGTGACTCACATGATCAAACGTCAAGCCTCTCGTGCCCTCATTTCTGCACCCAGAGAAGCAGATCACTTTTACAGAATACGCTGTGCGATCCCACTCTGGACATATGTACAACTCTGCGAGAGATCCCACTTCACCCTCACCGCTCTAGATCTTCTTTTCTTCCTCTCATGCACTTGGATCCTCCAAGCTCTGACTACTATATAAAGACTGAAGTCCATTGCCCCTGCAGCAAAGATAAGCAATCAGATGTTTTTGAAGAATTCACAGATGGCAGTATTACAGACTTGTGATTCTTCTATCATCCAGGTCTTCAAGGAGTTTAGCTGATTGCCATTTAAGTAACTCACTGTTTGGTCAGATTCAGCAGTCCTCTCCGGGCCATATATGGACTATCAATCTGGTCTCATAAGTGACCCCGCACAAACCCATGTGTTATATCTGCTGACTTCAGGTGGCAGGTAACCAGATGTGAATTGGACTGGGTTTCGTTATGCACAGCTGCTCCACTGATCTGAACTACTAGCTTTGAAGTATGCTTAACCTGGTAAAACCCAGAGTTTTGGGCGAGCCAATCTCTTAGCAGAGCAGTTTCTATTAGCTGCCACCTAGCTTCATAAGTCCAGTGCCAAGAAGATTCTCCCCGCTCCGACTCAGAATTAGCTTTATTAAAAACTGCCTCAATACAGAACGGTCATGGGAGCGGAGTCCAAGGCTTCTCAGTTTAACGCGAAGAAGTGGGTGGAAGGCACACAAGGCTCTCAGACTAGGCACACCCTGAGAAGCATTGGAGCAGGAGAGCAAATGGAGGAAAGCAGCTACACGTCAGCTTGGTCTGCACAGTGTGTGGGGCACAGGTGAGAGGAGCAAGGCTCGGTTTCCCACGCTGTTGCAAGCATCATGAAAGAGAAAGTGCTATGCTGACACTTGTGGCACCAGGGAATCTGTACATGGAGGAAGGGGCAATTTTTCACCATATTAGTAATGAAGACCTATAATTAATACATTTCATGGTGCATTTTTAGAAAATGTTGTACCTTATTGCTACGCTTGGATTGTGATTTCAATAACTCACAGATGCTTTGTTATAATGTGTTCATAAATTGCTAAAAAGCTGCTATGTTTTCTAGGATGTACTATAAACTATTGTGAAATTGCACAATTTTAAATATCTGCTTCAAGACTGCAAACCTGAAAGATACTACCTCGAACTGAATTGCCCATAGTATTCTTAGCATACCTTCTGTAAAGTCTAGGACGCCAGCAAAGACCAAAGCTGCAAATTCTCCAACACTGAAACCAGCAGCTGCAACACACTTCTCGATGGCCTACATGAGGATAGAGGGTTTAACATGTCATGAATAGGACAAAATAGTACATTATAAATATGCAAAGCATTTATTAAAAAATCAGCTGACGCTGGTGAAGGACATTTTAATAGTCACACCACTAATGACTGAGCAGCATTTCTTCCATTGTCTTTAACATTTCTTTGTTTTTTAATGTTCAAACACTTCATTCATGAAATGTAAAAGTTCCATAGGGCATAGTAGGTATTCGATGGCTGGCAACCACATGGGTCAAGAAGTGCAATAATTCTGCTTCACACATCTTCGTTCCAGATAAGTTCCAACAACCATGGTTACCAATATATCTTTTCGTAAGCAGTTCAAGTTACATTGTTATTATGGGTATGGTCCTAGGAACATCGCCCACAGAAACGTGCTCTTTATCCCCTCATTCTGGAAAATGCCCCACTTTGCTTTGGATTACAGGGTGTATTATTAGTATTTATTGTTTTTTAAATGGAATAGGAAAATATTTTTTAAATAAAAAAAAACAAGAGGTACAACAAGCCACATTGCAGAAATTCTAAATGATCATGCCTTCCATCAGATGGAAGTAGGTGCCTGGGCCTCCTTTGCTCCTGCTAATCAATCAAACCTATTCAGAAAATAGAGGATGATCCTGACCTGCTACAGGAACAGAAGAAAGTTGAGCTGGAGACTTCCAAGCCTGTCTTTTAGTATAAATATAATGATTAAGGATACTTTTTATGTGAGAAGAACAGAACTACATTAACAAAAACACAATGAAGTACAATTTCTCCTTCATCCTCATCCCTCCACAATATTTTGTGGCAAAGTCCTCTGGCAACTCCTGTGTTCTTGACCATCACAGTCTGTCCTGTTCCCACTTCACTTGGCTTGATGGAAGTGGAGAGTAGGGTAGGGTAATAGAGGGTAGGGTAATTGAGGGGGAAATGGAGAAAGCCGTCCCATTCAAACACATAAGAAAGCGTCTCGGCACTTACCTCATCACATTTCTCAGAACAGTTACAACTTTATAACTCAAGATAATAAACTATACATGAATAGGCCAAACTGAAAGAAAAAAATCAGGCCAGCAGACAACCAATGATCTTCTTAATCCATCTGCCAAATCCTTTAATTGTGCAACTAAAGTTTGGACTTACATTTGTAGAGGCAAAGAAAATAGAGGATTTCTGCATTCGAGGAGTTTAAAGGTGGTGAGCAGAGTACCATACCGTACCTATGCAGCCAGACTGACTGCCGGCAGCTTATTGAAAGCACAAGAAACGAAAGGAGGGGGTGATGTTGCCAAGGGAGGGGGCAGAAAAGGCAAATAGGAGTGGTACCAAGACAAAAACTTTGCGTTTATCAATCTGCAGGGGTGTTGAACGGAGTACAACATTTGCCAGAAGCCTGAATATTAGAGGTACAGATTAACCAATTTATCGTCTTATCTGGAAAACCTAATGGTGGACCAACAACTTCCAACGGAGCACAGAGGTAAAGCAAAATGAAAAAAATTGTGAGTGTGATGGGCAGAGGTGGAAAGGATTGGAGATGTGGACAAGAGCGGTTTCCACAAAGTGAAATATGCAAACCCCAGATTGCAGTGGATCTGGTAGGTTAAAAGAATCAATAGAAAAGCAAATGAAATATTGAATGGAAGGAAGTAGCGATACAGGATGGTAGCTGGAGGACTGAAGGATCAGCAATCTGCTTTTTTACAGAGGGAGGATGGCCATAGATTTAAAGCATTATGGGTTTGAATGGTTGTCAATGGAGACGAGGCATCAGAAAATGCTTGATGAAGGGCTAGTGGTTTAATCGCTTAAAATACATTGGTGCTGGAAGGAGAGCAGGTAAGGCGGGCAGGGTCTACTTCACCCCTGTAGAAGTTTGTGTGAAGGCGTCAGGAAGAGGCCATAAGAAGGATGTGCAGCTTGTTAACAGGCAATATTTTAGACGAATAGAAGGCTGGGCCATGTGGTAGAAATAGAGGGTGTTATTTTTGGTGAGCAGTTAACCGTGGTGAGGCTTTCTAATGAAAGAGTGCGTGTTCACAAACATGAAAATTCAAAATAGAATGGCTAACGCAAAATTAAAGATCAGGTATTTTTTTAGCAAAAGATATTAGAAGTAGTTTAATACAGGTTAGTTAAAAAAAAGTGCAGTAGAAACATGGAGACAGTTTCTAACTTTTCTATAATTACCCATGGATTGCATAAAAAAATCATGTTGCCATAAATCTCATTTTTGTCAATGTACAGCTAGAAAAACAGGGTAGAATAGCAGCGTTTCGTTTTTCTTTCAACAGGTGCTTTAATTAAAGATGGTTTTATACAGGGATTGCAGACCCACATGAATAATAACAAGGTTAAAGATTCTACTAATATCGTCTGTTTTCTGGCTATGAAAATATAAGGAGAGTTCCTATTGGACATTGGCAAGAGGTTCACTGTGTGTGGCTACGGCGATAGCAACGATAAAGCCTCGTCTCAGTTTTTTTTTTTAGCTGTTCTTTCTATCACAATGTTAGAAATGAGATTCTGTGTATGAACATGAGCATGCCGTATCTTTGTTCTATAAACGAATCCTGAAGGTAAGTAACAGCAAATTGGCAAAAAATTACATTGTATACATATCTCTGATCCGTGCCGATATTAACGGGGTTCAGAGGGTGGGACCGTGTCGGGATATTGACCCTTGGCAATGTAATGCATGCCACCACAATGAAATCTTTTCACTTCAGACCGATTTTGATTTACATAAATCATAATTCTATAAATTCCTTCAGCTCTGACACGAACTTTAATCCCAGCTCCATACATTAGAGTTCCTCCCCGAGTTTCAACCTTTAGAGGGGCGACTGCTCACAGGAGACCTAGGACCTCACAAGATCAAACAGGTCTATCAGACACTGATGACCCATACACCCACCACATTGGACAAGACAAGGCTTGCATGGCAAGCAGATATACCTGAACTCACCGACGATGATTGGGCCAAAGCCATCGCCAGCCCCCGGGGTGCGGCAGTGTCCATGCATTTTTGGCTTATCCAATTTAAGTATTTACACCGCACATATTACACTAGGGTATGTCTATGGCGGATGGGCGTTATTCAGTCCCCTGTGTGCACAAGGAGGGGTCATTTTTACACACAGTTTGGAGCTGCTCGGCATTACAGCCGTTTTGGCGCCGAATTAGTTTGTGTCTTCATGAGGTGCCCACATGGGATCTCCCGCTCGACCCTCGCCTTTTCCTGTTACAGTCCACGTTGCCAATCAACCTATATCCATTGTTGTTTTGCTCACCATGCCATCCCAGTTTGGACCCAGCATTATGCAAGTCAGTCTTGACCCTGTGCCCAATGGGAACAGTCCAGCCCGAACAGCCCGAACTGCCAGGCCAGGTCCTCCCTGGACTGGAAACAAGTATCCTAGGACCGGTTTCGGAGTTTCACCCCTCTTTAGCCAGAATACCTTGACTCCAGGGTCATGGAGAGCACGGGACCCACGTCTGCTTGTTTCCGGTCCTGGGAGGACCTGGCCTGGCAGTTCAGATTGGACTGTTCCCATTGGGCGTAGGGTCAAGACCGACTTGCATAATGCTGGGTCCAAACTGGGATGGCATGGTGAGCAAAACAACAATGGATTTAGGCCCAGATCTCTGTACTGGGGTGATTGTATGACATTGTTCTGCATTCTGTCCATCAATTTGTCTTTTTGCACTATGATGTGACGTCCCACAAACAGAGCAACATCGCACTTAACCCTACAATCGTGTGACAATCTATCAATATGTTCCTACCAACTACTCGATCGGGCTTAAAAGTCAGCACCGAAAAAGGGAAGGAAACACAGTTATACCTTTTCTTTCGAGATTTATCTCATTTTTTAATATTTCTCTGACCTGTATGTGAACATTGTTTTCTTGGGAGGCGCAGCGGATTTAAAATTCCAATAAGTTCTGCGGTACAGTTTTATTGATGCGACCGTTTCATGTTTAGAGTCTGTTGGTAACCGAATCAGTAAGCACTGCTTTCTACGGTCATTAATTTAACCCAACACTGCCATTTAGTGTACTTTAATTGTACCTGGCACATTGAGAGATGGAATTCTGCGAAAGAATACCTACATTTACAGTGTCAGAATGTTAACTAAAGCGTTTATAAGTACTTTTCATTAAGGTATTATCGAATGCGACGTAACAGTTTGCATTGTAAAAAATGCGATGCACTTGAAAGCGTTTACTTTGTTTTCACTACAATGATCAATATAGACTACGGTGTAAAGCTTCTGAGTGTTAAAGAAATACACTTTGTAAAATTCGGAACACCTTACCATATTCTAATATGTTTGTCGCATGACTTACTTGGCAGTAATTTTCAAGTCTTGGCTCGCGCACAGGATTCGAGCGAGAGACCACTCTTTGTGTGGATCTCCCTGATAAATTGTTGGGTTGCTGTTGTGACCTTGCCTGTGGAATTTGTCACGCTGCTTCTTAGGTGGTCTCGTGCTGCTGCAGTCATGAAGCACTTCGAATGCCGTGCACGGGATTCGGTGAGTTCAGGACGACTGCAGCAAGGGACGGTCACTGCCTTCAGTAGTCAAGGGAACCTCATGGCTAAATTGGGGTATTAAACCACCTTGGATTGACAGCTACGACGTGCGACTTCTTATTTACTTCATTTGGCGACGATTTGCCTGCAATCCCACCATAGCTGGGTACGAACCTAAGTTCTACACTCGCAATTTGCTACCACAGTGTAGTGTCTTGCTTTATCAGAATGTTACCTTGTCACTATTGAATATGGAATCTGTAGGTTGCTAAGGATGACTGTGGAACCTATAAGTTGACAGTTACCAGTCTCCGGTGCTGGATGGGGTTTCTGATGTCTGCATCTTAATAAAGAAGAAATCAACTCTACTACTGCAGTCTCCGGTGCTCCTGTTGAGGTCAATCTTACATTTGGCAATGAGCGGAGTATATGAAGACGAGCCCTTACCGTCTAGAAACCCCAACACACCATCCTGCAGAAGACTCTTCCATCCTTGTATCGGGTTCAACTTTGTCTGGATCGGAGGAGAGGACGATTGGCGTCTTTCACTCTGTATCAAGGTTTAGTGCCATTCCTGGTGTCTCTTGAAACACCGACGGAGGGCAGTCTGAGGGGCCTTGCTGCATCGCATGAGGGAATTGCGTGCCGAGACTCGCCCAGACGCGCAAAGAGATCCACAGTGCGATCTTCAGCAGAAGTCACTTGAGTCTACCACGTCATTGACAACGCTCGTCACCTGATGTTGCATGGGCTGATGCGTTGCTAAGCTAGTGGCCTGCAACCCTTTGCCCCGCAACCATACCCTGACACACATTAGCACGTGACATCACTTTGCTGCTACCATTTTAGTTTGGGAAACAAGCGCGTTAAGGCGTTTCACCGCTGACGCGCACAGCCTCTTCATTCTTTTGTCTTCTACGGAGTTTCAGCGCTGATGCGCACAGCTTCTTCAAATGTCTTATGGAGTATAAGCGCATTATGGCTTTTCATTGCGGACGCGCACAACTCCTTCACTTCTCTGATTTTTAAGGTGTGTCAGCGCTGACGTGCACAGCTACTTATTTCGCCTACCCTTATGGTTTGCTGTACGTCTAAATTATCACGGATCTACACAAAGTTGTCACGGTATGGCTTCTCAATGTAGATTGCTCTAATTCTTCTTCTCTAGCTGTTTCAAGAAGTTGACTGTTGATGCACACATCTATTTTTATCAATTACATTGTGGGTTGATATAAAAGTGTCCACGAAGGAATATACGCTGTTGCACACAGCCTTAATTTTCCTTTTTGTTACATTGTGGGTCATTATAAAAGTTTTCAGGAAAGGGCAGCGCTGATGCACACAGCTGACATTTCTCTTCAGGAGCCTTTTACAATGTTGCGTTGTTGTGAATGGCTCTTTACATTATTATTTGTCTACACTGATTGTCTCTATGACATAGGTACATTTTTTGTATCTGCTGCTCCTATAGATATTTTTTGCTGTCATCTTTCTTTTTTGTGACTTTGTTTTTCAAATGTTTTCACTATGCAAAACATTCCAGCTCCACCCTTTTTCTTATCTTCCCCTGGGGGGCCAGTTCTACCTTGGGTGAAGTGCTGAAAGGAAAATGTCACTTTCAATGCATTGCTTAGGTTCAGAGGGGCAAGAGGTGTCCGAGTACCTTCCTAATCTCTCGGATGGTGATGCCATGGGTCTAAATTAATTCGCGATTTCGGTAAAAAAAAAAAACAGACTTACATTACCTGCCAAAAGTTAGCACCGTTCTCGAAAGGTATCATTTTGGAAGAGATGCAGAGACAAGATGAGTCGGTGGAGCAGTACATTACTGAACTACGAAAACTTGCTTCTACGTGCAATTGTGCAGTTTCTTTGGAAGAACGACTCCAAGATCAATTCATGTTAGGCTGTAGTATCGATAAAGCAAGGGACATCTTGTGGCAGAAATACAATCTGTCACTACACTAGGTTCTTACCATAGCCAAGACTCATGAACACTCTAAGGCTTGTGTTGAAACAATTCGGAAAAATTAACCTCCAAACAAGAGTGGAGGTAATGGTGTAAAGGTAGTTGACAAAGAAAATGTGACTAAAAAAAATCCCTGTTAAGGTGGAGAACAAACCTTCTTTCTTCCAAACCTTTCTCTGGCAAGTGCTACAGATGTAGTAATCCTGGACATATGGCTGATTTCAAAGGTTGCTCTGGTTGGAAGGTTATATGTAATGTTTGTGGACGCAAGAAATCAGAGAAGTAGATCTTTATGAAGATGATTTAGAGTTAGAGGAGGTAAACATTTGTCAAATCAAGGGATCTGGTAGTAATGGTCCCATGGGGATGGTACTAATTAATGATACACCAGTGAAGAGGCTATTTGACTCAGGAGCTAAAGTTACACTAATTGCCAAGTCTTTCTTTGAACAACATCTGATGAAGAAAGTTAAATTGTCTAAGCCTGATATAAGACCAAGAGGGTATGGCAGAGAAATAATTGATCTCTTGGGATACTTTTGGGGAACAATTGATTTAAAGGATAGTATCATCCCCAGAAAGGTGTATGAGTCCATGAAGGGTGATTCTCTCATAAGCTGGTTCCATCAACGTGACTTGCACGTGTTCTTGGACCCTCACAAAGATCCTTCTGTGTGCTTGAAGGAAATTCCGTCTGTTAATCAAGTTGGTGATGACTGGAAAACTTGGGTCAAAGCGTTTGCTGAGGTGTTCGACAGAAAACTTGGGTGCCTCAAGAATTGCATGCATTACATCAAGGTTAAGTGTTATTCGGTTCCAAAGGTGGCTAAGGTTTGGAGTGTACCCCCCTTAGCAAAGGAAAGCATGAGGGTCAAACTTGATAAGTTAGTAGCCAATGGCATCATACAAGAAGTCGAAGGCACAGAATGGCTTTCTCCAATTGTTATGGCCCATAAGGCCAAGGGTGAGGCCAGGCTGTGTGTGGATTTGAGGGAGCTCAATAAAGCGGTGGTAGTGGACCATTACCCCCTACCCAACATTAGTAAAATGTTGTGCTCACTAGGTGGTGCAAAACATTTCTCCTCCCTCGATTTGACCTCCGCCTATCATCAGGTCAAACTACATCCATTATCTCACGATCTTATAGCCTTCATGACACCGTTCAGCACCTTTAAATTTTTGAGGATGCCTTTTGGTCTCATTTCCGCTGCCTCTGTTTTTCAGAGAGTTATGGAGCGAATCTTGTGTGGATGGTGTGAAAATCTACCCCGGCGACATCCTTGTGTTTGGTGTTGACAGCAACGAGCATGATAGTAGGATGAGAGTGGTTCTAGGAAGATTATGTTTAGCAGGTCTGACCTTAAGAGCGGACAAGTGCCATTTGATGTGGCAGAGATTGAATATCTAGGGCATGTATTGACCACAAATGGTATCAAACCAAAACCGGCTCTTGTCAATACCATTAGCGATCTTAGAGTTCCTCAAGATAACGTTGAACTTGTAAAGTTCTTAGGAATGGCTGAACTCTAGCATAAATTCATTCCTAACTTTGCTGGCGTTACAGAACATTTGAGAAATCTTCTAAAGAAGGAGTGCGAGTTTGTAAGGTGTAAGTCCTGTGATGACGAATTTAAAAATGTGAAATTCTTTTTTGAACAAAGCTCCTGATCTAGGTAGCTTTGACCCAAAGAAAGCATCTTATCTCATGACTGATGCTAGTTCTAAGGGTCTTGGTGATGTGCTTCTTCAGATAGCTGGTGATGAGGAGGAACCCATCTTGTTTTTGTCTAGACCTTTGAGAGATGTGGAGTAAAATTATTCAGTCATTGAGAGGGAGGCTCTTGCTATATTCTGGGCCATCCACAAGTTGCAAAAGTTTCTATGGGGTTGTAAATTCATTGTGGTAACTGACCATAAACCACTGAAGGAAGTATTTTTGAGGAAAGGCATTGATATGGAGTCTCACCGCATTAGAAAATGGGTGGTGGCTCTACAGGAATTTGATTTTATGGTTTCCTACCTTCCTGGGGCTAGCTACATGTTGGCTGACTATCTATGTTAGGTGATGTCCTTGATGATGGTCTTGCAGTTCCTGGTGAGGGTGAATGGTCCTGTGGGGAAGAACTTGAGGAAAAAGTGGATGTCTATCTTATTAGCGAGGGAATTGTTTCTGAGGATGAGTGGAAGGATGAGTTGTCACAAAAGGTTGTCACCATGGCTTTGGGTGAGTGGTGTGGAAAAAAAGAATACAGTGAAGAAGGGTTTCTGGCAGGTCAAAGAGGAGTTGTCTGTTGTTGATGGCATTCTCTTGAGGGGCAGTAAGTAAGTTCCTCCTTGTGATCTTTGGGATCGGTTGCTATAGAGCGCTCATGCCACTCACATGGGAATTGTCAAGACCAAGGAGAGAATTAGGGAAGCTTATTGGTGGCCTGGTGTTGATGTTCATGTACAGAGGGTTGTTAGAAAGTGTGCTTGTAGTGATAGGATACTAAAGTGCAGGAGTCAACCCGTGGTAACAAGAAAGCAGTCTGAGGGGCCTTGGTCTGACATTGCTATAGACATTCTGGGTCCAGGCAAAAGGAATGCATGTGATCAGTACGTATTGGTTTGTTTGGATATGAACTCACAATGGCCGGAGATAAAGGTTGTGAACTCTGTGGAGTCGACTGTTATTGACTTTTTGGATGAGTTGTTCGAGAGGGACGGTTTCCCATCTTCTTTGTTGTTGGATAATGGCGTCCAATTTACCTCTAAGATATTTGAAGAGTTCTTGTCTTCTAGAGGTATCAAGCATAAGAAAGCAGCTTCCTAACCATCCTGAAAGCAAGGTGTTGTCGAGAGGTTTGTGAAAGTCTTGAAGGAGACTTTGCAGCAAACCAATGTGTCAGGATTAAACTAGGAGCTAGTCACTCATGAGAAAAAAAGTCAGAGCGTATAGGTTTACTCCACTTTCTGCTACAGGGATTTCCCCTTTTCGTATATTCAAGGCAAGAGTGGCGAACACTGAGATTTGTCCTTCATGGGTATTTACCAAGAGAACTTTCATTGATGATGATGTTGGGGGTGTGGAAGGATGGAAAGAGAAGCAGAGGCAGATGCTGGCGAGGAGAAAGGTTTGGTTTGATGACTGTACAGCTGTGAAAGAAACTGTTCTTTCTGTGGGGGACTTGGTTATGATAAAGTCTCCTCGCTTGAGCACAGGTTGTTTGAATATTTAGTAAACCATTTAAGGTGATAAAAGTTTTTAATTATGCCATTAAAACCAATGACCACAGAGTGTGGAATCTTAACAGAGTTTCAAAATGTTATCCCAGTGTTGTATCTGATCCCAACGTTTCCTCATCTGTGTCAAATTCTGAAGATAGAAACTGGAGACCTCGTAGGGCGGTTAGTCGTCCTGCAAGATTTTGTGTAAGGTCCTTAAACCTCAAAGTAATGTTTGAAATGCTGCTTTCTCTTTTTGTTTTACGCTTATGTTTATGCTGTAGTTTTATTGTATATTGGGGGAAGGTGATGTAGTGTCTTGCTTTATTAGAATGTTACCTTGTCACTATGGAACATGAAATCTGTAGGTTGCTAAGGATGACTGTGAACCTGTCAGTTGACAGTTCTGGATGGGGTTTCTGATGTCTGCATCTTAATAAAGAAGAAATCAACTCTACTACTGCAGTCTCCTGTTATCCTGTTGAGGCCAATCTTACACACGGTTCGCAACGATTTAATCTATGCATTCACATGAGTTTCGCATTTCCAGGATATTCACCAAGACTATTAAGCACTGCATCTGAGAAGGAACTGTCTTAAAAAAACAAATCTTACTCGCGGCACTTGGATTTGCACGCTCCTTTCCTCGATTACGCAATGAAGTACATTTCTTGTCATTTGGATATGGTGTGTGGCTATAGTTCAGCCAAGTGTATGTCATATATGAAAAACTGAGTTCTCTCCTAGTTTTCCATGTTGGTGGTCACATGCTTGTGGAAATTGTGTTTGAGTTATTTTTCTATATGTTTTGGGTTATTGTGTTTTAGTTTTGTTTATAAAGTAAGGAGATATGTTGTGACCTTGCCGGTGTAATTTGTCACGCTGCTTCTTAGGTTGTCTCGTGCTGCTGTTGTCGTCATGAAGCACTTTGAATGCTGTGCACAGGATTCGGCGACTTCAGGACGACCACAGCAGGGGACGGTCGCCGCCTTCAGCAGACCAGGGAACCTCAGGGCTCTATTGGGGTATTACACCACCTTGGATTGACAACTACGAAGTGCCACTTCTTATTTACTTCATTTGCCAACCTCTACTGCACAGCACACATGTTGAGCTTAAGCATTTCAAGGCGCTGTCATGTGACTGAGGTAAGTAACACATTGAGAGTACCTGAAGATATACGAGGCGCTACGCAAAAAAAGATTCTTTTTTTGGACAGCATCCTGATCACATGTATTTCAAGGATCTCCTCTAGTGCTAATGAGGACATTAAAAAAATACGAGTGGCTTGAAATACCTGTGCTCAGGTTGTGCGTGGTCCAAAAAAGGATTCCCTTGCATTGTACGGCATGCCTTCTGATATAGGAAAATTGCACTTTTTAAAGTGCATTAAAGATTATGCTTCTAAATGTTTGTTACAGCCTATGATTGGATTATTTGAGCCCTACAGCTTTGAGTGCTTTTGGTTTAGGGCTGGCTCCTTTGGGCTTACTTTGACCTAGAAGTTAACAGCTTTGGCTTTGACTGGGTTTCGAAATTTGGCAACACTGCACAGCAGACAAGTTAAGATCCCTGATGGAACTTCTAACTTTTCTGCCCTTGACAGTCCAAATTGCGCTGTTTTACCTTCCGCGATCACTTAATTCATGTGGCAATTCGTGGTCACTTAAATGTGTCAATACTTAAATTCTGGCAGACGCACTGGGCTCACCTCGGGCTGCTCTTGGCTGAGTCGTTCGGCGGCTGCCAAGGAGGAGACGTAGAGGGCAGGCTGGCAGTAAACTGTCCTATCCAGCTGTTCCCGGGGTCCGTGCTGGCAGAGGTGCAGTAGATCGTATCCCAACACCCGCTCTGCTGTAGTAAACATCTCGCGTACTGTAGGGTACCGCAAGGCCCTCCCTCCCACCATGCCCGGGTGCTGGCTACCCTGGCCGGGGAACAGCAGCACGCAGCGGTCCGCCGGGGACTGGTTTTGCCTCTCTTGCGTCGTGGCATCCTCAGCGCCCTGCAACAACTCTCGCAACCTCTCTGGCCTCAGTCCGCGGGGGATGCTATCAGGAGCTGAACCAGAGAGACACCTGATCCCTGTTCTGCCTGCCGTGAGCAAAGTGTGGGGACCAACACGAACTGCGACAGCCATGACACCAAGCACCACACGTGCGCATGGGTGAGAATGCCCGTGAGGCGACCATACGAAGGACAGGCATAGATCCTTCAGTTTCTCGAAATACGACATAAAGGGTCAGCCTGATCTTAAAATGGCCGCTAAACTGGCCAAGGTTGCTGCCTAGTCTAGCTGTTTTGTAGGTCTGTTTACAGCAGAGAATTCCAGTAAAAGAACTAGACCGCGAACAGACCAACGTGAGCGTAAAACCGCAGGACGTCCTGCTGCTGTAGGTTATAATATATCACTTTCCAATACAAAAAATTGAATTTGCATTTCCGTATGTGCTGCTACCAATTGTCGCAAACATTTAACTAGATTTATATCAGCATACATGCCAATACACCCGATTCAGGCGGGAGACTACCGATTTTTCAAACCAACAAAAACGGCTTTATTTGAGCTGTCTCCCGCCTGAAATTGCATTTTCTACATTAGAAGTCAATGGGGAATTTTCATTATCCCATTTTTAAAATTTTAAATCTCCCACGTCCCTGTCCTGAAATGTTGGCATGTATGTATCAGTAAAACTGATTTTAAACGGTGTATCAGTCAAAGTTTTTAGTGTGTTTAAAATAATTGCGACATCTTTCAAATTTGCAGGATTCATTTTTTACAATAAGGACTTGTAGTAGATATTGCCAATATAGAATGCCTTCTCACCAATGTGAGTGAGGCTTTAGTTTCTGATAAAGGAAATTAGTAAATAGTATCCTTAAATCCACCGCAAAGAAAAACAAGCATTTGCAATGCAATAGGTCTCGTATTAGGAAAGTTTGTGCTATTGGTATTGTAAATGAATTTTTTTTTATTTAGGTTTTGTTTTTGAAAATAGCGAAATTAATAGCTTTGTCATGTACCATGCCAATAGTTATAACTTTCGCAAATGTGACACCTATAGCATTTATAATGCAATATGTGTTGTATTTACGCGACTTACATGTATTGATATTACAAATAACAATGGTTTTTATTTTTTTTAATAATTAATACTTAAATAAAAGTTATTGTAATTTATAATGGCAATAGCTTAAACTTTTGTAAATAACATTTGTGAAGATTATGTTCAGTGTATTTTATTGTGACGAAAATCCAAGAACATATGTCAAATATTAACATCTTTTTGTTACATTTGTAATAAAGCTTGAAACATTGAGATAACATATTTGAACCAGTTGTTGTTGAATGGTTGCACAGATTGATGCTGTGGTGGAGCTCAGTGATATTGGGGTGCCACTGAGTGATGCTGTGGTGGTGCTGAGTGATGCTGTATGCTATGCTATGTTTTGTTTTGCTATCCTATGTTTTGTTTTGTTATGCTATGCTATGCTGTTTTGTTATGCTATGCTATGTTTTGTTATGCTATGCTATGCTATGTTTTGCTATGCTATGCTATGTTATGCTATGCTGTGTTTTGTTATGCTATGCTATGCTTTGTTATGCTATGCTATGTTTTGCTCTGCTATGCTTTGTTATGCTATGCTTTGTTATGCTATGCTATGTTTTGCTCTGCTATGCTATGTTTTGTTGTGTTTTATTATGCTATGCTTTGTTTTGCTATGCTATGTTTTGTTATGCAATTCTATGTTTTGTTATGCTATGCTTTGTTATGCTATGTTTTGCTCTGGTATGCTTTGTTATGCTATGCTATGTTTTGCTCTGCTATGCTTTGTTATGCTATGTTTTGTTGTGTTTTATTATGCTATGCTTTGTTTTGCTATGCTATGTTTTGTTATGCGATGCTATGCTATGTTTTGTTATGCTATGCTAAGCTTTGTTTTGTTATGCTATGCTATGTTGTGTTTTGTTATGCTATGTTTTGTTGTGTTTTGTTATGCTAAGTTATGTTATGTTTTGATATGCTTTGTTATGCTATGTTTTGTTATGTATGCTGTGTTTTGTTATACTATGCTTTGTGTTTTGCTATGTTTTGTTATGCAATGCTTTGTTTTGTTATGCTATGTTTTATCTTATGATATGTTTTGTTGTGTATTGTTATGCTTTGTTTTGTTTCGCTATGCTTTGTTATGTTTTGTTATGCTATGTTTTGTTGTGTTTTGTTATGCTATGCTATGCTTTGTTGTGTTTTGCTATGCTATTTCTTGTTTTGTTATGCTAAGTTTGGTTTTGCTATCCTATGCTTTGTTTTGTTATGCTATGCTATGTTTTGCTATGCTATGCTAGGTTTTGTTATGCTATGCTGGTGAGGGTGTGTGAGGGTGAGTGAGGGAGGGTGTGTGAGGGTTAGGGAGTGTGAGGGTGAGGGTGTGTGAGGGTGAGAGGGTCGTGAGGGTGAGTGAGGGTGGGTGATGGTGTGAGGGTGAGGGTGTGAGGGTGAGGGGTGTGAGGGTGAGGGGTGTGAGGATAAGGGGGTGTGAGGATAAGGGGGTGTGAGGGTGAGGGGGTGTGAGGGTGAGTGGGTGCGTGAGGGTTGTGAAGGTGTGTGAGGGTGGGTGAGGGTGAGTGGGGGGGTGTGAGGGTGAGTGAGGAGGTGTGAGGGTGGGTGAGGGTGTGTGAGGTTGAGTGAGGGTGTGTGAGGGTGAGGGGGTGTGTGGGTGAGGGTGTGAGGGTGAATGAGGGTGTGAGGGTAAGGGTGTGTGAGGGTGAGGGGGGTGAGGGGGTATGAGGGTGAGGGTTGGTGAGGGTGAGAGGGTTGTGAGGGGGGTGAGGGTGAGTGAGGGTGTGTGAGGAAGAGGGGGTGAGGGTGAGTGAGGGTGAGGGGGTGTGAGGGTGTGAGGGTGAGGGGGTGTGAGGGTGGGTGAGGGTGTGTGAGGGTGAGAGGATGTGAGGGTATGTGATGGTGAGGAGGTGTGAGGGTGAGGGGGTGTGAGGGTGAGGGGTGTGAGGGTGAGGGCTGGAGATGGAACACCGCCCCCAGCAGAGGAGCCAAGATTCTGTATGATCAGCCTGACTCACTTACCTCACAAGCTGACTCGCGAGTTATAGAGTCTGAGAATGAGTGTTAATGAGAGTGAGGGGCAGAGGGGCTGGCACGTAGAGTGAGGGGCAGAGGGGCTGGCAAGGAGAGTGAGGGGCAGAGGGGCTGGCACGGAGAGTGAGGGGCAGAGGGGCTGGCACAGAGAGTAAGGGGCACAGGGGCTGGCATGGAGAGTGAGGGGCAGAGGGGCTGGCAAGGAGAGTGAGGGGCAGAAGGGCTGGCAAGGAGAGTGAGGGGCAGAGGGGCTGGCACGGAGAGTGAGGGGCAGAGGGGCTGGCACGGAGAGCGGAGAGTGAGGGGCAGAGGGGCTGGCAAGGAGAGTGAGGGGCAGATGGGCTGGCACAGAGTGAGGGGCAGAGGGGCTGGCATGGAGAGTGAGGGGCAGAGGGGCTGGCACGAAGAGTGAAGGGCAGAGGGGCTGGCACAGAGAGTGAGGGGCAGAGGGGCTGGCACGGAGAGTGAGGGGCAGAGGGGCTGGCAAGGAGAGTGAGGCGGAAGCCAAGGTAGAGCGTGCCCATATGTCCAAGTGGCAGGAGGGAGTCCAGTCATTACTGGCTGGAGGGAGGGAAGAAAGCTCGGGGGTAGCTATGAAAATATTTTTGAGCAAATGAGGAGTGAGCATCTGATGTGTTCAGGCTCCAGGCGGGTGGGTAGGAAAATGACAAATATCTTCTGTATAATTATTTGAGGTTTTCTATAGTGTGGACCACGTTAACTAGACATCACATTGGTATAGATAGATTTATTTAAATTTAAAAAAAGTACAAAGGAAAATAATTACATATACCCGTTTAAAATCTATTGGGTCGATCAAGTGAAAACGATTGCCGACGAATCTAGCTTTAGAGAAGCCCGCCAGTAACGCCAGATGTACAGAGTACACAGTCTATCTAGCGCTTCCATTCCTTTGAAAGTTGTGAAATAACACCGCACAGCAGCCCTCGACAAAGTGTAAACCTGGAGACTCTGCAGTAGCTGGCAGATGATGCGAAATAAACTTTTATGCTTTGGGGCCAAAACATTTTATTGTAATTTTTGAAAGGGGAAATGGCCATTTTTTTCTGTTCTAATAAGGGTTCTAAATCCATCCGTTTTTGGTCGCCTAGAACATGACCCAAGTTTGATTCTTTTTTAGGGGTACAAAGACGAAAACGCATGAAATAAATGATTCCTTTTATGCACGAAAATCGAGTGTGGGAAGACCTTGGTGTTCAGAATTCGACAGGAATCACACAAGTAAAAGCCCGTTGTGCCTAAAAACTGAGTTGTGTTTTCTTATGTGTTTATTTCTTGAGAAACTTTCAGGAAACCGCCTTGGAGAGGCTAGTTGTGTCGCGGGGGCCCTGGCGAGGGTGGGAGTAAAGCACATTTTTTTTTTCCTTTCCTCTTTGGCCTGGCATTCTGACGCTCTTTGAAATGAGATCAGTTTCAAGTTGTGCTTTAAAAGCCTTTCCCCCCTTTCCCAAGGAGGTCCTGGTGCTCTTCAGGAGAGGAGCGCTGATAATACACAGTCTGCCTGCTGCTGGCACCAGCCGGGCGAGCTGTTTATCTGGCTGCCTGCAGAGAGGCAATTACCTCTGTCTCACTTAAAGCCACAGCCTCCTCTTTTAAATGCCTTATTTTATGAAAAGAAGAAAAACAATTAATGGGTTATTCCTCTTTAAAGCTCTCTCACGCATTTTACACACAAAAAAGAGACGGATTAAAATCTCCTAGGAAAAAAAAGTTTGGAAATGTACATTTAAAAAGCTTAGAAGCCCTCTCTGAGGTTGATGGTCTCGATACGCCCCTTTCGCTCTTTTTTACATTAACTGGATTCTTAGTTATATTTTTAAAAAGATGGTAAGCAAAGTTTCCCCCCTCGGTGGTGAAGAAATGACAATAGTTTGTAACCGCTGAAATATTGTGCACTCTGCTTCTAAAATGCTTATTAGTGAGCGACTGGAGGAGGTGATCATTAACTTAGCTTTGTTTGCTTTCCGGGATACTTCTAGTCGAGGCGGCCAAAGTGAAGTGAATAATTAGGGGAGGAGAAATGCCAGAGGCCGGCCGAGCGCACGCTGGGGGAGCCTTTGAAGTCATGGGGAGGGAAGCCTGTGGGAGGCTGATGCAGGGGGGATTTGAAATGCGGGTCACGGCCTGTGGCCGTGAAAAGTGAAGTGAATAATTAGGGGAGGGAAGCTGATGCCTTTCATGTGGGGAAATGCTCGTGCTTGTTAGGTCACGTGATTCGCGTGAACTGTTAGAAATCCGCCTTTAGGTAATTTTGTGGTTTAACAGTAATAGGTCTCTCTACGAGACCTAAAAACAAGCATTGAAAATGAAATAGGTCTCGCCCTCGTTTAAGTTAAAGCAATTCTATTTGTAATTAGGTGTTTTTCTAGCTTTGCTTTTATTAGTGTTTTTCAAACTTTTATGTACATAACATGCATATGCATGCATATATGTACATGTATGCATGCAATTATATTTGTATTTATATAGATATGCACATGTATATATATATATATATATATGTGTGTTTATATATGTATTTATATATATAAATATATATACACATACATATATATAAATGCATATGCATATATATATATGTGTGTGTGCATATGTGTGCGTGTCGAGAGAGGTAGAGGTAGAGAGGAAGAGAGGTAGAGAGTAGCGAGGTAGAGAGTAGTAGAGAGAGAGGTAGAGAGAGGTAGAGAGTAGAGAGTGAGTAGTAGAGAATAGAGAGTGAGTAGTAAAGTAGAGAGTGAGTAGTAGAGAGTATAGTAGAGAGTAGTAAAGAACGAGTAGTAGAACGTAGAGAGTAGTAGAGAGTGAGTAGTAGAGAGTGAGTAGTAGAGAGTATTAGAGAGTGAGTAGTAGAAAGTAGAGTAGTAGAGAGTGAGTAGTAGAGAGTGAGTAGAGAGTAGTAGAGAATGAGTAGTAGAAAGTAGAGAGTAGTAGAGTGAGTAGTAGTGAGTAGTAGAGAGTGAGTAGTAGAGAGTGAGTAGTGGAGAGTGAGTAGTAGAGAGTAGTAGAGTGAGTAGTAGAGAATGAGTAGTAGAGAGTGAGTAGTAGAGAGTGAGTAGTAGAAGTAAAGAGTTAGTAGAGAGTGAGTAGTAGATAGTAGAGAGTAGTAGAGGGTGAGTAGTAGAGAGTAGTGGAGTGTGTAGTAGAGAGTAGTAGAGGGTGAGTAGTAGATGGTGAGTAGTAGAGAGTAGTGGAGAGTAGTAGAGAATCCTAGCCGTGTGGAGGGCAAGCACATTTTTGTGGAAGCACAAGTCTTCAGCCCAATCAAAAGATGTACTCCTGACACAGAACAGGTGGGTGGAGCCAAAGCCCCTCTCCTGGTGGTTCTCACATAATTGTCTGGCAACAGCTGCGCTGTCAAGCCAGACCATAAAAACACCTGGCTTTAAAGAGCAAAGAATAACAGGCCGCGTGAGTTATCTCGTCCGTTGACAGGCTTGTCCACCTTTAATATATGTTATTAGGCACCAATAACCAAGAAGCAATTGGAAGAAACAGCACTTTTATCTGTAGCGCTACATTAGATGGCAATTCCCCACATTCTAGCAACTGGATAAAGGATAAACCATTTATAGATTCCCAACTCGAATCTGACTATTGAATGTCATTTCAAACAGTGCCAGGTCAGTTTTACATTTTCCAAAAAGCAACAATGTCTATTCCAACATGTCCTTTAAGATGACGTTTGCAATGATGAACGACCAAAGTCCAGTGCCCGCCCCCCCCTCACCAGAATGAGTGAGCCCTACAGGTGCTAAGAAAGTGTTTACACTTCCTCCTCCAAACAAGCTTTCTCTCCCTCTTGCACAGTCTCTCCATTAACTTTAACATACTTCTTTTTTTTATCCACATTTTAATTGCCACTGCTATTGGCAGTGTTAACACAGATAACAAGGATTCTGTGTTCGTGGAGGCTGACTACACCACACCCCTCAGTAGGTGTAAGCACCATTAGGCAGCGAGAGAAGGTGGTGCAAGTGGGCAGGATGTGAAACCACACTGGTAGTGTGTAAAGCTGGAACTGCTGGAAGTTGGGGTAAGCTAGCATGGTAGGTATTGTCTGGCACAGATGGCAGTCAATGAACCTGACACGAGAATGGAATGTAAGAAACTGTCACAGGTGAAAAATCTTGACGTTTTCAATGATGGCAATGCGATACGTTGTCACTGGTGGGCAATGTACTGTGTTCTTTGCTATAACAGCATGTGTATAGCACTTCATACCACAGTTGTGGCTCCAAAGCGCTGACGTGAAAAACTGGCGCTAGTGTAGGCAGCGTCGGCAACCACATTGCTGACCATTGTGGGCAGTGTGGGAAACTGGGCACTGGTGGGAACTTTCAGAAGGTGACACTGGTAGGCACACACAGACGGGCACACACAGCTAGCACTGGTGAACAGTGTCAGAAGCTTGCAGTAGTGAACAGCGCGAGGAGACGTTGTTAAGAGCTGGCACTGGTCGGTAGTGTGAAGCCAGGACACTGGTGGGCAGTATTGTTTAGTTGTCAACGGTTGACAGACGTGAGCGGAGTGAGGAGCTTTCAATACTGTGAGGACGAGAATCAACTTTTAACTCAGAAATTTGCAAGTTTACTAATTTACCATAGTGCTTAGAGGCATTCAATGTGCAATGTGTGCTTTCCAAAAGTATATTACAGATGAAAATAGAATTTCCTAACACAGTGGTCTTCGTAGTTCTGATTTCCAATAGAATTGTGGAAGTCATAAGCTTGGTGGCATTTTGTCATTTGCAACATCAAACACAAGGGCGTGACATTTCACAGTCTAAAGTCTGTCTGAAAAGTAAAAGATATCCCAGTACCAAGTCAGTCAGTGTTGCAACGGTATAGAAATGAAGATGGAAGGGCTTCAATACACATTATGACATTTTAAACAACGAGGGGCATTCAAAAAACATGCTTGAAATATACAGCCTATTCTTTAAAAAAAATTTACATCACTCATGCCATATGGGACTGTCCCAAAATAATGGAATACTGGGTACAAGTAATGAGAACCAGGTCCCAATCGGAGGGGGTGTCACTTTTGCCGGAACCAAAACAATGCCTATTAAATATATGGGAAGCGAATGACCTCTCACTATCAGGACAAAGCTGGGTAACACTAGGAATTATGGTCGCAAAAAGGAATATGGCTCAAAAGTGGGGAGATGACGCTCGCAGGAATGACGACGGCGAACTACGCTATTCTCCGCACACGGATCCGGGAGAAACTGAGCCGCTGGAAACACCTCCCCCTCTCCTGGCTGGGGAGAATAGCCGCGGTCAAAATGACCATCTTGCCACAGGCCCTCTACCTTTTCCGAGCCTTGTCACTACGACCACCTGCCGGCTGGATCAGACAGACGCAGGCGGACTTAGCTCAGTTTATTTGGCAGGGCCGAAAGCCACGAATGAAGAGGGCGATCGCCATGATGGCACCAGATTCCGGGGGGCTAGGCATAGCAGATCTGCATAAATATTACCAGGCGGCGCAACTTCGTTACCTGGTCGAGTAGAGCCAGTGGGAATCTGGGAAACACTGGCTTTTCCAGGACCAGGCAGTGGCGAGTCGTCCTCTACAAGAGGTCCCCTTTCTACCGAATCTACATAGACCCGCAAACCTCTACGCTTCCTATGTAACTCGGGTCCCGCTGGAAGTCTGGGACACAACCAACAGCTCTCAGGAGCTGAATACCTTTCCCTCTCCGCTAATTCCACTGGTGGACAACCCAGACTTTACCCCAGGTATGGAGAAGGGAGCCTTTGCACATTGGCGCCCGGCGGGCTGCCGGTTCTTATATCACGTATACGGTCCAGACGGCGTGCTCCCCTTTCCACTCTTTAAGCAGGAATACGGCTTTCCCGAGACCGAACGCATGCGCTACCTCCAGATGAGGCACTGGGCGCTTCAGCCGCAGGTGCAGGAGACGGTGGACAGACGCCTCACACCATATGAGAGGTGGCTGGTAACGCGCACCTCCGATGCCAAACTTATCTCGGACATTTAGAAGATGGTCCAAACACTTCCCACACACGTCCACAACCCTGGTCGGGAGCGCTGGGAGAGGGAGCTGGGCAGGGCTCTCAGCCACAAAGAGTGGGATGGGATCTCCTACAGGGCACGTCATTCTGCGTACCACATGGGGCTCACTGAAACCCTCACGAAAATCTCCACATACTGGTACTACACCCGGGAAGGTTACATGAGATGGACCACTCCAAGAACAAACGCTGCTGGAGAGGCTGCAACCAAATTGGTAACCTAGTACATTTGCTATGGGAATGCCCTCACCTCCAATCCTATTGGACACATATACTCGATGAAGTGGACACCCATTTCCAAGCCAACATACCACGCTTTCCCGCATACGTCCTGTTGGGACTCCCTAATGCGTTGATGTATCCCCTTAGATCTCGCAGAGGGCGTCAAATCGCCATTGCATTGGGTTCAGCACTGCAAAACATTCTCACACACTGGCGCACAGCCACGGTCCCCTCTGCCACCGGCTGTGGCACATGTTAGGTATGGAAAAGATCTCCCTCACCCTAGCCGGAGATAGAGACCAATTTTAAGAGCTCTGGCAGTCATTCCGGTCTCTGCTGCTCACCGAATTCACAGAAATCACATGCCCACGCTATCTCAGACTACTGCGCCTTACCACACCAGCGACCACAGATCAGTGAGACTCACGTTACTGACGTGATCTCGCCGGCTCTCAAACACAACCTCCCGAGAAGGGACTTGATCACTGGACGAGGGGAGAGAGGGGGCAGGGCCCGAAGGGGGGAAGGGAACCCGACGGAGGGTGGGGGGATTTCTCCTTGGGAAGTTACTGAAATTGATATTGTTTACAGTTACCTTTTTCCAGACAGGTCGAACTTAGCCAACACTGCAAGGACACCTGGGCCCCTTTTGATCTTTCTACTGAGCCCTATGGGCACTGACCTGTGTAATTCTTGTGAACTATGTATCTTGCTGCAATGTTTTCCAATAAAAATATTTAAACCTAAAAGTGGGGAGGGGCGGTACTCCCATCAGTGACAGCCTGGGGTAGAGACATGGATGCTGCCATGGTCGCCGAGAGGGAGGTATTCCGTACTAGAGGATGTCCAAAAAATTCAGATGACGCATGTTGATTTGGGAGAGAATGGTGGTAACCGGGTCTCGGCAGCTGTAAATAGGCGTATTGATGTCTTTCAATATGTAATTGGTATCTATGATGCTACTGTGATGTGCTATACTGTTTATTTTATAACTGAATGACTTTTTGTTTTGTTGCAATGAAAATCAATAAAAAATGTATAAATAAAAATAATTACAACACAATCTGGATGTTCGTGTTAACAGCACTTTACAGTAGGTATTTAGCACGTTTCCACCCGTTCCCTGTTTTTATGCTGAAATGGGGTGTGTGGTACAGAGACATGAAGTGATGTGTTCAGGGTCACACATTGGAACTCAGATATCCTTGGCAACGCCGAGTACCCGCACAGCCCGCACTTGGGGGCAGAAGGGCTCCTGCGGCGGACTTGTGTTTCAGAGGAGCTCCTTCGTTACTGAAAGCAGGAGGCATAATTGCGGTGTTGCTTGCGAAGGGTGGGAAACGGTCTGCTCTGTGGTGAGTTTTTAGGGGGCCGGTAGCTTGATGAAGTAGACTGAACTGAAGCTGGGCAGTAAACCTCACGGTGAACTCTAGTGAACAAGTGAAGCTTCGTTGTGCTAAACGCGCTCTCTGAAAAGCGAAATTTTTCTTAAAACCTTTACGACTACCAACCTTTGTATGTATACATTTATAGCTAAATATATATGTAGGTATAGAACCATATATACCAACATACATACTTAAACATTTTGAGTAAAACACAAGCCCCATCTGCCCCCCCTCTAGAGGCGCCAGTATTTTATATTTTTGTGCTAATCTTCTCACCAAGGTGAGCAGCACGCAGTGCCAAGAGACCTCCCTGGGAGATGAAGCCCGCTATGGTAATAACTGTTAACACAGTATGATACAACGCTGGTGTTTGGTGTGTCTGTGTCCAAAGGGCATGACCATGCCCTTCCCGGCTCTGAATTTAAGATACAACCGCCCTACCTCCTCTCTTGCCCCCTCCCTCTTTTTGGCCTTTCCAGTGCCTGGCAAATTTCATGTCCTGCGAGAGGGGGGAAGGGCTGGAGGGGGTGGGGGTGCAGCCACCCTGACATTCACATCAGCAGAAATGAAAGAACTGTCCATGAACAAACACTTGGGAACAGCCTTGTGTAAAGGGCGCAACTCTGCTGACCCAAAAAGTGCCATTCTTTTGAGTGCGTCCAGGATCACACTGGGCCGTCTCCAGCCACTCACCCAGAAACAGTAGGCTGCTAATGAGAACGACGCTGCCCTTTTATGTAAATAATTTGTGTCAATAGTAGGGCACGTTTGACATGAGTGATGACACTTCATGCCAAGCTGTATAGGCACTGACTCGGTGTCTGGGCATTGACGTATTTATATATAAACAGAAATAAATGTGCCTTAGTGTACATAGCGAATGTTTTTCTTGGATCTTCAAACTGCGTCCCGATGTCCAAAATAAGAGGCAGCGCTATACAAAATCATACATTAAACAAACATCAGCTACTCTGAGGTGTCACTTACCATTGCAGGCATACTACAAATATTTTTCTGTTTTTTTGCAGTTTTTATATAGCCGAACTCGACCCGAAGGTATTGGAGCGCAAGGTGGGAAACGGTCTGCTCTGTGGTGAGTTTTTAGGGGGCCGGTAGCCTGATGAAGTAGACTGTACGGAAGCTGAGCAGTAAACCTCACGATGAACTCCTGAGAACAAGTGAAGCTTTGTGGTGCTAAACACGCTCTGTGGAAAGCAAAAGTGGAAAGCGAAAGAGGACCGCGCTGCATCGGCCAGCCCACTTGGACAGGCCCGCCTGTTTTCCTTCTGAAGTAAAAGGTTTCTTGTCTTTATGGGGCCATGTGTTTTTTTACTTCAGAAGGAAAGCAGGCGAGCCCGTTCAAGTGGGCCGTCTGTAAAAGGAAAAAGTCTACGTCATGAAAAGCTCTTTTCCAATGGCTGGCCACCGTTTAGCATAAATGGTGATGCCAGCCAATGGAAAAGAGGGGTGGGGCTTAAAGCCCTTTACTGAAACAGACCTAAAAACATAAAATCTCGCCGAGCGAGCTGCGCATGTGTGCAGCCACGCCAGCCGAGACCTAAAAACTGTCAAATCTGATGATAACAAAAAATGAAAACATCAAAGTAAGTTCTACAATGTAACTTTATTTATCTTCTTTTTTAAAATAAATATCTTTGAATAGTTTCATTTCTAAAACAGAACAATACCTGTTAACTTGCACATGTCATAGGCACTCAGCCCCCTTCACTCACTCCCCGCACATCTGCGCCTTCCCCTCTCTCCTCAGAAGTGGAATCCCCTACTCCACCACAACAGCAGCATCATCCATGAAACCATGGTATGACCTCCACCTTCCCAGAATCCCCACACCATGTCAAATTTCAAGTGGCACCCTCGGCTTTCACACACAACCCACTACACCTCCATACATCTGGTCATCACTCTGTCCATTCGGCCCTCGTGGGGACCTGATCCCATACTCTAGCCACATCTCTTTTTGCAGCCACAAAACTCAGAATGCAGAACAGCAACTGCTTCCGAGGGAGATCCACATCTTTAGGTATACCTTGCATAATCAGTTGGGGCGTCCTAGGGAAATCAACTGTCAACACCAATTCCAGCTTAGTGACACCTTCACCCCAATAAGAACACCCCCTGGTGCAGTCCCACACAATCTGAAAGAAGGTATCCACCTCTGTCCCAGACCAAAGACTCTTGGAAGTTTCAGCCCTCCCCATCTTGTAGAGGTGGGACCTGTTGTAATAAGATATGTGAAGGATTTTGAATTGAATTAATTACAGCCTAGTGGAGATGGCCACTTCCCTTGTGTGCATCAACGCTGCCTCCCAGTCAATATCCTCTAAGGGCCCAACATCAGACTCTCACCTTTTTTGGAAGGTAATCTGGAGTGTTTTTAAGGAGAATCCGGTGTAACTGAGACACAGCCTTATGAGTAAGCTCGGCTCCCAGGACACCAAGGCACTACCCTCTGGGAGGTTCTTCCCCAGGATCCCCTGCACTCTCAAGGCATGGGAGAGTGGCAGGTACTGAGTAGGAGGGTAGGGCATACTCTTGCTGTAACACTTCAAGCTTCTTAAGCTCTCCCCCTGAAAACACATCCCCCCACCGTCTCTATACCAATCTGCACCCAACGGTAGAAGCCGTTGAGCCTGCCCACCTCGGACATAAATTTCTACAGATGGGTAACCAGCGTATGTGTCCCCTGCTACCCTTTGTCCCTCTCAGCATCACCCCATGCCTCAATGACACCCGGATAGGCCTGAGCAGGGGTCGCTTGTCTCTTCTCCCATAGATGTAATGAACCTAAGTCTTTGCCACCATCGCCAACCTGTCTACCTGCTACGCTGGCTCATCGTATAGGCTATGCACCCATGCATTAATAACCTGTAATGGTGCAGCCCTATGATATGCTCACGTCGGGTTATACCAGTCCCCCATTATAGACTGAGTAGTACAGTGCCCACAGCACCACTGAAGGGGTAAACCCACCCCAGAGCCAGGTACAGAGTGTTTGTCAAGGCTAAGAAAGAAGCTCTCCGGGAATGGTAAGGGAGTGTTCTGTAACACCTAAAGCAATCTGGGTAGGGTGATCATCTTATACAAGGCATCTCTGCCCATTCGGGTCAGGGGAATCTGCGTCCGCCCGGAAACCTCCTTGGATTCTCAATAAATTAAATTCTAGGAAACTGTCCAACTTGGCCGTTCCATCGATGACCAAATATTGCAAAGCAGTCCTGGTCTGTAGGAGGGCGCCCAGCGGAGCTCGCTGGCCCTCCCAATTCCCCAGTTGATAAAGCACGGACTTTTCCGAGTTTAAGAGCACCCTCTAAAAGTCTAAATGGTGTAGTATCGTCACTCATCATAAACTGGACACGGACACAGTTACAGGCATCAGCTTCTTTATTTAGTTCCTTCCTCATGCCGGGCTAACGTCTAACTGACCCTTTGGTCTCCCAGCTCCTCCCTTTCCGCCCGCCCTCGTCCCTCACTCGGGCCGGTCCTAGTGCCAGACCAGTTAGGTCACTGGTCACTTTGCATCAACATCATTACAAAGGGGTGGGAGCAGCACCATGTCCCTCCAATCTGGACACTGTCAACATCATTAAGCCCTTTCCTTCCTATGTGGCCTCATCTTATGTATGCTGAAACTAATAAACTGCGCCACTTTGCTGAATCCTGTGGAAGGAAAAAAATCAATCCAGGCCTGCCAAGAAGTGCTACGCATTGCTTGTTAGAGTAATGCTGATTAGTGCTGTTTCTGCATCCCAGCAAAGACTGAAGATTATTACGTGAATGTGTGGCACTTGGCGGGGCTTCTGTGGGTTGCAACTAAGAGAAAATAAGCTGGTACGTGCAGCGAGGCGGCAGTGCTCCTTGCATGTGGCTGACAGGCGAGGTCTAAGAGCCTGTGCATGACCTGAGTCATGGTAATGTTTGGCATCAAAATAATGCAAGATGCATCATATGAAATATGATTATGTTTCTTCAAAATTAAAGAACTTGTATTTCTTTAATATGCCAAAGAGTTTCACCTTAGTACACCAGATTGTATCACTTTGATGAGAGGCATTTGCTAAGTGAGAGTTAAAAAAATTAAGATAGAAATATTCATGCCCCTTAGCCCTGAAGATAAGAAACAAGTCATTTGTCATGCGGATGAGAGAGCGCAATTTGAATAAAACGTATATCCGAGTCATATTTAGAAGTATATCGTATAAACGTAGGAATGAAATGTATATCGAACGTGAAGTTGACGCTTATAGCATAAAAGTTAACAGATGTAGCCAAAGTAATATAGGAAATGTAACTGTATTTACTCCTGAAAATGCATTAGATTTAGAAGGCCCGTATACGTAGTGGGCTAATGTAGAAATGTGTAGAAATGCTCACGAACAGAAGAATGTGCAAAGTAGAAATTCATGTACGTGTGTAACTTAAAATGCAGAAACGGCGAGAAATGTAACATGGAGAAATGTGCAGAGAGCATATGTAACGATGCAACAAATGAGAATATAACTTTATATTCTATGTAAAGTATATTCTATGTATTAAGGTTTATATTCTACGTAATTGTATTCTATGTAAAATGTATTCACACATGAGCAAGGGATTTGCTAAATGCAATCATATATAAATGTATGTTAAAGGTTATACTGTGTAGAAGAAGTTTGTAGGAATGTTAGAAGAGTTTTAGGTCATTTGTGATTATAACCTGACTGACCAAGGGTTCGCAGGAGTGTAGTCCGCTGTTGGTAATTTAGTGGGCTCACAGGAGTCGTGAATAGCCTTCACTTGAAGGTGCGAGCCGAAGAGTCTAGTTCTTGTTAGATTTAAGGTGACAAATGTCGAACGAAGTTTATTGCCTAAACATGAGAGGAGACGATTGGAATTTGAGTCTTGTTTTGAAATGACCATTCACAGGACCAAATGAGGTTAAAGTACAGCCGTAAAGAATAAAAGTTCTGATAAAGTGGTAGATTTTGCTCCGAAAGTGTCAAAGGTAAAGTTGAATGAAGTCACCAGCAAGAAGACGAAGATGGCGTCTAAGGAGAAAGGTCAACTTAACGGACGACGCGAAGAGACGAAGCCATGGAAAGAGCTAGAAAATGACATCATGGGGGAAAGTCCGTGGTGGGCGTCGAAGGGGCGTTCCACCCACACTGTGATTGTGTATTTTAGGGACAGCACCCCGGGGAGAAGATAGCGAGAGAAGATAGCGATTTGCGGGAACAGCGAAGAGCTCAGGGCAAGCAAGAGAGCAGATGACTTGAGCAGATGCGCTGAGAGAGATCAGAGCGCAAGGGAGCAGTAGGCCGAGGACCCTTAGAAGAGCGGATGGGTAGGCAGAGAGGGTACTGCTTCTTAAACTTAAGTTACCTTTAGAGGCTAAGAGAGTTTGAACTTCTTAGGGAGTCAAACTGCTGACACCTTTTTAGGGTTCTAGAAAATTGCGAAGTAGGGATGTCACCTAGTATAGAGTAGGGACAGATTTAACTTGATTATTTTTCTCTTTCTGTAGATGACGCAGAAGAACCACTTCATATTGATGCTTTTAATTTGCTGATTTTGGAACTGACTTTAATTGTATTCGTTTGTAGACTGAGGTTCTTTAGGGAATATATGTTCCTATTAGTTCCTGTATATTTGATGAATTTGATCCTGAGAGGATTGTATATGCAACTTTTCTTAATTTTATATTAAACCTTTTAAACTTTATCAGTCGTAAGTGGTTCTTCAGAGTGGCGTCAGTTAATGGGGATTATCTAACCTATGCAGAGGTTGTCTTTTACTCAATGACAGACAACAAACGATCCAAAATTGACGAATGAGATAAGTTATCAAATTGATCATAAAAGGTATTAAAATCTCATTCCCCGCAGTTGGTAGCAGAGAAAGATGGTTTTCTTCTTGAGGAAGACAACCTAGGTCAGGTTTAGTTTACCCCAAGGTCCCTAGTCATCGACGACCAGAAGAAGAATCCCTGCCGAAGAAGGTGCTGACGGTGCGTCGAGAGAAAAGCAGCAGAATCGGTCGAGAGTGAGTATAAGGGTCATGCGTTGTAAGATTGCGGTGTTTTATGTTGTTCCTGTGTTGTAATGTCAAGCGGAGTTGAATGCCTGTAGTGTGATTGAGGGAAGGTTGTGAGCGCGCGCAACCGGATAAAATCTTATGTCCAGAGAAGGGCTTAAGTGGTTCGGGTGTATCGAACACCCAGAGTAATTTGTCTACCATTTAAAGGGGGTCATGAGGTACCATTGATCGCCCGACAGACCGATGATAGGGGGAGCGTTTGAGTGAGTGTATGAGTAAACGCATGCTGGTCGTACGTTTACTGTGTGTAAGTAACCTATCAGTTAAGGTGAGCGTCTGACCGTAAGAGGAAGACGTTTCGCTAGTTGAGGTGACAATTACAGTTAGACTGTGGCCGTACAGTCAGAGAAAAGTGATCGCTTGGACGGAAGTAGTCATTTTTCGGCGTATGAATGAAACGCATGCAAGACCGCGAGACGAGTTGAGAAACGAAGGAAACTGCTGCAGAGGGGACGAGTGACGTCAGCGTAGAGTCGCGCTGAGATTGGTCGGTTAGCGTAGAACAGCGTTGGGATAGGCTGATTAGCGAGAGTCGCACAGGGATTGGTGATTTGTCATCGGGACGTAAACAAAGGAGAGAATTAATAAGGGAAAAATCGTAGATCACTGAAAATGAAGTGCTTTAAGAGTTTAAGGGCAATCTTTAAGAGGAATAGAAGAAACTTATATGCTGGAGAAGAAGCTCCACCAGAAGGCACACCAGCTTATCATATGGCAGTAAATGTCGGCTTACACTCGATATTATGGATTTCCGAGTGGAATAGGCTAACAGAAGGGAATAAGGAACTGACGTTTCCAAGATTCGGAACATTTAAGTTAGAAGTGTTGAACCAACTGAAAGCAGTAATGCTTGCAGCGAGACCTCTACCGAGGCCAACACAGTTCGAAGCACTTAGTGCATGGTTTAGAGCAGCACACGAAAAGAGCGTAAAGAGGCGCCAAGAAAGAGTGAGACGATCAGTAAAAGCGGTACAGGATGCCAAATGGGATGAGGAAGCTAAGAAGTGGAGAGTGCAAAAGATAGAAGCAGACAAACTGTTCACTATGATAGAAGCTACGGGAGAAAAGAAACCTCTAGAGGAGGAAGATGAGGAAAGCGAGACGGAGGAGGATCTGATAGAGAGGCTATTAACAGATAGACCACCTCCGTATAATAGCGAAACCGCAAGTCCCATACTACAGCAAGGGGACGGAGCTAGGTGGGGGGAATATAAATCGATCCCAGTGACGGAGTGGGATTCTAACAAGAGTGAGGAAATACCTCAACCTAGTTCCGAACAGAGAGTAGTAGGAAGATTCGTGGTCCAGAAGGTGCCAGAGACGCAATGTGCAAAGTCGTACCAAATGCCAGACGCTTTACAAGTACCTGTCACCATAGGCCCTATTGTGTCAATCTACAACCCAGAAGAGGTCCAGCATGAGGAACAGGCACGATGGGACAGGGAAAGGGCAGAGATGGAGAATGGGAATAATGCGGTGAATCCTCAGAGGCAGAGATTAGCACCAGTGAATCGGAGTACCCCATTGGATTCTGCAATAGGTCCCTGGATAGAACAAGGGGGTCAAAGAGGATCAATGGATTTGAGGGGACCGAAACCGAAATCCTATAAGGAATTAAGGGAATATCTGAAGGAATGGGATACTGCCGAAGAGGCTAGGAATAAAAGTTTAGAAATAGGAGCAGAGTGGAGAGACCAGGATAACAAGATCCTCTCTCATTGTGGAGCTGGCGAAAGCAGCCCGGAGTGGGAGAGAGGGAGTCAAGGAAGCAGGGGAGATACTTGCCCTACTACTAGTGGCAATCGGCAAACGTGCAAGGACAGGAGTGCAGGGTGTGGGGAAGTGCCTCGCGTCACCTTTAGTGAGGGAGAACGAAGGACGCAGGAGTACCGAAATACTTTCAGATGCACACACCATACCCCGGATGAAAATGCGCAACATTGGAATCACGGGAACATGGAGAGTCGCGGAGGGTCTCGCCATGCGTCCGGTGATCCAGAACGAAGTCATGAGAATATAGGGAGTCGCGAAACGTCTCGCCATACATCCGGTGATCACGAACGAGATCGCGGGAGCATGGAGAGCCATGAAGGACCTTATCGTTTGTTGAGTGATACCAGACAGCAAGCGAGTTACAGTGGTTTAGAACAGCATGGAGGATCCTATCTCGTATCTGGTGAAACTGAGCCGAAAAGACAGAATGTAGGATTGAGGGATGGAGCATTGTTCCACCATACCCCAAGGGAAGATGGAAAGGCTTGGGATCTAGAGAGGTGGGAACAAAGAGATGGAAGAAAAATTCCTCATAACTCACCTGTGCTTAGGCGTAGGGCGCATAGTGGAGGTGAGAGGGATGTAAGAGAACAACCTAGGACTGACATACTGAGAGCTGAAATAAAAGCAAGACGCATAGATGTAATGAGTTTAAAATCAGACTTGGATGAAATAATTGACGGCACAGTGGCAATTGAGAGGTTAGAGCTGTACGCACCAGATGAGATACTGTTTTTATCTAAAGACGTTACTCGGAAAGCGAGAGCAGCCCATGAGAAGTTATCTGAATTGGCAGAAAAGTACATGATAGACATATCACAAACTAAGGCTTTACAGGCCAACCATAGGTTGAATTGCACGGATCAAGATCTAGATGAGCGCAGAACGATTGGGCTAAGAGTACACATAAGGGAATTGGTCATGTGTATTAGAATATGGAGAGATCTGGATAGATGGGAGGAAAGATGGTCCAAGAAGGGATCTGTCAGACGGAGTACACTTATAAAGTCTCAGGATACAGACTTAATGCGAATGGAAGCTTTCCCTTTGCGAGAAATCGCGAACGGAAACTACGTGCATGTACCATGGAGTAGGGGGGATTTAGCGGCATTCACTAATTCCTTCCCGAAGCTTAGAGAAAATCCCGTAGAGTGGTACAAGCAGGTAGAGAGATTCGTGAAGATCTCTAAGGTACTGTGGATCGTTTTGAGCACTTTGTTCGATATCGTGGTACCCGGAGATTTGTGGACGGCATGCAAACTTAGTATTGAATGGCCCACTTGCGAGCCTCCGAGAGATACCCAGACAGGTGGTCCATCAGATAGAGTCATGGAAAAATACGAGAGAGTAATAACATGGCTAAAAGAGAAAGTGCCGGTGCAGGACATAGACTGGGTTAAGATAGATCGAACAACTCAGGAGCCTAAAGAGACAGTTCACGAGTTTTATGAGAGGTTACTGAAAGCATTCAAACAGTACAGTGGATTAGACGTAATGGATCCTAAAGACATAGGACAGTTTGTGTCGAAGTTTGTTCTCGGATTGAGACCAGACATAAGCCTGATGATTCAACAGCATTTAATTTGCTGGCAGAACAAACCTTTAGATGAGATTCTGAGGTATGCAAGGTACTGTAGCGATGAGATAGATACAAAGGCAAAGAAGCTTAAGGAAAAGCTGATGTTAGTACAGATGCAAGCAGCCGGAAAGAGTGGACAGCGGCAGCAGGGAACAGGAACGCAAGCAAAGAAACAGAATAATCAGAGCAGAGATGAGGAAGAAAGACCGAGACCGAGAATGGATATCGCAACACTGAAAAAGACGACAAGGTGTCATCAGTGTAATGAGGTGGGACATTGGAGACGCGAGTGTCCTTACAATGTTGAGACAGGGGAATTAGAACAGGAGGAGGAAGAGGTACAGAATAACGTGGTTAAGGGAGCAACAGTCCCGAAGGGAAAGTTTATCAAAGGGGGGACTCAGACTCCTCGAGCCCCGTTTCCTCAACCGCCTCGCATTACAAATGGAGGGAAAACCTATAGACAAATGCCATTGTTCGTAGGAGGAGAAGAATGCTACTACGTTGATCCTCTTACAGGGCAACGAGTGAATAGGGAAGAAGACTGTACTCTAGGAGCAGCCCTGGAAGTAGATCAGAGAGGACCATACGTAGAGGCTGAAGTAGCTGGATGTCCTACGACCTTTTTGGTGGATACGGGAGCCACTAGATCCACGTTGAGATCAGCGGTAGTCCCAGGTCTGCCAATATCAGGAGAAATGATTCAGGTGGTAGGAGTCGCAAACAAGAGGATGACGAATCCTCTGACAGAACCAGTGTCAGTGAAGCTAGGGAATTACAGTGACGAACATCAGTTTGTGATCTGTGATTCTAGCCCGGTGTGTTTGTTAGGAAGAGATCTGTTGTGTAAACTGAATTGCACAATACATTGCACACCTGAAGGAGTAGAAGTGCAGACCAATGATGAAGATGCCGATTTTAAAGTTGTAAATTCGCAGGAATGCGTGGAATTATATCCTACCTTAACTGTGGAGGAGCTACCACAGGATTTGAGGGAGAAAGTGTCAGCTGAGGTGTGGGATTTTACTGGAGAAGAAATAGGACTGATCAAAGGGGTAGAACCAGTAAAGATCATGGTAAGACCCAATGCCGAGTATCCAAGAACACCACAATACAAGTTGACACCGGAGACGATTGCAGGAATAAAGCCTGTGATCGAATCCATGATCAAACAGGGAATACTGAAGGAGATCGTGGGTAGTCCATGTAACTCACCGATTATGGGTTTGCAGAAGCCTAGCGGAAAATACAGAATAGTGCAGGATCTTCGAAAGATTAATAATATTGTTGTCTCATGTTGTCCAGTGGTACCGAATCCATCAGTGATATTATTTCAGATACCGTTCCAAGCTGAATGGTTCACCGTGATAGATTTGTGCCAGGCTTTCTTTTCGATTCCTTTAGATGAAGAGAGCCAGTACCTTTTCGCTTTTAAGCTGGAAGATCGCGTTTTAACATGGTGTCGTATCCCTCAGGGGTATACAGAAAGCCCATCGATTTTTAACCAGCTATTAAAGAGAAATCTTGAAAGTCTAGTGCTGCCCAAGAACTCAGTTCTAGTCCAGTACATAGACGACCTCCTAGTTGCGTCAGAAACGGAGGAAGCTTGCAGAGTAGACACCATAACCTTGTTAAATCACTTGGCCGAGAACGGGCATAAGGTGTCTCCAAGTAAATTGCAATATTGTCTTACTGAGGTGCAATACTTGGGCCACAGGATTGAAAAGGGAAAACGGAAGGTGTCTCCAGACAGAATAGAGGCGATTATGAAAATGAACGCGCCTACAACACAAAGAGAAGTCAGGATGTTTCTAGGCATGGTCGGTTATTGTCGGCAGTGGATAGCTAACTTTTCACTGAAGGCAAAACCTTTATTACAACTGACGCACAAAGGAGTGAGTGATCCGGTACCATGGGACAAAGATTGTTTGATGGCGTTTTTGCAGCTGAGGGAGGACTTATGTCGCGCCCCGGCTTTGGGAATGCCTGATTACACAAAACCATTTTTGCTTTACTGCTGCGAAAGAGAGGGATGCGCTTTAGCAGTTTTGGCCCAGATTCATGGAGATGCGCGTAGGCCAGTAGCCAGAGGCGGATCCTCCATGGGGGCGTTTGGGCGCCGCCCCACTACTTTCTCACCGTGCGAGAAGGCAGAAACAAATAGTAGAGAACTACCATTTGTTTCTGCCTTCTCGCACGGCGAGAAAGGATAAGTTCGAGTTCCTGCTCGAGACAGTGGGAGGGGTTACTCGAGGGAAGGGGGGAGTGGTTTTCCTCACTGTTGTAAATACAGTCTGTTTGACAGCCTGAGAGGCTGTCCAAACAGACAGTATTAACTGTATTCATAACAGCGGGGAAAGCCGCTCCCCCCTGCCCTCGGGTAACCCCTCCCACTCTCCCTGTTCTCTGTATGCTGCAGCATACAGAGAAATCACGTGGTGTTAGGGAAGCCGGCCGAACCAATTGCAGCGCTGTGCTGTGGTGGAGCCAGAGGGGAGGGAGGCTGCCTGGCTTCCTGCATGACGAGTCTGATGAGTCATGATGACGATTCCGAATTCAAGAACTGAACGGCGGCGGGAGTCGGAGCGGACTTGGAGGCGGGAAGCCGGAAAGTTAAGGTAAGTAGTAAAGTTTCTTGACTATTTGACTTATGACTGTTTTATTATGTATTGAAATGTCTTCCGACCTTTTCACATGAAGCGGGAGGCCCCTCTCCGTTTCCTGCCCTAGTGCCCTTTGATGCTCACTTTCCCTCCGTGTCCCTTCGACAGTCTGTGGAGAGAGAGAGAGGTGTCGGTGGCCAGGTGTGGATTAGGGCGTTATGCAGAGGGTTAGACATTGTCGGGTGTGCAGACTCTCTGATGAGTGTTACCACAGAGCCCTGTAAAGCTGCGACAGCTGTCATCACGCCCCGCCACTTTCAAATGTCACCAGCCGCGACTGCCAGTAGCGTATTTTTCGGCTACATTAGATCCAGTAGCCGCAGCGTTGCCCGGATGTCTCAAATCCGTAGCTGCAACGGGTGTCAGCATTGAAAGATCTGAAAGTGTGGTGATGGGACATCAGTTAGTGGTATACGTACCGCATTCTGTGGAATTGTTAATGACCAGGACTAAGACTCAGCATCTGACGAATAGCAGGCTCACACGCTACGAGCAAGTCATACTGGCTGCCGAGAATGTGACCCTAAAAAGATGCTCCGTCTTGAATCCTGCAACTTTGATGCCACTTCCAAATGAGGTGGATGATGAAATTTGTACAGATCATGATTGCCTTGATGTGACTGAACTATGCACCAAACCGAGACCCGATATCGTAGATGAGCCATTGACTGACCCCGATGAAATTTTCTTTGTTGATGGTTCATGCGTAAGAGACGATATTGGTCAGCTGAGAGCAGCTTATGCAGTTTGTACAATTACCAGAGTTGTAGAAGCCGCTTGCCTGGAAGGAGTACACTCCGCTCAGGTAGCTGAAATTATTGCTTTGACGCGTGCCTGTTTAGCAGGTAACAAAATTCGAGTCACCATATACACCGATAGCCAGTATGGTTTCGGGGTAGTTCACGATTACGGGCAGTTATGGTCTCAAAGAGGTTACATGACCTCCTCGGGTTCTCCCATTAGGAATGGAGAATTCGTGAGATTATTGTTAGAGGCATTGCAAGGCCCGACAGCTATTGCAGTAGTCAAATGTGCTGCGCATACAAAAGGTATAGATTTTGTGTCACAAGGTAACCGCTATGCGGATGAAGTAGTGCGTTACTGCGCAGAACAAGGATATTCTCACACTGATGTGAAGGTGGGGGGAATCCAAGAAAGAACTGAATTGACAATGTTGTTAGATACTGTAGATACGTGGGATGAGCTAAGGAGTGTTCAGGAGAATGCACCAGATGATGAGAAAAAGGGCTGGGAAACAGCTGGGTGTATAAAAAGTGAGATGAACTTTTGGATCTCCGCCGATGGGAGAGCAGTCTTACCAAATGAACTTGTTAGTCCAATGGCAAGGAAATTGCATGGATCAGCACACATAGGTAGAGATGCCATGGTGAGAGTATTCAGACAAACATGGTTTAATCCTAAGTTTAGAGTAGCGGCAGAAGCAGTATGTCAGCGATGTGCGATCTGTCAGCAACTAAACGTAGGAAAGAGAACACCAGTCACATTGAGTCACATTGGGAGGTCTGGGGGGCCTTTCAATAGAATGCAGCTTGATTTTATAGAAATGCCTAAATGCAACAAACTTAGATACGTTTTAGTGATTGTCTGTATATTTTCTAGATGGGTTGAAGCTTACCCTACACGTAGATGTGATACACTTACAGTAGCAAAATTGTTACTTAGAGAGTTAATACCGAGGTTTGGGGTGCCATCCTCTTTGGAATCGGACAGAGGAACTCATTTCAACAGCGAAATAGTGAAGATGTTGTGCTCAGCTTTGAGTATCGATCAGAAGCTCCATTGCAGTTATCGACCAGAAGCTTCAGGGATTGTAGAGCAAATCAACAGCACAATTAAGTCCAGACTTGCCAAAGTTTGTTCATCAACATCCCTGAGTTGGCCAGACGCACTACCAGTGGTTCTTATGAGCATACGTAGCACACCAGATAGAAAAACAGGTCTCTCTCCACATGAAGTGCTAATGGGGAGAGCTATGAGATTGCCATCGGTTCCGACTGCAGCGTTATTGAACATCACAGACGACTTGATCTTGGACTACTGCAAGGGACTATCTGATGCCATTAATTCTGTGTCCCTCCAGGTCCAGGCTGCAGAGGTTCCATCAGCACAAGACTTGTGCCATGACCTGAGTCCGGGGGACTGGGTTTTGGTGAAAAAGCATGTCAGGAAGAACTGCTTAGACGTGCGTTGGCGAGGACCATTTCAAGTCATACTTGTCACGAACACTGCAGTGAAGTGTGGAGGCCTGCCAAATTGGATACACGCTTCACACACTCGAAGAGTGCCAACACCTCTAGAAGAAACAGCTCCTCTCTCGGATGAGAATCCAGCGGAAAGCGGAGAAGCTATAGAGGGGGAAAGCCAAGCTGTAGAGGTGATTGAAGAGGCGGAGACTGTGACGGAACAGGTCGATGAAGGTCAAGACATTAGTGAGACCGAAGTCGCCTCAGGAGAAGAAAGTAACTGGGAAATTGAATCAGATACTGAACAAGCTGAGAGTGACCAAGAGATAAGTCCAAGAACGAGGAGCAGGAGGACAAGGAGTGACGAAGCTAGTTGGCCAGAGAGAAGAAGGAGGCCAAGCTTAAAGGCACAACAGGAGAAAACTCTTGTCCCAATCTCTGAAGAATCAGACCAAGAAGAGGAAACTACAGACTCAGGAACTGAGAGTCCAAGAAGATCGAGAAGGGTACGTGTGCCCTGCAGAAGGTACGCCACCCCAGAGTGGACTTATCTAGCAGATGTCTTGGGGACAGAAATCTGGGAGAGTGAAGAACGTGAAGGTAATCGATCTCGATCCATTTGTGGCAGTGGAGATATGGATGTTGACTCCTGGACTCGAGACTGAGGGATTACTGACTTTCACACTTCCCATACCCCCATACTTGAGTCAGATTAAAGATTTAGTGCTAAACAGATTACAATTTCCAACATTTGGTCATCAAATTCCGGAAGAAGAAGAAAAAGTCATTCGTTTTGAATTGTTGGAACTTGTTGCAAGAGCTGCAGGTACAAGAATAATTGTTGATGTATAAAGACTTTTGTATATAAGTTATAAAGAAGAAGATAACCTAGCGCCGAGTGGAAAGAAGAATAAAATTAGGGATTACATTTAGAGGACGGAGAAGGGTTAGGGTTGTCTGTTGTTAAAAATAAAGAGACATTGTTGCGAAAAAGAGACTTTGTTGATAAAGAGCACTTTACAAACTGAGAAGAAAACAAAGCAAACTAAAGACTGAACTGAAAAGAAAACTTTTTCGCAAAGGAAGGAGTTACGCTGTTTCTGACAACATGGAGAACGGCAACCCAAACAGAAAGGCTAAATGCATAATAGGCACACTTATAGCAGTAGTAATTTTTCTTATAATTACAGTAGTGACAATATCATACATAATAGGACATGAAGCAGATAAAGAAATAGCAGATGTAAAGCCTGTAACGACTTTGAAACCTGCTCTTGATGTGAAGAAAGAGGAGAGCAATGTTATACGTGAAAAGGCGTTACTGGTAGACGAAGCTCGTAGATTACATGTAGACGAGTCACAGGGAAACTTTAGGTCAAACGCATATGCTAAACTGTTATACGAATATATCGATGCCATGGAGGCCAAAGATTGCTATGTATGTATGCAATTACCGGCTTCTGTAGATGAAGGCATCAGATATCATCATCTCCCATTGACTTATGGGATAACATGTAGTTTACTGCTTAGTATATTTTATGGTAGAGAAGGATTTGAGTACTACTTTTCAAATTATGATTCGGTACTACCTGAAGTTCCGAATTATAAGCAAATGAATAAGTGGGACTATTACAAAAAGGAGGATAGACTAGCTAAATTCTTCCTTCCTTGGGATACATTAGATACATCATACGCACGTAGAAATAATCTGACTTGCAAAGTGTCAGAGATTGAGAAAAAGTTTATAGGACAAGTAGATGACCGATACAGAAGGCAGAAGATTCTAAAAATGTCAGGACAGTGGAAAACTGATTGGACCGAAGAAGAGAAGGCACATAAAAAGAAAGGTAGCAATGGTCCAATAGCATTGGATAGGACGCAGAAAGGAAAGTTATGTTTAACTCGAAGCAAGACATATTATGAGAGTGTATTTGTAGGTGAAGTAAATTGCGAACATTCTTTTCGATTGGAATACTATACGAAAGATTTCATGAGGGAGATGCAGGTGATTCCTAATGTATATTTTGTATGTGGGAGAAATGCCTATGTAAAACTGCCTGACAATTGGTATGGTTCGTGTTACTTGGCAATTGTCTTCCCCAAAATATATCATGCAAAGGATTTAGCGATCATAGAAGGAAAGGCTTCGACAAGAATGAAAAGAGAAGTAGGAGATGCAGAAGTAGTAGGAGACGTATTTGGAGCGATGTTTCCTATGTTAGGTTTAATACTTAACGATGTTAAGATCAGGAGACTAGCTACAGTCGTAGATAGATTGTCTGCAAGTACTGCAAGGTCATTAATGCTAATAGAAGGTGAGATGCAATCGATTAGAGCAATGGTTCTTCAGAATCGACTTGCTCTTGATGTGCTATTAGCAAAAGAAGGCGGAGTTTGCAAGGCTTTGAAGGTCCAGGAATGTTGTACTTATATTCCTGATAATTCAAAACCACTTGAGAAGGTCATAAGAAACATTACACAAATTCATCAAGAAATCGAAGATTTGACAAAAATAAACGTTTGGGAAAAAGTAGGTCACGGAGTAGGAAAGGTTGGAAGTTGGGTTGCCAACCTTGGTAAAAGTATAGTATGGTACATATTAAAACCTGTATTAATAGTATTAATTTGTATAATCACATTGTTAGGATTAGTAAAACTATATAAATGGTATAGGACGAACCGGTTACAAAGGTCTATGAGAGAACAAGAAAGGAGATTAGCTGTTTTACAAGATCAACAGTATAAAAGTTTGAGAGCACTTGAAATGATGAAAAGAGGAAATGATGTAACTAGTTCGGTGTAAAGGTGCTATTCAAATTGCATTTAGTGATGACTCCTAAAAGTCATCAAAGGGGGGAACTGAGAGAGCGCAATTTGAATAAAACGTATATCCGAGTCATATTTAGAAGTATATCGTATAAACGTAGGAATGAAATGTATATCAAACGTGAAGTTGACGCTTATAGCATAAAAGTTAACAGATGTAGCCAAAGTAATATAGGAAATGTAACTGTATTTACTCCTGAAAATGCATTAGATTTAGAAGGCCCGTATACGTAGTGGGCTAATGTAGAAATGTGTAGAAATGCTTACGAACAGAAGAATGTGCAAAGTAGAAATTCATGTACGTGTGTAACTTAAAATGCAGAAACGGCGAGAAATGTAACATGGAGAAATGTGCAGAGAGCATATGTAACGATGCAACAAATGAGAATATAACTTTATATTCTATGTAAAGTATATTCTATGTATTAAGGTTTATATTCTACGTAATTGTATTCTATGTAAAATGTATTCACACATGAGCAAGGGATTTGCTAAATGCAATCATATATAAATGTATGTTAAAGGTTATACTGTGTAGAAGAAGTTTGTAGGAATGTTAGAAGAGTTTTAGGTCATTTGTGATTATAACCTGACTGACCAAGGGTTCGCAGGAGTGTAGTCCGCTGTTGGTAATTTAGTGGGCTCACAGGAGTCGTGAATAGCCTTCACTTGAAGGTGCGAGCCGAAGAGTCTAGTTCTTGTTAGATTTAAGGTGACAAATGTCGAACGAAGTTTATTGCCTAAACATGAGAGGAGACGATTGGAATTTGAGTCTTGTTTTGAAATGACCATTCACAGGACCAAATGAGGTTAAAGTACAGCCGTAAAGAATAAAAGTTCTGATAAAGTGGTAGATTTTGCTCCGAAAGTGTCAAAGGTAAAGTTGAATGAAGTCACCAGCAAGAAGACGAAGATGGCGTCTAAGGAGAAAGGTCAACTTAACGGACGACGCGAAGAGACGAAGCCATGGAAAGAGCTAGAAAATGACATCATGGGGGAAAGTCCGTGGTGGGCGTCGAAGGGGCGTTCCACCCACACTGTGATTGTGTATTTTAGGGACAGCACCCCGGGGAGAAGATAGCGAGAGAAGATAGCGATTTGCGGGAACAGCGAAGAGCTCAGGGCAAGCAAGAGAGCAGATGACTTGAGCAGATGCGCTGAGAGAGATCAGAGCGCAAGGGAGCAGTAGGCCGAGGACCCTTAGAAGAGCGGATGGGTAGGCAGAGAGGGTACTGCTTCTTAAACTTAAGTTACCTTTAGAGGCTAAGAGAGTTTGAACTTCTTAGGGAGTCAAACTGCTGACACCTTTTTAGGGTTCTAGAAAATTGCGAAGTAGGGATGTCACCTAGTATAGAGTAGGGACAGATTTAACTTGATTATTTTTCTCTTTCTGTAGATGACGCAGAAGAACCACTTCATATCGATGCTTTTAATTTGCTGATTTTGGAACTGACTTTAATTGTATTCGTTTGTAGACTGAGGTTCTTTAGGGAATATATGTTCCTATTAGTTCCTGTATATTTGATGAATTTGATCCTGAGAGGATTGTATATGCAACTTTTCTTAATTTTATATTAAACCTTTTAAACTTTATCAGTCGTAAGTGGTTCTTCAGAGTGGCGTCAGTTAATGGGGATTATCTAACCTATGCAGAGGTTGTCTTTTACTCAATGACAGACAACAAACGATCCAAAATTGACGAATGAGATAAGTTATCAAATTGATCATAAAAGGTATTAAAATCTCATTCCCCGCACGGATCCTGAATGTAGCCTACGTTCTTATTGTACATGGACCAACATTACAACCGATTAAATAAAAAAAGAGATATTTTTGTACAGCCCATATCCTGAACGTATACATTTCAAGGTGATCTCATGTAATAATGAAGAATATTGAGGCATAGGATAACAAAATATCCGGCTAGTATCACACAATTTAGTCAAGTGGAGAAACAGGGACTGACGCCAGGTTTTCTGTTTTTAAATTGTGTAATTCCGCCACAAGATGCATTTTTCTTTCTGTCTCCTGTTACAGTAAAGGTTGATAGTGTTTAATTCTTTTAATATGAAGTTAGAGCTTAGATGGCAGACAAACCCCATGCGAAAGCTTGGCTCGTTTTAGACTCAAGGATCCAAGAGGACCTCGAGCTGAGCAGACACAGGCTCCAGCCTGCAGAAAGAACAGAACGTATAGTCCCTGGCCATTGAACGAAGAGGTATGTGCCCCCTTTCATGAATAGTGAGAAGGCCCAGACAAGCCAATGTTAAGTGAAGTGATGTGGGAGCCAGCCAATGGTAAGTATAGGTAAGTAAAGGGTGGGTTTTAATCTCCTTTTAAGATTTTTTTATTTGTATTAATCCAGAAAACACTGCCATGCTGACACATGCAAGAGAGAAAGAAAAGACAGACTTCACGTCCCTCAGTGAGTGGACTGCGCATGCATAGAGCCTCCCAAACACCTGCCTGGTGCAACCATATATCAGACACAGACCCCTATAACAGAATACTGGCACCACTGAAACTATTCCAGCACAGTAAACCCACCAAAATATGAAATATATACGGAAACCCAGGTGTGCAAAGAGTGTTCAAGCCCCCAAAGCAGATGGAAAAGTTATTCTGCGATGCAAAAAGTATATAATACTCATTATAAGGAATGTATATAGCTGTATAAAATAATGAAATAGAATATGTGCGAAGAGAAATTATCAATGTAGCTCATCTTTTTGTGTGTGCAACAAAGAAGGGGCAGCGTATCATGAAACAGTGTTTATAATCTTGACAGTGCTCTGATTGGAGAAGGTATTACTGCTCAAACCTCATCTTTTTTTGGTGCTGCATCAGATGTACCAATCTAGCACAGCGCACAACTATCATCTGCAATGATTCAGAGAAATTCTTCCTCATGTATATTAATGAGGTAGAATTCCCTCTTTAAATCTTTGTGAATGGCTGAGAAGGCAAGATGGAGGTCTGCTGGGGACAGCAATGCCAAGATTGCAGCCACTTCCCTTAGAGGATGAAGGACACTCCCTGCATTGTGATAATATGTGTATAAGCCTTACTTTACTTGCTGGAGGAACCTTCACAGATCATACAAGTACCCAGATATACCACCTAATCCCACTCCAAGGGCACTGCTGCCCTTTTCATGTGAGGCCCAAGGAGAGTCTAGTCCTGAAATGGATGGGCGTGGTTTGCACTCAAACAAGTACCGTATCAATGATGCCAGGGCCCCTGGTGCAAACAAGGAAAATGTCCCATTTCACTATTGTTGGGGTAGTAAAATACAGCACTTATCAGGGCGCAATGGTCCCCTCAGGGCTCTGGGCCCAGGTGCACTGCACGTGCTGCACCAATGATAGCTACGTCCCTGACTCAAGCATTTTAAAATGCCACTACATTTACAATTGAAGTGGCTGACCTATGACCTCCCACTGAATTTAAAGCATAAGTCTTGCTTGCTGCCACTGATGAATGCTGACAGGTACTCTGTCCACTTACAACCACCCTAAACAGTTACAATCTTTAAAATTAGATCACCACTCAAAGATTGCCATGCAACATTTGAGATATTTATTTTATTCGCCATGGGAATTGCCAACCCAGAATCGCTCACCACTTATTTTGAGGCGCTTTGTCTGTTTCCAGCATGTGCACTGTGTACAAGTGATCAACTGAGGCCTGAGTATGGAGGCAGCTGTAGACAGAGCCATCTTCTGTGAGTTTCTGTTAAACAAACTGTTTTAGTGCTAAATGTGGGTGTGTGGCTGAGTGGATGTATGACGTTACATCGCAAACTTTTTCAACGCACACCATTACAACGCAATTTTTACAACGCAGGATCCTTTACAACGGAAGCCTTTACAACGCATGACATTACATAGCAGATGCTATTACAATGCATGCCATTACAACGTAAGTCTAGGTAAGTATATTATTTTTTACCAAATGTAATTAATAAATATTTACTTCATTTTATTTAGTTAATACATTTTTCATTAATATATTTGTAAATATATTTATATATATTTTAAAAATAGTGTAGGTGTTTAAAAATAATATTTAAAATCCAGTTAGTGTAAAACCCAAACCCAGCCCTGAACCCTAAAAATACCTCTGTACCCCATAACCCAAACCTAGCCCTGAACCCTAAAAATACCCCTGTACCCCATAACCCAAACCCAGCCCTGAACCCTAAAAATACCCCTGTACCCCATAACCCAAACCTAGCCCTGAGCCCTAATAATTCCCCTGTACCTCATAACCCAAACTCAGCCCTGAACCCTAAATATACCCCTGTACCCCATAACCCAAACCCAGCCCTGAACCCTAAAAAAACCCTGTACCCCATATACCAAACCTAGCCCTGAACCCTAAAAATACCCCTGTACCCCATAACCCTAACCCAGCCCAGAACCCTAAAAATACCCCTATACCCCATAACCCAAACCTAGCCCTGAACCCTAATAATTCCCCTGTACCCCATAACCCAAACCCAGCCCTGAACCCTAAAAATACCCCTGTACCCCATAACCCAAACCTAGCCCTGAACCCTAATAATTCCCCTGTACCCCATAACCCAAGCCCAGCCCTGAACCCTAAAAATACCCCTGTACCCCATAACCCAAACCCAGCCCTGAACCCTAAAAAAACCCTGTACCCCATAACCCAAACCTAGACCTGAACCCTAATAATACCCCTGTACCCCATAACCCAAAACTATATATATAAAATTACCTAAATTAATTAATTTAATTTATTTTTAATTTTAAATGTTTAAATAAAATGATATACTTACCTATACTTACGTTGTAATGGCATGCTTTGTAATAGCATCTGCTATGTAATGTCATGCGTTGTAAAGGCATTCGTTGTAAAGGATCCTGCGTTGTAATGGTGTGCGTTGAAAAAGAATGCGTTGTAAAAGTTGCGTTGAAACGGTTGTATACCGGCTGAGTGCCTGAGGGAGAGGTGGGAGATAAGAGAGCAATATTTCCAATATTTATTTGAGATGTAGCTGAAAGTACTGGATGGTCATTTTGTTTCAAGGAATAATGTTGTTCTTGAAAGATTTACATGTTTTGCCCAAGCTATGATTTGCACAAGAAGGTTGTGAATGATGCTGCTGTTTTATATGGCTTGGCAATTATGAATGGCTTTGGGTATGTCATGGGACTGTTCATCACCGATCAGCTGGCGTGCTCTTCTGAGAGCCGAAGGATGCAGGTGAAGCTGCTTGCTCACAACACAGATCTGTGGCCATTACTGAGGTTTTTGAGCTCGCAGCTCTGCATGGATGGACTATGTACTTTGGAAATTGGAATAGCTCTTGTCCTTTATTTAAAGCAGATACAAATAGGTGGGCTTGTGTTTGATGGTTTGTCTAAATTAAATTGAGAAAATCAAATGTTCTTGCTTTTAAGATGTTAGTCTGATATTGTATTTTATATATGTATTTTAGGAGACAGTGTCTTGGAAATCGATACATAATTGTGAAAACGGTAAAATTATTCATTTTAATAAACATTCAAAATAAGTGATTTGTCACTTGTGCTACTCAAGAATCTTGCATCATGAAACAATTGTGAACAATGACGGCTTTCTTTTATCATTCTTTAAACCGTGTGCAATGAACTATGTGTAGAAATCAACGAGACACTTGCTAATACATCCACAATCTCTTTAAACTTAACTGTGTTACTTCATTTCCATTTTGAAAACAACACATTTCAATCAATCAATCAATCAAGAAGGATCTATAAAGCAAGGTGTTATATCCTAAGTATTGCACTTATGTGTAATCAGCCTAGGTCCTCCTAGCTGCTCAGCCAGTGTGAGAGATGGTAATAGAATGTTGGTGTGCCTGTGATGAATGGAATGCCTGGGTGCCTGAGTGGATGTGAGGATGACAGTTGGAGATGGGCTAAGCAGCTAGGCAGGCTGCTCCTGGTGGGGCTGGTGTATGGCTGGTACATGACTTGTACCCATCTAGAGCTGGCTGGACTAAGATTGTTAATATCCTGACGTGAGACAATAAAGAAGACTTGAAACTACCAACATGGCTACCAGAGTCTCTATGCAGGATACAACACAAGGCTAATCACCTGTGAGGGTATCCAGACGCTGAGGGTCTTGCTGCTTCAGGTGGGTTCAATTGAACAGCCAGGTCTTGAGTGCCTTACAGAATTCTAGCAGAGAGGTGAAGGTCCAGAGGTGTTAGGGAAGGTTGTTCCAGGATTTAGCCACAAGGAAGAAGGAGTGTCCTCCACTGTTGCTTCAGCAGATGCAGGGTTTGAGCGCAAGGGAGAAGGAGGCGGAGCGCAGGTGTCTGGAGGGTTGGTGGAAGTTAAGGCAGTGGTTGTTGTAGGCAGGTCTTTTGTTGTTGTGGATCAGCATCTTGAATTGAGATCTATTCTGTGTGAGGAGCCAGTGGAGTTTCTTGAGGTGAGGGGTGATGTGGGTCCTTTTGGGAAGGATGAGTCTGGCCATTGAGGTCTGTATGATTTTCTGTCTCTTCAGGAGGTGAGTGGTGATTCCTGCGTATACAGCGTTGCTGTATTCCAAGCTACAAGTGACAAGGGCTTGAGTGATGCCTCCTCTGGTGTTGATGGGGAGCCATTTGAAGATTATATGGCAAGGCCCGGGGGCCAATATTATGCAGTATCCTTTATTGCTCTCAAAACACAGCAGCAACATAAAAACTAGAAATAGAACCACTTTAAAACTCTAGAACACTGAACATGCATAAAACATCAGAACAGGCATCCATCTTCCTCTTTTGTTGCTGCTCAAGCACAGATAAGTCCATTCATATCTCATGAACTTTTGTTAATGTCTGGGGTATGGTTTGGATGGGAAAAATAGTTAATGTGGGAGCTAATTGATTTTGGCTTGTGTGTGATCTGTAAGAATGAAATTAGAAAGAGATTTAGTTGTTTATTTTTGCAATTTTTTAATTAATTGATTTGATGGGTTTAATATAGACAGTTTTATACGACTTAAACTTGTGTTATTAAAATTTTAGCATCTGAATATGCTTAAGCATGTTTTTATGTGGTGTGCGTAATGAATTTGACATTTATTACCGAGTTTACAGCTTTTTTTTAAGGGTGGGTTTGGGCGGATTTGAAGTAAATCAGCACACTCTTGAGCGCATGCAGAGGATGGCATATGCAAGGCTGGAAGTATGCTCGAGAGCTGAACAGATTTAATTTTTTTGCGATCGAGCGCATCTGATCCCTCTCTTGTCTCCCGAGTTATGGAGCTCGAGGAAAGGAATTCGCGTTGAGTTTTGGTGAAAGGAGGCGGCGTACTTACATTACATATGGCGGCCATCTTTAATAATTGGGAGAATAGGTATTTTAAGTAATATACTGTGGGCGGAAACATTTTGGGATAATACGACAATCGGAAACTGACAGAAGATTGTCAGTTTCAGTCACAGTTTTTGAGTTCAAACGGAGGTCGTTGTTCACAGGGAGACTTACTTAGGTATTTTGAAAAAGGAGTTTTTTTAGTGATTTAAGGTTGAATAGGAGAATATAGTTTTGGATTGTTATCTGGGAAGATTATTTAGGTAGTGTATAGCGTTTAATTAATTTAATATTTTGAAGATGGAAAATAGTGACAGTTCAGGTTTTTAGGAAAGGATGAAACAGTATATGGAAAGGATGTTTGGAGACATGACGGCTACAATTGATAGAAAGATAGAAAGTAGTGTTGAGAAGAGTTTACAGGCAAAGGACATTAGGAAGAAATCTGGGGCAATATGTATAAAAATTTTATGGCAAGACCGGAGGCTCCTATTATGCTTTCTAATCTTGCATTTAATTGCACAGCAGCCAAGATAAGCAAAAAACTACAGTTCCCAGAGGGCCTGAGAACAAACTGGGCCATGGGAATGAGAAAAAACGAGAATGCAGTAACCAATCACAGAGGACCTATTAGATAAAGACCCTAACTAACTGCGTATCTTCCTCTTTTCTTGCTGCTCGCAGTCAGATAAGTGTCTTTATCTACGCTCACAGTATTATAATTGTTATTTAACTGGTTTTATGCCTGTTTTCATGTTTTATATTACATATTTGTAAAGCGCGACCTCGCGCTTCTGCTTTAACGCTCTTCGCGTGTTTTCGTTGCGCTCCGGCGCTTCTTCCCTCTCCCCCCCCTCCCCTTCGGGAGCGCTTGGTACCTTCCTAACGCGTGCTGCTCGCGCGTCTTTCCCGAACTTCTTTTACCTCACGAAAGCTTCTCCAGTCTCCGACTGCTCAGCGCAACGCTTCCTGCTCTTGGTCTTTGCTTCCGTGTGTGGAGCCGACTGACGTTCTTTGCTCGGCCCGCCTCCTGAACTCGCCCCTGCCCTTCATTTAACCCTCGCTTACCTCCTGTCTATTTCTGTTGTTCCTGCTGTCACAGCCTGATTATGGAACTTGACAGTTCCTCCGAGGAGGTCCCTGCCCAGGACTCGCAGACATTCAAGAAGGACTTGAGTAAATTTATTAATAATTCAGTCGAAACAGCTGTGGAAGTTTCTATGAAACGAATGTCCAAAAATATGGAAAACTCCATGTTGAGCATCATGTCCAAAGTATTGGCCCAATCTGCGGGGGAAAGCAGAAAGAGAAAGGTGGAACACTCTGCTCAAACTCGTGTCTCTAAAAAAGCGTCACTGACTGGCGAGTCTTCCCCGCTCTTGACTGAGGACTCAGTTCCTCCCAGGCCTCCTACTAAGGAGGGGTTTGTTGGCTCCGAGGGCAAGCGCAAACAGAAAGACAAACATGCAGAGTCTCCTAGGAGAAAATTAGTAATTTCCACCATATTGGACACAGATGATGATGTTGATGCTAATTTTGATGACGCTGATCAATTAATTGACCTTTTTGACACAGCTGACCCTTCCACCCCCCCTCCTAAATCATCTAATTTGGATTCCATTTCTTTTGACCCAGTTTTTGATTCCGAAGGTTTTCCCATGTTTGATCCTTCTACTATTCGTCACCCGAATTCAACCGAATGGCTTCCTTCTCACCATGTTGGAGAATATATATCATCCAGATTACGTCTTCCTCTGGAGGCCCCGGTAAGAGCCAGGCTCAAATCTGAATGCCCTAAGCCTGCTCTTCCCGACAAAATCACTTTGGTTCCTTCCATTGACCAACCTCTCCTCACCTTCTTTTCCAAGTTTGGCAAGGACCCCCGCAGAGGGGTAGACAAGGCCTGGTCCACTTGCCAGGACAAATTGCTGGACATTGTGGGCCCTCTAGCCCGTATTTTTGATTTAGCGGAATCCTCCCGCTTGGATGGTACAGACCTTTCTGCTGAGGAAGTCTCCATGTGGGCCCAACGCGCCTTCTGTCTTTTGGGAAATGCAAATTCCGCAATTACACATGAACGTCGCAAGGGTCTCCTGATCAAATTGGATCCCAAACTCTCAAATCTGGCCCCCATGGATCCTGGCCCCAAGGCGAATGGTCTCCTGTTCGGAGAAAATTTGGTTCGTGACCTCAGTAGATTTGTTTCTACTTTTGCTTCTTTGGACAAAGCCCAGCAGACAGTGAAAAAGGTTTTCGCCCCTCGGGTTTTTGGACGGGCTGGCAGAGGCAGGGGCCGCTCTTCCGGCCGTCCCTATAACCAAGGCTCCAGAGGTTCGTCCAGTAACAACCAGGACTACAAGCCCCAATTTTACCCCCAACGTGGCCGTGACTTCAGAGGGAAAGGTCAACGAAACTATTGTCAAAACTCCAACCAGCAAGGTAAGCCTTTCTTCTTCCCCTCCTGTGGGGGGTCGTTTAAAACTGTTCCTTCAAAAATGGTGCACTCTCAGTTCAGACCCTTGGGTCTTAAACACGGTGCAAGGCTACCTAATCGAGTTTATTTCCCCTCCCGTTCAATCTTCTCTTCCTCCCCCTCTCGTTTTTTCAACTCTCATGGCATCTCAGATCTCAGCCGAAATCGAGGCTCTACTCCAAAAAAGAGCAATTCAAATTTTTCCCTTCGACTCCTCAGGCTTTCTAAGCTCCATTTTTCTAGTTCAAAAGAAAAACAAGAAGCTCCGCACAGTCATCAATTTGAAGTGGTTCAACCAGTTTGTGGTTTACCGCCATTTCAAAATGGAAACCATTTTGCATCTGAGGGACACTCTTCGCCCCAACGACTGGATGGTCCGTTTGGATCTTCAGGATGCTTACCTCACGGTTCCCATTCATCCCTCTCAATGGAAGTTTCTTCAGTTCCAGTGGGCAGGTGTCAACTATTGTTTCACCTCTCTTCCCTTTGGCTTATCATCCGCGCCCTGGTGCTTGACAAAACTCTTAAAACCAGTGGTCGCCAACTTCGATCTCTTGGCATAAGACTAATTATTTACCTGGACGATATCCTCCTCATGAATTCCGACAAACAGTCTCTTCTCTCCGACCTGCTCTTGACTCAGTCGCTTCTTTTGGGCCTGGGTTTTCTCATCAATACGGACAAGTCATCTCTGATTCCGTCTCAGAACACGGAATTCTTGGGTTTTCTGGTGGACTCTGCTGCAGCGTCCCTTCGCCTTCCTCTCTCCAAAGTTTCCAATATCAAAGCGGAGATTATGTCCGTTCTTCAGTCCTCTCTTTTGTCCCTCCGATCCCTAGCGAGGATCGTCGGTCTCCTCTCCTCCTCCATTCAGGCCATCTTCCCTGGCCCTCTACATTATCGCGCTCTTCAGCGCTTAAAGATTCGAGACCTTCGACAAGGCCTCGCTTATTCGGATCCCGTGGCTCTAGATCCAGAATCCCGCACCGAGCTTCAGTGGTGGATAGACCATTTAGATGCGTGGAACGGACGCACTATCTTCGCCACTGCCCCAGATCTTGTCTTAGAATCCGATGCAAGACTGTCGGGCTCTGGGCGCCCGATGTGGACCAATCTCGACTGGAGGTTCATGGTCCGCCGAGGAGTCCAAGTTGCACATCAACTGTTTAGAGATGCTTGCAGGTTCCTTTGCGATCAAAAGCCTTTCAAAAAACAGGATTCACTGTTCTATCCTCCTTCGTATGGACAATGTTTCTGCGGTCCGCTACATCAACCATCTCGGCGGAACAAAGTCCAAACCCCTGGCGGACTTAGCAAAGAGTATGTGGGAATTCTGTCTCGCCCATCACCTTTCTTTGACAGCAGAGTATCTCCCTGGAGATCTCAACAGCGTGGCGGATTGGCACTCAAGATTTCTTCGAGATTCCAGCGATTGGAAGCTCTGTCCATCCGTCTTCCTTTCTCTTTCCCATCTTTGGGGCCCTTTCTCTATCGATCTTTTTGCATCCCGGCTCAATTCCCATTTGCCCCGGTTCTACAGTTGGCGCCCGGATCCCCTGGCCTTGGCAACAGACGCTTTTCTACAGGATTGGTCTCGTCATCTACACTATGCCTTCCCACCTTTTCTGATGATCAACAGGGTTCTTTCTCAGGTTCGCCGCCAGTCTTCGACTCTGGTGCTTGTAGCCCCTTTCTGGCAAGCGCAGGTGTGGTTTCCGACTCTTCTCGAGATGGCAGTGGACTTCCCTGTCCTTCTTCCCTCCTTCGGGGATCTTCTACTCAATCCCCAGGGCGAACAACACAGTCTCATTCTCGACTCCTCCCTGCAGCTCTCGGCCTGGAAAGTTTCCGGCCTTCCACTTCTGACGTCCTCATTTCACAAGAGGCTTCGATCTTTATCAGCCAGGCCTGGACTCCTGGAACATCCAAAGCATACAGATCCGCCTGGTCTCTATGGACAAGCTGGTGTTTGGAAAGGGACCTCGATCCCATTTCAGCCTCTCTGAATTTCATCATTAATTACCTTGGTTCACAAGCCAGTGCCGGTAAGGCTTATCGCACTATTAATCTCTATCGTTCAGCCATTTCTCTATACCATTCCCAAATTGATGGTAAACCAGTTGGTGCTCACCCTCTGATTTGTCGTCTACTGAAGGGTGTTCGTTGTGCGAAACCACCGTTGGCTAAGTATACCTCTTTATGGGATGTTACAGTGATTTTCAAATTGTTTACAAATTGGCCAGACAATTCTGTTCTTTCACTCAAGATGCTATCTGCTAAACTTACCATGTTACTGGGTCTAGTTTCCATTAAGAGAGTTTCTGATGTTAAAGCTTTAGATGTTTCTGCTCGCCAATTCTCTCCTACAGGTGTTTTATTTCAGATACGCAGACGTACTAAAACTCATTTGGATTCAGTGTTTTATCCTTATTTTCCAGCTCATCCCAAATTGTGTGTTGGACAATGTTTAAAAGTGTACGAACAACGTACTGCTGATCTCAGAACGCCCTCTCATTCTCAACACCTTATTTCCTTTCGTAAGCCCCATCTTCCTGTCTCTTCCCCTACCCTTGCCCGTTGGGTCCGTTGGGTCATGTCTCTTGCCGGAATTGATGTCTCCGTTTTCGGGGCTAATTCGGCCAGGGGAGCCATGGCTTCTACAGCCTTTTGGTCTGGCTCTCGTTTGGAAGACATTCTGAGATCAGCAGACTGGTCAAATGACAGTATATTTTGCATGTTCTATTGCAAACCTGTTCATACTGTAGCTTCTGATGTTGTTAATATGCTTTAAACAAGCATAATAGGAGCCTCCGGTCTTGCCATAAAATGTAGATTTTTCTAGTATTCATGACGGAAAATCTTAATTTTATTAAAGACACGGAGGCGAGTATTATCCCGCCGCAACATTATTAACATTTGTTCTCCCTCCCTACAGCGAATCCAGCCTTGCCACCGGCTTCATCTTAGGAGATCTACCCTTCGGCTCCTACTGTCCTCACCTCCAAGTTCTCCATCTCCAATGCTCCTGGATCCTCCTCCTAGACTCCTGTTTGGTCTTCTTCCTTGGATTCCTCTGATACAAGACTTATGTTCCTGGACTTTGGCTATATCCTTAATTTTATTCATTTTCCCTTTGTTTAATGACTATTCTTGATCTGCTCGCCAGCGAAAAGAGGAAGATATGCAGTTAGTTAGGGTCTTTATCTAATAGGTCCTCTGTGATTGGTTACTGCATTCTCGTTTTTTCTCATTCCCATGGCCCAGTTTGTTCTCTGGCCCTCTGGGAACTGTAGTTTTTTGCTTATCTTGGCTGCTGTGCAATTAAATGCAAGATTAGAAAGCATAATACTCGCCTCTGTGTCTTTAATAAAATTAAGATTTTCCGTCATGAATACTAGAAAAATCTACATTGTTTTTTGCGATTCTCAAAATACACTTTTTAGCTAATCGTATTTTGAGAATCTCAAAACCAGATGTATATAAAAGATCGCAAAATTTTTGTGATTCTCAGAAATTCGCAGAATAATAATGTGAATATCTATTTTGCAATTCCTTAATTGCGAAATCGCAAATAAGGAATCACAATTTAGAGAATCGGCAATTCAGGTGCAGCTTGATGACATCACAACCAGGAAGTGTGACTGCCCATGGTGCACCGGATTGCTAGAAGCTGAGTGAGAGAATAGGAAGGGAGGGAGAGATCTGTGCACTGCAAGTGAGAGAAGGAAAAATGGATCCCCAGGAGAAAGAGAAGCAGCAGGAGGGGAATGTAAGAAAATGGAAGTAGAAGTTTAGTGAGAGGAAGCATGAGGTGCTCATTCAGGATATGGTAGTCAGCCATGAGCTCCTGTTTGGGAAGAAATCCCTACATGTGCCAGTGGCACGTAAAAGGAAAATCTGGCTTGAAATCCAGGAGAAGGTGAATGCCATCGGCGTGACCCACCGCACTGTGGAGGACCCCTGCAAAAGATTGTATGACATGTGCCAAAAATCGAAGGAAAAGGTGGCAACAAGGTTGGCAGAGGCAACAAGACTGGTGGGGGAGCATCCACTGCAACTGAGTCTGAGGAGTTGGTGGAGGGCACCCTTCAGCCCGAGAGTGTCAGTGACATGGCTGACCTGGACAGCTCCGACCCCCCAAACACCAGACAAGGTAAGATGCATGCCATTACTCCCCTGATACATCACCACCTCACTCACACACTCAGGAAACACCCAGATACTAAACATGAATGCAACTCCAGTACATGTTGACAAGCACAGCCAGCAATACATTATGAGAGATGTAGTCACATGCACCAAACAGTGGAGCAGTGAGACACAGCAAGGTAGAATCAGGATGAGTATTTCAGGAAAGGCAAAAAACAGACAGACAGTACTCATGTAACTCAAAATCTGAGAACTGTATTGCATTACCAATGTGATGCAGGACACCAAATTAATGTGTTCATTTACATTCACAGCACCACCTGAAACACAGAAATTAATTGTAGAAGGTGAGGATGCATCCAACAGTGAAGACCAGGTAGGGCAAGAGGAGCAGGATGAAGGCAAACCAGCAATCCCTGTGCCATGTAGACGGCGCCTCATAGGGCCACCACTCCCACTGCTGGAGGCAGTACCACGGAACACAAGTGGAGAAGCCCAGCCAGTCCAGGGCCGGCTTGCAGTACAGCACAAAGCACAGTCCCCTGTCCATCCTAGTGAAGGAAGTGGGTCCAGACGCAGGGCACGGCCGCCCACCTGCGCTGCTGCAGTAGATGAAGACACAGTGTTTGCCGGGCTTGAAGGCACCATGGTTAAAGTCCAGCACCTGCAAGCAAAAGCATTAAGGTCAATACAGCACCAGTTTGCCTCACACAATCGCAACATGAACGAGATGATGGAATGGACATGACAGGTGCACTACAAGAACTGCGTACAGAGATGAGGAAAGACCGGGCAGTCAGGCACAGGGGGAGACAACGTCTCCACAGCTGACTGGACATGTACACCAAAGCTGTAAATCGCCTGTCTACTGCCATGTCCCTGCTGGCATGTCGCTGTGTAAGCATGCAGCATGAAATGGCTCACTGCTGCCAGGTTGTGGACAAGGGCCTGGTGCAGGTCACGCATGCCGTGGACCAGCTGCGGGCAGCTGCCACAGGTGGCACAGGACCCCTGAGCTAATTGGAGAGTGAGGATCAGTCCAGCAGGAGCAGCATCCCTCCACCAATTCCCGAGGACAGACAGCGGAGTGCACGGCAGGGGAGGACACCCGATGACTCAAGGGAGGGCAGTCAGCACCCTGAGTGAGGGTCAACAGGCCGTGCCCGCAGGAGATGAAGTGGCATCAGTGGCACAGTGTAGTTCCTATTTTCCCTATAGGCCCTGCACATTGGAATAACATAAACAGCAGTGTAGATGTAGAAGTCCGGTCTTCTAGGTCTCTACTGACTATGTTAGACTTAATTGGGTTTGTACCAACTAGCTCAGAGGTCACTGGAAACTTTCTTGACTGAATAGGAAGTGATCAGCTCCCCTGGCTCAGACAAGAAGGGATTCAGTTTTCCAACAACCGCATAAACATGACAACTTTGCTCCGTAGAATAAGAGTAAATCTCTAGAGTCGTGTGAAACAATAGACAGCTATTTCACTCAGTCAGTTGTGCAAGAATTACTTTCACTGGATGCAAAGAATAGAGAGACGGGCGTTTTCAATAAAAGGTATTATTTATTGAACAGTCTTTCTTCTCATGCAAGAGAAATGAATTGCCACAATTGCAAGACTTGTTATTATAAAAAGTGCGTACAGTAAAAGGAGGATTGCGAAATAATACTGTAAAAGCATTGATATGGTTTCTTAGCCATACAATGGTTAAAATGAATAAAATATATACATTCATATATACATTTAGCTAACGTACTCAACTGGTGCTTCTAACTACGCCTACCCCAGTGTACCTGACCTAAGCCTAATACGTGGAAGGGAGTAAGTAAGTAGCAGTTTAAGTTAAGTTGGTTTGCCAAGGGTTTGCTTCAAGAATTCTCTCTAGGGATTTAGTCAACACCGTACCTCTGGAATAGAATGTTGGAGGTCTGGTATCTCCTCTCAGGACTCGATATCCCAGTCACCCGCAAGGGTAGGCTGGAAACGCCGGGGCTGGATTTTCTCGGCAGGAGAAAAGACAGCGTCTTTCTCAGCGCATCAAGGAGGAGGAGAGGGCAGCGTCCGTGGGCTTCTCGCATCTGCTGGGCTCTGCAAGGGACAGCTGTTCTGCTCCTGTATTCTCTATCACCACCACTGTGTTTGCTTAAGGCAACGTGGGTAATATTTATACCTGGAAGGTGCCTTGTTTGACGTAAGTTTTTGGACATAAGACGTCAATAAAGATGTCACTAAGAACCGGTAGTTCTTACAGTGCTCATTAGAGTTCTATTACTAATCAAAACATAGCAAGCGGGGCTTTCCCAGGTTGCTGGGGGTTTTATCTGTTGAAAGAACTCGGTGTGTAATCTAGGAATCTTAGATAGTGGCTTCTGCTGTGTTATATACTGTAATGAGCTGCAGAGGCGAGTTTCTGAAATATGGCTCTGATCGTTTATGCCATTATAGGGGTATGGATTGAATATAGCCGAATTAGGGGCATAAGATCGCAATATTGATCGGGGTCCTAGATAGAACACGACACCCACTCCACAAATTTATGTCCATCAAATTACTAAAAACTAAAGCAATAAGATGCGTGTGTAATACTTTCCACCCCAAAATACATATTTGCATTTGAAATGGCGTATTTGAAATACATGAAATTGGTAATGTACGTCTTTAAGCATAGAAATCATTCAAAAATTATAGCATATTTAATCAGTTGAACGATTTTACGAAAAAATTACACATGAAATATCTCTTTATACAGAAAAGAAGGCCGAGATTATTTCATCACATATAAATGCAATTGCTGTAAAATGTGCTAGAGGCTGAGGTAAAGTTATTTTGTCTCTAGATTTAGCTAAATATAGAAGTTCTGTTCTTTATGAATAGTTCTACTTTATGCAAAGGTTTTCGTGCCAGAAAAAAAGGTAAATATTTTGAAAAAGTGTTCAATTAAAAAAAAAAAAAATTCATGGTGAACGTGGGAATAGAGTTCCAAACGCTTTTTAGTAGTTTTTGTTGATCAAAACTGAAGGCCGAATTCAGAGTTCATGGGAACGCTGTGCGCCGGAATGCTTTCCAAAAATTCATTGTTGTTGTTCAGGGGAGAACATCATATCAGACAGGCTTTTAAAGAACAGGTCTACATATTCAGGTGACAGTTCAACCAAGTTCGATAATGCTGTAACTTGGCAGGTGTGAGAATGATTGCTATCATCGATGTTTGGATCAGCAATGCTCACAGAAGGCCATACCTGGGTGATGTTGCTTTCTTGTATCGCTTCACTGCCGCCACCTAGTCGTAGCGCAGGAGTCTCAACGAATGCCGTCATCAGGATTGGTAGCGGCTGGGGACAACACGATGAGTGAGCCGTTACAGGACTTAGCAAAGTATCTATATCCATTGGTACTGCTGATGGTAGTGCAAGACAGGTGTCTAACACGCATTCTTCTCCGCATAGCATACATCGAAGTACAGGTAAGATACAGGTCTGCCATATAGGTCTGAATGAAAGAAACCAGGTCATGTTCAGATCTCTCAGCCTGGCCAATCCAAGGACTCTAGTTATGCGGTCCCGGTAGCGTACTGCTAGGATCGTTTCTTCCATCCTTGCCGGAGTCATGTCTGTGTTTTGGCTTGCCATATCGGAGCAGGAGGGTCAAAAATAAAATGCCTGCTACAAGTCCCAAAATCAGGGGTATGCCGCCAAAGACTGAATGGACAAAATTAGGAATAATTCCTAGGATTGCTTTGAATGGTGTTAACAGTCCCGAAAAAATGGTCTTAAATACGCCTGAGATGCCTACGGCACTTGACATATTTAGAATTTGGCTAAGCATTTCTGTGAAATGCACGGGGCAATTTGTTGATAAAAGGTCATGTATCTCCGAAGCTGTCCTTGCAACACGGAGATCATACGTCTCTTTTGATGACGTTATGGGCACTGTTGTCTGTAAAAGCACAGACTTCATTCTGCTTAAAGTATCAATTCGTATAGAATAGACATTCAAACGAGGCCAAATGGGAGTCTCGGAGTTTCCAGGGCCGTTTGGAAACAATGCTTGCATACAGCAAGTGACCATGGAAGTTACGCTTACGAGATATGCTTTCCCTGGCAGCAAGCCTCAACAGCTGTGATCCGTTATTAGAATGTAACTCCCGTTAAAAAGTTGCTTAAAAAAAAAGGCTCTATCTGCATTGCAGGTGTGACATGTTGGTGGCATGAAAGGTTGTTTGAAGTTCCTTCACAGGCCCCGTGTAAATTAATACCCTGGCACAAAAGTATACCACTTAGTGAATGTTTGCAATTTTCACCACTAAGAAATACATTTTTGTTGCTGTCACTATAGCATGTGTGTGTATATGGTAATTTCCATGCTGACTTAATGTACCCTTTACCCAATCGTTCATACTGGCCAGTCGGTATATATTCAAGGCAATTTTTAAAGCGGAAAGTTGTTATCGGAATTGTGATAATCCCGTGTATTATCCATTCAATGACAGGTCTTTCTGACATTGTCAATGGTAATCTCTCAAGTTTTTCGATGCTCAGGATTGTATAGTCTGCTCCTTTCTGTGCCAAGCTGATTTGTTTACCAGTAAGGTTAAAGATGGAAAACAATGACGTTGTGTTGATTAAACGCCATGGCACATAGCCTGAATGAAGATTTTGCAGCGTCCAGCCTAGCTGTACAATAGAACGCAATTGCGACTGGCCATGTTGTAACATTAGCAAGTCTTTATCTATTATATTGATGGCAGATGATACAATACTGTCCAGTGAATATATTCTGGAGGACAGAGTCATTAACCCATTGTCCACAACAGAAAGTGATTTTTCCAAATTAATACGATCAATTTCTCGTATTTTTTCAGCTGTTTCAATTTGAGTTACTTTCCAAGCCTCGTTGTATGCCGCATAGATGCTGGCTGCTATGAAGCGTTTCTGACGCTGTTTGCGTGGTCCCAGAATGAAATCGCGCAAATCAGCACCATCTTTAAGTAAAGATAAGTGTTGCTTAATTTCTGCCAGTGTGGATGATTCTAGCCATTCAAGGCACAGTTTCCCTACACTGTATGTTGTTACTATCCCTGGATGTTGTCTCTGGGAGTATCTAGGGTCTGGTCTGGTCATTGTTAACCCCTGTGTTTTGTTCAGGAATCTATCTTGACAGTTATTTGTGTCAGTAGGCCAGATTAAGCACTTTTTCCAATCAGGATGTGTTCTGTTTAAATGTAAAATTTTAGATACGTCTATTTCAACTTCTGTTGTTGCATTATCAGGTATTGGCTTTGGAATAGACGGTTTGTTAAGGTCTTTAATCTTAGCTAGGCCAAGACAGGTTGTTTGGTGAATTGTGTCATTTAATCAATCTTTTGTACCCCAGATTGTTTTTGTTTCAATATTATTTTTCCAAAAATCAAAACCAAATGTCATCATTTTTTCATAAAATGCTTCTGAATATATCAATTTAGTATTTGTCAGCATAGTTTTCAACCCTGTTTTATCCAACAGTTTATAATAAAACGTTTCTGCATCACTTGTGTTAAACCCTGAGAAGTACTGGAATTTCTCATAGAATGTTTTCGAACTGCTTTTAGGTGGAGTAGCACAATGTTCCCATTGGTTATATTTAAAAACATTTCTAGGTTGTGCAGATTTATGTAAGTAATGGTCTCCGTAATGTGAGAAGCAGTACATCTGTTCATAATTAGAGGAACCTTGTAAATAATCATGTTCTGTAAATCTTGCTGACAACACTAAATCAGACATCATATTATTTATACTTTCAAAATCCCAATCATCAGAAAATGTACTTGGTTTTACAAAGTCACTTAATGAAACCTTGAACTGGTGAGGATATTTCAAGATCTCGACCGGGCCATATACTTCATAGTCAGTCTTGTCCCATACTACCCCGCCGGGTATTGGAATGGCTGTGACATTTACTGATGATAGTCCTCTTTTCTTTACGTGGGATGATTTGTGACGTTTTAGAACTAAGTTGATGTTCTGACTTGCTGTGTCCCTTGAATTGTGATAAATTTTCCTAAAATTAAAACCAATATTAGGCCTAGTAGGAGTATAAGTACCCCTGAGATTATCCAATGCTCAATCAATGGTGCATCCAGATATACTTCTTTGATTTGATGAAAGAGGTCTGTTGCTTTTTCTTTAAAAGTCTTTGTTTCTGGCGTCACTTCAGGGTCGATTTGATCTTCAGAAAAGGTATCGAAGTTGATGAAGTAGCCAGAGGCAGTTCTGTCAATTGTTGGAATTGTTTTCTCAATTTGTCTTTCGGTAGCACATTCTGATGCCACATCATTGTAGACTGGTGTTTCATGACGAACTGTTTCAATCTGTGTTTCAAGAGGCACGAGTTCCATGGCATTATTGCATAGTCCCTCTCTGTGCACTGCAGGTTTATCAAATGTGATTAGTCTTTCAGTTTGAACCTCTTGGATTGTTGCAAATTTGGGTATTCTGTTGTTTCTTGGGAGTCCACTTGGCCTACTGTTGATTATAGGCCACATGATTGTGGTTTTACAAGGTTGATTGATACAACTCGGTTCTCCTTTTTACCAGCAAGAGGCGGTAGTACTACTGATCTTGTTCCGTTGATTGCCAAGACAGGTACTGCTTTTCTGTAAGAAGGCCCAAATTCCTTCTTCACCGCTATTTTCTCTCTGACTAGATCCCCAATCTTTGGAATCCAGACAGGTCTTGCTGGGACAGGTGGTGTGTCTTCAGTGGTAGTTGGCTGTTGCTTTAACTTTATGTTGCTTAAGGATTTTCTTGTTTCATTCAAGTCCTGTAAAACAGCCAAACGATCTTTGATGTCAAAGTCTTTATTCTTATCTTTTACCACTGAAGCCTGACTATCGAGGTCCTGAACATGCATTCTAGTTCCGAACAAAAGTTCGTACGGGCTGAAAGCTTTTAGAGAATTTCTTGGCAAATTATTTAGACTAAGTTGGACACTTATTAAATGTTTGACCCACCCATCACCCAAACCTAATAATTTCGCTGTTATAGATTGCTTTATGTCTCGGTTTTTTCTTTCCACTACACTGTTCCCCTCAGGGTGTGATGGACTAGAGTATCGCAACCCAACGCCCATACTGGCCATGGCCTCCTTATAAGCTCGAGAGCTGAAAGCAGGACCCTGGTCAGTATGGAACATGGCAATTGCGCATGTGCCGATAAAGACTCTCAGATCTTTTATAACAGTTTCGGCGTCAGCCGAGCGCTGGGGCCACATTTTTTTAAGTGAATTTTAGTCTTAAACAATTAATAGGACGCTGGTTTGCATATAGACAGCATTACCCTGTCTACATACAAAGGCCATGGCATTACTGCGCTTGACTCGCTGCTGCGGTCTCTGTCGCAGTCTGGACAGTTCTTTACATATCTATAGTGGTGCAGGCTCATCTCCGGCCACCAGTACTCTGATTGTAATTCAGGCAGAGATTCCTTCATCTGTTTGTGCCTTGAACCTTCACCCATGTGTGCGTCTACTATTAATAACTTTCTCCGGTTCGTGTTTGGAATTACCCTATCCCCCACTCCAGGGATTCGAGCAAAAGGAACGGAGTTTGCATCAATTACGTATGCATAATTGAGTGGATAGTTCACGGGTAGTGCTGCACAGTCGCTTTTTAAGGACGTTTTTACTGCCAGCATGGTTTCCCCGTCTATGTATTTTTCTGAACGCTTTTATGTGGCTACGGAAGCCGGTTTAGTTGCTTCCGCTGTGGCTGTAATAGCCAATGAATTCCCTGCAACGTGAACGCCATCACGTTGATGACTCAGAGTGTGTATCACGTGAGTCTTTTGTAGTTCTTTCTGTAAAAGAACTACCTGTTTCCAGAGCATTTTATGCTTGATTGTGGCACCTGTGTCATCTTTGAAATCATTTTGAATCCAGCTCTGCAACTTATTGTTGACGCAAAAATGCGAATCGCACACAATTAGTGTCGGGAATTCACGTTCTGCATTTTCAAGCGCCATCTTTAAAGATCTGATTTCAGCTCGATGAGCCGAACATTTTCTCAGTGATTCAGTTTTTGTTATTTTCGGTCTGAATTTACCGCACAGCCAGCGACCTTTAACAATCGCGCAGGCTGCATCGTAGGATTTATTTTCTACATTGTAGTGCTGTACAAATCTGTCTGTTTAGATTATACAGGAGTATTATTGTAGAGGAAGAATTTCGATTGGCAGAGGATATTCTTTTTCATAAGTTAAATCATTCAGTTTTTTCATCTGCGGGGCGAAATAGTATTTCACGTCTTCCGCGCCAAGAGAAATTACACACTGTATCCATTTCGGATCCAGTGACACTGTAGGCAGGTTTACTGGGCTGAATAGCGCCTCGAAGGCGGATTCTGCTGTGAGAACAGTGATCCTTTTGCCGTGTGCTAGTTCTCGTTCATTTGCTATTGCAGTTTGCACTGCTTTCACAGTATTTTCTGTGAGACTGAATGTTTTTTCTGCTTGTGTGTACAAGTGCGATTTGTAAGCTATTGGTATCGTTTCTCCCTCATTAGAGGTCAGGTACGTGAATCTGCATCTTCCTGGGATGACTCGGATTACAAGGTCGATCGCATTGTCACATGTATCTAATTTTGTTTTTGCTAACATGTCTGTTTGCAGTGATCTCAAAATTTCTGTGTGTTTTTGAGTCTGGTTGATTTGTTTAAAATCAGGTTTAATTAGTTCGTAGAGAGGTTTAACCCTCTCCGCATAATTTAGAATGTAAGTTCTTCCGAAATTCAGGAAGCCTAGAATCGATTGTAAATTCTTCCGCGTTTTTGGTGCTTGGAGTACAGCGCACTTCACTAAGAAGTTGTCCGCTAGGCTTTTTCCTTCACTTGATAATTCGTATCCTAAAAATAAGACTGTCAGATGGGCAATTCGAGACTTTTTAAAGTTGAATTTGTAACCCTCTGCTGCGAACACAAGTATTATGGCATTCACCCTTTTCAAGTGAGTCTCCAAGTCGTCGTCTGTTAGATAGATGTCATCGACATAAGATAATGCCTCATCATCATATATTTGTAGTAACTCTGTTACTCTGGCTGAGAATAGTCCTGGGCTGTTCTTGAATCCCTGTGGGAGCCTACAGAAATTTTTCTGAGACCACATTACTGAGAAAGCGGTCAAGTATCTGCTTTCTGGTGCAATATTTTGACAAAAGAAACCATTAGATATGTCTAATGTTGTTTTATATTTTTTGCGAACTATGTTATTCATTAGTGCAGCACTATGCGAATTTTGTACTGCAAATGTTTTGCAACATGAGTTTAGGTGTCTGTAGTCCAAGACTAGACGATATGAATCGTCCGGTTTGGAGACAGGAAACAAAGGATTGTTCATTTGAGAGGTGCATGTTTCAATCACCCCCTGGTATTCAAGTTGATCTAAAATCTCCCTGACCTGTTTTTTAGCTTCTTGCTTAATTGGATACTGCCTTTGTGCAGTCGGTTGACTTTTTAACTGGATTTTGTGAGGAGGAGAGTCCTCATCCCATCCTACATGATTTTTATATATTGCTGGTGCCTGGGCTACTGCCCATTTCCTCGCATATATATATTTAGTGTGAATCGGAATGTGATTCGAGAAGGCAGGCATAATTATTTCTTCGCCACGAGGGAACTCCCTGACAAACTCCGGGGGGCAATCTTTTTCAGCTAACAGGATGTCATAGCCTTTTGAAAGTTTGTCCCAAAATAGACCCCTTATTTTCCTAGTCTTATCACCCTCTATACGCAGTGTTATTTCGTATATCTTATGAGGTTCGCTAACTCTGGTGTCGGCAGTTTCTACTTGAATGTATTCATTCGTGTCCACTGTCTCCAGATGACTCATCAGGATCTTGCGAGCTATGGTGATTTCTGCTGCACTGTCTAGCATTGTCTGTGCCCACTCCTCGTTTTTCAGCTGTGTCCTCAGTATTCTCAGCATGTTCGATTACTCTAATACTGGCTAACTTCTTTCTTGGAAATTGTAATTTTTTACTTTGAGCACGTTCCTTGTCTTTGGACTTGGTGTGCTCTCCTGGGTCTGACCGTCCTCTTCTTTCCGATTTCTGCGAAAAAGATCGAGAGGGACGTGTATCAATACTTTGATATCTGTCAGGCTTCTTCAAGTTATCCCTATTTCTAAGGTTATATCTTTTCTCAGAGGGCTCCCTCTGGGGAGATTGGTGTTCTCGAGTCGGAGTTCTTTCCCTCCGTCGAGGAGACCTTCCTCTGGACTGGAAAACTTTTTCTTTGGGAGTGTATTGTTTATTTCCATCCCAGCTCTTTTTAGTAGTGTTTGAATTATTTTTAATGAATAATTTTTCAGGATTTTCGAGTAGTTGGGGTTTCACTGGTTTCCCACCCAAGCTGTCTCTACCTAATTCTTCATAACATTTTTCTATAATTCTGGCAAGCTCAACTGGTTGATCTGTTATATCTGTTTCCTTCAATTTCTGGTGGATCGCCACAGATGCTGCTTCTCCTTTTATATTGGCTAGTAATATAGCGGAGACCTGCTTGAAGTCTTTCAGTAATTTCATACCAAGAGTTAAAGCAGGTTCTGGACCGTATTCATTCTGAATCTGTTTTAGCACATCTGGTATTATCGCCATTGACGGAACACCATGTGTTTTTGTGCAAATGGAAGCAAAGACTGTACCCCAAGTGTCACAGTCCTCCACGTGTGGTGCGACCCCCATTGGAAGGCAGATGGTCAGAATTCTGTTTATCTCAATAGGGGTAGTATTCGGAAATACTGCCTCTATTTGAGTAACTTTCTGCGCTAACCAGAAAGGAATTTGTTCCCTTTTTATGGGTGTTTTACCAAGACATGATTGTATGTTCTGTGGTGTAATTTTATCTGTGTTCCCCTGATGAGGGGTCAGCTGTGGAACAGCTGTTTGGATTGTTGCAGTCCGCATTACATATTGGACTAATTGTCTCTGTATTTTAATTAATGTTTTTAGCTGTGCTAAAAGTTCTTCTTTTGACATTTTATCAATGTCCGGATGTGGTGTGTAGCTGGCTAGAACCGGCCACGTTGCTCCTGGTCTACCTAGTGGACCGAGCCTGGTAATATGATAATTGTGTTTTAGGGCGCCTTTAAACCAGAGCAGGTGCTCTTGGTATTTTAATGGGATTTCAATCTCCTCGAAAGGAGCGTACTCTTCCGGAGGTTCCTCTATTTTGTAATAGTGGAATTCGTGTGTTGCAGCATTTGCCGCTGGAAATTTTATCCAAGAATAGAATACCTCTGTCTGCCGATATTCATGTGCCTCTATCACGAAGACGACTGTGCCACCTTGTGTGGTCAGTCCATTTTCTATAAGTTTTAACGTTATAGTTTTTCTTATGTTGACCGGGATGATTATCGCACCCGGTTCATTAACACCGGCGTCCCGTTGATTCGTATCTACTGCGGCTTCAGCGGTCCCGTTGTCTAGTACTGACATTGTATAAATGAAAGTTTTTCAGAGCAGGTCTCCAAGGAGACAAAGATTACGTGCACAATATTTTGGAACACTGTATCCTTCAACATTGAATAAACCAGAGCTTTACATAGGAATCTCTTCCTACTAAGTTCGGGCGGATTTTAACCTTTCACCCACTCCAGACGTCTATTGGAGTATTTACGGTAGAAAGGGTCTGTGTGAAAAAGCACGACTGAGTTACTCTAACGTCCTGCGTTAGTTTTATCGCCTTACCAAACGTTGGGCGCCATGTAGTGTAGTTCCTATTTTCCCTATAGGCCCTGCGCATTGGAATAACATAAACAGCAGTGTAGATGTAGAAGTCCGGTCTTCTAGGTCTCTACTGACTATGTTAGACTTAATTGGGTTTGTACCAATTAGCTCAGTGGTCACTGGAAACTTTCTTGACTGAATAGGAAGTGATCAGCTCCCCTGGCTCAGACAAGAAGGGATTCAGTTTTCCAACAACCGCATAAATATTTCAACTTTGCTCCTTAGAATAAGAGTCAATCTCTAGAGTCGTGTGAAACAATAGACAGCTATTTCACTCAGTCAGTTGTGCAAGAATTACTTTCACAGGATGCAGAGAATAGAGAGACGGGCGTTTTCAATAAAAGGTATTATTTGTTGAACAGTCTTTCTTCTCATGCAAGAGAAATAAATTGCCACAATTGCAAGACTTGTTATTATAAAAAGTGCGTACAGTAAAAGGAGGATTGCGAAATAATACTGTAAAAGCATTGATATGGTTTCTTAGCCATACAATGGTTAAAATGAATAAAATATATACATTCATATATACATTTAGCAAACGTACTCAACTAGTGCTTCTAACTACGCCTACCCCAGTGTACCTGACCTAAGCCTAATACGTGGAAGGGAGTAAGTAAGTAGCAGTTTAAGTTAAGTTGGTTTGCCAAGGGTTTGCTTCAAGAATTCTCTCTAGGGATTTAGTCAACACCGTACCTCTGGAATAGAATGTTGGAGGTCTGGTATCTCCTCTCAGGACTCGATATCCCAGTCACCCGCAAGGGTAGGCTGGAAACGCCGGGGCTGGATTTTCTCGGCAGGAGAAAAGACAGCGTCTTTCTCAGCGCGTCAAGGAGGAGGAGGGGAAGCGTCCGTGGGCTTCTCGCATTTGCTGGGCTCTGCAAGGGACAGCTGTTCTGCTCCTGTATTCTCTATCACCACCGCTGTGTTTGTTTAAGGCAACATGGGTAATATTTATACCTGGAAGGTGCCTTGTTTGACGTACGTTTTTGGACATAAGACGTCAATAAAGATGTCACTAAGAACCGGTAGTTCTTACAGTGCTCATTAGAGTTCTATTACTAATCAAAACATAGCAAGCGGGGCTTTCCCAGGTTGCTGGGGGTTTTATCTGTTGAAAGAACTCGGTGTGTAATCTAGGAATCTTAGATAGTGGCTTCTGCTGTGTCATATACTGTAATGAGCTGCAGAGGCGAGTTTCTGAAATATGGCTCTGATCGTTTATGCCATTATAGGGGTATGGATTGAATATAGCCGAATTAGGGGCATAAGATCGCAATATTGATCGGGATCCTAGATAGAACACGACAGCTGAGGCAACACATTGCATCTTGACTTGTAAATGTGCGACATCCTTGCACTGTGGGTCGAACATGTGCAAGCAATTGGGACACACATTAGGTAATACCCAAGGAAATAACACAGTTATTGCACCAATCTGTAGCATTGTGTCATCATTACTCACCTATAAATAGTTCTGTGTGATCTCATCTCGTCTCTGACGCCTGGCACCCGCCCAACACCACCTGCTGGTCTGCACCGTGGAGCTGGGCCCTCCTCATCTGATGACTCGATATCTGTGAACTCCACTGGGGTGCCTTTCTTGGTGGCGATGTTCGGGAGTCCTGGAAGGGGGCTGAAATCATAATGATTTTTAAAAAAGGAGATCGCTATGATCCAGCAAATTATCGCCCAATTAGCTTGACGGATCTTATTCAAAAAGTGTATGCCAGACACATTTTAAATAGGCTTTTAGAGTGGATGGATGATTCCCAGATACTATCCCAATATCAGGCAGGGTTCAGAGCAAAAGTCAGCACTGTAGACCAGGTCTTTAGGTTTACTTGTATTGTTTGGAAATACATCAAAATCAAGAAGGGCAGTCTGTATGTTGCTTTCATGGACCTAAGGGCTGCGTTTGATCTTGTCCCTCGTACACTCTTATGAGAAACATTAGCAAACATAGGGGTACCTGGTGAATTACTCATAGAATTAATTAGACTCCACACAGAAAACTACGCCAAAGTAAGATGGGGGAAGGGAGGGGAGCTAACACAGGCCATACCAGTGAGACACCTACGCTGTTCACACTTTTTGTTAACGATATACCTACATATCTAGGGAACTGTGTAAATGATTCTCCAAAACTAGGGGGTGAATTGATTCCGGCATTACTCTTTGCTGATGACACCATCCTCATTTCACAGACCCCAAAGGGACTCCAAAATTTGGTGAATTGCTTTTATAGTTACTATGTGGACAAAGGATTGGAAATCAACTCTTCAAAAACAAAGTATATGTCCATACATTCCCAGAAAACCTTTAGGAAAAACCTTGCCCTAAACAACCAAAATCTAGAACATGTGGGGAGTTTTAATTATTTGGGAATAATGTTGGACAGTAATCTATCCTGGAAAGGGCAGCTTGAAAAGAGCAGGATAGCCCTTCGTCAGAACTCAATGCCCGTTCTAAAAATTCACGGTGGAAGCCAATCTAAGGCCATCACCCCAGCCTTGGAAGTATTCAAAGCAAAGGCATAATCAGCAGGACTCTATGGGGCTGAGATTTGGGGTCCTTCCTGCAAAAAGAATTTTGAACGGGATGAAAACATCTTTATACGGAGGTTGTTAAAAATTCCATCTAGAACCCCCCTAGTTCCTGTGTCTTTAGATGTTGCTATCAAACGTACAGATGACCTTGCTATCTTAAGACCTTTACTGTACTGGATTAAGATATGGACCACCCCAGAGTTGGTCAACTATAGACGTGGCTTGGTAGAAATTATGCAATTTAATGGCCATAAAAATATCCCTTGGTTCAAACACATTTGTTTCTGGACAAATAGACTAGGTTTATCCCACTACTGGGATGAGCCCCGGTCATTGGCACCCTCTTGTAAAAAGATTTTAAAGTGTGCATTTTAGTCTTATATCAGTAACCCACTGGTACAGGGCACATCTTTCGGTTCACTCACCCAAAAGTTTTTAACTTTTAAAGATACTGTCTCTTTTGAACCCCACATGGATGAGATTGGACCACCAATTGCAAAAAGCTTATACTTACAGCTTAGATACGGGGTCCTACAGATCAATGCAAATACATCCAGGTGGGGGGAAATGTGGGCACTTCCCTATGTACCTCTTGTAGTCAGCAGGCGAAAGAAGATGACGTTCATCTTCTCTTCTTCTGCCCGTTATATAAATTGCCCAGGGTTCGCTGGATCAGACCTTTATGCAGAAATATGGGTGTTAGGTCATGTAAAGATGCTGAACGCATACTGAAGACCAATACTACACAGGTGATTGTGTTTTGCATATCTAGGTTTTTATATAATGTTTTCTTAATCAGGAAGAAGGTTGGGCTCAAACTATAGTGCAACTGAACTGCCTATCTAACCACTGCTAGTAAATATCAAGTGCTGCTAATATATTTTAGACTGGCTTTTAAATGAATTTTATTATTTTTATGAAGTAAATTGAATGTTTTTAGGGCATAATTTATACAGCTGATAAATTGTACATCCTTTTCCCCCAAAAATTTTGGTGAATGGACTATGGAGTTATTAACAATATGTAATGTTTTTTTTCTGTGCTTTTATGTCTAATTCTAGCCGAAATAAAGTTGAAACAAACAAACACTCTTAAGAATTCCAAATGCTCTCTCGATGGCACAGCATGTGGCTCTGTGGGCGCTGTTATACCTCCGCTCTCCTGCAGTGGCTGGATTCAGGTACGGAATCAGGATGTAGTCACACACAGCATACGCACTGTCACTTGCAGGGTGACAAGAATTAGGTTAAACACTGTCCTGCCACTTCAGACCTTTACTGATTGTGTGTTTGAAAGACATGCATTTACCTAGCAGGTAGCCCTCACCAAACTCGCCATCTGTGAGCCGGCGGGTTATTCCACTGTGGCGAAAAATGAATGAGTTGTGTGTGCTGCCTGGGTATTTAGCAACAATATCAGTGATGGCATGTTTGGCATTGCACACTACCTGTATGTTCAGGGAATGATAGGACTTGCGGTACCTGAACACATGCTCATTCTGTGAGGGGGGAGAGTGCAACATGGGTCCCATCTATGCAGCCAATTACGTGGGGGAATATGGCTATTTGGTAGAAATCCTGCTTGGTCTGATCTAATGCCTGTTGTGTGCTGGGGCATTGGATGTGGTGATTGCATCAAGGAAAGCATGGAAGAAGCACAACAGTGAACTCTGAGAGACCCCTCATGCTGTGGCTATCACCTCCTTGATACTCCCTGATGCCAGTAAGTGCAGTGAACACAGGCCCTGTACATGAGTGGGTATGGTGTGTGCCCTGCGTGTGGGGTGTTCTAGTATGGGTTTGAGCTCCTCTATTAAGTCCAGGATGCTGTCTTCGTCTATCCTGTAGTTCACATGGATCTACTCCTCGGTCTGCTGGAACGAGGGTGATGCGTGCTCTAAAGATCCTTTCCTGGCGTCTCCTTCTCTGTGCAGCAGTTCTGATTCGCAGCCTCCTGGCTATCACATACAGCCCAGCCATTGTGAAACCCCCTGTAGCATTGTGGGCCTGTTTAAATAGGTTGCAATGGTTACCACCTGCTCAGAGTTGGTGGTAATTGCGATGTGCAAAATAACGATTTTCGCAAATTCGCAATTTGCAATTTTTACATGCATCTCATTTTGCGAATTTGGGAGCAGGAGGTTAGCGAATATCGCAAATAACGTGTTGCTGATTGGGAGTTCGCATATTTATTTACTGATTCCCTGCCTCACAAAATTGTTAATCGCTAAATTTGCGATTACCATTTTTGCACACCGAATCCCTTTCTTACATAGGAACACAGTTTTTTTCGCGATTCGCAGTGTTTGTGACCCAAAACAACTTCATACATATGGCCCCTGGTGAGGAAGAACATTTTTGGACAACAGAGGAAGTGGAGGTTGTTGCTGGTGGTTCAAGTCAAGGTGTGAAAAGGACACAAAAAAGGAAAAAATGTAGAGAAAAAGAGGAGGGAAAAGGTTGCTGGACGTAAGGTTAAAAAATATGCTGATACTATAAAGGCAAAGAGTGGCGCTATAAAGGCACAAAAGAGAGGCCATAGTGTTGTGGCTTGCGATTCATCCTCGGCCAGTGGAGATGTAGAGTTGACTTGTTCTACAAGTTTTGAGGAACCGGATGAGGATTCAACATCCTCTGTCCCCCCAATGAACTCCTGCAGAGCCTGTTGCTAAGTATGTGAGGGATTCCAGGATAGGCTGCTTGACAAGCTTGGTCCTCTAACAAAAATATTTGATTTATGTGAGGATGCACATACAAATAACACAGGAGTGGATGTAGTGGAATTATGTCAATGGATGCAAAGGGCTGTTTGCCTTCTAGGAAATTCTAATGCAGCCCTGTACGTTGAGAGACGTAAAAGCATCTTATTACAAATTGATCTTAAGCTGGCAGACCTGGCAAATAAGGAATTTGGAGAGCAAAGCGAGGGAATGCTCTTCGGTGAGGAATTTGTGAAGGACACGTCGAGGTATGTTGGTACCTTTAATTCTTTACAGAAGGCTCAAAAAGATATTGGAAGGGTTTTGGGCATGGCAGGCAGAATGTGGGGTTGATTCCCCGGCCATGGTCAAGGGATTACCAGAGAATCTTTTGGTAGAGGTTATAGACCCTATGGTTCAAGTTACCGATATGGTTTCACAAGGACAGAACAGGGTAGTTTCTACCCACATAAGCAAAGGTCCAGGTCACGTGGAACGGAGAGAAGAACTAGAGGTACATCAGGTAAGATGTTTCACAGACCCTATTTCTATCCATGTAAAATTGGGTGGCAGACTAGTCCAGTTTGTTTCAAGGTGGAAGGAAATAACTCAGGATCCATGGGTCTTGGAAACAGTGGCAGATTATCATATAGATTTAATAGAGATGCCAGTACAAAGGAGGTGTCCTGCTGTTTTAAGGTTCTCAAAGGACCTGGAGGATCGTGTAACAAAGGAAGCAAAAAGGGCTATACAGGTTGAAAGGATGGTACCAGGGTGTTTCATGAGCAATACAGTTTTAGTGGAAAAAAAGTACAAGGGTATGTGACCTGTTATAAACTTCAGAGAGTTAAACAATTGGGTGTGTTACAACCATTTCAAAATGAAAGGAAGTCATATGTTAGGGGATTTGCTAAGGAAAGGGGATTGGATGGCTCGTTTAGATTTGAAGGATGCTTATCTGACTGTTCCGTTGTGTGCGGAGCAAAGGGATTACCTTCAGTTCAGATGGAAAGGAGTTCGAAGGAGGTTCAAAAGTCTCCCATTCGGGTTGACTTCAGCCCCTTGGTGCTTTACCAAAGTAATGAGGCCGGTAGTAGCGTGGTTGAGGTCCAGGGGAATTCAATTTAATTGTTTATCTGAATGCCATTCTAATTATGGCAGAGGAAAAGAGTTTGGCAAAAGAGCAGACTGAGTTTGCAATGAGAGGTCTGGAGGATCTAGATTTTGTTGTGAACAGGGAGAAGTTGTGTGTGGAGCCGGCGCAAGTAATGCAGTTTTTAGGATTTCAGATTCAGGCATTTGAATGTGTGTTGAAATTACCAATGGAAAAGGTGACGAAAATTCGGAAGGAGGTAAAGAGAGTGGCAAATGCGGAGTGGATCACGTTGCGTCAGTTGGCAAGACTGCTGAGTCTATTATGAGAGTCTATTCAAGCGATTTTTCCCGCTCAAAGGAAGCTTCAGATCTCAGATCTCATCGCGAGTTTGTGTGCTTCAGAAACAACAAGGGTCCACAAGTCAGCTTGGAGAAAATGGTGTGGTTGGTGTGTTGAGAGGGGTTGTATCCCATATCAGCTCCTCTAGTGGAGGTTGTGAATTATTTATCTGTTCTGTATAAATGTGGTTTGGCTTACAATTCAGAGAATTTGAGCAGGCCGCCGATTTCAGCTGTGCATGTTTTGGTGGACGGTGTGCCTGTGGGTCAGCATGCTTTGGTTAAAAGGTTGGTTAACAGTGTGCGGTTGTAATTGCCACCCAGGGCGAAGTATGCTGTTCTTTGGGATGTTTGGGTTGTTCTGAAGGAGTTGGACAGTTGGGTTGAAAATTCCTCTTTGAATCTGCAGTTTTTGTATTGGAAATTGACAATGCTTTTGTGTTCGGTCTCTTTTCGGAGGGTTTCAGATATTAGAGCTTTGGATGTGAATTCTAGGAGTTATCAACCGGAGGGTGTGTGTTTTGAATTGCGGAAAAGACAAAGACTATGTCTAGGGCTTTTTGTTATCATCTTATGAAGGGGCATAGTAATTTGTGTGTGGTTCATTGTTTGAGGGAGTATGAGTTGAGAACAATTGGTTTAAGGTAGTGTGGTTGTTCTCAGTTGTTGATTTCTTTCAGAAAGACTTTTAGGACCGTTTCTGCTCCAACCTTAGCTAGGTGGGTGACAGAGGTGATGTATAAGGCTGGTGTGGATGTGAGTGTTTTTGGGGCACATTCTGTTAGGGGTGCTATGGCTAGAAAAGCATTTATGAGAGGTTCGAGTTCAGGAGGCATTTTGAAGGCGGCAGATTGGACAAATGATTAAACTTTAAAAAAAATCTATTTTAAACCAGCAGAAAATATGTTGGAAAGAGTTTTAGAATAACTTTGAACATGCATATTATTGGCCTCCAGGCCTTGCCATAAAATGCAGATTTTCCACAGTTTTAATGGGAAGAAAATCATGATTTTATTAAAGGCACGGAGGCTAATATTATCCCTCCGCTTACCCACACCTTTTACATTTTTTTTAATTCTTTTTATTTAGGTTAAAGCGTAGAAGATGGATCGGGTAAGAGTCTTTGGAGAATGCATTTGTATTGGACTTCTTGGTTCTACAGATGAGATTTTGTTTATTTTGCAGCAATTAAAAGAGGAAGATGGCTGCCTGTTTTGATGTTATATGCATGTTCAGTATTCTAGAGTTTTAAAGTGGTTCTAATTCTAGTTTTGATGTTGCTGCTGTGTTTTGAGAGCAATAAAGGATTCTGCATAATACTAGCCTCCGTGCCTTTAATAAAATCATGATTTCCTTCAAATAGTGGAAAATCTGCATTTTCCAGAGCATGCGAGGAGGGAGGAAGCAGGTGGATGATACTGCATTGATCTGGGTTTTCATGGTGAGTTTACTGCCCAGGATAATGCCGAGGCTACGAGCATGGTCTGTTGATATGGATGAGGGTCCTAGTTCTGAGGCCACCAGGAGTTGTTTCATGGAGAGGTATTGCTTCCGAAGAACAGTACTTCCGTTTTGTCGGCATTGAATTTCAGGCAGTTGTTTTTTATCCGGTTGGTGATGTTAGTCATGCACCAGTGGGAGTTGGCCCTCGTGGTGGTGGGGTCTTCTGAGAGCGAGAGGGTTAGCTGGGTGTCATCTGCATGGGATTTGATGTTTAATTCATGGGCTCTGACGATGTAGGCCAGGGGCTCATGTAGGTGTTGAGCAGTGTGGGACTGAGGGGTGAGTCCTGCGGAACACCGCAGATGATGTTCTTGGGTTCCAAGGTGAACACTGGTAGGCGTACTCTCTGGGTTCTTTCATTGAGGAAAGAGGTGATTGACTTGAGGGCATCTACTTGGACTCCGATGCAATGTAATCTTTTATTTTAGGGTGTAGTGGGATACGATGTTGAATGCGCAGAGAGGTCGAGGAGGATCAAGGCCACCGTCTCTCTAAAGTCGAGGAGGGTTCTGATGTTGTCGGTGGCAGCGATAAGGGCAGTATCGGTGCTGCTGTGGACTCCAGATTGGGAGGTGTCAAGAAGATGGTAGTTCTCCAAGTTTTTCTTTGAGTTGTTAGTTGATAGCTTTTTCAAGGACTTTGGCATAGAAGGGGAGCAAAAAGAAGGGATGGTAGGTTTTGAGTTTGCTGGGGTTGGTGGACAGTTCCTCGAGAAAGGGTTTGACTTCTGCGGGTTTCCATTCTTCGGAGAAGTTGGCCGTGGTGATAGAGACATTGAAGAGGACAGTGAGCTTGCTGCTGATCCTATTGCTCCTGAGGTTGAAGATGTGGCGTGGACACAATTCCATGGGGGCTCCTGAGTATACGGAGGTCATGATAGCTGTGGTGTTCTGTGGGGTAAGATAGTTCCAGGAGGTGATTAGGTGGTTGGGGTTTGCTTTTGTGATTGCGAGGTGGCAGGAGAGGTAGGAGGGGTGGGCTGGTGTTTGAAGTTCTTGTAGATGGTGGATATCTTGTCATGGAAGAAGTCCGCCAGAATGTTGCAAAGTTCCTGGGAAGGGGTGATGATGTTTTCAGGGGCGGATGGGATGGAGAACTCTGATGATGTTGAAGAGGTCTTTGCTGTGGTTGGAGTTGGCTTCATTGCGGTCCTCCAGGGCATTCGTTTTCATCTCCTTCAGGAGCTGGTGGTAGTATTTGAGGGTGGTCTTAACCCTACCCATGCTCATGACGAGCTCAGCTCTTCATGAGCCACGGTGCTCGTTTGCTCATGACGAGCTGAGCTTGTCATGGCCGTTAGAACGCTCACACGCTGGGCTAATTCCACTGCTGTGCTGAGCGTTCTAAGGAAACGGGTGTGGTGTGACGAGCTCAGCTCGTCATGAGCACACGAGCACTGTGGCTCATGACGAACTGAGCTTGTCATGAGCACCGGGCGCTGTGCACGCCCCTCACGCCCCCCAGCACGGCGGGGGAATAACCCTTGCAGCCAAAGGGATAAAGGTGACTCTATCTGCTGAATCTTTGCTGGTATGCCATTTTCTTTCTAGTCGCTTGCAGCTGCGTTTCACAAGTTCTCGGCTCCATGGTGTCCATAAAAGAGCGCACAATACATACAATTACAATACCAATAGAAAGGGAAAAACCATGCCAGATTAAATCCATTCAGTTATCAATTTAAGAGTACATAGTGGTCTGTATTATTTGTAATGTGTGTGCAAAAATCGCATAACAATTTAAATACATAAATCATCATCCTGAGATTATCAAAGAATGTCCAGACAAAGTGTGATCACAAAGATAGTAAATATGACCCTGCACATACATATTTTCTATTCCCAATGTTAGATAAACTGAAGTTAGAATAGTGAATCGACTCACCCGCCATGTATGACTTTCCCTGGCGTCTGTTATACTGGAGTTAGAATAGTAAATCTGACCACCCAACCCCCTCCTTGTATGCGCTTCCCCAATGTTTGTTACACTAGAGTTAGAATAATAAATATGCTCCACCCCCGAATGAAAGCTTCTTTCCCCAATGTTTATTAGAGTGGAGTTAGAATAGCAAATATGACCCCCCCCATTGCATGAACGTTCCCCAATGTTTGTTGGACTTGAGGTATATGTGACCCCATATACATATATGTGTTTACCCCACCGTTTGTTATATTGGAGCTAGAATAATAAATGTGATCCCCGATATTGTATGTATTTTACCTAACGTCTGTTATATTTCACTTAGAATAGTACATTTGATTTCCTCTTCCCCAAATGTATCCATTTTTCCCAATGTATGTAGGATTGTATTTACGATAGAGTATTTAAATACTTGCTCACTGTTTAAAATATCTTTGGCTAATAGTTTGAATACTTCTTTAAATTTTTAGAAACGGTATGAAGGCCTTTAACTTAAAAGTTTATATATATATATATATATATATATATATATATATATATATATATACATTTTGTAAAAAAAAAAATTATTTTAATGTTTTTTAGTCTTTTACATTTATTGCAATTTCAATACAACTAACAATGGGGAAAGTGCATACATTGCAGGGTCCAATATACTATTGTAACTCCAGTCTGACAGACTTTGGAGAAAGGGTATACATTGGGTTGATCAGATTTATTATTGTAACTTAAGTCTGAGAAACAATGGGAAAAGTACCTACATTGGGTGGGGAGGGCGTGGGGGGGTGTAACATTTACTATTCTAACTCCAGTGTAAGAAACATTGGGGAAAGGACATACAATTGCGGGAAGGGTCAAATTCACTATTCTAACTCCAGTCTAACAATTGTTGGGAAAGTACCCAGATTGGGTGTCAGTTTTACTATTCTAGTATGCTACCTTCAATTTAATAAACATTGTGGAATATGTGTACATTTGAGCGGGAATTATATTTACTATTCTAACTTTAATTTAACAATCATTAGGGAACACATATATTGGGAGGTGGGGGTCACATTCACAATGAATGAACGAATGAATGAAGGAACATTTATAAAGCGCGTGGTTACACGGGGGCATCCCAGCGCTGTGGCGCCATTTATGCTTTAAGCAGATCAGGGGAAGAGAAAGGCTTTCAATTGTTTTCTAAAATTAAGATAGTTACACTCGGAGCGTATATGGTGGGGGAGGTTGCTCCAGAGCCTGACCGCATTATATGCGAACAATCTGCCTCCACTTCGTGATCGCGTAATCTTAGGAACTGAGATTAAACCCTTATTGTCGGATCTCAGGGCTCTGTTGGGTCTGTAGAGTTGAATACAGGAACGAATCAAGAGCGAGCCTTTTCCGGAGAGTGCTTTATGCGTAATGCACAGTGCCTTGAATTGAATTCTTTCCTGAATAGGGAGCCAATGCAAGGTAGCGAGAGAGGATTTCGCTGAGAGGCGCCTGGGGATATTCAGAAGCATGCGGGCCGCACAATTCTGTACCATTTGCATTGTTTTGGTGGTGGCCTGGGGGGCTCCCAAGTAGCCAGCGTTAGCATAGTCTAGTCGTGACAAAATAAGAGCCTGGACTAGCAACCGTCTAGCAGTAAATGGTAACAGGGGGAGTATCCTTCTAATCATTCTTAGAAGGCCATAGCAACTGGCTGCAACTTTGTGTGCTTATTTCTTGAAATCAAGGTTGCAGTCGAGCCAGACCCCTAAGCTTTTAATCTGTTTTTTGGAACAGGGGGTGAACCTAAGCAGTCAGGCCAAAGGAGGTCCATATTTTTGGGGGTGGAGTTCTCCAGGAGCAGGAGTTCGGTCTTCGCTCCATTAAGTTTTAAGAATGAGTTGTTCATCAAATTGAATACCTTCTCGAGGCAGGAAGCTAAATCCGGACCATATTGGTTGTGTTGTTTCAGGGAGAGGACTAGCTGGGTATCGTCGGCATATGTGACGATCTGTACACCAAATGGGCGTACAATTTCTGCCAGAGAGCTCATGTATATATTGAACATGGTGGGGCTTAGAGAGGATCCCTGTGAGACCCCACATGTCAGAGGTATTTGTTTCGAGGAGGATTCTTCTTCAAAGACTGTAAAGACCCAGTTTTCAAGGAAGGACTGTAGCCATTTTAATGCTAATCTAGTCACTCCGCCTCCCTAAGTCTTTGGATCATCAGATGGTGATTAACCGTATCAAAGGCTGCGCTAAGGTCCAGCAAAATCAGGGCCGTGCAGCCTCCGTTATCAGGAATCTTCCTAGTTTCCTCTACAACGGCAAGAAGAGCAGTTTTCCATGCACTGTTGGGATCTGAGTCCTGTCTGAGTAGGGTGAAGGCAATTATTGTTTTCTAGGAAGGCAGAGAGAATCGAGTTACTATGTTTCTCAGCTAATTTGCTTAATCCAGGCAGCAGGGAGATGGGTCAGTAGTTTGCTAACTCCTCTGGGTCAAGTTTTGATTATTTTAGGAGTGCTTTGATCCTGGCGTGTTTCCGTAGGGATGGCACTATCCATCGATCAATAAATCAATCATAATATTTGTATAGCTCGCTACTCACCCGGAGGGGTCTCAAGGCACTGGGGGAGAGGGGTATGTTACTGCTCGAATAGCCAGGTCTTGAGTTGCTTCCTGAAGGAGAGATGGTCCTGGGTTAGCCGGAGGTGGATGGGGAGGGAGTTCCATGTCTTGGCTGCCAGGTAGGAGAAGGATCTTCCTCCGGTGGTGGCTCTGCGGATGCGTGGAACGGCGGCGAGGGCGAGGCTGGTTGATCGTAGCTGGTGGGTGAGAGTGTAGAAGGTCAGGCGGTTGTTGAGGTACTTGGGGCCCAAGTCGTGGAGAGCCTTGTGTGCGTGGGCGAGGAGTCTGAACGTGATCCTCTTGCTGACGGGGAGCCAGTGCAGGTCTCTCAGGTGGCCGGAGATGTGGCTGTGTCTTTCATCCCTTCGTGTAGGCTGGTTCTGGCGGTGGCGGGGTCGTTGGTGAGGGAGAGGATCAGCTGGGTGTCGTCGGCGTAGGAGATGATGTTGAGGTTGTGCTGGCGTGCGATGGCTGCTAGGGGGCTCATGTAGACGTTGAAGAGGGTGGGGCTGAGTAATGATCCTTGTGGTACGCCGCAGATGACTTCGGTGGCCTCGGATCTGAATGGGGGGAGCCGGACTCTCTGGGTTCTTCCGGTGAGGAACAAGATGATCCACTCCAGTGCCTTGTCTTGGATTCCGATGTTGCTGAGGCGCTGCACTAGGGTGCGGTGACAGACAGTGTCGAACGTTGCGGAGAGGTCCAGGAGGATGAGGGCCGCTGTTTCCCCGTTGTCGAGCAGGGATCTGATGTCGTCAGTGGCTGCGATGAGGGCGGTCTCGGTGCTGTGGTTGGCTCGGAAACCGGACTGCGAGTGGTCGAGGGATCCGTTTGTCTCGAGGAAGGCTGCAAGCTGTCTGTTGACGGTCTTCTCAATGACTTTGGCGGGAAAAGGGAGGAGCGAAATAGGGCGGAAGTTTTTGAGGTCGGTGGGGTCCGCTGTTGGTTTCTTCAGGAGCGCGCTGAGCTCGGTGGGCTTCCAGATCTCCGGGAAGGTGGCGGTGTTGAAGGAGGTGTTGATGATGTCCCGGAGTTGGGGTGCAATGATCGGCCATGTTGAAGACGTGGTGGGGGCAGGGGTCGGTTGGTGATCTGGAGTGGATGGTGGAAGAACGAGGCGAGTGAGTCGCAAAGGTCTTGCGAGGGAGTGATGTCGTTGTTTCCGGCGCTGGGGTTGGAGAGCTCTTTGACGATGCTGAAGAGTTCCTTGCTGTTGTGGGCGTTGTTGTTCAGTCGTTCTTTGAATGCTGTCTTCTTGGTGGTGCGGATCAGCTGGTGGTGTTTGCGGGTGGCGTGCTTGAGGGCAGTCATGTTGTCTGTGGTCTGGTCATTGCGCCAGGCTTTCTCGATGGTGCGCCAGTTCCTTTTGGAGTTCTTAAGTTCGTCGGTGAACCAAGAGGCTTTATGCTGCTGGGTCTGCTGGGAGGGGTTCTTCAGTGGTGCGAGGTTGTCTGCTCCTGCCTTAAGTGATGTGTTGTGATGTGATGCGTTTATCACATCAAGTATAACTGGCGACACAATACCCAACTAATATAATTTCTCCTAAATTAAATATTTAAATTTTTTTTTGAATGGTTCAAATGTAAAAAAAATTCATTGAATTTATATTTCTGTTTAATTTGGAATATTACAAATATCCTAAAATAAACAGCATAACTAAACTCCCCCATAAAATACAAAAACATTAACAACATTATCATAAAATAATTATTTCCAAAAATGTGGCAGCATCGGGGGCCTGGATTTCTACCAGTAGGCAATAGGCAATGATATCCCGATTGGCTACCAATAGTGCCGTCCCCAATAATGCTCGATCGGCATGCGTCCCTCCCACACCCTCAAGTACTCCTAATATGATTAACAGCAGGGATAGGTCTAGGTTGAGGTTTAAAACACCAGAGAGATCAGATACCACCCTGTGCCAGGAGAGGATGATTAATGGACAGGACCACGCCACGTGACAAAAAAATCAGTTGGAGCGTGGGAGCAGCAGAAACATGACGGGTTGGGAAGTAACCGAGTTCGGTGTAGCCTGGGGAGAAATAAGCGGTATGTAAGTAATATGTTTGCACTAGACGTGATCGTGAGGATATGGTACGTACCTAGGGGGCCATGAAGGCATCTCACCAGTCATCCAACAGGGCTAGCCGTCCCTCGCAAAGCACCTTGAGTGCTGTCATCATGTCTGGGGCATCAATGATTAATGTTCGGTAAATTTGGGAGACTTCACCCCTACCCAATACCCCCATCATGACCTACACTTCCACTGGGTTGAACTACAGAATTGAGGTGTCTAAAGAGATGTGTGCTCGCAGTGCATGCCATAGTTGTATGTATTTATGGAATTGTGTGCTAGACAAGGAGTACATCTGTTGGTACGCCCGAAAGGAAGACATAAGGGTACCCCTCCATAATTTCCCAGCAATGAGAGTTGAATGACATCCAATTGGCTGAACCATTCTAGAGAAGCCACCTGTTTTAAGCAGGTACCATTCCACAAGGGAGTCTGTTGTGTCAGTTTGGACCACCACCCAGTGGGCCACTCTCCACTCAAGAAATATCAAGTGAGTCACTTCAGGGCCCGAGATGTGAATTATGCCACTGTAGAGCATTGTCATGACTCGGGGGAAACCCAATATGTGAATCTACAACTTAAAAGCTGGGTCGGACAAGCTATCAGTGAGCCAGTCATTAATAATCAAGAGCTGGTATTCCAGGTGATACAGGTAAAGGACATGCCTAACCATCCATCATAGAGGGCACGTTGACAAGTCCAGAACGCCAAGAGGGGGCTAGAGTTATGCCAGATTAAGCAGCTTGCCACAGGATCCATCTCCAGGAACCAGTGACGGGAAATTATAAGCAGGAAGTTCTGAATGAGATGAAGAAATCATGGCAAAACCATCATCTTGTACAGGCATAATTTTCCCATGATGTTCAGCGGGAGCTTTTGCCACTTTTTAAGGGCCTCTATGATTTTAAGGGTGAGAGGTGTAATATTAAGGGACGTAGGGCCCGATTCACAGAACTAACTTAAGACAAAATCCTAAACTTACTACCATTTTGGTATTCACAGAAGGCACTTACTCATTTTGGTATTCACAGAAGTTAGGAGTCCTAACTTCAGGACTCCTAAATGCCTTCTGTGAATACCAAAAGTCTAAAAGTTAGGATTTTTCTCAGTTTAGGAGTTAGGACTCCTAACTTTACTACTCCTAAACTGAGAAAAATCCTAACTTTAAGACTTTCGGTATTCACAGAAGGCATTTAGGAGTTCTAAAGTTAGGACTCCTAACTTCTGTGAATACCGAAATGAGTTAGTTAGTTAGTTCTGTGAATCGGGCCCAATGTCATTGCTGGGTCCAAAGAGGCCTGGAGCCCCAAGTATCAGAAGTTAAGATGACATATCGGGATGGACATTTGCCAGCCCATGCTGTCCAGCAAGAGAGCTAGGGGTACCAGCACAGATTTTGCGGGATTAACCAGCAATCCTGATGCGTCCGCAAAAAGACTCAAGATCCGAAACAATCACGGGCTGCTAACAGCTGGATTAGCTAGGTACAGGAGGATGTCGACTGCGTACAGTGCTAGGCGGTTCTCATGCCCCACCGACCATTCCCATCCCTGCACTTGGGCATCACTAGGGATAAATCGTACTATGGGTTCAATGACTATTGCAAAAGCATTTGCAATGCAATAGGTCTCGCATTTAAGCATGTTTGAGCTATTGGCATTGTAAATGTCATTGCCTTTTATTTACATAGATAAAAGGCATTGTCATTTACATTGCTAATAGCTTAAACTCTTGCAAATGAGACGCATATTGCATTGCAAATACTTGTTATTTATTTGCGATGGAGCCTCTTGGTTTTTGTCGGCATTTTCAGATGGATTCACACTGCGCAATTAAAATCATAGGAAATTTAGTTGTTTCATATCTGTAACCACCTCTTTGTGCACGCACTTTGGCAATCGTTAACACGTAGTTGAGAATACCACCATTACGGCATACTCATTGTTTGCTGGCTAAGCCTTCTCTCCTCATCAAACTCTTCACAAAAAATAATTACGATTGTCTGGCACTGAGGGTCAGGGAGCCACGGAGGCAGGTGGTACCAGTGTATTTAACATTCTTTTGTGAACGTAGTTGAAATCTTTCCCATTGAAGTGGAAAACTGCACACACGACTTTTTAAACAAGCTGCTCCATTACAAGCACTATTTTGGTTATTTTGGTTATACTTGAACAAAAAGCAAAGGCTTTTTCCCTATTGGGACCCACTAACGGCAAAGTGTTTTTTAAAGCGGGTGAGGGACGCACAAGGAGGGTTGATTGTTGGGGCGGAAGCAACATGGAAGGGGCGGGGGACTGACAAAGAGGGTGGGGGGTCTGGGTGGGTGGGGGGCTGACCGAGGGTGAGGAGACCTACACAGAGGGCGGAGGGAAACGACACAGAGGGAAGGGGAAGCAAGAAGGAGTGTGGCTGGATAAGTTTCCAACACTGAGAGGCAGCAACGTGGATCATGGGGAAGAAAAGAAACACATGGGGGAGAAGAGAAACACATGGGCGGGAGAGAGAAGCATGGAGTGGGCAGAAGTACACGAGGGAGAGAGCTAGAACCAGAACGCTGCCTCCCTCGTGGTGTTATGGGGCGAGAGGATGGGGCTAGTGTGTTTATGTATGAGGGTGACCCTTTACCAACTCACAAACATGCTTCCCCCAGCATCACCCACAGATTTCTCAACCACTCCACACAATTTCGGCCCTTTTACCCCGGTTCCGATGGAACTCATGTTCGTGGTGAATATGCACTTTCCGGACACAGGGGATCCCGCACGCGGACAGAGTAATAACGTGCTGACTCATTGGCTGGGTATCCACCAATCAGTACGAGTGATGCCAAGAACACGTGACCTCATGCCAGAAGAAAGCAGGGATTCCGGGGTGTGATGGTGTTCCCGGGAGAGAGCAGGCAAGGCATAACGGTGTGAGACATCCCGTAGCAGCACAGCAAGAAAAGAGCCAGGTGAGTGGGGGGTGAGTGGGGAGTGGGGGGGGTGCGCATGTAGCTGTGTGTGTGCGTGTGTAGCTGTGTGTGTGCGCGTGTGTAGCTGTGCGTGTGTATGTATATGTGTGACTGTGTGTCTGTTAGCTGTGCGTGTGTCCTGATGCAATGTGCCTGCGTGGGTGTATGTATGTATGTGTGTGTGTGTGTGCGTGTGTGCGTGTGTGCGCAATTTCGAATGCCTGACTTGCTCTGACAGTAGGACAGGGGATGTGCACGGCGCCGGGCTGGGCGTGCGCGCCCACGAGGTCAAATAGCCAAGGAAAAGCGCGTGCACATCCCCTATCCTCATTCCAGGCAAACCCACAACAATAGGTCTTTTGCTGGAGCAGCGCTACGCACTGCTTACACCAGCGAGACCTAAAAAATGCGAGGCACGGAAGTCATTAGGCGCGATCACAACAACACATCTGCAGCACAGATCTGCAGCGCTCTGGAGAGTCAAGTGCGTGCCACTTGCCTACAAAAAAAAAAAAGCGAGTGCAACTTGCCTAAAAAAAAACGAGACACGGAAGTCATTAGGCGCGATCGCAAAAACAGATCTGCAGCGCCCTGGAGAGTCTTCACACGTGATGCAAGCCCGACTGCAGAAGCGCGTCCTCGAGATGAAATCGCCGAGGTGAAGCGCGTAACCACCCCCTGTGCCCCATTCCCGGCAAACCCACAACAATAGGTCTTTCGCTGGATCAGCGCTTCGCGCTGCTAACACCAGCGAGACCTAAAAAGGAGAAGGGACACAGGACAACACTGACGGATATCACGCCGTATATGGAACTCGTCTAATACTGCTCCATAGACCTGGACTCTGGCTGTTGGATTAGAATAAAGAACTTGCAGAAGGCCGCAGAACCGGGGTCTGAATCTCATCTTCCTCAGCACAGTTGGCAGATATCCCCAGTCCACGGTATCGCAAGTCTTTTCAAAGTCAATCAATAACAGTGACAAGGGAGGGGAGGGGAGGGGAGAGGAGGTGGCGATGCACCAGCGCCACAAGACGGTGTCTCAGGCAATGTCTCATACTCCTTGCAGGCATAAAACTGCATTGGTTAAGGTGTATTAGTGACCACAGGGCGTAAATGGGAGGCAATAACAGTAGCAAACATTTTAATTTCACAGTTTATGAGTCTGCTCAAGAGAACAATGGGAGAGGCGTTTTAGGAATAATGACAATTGTGTTGTGGTCAATCATTCAGTGGGAGGAGCCTACTTTTGCTGCTTCATTGTAAAGGTTCAAGAGGTGAGGGACGAGAATGTCATGAAATTTAGCATAACATTTTATAGGATATCCATCTGAGCCTGGCGTTTTTCCAAGTGCTATTGATGGAGCAAGGAGTCAAGAAAATGAAACTTGCTTGGAGAAATCCTTTATTAACTCTTACTAACTGTTAAATTGTAGATGAGACAAAATGAACACACCAGACACCGACATATGGGAAGAAAGATTTTCGCATGCTTAATTAATGTGGAATAAAGTGCAACGCGACTAAAACCCGCTTTAAGTTGAAAAAACGCTTTGCCTATGTACAAACCAGAATTACGTAGAAATAACGTGACGCATTCCCTTTGAGAGGGAAAAACTCTCACGCATGTGCAAGAAGGACTAACGTGGTTGTGAGACACCGCATGCCCGGCATCAGCGTGCCTGAACTTAAAAGAAAGCTGCTGTTGGTAATGCTTTTGCTTTGAAAAATAATAACAACATGGGATAGAGTAGAAGTGGGTGGTAAACAGTGAGAATTATAAATTTAAGAAAATAACATTTGTTTATGATTCTTTTAATAATAGTGTGCATTTGGGCCGGTTATGCCTATGACAAAAGGAGAAAATGATGCTGGATGACAGTGAGTCGCGCATGCTCAGTGGATTCGTAATGTGATTTAATGACCGGAAACCTGAACGGCTGTCAGAAACCAAAGAGAGAAGACGTGGGAAAGAGAAGACCTGTATCACTCGTCCATAGAGCCTGTATTGAAAGTTTATTTGAAATGGCAACAATATGTGTATGGGAATCAAAATTATGAATGAGCTGGGTTTGCAGGACAATAGTACCTTAATAAAATTGAATATGTTAGCATAGTGGGATGATACTTCCCTAGCCATGGCCAATCATATTCTGTATTTTACTAATATTTGCAACTATTGAGGGTGGGACATGTAGAAATAAAGACTATAACTAGAGTGACTTTAGAAGTTATTTTTTCAGCGTTGTCATTCGAGAGAGAGGCGAGAGCTGCTGCTGTTGGGTCGAGACAGAAGAGAGAGCAGTCTGTGAAGATGCTCATCCATATGACAGCCTGATTAGACTTGAAGATTGCGGAAGAACATCGAGGAGGGAGAGAGTGTAAGAGAGGGATGCACCCTAATCTGTCGGATTTGTAGAGAAGTCTAGTAAGTTTCTGCCCTGTCCTGATCCTGTCCTATAGTCTTTGACTCCTGATTCGAATTCAGGGATCCCCCACCAGTCCTTTGGCCAGAGGGGTGGTTTTCAGTATTTCTATTAGGTAAATATTATTCTGTCTCATAATTTGCATATTCTTTTGCAAATATATTTTGTTTTATGTCTTTTGTCTCTTCATCTTTCCACTCTTATGCATTGATGTTGTTGAGTGAGTTTTGTGTCAATGGATGTATTTGCTAAATGAATTTTTCTCTCCCATAAGAAGAATGATGGAGTTTACACTGCGAATTTGTATTAATGAGCATTTAATTGATGACTTAAAATTTTAGATAAAACTTATAAATCTTACTCAGAGTCTGTGGCTATTTCACTGAGATCTGTGAATTAGTTAGATAACTGTTATTATCACCATCAACTAACTCAACTAATGGTCCATCCTCCACCACAGAGGAAAGAGTATTGATCTGTGAAGGATTAGTTAAGTATTAAATATTGTTCAAAAATTTTGTTTGAGACTACAGAAAGCTTACTAATCCGAAATTAAGCAAATTATAAATGTTGAACCCCCAGCGGAATTTGCAAGGGAGTGTGGATGTGCATTTGGGTACATTTTTATGGACCCCATTGAGATATTTTGCTTGTGAGGTTTTCATCCCTGGCCTTCCCCTGGATCACTATCAATGCAATGGCATGAGTCACCGCCTCACCCGTGATAGGCTCCTCCAGCTCTTGATGCTTGGGGTCCAATAAACAAGACAGCAGCACCTCGTTTAGAAGGGGAGCATTGCATCTCTTCCAGAGGACACGGGGATGCCGCATATAATGATGCATAGTAGTCGGAAAATACTTGAGTGATGGCTGAAGAGGTACAGTGGGTCTGGCCAAGCCCATCAATCATTTTCAGAACAACGCTATTGACCATGGGCCTGGAATCCAGCCAATACAATAGCTTCCCATTTGTATACCCCAACCTGTACACCCGTGCAATAGATGTGCACCAGATGTGCTTCGCCGCCTCCAGGGAGAGAAGTTTTGTTTCCTCCTGAATCAGCCCCAGTTCTCTGGTGACGTTGCTGTGTGGTACAGTAGTAAGCTGCAACTCTAGATTAAGGGCCTGAGATTCTATTTATGTAACATGGTGGTCTCTTGCTCTCTCTTTTTCTCTGAGGATACCCTTGGTGTGCCCACCTACTTTTGCTTTACATGCCATCCAAAGGCTGCCCGGGGAATAGACAGACCCATCATTCTCTTGGATGAGATGTCGTGGGTTTTGTCCCGAAGATGCCAGGCACTGAGGTTGCTGGCCTCACCAACACAGATTAGGATTGGAGCGTGATCTGAGATCCCCCGTGGGAGAATCTGAGCATTAGACACCAGTAATGCATCGGGCGGGCATAAAGAGCACGTTTATTTAAGCCTGTGCATGGTACGCAGCGGATGTGTGTGTACATTGGTGCTGTTGGGGTACCACATCCTCCATTTATCGCATAGACCCAGGGCACCCACCCGCTGTGGTATAGATGTGGCTTTAGCATGAGCTTCTAGTTGGTGGTAAATAACGAATTCTTAAACCCCTGTAGCACTGATTGAAGTGCTACCTACATGTCAAAATACAGAATCGGTAATTTTACCGATTCAGTATTTTACAGAATCGGTAAAATTACCGATTCGGTAAAATTACCGATTCTGTATTTAACATGCCCCTACATCTCCATCTTCAAATACCGGTCGGTAACGGCCGAAATCGTCTGTTACCGACTGGTATTTGCCTTCCTACATCTGGCCCTATATGTGGAACCCCGATCCAACTATAATAGGGTCTCGTCCAGATAGAAAATGTATAGTTTTTGCCCACGAGCAGTACATTAGAAGGAGACCAAACATCATGGACGGAGAGAATAGAAAAATGTCATTTATGCAGAAAATCATGAATTATTTTAAAAAGGATAAACCCATTAAAACTAGAAAAGGAATTATTATTCCTCCCCCGAATACACCTGCATCATACATGATGATAGAAAGAGGCTACCACACTTGTGTATGGTTAGAAAATTGGATAGAATACACAAAAGATGATGGAATATTAGCATTTCCAGAGTACGGAACATTTAATAGGAGAATTTTGCACAATTTACGAACTCGCATGAATGAATTCGAACCAAGGCCTAGATTAACTCTGTAGGAAGCTTTAGAAGAATGGGAGACTGAAGCTTTTGAGAGAGACAGGCCACGATGTGGCAAGAACTTGAGTACATTTTATCCCAGATATCCTCGGACACCAGAGACAAACAGATGAAACAATAGAGACAAGCCATGGTAGTAGAAGGCTTATATCCTGTACTGACCACAGAAGAAATGATTGGAAGTCAAATATCTTTATTTCGGTTGAACAAAACCATAAAAGATTCACATCATTGTTTAAAAACAAAAGGAAACTGTTTGGAGCCCAGAAGTTTCAAATCACGCCCACTTACACATTCATTATTCCTTAAAAAAAGATCCTTTGATGTCAATTGCAGTATTAAAACAATAAATACATATTTTTCTAGTTAAAAAACAAGAAAAAGCATTTGCCATTCGTTAGAATTGATACAGTCGAATGACTTGCAATAAAAATATATTTTTAAAACATACTTAATATAAACAGTATTACTTCCTTTTCCTATACAATATGTGAATAATCCTGACACCCATTCTTGTCCCCTGTGCCCAATTTCCAGCTACTATACTACATCAAATACACTAGGCTATGTCTCTATGTTCTCAGAGTCTGAGACCCCGTCTCCTTCGCACTATCTCCACAGAGAAAAGGGATCTACTTACACTAAAGACAATGGATTGAGGAGTAGTCTCACTTCTGAGAACTCTTTCGGCATCACAAAGATGCCTAAAGCCCAGAAGGCGACAAATAGGTTTTATCCATTTCTTCTTAGAATAAGTGTAGGCCGAACAAAAAAATAGTATGTGTGCCTCGTCCTCTCTTGTTCCCATAGTGCACAAATCACATTTTGCCAGGACTTCCTTCCCTACATTATCCACATTACGCACCCATTTAACAGTATTAGCCTTAATTTGCAGTATACCATAGCGAAATCTATACTACTATAATAAAGGAACAACTTTCAGCCTTTGAGGCGGGTAAACTCGGGAACCACAGCGCCAATCCACACACCCGATACACCGTTGGAATTGTCAGGGTGTGTAGATGGTTATAGGCTAGATAAATGAAAAAAAAAACGTTATTTAAAAAATGTACAGTAAAAAAAAAGTAGTCCCTCCGAAGTAGCGCCGGCCCCGGCTTACGTGCTCACGTCAGGAGCGCGGGGAGGAGCGGCGTCCAGGAGCGCGACGAGGAGCGGCGGACATGGCGCGGAAGAGGAGCGGTGACGTGAGGAGCAGCGGACAGGCCAGCGGCGGTGCGAGCAGCGGACAGGCTGGAGGAGTGGCGGCTGAGGTAAGGGAGCGGCGGACACGGTGCGGGGGAGGAGCGGTGACGTGAGGAGCAGCAGACAGGCCAGCGGCGGTGCGAGCAGTGGACAGGCACGAAGAGCGGTGGCTGAGGTAAGGGGACCCATGTCGGGGAAGGCGGGGGAAGGGCTGGGCGGGGGCCCGGGCTGCAGGAGAAAAGAGAATGCAGGCGGGGGTCGGGGCAGGTGGGGGACGGGCCGGGCGGGGACCTGGGCTGCTGGACAATGTCGGGGCAGGCAGGGGTCGGGGAAGCCTGTTCTCCCGAACAAGGTCGGGACGGGCTGCTAGTTTTAAATACAGGGACTTCGCTAAGGACGGTAGAATCTCATCGATGAAACCTTCGAAACTGCTCGCTGTTTTCACACTAAGGAACTCAAGAGTTAGGACACCTACCCTCGGGTTCCGTAGCGTTGAGCTATTAAGGTAGTCCCAGTATCTTTCTGTTAGCAGCTTTTTGCAGCCCAGGGTCAGACAATCGGGCTCAGCCCAATAGTGGTAACTCCTGAGCTTTGTATACCAATTCTGGATGTGGTTCAACCATAGCAGCAGAGTCGTATTTTTTATTTTCATAACTTCCTTTAAGGCATCTCTGTAGTCAGCTAGTTCATCTGTTGCCCAGAGACGTACCCAACATAGCAACGGTCGCAAAATGGCATGATCATCAGTGCGGTGTATGTTCAGGTCCATTGTAAGTGGAAGTAAGGGTGTGCGCCGTGGGATTGCTAATATTTGTCTGAAAAAAATATTTTTGTGTGTCATAAAGGCACATTTGGCTGTGTGGCCCCACAGTTCAGCCCCATAAAGTGAAGCAGATTGGGCTTTGGATTTATATAGCTCTAGTGCAGGGGTCACGGCTTTACAGTAACTTTTCTTGTGTCTCTTGTCTATTGGGACTAGATTTTGAACAAGAAGAGTTTTACTTCTAACCACTTGATTTCCAGTTCATTTTGGTGTCTAGAGTAATACCCAAATAATTAAAACTATGCACATACTCGATCATTTCATTATTAACTGTTAGTGTTCTTTTAAAATTTCTGTGAGTGTTAACCGCCATATACTTAGTTTTAGACAAGTTAATTTCCAAACCTTTTTCATCACAATAACATCGAAAGGCATCAAGTAGATTTTGTAATCCTCTAGGTGTCTGTGAGATTAAAATAGTGTCATCTGCAAATAACAATGCCAGCACATGTTCGCCACCCAACTTGGGAAAGTCATGCTCGCAGCCCAAGAGGGTGTCCGGTATGTCGTTGACGTACAAGGAGAATAGTGTGGGTGCCAGCACACATCCCTGCCTCACACCTCTCCTTATGTCAATGCGCTCAGTGAATTCTCCATTTGGTCCCCATCTTACCCTGGCGTAATTAGCCTTGTGAAAAGATTAATAATCTGTTTCAAAATATTCCCAGGGACCACTTGGTCTCTCAGTCTCGACCACAGGCCGCCTCTGGGCACAAGGTCAAAAACCGCCTTGAGGTCGACAAAGGCCACATACAAATGTGCCCTCTTTATATTGATGTACTTCCAGATGATACATAAAAATCTGAACACTTGATCGACAGTGCTAATTTTCCCTCTAAAACCAGCCTGGTACTTGGTTAGAGTACTGGTTTCTTCCATCCAAGCACTTAGCTTAGTTAATACTTGGCGTGCAAATACCTTCTGAAGGACGTCAAGCAGGCTAATAGGTCTGTAATGGGCCGGGTTCATTCTGTTGCCCTTTTTAAAAATAGTTACTATTTAGGCGCCCCGCTATGTCTCTGAAATTGGCGTGCCTCTTGCGATATTATTACAAACGCAATTTATATATGGAGCCCATAGCATATTTTCGTGTTTCCACAGGTCCCCCGGTATCCTACCCGGCCCAGGTGCTTTCCCGGATTTAGTTGCCTTAATGGCTACAATAGTTTCAGCCATACTAAAGGTCAGAGGGACTGACCCTATTTCATATTTGTCCAGTATGGGCTTGTTTCCAATCGGGCGATATGGTGTTGAAAAGTGTGAGGTCCAGACTTTAGCTTCGAGAAACATGTCCCTGGCGGGGGGTTCCATCTCTGGTGCCCCTAGCTATCATGCCCCAAAAGGATACCTGATTGTTTGCTTTGCATGCTTCAAGCAAATCCGACCAAATTTTTCCATCCCAAGTTTTTTTTGCCTTTGCAAGTGTCCCCTTATATAGTCTCCTTTTCTCCCTAAGCATTGGCACATCGTTACATTTTGTAGCCGCAATTAATTCCTTTTTAGCATGGCGGCAGACCTTATCATACCAAACATCCCCTTTGGCTAAATTTCGCTGGCCTGTTTTCATTGGCTTGGTGGCTTTAGTTAGTATTTCTCCCAGTACCAGAGTCATTTTTTCGGGGATCCTTGTAATAGGGATCTCGTGCACTGGGACATTGTCGAAAGGGGACAAAAGGTCAACATATAGATCGTATATTCTTTTTAAAGTGTTCTCATTCCCCAATACCACTGGCCACTTCAGTGCTCTGCGATTATTAGACAACAGTGGGTCAATGTTGGTGTGCTGGCTAGGAGATCCTCCCATGTGGGGCAAGTTAAATAATGCCAAACCAATATTCAGATTGAGTGGGAAGTGATCATTTTCGATGCGCTCATCCACTACGAGGTCTATTGCCATCGGCCAGAGTGGAATTGAGATCATTATGTAGTCCAAATGAGTACTGCAGGTACCCCGCTTAAAAGTTGGTCTGCTTGGACTATCTGAAGGAAGGTGCCCGTTACATGCTCGCAATCTGTGAGCCGCAGTCAAACACAAAATCTGAGCTGCGGCCTTTGAGCATGCTACTGATGTTTTAGTTGCAGTTCCAGGGATATTATTGGGTTCAAATTTTCTGTTAAAATCTCCCCCGATAATAAACAAAGTTTATTGGTCACAATTCGAGATAATATTATCTAGATGCTCGATGACCTCTACCTCTTTTTTTTTTTGTAAAACAGTTTTTATTGCAGATTCCAAAATTCACATGACAGTGTATACACAGTTTTGTATGCGCGGGACCTTAACGTTCACAATGGTACCAAATAGTATGTACACAGCCTTGTAACCCGTATCCCTGAGGCCGGGTGGCAACGATTGTAATCAGTACATTTTTACATTACTCAGTGGTGGCTTATTCAGTGGTCAACCGCCTTCTGCTTTTAACTTTTTTTAAACCAAACCCTCCCCTCTAGTAACTCAACAGTGTGTACTGCGAGTCCTGGTGTCGTTGGGGTGTTGTATCTCCCTCCCCATCATGACCTCTACCTCTTTATTTGCCGCAGAGGGCCTACTACAAAACGTTTAAGATGCAGACTTCTCTTTTATTAGAAGTAAATGTACAGAGAAAACAAAACATTTAGGGCCCGATGTAGGTAATCCCAGATTACCGATTCTTAAATACCGAATCATACCGATTCGGTATTTAAGAACTGGCAATCGGGATGTAGGTAATTTTACCAAATTAATTACCGAATCGGTAGGATTCGGTAATTAATGAATCGGTATTTACCGATTCTGTAATTGCCATTGATTCCTATGGGCCTTGAGGCCCATAGGAATCAATGTCAATTACCGAATCGGTAAATACCGATTCGGTAAAATTACCGAATTTGCAAAGGGGGACAGGGTGTCACTTTGACACCCTGTTGCACCCCTGATTCTGGCTTGTGTGCCATGTGGCACACATACATGCCCTAAGGGCATGTACACCTGTGCTGCACAGATGTGCATGTACACAGGAATTCGTTATTTACCATGACATAGTATGTCATGGTAAATAACGAATTCTTAAGGGACGGTGGCACTGCTTTCAGTGCCACCTACATCACAAATTTGAGATTCGGTAAATTTACCGATTCTGTAAATATACCGAATCGGTAAATTTAAGGCCCCCTACATCTCAATCACCAAATACCGGTCGGTAATGGCAGAAATCGGCCGTTACCGACCGGTATTTGGTGACCTACATCTGGCCCTTAATGACTAGTAGCGGAGATTCTGAAGATGATTATTTTGAAGATTTATTAATGAAAAATCCTCCACCTTATCAGGAAGAAATAAATAAAATTACCCCAAGTGCCCCGTTTTTAAAAACACCTTTAGTTCAGCAAATTGTACATGAGACTTCATTGGAAAGGGTACTTCAAGAAAAAGAAAGGGAAGCAATAAATAAAAATAGAAGTGAGTTATTCCAGCATATAACCCAATCAATTAAATACAAGTCCTGAAGCACTAACGAAACCAGTAACTATAGGTCCTGTTCCCTTATGTGGAGATAAGCAAGGATGTCCTAAAACTCCTGTTTTGACTACCCCAATCACGCTACCCAGAAAAGAAAATATAATAGTTGATGACCATGCAAGTGACTGTGAGTCTGTAATTTCTTTAATGGATTTGCCTATAAGAGAGCCAATAAATGATTCGTTCAGGAAAGTTACCCCTGGGTGCTCAAGAGAGGTGCAGATTGAAACATCCACAGGGACGAAAAGTGCCACTGTAGTAACCCGAGAAGAAATAGAAAGGTGGACATGAGAAATAGAAAAGCCAAAATCACAGCCAAAGTTATTGGATATATTTAAATTAAGAGTAGAATTGGAAGAAATGATAGCTGGGAATGTAGGAATAGAGAGATTAACTACTTTCAGCAAAGAAGAGTTGCTATTTATATGCAGAAGCATCACTCGAAATACAAAAATATTTCATGAAAAACTAATGAATTTGGCCTCAGAAATGGGAATTGACATAGGTAAATCTAAAGCATTGCAGAAACCATGTACAGCAGAATTTTCTAACAAAGATTTAGAGAACATGAATGTGTCAGGAAGAAAATTGCACATAAAAGAACTTTTGACATTGCAAAAATGGGGAGATTTGGATAGATGGAAAACTAGGTGGACAAAGAAAAAGGAAGAAGCACAGTAAAATCGAACAACATCTGAGTATTTAATAAAGGAAACAGAAAAGGTTGAAAGGTTGTGCCCAATGAGAGAAGTTCAAGGAGGAGGTTATGTACATGTCCCATGGACCCAACAGAATATTTTATCATTTACAAATGATTTTCCAAAGCTTAGAGAAAAACCAGTAGTATGGTACAGGCAAGTTGAAAGGTGTGTGAAGGTTTCAAAAGTTCTGCTAAAAGATTTAGATCGCTTGCTTGACATGGATTAAACCCAGATCAGTTGACTGGGGGCGAGTGCTTGCAATGTTCAACACTCCGTCCATTATCCCCTTTGGTTTTGCTTTGTTCGCCCTAAATTGGCAGGGTATGCTCAGACCTGGGTCCCTTGCTCACTTTGACACTGGATTCAAGATAGCTTGGCTGATGAGGGTTATGAACCCAGAACCGGTCCCAGGATGCTTGTTTCCGGTCCAGGGAAGACATGGCTTGCCAGTTCGGGCTGGACTGTTCCCATGAGGCACAAGGTCAGACTGATTTGCATATGGCCATGTCTGAACTGGGGTGGCGGAGTGTGCTAAAGAATGATGATGGATTAAACCCAGATCAGGTGACTGGGGGTGAGTGCTTGCAATGTTCAAAACTCCGTCCATCATCCCCTTTGGTTTTGCTTTGTTTGCCCTAAATTTGCAAGGTATGCCCAGACGTGGGTCCCTTGCTTACTTTGCCACTGGATTCAAGATAGCCTGACTGATGAGGGTTATGATCCCAAAACCGGTCACAGGATGCTTGTTTCCGGTCCAGTTAGCAATATAGTGAAAAGAATAGATTCACAGGTTAGTGACAAAGTGGGGGAAATTGTCACTGTAAAATTATTATGAACAATTATTGCCAGACCACCACCTTTCTTTCTTTGTCTGTCCTGTCGATAGACCTTATATCCTGTAGGGATTGCAACCACTAGGTCAGGATCTGAGGCACTATCCATCCAAGTCTCTGTAACAAATAATATGTCTAGGTTCCTATCCTTAATAAGGTCTGCTATTTCCTGTCGGTGCTTTACTAGAGATCGAGCATTGATGAGTGCCATCGAAATGTTAATGTTTCTTTTGGCATTCTTTTTATTGAGCAAAACATTGTTTGTAATAAAAGGAAGAGTAAGTTTACAATGAGGGCAAATATTATCAGTCAATGAAGAAATAAAGTCTGGTTCGTGCATCAAACAGTGACTGATTGAAAGGGGTCTTAGTTGCAGTAACTCTATCTTAGAATAAGAGATACGAACCTGAGAGCCTCCAGGGGTCGCGGCCCTAGGCCCGGTCCCAGCGCGGACGGGCTTGCCTTTGGCGCGCCCGCTGCGCCCACCTGCTGCGCGGATGGTCGTGAGGAGGGTGGCAGGCGTCCAACAGCTGGACCGCAACCCTTTCCTCCGCTCAAGATGGCGGCTGCAACCCTATCTCCGGGGGCGTCAACACCTGGTCGTGTGCGCCGAGGATCGGGTTCGAGCGTAACAGGAGGCAGATCACAATAGTGCAGCTATTGAATTATGAAGCACCAATTCACAGCGTAAATTATAAAATAACAGTTTTAAAATCACAGTTATCACCAATTCACGACGCAAATTATAAAATAACAGTTTTAAAATCACCGGTTGTAGCAGGCTAATCCCCCAGCTTCCGCCTCAGGGGAAAAACATGAATTAATCAGCGAGCTGCGCTTTTCCGGCGTTTTTGTATCCTGGGAGGGTGGGAGGCGTCCAACAGCTGGACCGAAACCTTTTCCTCCGCTCAAGATGGCGGCTGCAACCCTATCTCCGGCGGGGTCAACACCTAGTCGTGTGCGCCGAGGATCGGGTTCGAGCGTAACAGGAGGCAGATCACAATAGTGCAGCCATTGAATTATGAAGCACCAATTCACGGCGTAAATTATAAAATAACAGTTTTAAAATCACAGTTATCACCAATGCACGACGCAAATTATAAAATACCAGTTTTAAAATCACAGGTTGTAGCAGGCTAATTCCCCGGCTTCCGCCTCAGGGGAAAAACATGAATTAATCAGCGCGCTGCGCTTTTCCTGCGTTTTTGTATCCTGGGAGGGCGGGAGGCGTCCAACAGCTGGACCGCAACCCTTTCCTCTGCTCAAGATGGTGGCTGTAACCCTATCTTCGGGGGCGTCAACACCTAGTTGTGTGCACCGAGGATCGGGTTCGAGCGTAACAGGAGGCAGATCACAATAGTGCAGCTATTGAATTATGAAGCACCAATTCACAGCGTAAATTATAAAATAACAGTTTTAAAATCACAGTTATCACCAATTCACGACGCAAATTATAAAATAACAGTTTTAAAATCACAGGTTGTAGCAGGCTAATCCCTCAGCTTCCGCCTCGGGGGAAAAACATGAATTAATCAGCGAGCTACGCTTTTCCGGCGTTTTTGTATCCTGGGAGGGCAGGAGGCGTCCAACAGCTGGACCGCAACCCTTTCCTCCGCTCAAGATGGCGGCTGCAACCCTATCTCCGGGGGCGTCAACACCTAGTCGTGTGCGCCGAGGATCGGGTTCGAGCGTAACAGGAGGCACATCACAATAGTGCAGCTATTGAATTATGAAGCACCAATTCACGGCGTAAATTATAAAATAACAGTTTTAAAATCACAGTTATCACCAATTCACGATGTACTCAGACAGTAGAAAATAGAAGCAGCACTTGTGAGTCTGAGGAGGGACGGATAGGTACTAGAGAAAACGCCCAGGCAGAAGATAATCAAGAAATTATAAGATCTGAGCAGGACCAGTTAGGTAAAGAAAAACTAGTTCAGGAAGAAGAAGGAGAACAAAGTCAAAGCAAACAAACTCCTGAACAGGGTCAGAATAGCGTAGAAGAAAATACCCAGGCAGAAATGGCAAAGGTAATAAGCCCTGGACTAGGTCAGATAGAGAGGAATTCTGAAGACAGAAGTAATCAGATTGTGCCACAGATCAACGGAAACAAAAGAGCATTTGAAGAGACTGAAAGCACTGTGCCAGCTAAAAGACTCAGAAAAGGTGATACGTGGCCTAGTATTATCAAGAGACTGAAATAATGTCTTAAGACAATAACTGAAGAACCAGAACAAGTAGATGAAGTAACAAGTAAGTCTGGACCGTCAACAGAAAAGCCAAAAAGGAGAAGTCCAAGTTTGAAAGGACTGAATAATAAATTCAAGGGTCCTGAATGGACATATGTGATTCTTGAAGATTTCGAGAATGTAGAAATAAGTGGAGACAGTGATGAAGAGTTGAATGCTGATCGAATTGACAAAGAAGTGAGACCAACTTGAGAAATAAATTCAAAGGTTGTATTCTGTACAAACGTTACAATGAGGAGAATAAATCTCCTTAGTCTGAAATGGCATATAAAAGAGCTCCTGGAAAACCAAAAACAAACTGTATAAAGAAATTCTGTAGAATATGCATTTGTAGCCTATTTCTAGTGCTCATAGTGTGGTTAGGACTGACAATAGCCATTCCCTATCCAATAATAAACAGAATGATACTATTACACATGGAAAGGTAGCTAACATTAAGCAAGATAGAGTAGAATTAGACGCACCAGATGAGTCAGATTTACATCACAATGTGAATACAAATGATACAGGGTTTAAATGTTTTTGCTAACTTTTTAGTGCATTATGTAGAAACCATGGAAGTTAGTGACTTTTATGTGTGTATAAAACTACCAACATCAGTAGCAGAAGGAGTACCATATCACCATTTACCATTGACATATGGGATTTCATGTAGTATTTTAGCTAGTTTATTCAATAGAACTGGACAATTACACTATTATTATTCTAACATAGATGTGATTTTTTCTGAAATTCCTTTGCGCAGAAATATGAACCCTGTCCTTAGAAGTAAAGATTCACAATTCATGGGTGAATATTTTCTAACAATGAAAACATCAGATATAGCTGAAGCACATAAGGATAATGTAACATGCAGGCTACATGACAAAGAAAAGATATTTTTTAATTTAGTAGAGAAAAGGAGACATGATTTCCATAGAAAGGCCACTAAACCAAAACCTCAGATACCTAAATGGGCTGAGAGGGAAGATTTTATTGCAACAGGCAGGACGCATGCTGCTATGTCCCTGGACCTTGAAAAGAAAGGGAAAATCTGTCTCAAATGGTTAAAAACAGAATCTAACAATATATTAATTGGTTCCAGTGAATGTGAACACAATGTTCTGATAATTGGGGGTTGGGGACTAAAAGGTGGAACTGATCCAGTATTTCCTGGAGTCTATTATGTTTGTGGAAACAAAGCTTACTTTAAGCTGCCAGACCTTTGGTATGGAAGTTTCTATTTCGGAATAATATTCCCAAAGGTATACCATGTAAAAAGAATCACTGGAAGCAATGAATAATATAATGGGCTAACACGAAAGAAAAGAGACCGTTTTTCAGAAATTGTAGGAGATATATTTAGTGCATTGATACCTTCAGTGGGAGTAATTCTGAATACGCAAAGAATTTGTAAATTATCTACAGTGGTGGATCGCTTATCGACTGGCACTGCTGGAGGATTCTTAATGATCAATTCCGAACTGGTTGCGGTAAGATCAATGGTTTTGCAAAATCGACTTGCTCTTGATATATTATTGGCAAAAGAGGGCGGAGTCTGCAAAATGTTGAAGGCGCAACATTGTTGCACCTACATACCTGACAAAAGTATCGAAATTGGGAGATATGTCAGAAATATCACAAATTTGGAAGAAGAATTGAAACCATTGGAAGTTGACAGTACATGGAAGAAATTAACTGATCATATTTCTTCTATAAGTAGTTGGTTTTCTAATGTTGGAAGAAGCATTATAGGTTGAATACTGATGCCAATAATGGGAATAACCTTATTAGACTTAATAATAATGATTGGTGCAAATGCTTCAGAAAAAGAAAAAGGTATGAAGTTACTAAGAAAGGAAAGAAAAGAAAATATGATGAAATTCTACTTGGAGAAATAAAAGGAGATATTTACAAGAGAATGAAAAGTTTTCAAAGGAGAAAGGAAAAGAGAAATACTAAAGTGATAGAAGACATTGAAATGGGAAATTGCTAAAGTTGGCATCTGGTTCAGTAATTGGTGATGGCATAGAATGCCATCAAAGAGGGGATTGATGGAGCAAGGTTTCATACGTAAAGAAACTTGCTTGGATTCAACCCTCTCCAATAACATGTAATAAATTAACCAACATGTTTTGTGAATACTAATAATTACACCACACAACATTTTCTTCATCTAGGGGAAGCTTGTCTATATGCTTTACTAACAAGTAATCTGCGGCTGCCGAAAACGCAGGAACTCTTATGCGCATTCATCTACTGCATCTACGTGGTCCAACGTTCTTTGCTTTTGGTGGGAATTCTTTGCAGCTGCACAGTAGTAATAAAATGTCCGCTTTAAACACACATGCTAATGTATATGGCTATGCTTAAACTAAACTTTGCATGTCTTGCTAATCTGCTAATGCAATAGTTAAAATTAATTAATGGGATTAGAGTAGGAATAAGTGGTATACAGTGCATTCATTTATTTTCGTATTCTAACATGTTCCCTCTTTGACTTTATTATTAGTTCGTATTTGGGCCTGAAGGGTGACTGAATTCTCCATCTTGTCTGAACTCTACACATGCGCACTGAAATAATGAAACTCCTGTGTCAATGACATTGAACCACAGCCAAGGACTGTCTCACAAGCGATATGCCTGAGAACTTTACCTCTTGACCCGGTGAGGGGAAGAAGAGTCGGACAATACTATATACATTGTACATGAAATAATATGAAATGTTGTTGAGAGGAATAAACCATGGGAAAGTAAAGTTAAGGGCGGGAACATAGAACAATTAAACCAAAGAAGATGACTTCACATTAGTGGTGTGATGACCTCTTCCCCATCCCATTGACCAATCTAATGAAAGAACTACACAAATGTTGAAACATTGGGGGGTCGTACATACACTGAGAATAGTATAACTAAGCCAGGCTTAGTCTGTTAGATTGTCCGACTTGTCACAGACATGTCACTGACCCAACGTTGTGGAAGAAGACTGCGGATGTCATGTAGCTCAGAGGACTGGTCGAGCACTCTGAAAGAAGAATCGAGGAGGGAGAGAGAAGAGTTGGGAGATTAATGTAGAAGAAGAATCTGTCCATCTAGAAGGGTACAAGAGTAGCACCAGAGAGGGGTGTAATGCTGGCTGGCGTTGCACTTAGAAGACGTTACCCATCCTGTCCTGCACCTGATCTGATCCTTTCACTCCCACTAGCTGGGAGTCCGTCATTCAGCCCTTGGCCAGGGGTTGGTCCTCGCACCATTCTAGGTAGATATAAATCTGTGTGGTATGTCCTTGTACCGTTTTCCTTTTCCACCCTTCCTAGGTACCAATGCCTAGAAATCTTACGATGGGCCCGATGTAGGTAAACTCCACTTTACCACTTCTTAAATACCGAATCATACCGATTCGGTATTTAAGAAGTGGTAAATTGGAGGGGGGGAAATGTAGGTAATCCAGATGTTTTGATTACCGATTCGGTAAAAATCGGTATTTTTTTGAAGCCCATAGGAATCAATGGGCATTACCGATTCGGTATTTACCGAATCGGTAAATACCGAATCCATCAAGGGTGCAGGGGGTGTCACTTTGACACCCTCTGGCACCCCCAATACAGGCGTGGGTGCCATGTGGCAGGCATACATGCCCTAAGGGCATGTCTGCCTGTCACATGGCATAGGTGTGCATGCACACATGTGCATGCACACCGGAATCGGTATTTTACCATGAGGTTTTATTTCATGGTAAAATACCGATTCTGTAAGGCCTCTGGGACTCAGAAGAGTCCCACCTACATATGTAAAATACCGAATCGGTAACTTTACCGATTCGGTAAATATACCGAATCGGTAAACAAGGTCCCCCTACATCTCATTGACCCATTTACCGGTCGGTAACAGCCGAAATCGGCCGTTACCGACCGGTAAAGGCCACCTACATCGGGCCCTAAGTCTTTAAAGAATTTTGCTTTGATCATTATTTTCCTTCTTGAGAAGTTGGTGATTGACATGTATTGGTATTTAACCCACAAAATATTGCATAGATAAAGATTTTAAAACTCTCCCGGGTCAGTGGTCATTCAAAGAAATAAGTGTAAATGTTATTTTATGCCTATTATGCTAACAACTTGATCTATTGACATGAGGAAATTAAGCACTAAGGTATTAAAGTTTTGGTAAGAAAGGTGTACAGGTAAAATATATTTCAAGGTAGACAAAGTCCTGATCTCTGGCAGAGGATTGCCATCTTATTGTATGAATGTTTTATGGGCCAAGGTGAGTATGGTGTTTAGAAATAACCCAAGCTGGTAATCTTGAGCCATCAACTGCAGCACACATCCTGGTCTGAGGAATCTCTAGCTATTGCCCGGTGGCAAACCACATGACGATGGAGCATCGCAGAGCTCCCCTGCAGTTGATGCTGGCCACCTTGTCTCCCCAGGACAGATGATGCATGACATGCTTAGGAGAAACCATAGATATCTACTGTGCCCAGAACCGAAAATCCACAGACTGACCGGGTGTTTCATGGGAAGTCAAAGCGACCCTCCAGAGGGACATTGTAAGTTATTCAACAGGCGAGAAGTGTAGAAAATAGAAAATAATGGTGAATGATTTGGAGTCCCGGATGCTCGATCTGGAGACACATCAACTAGAACACTCAGAGCCAAGGCTGCTCAGAGATCTAGTCCAGCCCAAACGCTATTACAACACACACTGCTAGACAAATCGAACAAAATATGACTCGCCTCACAAATGCGCCTTTATCAATGGGGTGTCAAAGCAAGCAAGCTCCTCCACTGACTCTATTCCAGTATATGACACTGTACCCCAAAAACATATCTTTTGGACTCAGATGGGTGAAAACTCACTGGAGAGGATGCCTTGGTGGTCATTTCACACAATACTACGCTGACCTATATGCTAGAAGAGATGTACTGCTCCAGGAGCCGATCAATCAGTTTAGGTCGATCTATCGCTCCAGACTCCTTCTGAGGCTGAAAGACAATCTTTGCAAGGGGACCTCATGCCCAGAGAACTATTGGCAGACTTGCGACGGTTGAATTTGTGGAAGAGACCTGGCCTTAACAGGTTCCTGGGAGAATTCTTTAAACTGTTCATGCATAATCTGAGCAACCTTGTGGATACGGACCCAAAGGAATTGGTGGGGGTTTTACATTTCCTCCTCCCGATTTTTGCACCAAAACCAGAACGGCCCCCGGAGAGATGCTCCTCATATCACCCCATTTCCCTGTTAAACACAAAGGAAAACATGTTCACTAGAATGCTGGCGGACTGCTTGCTCTTATTAATCTCTGTGCTGGTACATCCAGATCAGGCAATGTTCATGCCCAAACCAGCCACTCAGCATAACATCAAGAGGCTGACAAAGCCATGGCCCTGGCTGACAGGCTGGAGCAGCCGGCAGCAGTGCTGGTTGCTGATATTGAAAACGTTTTTGAATCAGCATGGTGGACATATGTGTTTGCCCTTGGGCGCCGAATCAAATTCAGACCCAAATGCATCACCTACATTCAACTCTTACATATAGATATGGTTGCCCGGGTCTGCAGGGGTACGAGACAGGGTTGCCCACTGTCTTAGGGTGACCAGATTTTCAGAATGAAAAACCGAGATGGGCACAGAAATATGACTAAATATCCTATTAGGTCTCAGGGCTTCTTATATACATACACACATATATATAAATACATATTATATATTACCTACTGGCGGTCGCCAGTAGGTAGTTATAGTTAGGACCTAGTTTCCATAGGAAATCCTCAACATTCTATTTGGAATAACTTTGGCCCTGGTTGAAGAATCTTAGCGAATTTCTCAAAGAAGATGGCTCGGTCCGCTGCGCTCCTTCCCTGAAAGTTTGGGGGGATTGGTCAAGTGGGGGCTGAGATAAAAGGGGGGTCCCAAAACGTGTTTTCTCCATGTTATTTTCCATAGGACCTTTAGACTCGGCTACAGGTCGAACGGCTGAATGGATTTATAAGAAATTTGGCAAAACTGTAGAGTCCGGTTCGCAGATTACGCTTTTTTTGGAATGGTGTAAATCCGTTCAGTAGTTGCTGAGAAAATCAAAGTTAAAGTCAATTACATATCTATAGGCGCGCACGGGTGCGCGCACCCAAGCGGCTGCGCGTGAGCGGAGTTTTTGTTGCTGCGTGACGTCTGTTAACGTTCGATTCGAAGGAAATGAGGAAGTGTTGACCGCCATTTTGTCACTGCGAGTAAATATATTGTTCATTTCAAAGCGTTGAAACATGGAAAGGGGAGAAGGTAGAGATAGTCTTGCTGCGTAGGTTTTCTCGGGGTGTGCAGTAAGGCCCTTAAACGCGAAAAGATATATATATATATTTTTTTTAAGTTGCGGGGTGCGCGCTCCCGGTCGCGCACACCTATTCACAAGAGTGTGAAAATGGAGATAAATCAGAATTTTGAGTGCTTAGATATAAGGTGGCTCTGAAAAGAGCCCTTGTGTTAATTGAGTGTTCTCTGCATTTATAAGTAAGTACCGATGCAGAGCCTGATGTTGCAGAGGAAGATTCTGTTTCCCTCATTCGTGAAATGAACACCGTCTCTCCTATAGACGTCTTGCATGTGGTAACGCAAGTTGTTGTGGTAAATAGAACCCATGCTATAATCTCTGAGGAAAGCAGAAACAGATTTATTTACATGTCTCCTTGCTTTCTCAATTTGTGCACAATGTTGATTGGACCAATTCCATTTCTGTCTTTGGCATATATTGGAATATACCAAGGCAGTTCGAGGAAAAAGTGTCATCAATTGTCGAAAGGTGTCTTTTAGAAGCATTTCCAGACCTACCCCAGTGATTGTGCCTAGATCGTTCCCACCACAGTGCACAATTATAAGGTCTGGTTCTGGGAGATGCATAAAAGTTTTCACCAATGGAATCAATTGGTGACATTTTAATCCTCTTTTGCCAATCCACGTTATGTGTACATTTGGTAAACCAAGGTTGCAAATTCGTCTGCTTACTGCATATTTTTCACTCCAGTGAATATAACTGTGTCCTATTAGCCAGACCTTCATTTTCAAGGGATTTGTAGTCGTCCTCCGATCGGTTCTGGAAGTGGAATGGTAGTTAGAAGCTGAAAGTCAGGATAAAAAAAAAGGATGAGGCTGGGTGTGGTTAAAAAAATAAAAATGATTGGTTGATTGTAATAAGTGGAGATTGAAGAGTACGTTGCATGTTAATGTTTATGTTAAACGAAAAGTACTATTGGGTGTGAAAGAAAAGACATGTAACAGAGCTGTGGATTGGCAGGTGTTTCTGGAGGGAAAACAGTCTTCTTAGTTTGCTGTAGAACGTTGAGACATGAACTTTTGACCTGTGCCTTCAGCCAGGTGCAGAATGAGGTGTTACCATGGAAACAGCCGGAGATGGCAGTTGGTGATGGGTGACTCTCACGTGAGATTGAAAATATTGTGAAGGACAACCAATTGAAATGTAAATTTGATTTTATAATTTTGCGTGAGGAAATGTGATTGGCTGAAGAGAGTTATATGAGTGTGTATTGACTGGATATCTGTGCCATTGAATTTTGGTTGCAGTGATAGAAGCTTAATAGACAGTTCCGTCAAATGAATATCTGTTTTGTGTCTGTCACTGTTGTACATCGTACAAAGCATTGGTAAAGGTAAGTCTGTAACAGTTTGTTTTGTCATGTACCGTATAATATAGTTTAATCATAAACAATGATTGATTTTCCTCGTAATAACTAATTTTTGGCTGTCATAATGTGTTGTATTTCTAAAAGTAATTTCTTCCATTTAAATGTTGAATACGCAGTAAAAAATATTTTTAATATAGAGAGTAATTATTTTTGAAATTTTGAAGCGTTTATATATAATGAGAGAAGTTGTTCAGGAAGTGAAGAAATGATATTAGCAGAGAGACAGATAATGCAGAAAGAGAGAGAAATGGTAAATTACTAGTGATACCGTTGTCAAAAAATGCTAATGGTTAATGAATTCGTAAACTTTTTGTCAGTCGACAAAATTTCAGGCTGGTTGGTGGCCGTGGCCTGCACTGGTGGGGGTGGGGGTGGGGCGAGAGGGACGGGGAAGGGGGCTAAAGTGGTAATGATTAAGGTATTCACAAAGTTTCTGTTAGACGTCAAAATTATAGTGCGGTTTCTGGTCGCCGTTTGCACTGGTGGGGTGAGGGAGGTGGTCGAGTGAAATAAAATGAAAAGTTTTGACCATGAGGTTGTACAGAGATTTGTGTAGTAAATGTGTTCGTACATTGAGGTTGGAAACGGAGTATATAAATATCTCTCTCAGTCCTGCTGTTTGACTGCATCTTCATGTCCCTTCTGTTTTCCATCTCCATTGCCCTGTGTTATCTTATTGTCTGTGTGTCTATGTGTGTCTGCCTTCAGTCCGGGCTGAGGAAGTTTGCTGTGGAGGCACACACAGATAGTTCTATCAAAGTAATTGGAACGTTTTCAAAAAAATAATTATATAATTGCATTGGTATTTTTAAAGCGCTACTGAATGTTTTCTTTCACAATTACAGCTTGGTTGCTTTCTCAGAGTAGAGGGTATGTCGTATTTCACTCTTTGGTGCCTCTGCATCTGACTCTGTTCTCTGGTGGCTGGCGGGGAACTGTTTGTTATTGTGGAGATGAAAGGGTGATAAGGAGAGAAATACGACATAGCGTCTGGCCTGTAGAAGCGTGGGAGCAGTGATTAACTCTGAGTGAAGCGGAACTGTGGCAGTGCTTGGTAACAGTAATACATTTTTTTTAACAGAGGTACAACTGTCTGTACGGTGCGCGACCTACTAAGAAAGAGTTCACGGGCCGTAATTGGCTTGCAGGTTCTAGTATCAGTAAGTGAGGTCGAGAAAAGAAAACATTCAGGGCTTTATTTATGAAGGCCTTGCGCCACCAGTGCGTCACTTTTTCCCATTTTAAAAAATGACGCACCGGCGGCGCAAGGTCTTCATAAATAAGGTCCTCAGTTAGTACAGTTGATGGTACGTGGAACACATGAATAGTTTTTCAATATATAATCATTTCAGTTGAGATTATGGATTAAAAGAGAAAACGTGAATATTTGAAATGTTTATTCAGAAATGCACTGTTTTGAAGGCAAATCATTATGTAATATGAGTACAGAAATTGCAAAAAACACAGTAATTGGTATTGTCAGTAGTACATGGAATACAAACGCTATAGTTGAAGAAAAATGAATATAGTTTGGAAAAAAAATTGTACACTCTTATAAGGAAGTATATTATATTTTAATAAATGGAAGAAGGTCTCTGGCCTTTCAGTTTAGGAACGATATATGAAAATGCAAGTGGTTATACATCATCACTTTATCAATCAGCTGTCTACATGCGAAGCACTATCAAGTTTGTGTTATGTTACTGTGTGAGGGGAAAAAAAGGCGCCAAAAGCGACAAAATGGTGAGAGGTGCATGTATGTAATCTGTTGGATGGTGCGCAAATCACTATTGAGGAGAACTACTGTATTGAGATATCTTTTGAAGGTTGCAGTATTGCATTTGAAATACAGCACAAGTAACAATGGAAATATTGTTGAAAGAACATATTTTTCTGTAAAGTATTTAAAAAAAATAATTTTATAGAAAATTAAAGGAGCAGAGGCGTGTGAGGCGGAAATAAGCAGTTGAGATGCGAAATGGCGTTTACAGTTATAAAAAACTTGTTTAAAATTTACACATTAATTAGGGCACATGTAGCATATATTAGCGAGTTTTGCATCGAGTACGTTTGAAATAACCTTAGATAAGATATGCAATAGAATTGTTGAGATTAGAGTGTAAAAAAATAAAGTTGAAAATCGAGTAGCTGAAGAAAAAAATGTAGTCCACATAAAAGACCAAAATTTAACCAGCACGAAATCATAATGTCCACTGTTAGTAAAGCCAATAGGTCTGTTCTTCATAAGAAAATATGGAAAAGAACGTGAAGAATATAGGGAAGCAAAAGGAAATGAGAACGTCAATGGCTTGCATAAGAGTTATCGAAGCATTGTTTAGGCAAAGTAGGTAGCTTCTGCTTCTAACAGGAAATCACTTTTATCATTTGAAAGTATGTCAGGTATCCAATGGAAAAGAGTAAAGCAGTATTCATGATCTGTTATTATCGGAGCTTCTTTTACCATCAGAGGACAGCTCGGTGGGTTTTCGATGTAGCTCTCTGTTAGGAAAGAGTTAACCGTCCATTGTGTAGGCAAAGTAGGCAGCAAGTGCTTCTAACAGGAAATCACTGTTATTATCTGAAAACATGTCAGCCATCCAATTGAGAAGAGGAAAGGAGCGTTCATGATCTGTCATTATCGGAGCGTCTTTTACCATCAGAGGACAGCTCGGTGGGTTTTCGATGTAGCTCTCTGTTAGGAAATCTTGCGCCGCTGCGAATATATTCCAATGACCCAGAACTCCTTGTATCGCTGCAAAGGCCATAAACCCTCCGTTGTAACAAAGCTGTTCCCGATCAAGTAACGGATTCATGAGGTGATTGTAATTCGCTTCAGGAGGTACCAAATTGCAGAGACATAAATCCAGGGCCCACGTGAAATCACAGCTCAGGCAATGAAATACAGGCTGCACACAGGTGAAATACGAATATCGAAATGATAATCGATATGAAGTATTCAAAGTTGAGAGTGCTAAGGTGCCATAGTAGAGAAGCATTCTCTGTCGAAATAGTTCTAAGTGGTCCGGCTCGTTTGCGAAGGCAGGAGGGACATCCATTTTGAATTTACCAAGATGGTAAAGGAAACGGCGCAGCACTGCCGGTTGTATAGCAACTCCACAGAATTAGGTCGCCGGCTATGCAGTGGAGAGGAGCAGAATGACTTGATAAATTTTCTAGCAGTCTAGTCACTTAAATATTGCTTAATAGTTATCAAAAAAATAGCCTGTCTTGAAGTGGAGGATGCGTTAAAAAATAAGGGAGTCATTTGAGCAAGTTGTAAAGGAAGGTCAATTTATTTTTACACCAATGCTGTTTTCTGTGAATGTTAGCTAAGTGAAAGATATGTGTGTGAGCAGATGCTACGTTCAGTTTTAAATGTGACAATGGAGCTCTTGTTCATGTCTTCCGATTCAAGGTCGGTATTCGCTGCCAAATGCAAATATCAAGGAACGCATGCGTGGGGTACATAATCTACATTCTTAAAGGAAAGCAAATGGAGAGTTATTTTTACCGCGTTAGCATTGTTGTTTGAAACGTTACAGTGATTTTCATTATTTGTTAAGAAAGTATCACTGATGAAGAATGAAAATAAATCCTTATAAATAACAGGGACTGGTGTATTTTAGAAAAGGTGTGTAACATTACATGAATTGTAAATAAAAAAATAATGTAATTGAAAGTGTATGGTTTAAAAATGAAATGTAAAGGTTTATAGTTGACGTTTTGAAAGCGGTTCTAGAGGGCCAGTTGCATGATAGATTTAAAAAAAATACTACATGTTTTTCAAAAGTATTATGTTAAAAATATGTGTCTTTATGTACTATTTAGATTATCTGCCTGTTGCCTATTCTTTGAGTTTTAGTAATGCTGTGTCTTATAACTTTACCAGGGGCGGTTTGAGGCTCATGGTGGCCTTGTGGGCAGGGAGGGTAGGTAGGGGGTTTGTAATAGGGGGTCCGGGTGGGGTGGAGTGCGGAGTTTAGTGAAGAGGGAGGGGGGGGGGTTAGGGTGTTTGGTAGTGGATCAGAGTCAGAGGACGCCAAATTTCTGTTATGGGCTGCCACGCAAATATGTATCCATTCTCAGAGGTTTATTATATTAAGGATATATATTAACATGGTGGCTCTTGGGGTTTTGTGGTTCTGTGCAAGTGTACTGCTTTCATGTGTATAATGCTGGCCCTGTAGTTTTTGGACATGGGGCCTTATTTATGACGGCCTTGCGCCACCCGTGCGTCACTTTTCCCATGCTAAAAGTGACGCACTGGCGGCGCAATGTTTTCATAAATAAGGCTTTTGTATTTTTGTGACTTGGCCTTTTAGTTATGAAAGCCTACTGTTGTAGTTGCATGAATTTTAACATGGGGAAAAGTGACATATCTGTGGCACAATGCTTTTATAAATGAGAAATTTTGTATTTATTTTTAATGGAGAGGATTTTGGGAAACTTATTAGTTATGCTTGTTCAATGCTATAATGATTGTATATTGTGTAGGAAATCAGTTTGTAATAAGTTAATAAAATTTTATTATTTCCATTTTTAGAGTGTTTGGTGCCTGAAAGGAACAACCTGCTATTTGAATTCATAAATTGAGAGTATATATTCTTTTTTTCAGGTGAGTTCCTTTTTTTGCTTTGGCAATTTCTGTGGGTGGTGATGAAAATAATAAAGAATCATTTTTAAATGTTTAGAACATGAGTTTATCTTAAATTTTTCACATGTGGTTCTATCTGCTTATACTACATATGTTTTTTGAGATGTTCTCCATTGACAGTTCAAATTATGTTTTAATGAGCTTGGTACATGTGTTCTTTTGCAAGGAGTTCAGATTTAGAAATCATTGGAGTATAATTCTTTCAGGTTTCTTTTAATTAATACTTGTGAAGTGCTCATTATTTTTGAAATCTTGTTGTATTATGTTTGGCAGTGTTCCACCTTTATTTACAGAGAGGTATTATGATATGGATCTAAATGTAATGCTCATGTTTCCTGCATATCTGTGAATATACTATGTAAAGGCACTTTTTTACATATTAATGTAGAGCTTTATTATGAGGTGGTTGTTCATGGTTAGTATGACATTTTGCATATGCTAAGACATTGACATGGTGAGCATGCTGTTGTAACATAAATGGAACTGTCTCTGTGGGAAGTAGTAATCTGTTAAGTGAATTAAATGGTTTGTATAGTGTGATCCTTTTCTTCAGAGTGCATACATTTATATTGCTCTTTGTAGTGATGAAATAAAAAAATGGGTCTCTAAAAATTATTGTACAGGTAATAAATATTTCAAATATCTAGAAAATCTAAAAATAAATTTGACAGTGAAATGTCTTTTATCAACAGTAATTATTTAATTGAAAGAAAAGCACAGTGTCAATGTTTAGAGTTATATTGCCAATTTCTTTTTCAAAACAAGAGGAATGTGGTATCTTACAATATATAGAGTTAATAAGTTAGAGATTTTTAAAATTATATGTAGTTTAAAAATTAGTAAAGGTAGTTTTCAGTTATACACTTATGGACAAAGATATAATTTAGTCTCTATATTTTTTTTAAAGGATAAAGAAGAAGTTATTCAAAAATTACTATGGAGAATTGTTCAGAAGATATTGAAGTTCATTTTGATATAATAAATGAACTGATGGAGGAAATATTAGACACGGTTGTTGGAGAGGAAGCGGATGAAAATTATTATTTTATGGACATTTCCTTAGATTCAGCTTATTTAGAGCTGATAGAAGAAGATGAGGACAATGGACTTGAAGAAGTCCCTGATGAACTGATGTTGGAAGTTCTTTTAAATTATGAACTTTTGAATAAATAAAAAAAAAATGATAGCAAAGCATTCGTGATGATAGTTTTCTTGATATATTCGTCGATGAAGTGCTTCATGAGAGTGATAAGATATGTTCTCATGAAGTGTAAAAGAGATTGTAGAAAAAAAGATTAAAACACTTATGATGACCGATAGTTCTTGAAAAAAGTGTACTGTTTGTATGCTTTAAAAAAAAAAATCAAAAATTGTCTATAAAGTTAAAAGAAATATAGAGTGTGATAAATTTACAAGGAAAATTCACTACAGGATTTACTACTTTGTTGAGAGATTTTCTGTTATTATCTGTATTTTATTAGAAAATGAATGTGTGGTTTTAATTTGTACGGTATATGCTAGTAGTGAACTATAATATTTGTTATTTTTGTGTTTTACAGATTCACAATTTCATCAAAATTTTAAATTAAGATGCCGACCAGAATTGAAAAAAAGAAACTCTACAAACGGACTTACAGTTTGAAGAAGAAAAGTATAGAATTATTTTCAAAGAATGAGAGGACGGATACAAAGAAGAGTGCTCCTGGTAAGCAAACTAAAAAGTTTTTAAAAGAATTTTGGGAAGGAAAAATGTAAATATTGAAGGTCAGAAGGAGAAAACGATATCACTATCTAAAAGGAGATCTGGAGTCAAACATAATACTGTTTCTGGAATTAGGAAAGATGAAAGTGTGTACAGTAAAACCCGGAGTAATCAATTCAGCCAAATCAGGAAGCGTATGTTTTACAACAGAGTCGTTTCGAATTTATTACAAAAGGAGAAAGTTTCTAAAAGAAGATCTGCTTTTTTTAAAAAGAAACTATATATAGAGGGTATCATTGAGCGCGCATTTGAGACAAAAAGAAAATTATTTATTTTAATACTTAATAGAATAAATATTTTAAATAAGGCGATTCGAGTTTTCAAAGGTAAAAGTAAATGGAAGAGACACATAAATAGGAGTAATTTTTGTAAAGTGTTTTCTGGGAAGTGGATGCATACTTCAACTTCTGAGCCATTTTTTAATGAAGAGAGTTACTTTCAAAGTAACGATCTGTTGCATGCAGTTGACACCAGTGGTCGAGCGTATGAGGTGAAGGATGGTTGTGTTATTGAGAAAGAGAAAATTGTGGTTAGAAATGCAGAAGATGTTATGGCTAGAGAAGCTTTAGAGGGACGTCCTAATGCTCCTGATTACAGTTGGAATTGTAGTAGCATTTGTAGTGTACGACAGGATTCAATTGATTTCTTTCGCAATTTCTTACGTAAGTACACTAAAGAAAGTCTAAAAAAAAAAATTTAAATGTTGCAAGAATTAGATGAATGCAGAGTGCGCGAGAAAATAGGTCTGCATGGCCATTCTCTGGCTTGTCTCTCTAAAAAAATATGCCAGAGTGTCTTTCATCACTTCCGGATGTTAGCAGTGCATCATACTAAAATGAGAAAATTAGTGAGAAAGTTGTACTATGCAAAAAGTCCAGCACTTAAACTTAAACAGTTAAATAGTGCTCTTTTGTATGGATGTGAATTAGATGTTAAGAAGATTTGTGCAGAAATTGAGGTAAGTTATTTTGGTCCAGAGGAAGATAATGCAGAAGCTGATATAATTATAGAAGGAAATGTGTTAGAAAATGTTGGAAATGTAAATATTGAAAATTTTGAACAGGAAATAATAAAGTTTAAGGTAATTGCAGGTGAGAAACCAAATTTTTCTTGTGTCTGTTGTCGACGCATTCATTACAAAAGTCAAACGAGGTTAGTTGATTTATATTTAAAAAGTGAAGATGAAAGTAATGGTCAATGGAAAGATTTTGCAACTTATTTGTTGGTGGAAAACTATTTTGATTTGGGTTTTCAGCAACGTGTTTGTAAATATTGTTATAATAAATTAAATGAAAATAAAAGGCCTGCTAGAGCTGTTCATAATAATCTAGAGTTGGTAAATATTCCATCAGAATTGATGGATTTAAATACTTATGAGACGATTCTGATTCAATGTGTACATCCTTTTCAGGCTATTGTTCGAATGGAGCCTAAGACTGGTAAATTAAATCCTTCAGACTTACTAAGAGGATTAAAGGGTAGAGTTGTGTATTTGCCTCTTGATCTAAAAAAAAATATGGAAACAATTGGTGTTGAAAATGTAGAAGAGGAACCTCTAGTTATTCTAGTTAATGGTGTACCTACAAAGAGTAAGAAAATCTGGCAAGATTTAGTGGATGTTAGGAAAGTAAAAAAGGCAACGTTGTATTTAGTGCAAAATAATAAGTATTACAAAGATGTATACGTAGAACAAGAAGATGTAAGTGAAGAAGAGGATAGTGATTTGTCTTGTGGACAAATTGAAAAAGTTGATGTATCCAGATCTGAAGAAATTTATGAACATTACAGTGTTCATCCAGTGCATTCCAAAGAAGCAATAGGGAATGCTATTGAATTATTTCAGATGAAAAAGCCGAAAGGAAATCCTATTAGTGTCTGGGAAGAAAGTTTGGAAGGTCGTTGTTTTCCACAGTTATTTCCTGCAGGTGAAGGTACACGATATGATGATCGACCTATTGGAGTTCTGGACTTTTTGGTTCCGTCCAGAGGTGTCAGGGATAACACCCGAAGACCCCGGAGTTCTACCTGTCTCGGTGCACAAATAAACAGAAACACGGGCTTCTCGATGGTGGCGTCAAAGACCAAAGATTTATTACTGCAGGGACACAGAAGTCACAGAAACTACACACGGGCAGTATCTAGGAGCCTGTTCGATTTGTACAAAGAGGGTTTCTCCTTATATACTAAAAATTGGGCTTCGGGCAAATTCTTTACATGTTAGTACATTCCCAAACCTTTGTGTCCTAAACAATAAATATTTGGCGTTGCACAGGAATCGTCGACAATATCTGATGTCAAAACATTACGAACGAGGGGTTCCCACTTTTCCATCATAATCCCATGTCAACTTTTCATTCAAGACCCGGACCGCCTCATCGTAAATTTCGTTACCTCCCCCTAATAAAGGCCCAGAAGGAAAGGAGCAGAGCCAGGTGCAGAAGATAGAAAAGCAGGATAAGAGATGTTTGTGGGTCGTAAATGGGCAAGGCTACCAGCTTCGGCCGCCTAATCATGATCAGGCCAACGAACACGAGAACCAGTATAGCAGGACTGGCCTCAGGCAGAGGAGGCAGCTTCTGTCGAGTCATGCATCCATGGCGTGTTCTGTTCTAAGGTGCACGTGTCACTAGAGAGGTGAATCGCCGGCCAAGCCTACGTGTCCTTAATCGAAATGAAGTAATCAGAGGTCATTGCGTGTCCATTGTCTATGTGAGGGCAAGAAACACAAAATGGCTGCCATAATCTAAGATGGATGCCATGGGTAGATCAGAAATGTGTTTGTAACAGGAGTACTCTTGCTCGTAGCATAGCGAAAACACCAGGATATACTAAATGGACCATTTGCGGTTCGCTGATACCAAAATTATGTATTTACGACAATGTTGAAAACACGGGTTCAAATCGTCACGGAACCTCACTATGCAGATTCCTGCATCTGAGTACCGGACAACAAGATTATATGCAGAAGATCCAAGGTTTCGCCAATGCATTCCATATCTGTTTCATCTTCTGTTTGAGAGTGACTTATCTGGTCTGTCTTATGCAGTAAATCATATCTTAAAAAGTGGTGTACATCTGCAAAATATTTTAGCAAAGGAATTTATGGATAAAGTGCAACAGAAAGATAGTGTTTTGGATTCACATCTTATTAATTTAATGGCTTGTCAGCGGGGTACTAATGAGTATTGGTACCGTTGTCATGGAGATTTGAAGTGCATGCTTAGAAACTTAGGAGCACCAACATGGTTTTTAACTCTAAGCTGTGCAGAGTATGCTTGGGAAGATTTAATTGAATTTCTTCGGGAGGCGAATGCAAACATAGAAAACATAAACTACAAGACACCTGGAGAACTGTGTTCATTAGATCCAGTTAATGTTTGCAGATATTTTAATCATAGATTTGAAGCTATGATGTCTTTCGTTACTAACAAGAAAAATCCGCCTCTTGGTGAAGTACTGGATTTCTTTTGGAGAAAGGAATATCAAGCAAGAGGTGCTACTCATATTCATATGCTGCTATGGATCAAGGATGCTCCTAAATTTGGAATAGACTCGGATGAGACTGTACTGTCTTTTATTGAACAGAATGCCACTTGTGACATACCTAATAGTACCACTGATAAGGACTTAAGAGGAAAAGTGTTACGTTTTCAAAGTCATCGCTGTGGAAAATATTGTCGGCGAAAATTCAAATCAAAGAGCAAATTTTACACCAAATGTCGCTTTGGATTTGCACGACCGGTACTTTCAAAAGGAAGAGTCAACAATTTGATGTCATGTTTGGGACATAATATCAGAAGGAGGTCACCTAAAAATACGTACAATTTAAGAAGAGGTGAAGAATCGAAATATATTAATGACTATAACCCAGTCATTTTGTCCATGTGGAATGCTAACATGGACATACAATATGTTGCAGACAACTCTATTGCTGTGGCTCGATATGTAACGTCTTACATCACGAAATCTGAAAAGACGGAACTGAAGGAGATGTGGGAAGACATTTCTCATGAAAAGAGCCTGAGCAAGAAATTGTATACGTACAGTTTGAAGATGCTGTCTCATCGAGAAATTGGAGCATATGAATGTTGTGACAGATTATCATCAGCAAGTCTTTATGCGAAATCAAGGACTATTCTCTGGGTGAGTTTGGGCCTAGCAGAAACACGAAACCGTGTTCTGAAACCTGTGCAAGAAATTGAGTATTTAGCCCAGAAAGAACCAAACAGTACAGACATTTTGAAAACAAATATGTTGGATACATACTATCCAAATAGAAGTACTCTGCTTGAAAACATTTGTCTGTATGAAATACTTCAAAATTATACTTTTAAAAGAAATGTTACGGAGAATATTGATAAAGGTGTACATGCTGTAATTGGACATGAAGGATGTCTGGTAAAACAAAGAAAAGGACACTTGATAAATCAGCGGAAACTGAGTTGCGAAACACCTGATAAAAGAGAATTTTACTATTTTTCTCTTTTGCAACTCTTTAAACCATGGCGTAGAGAAGAGGAACTACTTGGAGACTTTGATAGTTATGAAGATTCATTCAACGCATCTAAAAGTAATATTGAATGTCCTGTTTTTAGTAATTATCTCCAAATGTTGAATGATGAAATAGAGCAAGAAGCGACAATTGCAGCGGAGATTGCTAGAGATAGTTCACAAGGTAGTCAAAGTTCGGCTTCATTAAGTCAAGATCCACTGGGACAACCAATTATTCAAAATGAAGCAGCCACCGCCATGGATGAGGTGGAAAGCGCAATGCAGCAAGGTCAAGAGGAAGTAATCGACTTAGAAGAATTAAAGAAGCAGTTTAATGTTGAGCAAAGACAGATATATGATGAAGTGACAGAGCACATTGAGCATGGCTTTCGTCATGAGAGAAAAGATTGCTCATGTATGTCATTTGAACCTATTCGATTATATGTAAGTGGAGAAGCTGGGACTGGTAAAAGTTTCCTAATTAAAGGAATTACTACACATTTACAGCAAACAACTCAGTCAACACTGTCGTGTGTTGTTACTGCTCCAACTGGATTGGCAGCACATAATATTAAAGGTGTTACTTTACATCGTTTACTGATGCTGCCAGTTGAACATGAAAATAAATTACAATATCAGAAGCTATCTGGAGAAGCTTGTTTTGAAGTTTCTAGAGTCCTTAAAAAAATGAAACTTCTTATTATTGATGAAGTAAGCATGGTCTCCGATTTAATGCTTGCTTTTGTGCATTTAAGAATGCAACAGACACTTAAGACAGAGTATGATGTGTTATTTGGAGGTAAACATGTCATAGTTTTTGGAGATCTACTGCAGTTAACTCCTGTGAAAGGACAACCTGTATTTGAAACTGTTACACATGAGGAGACCAGAAAGTGTCTGGGCAGTATTGGAAATGTAAATATATGGTCACATTTCAAATATACTGTACTGATTCAAAATATGCGACAGGCAAAGGATACTAAATATGGAAGTATTCTTCAAGATATTAGGATTGGAAAATTAACTGAAGATGCGAAACACACTCTACGAACCCGATTACTTTCCAAGCTGTTTCCTAATGAAGATAATGTACCTGAGAAAATATATAGTAAAGAGGTAGCAGATAAGTCAGTGATATGCTTGATGCCAACTCTGAAAGAATGTTCAGTTTTTAATGAGAAAATGTTGAATTTAGAAAATCAAGAAATTAAGAAACTGGAAGCTAAAGATAGAATAGAGCATGAAGGTAGTACTATTGTTTTGTCTGAAAAGTTGAAATTAAAATTGGATTCTCTTCAAAAAACTATATCTAAAACTGCTGGTTTAGAGAAAAATCTGTATGTATGTTTAAATTGTCGGATAATTTTAAGGAGAAATTTACATGTAGAAAGAGGATTGGTAAATGGAGCAATGGGTAATGTTGTTGGTTTTGTCAATTATACAAATAGAGATGAGATTGAATTTTTGAGGATAAAATTTGATGGGATTGAGGAAGTTCAACAAATTAGTCGATGTTCAACTCGTTTTTTGCTTGTGAAAGACTTATATGTCCGTCGTAAGCAATTTCCAATTTGTTTGGCATATGCAGTGACTATACATAAATCTCAAGGTTTAAGTGTAGATTGTGCTTTGGTAAATATTGGAAGCACTGTATTCAAAGAGGGCATGGCGTATGTTGCTCTATCGCGAGTTAGAACTTTATGTGGACTTTATCTAATTGATTATGATGAGACAAAGATTAGTGCAGATTTAAATTGTGTGAAGGAGTATAATAGGTTAAGAAGAGAATATGCTCCAAGTTTACCTCAATATCCTTTAATTGAAAGGCGTATAGTTGGTCAGAAAAGGAAAAATGAGGACAAATGTGCTGAAGTAGTCAAGAAACGACGAAAAAAAGATGTAGCTGTTGTTGTTAGCCGTAGCAAAACTGTTAGTATTGAAGAGATTGTTGGATTTAAGTTTGAAAATAGGTCTGGTGTCAACTGCTATGCAAATGTAGTAGTTAATGTTGTTTTCTTTCTGAAAAATGTTAAGGAACAGATTATAGAAAATCAGGAGCATACATTTTGCTATTCTTTAAATTCTATATTTGAAATGTGTAGTAGTGGTGATAGTGAAGTAGCAAGTGTTTCAGAACTAAGGAATGTTTTATACATATGTGCAGGAGTAAATCAATTTTCTCCGAATATTCAGCAAGATTGTCAGGAATTTATCATGTATATGTTTACAGTTTTGGAAGATGAAGGTGTAGATATTGATAGTCTTTTTGGGCTTTCTTATAAATGGGAACATAAGTGTGATAATTGCTCATTTTTAAGTAGTACTGAGATACCCAGTGAAAGATTTTTATATTTGACATTACCAGACTGCAAAGAAGTGCCTTTTAATAAACTAGTTAAAGATGCGCATCAGAACATGGTCTGTTCTCAATGCAAGTCTGAAATGTTATCAACTTTATTTATCCATAGATACGGACAATATGTAATTTTAATGTTTCAACGATGCAGAGCTGATGGAATAAATTGTCAACTTTAATTAAAAATTTTGTGGCTTCTCAAGTTTCTATTTCTAGAAGAACATTTGTAACTGTAGCCATTATTTTTCATGAAGGGCCTTCTACATCATCAGGACATTATACAGCTTATTTGAAGTGTGCTAGTGGCTGGACGCTTTGCAATGATAGCCAATTGACTTTTAAAAAACGTTTGCCTTTTGCCTTAACTAACTCTTATTTGTTATTTTTGGAACCCAAATTTCAGTAGAATGACTTGCTGTAGGAAGATGTATACTGTAAAGATCTGAAACTTACTAGTTTACAAATATCATGTAAATGAGGGTGTACAAATCTATAAATGAAATTTGTGTTTGGCATAGTGATAACATCAGGTACAAATTTACTTAATGTTTGATGGTATAAAATATGGTACAAATTTTAATTGTGAAGGTACAAAAAAACAATAGATAAGACTAAGATTAAATAATTTCAGAAAAAAAACTACTTAGCTCATAGTATTTGGCCACGTGGAAAAATATGAGAGAAGAAAATGAGTACTTTTGAAAATTATTTTAAAACTTATATGGACGCAAGTGTTTGGGAGAGGTATTTAAAAGATAATGAGTTAGCTTATACAATTTGGCCACGCGGAAAGGTATGAGAGAAGAAACTGTGTCTTTCAAATACATTTTTTATAGGAGATAGCTGCACAGGGCTTTGTTGAGATATCTTGAAAAATAAGTGGTATACTTTAATTAGTTTGTAACTGTGGAAGATGTAGTGTGCTTACTCAAGAAATTGCGAATTTGAGGAAAACATTTAAGACATGTTTTTTTCAGGTATTTATAATATGTATGCAGATTTTGTATGGGTTTTTTAAACACAATTGTGGTTTTTTTTCCCCGCTGTTATATGATGATTAATATTGAAATCACTCTTGATAGTGAAAATCAATGTATTCTGAGGACAGCAAAAATAAATCATTTAATATGTTGTTTTACTTATTTTGTTACATTGCATTCAGAAATATGTATTATAACAGATTTTTTTTTACTCTCCTCCACAGATATTATATCTATAAGGTAAGTTTAATTAATAATATCTGAGAGTTTTCTTTGCATCTCTCTTATTGTCTCCTATTGTTTTTTCTTTAATAAATATACTTTATAATCTTATTTTTAATTTTCTTCCACAGGTGCTACGTTTTAATAAGAAATTTACTTTTTTTTTTCTCTTTTTTTTAGGTAAGTATATATAATAAAGAAATGTTTACATCATTGTGTTATTTATTTGTCTATCCTTGTTAAAGCAATGTCATCTTTTATATTAAACACTTCCACATAGGATTGGGTGCATTGTTAGAAGGCATGCTTTAAAAGTGATTTAATAAAATGAGCGTCATTTCACTGAGTGAGTTTAGCAATAGTGATATATGAAAACAATGGTGGATATGATATTAAATGTTACATGGTGTTCTTTGCAGGACTTTAAATCCTGTGTTGCAGTGCTAATTCTGCCTCAAGATTAGGGGGCTGGGGGGGCTTAGTGGTACTTGTATGGTCATGATAGAGCTACTCCTTTCTGAGCCATGTTTGAGGTGTGTTTATGATAGAGTGGTTCCGTCATGGTTCTGCTTAGTGAATAGAACGTGTCAAGGAAGCGCAATGTTAGTGTTGTGCAAGCACAGCGGCAAGTTCATCACAAATGTTGTCCGTCCTGAGGACAGCTGAGGCAATGCTCGTGATGGAGCGGCTTTGTGATGAGTATGGAAGGATTTAACAGCTGTTAAAAAAACCTGAGGGGTCTCTATAAAGAGGAGATATGTGTCATTCTAAAGCCCTGTATCATAAAGAAGTGTTCCTCTGAAGTAATGCGTCTTGAAAGTGGCTGACTGTAATTTATGAGATTTTACTCAGTGACTTTCAGGCCCATGTTGTTTCAAAACTGTGCATGTGATTGAAGCAGGCGTAGGTCTTGACGCAGCAATTTGAATATAGGGGTATATTATCAAGGGGGTTTATCTGTGTTTTTTGGCTTTAAAAGCCAAGAAAGCAGAGATAAAATTATCTCTCTATTACCTAGCTGCCGCTAACACCAGTTAGCGGCAGCTAGTAGGAGATAGCGACCATTTTGGTCTCCACTTTGCATGTCAGTTATATTTATATCTAATGAGATGCAAAGTGGGCGTGCCAAGATGTTAGCGACTGAAAAAAGTCTCTAACATCGCTATCTTTTATTACTAGCTTTTGGAGATATTTGCGCTAAGCGGGAATATCTCTAAAAGCTAACACCTGCCCTGAGCAGTTCTTAGCCATGTTATCCAATGGGAGGTGGATAACATGGCTAATAGCATTAGGTCGCTATGCATGAATAATGCTGACTTTTCTGTGATATTCATGCTTTGCAACGATTTTTACCGCATTTGCGTTAAACCTTATTAATACCAAGGTTTATTTGCGGTAGAAATCGCCGCAGCGCTGCGGTAAACTTTTAGTCTCTAACCAAGCAGGAGGACTACTACATACTTGAATACTGTTTAGTGCTTATTTTCATTGAGACCGTCACAGAAGTTCAATGGATCCGAGACGCTGTTCTTGTGGATCTTGGCGACTGCCAAGCCGTTGTAGCAGTGGGAGTGAGGCCTCTCCAAGGGGCGCAGCGTAGCTCCTTTTGATGTTTACAATTGCAGATAGCAGGGTAGAGATGTCCGTGGAATTTATGGATGCTTAGTCACAGTAGAGTGTGCGTGGTGCTCTTAGCACCTCATTACGACACAGAGGGGAGTCGCGTTGCACAGTTGGAGATCAGAGACTTAGGAAATAAAACTTAATGATAGCAAGGGCTCTAAGCGATACAAATCGCCCGTTCTCGGTGTAAAAAATATCACCGCTATTGGTGGTATTTTCTACGGTGTTAGTGCTTGAAGGAGAATAGTAACATATATGTGAAAGAAAATTCTGTAACAGGCTCAGCATTTCACATTATCGCGTGAAAACAAAAGTTGTTTTCACATAGCAATATGTCCCTTGTAATTAAGGGACGGAGTGTATCTAGTGTTATTTACTACACTGCTATGTGAACGATGTCGAATGTTTCATAAGAGGAGGGTTTAAAAGTTTTTCGATAAACTATTTCTCCAGGGAAGTGGGTGGAGTGTTCCGTGTAAATTGGAGAATAGAAACTACTAAGAACCAATTGGAAGTGTTGTTTTGAAGTCACATGACTTCACATGCGTGTCTCGATGTCTGTACGCGATAAGTGGGTGCGCGCACCCGATCGCGCACTAAAAGAAAGCGGCGAAAAAATATCTCATAATATGCTCTTGGAGCTCGTTTTGGTACAAAGAGTTAGTTCTGAAAAGAACTTTTTTTTTTTTGTTTTTTTGGGAAACAAGTGTTATGATGCTTTTGATTTCTTAAAGTTGCTACGACATTTTTCAGTATGTCATACTATCAAAATAAAGTGAAGAAATTTAACTTTTCTCGGAGCATTTATGACTCTCAATTTTGAGTTTAATTAGAATAAGGCTTTGCTCTCCGTATAGAAGAAGTTTTCCACAGTTCTTGCATTTCATGTGCACGTTCGCAAGATATGGTCTCAAGTCCATCTCAGCACTCGATGGAGATACAGGTCGTCCTGCAGAAGATGTGCTGGTCACTTCTGATGGTAATAGCGTGGCCTCCTTTTTTCTTCTCAAAGGTGGTCACTCATTTCCTTCAGATTCGGAAGATGAATGCGGAACGGCAGCCATTTCAGCAAAGTCTTCGGGAAGATGTTCGACGTTGTTCTCTCTTGAGAGTAGAAAAGAAAGTGATGGAAGTGGGTGGAGTGCTGCGTGTAAATTCCAGAATAGAAACTACCAAGAACCAATTGGAAGTGTTGTTTTGAAGTCACATGACTTCACATGCGAGTCTCAGGTCCTGTACGCGATAGGTGGGTGCGCGCACCCGGTCGCGCACTAAAAGAAAGCGGCGAAAAAAACATCTCATAATATGCTCTTGGAGCTCGTTTTGGTACAAAGAGTTAGTTCTGAAAAGAACTTTTTATTTTTTTTATTTTTTTATTTTTTGGAAACAAGTGTGTTGATGCTTTTGATTTCTTAAAGTTGCTACAACATTTTTCAGTATGTTATACTATCAAAATAAAATGAAGAAATTTAACTTTTCTCGGAGCATTTATGACTCTCAATTTTGAGTTTAATTAGAATAAGGCTTTGCTCTCCGTATAGAAGAAGTTTTCCACAGTTCTTGCATTTCATGAGCACGTTCGCAAGATATGGTCTCAAGTCCATCTCAGCACTCGATGGAGATACAGGTCGTCCTGCAGAAGATGTGCTGGTCACTTCTGATGGTAATAGCGTGGCCTCCTTTTTTCTTCTCAAAGGTGGTCGCTCATTTCCTTCAGATTCGGAAGATGAATGCGGAACGGCAGCCATTTCAGCAAAGTCTTCGGGAAGATGTTCAACGTTGTTCTCTCTTGAGAGTAGAAAAGAAAGTGATGGAAGTGGGTGGAGTGCTGCGTGTAAATTCCAGAATAGAAACTACCAAGAACCAATTGGAAGTGTTGTTTTGAAGTCACATGACTTCACATGCGAGTCTCAGGTCCTGTACGCGATAGGTGGGTGCGCGCACCCGGTCGCGCACTAAAAGAAAGCGGCGAAAAACATCTCATAATATGCTCTTGGAGTTCGTTTTGGTAGAAAGAGTTAGTTCTGAAAAGAACTTTTTTTTTTTTTTTTTTTTTGGAAACAAGTGTTATGATGCTTTCGATTTCTTAAAGTTGCTACGACATTTTTCAGTATGTAATACTATGAAAATGAAGTGAAGAAATTTATCTTTTCTTGGGGCATTTATGACTTTCAATTTTGAGTTTAATAAGAATGAGGCTCTGCTCTCCGTACAAAAGAATTTCTCCACACTCGTTGCATTTCATGTGCACCTTCGCAAGATATGGTCTCAAGTCCATCTCAGCACTCGATGGAGATACAGGTCGTCCACCAGAAGATGTGCTGGCCACCTCTGATGGTAATAGCGTGGCCAGGGCTCTTGTCGATGCTTTTGCATAATGCTCAGGGTGCCTTTGTTTAACATGCCGCTGCATGGTATGTATAGAAAAGGAATATTTTCTATTTGGATTTCCCCTTGAGAGCTCCGAATTGCATATCGTGCAGGTTACTTTTGGCGCATTCACTTTCTTTTGATCTTCAGGATAAGTGAAAAATTGCCAAATGAAAGATTCCTTTTTTCTTCTTAAAGGTGGTCGCTCATTTCCTTCGGATTCGGAAGATGAATGCGGAACGGCAGCCATTTCAGCAAAGTCTTCCGGAAGATGTTCGACGTTGTTGTCTCTTGAGAGGAGAAAAGATTGTGAGGAAAGTGGGTGGAGTGGTGCGTGTAAATTCCAGAATAGAAACTACTAAGAACCAATTGGAAGTGTTGTTTTCAAGTCACATGACTTTACATGCGCTTCTCAGGACGTGTAGGCGGTGACACTATCTAGTTACGAACGTGATTTGGAAGTAGCGATGTTCTTCAGCGAAGTTTAAAAACGTGAAAAGAAGTGAATTCAAACACATACGGATTTCACATATTTTTAGAGCTCGATTTAAGTATACAATTATTAAATTATAAAACCTTTTATATATTTTTTTAAAAATATTAAGGTGTGTACAACCAGTCACGCACGAACGATTAAAAAGAAATTCGGCTCCATTTAATTAAAAGGTTTATATGACAAAAAAAAAAGCCTAGGTTCAGTGTCTTTAACGTACTATAAGTTCTTTCATTGGTCTATGAAGAAATTCATTAGGTTTAAATTGGAAAGCTTTCATGAAATAAATAGGTGGGTGCGTGCACTCGGTTGTGCACGTAAGATTGGTATGTCGATATTTATTTCAGGTTTATCCTTCATACTTAGGAACTAGCATTAAAAAAACCTATGAAATTCACTGAAAAAACCATAGGTTTTACACACGTTATAGTTAGGAAGTAGCATTTGAAAAACCTATGAAATTCACTGAAAAAACCATAGGTTTTACACACGTTATAGTTAGGAAGAAGCATTTGAAAAACCTATGAAATTCACTGAAAAAAACATAGGTTTGACACATGTTATAGTTAGCTGGACATTTCACTCATATAAAACCAATGAAATTCCCCGTTATAGTTACTTCAGCTAACTATAACTCGCGCGCCCGCAATGCACTGCTGATGATGTTACATATTACATCACTCATCACATGGTTAGTGACATTACTCTTGATATCACTGATAATATCTAGTATCTGACATATGCTGCCTACAACATATAGGAATAGTATGTCACTGATTCTTGCATGTATGGAATATGTAAAATCTCCTAATGTAGCATATTAACACTTAGACACTGAGACACTTTTGGTAATAATAAAGAAACAATAACCTATATAGATATAATGTATCAGTGATAAAGCTACTCATCAACACATTTAGCCACTAAAATAGAAACTGATAGACAGACACAGATAGGTATATATTTAAATATTACTCAGTAACACATGTACTCATTAAGATATATTTAATCAGTCAGTTATAGAATCTATTTGTCACCCAAAAAGCAACTGTTTATACACTTATATACTACAATTTTTTTCAACCAACTTTCTGATCTACATATATGAAATATATGTAATTTTCAAAACTAACCCATTTAATAGATGATGTCATGAGTGATGTGATGTGTGACATCATCAGCAGTGCATTGCGGGCGCGCAAGTTATAGTTAGCTGAAGTAACTATAACGGGGAATTTCATTGGTTTTATATGAGTGAAATGTCCAGCTAACTATAACATGTGTCAAACCTATGGTTTTTTCAGTGAATTTCATAGGTTTTTCAAATGCTTCTTCCTAACTATAACGTGTGTAAAACCTATTGTTTTTTCAGTGAATTTCATAGGTTTTTCAAATGCTACTTCCTAACTATAACGTGTGTAAAACCTACACACATATATATATATATATATATATATATATATATATATATATATATATATATATATATATATATATATATTGTGTTCTTTTAAAAATAAATTATTTTCACATTACTTTACATCCCGTTCTGCGAAGAGCTCCGGGGTCCGACTGCTGGGGGGCCTGGCCTTACCCTATGGCCTCTGCGGCCCTGGTTTGCACCTCATTAAATCCTGCTGTGCTGCTTGAATGAGGCAAAGCAGCACAGCAGGAGAGTTTAAAGAATTGAACTTCTGTCCCTGTTTCCAAGAGTGCCAGTCAAAACGTGAGCCTGCACAACACTGTGATTAACATGCAGGTTCACCCAACCCTCCCTTAAAAACTGGGACATTTCTTTAAATACCCTAGGCACTACCCAAAAAACGGTAAATTTCTTCAATTTGGAGAAAAGTGTCAGGACACCAGGACACTTCTCAAAAAACCGGGACCGTCCGGAGAAATCCGGGACATCTGGTCACCCTACACACTTTCTGCACTGATATACGCCATCACCATAAAACCGCTGGATGAGTGGCTCTGCATCAACGCGCAGATGAGAGGGTTTGAGTGGGGGCCAAAGGTTTCAGACATGGTGGGTTTATATATCAACAATCCGGTACAAAAGGGGGTGGTGATGGACGGAGCATCTGAACCAATCAAACACTCACACCCAGTCAACAGATTTGGGTTTAATCCATCACAGTTCTTTAGCCCACTCTGCCACCCCAGTTCAGACATGGCAATATGCAAATCAGTCTGACCCTATGCCTCATGGGAACAGTCCAGCTCGAACTGCAAAGCCATGCCTTCCCTGGACCGGATTCAAGCTTCCTCGGACCGGTTTCTGGCATTCCAGCCGTCTTCAGCCAGCTTGCTTAAATCCAGTCACAAAGTGAGCAAGGTACTCACGTCTGAGCATACCCTGCCAACTTATGGCGAACAAAGCGGCACAAAAGGGGGTGGTGATGGACGGAGCATCTGAACCATTCAAACACTCACACCCAGGACTGGATTTGCATATGGCCATGTCTGAACTGGGGTGGCAGAGTGGGCTAAAGAACGGCACCTCCTCAAGGGGAGAGGGACACGACTGCTGCTCCATGTGGCAGCTAGGGTTCTGATTCAGATTTGGAGGTCCACTCTGAGGGACATGGGATGTGCCAGAAGGCTTACAGAACAGACACCGCTGTGGGTGGGATGTGCGATGCCACAGGTGGCTGAGCTAGTGAGATTTCAAATATGGGACACAATAGGCATCTCAATCCAGGGCGACATGATGGAGAACACAATACTCAAACCATATCAAAGTCTACAGACCAAGTATGTCCTACATCGGAACCAATTCTATTGTTACTTACAACTACAGCAAGCACGAACACCCTATATATCGAGTCTTGAAGTGCTCCAGGAGTATAACCACCAGGCATTCTTACAACATCTCTCTTACATACAGATTTTGAAAGTCAAAAGCTTGTCTCCAAATCGTGGTTTCTCTAAAGTACTTGTGAAGTACATTCTGTTCTTCCAGCTCATGCATATCTCTTATATACAGGGTTGAAAGTCAAAAGCTTGTCTCCAAATCCTGGTTTCTTTTAAGTACTTGTGAAGCACATGCTGTTCTTACAGCGTATGCATATCTCTTACATACAGGGGTTGAAAGTCAAAAGCTTGTCTCCAAGTTGTGGTTTCGCTTAAGTACTTGTGAAGTATACTAGGAATGAATTTTAAAACAAATTCCGACTTGCAGATCATGTAACAAGTTCACCTTATACTGTGTTTAAACCACTGCAGAAATGTTTTCACAGAAAGATAACACATAGGGAAAATATGCTTGCTTTACGTGTCAGAATACCTTTAGAATGCATTTGAATTCTGCTTAAAGAATACATAAGTAAATCACACACAGGGAAAATGTGTTTGCTTTAAGGTTAAGCGTATTTGAAAAATAATGTGGAGAATTTTTTGTGTACTGAGCTATCATTCCTAACTGTTCCCCTGTAACTAGGTCCAAGTCTTTTCTTTCACCTCTTGCTCATACCTAAATAAACGTTTGTAGGAGGCTGGCTTAGTATATGGTGCACACTTATTTAGGTGATGCACCTTGCACTAATCCAGGCAACCCTTGTGGGGATTTTAGTGGTCTTTGATAACCATAAAAAGCTCTCAAAGTGGTAGCTGTGGAGAGAAGCCTTCAGTCTTATCTTGAAGGAGTATCATGCAGCTTGTTTTACCAGTTCAATCCTATAGTGTAGGTTAAACGAAAAAGAACCATACAGTGTTTATATAAAAATACTTATTTTTATTACACATCACTCACTAACACATTGGTATAGCTCCTACCCGGAGATCTCAACACAATACAACAAAATAATTCAAATGCAATAAAGTAAGTAGCACAAAATGCAGTGGTTGCCTGGGGAGACTAAACCGTATACTAAGAAAGTAGAATGCAAACTGGAAAGGGGGACGGGACTTGGACCAGAAGACCCATAGGAGCTGGGGTCACATGGAACCACCCAAGGTAAGTACCCAGGAGCCCTACGGAGGAAGACAGAAGGTTTGAGAGCCACCTCAACCATGGAGGCCCCAGGAACCAGGTTACCTACACTTAGAAAGCCAGGCGTATGGGGGTAAAGAGACATCGGAAGACCTGGAAGAAAATGCATCTGGAGAAAAAGGTGAAGACGTCCAGTAGAATCCAAATGTTGATTATGGAGGTGAAGAACCTGCAAGAAGAGGGGACAGAGTCTATGCCACTTGGGAGTGACCAGGAGGCTCGAACACACAATGCCCAACTATGCCACTAGGTTCAGAAGAGTCGAAGGTGACCTTGTCGCTGCAGCTGTGAGGACCAGGCATGCTGAGGAAGAACATGAGTCCTGCATGAGCTGTCCCTCGTCGGATGTTGGTGATGAGGTGATCGGTGTCCAACGGGAGCACCAACAGGCCTTGGTAGCCGCAACTGTTGTGGAGAACGAAGAAGGAGCAATGTTGGGACCAGCAAGGTCCGAGGGACTCACAAATAGCAGGCGGCTCAGAGTAGGCCCTGAGCAAGCAGGGGAGCCCACTGAAGCAGTAAAAGACCCTACGGAGGGCCCAGAGGCCAAAGGCACAGGAGTCGCAAGAGCACCTTGAGCAGTTCACCAAGAACAAAAGCCCACAATACAGAGGATGCGGTAAGGACACTGAGCTTGGAGGGAAGAGATGCTGGAGCTTCTTGTAGCCCAAAGATCTCTGGAGTGCAGTGCCAACAAGCCTTGGCAACGGCAAGTCGACGCAGTGCAGAGGAGTTCAGTCCCAGTGGCTCCGATGAGGGATACTGGCATCAAAATTGCAGAGAGGACAGGTCAGGCCTCAAGGGAGTTGCAGAACCACCACCTGTGTTGCTGAGCCTCGGGAAGTCCGCAGGATGAAGGGAACAGCAAACCAGTTAGCTTTGCTGAGGGGCCTTCAGGTGCAGGGACGTGACTCCTTCACTCTAAGGGAGATTACTTTGGGTGTCCTTGAAACCCAGGAGTCTATCAAAAAAACCTGGAAGAAGCACAGACACAGACAACGAAAAAGACTTGGAGAACAGGTACACCAGGAGCAGCAGGAGTCTTCCTCAATGCAGTCTCGGTTCCAGGCAGCTGACCAACAACAAAACCACACAATACAGAGGATGCTGTAAGGACACTGAGCTTGGAGGGAAGAGATGCTGGAGCTTCTTGTAGCCCAAAGATCTCTGAGTGCAGAGCTAACAAGCCTTGGCAACGGCAAGTCGACGCAGTGCAGAGGAGTTCAGTTCTAGTGGCTCCGATGAGGGATACTGGCATGAAAATTGCAGAGAGGACAGGTCAGGCCTCGAGGGAGTTGCAGAACCACGACCTGTGTTGCTGAGCCTCGGGAATTCCGTAGCATGAAGGGAACAGCAAACCAGTTATCTTTGTTGAGGGGCATTCCCTTTGCCAATTTCCCGCTCCCACCTCCCAGCTGCACCTCCCTCCTACCTCCCCTATAATATGCCGGCTGCTTTGTGGTGAGTAAGAGCAGTGTTTTTGCCTTTTCCTGTGTCTGCTTGCCTCTTGTTTCCTCGCCGGTCCCGCTTCCCGCTGCTGTGTCCCCTGCGGCCCCACCCCTCCACTCCCATTCATCCTTTTCCCCCCTGCTTCTCCTCCCTTCCACCTTCCCTTCTTATGGCGGCCGCGCGCAGCGGGCGCGCCTAAGGCAAGCCCATCTGCGCCCGTCCGCGCCTGGACCGCACCCAGCGCCAGAACCCCTGGCCCCCACGACGCCCGAATCCGCTACAATGCCGGCACCCACTATGCACTCAACTCTGGACGAGAACACACCTGCTACCGGGCCACCCCGAAGCGCACCCAAGGACCCTTCACCTGCCGGAACTGCAGCTTCACCAGCATCCAGCCTGCCAAACCACCAACCAAAGAACCCAACCACCTCAGATGCATCCTCCTCAACCCCCCCTCCACCCGCAAACATGCTGTCGAACTCTGGGACCTCCTCGACTCAACCTCCCCTGACGTCGTCTTCCTGACGGAGACCTGGCTGAAACCCGCCTCAGCACCCGACATCGCCATAACCAACTGGAAGGCTATAAGATCACCCGCTGGGACTGCACCAATGGAGTAGGAGGAGGAGTCGCCATTGTCCACAAGAACACCCTCAGAGTCTCGACCATCTTCGACGACACCCTCAGCACCGCCAAACACCTGCACGTCCATATCCACACTGACCTCACCACCACCCTCAGAGGAACGCTCATCTACAGACCCCCCGGACCCCAACCACAGTTCAGCGACTCCATCGCCGACCTCATCAGCACACACAGCCTCACCTTCACGGACTACATCCTCCTCGGGGACCTGAACTTCCACCTCGAGAACAACAACAACACCGACTCCACCAACCTGATCGACAACCTCACCAACCTCAGACTCAGACAGCTTGTGATAACACCCAACCATGCAGCGGGCCACACGCTTGACCCCATCTTCTCCGCAAGCCCCACGTCTCCTTCAACCACACCACCGAACCCCACTGGACCGACCATCGCTGCATCCACCTTCAGGAAGCCCACCACGCACCACCGCACACAACAGATGCCTTGTCGCTGCTGGGGCAAAGTCACCGAAGACCAGCTAACCACCACCCTCGCCCAGAGCCCACCTGCCGAGCCCATCGACACCGCCGCCTGCAACCTCAGACAGTGGATCGACGACTGCGCCAACACCCTCACACCGCTCAAAACACCCCCCAACAGCCACACCAGCAAGAAAGTCACCTGGTTCACCGAAGACCTCCAGGCCTCCAAAGGAACATGCCGAAAACTGGAGAAGAACTGGCTCCGCAGCCCACAAGAACGCCGCCCGCAGACACCATCACCTCATCAGATCCGCCAAGAGGGCATCATTCAAAGATCGCCTAGATAACAACGCACACAACAGCAAAGAGCTCTTCAACATCATGAAGGAACTCTCCAACCCCTGCTCCAACACCAACTACATCCCACCTTTGCAAGACCTGTGCGACTCACTGGCCACCTTCTTCCATCGGAAGATCGCTGACATCCATGACAGCTTCAACGACACAACCACCCCGACAACCACCGTCCCCACGTCCACCACCTGCACCAACCGCCTGCTCTCCTGGACCAGCATCATCGAAGAGGAAACCAGCGAGATCATGAACACCATCCACTCCGGATCACCGTCAGACCCATGCCCTCATCACATCTTCAACAGAGCCCGCACAACCATTGCACCCCCTCTCCGGAAAGTAATCAACATCTCCTTTGAGACAGCAACCTTCCCGGAAAGCTGGAAGCACGCCAAGATCAACGCCTTAATCAAGAAACCCAAGGCGGACCCCAAGGACCCCAAGAACTACCGAACCATCTCCCTTCTCCCGTTCCCTTCGAAGGTCACCAAGAAAATCATCAACAAACAACCGACTCACTACCTTGAGGAGAACAGCATCTTGGACCCATCCCAGTCCGGGTTCCGTGGCAACCAGAGCACCAAAACCGCCCTCACTGCCGCCACCGATGACATCAGGACCCTGCTAGACAACGGAGAAACAGCAGCCCTCATCCTCCTGGACCTGTCAGCCGCCTTCGACATGGTCTGCCACCGCGCACTACGAACACGCCTACAAGACGCCGGGATCCAAGAGATGGCCCTGGACTTGACCACATCCTTCCTCTCCGGCAGAACTCAGAGTGTCCGCCTCACACCCTTCCACTCCAATGCCACCGAGATCATCTGCGGCGTACCCCATGGCTCATCCCTCAGCCCGACGCTGTTCAACATCTACATGGCACCCCTCGCCCACGTCGCCCGACAGCCCGACAGCACCTCAACATCATCTCCTATGCCGACGACACCCAACTGATCCTCTGCCTCACCAAAGACCCTCACACCGCAAAAACCAACCTCCATGAAGGAATGAAGACCGTCGCCGAAGGGATGAAGAACAGCTGGCTGAAGCAGAACTTGGACAAGACGAGGTCCTCTTCCACGGCGCCACCCCTTCAGCCTGGGACAACTCCTGGTGGCCGACAACACTGGGAACAGCCCCGACACCCACCGACCACGCACGCAACCTAGGGGTCATACTCGACTCCACACTCTCCATGACTAAGCAGGTCAACGCCGTCTCCTCATCCTGCTTCAACACCCTCAGAATGCTCCACAAAATCTTCAAGTGGATCCCCATTGAAACGAGAAGAACGGTCACCCAGGCCCTCGTCACCAGCAAGCTGGACTACGGAAATGCCCTCCACGCAGGAACGTCGACCTAGCTCCTGAGATGGCTGCAACGCCTCTGCGCGTCTGATCCTCTACATCCCCCGCCGCAGCCACATCACTCCCCACATGAGAGACCTGCACTGGCTCCCCGTCAACAAGAGGATAACATTCAAGCTCCTCATCCACGCACACAAAGCTCTCCATAACACCGGACCAGCATACATCTACAGACGACTCAGCTTCTACACCCCCGCCCGCCAGCTCCGCTCCGCTGACCTAGCCTTCGCCACAATACCCCGCATCCGAAGAACGACCACCGGTGGCAGATCCTTCTCCCATCTCGCCGCCAAGACCTGGAACACCCTCCCCACCAACCTACGGCAGACCCAAGACCTACTGGCCTTCAGAAGACTCCTCAAGACCTGGCTCTTCGATCAGTAGCAGCTCCCACCCCCACCTCCTTCGCCCCAGTGTCTTGAGACCCTCACGGGTATGTAGTGATTGATTGATTGATTGCAGGTGCAGGAACGTGTCTCCTTACTCTAAGGGAGATTACGTTGGGTGTTCTTGAAACCCATCGAAGAACCTGGAAGAAGCACAGTCACAGACAACGAAAAAGACTTGGAGAACAGGGATACCAGGAGCAGCAAGAGTCTTCATCAGTGCAGTCTCGTTTACAGGCAAAGTCCAGCGAAGTCAAAACATCCAGAAGGTCGAAGAGTGACGTGGTTTAAATCTTGAGTCTTGTCCCACGGCGAATATAAGGAACCAACCACAGGTAGCCCTTAAGTACACTAAGGAAAGGGTTGGACAACTCAGGGGTCACTCCCAGAGGAGGAGTTGAACAGAGAGGATGATTCTCCCATGTGCTTTATCCAGTTTTGCACCAAAGCGAGACATAAAGGCTACCTGAACTGGCTCAAACTGGAGTATGCAAGAAGGGCACCAAACGTGCCCTTCAAAGCAGTCTGGTGGCGCTGGCAAGCGCCCCCCAGCCCAATGCACTAAGTTCTGTCCTGTGACAGGGAACCTATTGTTCTGCCTTCCCCTGCTCAAGCATAGCTCAGCAGCAGGAAGGCAGAATCATGTTTGTGATCCGCAGTAGCAGTAGGTGGTTCTCAGACCCTGAAAGGCAGTTACCAGGAGAACATGGGGTATCCCAAGAGAGCCACCTAGTACATGGGATCATACTTCCAAGACTGGAATCGGTGTTGGGGTATGATTGGGGTATGATTCCAACATGTTTGATACCAAACATGACCGTGTTCGGTCCAGCCACTATATAGTTAGCGATCTTGAAATGATTGATGTTCACTATATATTTAAAATGGCTGACCAACTTATAATGCCTGGAGAATCGACTCTGCAGTTTGTAGGAGTGACCTGCTCATCCAGGGGCACCCTCACACTTATAACCAAGCACCCTGCCACCAGAACTGAAGATCCTACCATAGGGGTGACTTATAGGTTTTATGTGCAGTGACCTCACATTTAAGGAAACGTATATCTGTGGTGAGAGATGCAAAGCACCAACTCAAACAGGAGGCAATGGCAGGTCTGTAGTCACAGTTTAAGTGGACTCCCATGGGTGGCACAATACATGCTGCAGCCCATTGGAGACACCTGGGGTACCCATGCGCTGGGTACCTTAGTACCATATACTAGGGTCTTACAAGGGTACACCAGTAGCCAATTGTGGATGTACAAAAACACTTACCATGGTCAATAGAGCACAGTGACTGGGGTCCTGATTATAAGGATACCAATCAGACTAGGTCAAAAAAATACTGACACCAAGCAAAAGTGGGGGTAACCAGAAAAGCAGATCCTACTTTCCTACAATGTTTAAATAGGACTTTGTGCCTAGCACCAGCATCATGCTAAAGAATGTGCGGCTTTCAAGATTATATCTTTTGCTTCATCACACCATATTAGATCACTTTATTATAACAATTAATCTTGCTGTGAATTCATAATGAATAGACTGCTAGAATAAATAATAGTTTGGATATATTTTATATATGCTTAACTAGAATATCATTGATAGATTTTTTTCGTTGCATCTGACTAGCCTTTTGTACTCACAATGCGACATTGAACACAGCTAATGGCTTAGGTAAGGACGTTCTCGTGAGAACTTTCCTCCATGTTACTAGTATTTGCAACACAGTTTTACTGGCGTGAATGTTTACCGTGGGAATCAGGTGGAGAAGCAACGGATATTGATGACATTATCGGATGAGCGGTGTACATTGGATGAGAGATTTAGACACCTACTAATTTTATATTATTGTGAGTTTATTTTATAATGAGTTTTCCTAGTTAGTGAGTTAGGAGATCCCTTGTGAGAAGTTGGCCTGCTATATGATGTTCACTGTTCTAGTGAGCACTTGCACCAGTCCAAACAACCCTTATGGTGATGGTTGTAAAGTCAACCTTATAGACCAGCTATCCTAGGGGTAGCATAGACAGAGCAGTCTTAGGCTAAACTCTAGCGGGCATGTGAAACCAGCTGTTTTACCATATGTAACCCCTTTAATACCAAATGAAAAGACACCACACAGGATATATATAAAATATATATGTGATTTATTACTAAACAAACCCTCTGAACTCTTTATGAGGTCAGAGGTCTAAGCACAATACAAGATAATCAATTTAAATACAATAAGTAGCACAAAAAAACAGGAGGGCCCTAGGGGCACGCTAAACCATATACTAAAATAGTGGTATAAGAACCACTGCACGGAAAGTGAATAGGCCTAGGGCTTAGGGAATCACTGGGGCTACGCTGAGCTACCAAGAGTTAGGAAGCAGAAGGCCCACAGGATGCGTGTGCAGTGTCTAAACACACACATGGGTTACCATAGAGAATGAATGGGAACGTAAAAGATGGAAACTAGTTCTTTTAGGGTACTTCTGACTGGACTCAGTGAAAGTTACTTGAAACCTAGACAGTTGGATAGTTAATACCTACAGGAGCACCGGAGTACTCGCGTTACCTCACCCACAGGAAGCGGGTGCATAGGTGTCAAAGTGTGTTGGGTTTCTTCGTCGAATCCTATGGAGCCTGGAGAAAAGATGCTGCAGGCGACCAGGAGAGAAGTGTCCGGGTGGATCCAAGGGTGGATCGAAGATGAAGAGGACCTGAAAGCAGAGGGGACAGAGTCTGGGTCACTAGCCAGTGACCAGGAAGGAACCAGGCGATGTCGCGAAGCAATCAGGTGCTGATTGGAAGCTTGTCTCTGCAGCCACTTGGATCAGGAGGCGTCGACGATGACCAGGAGTCAGGCACAGACTGTCCCATAAAGGCTCTCGCTGTTGGGGGTCTCGGCTTCAGGATTGGAGTCAACAAGCCTTGACAAAGGCAACCCATGCAGGAAACAAAGTTGGCTTCTTACTCAGACCAGCAAGGTCTGTGGGGCTGTTTCTTTTGAGGGAAGCAAGGGCCAGTCTGGAGCAACCAGACCAGCAGTGGAAATTCAAAGGATCGTCACCAAGATGGCCACTAGCCAACGGGCAAGTGACCGGGCTGACACATCGAGCAGAAAAATGCAGAAGGGCCCCACGCAGAACTCGTTGAGTGTGCAGGGCTGATCTTTGGTGCAGATGCTGCTCGGGCTGGGGCTTTTCAGTCCCCAATGTACAGCTTCGAGGGTGCCTCGGGGGCTGCACAGTTAGCAGGTTGCAGATTTTTCAAGATGACCGGTCCCACCCCTCTCGTCGCTTCCACGGGATCCAGCTCCGCTGGGGCTGTGGATGGGGCTGTCGGATGTCTGGAAGTCTGGTTCTTGTCAGGCTCAGTGCTCGGGCTCCGGCGAGAGCGTCGACAAAGCAAGTCATTGATCGCTAGGTTGATGCCTGCTTGTTCAGGGTGGTCACTCCTTGACCACAAGGGAGATTCTTCAGTCGTCTTCTTGCAAAGTAGATCGGTGAAGGTCCAGAGTTTCGTTTCAGAGTTTCAGTCAGGATAATCTAAAGTCTTGGGACTCAGCTCCTACCTATATACCAACTCTAGGGGCTGGATTACCTACTAGGTCCCTCCTATGGGTGGGACCAGGGAAGGGGGTGATTACACCCCTTTCCCTTTGTCCAGTTTCGCGCCAGAGCTGGGGCTGGAGTGCCCCAGCACCGGTTTGAACTGGACTATGCATGGGACACCTTGTGTGCCCCAGGCAGTGTCTCCTTTCTTTCAGCCCTGCCTGCCCTAATACACAAAATCCTGTCTGTGGTGGTGCTAGCACCTCCCAAGGCAGGAAACCTATTGTCCAAGCCTCCCTCGCTGGAAGGACTCCCAGCAGCGGGAGGTCAGACTTGTGTCTGTGGCAGCAGCATCCATTTTGTGATGCTGAGGCTCTGGTTAACTTTAACCGGGAATAGTAGGAACAACATGTCTTCTCCCTCTAGAAGGGTGGAATGCTACCCCCGTCGCCAGAACTGGTGAGGGGGTAGTATTCCAAATCGTATGACACCTTACTCGACATGTTTTGATGAAGCAAAACCAGAGTTAGCATTTAACCGCGAGGTTCATAATGCACTTAAGAGTATATGGTATGGCAATATCCTAGAACAGCTATAAGGACATGGTTCCGAAAGCTGCAGACAGGTTCAGCTCATGTCAGAGCACCATCTCACATAAAACCAAGCACTCTGCCTCCAGGATTGTTAAGGCCTGCCATAGGAGTGACTTATAGGTATATATGTGTCTAGATATAAGGTTAGATATAGGAATACTATATCTAAACAAGGGGTGATTACACCACCTTGCCCCAGCTGAGTGATCAGCCAGTTGTGTCAATTTGGATGGTCAGCCAGGGGTGGCAAAAGATATGCTGCAGCCCCTGGTAGGCCTTGGATACACCTATGCCCTGGGTACCTATAGTACACTGTACTGTGGCTCATAAGGTGATCCAGTATCCAATTGGAGATGTACCTAAGGTACATGGAGTCCATTTTACAGAGAGAGCAGATAGCCTGGGGCCCTGATTAGCAGGATCCCAGGCCAACTAAGTCGAAAACCAGCTAAACACTAGGCAAAAATCTGGAGTAACAATAGTCCGGTATCCACCTTCCTACGTCCCTTATGACTCTACTACGGGAGAGTTGCTCTTTTTACATCTTGGCCCTTTGTTACTGACAGATATTACTAAAGGTGACTTTATTCTTTTCCTTATTCTGACTTTCTTAGATCAGTGCTACTGCACCGATCATTCCTCTATCGCTGATATTCTAACAGTTGTTACTACAACTGGGGGGAACTCAGCTGAGTTTCCAGAATAACCCTTTATGGGAAGTTCTAGTCTTTATCCATGCTCCAAACATCTTGCTCTTTTCTAGAAGGGACTCTTCAGGGGTCTTACCTTAGGGTAGATTAGGTCCTTTAACTAATTCAGTGACAATTTCCTTTATGGAACATGCTGTATTGATTTATGCTGTCACTAATAAACTTTTAATTTGTCACTTCTGTAAATTGGACTAATCTGAATAGAGATGAACAAACCTACTAAATCTAAAGATAAATAAAGTCAGGGCTTTAAGTGGGATAAAAAACTGGTCTGTCTCTCAAATGGATGTGACCAATCTAATTAAGGGTGTGGCTTAAAAACTTGTTAGCTAAAAGTCTGTTCTTAGCAGAGTGTGCTGCCCGACTGGTATTTTGCTGCTTCTGTCATTGCATCTAGGTATATAATAAAACAAGTAACGGTACACCTTCAACAAGCCAGGTCTATTGTGTTGGTCAATGGTTGTTAGGTGCATAAGACAAATAAGCAACAACTATGGCTTTATTGTTTATAATATTAAAAATGCCTCAGTTCTGCGATGATGAGACTGTGCATGAACTATAACAAATATATTTGAGGTTACATCGAAGGCAGTGAAGGATGGTACTTCTGCAGAGTTAAGATTTATTTTCACTCTGAGGGTGAGGGCAAAAATGGAGAGCCCGATAGAGACCCGTACCAGCACCTGCTGTTTAGAACTGCAGGTGCTGAGCACAGGCGGGACCCGGCCCACTTAAAGTTCTGAATAAAGTTTTTGAAAACTTCTTTAACCTCTCATCATTGACTGAATATTGAGGATCTGGTAGTTGATATATGCATGACCTGTGTTTTTGTTCCAGCTCCATTCACAATACAGTGGCAAAGGTCCATCCGACCTGTCAATCGTCATGTGGATTTCCGAGGATCAATCTGTAAATTGGGGTGTGTAATCCAATGACCACTTGGGCAAATCCTTTAGACGCCAACATGTATATGATGCGTGCCTTTGTTTCTGCTCCAGTGCATTGGTATCTCGGTGTGAGACTTCAATAGCTGGCAGCCAGGATCATGCTGGAAGAAAAGGAGAGCTGATGTCCCCTTAATTTCAGCCCCGCTGGAGGTGAAAATAACCCCTAACCCCCTCGCCCCCCCTCCCTCACCTCCCTCTCCTCGCTGCCTGCACATTACTGCTGGGAAGGGAAAGCAGACATCATGCAGGTGCTGCTGAATGGGTACCTGTGCTTCTGTATTGTGAACGAAAGAGTACCTGCACTTCTCAGCACTGCTGCAATACTTTTAATGGGAGAGTGCCAGCACTTCCCAGGTGCAAACAGGTACTCTAAACAGTGAGCACCTGCACTTCATAGTTCCACTTCAAGCACTGGCTACGTTACACCATTAAACACTATGGGGCTTATTTACAAGCTCATTGGGCCACTTGTGCGTCATTTTCCACATGTTAAAAATTACGCAAAAGGGGCGCAAGAGGCTTGCAAATCTGCCCCTATATTTCTTAAATTGCAAACTGTGAATGGAGTTGAGTCTGGCATAGGAATGGGGCCCTTACATCAAATTTAAATTGGCCCCTCCACATATTTCACCTGGAAACGGGGTCACTTTAAACTATGAAACATTCTGTTGCTTGGAGAGTTCAGTTTTATTTTGTAAAAAAGCGTTTCTACTTAGGAACGTGACAAGCACTCGGGTGTAGAGCAAGTGTATTTAGTTAACGCCTTCGATCAACAGTCTGCGCCAGTTTAAAAGAGTTTATCTTAACGCTTTGTACTCAAGCCAAGCTCATGGTTAACTAAAGAATTCTTTCTTGAATCTCTAGAAGCTGTTTCTCCGCACCCGAAAAACAATTAATGTCCTTTGAAAAGCAGTAAAAGTGCCAACCGCACGCACAAGCTGGGTCAAAGGCTGACGTAATCAAACCAAAGCGTGGAAGGTGAAGAGTTAATATGTAACAAGCACCATCGAGACGCTACACAAACATAGCACTATTGTATTGTATTGTAATTGCATTTATATAGCGCGTACTACCCCTGACTAGGCGTCGAAGCGCTAACTATGAGAACTATTGCAGACCTCGCTGCTAACAATAATAAAGCACCTATCTTAACATTGCTCAGAAAGGTCTTTTGGGCACCTTTTTAAAAGGTGTGAGTTCCAGACCGAACGAACTTCGCGTGCGAACGATTGATTAGCTCACTTCCGGTTAGCATTCCAGGGACACTCATGGGCTGGGAAGGGCAAGTCCAGAAACCAAAGAAGAGAAGCTCATGTGTTGCAGTTGCCACTTCCTGTCCAACTCGGAGAAGAGCACCAGGGACCGCGGGACCCGCTGCATGTGAGGTAAGAGTGAGACACATCCCAGAGCACAGTACTGACTGAAGCGGCTCCATGGGGGAGCTTTCCTCACTGCGCAGGGTAGGTAGGGAACTCCCGTGACGATTTGCACGGAACGCAGCAGATGTTATGAAAGAGGGCGGGAGCTTATGTAAGGCACGCTTTGCAGGCTGCAGCGCCGGTGTCCTCGGTCCCCATGCACTCCACGGATACCCATTTATTTGGGAACTTCTGCACCTTAAGACTGCATTTGCTTGATAGGCGCGGGGACGTTTCCTTTTACTAATGAAGTCGGCATTTAAGTTTAGAATGTGTTTTTGTGGTTACGCAAGAAACTCCTGCGTGGCATTGTGCTTGGGGGATTGTGGGCGGCGCCGTTGCTCACCTGGAGGAGTAGGTTTGGGAATGAGATTAAGGGACATGTTGTTTAGAGGTTTGATGAAGTTCAGCGGTTCATCTGGTGAATGACATGCTAATAGAAACTATTTTTATTTAACTCCCGTTTCTATGTTCTGTAAATAAGAGACATTATTACCCACTTTGGTGGCTGTTGTGTATTTCAGCATTTATATTGTGTTTAATCAATCAATCAATCAGAGTACATGTAAAGCGCGCTACTTACCCATGAGGGTCTCAAGGCGCTGAGGGGAGGGGGTGCCGCTACTACTCGAAGAGCCAGGTCTTGAGGAGTCTTCTGAAGGCGAGTAGGTCTTGGGTCTGCCGTAGGTGGGTGGGGAGGGTGTTCCAGGTCTTGGCGGCGAGGTAGGAGAAGGATCTGTCACTGGAGGTTGTTCGTTGGATGCGGGGGACAGCGGCGAGTGCGAGGCTGGCGGAGCGGAGCTGGCGGGTAGGGTTGTAGAAGCTGAATCTGCTGTTCAGGTAGGCTGGTCCGGCGTTGTGGAGTGCTTTGTGTGTGTGGGTGAGGAGCTTGAAGGTGATCCTCTTGTCGACCGAGAGCCAGTGTAGGTCTCTCAGGTAGGGGGTGATGTGGCTGCGGCGGTGGATGTTGGCGATCAGTCGGGGGCGGAGGCGTTTTGGATGCGTTGTAGTCGTCGTAGATGTTTGGCTGGGATTCCTGCGTAGAGTGCGTTGCCGTAGTCCAGTTTGCTGCTGACGAGGGCCTGTGTCACAGTTTTTCTTGTTTCGGTCGGGATCCGCTTGTAGATCCTGCGGAGCATGCAGAGGGTGTTGTAGCAGGAGGAGGAGATGGCGTTGACCTGTTTAGACATGGAGAGGGAGGAGTCTAGGATAAATCCTAGGTTGCGTGCATGGTCGGTGGGTGTCGGTGTTGTTCCCAGTGTGGTCGGCCACCAGGAGTCTTCCCAGGCTGAAGGGGTGGGTCCGAGGATGAGTACCTCCGTCTTGTCCGAGTTCAGCTTCAGACGGCTGTTCCTCATCCAGTCGGCAATGGCCTTCATTCCCTTGTGGAGGTTGGTTTTGGTGGTGTGCGGGTACTTGGTGAGGGAGAGGATGAGCTGAGTGTCGTCGTGTTGGCGGGCCACTTGTGAGAGGGGGGCCATGTAGCATTTGAACAGTGTCGGGCTGAGGGATGAGCCCTGGGGGACGCCACAGATGATGTCGGTGGCCTCGGATCGGAAGGGCGGGAGGCGGACGCTCTGGGTTCTGCCGGAGAGGAAGGACGTGGTCCAGTCAAGGGCCTTCTCTTGGATTCTGGCTTCTAGGAGGCGTGTCTTTAGAGTGCGATGGCAGACCGTGTCGAAGGCGGCTGACAGATCCAGGAGGATAAGGGCTGATGTTTCATCGTTGTCTAGTTGGCTCCTGATGTCGTCTGTGGCGGCGATGAGGGCTGTCTCGGTGCTGTGGTTTAGTCTGAACCCGGACTGGGACGGGTCCAAGATGTTGTTGTCTTCCAGGTGGCAGGCCAGTTGCATGTTGAATATTTTCTCGATGACCTTCGCCAGGAACAGGAGCAGGGAGATGGGCCGGAAGTACTTGAGGTCCTTGGGGTCTGCTTTGGCCTTCTTGAGGAAGGCAGTGTTTTCGGCTTGTTTCCAGCTTTCCAGGAATGTCGCTGTTTACTACTCCTATGTGGGGCACTTAAGTGCCTGTCTGCATTAGCAGCCAGCCACGTTATGCAGGGTGTGTGTTGGGGGTTGTGTTGTCTTTCTTTTTTGATCCTGTGTGGTAAGTGTTTCCATGTCGTGCATGAGGACCACTGAGTGCGGTCATTGTGTTACTAGACTTTGTGCTTAATAGTGTGGTCATGAAGAAGTGGTGAGACAGACACACAGTTTGTTTTTCTGTAAACTTGCAGCTTTGAGTAGCTCTGCAGGTCCCTCTGTAAGTACTTATTATAATCCTAGTCCATACATAGCTGGTTACTGCACTGGATTTTCCAACCTAATATTTTGTTTTAAGCATGTTTGGTCCTAAGCAGGCATGGTTAAAGAGTGAAGTGGTGGGGAGATCTGCTGGGATGAGCTTTGTTACTATCATCCTATATCTGAATGTCATTGTGAGAGGTGAAGAAACAGTCATAGTGTGTTGTTACTTGGGACCTGCAGTGGTGGACTAAACTAGAGTCATCCAAATGGCCAGCATTAAATGACAGATCTATTGAGTTATCCCATTCTTTCTTATTTGCTGTTGGCTTGTTTATTGACTGGTGCAGTATGGGTTGAGGGACAAGACCTGTAGCAGATGCTTTTTATGTCAGTGTAAGAGGATTAAGCTACAAATGGGTGTCAACCATTTAGTGTTATGTATTTGTGTGGGCCAGAGGAGGAATGTATGAACTAATGTTCCTATATAATAGTCAGCCTAACCATAGGTCAGCCCGCCTTAGCTTAGCTTGGTATAGAGAAGTAGTGTTGTGGTTCAGTTGTCTGTATGCTGTAGATTTTACTGAAAGTGTGATTATCTTTCTGGGTTTTATCCTAGGGTTGTGTGATTATTTAGTTAACTTGGAAAGAGACACATTTTCAACTGGCTTCTGAAGTGCATATGCTCCTAATTGCTAAGAACCATGGCTGGTAGTGAGTTCCAGAGTTTGGCAGCTTGTACTGAGAAAGCAGCACCATCAATGGAATTAGTATGGTTTGGTATTATCCGTGGGGCAAGCTTGGAGCAACGTCTGCTATTTTGTTTGTAAAGCTTGAATTTAACTTGTAGGTATCATGATCCTTTTCCTTGAGAGGCTCTGTGAACAATGCAAAGTGCCTTGAAAATTGCCTTTTAGCTGTACGTCGCGAGTGGAGTTATGGAATGACTAGAGTCATGCGTTCTCTTGGGCGAAGGCAGAGAACGAGTGTTGCAGCAGCATATTGGATTAGTTGCACTTAGGATATGATGAGTCTGGAAATGCCAAGGAATAATAAAGCTCAGAGATTACAAGTGCAAGAATAGCTTGTAGTTTTTCTTGATATCCAAGGTATGGGAAGAGGTAACAGTATTTCCATTGTATAGAACGTGCTGTGTTTGTGGCGTTGACATGTGGTATAGAGAATTCAGGGTTACCCCATGGTTTCTGATTTCTGATGATGTTGGAGAGGCTTCAAGTTCCTTGGGCCATATTGCACAAGGTTTGTGTTTCTGCCATTTTATGCAATTCATGATGTGTTGCGCTTTAGGTGGTTGCTCATCATCCATGGGTTTATAGCCCAAAGGCAGTTGTAAAGTTTTAATTTGTAGAGATCTTCTCGGCCACTTATTTAACCCCTTCCATGCGGCCGCGATTCTGCGCCTGTGCGGCAGAATCGCGAGTGGGCGGGTTTATGACTGCCCCCAGCCGTCATCAGCACACAAGCACCGTAGTGCATGACGGCTGGGGGCCGTCATCCGCATGAAAGGGGTTAAAAAATGATTTGGGTGTCATCTGCATAGTTGTAACACGTGAGGTTGATTTAATCGTGTTTGGTAAGGGGGTTAGGTAGGTGTTGAATATTAGAGGGGCATTTGATGGACCCCTGAGGGAGCCCACTGTGTTGAGTGTAAGGAGCTGATGTGAGGTTCTGGTTCCGCAGGCACCCCGTGCAGCGTGCCATGACCGCTTTCAATTTTAAAGCAGCCCGGGACAATCGCAGCTGCTGCTTTGCAGTGAAATAGGTCTTGCATTTGCAAGAGTTTGAGCTATTACCATTATAAATAATAATAGCTTAAACTCTCGCAAATGCAAAAGCTATTGCATTACAAATATTTTTTTGTAAAAGTGCCCCATACAGCACTTCCACATAAATGTTAGCCATTCCCCTTTCTTTACATGCGGCTCGTCTACAAAGGGGCTCTGCTGCAATTAAAGTGAAACCGCAGCATGGGGTACTGTTACAAAAAAAGCATTTGTTTGTCAACTTGACAAACGGATGCTTTTTTGTAAAAGCGCCCATTTGTGGCACCTTCACATTAATGGCAGCCACACCCCTTTCTTTAGACGCAGCTCATATAAAGAAAGGGATGTGGCCGACATTAATGTGAAGGCGCGGCATGGGGCGCTTTTACAGAAATTGTATTTGCAATGCAATAGGTTTCGCATTTGCGAGAGTTTAAGCTATTGGCTTGTCATTTACAATGCCAATAGCGCCAATTCCCGTAAATGTGAGACCTATTGCATTGAAAATTAGTGTTTTCTGTTTCTTTTTAAGGGAGTTGAAGCTGCAGGTAAATGGAAGAAAGGATACATTTATGTTTTACGAATTATTAGAGGTCAAGGGAGTAATTAATTTTAGGAGTTTGGTGTTGGTAGAGTTGAAGAGGTAAGGGTCATTTTTGGGTTTCGGTAAAGGGAGGTTATGGTAATTTTAATGTTGATGGAAGGGAAGCGGTAAATGGAGGCTAAGAGAATCTAAAGGGTATGTATGATATGCATAGTAATGTACAACCATCAGGAATTGGGTCTTCAGTGCCGAGTGGCAGCACATCGAATAGTAAATAGAGAGGTAAATCTTATGATTGAGATGGCGTAGTTATTATACCTCATCCGTATGGTGAAGTCGTTGTAAGGCTGTGTTGGAAGGAGTCACCCATTTTGGAAAGGCTGCCTGTGTCTATCTTTTTCTCGGCATGGTGTGCTGGTCAGCACTGTTCCCTAAATCTGGACTGTAAACATACTGGTAAGAGAGATCATTCTATATATTTTCTTGGAGTCTGCGATTCATGTAATTCTTTGAGGAGCAACCAAGTTTTCACATCTCCTCTGAACTTTACATTTAATAATGTAAAAGAGGCAACTTAAATAGGCTGGCACCCGGTGGTTGGCGGCTGTGAAATTGTCTGCAGACAGATTATTAGAAAGTTGGGATCCTTTGTGAACAGGTCCAACTTTGGCCTTGCAGTCTTCCCTGTGGATGCAAACCACATTAGGGTGGTAGTGTGCTGATTACTTCCCAGTATTCTTCATTAATGTGATTGTCCTTTCTCCTCTCCGTACATGCTGAATTTATGGGAGTCACACCTTCACCCAAGTACCACATTTCAAAACTAAAACTATAAAAAAAACATTAAACACATACCTGCCCCAAACTTTATCTCCTCTTGTGGGATCAAAAGGGGAGGGATACCACATCAAATCGCGTCATCCTAAAGCCAAAAGGAATCTGGGTCACAATCAAGTGAGCGAGACTGGGGTGTTTGTACTCGGACAAGGAAGGATAATCAGAGTTTCATAAATTAACAATGCAGGATTTAGAACCCTTGTCCCAAAGTCCAAGCCTGGTTGATTCATTAAATGGAAGTGGAAGTGTAGTAAGGCAAAAGTACCCCTCTACTTCGAAGTTGCTGTACGTTAAATCTCCTAACTAGAGGCACCCTCTGCTTCTGCCCAAGAAGCTGCTATTCCTCGAGTGGAGCTTCCTTGCAACTGTCTTTGTGGGGAAGCTCTCTGAGATTGATTGACTAGAGAAATAATTCATGTAATCTACCAGTTGGGGGAGGCATATAATTGACAGCCCTGTTTAAAGATACTAAAATTAACACAGTGATTGTCACACAGCCTGAAATCAGTCAGAAGAACAAGATAGAATTTGACTACATTTCTAAGACTGAGAAGATGAAAGATTTCTGCTCCATTGAGGAGGGAGAAGTTAAAAAGTACGGTAGAATTATTTCGAGTTGATGTGAAAAGAAGACTCCACTTTGGGTCTAAAATCTGTTCCTAAACAGAGAACCAAGCTGTCTGGAGAAACTGCAGGGATTAAGACTTGATAGGTAAAGATCATAACTCCCCCAGCCTGTGATCTATTGTAAAGCACTGTGGCCGGGGGTAAGGAGTGTCAAGACCCCAATAATAAGAATACAGAACAGCCTTATTTTCAGGTGAATCCCGAGCAGAATATTAACAATTTCAACCGAGGGGGCTAACATTTGGGGTGGACAATTTACTTCAGATGTTGATTCCTTGAAGATAAATGAACAAACCAGGGTTCGGCCAATTTAATGTCAGTAAGGCTAGGTATCAAATACAAAACAAGAGATGGTACTGACGTTGCTTCAGACACCATTATATTATGTTCGCAAGCATGGAACTTAATTAGCGTGGTCAGCATTTATTTCATAATTTTTTGGTCACCTGATCATTATTAGTTTTTTTTTGTATCGGTCATAGACATAGGAACAAACAAACAATTCTTGTTTACTTCAAAGAATACTTGTTGTTAACCTATGTGACATAAAAGCAAACAATTTTATATTACAAAGGTCCTAGGTTTATCATAATATCTAAAAGATTAATTTCCACAGGCTAAAAATAAAGACTGTGTTTTTTGCTTTAGTGTCCAGCCGGACCTAAAAGTATTTATTTTCAAAATAATGAAGATAGACAACATAAAGCGAAAACATTTCGCACATTAATAACTGGGCACAAGCCTGTACCAAGTCAGGGGGAGACACAATACAGGAAGGAAAGACAAAGAATTCACAGGCAAACAAGGAGAACAGGGTGGCTTAAAAAACAATGCAAGAAATTCTTGAGTAAGCACAAACCCACAGTAACTGCCGGGAAATTACAATTCATATAACGGGCAGTACTGCAAACAGTCGACGAAAACTAGAAAAATTGAAAAAGAAACAAGTCAGGCTGGAGCTCATGATTCTGATGCTGACAGATTATTTAAAGGCCAACGTAATTCCGCTAGGTTTACAAGTTCGAAATATCCCGGGTATCTTCACTGATAATCCTAAATACATTCAAAACTTCAGCTTTATAGGTACAACCTGCTCACGCCATTGGTTAGCCCTTGGCATAGACATTGCGAGTGAAACCCTCAAATCGCTGGAAACAGAAATCGCAGACCTCCTCAAACAATTAACAGACTCTGACCCTAGTGCAGATGCTAAAAAACTCCTTGAGCAAATTGACAAAACTGTGGCAGAGTTCCACAGGATTGAACAAAATAAAAAATCAAATAAAATCAAAAAGGACGTAAAACTTTACAATATTGAAAATACTTATCCATACTTGCAGAAAGATTTTTACACTAATAAAGCCTATCCCCGTTATCAAAATAGCCGCCCTTGGGGCCGCTACAACAGACGCCAAAATTTGGTGGGATTCTCAGACACCTCTGCCGATTCTTCCGACGGTTCTGACCCAGGGGAAGGCGGCAGTGGGGCAAGAAGAGGTGGCCTAAATCAGAATTCTTTTTTAGCCAGAGGTGGACAAGACCCACCACAACGTGGGAAGGTAAAAAAAAACCAACGATGGAACTATCCCCCCGGCGAGCGCAGGACTCGCAACAACTATTACCAATGGTGAGCGGAACACTGATTCCGCCCCAGGGCACTGACAGCATCCCTATCTTTAACCTCTCTAAATACATTCTTGCACAAGAAGAACTATCATTACTTATGAAAGGGCTTTCTTTTGTGCCTACTATCCCACCTAACTACATGGATTTACAAGCAGAATTAATGAGATTCTTTAGACGTATACGTCTACAGGCATTTTTTCAGTTGCATCCCACACCTGAAAGGGTCACTAATACCCCCTTTCGCCCACCATCTATTTTCTCACCATCTGCAAGTATGATTCCCACAGAGGTGGTTACTTTTGAGAAGGTAATTTTGAAGGAATTGCAAGAACTCCAAAACAAAAAGATGTTTATACCCTATAACATCTCCAGGGAAGAGAAAAATGCCATTTCCCAACTTAAAATTAATGATAACCTCATAATCAAAAGTGCAGATAAGGGAGGTGGCATCGTATTGCAAGAAAAAGCCGCATATATTGCAGAAATATTGCGACAACTTGACAATAAGGAACACTACAAGAAACTTAGTCATAATCCTACCAAAGAAATTCAGAACCTAATACAAAAAATCACTAAAGAGGGACTCGAGGCCGGTTTTTTATCGAAAAAAGAGTACAATTTTCTGAACGTAAAATCACCTAGAACACCGGTGATATATACGCTACCCAAAATACACAAAGATCAAAAAAAACCTCCAGGCCGTCCAATTGTTTCGGCATGCGGCTCCATCTTGGAACCATTGGGTTCCTACGTAGACTTTTTCATTAAAGACTTTGTCCCCTCCACACAATGCTACATAAAGGACTCAATGCACATGATTAACATGATCGAGCATCATCCATACAATCCTGCCACTGAAACTCTGGTAACCATGGACATTGAGTCCCTATATACTAATATCCCACAGACCACAGCATTGCTAGTCATTAAAAAAATCTTGGACTCACGACCTCGGCCTCATGCTGTACCCAGCATGTTCATCCTCCAACTCCTAGAGATGTGCCTAACGAAGAATTTTTTCCTCTTTAATGGCACCTTCTATGAACAGATCAAGGGGACCGCCATGGGCGCAATTTTTGCTCCAAATCTGGCAATTCTGTTTATGGACGAAATAGAGACTAATGTCATTAACAATCCCACCAACCCCTTCTTGTCAGGCATCGGGTTTTGGCGCAGGTATATCGATGACATTTTCATCATTTGGATTGGAAGTGATGATTGCCTGCGCCAATTCCTACATTGGTTAAACAATAACTGTTTGGGCCTCACCTTCACCATCAGCACTGACCATGACTCCATCTCCTTTTTGGACCTGTCCATCTATCATAGCGAAGGCTCCCTATTGACACGTCTGTACCGGAAGCCCACTGAAAAAAACACTCTTCTGGCTTACAATAGTAACCACCCGAGAGCATTACGCGATTCACTTCCATATTCGCAATTCTTGCGCATCAGGCGTAATTGCTCCTGTAAAGAGGATTACTTCCGAGAAGCCAACATGTTGGCAACCAAACTAAAAGATAGGGGGTATCCCAAGAAATTAGTCAAAAACGCAACCAAGCGTGCATGGTATTGCCCGAGGGAAGTCTTACTCACACCAAAGGAAAAGACTGCCTCCAAACGCATCCCCTGCATATCCACTTTCTCACCCATTTCAAATCAACTGAGAAAAAGTATTCTTAAACATTGGCCCATACTAAATACAGGTGTCCTCTGCATGGAGAAACCTGTTTTTGCCTTCAAAAAGAGTAGAAACCTTAGGGATCACCTTGTAAGAGCTGCTCTACCTGCTCCTTTACCATCATCTACACTTGAAAATGTATGGGGTCTGTCCCCCATTGTTGGGCATGCAAAATGTGGCGGATGTAATAACTGTGACACCACAATAGAAGGAAAAAGTTTTACTTTTAATAACATTACTATTCAATGTCGTTCCTTCTCCAATTGCAACACCTGCAATGTTATTTACCTTATCTTGTGCCCATGTCAGAAAGTATATATAGGGCAGACCAGCCAGAAGGTAAAAATTTGCATTGGGCAACACAGGAGCCGCATCAGGTGCGGCACCCCGAATGCACCATTGGTGGAACATTTTGCAGCAAAAAAACACACTGAGAATGAACTGAAATGGACAGTGTTGAAGGTATTGAAACTCCCTCCGAGAGGTGGAAATATGGGACAATTACTAAACAAAGAAGAACTGAAGTCCATCATACAGTTCAATTCCATCCAGGATGGCCTTAACAGGACTGAGGACTGGACAAGCCTTATATAAACTCTGATCAATTGATTCCCTTGAAGCATGAGCACACACAAAATAATTGTCTGTTTTTAAATGTAACAACACTTGAAATGTCAGTCTGTTTTATAATTGTATATGAACAGAACAAGCTTTAGACCGTGAGCACTGCGATTCACTTGATGGCACCTTCTTTTTTTCCCCCCCTGTGTTCACCTCCACTGTGCCTCACCACTCCAAAATGGCGCCCAAATCGCAACAACCCTCAGTTTGTTGTCCACCACCGTCATGGGGCACGCCGGCTAGTCGAGCCAGTAATTAATTAAATTAATTTATGTATATCGATTCCCCTTGTTGGTACACCCAACATAGGCCTGTACATTGGTCACCCAGCATTTTCTGATTTTACACGTTTCACCGTTCCAATATGGCGTCCGATACCAGCCAAACGACTGTAGTCCATTCTCGCTGTCTACCCTGATCGTAACAACACATATGGACGCCTCGGCACGCAGACGCTTATCATTCGGCCATCGTGCTGCATTGACGGGACCCCATCGCGGCCCCTCTACGAGTGATCCAAGGTAAGCTCCTGTCTGAACCATGGCACCCTTATGGTTCCAATCATGTCCGGTATCCCACGACATGATCCATGTGTGGTTTTATTTATTGCAGGCTCGCACGGAAGGCTCCATTGAAACGCCTTACTAGTAATCTGATTCCCGGTTACGGTAAAAACACCCGTCTTTACTTATCACCACTCACTCACTCATTGCCCTTACTTCTTGTAGTTAACCATCAGGGCCGGACTGGGAACTGAAAGCAGCCCTGGCAAATTTTGCCAGACCAGCCCCCGTCCGGCGCGCAGCGAGCGAGCATAGCCAGCGAGCCCGACCGCCACTAGGCGGGTTTGGGGGGGTTCTCCCCCCAAGAAAATTTTGGAAAATGACAGACCAAAATGGTGAATTTTACAGCACATTTTTGATTACATATTCAAATTGTATCAACTTTCAAAGCACAGAAAATAGTAGATGAATACCTTAAAGAACATCAGGTTACCCACCCAGTAACCCCGGGTCCGCCAAGAGGTCTGAACACTCATGAAAAACAAATGAAGACATGTGCATAATACATTCATTGACAAAACATATTGTATTGAAACGCTGGGAGCATGAACAAGTACTGACTGCGGGAATAGGTCTGGCTATGTTTTTATGTGGGGAGGAGAGAGAGGGGGAAGGAAGGGGGAGAGAAACAGAGGGAGACAGAAGAAGAGAAAGGGAGAAGTAGAGGGAGAAAAAGAGGAAGAGAATGAGAGAGAAGAATGAGAAAGATGGGGAGAGAGATGAAGAGAGAGGGGCAAGAGAAAGAAAGTGGGAGGGAGGGAGAGAGAGCGAGAAAGAGAGGAGAGAATAGCGATAGAGAGAGGGGTGATAAATACAGGGATAGAAAAGAGACAAAGGGAGGGATAGAGAGAGAAAAAGAGAGGAACCAAGAGAGATATGGGGATAGAGAGGGACATAGGGGGAATAGAGGGAGGGAGAGATGGGGAGAAAGTGAGAGAGCGAGAGAGGGATAGGTATAGAGAGAGTGAGAGGGATAAATAAAGAGCGCGTGAGGGAGCGAGAGAGAGGGATAGAGAGAGAGGGAGGGAGAGAGAGAGGGGGCAAGAGAGAGAGAGAGAGAGGAGAGAATAGATGGGGAGGGAGGGGAGAGAGAGGTAGAGGGAGAGAGAGGGGAGAGAGAAATACAGGGATAGAAAAGAGAGTGGGAGGGATAGAGAGAGAAAATGATAGAGAGAAAGGGATAGAGAGTGGGAGAGGAACTGAGAGAGATATGGGGACAGAGGGAGAGAGGGGGGATAGAGGGAGGGGAGAGAGAGTGAGAGGGGGATAGGTACAGAGAGATTGAGAGGGATAAAAAGAGCGTGTGAGGGAGTGAGACCGAAGGGTAAAGGAATAAAGAGGGGGAGAGAGAGAGAGAGAGAGGGAGAGGGGGCGAGAGAAAGAGAGTGGGAGGGAAAAGGAGGGCGAAAGAGAGGGGGCACGAAAGAGACAGAGAGGGAGAGAGAGAGGGATAAAGAAAGAGAGGCATATAGAGAGAGAGGGGGAAAGATGGAAAGAGAGAATGAGGGGGGGAGAGAGAGAGATAAAGAAAGCGAGGCATACAGAGAGAGAGGGTGAAAGATGGAAAGAGAGAGAGAGAGAAAGAGAGAGAGAGAGGGAGAGAGAGGGGAGAGAGAAGGATAAAGAAAGAGAGGCATACAGAGAGAGGGGGAAAGATGGAAAGAGAGAGAGAGAGGAAGAGAGAGAGAGAGAGGGAGAGAGATCACACTGTTCCCTTTTCTGTACGCATTTGTCTTTTCTTCTGCCTTTTATCTCTACACCCCCGACTGGCTCTGCTTCAGCCACCAAAGCGGCAACATACATGCCAGACAGACCCCGACTGTTCTACCTGTACGTCCCAATATTGACAGCAGGCAACACTTAAACCAAAAAGTCCATAGTCATACAGACGTTTTAAGGTTATGGACACAAGATAAATGCACATCCACCGAGTCTGAAAGTGAAATGGAACACATTACACAGTCTGTTCTTATCCCAACACCAGCCAAGGATCCAGCCTTCCTGGACCAAACTTGGATGCCTCTGAGTCAGCAATTCAAAACGTGTTGTAAACTGCAGCGGATCCAAAGGAAGAGACAGTTTTTTTTACATTACGTTTGTCAGCCTCACTTTCCTTTGCTCCTCAAAGTACAAACAAATGCCTGATCATACGATTACCTCCAAGGTTTAAACACAACTGGATTTTTAGTCAAAAATATGTAGATTTCACTGTTCGGAATGATCACTAAGGCACATGATATGGCAATTTCAATGGACACCATGGGGTCAGGTTTGCAGAATGCACCGCTGTGTACAGTTGTACTCCAATGATGGCCTTTCCGGCTCTGCCAGTGATTTACAACAATAAAGTGTGTCTGCATCTCACTGAATAGTTTCTCAAACTAAGAGCAAAAATAGCTTGGTGCAGCCTACAGTTTCCATGCCCAATCCCTCAAAGTTACAGCAATTGCTGATCACTAATATTAATCCAACCCATGCCTAGGCCGTGATTAAAATAGGAGAACGAACAAAGCAGCCAGCCAGCCTGCTGCATTAGCTTAGTTCAGTTCTCCTACTTTAAATCGCGGCCTGCTGGCCTGGCCGCCTGCACCATGCGCACCAATTCAAAAATTGTAATCATGATGATGATTGATTCATCATCATAATTAAACATTTCTGATTTATTGCCTCCACCTGCAACGGTCCTGTCATCAGCATGTACACACAGAGTGTGCATATACGGAGGGGACCCCCGAGCCCCTCAGCCTGAGTTGTGCGCTCAGCTCAGCCTCTCACAGAGCGCTGGCCTGGAAGACAAGGAGCGCCGTGTGCTACTAAACAGATCACTCTGTAGCAGTTACTGGATGGTGGATCGCCACTAATAAGTGGGATAGCTCCTTATTTGTCAGACAACTAGCCTGGGAGTAGTGTCCTGGGTGGTCAAATTACAAGGGGGAATAGTTGACTGGCACTCCAGAAAAGTAGGGAGTTTCCCTTTTTTCTTGATGCCAGGGAAAATGCAATCATACTAATAGGCTGGTATAAATTGAGACTGAAGTAGCTGTGGGATTGTGCATTATCAAATGTTTTTGACAAGGATATTGGGGAAAGTGGTGGCGAAATTCCGAAAGGCCACAGTGAACTCAGCCTGTATTCCAAATATCTTTCAATTTGAACATTCAGGAGGAGAATCAGCAGACAAGCAGAATGGTGGTGCAGGCAAATGGTATGCTCGCGGTACACCCAATGCAATGTGTCTAACAATCTGAAAATGTTTGGACGAAGGGCTCTAGCCTACATTCTAGTGCTGAAAAGAGTAAGGTGCATACAAACATAAAGTTCATGAGGTCTTTATTAGGGGATTGCTCAAAATGGGACTACTTTCTATGCACTATTGTTGACATGCTGTTACAAGTTGCACCCGAGTAGTAGAATAGGCTGTGGTTGGTTGCCTGTGTTTCTGTGTGTGTGTGTAAGTAGGCGTTTTTTTCTGGAGTTGTGGGCAAAGAAAGGTCCAAGGTGATTATAACAGGTGTGGATATCATGCGGGGCATCATGTTTGGCCAGGGGAGATGGAAAGTAGGGATCAGGTCAGTGGCAATAGGAATACATGGAAGACCGTTACACATAATGTCAAGGGTACGAATAGCTACACAAAAAGGCACAAGGGTGCAATATTACCAAAAAACAAAAGGAATCGTAATCCCAGTGTTACAAGAGAAGAATATACCTCTAGCGGAAATAGATAAAGTGCGCAAAAAATGGGAACATTTAGTGCATGTTGGGACTTTCTCTAGTTAAGCATATGGTGTACTTACATGTGGCTGCCCTAGTTTCGCTGCAGATGAGAGAGGTAAACACGAAGGGTAGATATCTACTGGGACGCTAGGCGGTCAGGAAATATGTCTCATTAAGTTGTATGTGCCGAATGTAGATGCTAGCCTTTCTGGGAATCAATTCTAGATTATCATGTTTTATATAGAAACAAAATTGGTGTAGGTGGGAAATACAAGTTTTGTTCTGGACAGACATGGGGCTGGAATATTCCACCAAGAGACAGTGCTAAGCCAGGGGTGGTGAGTCCTTTGTAGCAGAATATGGATAAAATAATTGTGATACACTTCTGGAGGGTACAACAACCTGTTAATATTCGTGAATAGATGGCACTCCTAATTACCTGGAATACATCATTATTACGAAGGACTTCCTATTTAAATATGAAGAGTCTGCATATTAGGCCAAATTCCTGCTGTCCCATTCCAGACCAGAGTTATAGTAAAAGTCGGGCACAAGGCAGAACTAAGATCCCAACATGGAGATTCACTGTTTGGGCCTTATTGAGAAGGGTGAAGGAGAATGCTAAATAATACAGCGCAAATAAATAGGAGCTATTCAAAGTGATGAAATGCAGAGAGTGCATGGCCAAAAAGTATAGTAACAAACAATAACTGGGACTGAAGAAATAGACAAAAATTGCAGTTAAGAGAAGCAGCATCTACAATGCAACCGAAAAATGCTAAACTTGTTATATGTATGAGAAACACATGGGATACCCTTGACAAATTCACTATTGCTGATTTATATACAAACCAGCACAGTGACCCTATAAATAGACCATGAACATATGAAATACCACAAAAGACTTGCACATTTGCTCAAAGTTGCGTGAAAAACTTTGAAATCCACAATTGTCTCAACCTTATACAAACATATTTTGACTTGAACTTATGTAGGTTGTCTATTTACTTATATATTATTGCGGGACCTCCTCTGATGTGTATGTAAAACGTACCTTTTGCCCCAAAGATTTGTACTGAATTTTGACATTCTGTCCTGATTTTTTGTCCTGAATTTTGACCCTTTGTCCTGAATTTTTACACTCACCGTCCTGAATTTGCACCCATGCCAGTTGGTCACCCTAATCATGCTGGTTACGAGGATCATCATGAAGAAGGCTGCCTTGGCGCGGTGAGTGCAGGGGATGGGACAGGTGTGAATACTGATGGCGATGGTTTGGCACAGATGTATTAAGGGGTTGTATTGTGCCGTGCGAGTGGGCGATATCTGAGGGTTACTGTTTTGTGTTTGTGTTTTGCCTACGTTCAGGGTCCCTTTGAACTGCGATGCTGCTGTGGGATGGATCCTCCAGAGCTGAGGCCCGGAGCCGCAGTTGTAGCACTGTAGCTTGTTTCATATGGTTGGTTGCCCATCATTGAATCTGTCCCTGCCCTGCTGCCAGCCCACACTCCTCCCTTTATGGGGTACAATATCAAGCGGAAGCGCTCAGATTGCACATCATAAAAACGTCTTATTTATCCCTAGTTAAGTCTTTCACAACAGCACTTTCATAATAATAACCGAATTGGGGCGATGTGACTTGTGGGCACCCTTGATCAGGACAGCGCGGGACGCACTGAACAAAGGAGGCAGGTGCCACAGTGGCTCATTACCTGAACCTTCCTTCCAGGGTACATGACTGCAGACTCATTGTTGCCCCATGCCTCCAATATTCTAATCCTCTGCACCTCACAGTGTCTAAAGCCTCTTGCCGTGGTTTAAACTGCTAGCGCCGGTTTTCTCCACTTACTGGATTTCAGGGGCACCTCTGCCGGCACAGTGTCTAGGGCCACATCATGGTGAAGTTATAAGACGGGAAGACACACCAGAAGCAGACGTGGGAGAGCTCAAATGTCCAGCACAGAGGTATGTTTGTATGGCCCAAACCAAGGTGGCATCCTTTTCATTTAACACACAAAAGGCTTGGCAGTTCTGAGCAGCTGCAGTGCCTGCATGGCATGCCCTCTGTTACTAAGGACTGCAGTCACGCAGTCTTTCTCCTAATGTATTTCAGTTTCTGGAGCTTTGCCACACTTTAAAGCTATTAGTTTCATGTTGCTCAAATGAGTGGTACAACTTCTGAAATGTATGTTTCCCGTGTCTTCATTGCTTGCTTTTGCTTCCGAGAAATTGTCACTCATAGTAGTTGAAATGTCACTCTAAGTTTCTCTGAAATTACAAAAATGTAAATGTCACTCGTACCAAATCTGAAACCTTGACAGCCAATAACTATGTTTGGGAGTCTATGAGGTGAAAGGAAGACATGAGCGCATTTCCACAAGGTCGTGTGACTCGTAATCGTATGCATAATAACACAAGTAAGTAAGCATCAAAAAAACGGAGGCACTGCCACCCACTGCCCGCTGAGAAATGCATTTCTCAGTGGGCAGTGGCAATGCTTCCGTTTTTTTGATGCTTAGTTACAGCTTGTATCTTGTGGGATTTTGTCTGCGATCCGATAATTGCATTTTTAATTGAAAGAAGCAGCGCGATCGCACCCAAAATAAAATCCCAATGTACCTGATACATAACCTCTCGGCCTGGGGCGGTAAAACGGACTCTCACTTACCACCAGGCCTGTCACTCACTCAGCTCAGGCCTGCCCTGCTGACTGCTGTTGGTGGGCAGACACCCAGCACACAGGGGGGTCGGGCCGCGCAGGCCGTGGTGCAGAATAAAATTATGACCGCTTGCCCGCTTCAAGTTCCGTGCGCACCTCTCTCTGCTCGTCCTGGCAGTCACGTGCATTTAATGCGCATTGGAAGTCTGAGAGTCTCAGAAATGATGATGAGTACACGACACCTGAACCTGAATGTGACTTGACTAACTTCTCCTCCCTCCCTGAACTAAGTGAGTGACGCTGTTGTGACTGCACTGCCTGGGGGCCGATTTTCAGTCCGACCGTCACGGTCGGACTTAAAATCGGCCCCCAGCCACAAAACCGGCCCCCCTGTCCGAAAACCGGCCCCCAACCCCCTCCAGCCTACCGGGGGATTGCCCGGTGCCCGGACTCACCAGTCCGACCCTGTTAACCATGCGTCCTTGTTCACAGACCATCACCGCCCCCTAAATTGAAGTCCGGTCCCGAGCCCACGCTACTCGCCTGGCTCTCCCGGTAATGTGTTTGTTTACCTTCAGTTGCACAAAATTGTTATCGTGGCATCACTGCAGCACTTGTAATTTCGGTTTATAATACCTCCTTTCCAGGTCATGAATAAAATTGATTGATGCTGGCCGGTTTTTCACCCTCCCTTCGGTACTTAAAGAATCATCACCTGGTAAATCTGAATTCTTACAATTAAGCAGGCAGTGTTTATAATTCACTTGCCATATATGTATTTTTACCATACAAATCCCCTCAGGTATCAACATCAATTGGAACCGTTCGGAAGCTTGTTTCTCCCACAACTGGCCTACCCAGCCCAGCTCGTGGTAATTATTCGCCGCTAATTCACCCCCGTCACCACGATACCCCACCACAAATATCACATATTCCCCGCCACCTAGTCCCACTGCCACCTAAAAATACGCGGTATGCCTTGTTCGTTTGTTCTGTTGTCATGCATCCCAAACACGAGCACAATGAATTCCGTGCCCTTTGGGAAACACCCGACTGCATATGCACACGTTGCACCTTGCATGGAAAATGGCGGTTGACTAGCACATTAGCCTTTTAGCGCTCACATTGTAAATAATGGATACAGAAAAAATCTTTCTTTTTCCTTCTTTTTCCCTCCTGTTTATACCTTACAGGCTCACTTGTTAACTCAGGCAAAATCAATTTTAGTCCTGAAGATGATCCCAGTACATCATTGGAGATAGGGATCGAAACGTTCGTCGACTGTTTGCAGTACTGCCCGTTATATGAATTGTAATTTCCCGGCAGTTACTGTGGGTTTGTGCTTACTCAAGAATTTCTTGCATTGTTTTTTAAGCCACCCTGTTCTCCTTGTTTGCCTGTGAATTCTTTGTCTTTCCTTCCTGTATTGTGTCTCCCCCTGACTTGGTACAGGCTTGTGCCCAGTTATTAATGTGCGAAATGTTTTCGCTTTATGTTGTCTATCTTCATTATTTTGAAAATAAATACTTTTAGGTCCGGCTGGACACTAAAGCAAAAAACACAGTCTTTATTTTTAGCCTGTGGAAATTAATCTTTTAGATATTATGATAAACCTAGGACCTTTGTAATATAAAATTAGTAGCCTAACCCATGGTCCTTGGCCATTACTTTGGGTTCCCTTGTATATTTAACCTACCTATAAAAGCAAACAACACAATACATTGAAAAGCAAATTAATACAAATTGTGGCACATGCACTTGGAATAAACATGAACAAAAATCTATCACAGTTCTCAATTATAACACTGCAAAGGAGTTTATGTGTAATTTCAAAATAAGTGAGAGCCCCTACTCCATAGACAAACCAGGGGAATGAAACAACAAAGTGTCACCAAAGACGGACAACAGGGGCCATAAAATTACAAATTGTTCCTATTTATTGTGCCCTGTATCATGCAAAATCTTTTGCTTTTTTACTGCAATCCTCTTTTGCGTGTTCTGCTGCCGAAGTGTTTCGAACCCAGACCATGTTATAGGTTCTCTCTTCTGGACCAAGACCTGCTAACAACTGTGTGCAATGAAAAGGAACAAAGAAAATCTCTCTTTAAAATCTTTGGACTTCGGGGAGTACTGGACTGAATTATATTATTCAGTTCGTCTCGACATAGCAACTTACATGGGGTTCACTCACATGTGCTGAGATGCATATCTATTCTGCATGAAATTGTTGTGGCTAAATAATAAAAAATAAAAAAAGTTGTGTGACCAATGTGTGGACTGTCAAGTGCTTCCATGGATGAGGAAGTGGCTGGTCACATTTCACGCACTTGTTTCGATGTAAGCATGAAGCAGGCAGAGATCAACTATATTTTGAAGCTGTATTACATTTCATTATAGAGCTTGCTGAGGTCGCCAACCATATTTTCAGAAGCCTGTGTGAAAATAGTTATCTTATATCAGTATAATAATTTTTCAAACGAGGCTGGGAGACGTGTTCATAGTTCATGCATGTCCGATTGGTTTCTTTTGTTTGAACAGGAGGCAGTAAAATCTGATTACTCTGTCTGTGGAAGTTGAGCTGAACAGTTTACTGGAAAGGTTTCAACTAGTTTCAGGTAATTTGTTACAAACCTTGTGCTGGCTAATTGTTGTAACATAATAGCGAAATATTATCGAAATGAAACACTTGTGGCATTGGTTGCATGAGGCACATAAAAAATGTTCTTGAGACAGAACCTTGTATTCGAGGCCTGCGTTCTTTTGTGGCATGAAAGCAGAGGCCTTTTCAACATCTCTAGCAGTTATTTGCGCAAGCTTACTAAGGCTGTCCGATAAAACCAAAGTTCAAACAAACTTACAAGTAATGCTGCCAGCAAAGTCATTCTGTATCGATTGATCACAATGTGCCTGATTTTTCTTTCAGTGGATCATGCAGAACAAACGGTCGCCTCTGTCAGTCCAACAAAGTGAGATTACTTTTTTGTGAAACCTCTTATTTATGTGATACTTTTGGGCACTGATTTGAGAACAGTCTGAAAAGTTGGCCTAACGGCTAGGGCGCTCGACCTCGGACCTGGGGAACCCGGTTCGAGTCTCGGTAATGTCCTCCTGTGATTCTGGGCAAATCACTTAATCTCCCCGTGCCTAACAAAATGAATGTGTGTCCTGTGTAATGTAACTGGTTCTGGTAAAGCGCTCTGATACACGTTCGGGTCAAGTTCGCGCTATATAAAACTCTGTAAAAAAAAAAAAAATCCTGCATTTCTTGTGCAACTTAAATGGTTGGAACTTGAAATAGGCCATTGTGTTACTTGGCAATTCACCGAAATGCATTTCGATACATGTAGTGTTCGAGGCCATTGTGATGTTAGACTATGGAATTTAAAATGTTTTTTGGCCAGAGAGGGAATCATGCTGGGATCAAATGTATATCTAAGAAGAAGGGCCAACACTATTAATAAAATTATAAAACAGTCTAATCCTGTTTCAAATAATATGCTGGAACTGTCACAATGCTTTTTTGTTGCCTAAATGTGCTCAAAGGTGCATTCTGGGACATGTAGTCATCATGGTGATTTATATATTAAACCTTGGAGCATCCTTCATCTATGACCGATATAAAAAAATACTTTTCTGGTGAAAAAAGAAGGATGAAATAAATGGTGACCACACTAAAGAGGGTGTGTCAATGTAGACTAGAGCCTGGCTCAGCGATGGGATCCAATGGGACTGTCGAATCAAATTAGTGATGGGCCAGCATCCTTGTCTCTCCCTTCACTAACGCAAATTAAAAAATAAAGGCGATTCTTCAGCCTGAGAAGGACTGTTGTCTCGCATGCTGTATATTGGCATACATCCAAATGCAAAAGTGTGATCTGTGTGAAACTCTTCCTCTGAGAAAGCAGATTAAATGCAGCCCATTCTCAAACTGGAGCAGTGCCTGCAACCTGAGAACATACTATTTGTGCCTATGTGGCCTGTTTGTTTTACAAACCTTTTATATTGATTTCAATGGGATTCTGGGAGTGTTTTCTGTACCCATAGCACTTTTCGCACGTAACTTTGTACTTTAAGAAACAGCTTACTTGCATTTTTAGATTTTGCTTGCTCAATCTCTTGTAAGGAAAATCAAGCATTGGCATAACCAATAGGTCTTGCCTTTTGGATCTTTTAAGTATTTAGCCTTGAGCACATTTTCCTCGGAGCTCTAATGCAACGGATTGAAGAGCTATAGAAATACTACACGCTGGATTTGAAAGAGACCGTGAATAGTTGTGTGCATGAAAATAGTGTGGGGTGAGTGTGTGTAAGAAACTGCAAAAGGGCTGTACCTTAAAGAATGTGTCCATCTTCTGTGCAGCATGCTGGTACCACTGCGTTTTGCACCATTAAAGGTAGGCAAGTAAAAAAAAGTGTTAAAAGAGCAACTCACAGTCAATCACCCTTACATCCTTTTTGTAGTGCTGTAACACTAACTAACAAAAAAGTTGTAATGTCTTATGAGAAGCTCAAACAAAATAAGTGTGTAAGAAGCATATCTTAGGCAAAGGCTTAAAAAATGTGAATAGTTTGGATTACTGTTACCTTACTTACACGATTAAGTGGAGTAGTGTGGCTCACTGGTTAGAGACGGCAGACCCAGAAGCATAGGTCGGCCCGGGACCAGGGTTCAATTCCCGACGCGGCAGGGTGTTGGGCCAATGTCAGCGGGCTCAATAAATCTCACCTTCGGTGCCACTCTAACCATGGGTTCCACTCAGCAACTCTGGGCAATAGCTTGCCTAATCTCCACAAACGGCCCCATCAACGCCGGGGATGCCTGGTTTTACTTTGGGGGTGCCCAACAGGGGCCATCTCACAGGGAAAAGCCAGGACGGGTTCCTCAGCGTTCCGCAGCGCCAGGAAACCTACGGGTAGCAGTGCAAGCTCAAAAATTAATTAATAAAAAAAAAAGGGACAGCTGCATATGAAACCCACTGAAACATGCCCCCAATACATGAGACTACACCGAAGCATGGTGCTTGTTAAAACAAAAAAAATCCTTAACAATAATATTGCAGTGGTTAAAAAGCATTAACCAGCAAAGTTATTAGCACAGAAACACTGAAACCGGAAACTCCCACAAGAACAGGCACCTGTAGCTAAAATCTCAGAGCTTCTAAGGTAGCCCTAAAGTTAACAGTATAAAAGAAGAATGTGTTAAGACTGTTATTATGCCATCCTGGCATAGAACCGTCTAAACAAGCTTTTACAATGCAATAGGTGATAGGTCTCGCTTTTTTGCGAGTTTGAGCTATTGGCATTGTAAATGACGATGCCTTTTATTTATGTTTTGGTTTCTAAAACCTAAATCAATGGCGTTGTCCTTTACAATGCCAATAGCTTAAACTTTCGTAAATGCGAGACCTATTCCATTGCAAATGTTTTTTAAAAGCTGAGCCTGAAAGACTGGCGTAACTTGTCGGACACGCTTCCTTCCATGAATACTAGAACTCAAGGAAGACTCACCTTTCGTCCTACCGGGGGCTCTGAGTACAGGCAGCAGAAAGAGAGTTGTGGAAAAGCAGGCTTGGCAGGGAGCTGTTCTATGCCCTCAAGGGAATGCAGCGCTCACTTGCATAACCTGCTTATAATTTTTCTTTGATACATAATTTATCTAGCACTGAGAGTTGAATACCGCTCCGACGAACGGCCCCTGTGCGCTAGCACCTTTGTTTGAAAAGAAACTGCGGTCCCGGTGGCAAGTGAAAGAAAAGCTGCGTGGGATGGTAGTGAGGAGGTTATGGGTGAATAAAGATCGGCGCCGGTGTTGATAATATGAAAGCTGGCGCCATGTTGTGAGAGGAAGAATAATATTGAGCAGTAAGCAGGCCACCATTGTTGAAGCTAAAGCACAGCATGCCCGCTGCTTTCAAAACTACCTGAAGCAGCGCCTGGCGTGCTTGCAGTAATAGAACTCATTAAAGGAAATAGTGCTTACAGACTTACCGTGTAACAACCGGGGTAAAAGGGCCAGTCCTCATGGGAGGTTACAAATGAACACAAGGCGGTACTAAGAAGGGACTAACAAGCCTATGAACGAATCAGGAGCCAGCATTTACGAAGGACAATGACACAAGCCAATTAAAAATATCGATGGAAGTCGGGCGGGGTTCAAGTGCATGCTCCAATACTACATGCCTCGCAGCAGCGCAAGCGCTGCTTTGGCTCAACCTAAAAAAACTAGTACAACAAACTCAACGTCCAACCAGTGTTCAATTTGGCTAGACCGTTTCGAATATTGGTGTCTTACAGAAGTGATACGGGGATGAAACCATTCCCTAAGCAAGAGCAAGGGAAAAGAAAACAAGAATTGGTAAAGCCAAAAGTTCTGGCATTGCCTGGCAATCTTTTCTTGTTTTTCTCATGGATATTTTAAAACGGTATTACTGGGAAAGCTGTTGGGAGCGTGTAGTTCAAAAAAAGAAATTGATGACTGCAGGCACATTTTTGGTCTCTAAAAACACACGTTACCTACTTTACAAATCCTTGGTTAAGATTCTGACCTAGAAAAAACTGGCAAAGAAATAAAATGTACTTCCCCTTTTTAGGCAACCCTTCTAAGGCTTTGCACCATATAACTGACCTGGTTGAGGTTTGTATCACTAGTCCCCTAAGCAAACTTCTAACACACCCACCACTTTTACATGATTTCACAGGCAGAGAAACGGCCAAAATATGCACTCAATCAGGTTTCTACATTTGTGCACCTTCGTGACAAACATGGCTCTGCCATGGTAAATAACAGCCTGCAGAGGAGTCGACTGAAGAGAAAATATAGAGCTGGGCTCTAGGGCATAACATGTTGTCTAACAAAAAGAGCGAAGAGGACATCTGTTGGTGGGAAGATGCACACCATTTCATACCCACTCATCTAAATATGTCAAGCAAAGCAACCTCAATTTGATTCTACGCCGCACCCACTTGAGCAGCTGCTGCTGAGAAAATATTTGCAGGAATTAGTGATTTGTAATATCTCTCTAGAGCGCACACCAAAGTGCAAGCCAACCCATCTGTAGCTTTGAAGCTGGAATCCCATCTGGAGGTCCACTTAAAGCCGGAGCTTGCGCTCAACCAAAGTGCCTGAAACAGGCACATCCCGCTGGTTACTTGACTTGGAATTAAGCAGCAAACCAGGACTCATTTGGCCCCCAAACCTCAGTGCACTGCACACTCCTTCAGACCAACCAACTAACCTCGACAAATCTCATGGAACCAATCCTGCAAGGCATAGAGAAAAATACATGTTTCCCCATAAATAAGGCCTCCTAGCAACTAGCAAATGAGAACAGCCATGCAGCACCCTGCTACACTGTGCATGCAACATTAATATCAGCGGCTTATGTTGTAACATACAACAATGTCCACCATGTCAGGAGCCCTGTCTGGAGCAGCAATGCTTTAAACTCAACAGAACAGGCCCGAATGGACCATACAAAACAACACTCTATACCCACTCCTCCAACCAATTACAAGTTCTATAATCACACTAAGATTTAACATAACATGTTCTGTACTGAGGGTGTTGGGATTACAGCACTAGCGGAGTCACATAAGAAAATGATCTGATTACATATGCAGTACAGCAAAATAATGTTATAGTATAAATGCAAATTAAGTGGAATGCACGGTGCATTGAGGCAGCCGCTTTACATAAAATTGGCTGCGCACCACGGGTTGACAGACCCCCGGCTCGTATTCTCACTAATGAAGCGGTCATTACGGACGCCGAGCATGAATATTTTACTGGGTTGGTGACCAAAGGCCTCTGATCTCTGCCTCTCCCATGTGGCTGCCCCACCCCAGAAGTGATGTATCCGTCACCACTGTAAACTCTGGTTGGGGAAGATTTGTGAGCCAAACTTCAATTGTCAAGCAGTGCCCTCCGAGATCTGGATGCAATCGGACAGATTCCCCTGATTCAGGTACCACTGCAGAGCCCGCATATGCCATCTGGCATGATCCACCAGCAGGATGCAAGAGGCCACGAGGCCCTGCATCCTCAGGGTCTGTCTGACCGAAACCTGGATTAGCGGCTGAAAGATTGGAATCATAGTCTGAATATCCCGGACTTGCTGCTCGGGGGAGGAGAAACCCGAAACTGCGTTGTGCCCAGAACCACTCTGATGAAAAGGATCTTCTGAGAGGGAGGCAGGTGTGACTTCGGCGCATTGATAGCGTTGATAGTGAACCCCAGCGAATGCAGGAGGTCCGCCATAGTCTGAAGGTGGGAGACTACTGCCTGGGACGAGCCCGCCTTCAACAGCTAGTCGTCGAGATAGGGAAAGCCTGGAATCCCTGATCTGCGCAGATGAGCTGCGACCACGGCCATCACTTTCGTGAACACCCGAGGGGCGCTGGTAAGGCCAAAGGTGAGAACGGTAAACTGAAAGTGCTTGTGGCCTACCACAAACCGTAGGTAACGCCAGTGGGCCAGCAGGACTGGGATGTGAAAATAGCGTCCTGCACGTCCAAGACTACCATCCAGTCTCCCGGATAAAGGGCAGACCGGACCTGAGCCAGTGTCAAAATTTTGAACTTTGCCTTTGAACTTTGGTTGACGTTTCTGAGATCAAAGATAGGACGCAGGCCCTTGTCCTTCTTGGGCACCTGAAAGTAGTGGGAATAGCAACCACAACCTACTTCTGGGACAGGAACTCGCTTGTTATCTCCCTTGGCCAAAAGAGCCATAACTTCCTGCTGGAGGAGGGCCAGATGATCCTCCAACATGCAATGGAATTGAGGTGGTATGGATGGAGGGGTAGTCACGAAGGGGAGGGAGTAGTACCTTCGGACTATCTGCAAAACCCACCTGTCCGACGGGATGTTGAGCCAGTGGGGGAGGTGATGGCAAATCCTGCTGCCCACTGGCGATTGATGGGCCTGAAAGTTCGGACTAGGAGGGTTTGGAGGCTGCTGCAGAGGGGGCGCTGGTGGACTGGCCCGCCTGCTGTCCCCCTGACCCACAGCGGTGGGATCCACGTCCTCTGCCGTGCAGAGGCTGGACAGCTGGGGCAGGCCTGTGGCTCCTGATGGAACTTGGCGGGGCACCCCTTCCATAGCCACGAAAGGAGCAAAAAGCAGACTGAGCTGGGTGGGAGATGGAAGCGAGGCCTAAGGATCTGGCCGTAGCCCTGGAATCCTTAAAGCGCTCGAGTGCGTTGTCTGCCTTGACGGCCATCAAAGGGCATGTCCAAAAGCGTTGCTTGGCCATGACCCGCAAAGCCAGCAAACGTCAACCAGGCGTAGCATCGCAGTGCTACTGACGTGGAAATCGGCCTGCCCAGTGAGTCGGCGGTGTCCAGCCCACACCGGATGGGAAACTGCTGCGTCTCTCCCTTGGGCAACAGTACAGGAGAGCACAGCCTGGGCCTCCGCCTGGCCCTGTGGCAGCACCTGCGCAACTGTGTCCCACCCTGAGTGGGAGTAACAGCCCAATAGAAATGCAGTGTTCACCGACCGCAGTCCCAAGTTGAAGGACGAAAACATCTTTTCGCAAGGTGGTCCAGCTTCTTGGATTCCCCATCAGGTGGTGCATTAGGGAATGTGCCTTTGGATGTTAAGCCTTGGACTACCAAGCTCTCTGGGGTAGGGTGGGAAGAGAGGAAAATGGGGTTGCCCAGGTCTGGGCGGTGGCGTTGGGCAATCATCCTGTCCACAGGAGCCCCTGTGTTGGGCTTGGACCAAGTGCCCAAGAGGATGTCCGCAAGGGCCTCATTGAACGGCAGCAGGGGCTCCGAAGAGGCCACTGCTGGCTGAAGCACGTCGGTCAGGAGGTTAGTCCTGACCGCCACCGCAGAAAGCTCGAGGTTTAGGGCCTCGGCTGCCCTACACAAAACCACTGTGTAAGACGCACCCTTCTCCGTAGCCACGGTATGGGGGAGAAAGCATGCCAAGGTCTGGGGAGGTGTCCACACCACAGGCGTCACCCAACTCCTCTCCTCAGTCCGGCTCCTCTAACTGGTCTGCAAGAGGGTCCACAGAATAATGCCATGGCTTAACAAGAGAAACAGCAAGAATGTCATCTGAGCCTCTTGTCACCATGTATTTAAGAATTATCTGGCTGACGGAAGAAATGTTGTAAAGATTTATCAGACTCGCAGAGTAACCAAGAATGACTCTGCAAGACGGTCTGCCTCTGGCACTTCTGGAAAGTTGTGGAAGGATTAGCAGAACGAGCTGCTTTTACCCACAGCAGTGAATGAAAGTCTGCGTATAAAAAGCAAGTTTCATTGCTATGTTGTTTAGATAAAGTAGGTTTAAAAGAATATTACACTTTGCCTTGGTTGGAATGTGAAGAATGATATTTTAAGTTAATATACTAACATTTTCGAGTTACAATTAAGTATGTTTATTGGCATGCTTCACAAAAAAAGAAAATTCATCATGGTGAAAAACAACAATGAAACGATGCCAATTTAATTCCCAACACTAAAACCAACATCATTTTGGACTGTTGCTAGTTTTTTTACGAGGCAAATATTAGTATACAAAACTTAATGCGATTTGAGGTTACAATATGAATACTTTACACCCTTCATTTAATTTATTCTTGCCTGAGAGGTCCTGACTGAGTCTGGGGAAAGGGGGGCATCCATGTTTTTTGCAGGGGGAGCGGGTGCTCAAGTTTCGTTACACTACTGACATGCACATAAAGTTGTTAAAACTCAAAACGTTGTGATCCAGTTCTGATCACTGTGCCTCTCGCAGAGCCCCCGAACTTGGAAATTAATTATCTGCAAACTGCAGGAGCATGAGTCATCCACAGAGCGCTGTCAGGGATATCATAAACAGCAGCTAACATAAAGAAACACATTCAAGAGGGAGAGGACTGAAAGTAGCAATAACGTCAGTGGCGTAACACAGGCCCCCGCAGGCCCTGCAGTGCGGAGAGGGCCCCAAGCTCCAGGGGGGCCCTTTCAGAACAGTACTGGCAGGAGAGCTGCCGATTTAGTCGGATGGGCCTCCACGTACCTTTCAGGGAGCCCCCTCAATACCGTTTTACCTCACATGCAGGTGGCTTTCTCCCCCTCACTGTAAACATGCCGCCTGCATCACGAGTCAACCGCTACCCAAGCTCTGCAAAGATTATTGTATCAAGAGGCTCCCTCCCAGGCTTGCCACTGTTGTTTTCTCTTCAGAAATGGAGCGTGTGAGACAGACTCTCCTGGACCCTGAACAAGTCTTCAAGGAAGTGAGAGTGCGACAAGGTTGGTGTATTCATTCACCACTTAACTAGACAGTCTCTTGCCCCATCCTCACTTAAGCCACAATTTGTGACACATTTGCTATTTTAAGGCTTGTAATAACATAGCTTTTATATATTTAAGTCCATACAGATACTGAAAACAGCAAAACCACAAGTACTAAAATGCAGAGTACAGGGGGCATAAGCCCCAAACAAAAAAAAATAGGTTTTGGAGGGGCAGGTTTTGCAAATTAGCATAGGCAGTGTGCAGTAATGTCACAGAGAGAGACATTGCAAGTCTATTATGCCACTCTTTAATGGTAATGAACCAGATTCACCTAATATAAGCATGCACATGAGCAGTGTATGCCCTCATGTACATAAATAGGGAAGGCTTAAATGTATTTTGGTACAAAAATGTGGGAGGTTGTTAATGAAACATAGGGGAATATATTCACATTAACTTTTATTGATCAGAGCAAGTTTCCAGTGGAAGAAAGCTAAAATATTGTAATGTATGATATAGAATTAATATAGGCCTCACTGAATCTGACTTGCATATATATATATCTGTGCTTTTTTGACTGCAATGCAAATGTATTCTATTATTCATTTCCTTTTGCATGATAACGTGGATTAACATAAGCTAATAGATACAGACACATGATCCACTTTTTCCGCTATTTAATTCACTAATAGGGAGTATTTTCATGTGTTCTGCCCGTGCATATTCTCTATTTCAGTGTGACCCTGATAGTTGGCAACCCACTAGCAATTCCTTTGATATTTACTAAATACCAGGCAATTGGGGTATACCTGCTACTTGCTACCAAATGGGGTTTTGAACACATAATGAACCGGAAAAAGAAAATGCGATGTGTTTTCACAAGCACAATTAAGCTGATTGTTGGTGTCTCATCATTTCCATTTGTTTCAGTTGGCGAATTTTAATATGCTAATTTTCCAATTTTTTTGTTTACTAGACTTTCATACTAGTGTCCAGCGGGAAGGCTTTGGTACGTGAAGTAACAGTAGGTGGTATAGCACCCAGAATAATGTGCTGCATGGCTAAATCCTTATAAGATCCCAAAAGCGAGAGCTATTGGCTGTGCCCATGCTTGTTTCTGTTTGAGGTTGCCAGGTTTTTCCTGGCAGTGACGGACAGAAAAAGTAATACATTTGACATTCTGCCCTAAACAGGGTGGGTGGTCTGGTGTCGCCCTTTTGAAGTTAGCTTTCTGACACCAGAGCCAGTGGGGGTACTTCCATTGGAAAGATAATGCTGGTCTATGAATAGGGTAGGCTAACCGCTGGTTTGGCGGACAAGTACGCATGTTCTGGTTCCTAAATCTTGTACTTGGTGTAGTTATGTGAGATCAGACACTTGTGAAAGTTAAGGCTAAGCCTCATGGTATGTTTGCTCTTTACTAGAAAGACCGGTTTTTCAACAGCACTGCTTATGTAAAGACACCTGGTTCCTGTATACTCCAAGAACTAATAGCTTTATAATACATAAGAATATTCTAGCATATTTGGCTTGGATTTGTTAAACAGGAAACAGTAAAGTATTTATGGCACGTCTGACTGAGTTTATGTAAGTATTGAAAACCATTGGCCGGGTTTTCTCCTTGAATAAACGCCATAATACAGATCTACGTTTGGAAAGCTCTTAACGCAAGCCCAGAAACTGCTATACTTGGCTCAAACAAAGCCAGTCCAAAAGAAGGATTGTGCCTGTTTGTGTTAGTATTTTTTATGTTTTTATTAAATATTGCATTTATGTATTTGGTAATGATTTTAATTAATAAAGCAATAAAGATTACTTACCATTTGGGTTGGCATTTGTATAAGTCAAGCGTGGCTGGTGAGCAACAGAGCATTGGTCAAATACCTAAGTGGGGAACAGTTGCTGTCCTTGTTTTTGCCCAGTTTTATGTTCTAGTTTGTTCTATCGATGGTAGATCGTGCACATTTTCAGTTGAAGGGATCCTACTCTCTGTGCAAGATTTATGCAGCACTTTACGCTTAGGCTTTACTGAATCCAGTATTTCTGAGATGCACATATTGCCTGCAAATTGGTCTGTTCAGACCTCCGCCCTCCAATACTACTGGTGGGACAGTTAAAAACGTCATATTTACGTCCTGCTAGATGCAGTACTGACAAAATTACAAAATTAACACTTTAAGCCGTCTCTGGCTCCCCCATATTGACGCCCATAACCTGGGAATAGATTCGATTAGACATTTAGAGCTTGATTCAAAAGGGCCTCCAAACTTATGGCGGAGGCCCCACAGAATGCCCACACTCGGTGTGGAATCCCCACAGTGAGAACTGTAGAGATTGCGCCCAGAGTGTAGACCCCCCCCCACACACACACGACTGCGGGACCTCCCTCTGCCACACGTTTGGAGGCCCTTTGTGGATCGCCCCCCCTTGGTGACAAATCGCACACTGTTTTTGGTTCCTTTTCAAGTTGAAATATTTTCCCATATTAGTGAGAGGGATGTTCTTTAGGGTTTCGCGGTCGTTCTACCACTCCTTTTTAGTTTTTCGTAAGCATTCTTCAGTATGATAAGCTACATGCTTGTTGTGCTTTTCATTTGTGCCATTGACACCCCGCGCACTCCCCCCCCCCCCCCCCCGATTATTTGGATACGTTTTCAAAGGTTGACATCAAAAATAGTATTCTTGTACTTCTGTCCTTAAGTGGTGGATGCTAACACATTCTGTCAAGCTTAGTCTGCTGGGGGTTAATAAAAGCCCTGGGATGCCATGCATAATTGAAATCACATTTGTCACTTTAATGTATTATAGTTGCACTTATACAACGATGTAAACATCGTTTTCCATTAATATATTACTATTTTACTTGAATCACTGAACATTTTAAAAAGAAACTTGAACTTTTAACGTGATTCAATATGCAGTTGCTTCCTTTCATAGCAAATCTTTTTTTAATGTTTTGAGATAAAAACACCCCTGTGACTTTATTGAAATAAAACGTTGTCCCACTGTCTATCATGGGCTTTCATAGACGAACATGGTACACGGTGTGAACTTTTCATTAGTACTCTCACTGTCCAAGTAACATTCTTCTAGCATTCTTGTCTCGTGAAAATTAAAGATGGCTTGAAAAGCAGTAAATCGTTTATTCTTTAACATTACTTCTGAATAGTTGGTGTTGCTGGCTATTAGCCTTACTTTTGAGGATATACATTCATGTAATAAATCATCTGGCTCTTACAATATTGAAGATTTGAATTCGCATGAAAAAACAAGCATTTACAATGCAATAGGTCTTGCAACTGCGAGTTTTTGAGCTATTGGCATTGTAAATTCAAAGGCACTGCCATTTACAATACCAAAAGCAACACCTATTGCATTGCAGAGCGTGGTGTCCCTGAAGCGGGCGCCACGCTCATTACTAAAGTTAATAAAAGATAATGATACCGAGCGCGGTGTCCCCGAAGCGGGTGCCACGCTCGGTATTAAAGGTAAAAAAATAATAAAATAAACCAAGCGCTTTGTCCCTGAAGCGGGCGCCACGCTCAACATGCAAATACAACAAAATAAAGCAGCCGCCATTGTCCCAATCAGTGTCAATAACAAAAATAGTGTTCCCTCACTAGATAAAGCAGTCCATGTAAAGTGCCAAGTAAAAGGTCCGGTCCTTATGGGCAGTAACAAATGGCGACACAGCGGTAACTAGGAGGGACTAACAAGCCTCTTAATGACTCAGAAGCCAGCATTTAACAAAAACAATGACACCAGCCAATGAAAAATATGGGAGAGTGGCGGGGCTTCCACAGCATACTCTATTACAGCATGCCTCGCAGAGCTGCTGCTAGGCTCGACCTAATGAGAAGAGCATTGTGAAAAGAGCAGGCTAGGTACAATAGCGAAACGCCACCCGGGATGCAGTAGGAGCTTGAGTTTATTACATATGCCACAGCCAGGGACCAACTGTCATTACCGTTGTGGGCCAATTCCCAATGACAATGTCAGACTGTCGCAATCCCAATGTCAGAAAGGGCAGCTAAAGACTAAATATCACTTGCCGAAATACACTGGGCTTGGCTTCAAGCACCTAAAGGCGATGCAAGTCTCACCTAAACAGATTCAGCTATAAAAGCATGAAAATTGTGCATGATTAAAATCACTACTGTGCAGATATGTAGGAATAGATCTAGTTTACATTAGTGTCACTTGTGATGAGTGACAATTGGCAGGCATAGTGGTTGCATGGAGCTAATAATGTCAGACCAGCTGTAGCGTTTTGATTTGGCTTGAAACTGCATGTTTGAGCTTTTACTTTCTGATCGATCATGCTTCCACTGCTGATTATATAAAATCTTCTCTTGCAGAAATCGCCCCTCTGATTGAAAATGGTACCATCCTGGGCTACAGCTGTTGGTTTCTCTCTTATACCACACGTTGGAGGAATATTGGGAGCCTCAATAACCAAAAAGGCAATCCCAACCTGGTATGCTTCACTTAAGCTACCATCTTGGCGCCCACCCAACTGGATGTTTGCTCCTGTGTGGACTACTTTGTATACATCAATGGGGTACGTTTTGTTTCCAGAGATTGGTTTTTGCCTTATTAACATATTTAACAGTCTCGCGAGGATCTTCTTTTGAAGAGGAATGTTTACCATGAGCAAACGAAAAAATACCTTTAGTTTCAAATGTAATTTACTACGCATAATTGATTGCTATTAAAAAAAGAAAAAAAAAACGAACTGCAGTACTTCAATGTGAACATCTAACATGTACAACACTTGTTTTTTTATTCATTTTTGGTGTATTGCACCCCAGTGCATTGCTGATTCATATACATTTGACAAGATGTTCAAATATTGTCATAGACAAGAAATGTAGTCCAGATTTCTGGAATCATTTAACCTGATAATCCGTGGTAGTTTTTATTCCAGACATTAACACCCATGATCTTCAACTTTAAACTCAAACCTGGGTGCCATCCTTTTGGTTGTAGCTATCATATTTTTCTGTCTGTGTGCAATATCATGTTAAGATATACATACTCCTCATCATCTTCGCGGTACCCACTTCATCGCTCTCCGTCAGATCAGAACTTAGTTCTGCTATATACCCCGTCCATGATACTGGAATCATTCATGACATACTGAACAAAATCAGTATCTCCTGAGAAGAGGAAGCCTTGAGACAAAAACTGTGTTTCTGATTAGACAGTAACATTATCAAGAAGGACTCCAGCTTGGAGTCGTCATTTCTAGTGAGCGCTGCAGAACCTGGTATGATCTGCCACTCGATGTACATGCCTTGTAACCTTTTGAGGGAACGTGAAATAGGACTAGAAAAACATACTGAGTAATCACAAATGATGCTTGATTGAGGTTTGAAAACAAATACTATCTGACGTCTGCAAACATCTTTTACTACATATTCTCCTGGCCCTATTTATCATTAAGATTGATTCTACACTTTGTCCAGTAGATGCGGGGGACAGGTTGGTCCTACATCCGACACCTCTGCACAGATCCAGGGGAGCAGTGTCTCTCTTTGGGCCTGTGCATAGCCCACCGAGGCTTAGTGCAGAGTCGGAAGCGCTGTATGGGGTGTAATGAACTCGCGACTCCTTTGTCCTCAATGAGAATCCTTCACAGAGAGCTCCTCTGAGAAGCTGCTGCAGCCCCACGGAGAGACCTGTCTAGGGAATGCAGGCATGTCCATGGGGGTGCAAAGGAGGTGAGCCCGGTCCTGTGGCGGTACATAGGAGGTGAGGCCTGTCAGGGGAGATAAAAGTTCAGCAACCGCTCCTTTTCCAGTCTACCCCAAGAATATGGAACGCACTGCCTCCGTAAACCTGGACAAACCCCTCGACTACCTCCTTCAAAACGAAGTAAAATGCTTCTTTTGAATAGATTCCTCTAAAAGTACCCCTAAAGTCACTCAGCATGACTATTTTTCTGTGGTCACCTCTGGATCTTGAATCTACCAGGATGATTGTTTATATTGTATCTGTATTGCTGATTGCTTATTCCTTCTTGCATTTTTTCCTTGTATATAGGACTTGATTGCTATATATATATATATAGCACTCTAACACCCTGATGGGTCATGTCCGCACTATATAAAACTCTTCAGATAAATAAAATGAATAAATCGAAACCACAGCCTCAACATTCCGGGTCTAGATACTAAACACTAGATGCATTTTTCAACACTTTCCAATGTACACCACCACTATATCCCTGAACAGCAGTATAACGAGCAAGCTATATTACTTTAACCGTCTTAGTTAAACTGCCCAACAAGATCACCACCTTTGCAGCTAGGAGGCGTTTCAGTCTTCAGAAGCACCCGCCCACCATCCAGGTGGCGTTCATCTAAACACACAACCGAATGTCAGACCACACTTCATGCCCTATATTCAGCAAGTCTCAACAACGTCTTGGCCCTAAAGCCCCTTTGTTCTATCTCGAGGGCTTTGAATTGCAAGGCACTTTCTACAGAACTGTCTTCCTGCCTCAACTCACAGCTGTACCTGCTCTCCCAGTTTGTTAACATTTCTTTAAAGCACACCTATTTAAACTAGTAAATAAGACCTACTAAAACACCTACCACCACATGTAAACACCCTCTCAGACCTACTACACCACTATGGTGTCTTTGTATTACATGAATGTACTACACCTATTTAAGCAAAGTGCACTTGCATCTCTTTCCCTACAATGAACTCACGATGTAGTTATTAATGGTTTTATGTTTCTACTCTTGCATATACATATGTATCCTGCTCTAAATTATGTACAACACGAAAGTGTGACGGAATTCCGAATGCGTTTTTCATGCATGCCTTTTGGAGCTCCGTCATTTGAACGAATGCGTCTTTAGCATGCATTTGTTCTTCACGCAAGTAGTTTTAACAACTTGCCTTGGGGGCGCTGGATATTGAAATAGTTTAATTTACTATTTCAACTCCAGTCTGTGCAACAGTAGGGAAGGTTTTGAACTTTATATCCAATACCACTCCACCATTGCGCCCCCCCAAAGCAAGTCCTTGTAACTAGTTGCGTGCAGAACAAATGCGTGCTTAAGACTCATTTGTTCTGTTGCCGGCGCTGTGAAGGCACATCATGATTCTGGTTTCGTCCTAAAGGACGTTTCCCGTACAACAAGTCTGGTAGAAAGGCTGAGCGAAAACAAATTACTACCTACAATCACACAAGCATTTACAATGCAATGGTTTCGCCTTTGGAAAAGTTATAGCTATTGGCATTGTAAATGACAAAATTTGTATTTATGTGTTGGTTTTGAAAACAGATAAATAAATGGCATTGTCATTTACATTGCCATTAGCCTCTGCAGTCACTCTGCAGTCCCTAGCACTCCATAGCACTCCCTAGTCACTCTGCACTCCCTAGCACTCCCTAGTCACTCTGCACTCCATAGCACTCCCTAGTCACTCTGCACTCCCTTGCACTCTGCAGTCACTCTGCACTCTCTAGCACTCCCTAGTCACTCTGCAATCCCTCGCACTCTCTAGCACTCCCTAGTCACTCTGCACTCCCTCGCACTCCCTAGTCACTCTGCACTCCCTAGCACTCTGCAGTCACTCTGCACTCCCTAGCACTCTGCACTCCCTAGCACTCCCTAGTCACTCTGCACTCCCTAGCCACTCTGCACTCCCTAGCCACTCTGCACTCCCTAGCCACTCTGCACTCCCTAGCACTCTGCAGTCACTCTGCACTCCCTAGCACTCTGCACTCCCTAGCACTCTGCAGTCACTCTGCACTCCCTAGCACTCTGCAGTCACTCTGCACTCCCTAGCACTCTGCAGTCACTCTGCAGTCACTCTGCACTCCCTAGCACTCTGCAGTCACTCTGCACTCCCTAGCACTCTGCAGTCACTCTGCACTCCCTAGCACTCTGCAGTCACTCTGCACTCCCTAGCACTCTGCAGTCACTCTGCACTCCCTAGCACTCCCTAGCACTACCTAGTCACTCTCCACTCCCTAGTCACCCTGCACTCCCTAGCACTCCCTAGTCACTCTGCACTCCCTAGCACTCCCTAGTCACTCTGTACTCCCTAGCACTCCCTAGTCACTCTGCACTCCCTAGTCACTCTGCACTCCCTAGCCACTCTGCACTCCCTAGCCACTCTGCACTCCCTAGCACTCTGCAGTCACTCTGCACTCCCTAGCACTCTGCACTCCCTAGCACTCTGCAGTCACTCTGCACTCCCTAGCACTCTGCAGTCACTCTGCACTCCCTAGCACTCTGCAGTCACTCTGCAGTCACTCTGCACTCCCTAGCACTCTGCAGTCACTCTGCACTCCCTAGCACTCTGCAGTCACTCTGCACTCCCTAGCACTCTGCAGTCACTCTGCACTCCCTAGCACTCCCTAGCACTACCTAGTCACTCTCCACTCCCTAGTCACCCTGCACTCCCTAGCACTCCCTAGTCACTCTGCACTCCCTAGTCACTCTGCACTCCCTAGCACTCCCTAGTCACTCTGCACCCCCTAGTCACTCTGCACCCCCTAGTCACTCTGCACCCCCTAGTCACTCTGCACTCCCTAGTCACTCTGCACTCCCTAGTCACTCTGCACTCCCTAGTCACTCTGCACTCCCTAGTCACTCTGCACTCCCTAGTCACTCCCTAGCACTCCCTAGTCACTCTGCACTCCATAGCACTCCCTAGTCACTCTGCACTCCCTAGCACTCTGCAGTCACTCTGCACTCCCTAGTCACTCCCTAGCACTCCCTAGTCACTCTGCACTCCCTAGCACTCCCTAGTCACTCTGCACTCCCTAGCACTCTGCAGTCACTCTGCACTCCCTATCACCCTGCACTCCCTAGCACTCTGCACTCCCTAGCAGTCTGCAGTCACTCTGCACTCCCTAGCACTCTGCAGTCACTCTGCACTCCCTAGCACTCACTCTGCAGTCACTCTGCACTCCCTAGCACTCTGCAGTCACTCTGCACTCCCTAGCACTCTGCAGTCACTCTGCACTCCCTAGCACTCCCTAGCACTCTGCAGTCACTCTGCACTCCATAGCACTCCCTAGTCACTCTGCACTCCCTAGTCACTCTGCACTCCCTAGTCACTCTGCACTCCCTAGTCACTCTGCACTCCCTAGTCACTCTGCACACCCTAGTCACTCTGCACTCCCTAGCACTCTGCAGTCACTCTGCACTCCCTAGCACTCCCTAGTCACTCTGCACTCCCTAGCACTCCCTAGTCACTCTGCACTCCCTAGTCACTCTGCACTCCCTTGCACTCCCTAGTCACTCTGCACTCCCTAGTCACTCTGCACTCCCTAGCACTCTGCACTCCCTAGCACTCTGCAGTCACTCTGCACTCCCTAGTCACTCTGCACTCCCTAGTCACTCTGCACTCCCTAGTCACTCTGCACTCCCTAGCACTCCCTAGTCACTCTGCACTCCCTAGCACTCCCTAGTCACTCTGCACTCCCTAGCACTCTGCAGTCACTCTGCACTCTCTAGCACTCCCTAGTCACTCTGCACTCCCTAGCACTCTGCAGTCACTCTGCACTCCCTAGCACTCCCTAGCACTCTGCAGTCACTCTGCACTCCCTATCACTCTCCACTCCCTAGCACTCTGCACTCCCTAGCAGTCTGCAGTCACTCTGCACTCCCTAGCACTCTGCAGTCACTCTGCACTCCCTAGCACTCTGCAGTCACTCTGCACTCCCTAGCACTCCCTAGTCACTCTGCACTCCCTCGCACTCCCTAGCCACTCTGCACTCCCTAGTCACTCTGCACTCCCTAGTCACTCTGCACTCCCTAGTCACTCTGCACTCCCTAGTCACTCTGCACTCCCTAGTCACTCTGCACTCCCTAGTCACTCTGCACTCCCTAGTCACTCTGCACTCCCTAGTCACTCTGCACTCCCTAGTCACTCTGCACTCCCTAGTCACTCTGCACTCCCTAGTCACTCTGCACTCCCTAGTCACTCTGCACTCCCTAGTCACTCTGCACTCCCTAGTCACTCTGCACTCCCTAGTCACTCTGCACTCCCTAGCACTCTGCAGTCACTCTGCACTCACCACTCTGCACTCACCACTCACCACTCTGCACTCACCACTCTGCACTCACCACTCTGCACTCACCACTCTGCACTCACCACTCTGCACTCACCACTCTGCACTCACCACTCACCACTCACCACTCTGCACTCACCACTCTGCACTCACCACTCACCACTCTGCACTCACCACTCACCACTCTGCACTCACCACTCACCACTCTGCACTCACCACTCTGCACTCACCACTCTGCACTCACCACTCTGCACTCACCACTCTGCACTCACCACTCTGCACTCACCACTCTGCACTCTCTACTCTGCACTCTCTACTCTGCACTCTCTACTCCTCAAGTACTCGAAGTCTTCAAGGTCCTTACGGAACTCAGGAAAAACAAGGGGCAGAGCCCTGAGTTTAGGCAAGAAGACTGCCAAAAATTTCAGGACTACTTCTCCACTAAGATCAACGATCTCTTATTGGAAATAGCTACTACCCCAATTTTGGACTGTCCTTTACAGATTGTCCCGATCATCCGCCCAGTAGATGATCCCTTAGTCACCCTGCCCTTGATTAAAAAGGACAGATTGGCAAATCTTGTAAGGCGGGTTAAATCAGGCTCTCGGGCCGACCCGTGTCCCCCGGAGATCTTTAAACTAGCCATGCCAGGCATCGAGGACGATGTTCTGTCTCTACTCAATAATTCCATACAATTAGGACTGGTCCCATCCCCCTTTAAGGTGGCACGGTTGATCCCCCCTGCTGAAAAAAAACGGGGGCAGACGTAAAGAACTTAAAGAACTTTAGGCCGACCTCTCAGCTCCCATTTCTGGCCAAAGTTCTGGAGCAGCACATTCTTACGTATCTCTCTGACCACCTGGAGAAAAATGTCCTACTTGAGGAAAACCAAGCTGGGTTCCGTGCGCATCATAGCACGGAGCTAGTGATGCTATCCATCCTGGATGAGTTAAGGAATAGAGCTGACAAGAAACTTCCTGGGGCCCTGGTGCTATTAGACCTCTCCGTGGATTTTTTGACACCGTTTGTCATAGTCAATTGCTGCTGCGGTTGAGGGACTTTGGCATACAGGGCACTGCACTTGTCTGGCTCGCTTCTTTTCTCCAAGGGAGAACTCAGAGAGTTCAATTGGCGGACCTATCCTCAACCACAGTACCTATTACCTGTGGTGTACCACAAGGTTCTGCCCTTTCCCCTCTTTTATTTAATGTTTACTTACAACCCCTGATTTCGGCCCTTAACCAGATGAACTGCCAAATTTACAACTATGCCGACGACACCCAAATTGTCATCCAAATGGAGGATTGTTCGGATGCACACGCAAGAATGCAGAACATCCTGAGATACACTGCTAATTGGATGTCTCTAAATTCGCTGAAAATCAATCCAGATAAGACAGAGGTGTTGCCAATTACCATCATGGGCAACCCCTGGAATGATCTGTTCTGGCCATCAGAACTAGGAGCGCCTCCAAAACCGGCAGCTGTAGTGAAAAGCCTGGGCATCTCCTTGGACGGGAGTCTGACGATGCAAAGGCAAGTTTCTGGAGTGGTGGGCACGTGTGTGGGCCTATTTCGACAGCTTAGGAAAATTTCCTCACTCTTGTCCTTTGCCACCCTAAGACGCGCTCTCTCTGCCATGATCCTAGCCAGAATGGATTATGGTAACTCACTTTATGCAGGGCTCCCTCAAAAACATCTGAACCGGCTGCAAACTGTTATGAATGATGCCGCCAGATTGATTTTCAAGAAACCCCGGAGAACGCATGCCTCTCCCTTATTGCGTGAACTCCACTGGCTACCGGTCAAACAAAGGGTTCTGTTCATAGGGCTCTGCATCACGCATAAAGCTTTGTATGGAAAGGCGCCAAACTACATCAAAGCCTGTCTGGCCCCATACAAGCCTGGTAGATGGCTGCGTTCTTCAGATGCGACTTTGTTAACTCAACCGCGCTTCATACTATCCACCCTGGGTGGTCGTGCTTTCTCTAACATCTTTCCAGCTGTTTGGAATACTCTACCTACCGATCTGCGCACAGAATCCAACTTGCTGCCTTTTCGGAAAAAACTGAAAACATTGCTTTTTCAGCAAGCATGGGGTGTGCTGTAATTTTTGACGATCGGCTGTAGAATTTGGTTGGTACATACCTGGAAAAGCGCTTAGAGACCCTGGGGTGATTACGCGCTATATAAATCAAATAAATAAATAAATAAAATACTCTGCACTCTCTACTCTGCACTCTCTACTCTGCACTCTCTACTCTGCACTCACTACTCTGCTCACTCACTCTGCACTCACTACTCTGCACACTCACTTTGCCCTCTGCACTCACACTCACGCCACATGAAAGATCGGCTGGTTTAGGGCTCCGGTGTCTATAAGGAACCTCAAGCTGAACCGGAGCCAGGCATCAGGCTGGAACGTGTTCTTTTCAAGCCTTCATAACAAAGCCTGGGCAAGGACCCTGGTAAAGGACCACTGGACTAACACTGTCCGCGAGGGGGCAGTATTGTGCTACCACAGACTCCGTGCGTGTCAAGTGATAAGATTCCCTTCCTTTATGCAGGGGTTGTATAGGACGCTGTCTTATTTGATAATAGAAAATCATTTGCGTTGTCGCTCACCCTCGTTTTCGCCAAAGACTACATTTTCTTTCAGTGTGTATGCTGCTGCTGCTTCATGTGTAATTACCGCTAAAGACGCCCGCATTTTCTACCAGTGTGTGTGTTGCTTCATCTGTAGTTAATGCTAAAGACGTCTGCATTTTCTACCAGCGTGTGTTTTGCTTCATCTGTAGTTAACGCTAAAGACGTCTGCATTTTCTACCAGCAGCGTGTGTTGATTCATCTGTAGTTAAAGGTAAAGGCGCCTCTTTCGGTCCTTCCAACTCATCTGCTCTTCCTGTTATTTACAGCAGTTCCAGTAAATAATGTATATACGTATGATCAAAGATAAGTGGGAAACCTAGGAGTAACCACCGACTCGCATCTGACCCACAGTGCTTTAATTTGTAAAATAAATAAATAAGTGGTAGGGTCAATGCGCAAACAAGTCTCTCATAATCAGAACAAACAGCAGCAAAGGTGCACCACAAAACATACAACAATGAGTGTAAACGACGTTTTAGGAAAGTAAGAAGATATTCCTCAGAGATGTTGGAGTTCTTCTGTGAATCTTTATTTTCAAACGGTAATAAAAACATACAGCCGACGCGTTTCGTCCCAAACTGGGACTTCTTCAGGGCTGTCGGTAAAAAAGACATATATACATACAATCAATCTTTATGTACAAAACTCGTCTTACAATTGAATAAACATTTACAGTGACGAAAACATGTTAAAAACAATGCTGACATAGACGTGGAGCCTATACATGCATTTGATGTTGGGGCTTTGGCAGCGGAGTCTTAATCATACCAAGAGCACGCGGAGGGCTGGGATCGGGAGCCGTTGAGTCCCAATACGGATTTTGGTGCTTTCCGATTGGCCCTATCTCCAGTTTATTCTATGGGCTCGAAATCAATAATCAGAACAGTAACATTCTTAGTAAAAAAAAATGACCGACACAAATCAAAGTTTCAAAGGGTTATATAAAGGATTAACAGGCATAACACAGGAATTATGCCGTCAATAAGTTCATCAGCAAAGCATGCAAGTCATAAGTACAGGGATCTCAAAGTACGGGAAGTAGGGGCTTCTAATTACAGAAAAAAGCATGTCGGGGGACGGGCTCACGGACAGCGGGAGGGGGGATGGGCACACAGACAGCGGGAGGGGGGACGGGCTCACGGACAGCGGGAGGGAGGATGGGTTAACGAACAGCCGAAGCGGGGGACGGGCTCACAGACAGCGGGAGGGGGGGGCGGGCTCACGGACAGCGGGAGGGGGAGCGGGAACAGAAGTAAAATATGCCGCTTACCTGCTAGCCGATGCCAGGCAGACGTCCCTCGTTGCGGTGCCTTCCAGGAGAAATGACTAAAACAAACCCCCCCCCCCCCAAAAAAAAGCACCGCCCACAGCTGCATGACGTAGGCAAAAGCCTAAAAGTCTAGGGAAAGCCCACGAATCTGCTTCGGCTTTGACGGACAGATCTCTGTTCCAATGGCTAGCCTCCATTTATGGAGCTAGCCAATTGAACAGAGGGGCGGCACTACACTCACATACTCTAAACAAAAGATTTTGCCTGCGCAAAACGCTGCTTTCGACAGGCGAAACCTAAAAAGCAGGGCAGGTGGCTGCTGGTTTCATACGATGAACTGTTCCTGGTTGTTTATCAGATGCACAGATGTTTTAAGAGTTGAGGCAGAAGAGAGAATATTTTCATTGTTGTAGGGTGCAACTGAGGGGCACCTGAGATGATTGATATATATCAAACTCCTCAAATAAATAATTCTACTCCTCTTGTAGTAAGGAGCATGGTGGTGAAGACTGATGAGGTGGTAGTAACATTCTCTCCCTGTGTCACTTTAGTTTGATAAGAAAAAAAACTTGGATTGCCAGGTCTACCTCGTGTAGAGCAGGCCCTGTATGAGTCAATCTCTTCGCTTTTCCAAGATATATCTAATTTAAAACCAGAGGCAACTCATTCTCTTCAGTGTGTATTCCCATGTCAGCCTGATCATGCACATTGTTTTCAGTTCATTAGTCATGGTTACACTGCAGTTACCATGCCATAAATTAAGTTGCATTTCAAGCTTCTGTATTTCTGAACGTGGATAGACTTGTTTCCTGCTCCCTTGTCAGGAGTGATGACATGTGTTGTTCCTGCTCTTCATACAAATATGTTATATGGTGGGATGGCCATCGTACTTGCAAGTGCAAGCACTCCATGCCTTTTCAGACAGCTGGTTCCCTTGCCTGAAAGAAGTCGCACCGATGTGCACTATATTCTTTTTGTACACCAGCTATGAAAACACTCCGTAGAATGGTGGAGATTCATAGCTTGTCTCTAGGAGTGTGATACCAGTGAGGGTTATATTTTCAATCTTCGGGCATTGGTATGAGGGTGGGTCGGTCAGCTATGTGCTTGACTCCTAGCACAGTTTGCATATTTGTTTTGTTGCAACCATGCACAAACAATGCTTGTGATTCTGCTTCTTCGCCAGCTGTGAATGCAAATGGTAAAACCATTAAGGGTGACACTAATAAGGATTATGTTCTAAAATCTGCAATTCAGAAGCAACTGTTGCTGTGGTTTTCATCATTCTTTATCCATTTACACAGAATGGTATCGCTCAATCCTGCCACTCGAATAGAATATAGAGAATACTGTTAGGTGTGGTAACGCTCTTGCGTTAGCGCACTAATGTTCCGCTAGGCGGAACAGGAAGCACGGCATACGGAAACGTAAGGCGGCCATTTTATGATTGGCGCCGACCGTTTCAGAGCGATTCAGTTGTGTATCCCCGACGCTCCGTCTTCGAATAAAGCAACTACACATTCAAACCACGTGTAGGTCTTCTTTTACAATATTACAATGGCGACGAGGCTTCAGGATTAACGCGGAACCCCAGGAAAATTGCAGAAGAGCAATCGAGGTCAGAGGACGCTGATCCAGCCGGCGTGCTCGCAACCCAAGTGATTTACACCACGACGGAGCGTGGCAGAGGGCTACACCTGTCACCACACGGCGCACACCCCAGCCTGAGGCATACAACAAGATCAGGCAGCGGAGGTAGGCCTGCAAGCGCCCAGGGCACCACGCACCACGGAGGCTCGAACGAGCGAGCGAGCATAGCGATAGAGCCCGCGCTAACAGGAGGCGAACCGAGGGGCAGTGGGGAGCATCGCCCCAGGGAGAATAAGACCAGCCAAGCAAACTGGCGGAACAGAGTGAGGGCAGAGGGGAGTCATCCACCACTCGCCCTGAAGAGACAGCAGTCGCACAGGCAGTAGGAGGGGCAGGGGTGCAGACACTACCTACCCCTTCCCACGCACAGCTAAGAGAAGATAGCGAGAGTGACCCTGAAGAAGGGGACGCGACCAGGCATAACGCCCCAGGCAGCCACCAAGGGAAGACAGTTTCTGTACAACCCACCAGGAACAGAACAGGCAGAATGGCGGTGCATTCATCGTCCCTCACGCAACTTGTACCATTCCTAACCAACCCAGGGGAACCGGAGAGGCTATGGGAGGACTGGAAGAGGTATTTCCTCAACTACCTCGACGCATTAGAGGAGGAGGCAGGCGCTCCATACTCCAGCAAAAGAAGAAAAAAAATCTTGCTACACAACCTAGGCCCGGAGGGGATCAGAATCTACGACCCCATCGTGAAAGTGGAAAGAGATGCTGCAGACACCGATGTCTTCAGCCATACCATTGCTGATCTAGATGCACATTTCCGGCCCTTGGTGTGTGTCGCTATTGACCGCTACAATTTTTTCCAAAGGAAGCAAAAGAGTAGCGAAACTATAGATGAATATGTCGTCGCCCTGCAGAAACTCGCCATCTCATGCAAATTCGGCGCGCTACACGACGATCTCATCCGAGACCAGATTATCATGCACACGTCGAGCTCCCATGTCCAGGAGAAACTATGGGTGAACGGAGATGCCCCACTCAAAGAAATTTGGGCCATGGTAAAGAAAGCTGAACTATCTAAACGCTGTGCCCAAGCAGCTAAGAAAGAAACAGGAGGTACGCAGTCGGTGTGCCAGATTTCGACACAACAGAGAGGGGAACGCCCTAGGCAAAGGGAGCCGCAGAAAAAAACGGATGGCAGAAGGCAGAAGTCCACCAATCCCACAGACCAGAAGGGGAATAAGGGAGGACGTCCGAGCTGCTACAGATGTGGGAGTGTTAACCATCTGGGTAATGACAAGGCGTGCCCGGCGTTCCGAGCAAAGTGCTCGTATTGTGGAATATTTGGCCATTACGAGAAAGTATGCCACCGGAAACCGAAAGGGACAACTGTGAAGTTCGTTGACCGAGAACAACAAGACGATACCAACGAATCGGAAGGAACTGATGACCAAGAGGAAATCCTGTACATAGATGTCCAGGTATTGGAGATGGACGACTCAGGAAATGACAAGCCCCGATTAGACATGCACATCGGAGGTATACCGTTGGAAATGATAGCGGACAGTGGAGCTCCCATCTCAATAATTCAAAGGAAAGTATGGGAAGACAAATTTGCGTCCACACACGGTGAGAGACTACGTCCCATGGATTTGCGTCCTGTCACATACACCGGGCAGAAGATCCCGATGTTGGGGTACTGTTCCCTGTCGTTCCAGTTCAGGGACCGCCAAGCCATGTGCAAACTGTACGTAGCGGAGAAAGGCCCATCAGTCCTGAGCTGGAGAGACCAGGGTGCCTTAGGAATCCAGCTGAATCCAGGAGGAATTGAGAAAATCCTGCTTATGGACATGGAGAAAAGAGACGATGTGGAGTCATGGAAGAGGGCGTACCCAAGAGTGTTCAATGGCCAAATCGGGGAGCTGGCGAAATACAAGCACCTAATCAAGCTAAAAGAAGGAGCAACGCCAGTGGTGCACAAAGTGAGGAACATCCCGTTCAGGAGCAGAGAGGCAGTACAACAAGAGCTGGACAGACTCGAGAAAGAAGGGGTGATCAGAGCCATAGAAAGTGCAGAGTGGCTTTCTCCCTTGGTGGTAGCTCAAAAACCCAACGGCAAAGTCAGACTATGTGTGGACCTGAGGGAATTGAACAAAAATATACTTGTCGACAAGTTCCCCCTGCCACGCATAAACGAGATGTTGTCAAAAACCAAAAACATCAAATGGTTTTCAACTGTGGACCTGTCGTCGGCCTACCATCAGGTCAAGCTACACCCCTCCTGCACACACCTCACCTCCTTCATCACACCATTTGGTTGTTATGAATTCTTAAGGATGCCATTTGGCCTAGCTTCGGCGGCCGCAGTCTTCCAAAAGATGATGCACAAATTGCTGAGAGGAGTAGTCGACGTTCAATTCTTTCAGGATGATATCCTAGTAATGGGGAAGTCCATGCACGACCACAATGAAAAGCTCCACAAAGTATTCAAGATCCTACAGGACAATGGACTGACAGCAGAATGGTCGAAATGCAGATTGGGAGTGAAATCGGTCACTTATTTAGGCCACGAAATAAGTGAAGAAGGGATTAGGCCCAAAACCGCCAACATGAAGGCCATTCAAGATGCACCCACCCCGTGCAGGAATGAGGACGTTCGGTCATTCTTGGGAATGGCCGAATATTACAGCAAGTTCGTGCCACAATTTGCTTCCAAGACGCACCACTTACGACAGCTGCTCAAAGAGAGGAACAGATTCCAGTGGGGTCAGGCAGAACAAGAAGAGTTTGAGACATTAAAGAAGGAGATGAGTACCACCATCCCACTCGAAGGATTCGATCCCCAGGCAAAGTCAATCCTCACGATGGACGCAAGTGACCGAGGGTTGGGGGCAGTCTTAATGCAACAAACTGAGAAGGGAGAGATACACACAGTCAGCTTCGCATCCAGATCCCTAGCCCCCAACGAAGAAAAGTTCAGCGTGGTGGAGAAGGAGATGCTGGCAGTGGTGTGGGCCATGGAGAGATTCCGCCAGTACCTGTGGGGAGCGCGATTCCTAGTAAAAACGGATCACAAACCTTTAGTCCGAGTGTTGACATCGAGTGGCCATGCGCATGCCACACCTAGGATCGCAAAAATGACTCTGCGCCTGTTAGACTTTCTCTACGATGTGGAACACATCCCCGGGCCACAAAACAAAGTGGCGGACTTCCTTAGCAGAGCAGCAGCCATGGAAGCTGAGAGTGACCAAGAAGAACAGGAATGGGCAGGCTACGTGGTCGCCACGATCCAAGAGGCAGAGAAAGTGATTAGTATGCAAGAGTGGGAGGAAGCATACAAAGAGGATGTCGACCTCGAAGCCATCAAGGGATATGTCGTCCATGGATGGCCGGAGAAGAGACACCTAAGAGAAGAGCTCCGAAGGTACTGGGAGGTCAGAGAGGAACTATCACTGGCCGAGGACTCCGTCTTCCTGTTGAGAGGAGACAAGGTGATACCACCCAAAGGCGTACTGGAACATCTGATGGTTTTACTACATGAAGGGCACCAGGGCATCACCAAGACCAAAGCCCTTGCCAGGCAAGCTTACTGGTGGCCGGCCGTCGATGCACAGGTTGAAAGGCACGTGAGACAGTGCGAATCTTGTGCCAAGGCAGACAAATCTCAAAATCTAATCAGACCACCCCTGGGGAAATTCCCCATACCAGATGGACCGTGGGAAATGCTGTCAGTGGACATTTTAGGACCAGTCCTAAACAAAGCAGGGACTCAGAAATACGTAGTAGCACTGGTGGACAAATTCTCCAAATGGCCAGAAATCGAAGTAAGAGAAAACATGGACACGGAGGCGGTGGTGAACTTCCTACAGTCCACATTCCTAAGAGAAGGTATTCCGAAGATCATCATTAGCGATAATGGTCCTCAGTTCACTTCGACAAAATGGACAACCTTCACCGAAAGGAACGGGATAGAAGTGAAGCACCCACCCATCTACCATCCCGCGGGCAATGGCCAGGTGGAGCGGTTTAACCGCATGATCATGGGAACCATCCAAGCTGCCATCAACGACGGTTTAGATTGGGAGAAGGAGCTGGAAAAGATGGTCTGGGCATACAGGATCACTCCGGGCAGCACCGGGTACAGCCCTTTCAAGATTTTGAGGGGGAAAGAAGCGTTCACCAAGAACAATCCGGCGTGGAGGAAGTTGGTGATACAGAGCAGATGGTCTCCGGCAGTGGTGAAAAGGAACCTGGAAAGAGCACAGGAGATCTACACGACACACTTTAATAAGAACCACAAAGTAAAGAGAGCAGAGCTAGAGAAAGGGGACTGGGTAAGAGTCAAACTAGCCGTCCTCAAGAAGAAAGGTGAGAGCAAGTTCTCGCCGCCATTACAAGTTTTGGAGCCGTACGACCGATCGGCCTTGCTGAGCGACGGAAAGGTAAGGTCGCAGGACAGGATGGCTAAGTGCAGCAGGATCATCAAAGAGGAATGTGATGTGGGAGATGGTCCAGAGAATGTCGAAGAAGATGGAGAAGAAGAAAGTGGCAGAGAAAGAAATGTGAACGTAGAAGAAGGACAGCAGGAGGTAGCCGAGAACGACAATGACGCAGGAGAGCGAGAAGGACAGAGGAGCGAAAGGAATGGAGAGAGGGACAAGGACATGACGGTCAAGAGTGGTACTCAAGGTAAAAAGAGCATGGAACAGGAGTGCAGAGAGGGAACGATGAAGGTGAGAACCAGAGTGGGAAGAGAAGTGAAGACACCAGAGAGATTCAAAGACTTTAACATGGACTGGAAGTAAGAACTTTTATTGTTGATTCACTGTGAGTAAAGGGGGGAGATATGTGGTAACGCTCTTGCGTTAGCGCACTAGTGTTCCGCTAGGCGGAACAGGAAGCACGGCATACGGAAACGGAAGGCGGCCATTTTATGATTGGCGCCGACCGTTTCAGAGCGATTCAGTTGTGTATCCCCGACGCTCCGTCTTTGAATAAAGCAACTACACATTCAAACCACGTGTAGGTCTTCTTTTACAATATTACATTAGGTAAGGTGTGAATTTGAAGACACGAATCTTAAAGTCCAATGCTGAGTTCACCACACAGTTAACCTGTTCCCTCTGGCAACCCTATGTTAATCCATTTAGCATTTTCTTTTTGCAGACTAACACTTAATTGTTGTATGATCCTTGTTTTGCCACTGATATGAATCTTTCTTTTTTTTTTTAACCATGTTTTGTAATTTTGCCCAACCTAGCCAGCAGAGCAGTGGAATCACAAGCTGATAGTCGTAAATGTCTATGCATGCATGTATGTGATTTTGCATGTGTGTGAGAATGTTTTAGACAATACATATTTGGGCTCAAAGTGCCCCTGTTTACAGTGCTCTGGCAGACTTTTCCTCATCAAGCCCAGCTGAATAGAAGGCCTTATTGACTGGCTAAAAATATTACAGTGGTTGGTTTATTTGAAAGTTGCTTTCGAAATAGGTTTTGGAGAAATTCCATGTTGAAAAACTTCCAAAATAATGTTTTATCTTTCCCTTTTCTTTTTAATACTGTCCAGGAGACTGCACTGGCTCTGTGCGTCCAATAAGCGGGTTTAAGTGAAGTCGAAGTCACGACAAAGGCAATCTGCAGTAATTCATTTACCCCAATGAGTAGTGGCACAGAGCGCAGCCTTTTCGGTTTACATAAAATGTCACAGTAACTCTTCTTCTTTCTCCAGTGTTACAATGCAGTGTTTTGTTACAGTTTATTAAGACTAGTATACCTGCACATTATTAAGGAGATTGTTAGATGGTAGCCTGCACAGGGTCTCCCACAAGCCTGCCAAATGGCACCAGAGTCAACATCCTGGTCTGCCCGTAGCCAAGGCTTGTTTGTGATTACAGATGGGCACGGACGCTGTTAGGTAACTTCACACGTGTTCCAAATATACATGACTCCGCTCTTCAGTCGAGGCAAAAATGGTTAACAGTGAAAGAAATAAGCTTGTTGGACTTCAGTGGACTGGTCTTTTAAATTGGCCAAGCGATCTGCTGAGCCATAAAAAGGACCCTGGAAAAAAACCAGGAATATACAAAGACAAGCCTTTTCAGCACAGTAATGAGCCTCTACTAATCTGTAGCATCCAACACTTTTTGAAATGTACACATCATTGTCTTATGTAAATCTACATTGTGATCAACTTTCGATTTTCCATCTGTCCGAGGGGTAAGGACATGCTTAAAATGTTATACGTGCAAAGCCTGTGTATTTTAATTCTCACCAACAGGGGTCCTCTCCTTTGGATAGCAAGGTGTTTACTGTGTAGAGTGTTCTGAGGATTTACTTGTGTGTAGATTTGCAACACTCACTTTTTCTGCCAATTATTTTCTAGCTATGGCTCCTATCTGGTGTGGAAGGAGCTCGGAGGCTTCAACAAAGAGGCAGTTGTTCCTCTTGGACTTTACGCTGGACAGCTGGCACTAAACTGGGCATGGACTCCACTATTCTTTGGTGCTCACAAAATAGGATGGGTAAGTGTGCATTTGAAACCATCGCCCCGTTTGCGTGCTTTTGTTGAATTCTTTGTTAGCTTTCATTTTAAAAGACCTATCCTTTGAACACAGCATTTCCAGTCATGTATGGATACATGTATCTACATGCATATATTCTATAGTTTTGATTTTTTTATGACACTAATGTAGGAGGTTGGTTTAGTATATGGTGCACACTTATTTAAGCGAAGCACCTTGCACTAATCCAGAAAACCCTTATGGTGATTTTAGTAGTCTTAGACAACCATTGAATGTTCTCTGCGTGGTAGTTGTGGAGAGCAGCCTTCAGGCATAGTCCAGAATGAGTGTTAAGCAGCTTGTTTTACCAGATCTAATCATTTAGTGTAGGTTAAAGGAAAAAGAACCACACAGTACATTCATAAAAATATGTCTATTTATTATACAACACTCACTACACACTGGTATATCTCCTACCCGGATATATCAACACAAATACACACAATGCTTCAATTATAAACAGCTATCTAAGCACAATACACAGTGGTCTCCAAGGGGAGACCAAACCATAAACTAAGAAAGTGGGATGAGAACTGCGACCGAAGTTGGGACTTGTACCAGGAGACTCAAAAGAGCTGGGGACCCAAGGTAAGTATCCAGGAACACCACGGAGGATGTGTGCAGAGTTGAAACAGCAGCGTACGCAGTAGAAGTCAACGGGTAAGTCGTGGTTGCAGTTTTGAAGAAGGACCCTTCCCAGTCAACCCTGAAGAATCCCACATAGAAGACAGAAGATAGGAGCGTCACTTCACCCGTGGATACCCCAGGAACCAGGATTCTAAACCAGGGAAGCCGGGTGCATAGGTGCGAAGTGACATTGGAAATCGCCGTAAACAACAGGAGCAGCAGACCGGTTAGTTTTGTTGCAGTGCCTGCAGATGCAGGGGAGTGACTCGTTTACTTCAAGGGAGGTTACTTTGGATGTCCTTGATACCCACCGGTCTGTTGAAGATCCTGGAAGAAGCACAGACCTAGACGACGAAGACTTGCAGAACAGCGAGACCAGGAGCAGACAACCAGTTGGGTGGGCACCATGTTGGTAGCTTAAGTGAAGCATACCATGTAGGTGAATTTCCTTTTTTTGTTATGGAGGTTCCCAATCCTTGATACAGTCTTGGTTCCAGGTAAAATTCAGCGAAGTCCAGGTGTCCAGATGGTCAAAGAGTGATCTGGTTTCAGTCTTGAGTCTTAGCCCATGACTAATCTGAGGCCCCAACTGCAAGTACGCCCTCTCATACCCTAAGTATGAGGTTAGGCTGACCCAGGAGTCTCTCCCAGAGGAGGGGCTGGACCGAGGGTAGGATACTCTCATTTCCTTTGTTCAGTTTCTAGCCGGAGCGGGTGCCAAGGGCTCCCAGAACTGGTTGTAACAAGAGTGTGCAAGGAGGGCACCAAACGTGCCTTTCAAAGCAGTCTGGTGGTGCTGGCAAGCGCCCCCACCCCAGCCCAATACACTAAGTCTTGTCTGAGAGTTGGTCACACTCACTGTGACAGGAAACCTATTGTTCTACCTTCCCTTCCTCAGCTCAGCCGCAGAAGGGCAGAATCGTGTCTAGGGTCGGCAGCAGAACAAGCTTGCTGGCAGATCCTGGAAGGCTGTTACCGGGAATACTGGGGGCTTCCCGTAGGAGCACCCCAGTGCATGGAATCATACTTCCAACACCGGTAATGGTGTTGGAGTATAATTCCAACATGTTTGATACCAAACATGCCCAGGTTCGGCACAGCCAATATATATAGTTAGTCATCGCATATTGACGCATGGCCACTATATGCAAGAAAATGACTGACTGCACTTCCAAAGCCCGGATAATTGAACCCAGGCTTTGTAGGGAGACACCCTCACACTTATAACGTAGCACCCTGCCTTCAGGATTGAAAGGCCTGCCTTAAGGCTGATTTTTTGTGAAGTGACCTCCGATATAAGGAAGCTTATATCTGTCGTAAGTGGTGCTAGCACCAGCTTAGACAGTCTGCCAAGGCAGGCATCTAGTAATAGTTTGAGTGGTCTCTCATGGGTGGCACAATACATGCTGCAGCCCATGGGAGACCCCTGGTGTACTTATGCCCCGGGTACCTTAATACCATGTACTAGGGACTAACAAGGGGACACCAGTAGATAATTGTGGTAATACCAAAGTACTTGCCATGTTAAATTTAGGGAACAACCACAGTACCGTAGTGTCCTGATTAGCAGGATTCCAGCTAGACTAGTCAATAAAACATATTGACACCAGCAAAAAGTGGGGGTAACCATGAAGGCGAATCCTACTTTCCCACAACTAACTTATGTGTTCTAGTTGTTTTTAAAAATAAAATGCAAAACTTGGGTAAGCCATTCGGTCTAACCAGGTTTTAATGCAAAAAAGAAAGCAGCACAGCAAGTAATCCAAAGATAATTGTCTTATCATCTGAACAAAGCTCTCACTAGAAAAGGGTCAGTTGGAGCCTAATGCTAAAGTACATTTAAATTTATGACAGTCTATGCAGATGACAAGATCTTCTGTGGGAGGGTGCGCAAGAAGGTCTTGCGGAGAAGATATCATTCATGCATACAATTGAGTTTGTTATTCTCCTTAGATTACGCTTCTAGTTCCAGTACAGAAAACAAGGTTATGCTTTGTAGGAAAGTGCATGTGAACTACCTCGCCATGCACTGCTTATTATCACCTAACTATAACGTCACTTTGTAATAATCCTGAGGTACGTAACAATATACGCTTGTTTCCATACTTTATGATCACAATTATTGTACCCTTCTAACGTGAAGAAACATGGGTATGGTGTGTGCCAAAAACCTGTATGTAATAAAAGAATGAATAGGCCTGACGTATTTTTCAAGATAAATGAGACCTTTTGTATTTGTAAACATTTCAGGATTCTGAATGTGTTTTAAATGTTATGTGCAAAATTCCCTCCAGCTAAATGTTATCCATTGTGTAGTATTTATTAGCAATGATCATTAGATATACGAATTAGGCTGGGCAACATTTCAATTACACTGGCCTGATTTGTATAATTTCATGAATTTCCATTGCTGTTTTCCTCAAATGACACCATTATGCTATGTTGTGTAGTTATTGTTGCATTTTCTGGAAAATTATAGTGTGGGAATGATACAAACAACCAGAACATGAGCGACCATATTTTGCATCCTAATTTTTTTTGGGGTGCTAATTTTTAGCGTCAAATGTTCTTTTGTGTACAAAATTGCCTGAAGAGCACATTTCATGTTGAAATGTAGCTAGCTCTAAATGGGAATTTTGCATTTTGTGTAACTACGTATAATTGTCCAGAAATGTCACATTATTACACTAAAGCAATTTATGAGTTTTGCACATCCCTAATATGAACCTTTAATTTAAACACACCACCGCCTCGTTTCCTTAACTTCCCCAGAACTTTGTTTCAAAAGGATAAACAATAAATCGGACCATTAGTCATAAATAAAAATAAAGGTAAATGCAGGTTGAAAGCAAACGGGCATTCCTGGAATCCGCAATGCATTCCATTGGCAGTTTAACCCTTAGCAGAAAGACACTTTGTGGTGGAAGAATATATGAACAGCAGACTGCCTTACTGCCCTTTTCCACTTTACCAAATCATTTTTTTGCATTTCTCATTCTTTATTCCTCTTTAGAAGGAATATATTCCTTTGAACATTACTTTTATGGCGGTGGCAATGAAAGCTTGTTCATTAGCGCTTTTGGGCCCGGCCCTTCCAATTTGCAGACTTTTAAAATTAATTGCCTCAGTCTAACTCCGTCTTACCAGCAATGTTAAAAGTATCTGACTGCCTTACACTCTTCCAAGCATGGTCATGTAGACAGGTGTGGACAATAGAACTACTCTGCATGTGAGCATATGTGAGGCAAGATGGCGACCGTCAGCTCTGATGAGTGAGCTGGCTGCTCCTGCACTCCCGCATCCACACGAGGATTGAGCATATGGCGAAGGCAGAGGAGGAAGGTGGGTACTAAATGCTGCTCGAGACCTGAATACAGCTGAGACTCACCAGTAAGCTGGGCTGTGCGGTTGGCCTGTGGCTTCATTCCTTGCTCGTTATTCGCGTCTCCGCAGCGAATACATTGTCTCAGCGAGGAGCTGGCAGTGGAGGCTGAGATGCCCAGTTGTAACAGTAGCAACTCTGAAACACAGAAGTTCGGGTGGAGGAAACCATAGCGCGCTCACGATGCCGCCAAAAGCCGGAAGAGGGAAACCCCGGCTTCAGGCTAATTCCGCGGCTGCAGCAAAGACTGCAGAGATAGCTAGCGATAAAACTATCTCCAACTCAAGTGGCAAAGCAAACAAGGGGGATTGCGCTACCAACACCAGTACAGACAAAGAGCTCATACTACACGGCAGAGATACTAACAACCGCTCCGATAAGCAAACTATTCCCCAGTTCTTATAAGCGGGGAAAGGCAAAGAAAAAGATGCTCAGACTCAGGGCACAAGTCCTAAAAAAAGAAGTGGGGGGACGCTGACGTCACGACAGGAAGTGATGTCACGAAAGGTGGCTTGCACCATCAGACTCATTGCCTCCCCTCGCTCACCCCTTAGATGCGTGTGCATCAGAGAAGCCAGCGCGTGAGCAGCGTTCTGAATAAGCTCTGATCTCGCCCCAGAGAGGCCAAAGAGTGAATGTGTGGCTCCATTTGCTCCAGTTATCGAGATCCCGATAAAATAACTGGGGGATCGCCGTCCAGCCGCGTGGTACTCCGACTAGAGCCCTGCAATGGGCAATGGTGAGGTAAAACCAGCAGAAGGATCGCCAGGCAGGAGCATGAGCCCCCCGCAGACTGTAAAGTGGGTTATCCAAACTTGAGACAGTACTAATTAATGGCGAGCTGGAGCTGGAGATGTCTTTGGAATCTAGCATAACTACTAACGCTAGTGCTGGAAATCAGGAAAGTGCTGACACTGGTATTGCTGGTATCTGTAAAAAGCCGGAACAGCCGTGCAGTGAGCCTCTCATGAAGGAGGCAGACTTGGTGTATTTGGTGGAAAAGTTGTTTTTCACATTCTGACCACTCAGAGGCATCCAGTGATGATGCACTAGGAAGTGGGCAGGCACAGAAGAACCGACAAGGTGGGATATGAGCAATCATAGTAGTACCGCCCCAGAGAATACTGGAGGGGACTCATCGGAGAGCATCTCTCGGACAATGCGTAAGAACATTCTACTGACAGAGGATCTGAGGCATCCAGATAATAACAATGGAAGCAATGTGGAGCGATGGGATAACTCCTTCTCTTCAGAGTTAAATATGAGAGCTAGGATTGCTGATGAGACAGACAGGATAGATATTTTGCCACGGAGAGCGTCAGAACCAGCAGAAGAGGTAGCTTTGGCTCTCATATATCAAACTATTATGACTCCTAGAGAGGAAACATGGGCAGAGAGCCCGAGGACACAAAATGCCTGTTACAAAAGGCAAAATTCGGTTAGTTGTATAGTCAAAACTTGTACAGAGTTCACCACAAGGATCACTGAGGTTCGTATCTCCTGTCTGGAGGTTGAGCTGGCAGCACAAAAAACGCTGACTGAGAACTTGCGAACAGTGAAGGATGACACGCAGTGGAAACTTACTGATTTAGAAAATCGGGCTCGGCGAAATAACTTGCCCTTCAAATTCCGAAGGGCCTGGAAGGACAGGATCCACGCAAATTCATCATTGAATTATTTACGCAGGCTTTTCCGCAACTCTCCGAATGGGACTGGCAGAGAGAGGTGCAGAGGGCACATCGTTTTCCCATTACCTTTAGAGCTCGGTCTGATCAAATGGCAACAGCAACTAAGCCTAGAGCCATACTGATTTTGCTTAACAACTTTTTGGCACATGAAGCTGTATTTAACTATGCACAGCCTGATAGAAAAAGAGCTGGGAAGGGCGTGGAGTTTTTGGTCAGACCAGATTACTGCCATCAGATGGTAGAGAAGCGCTGGCAACTTCGCCAACTCATTGCACCATTCCAAGCTAAAGGGGCCTCAAGCTTTCTTGCTTAATCCAGCCAAGTTGACGACAGGAGAGCCCGCACCCGGCGAACAGGAGCAGGACCCGCAGTCTTTCGGCATTTGTGGGGTCAGGAGGCGGTGTTTATTATCCCAAAGAGCCCCGGTGTGTGCAGGCAGTGTAGTGGAGACTCCCCCACCCCTCCACCTTCCAGCCTCTCTCAGTTCCCCAGCAATCAGCAGTTTGTTGTAATGTACCTTTACTTAATACACCCTCCCTACTGAGGTTCTCTCCCTGCTGCTCAGCGGTGATAACATCAGATGGAATGTTGATTGTGTTGGTTTGGATGAGTATGTCAGTTGGTGTGGATGGGCTGAGCAGTGGAGAGCCTGCTCCTGGTGGGGCACTCTTATGGATCGAACTACATCTGGTCACCTGTAACTATGAAGAGATCTATAGAATAAAGTAGAGATTGTATTCCCTCCTTCACCTGGTCCACGCCTCTGTCTTCAATTGTAACACTGGCGACGATTCAAAGAACCCATGGAGCTACCTTGGATGGATTGACTTTTAAGACTGAAGTAAATGAAGCTGTTTTTGAAGAAGTAAGAAATTTAAGACATTTCCTACTGTCTGGAAATTATTGGACTTAAAACAATCAAGTAAGTGAACTTAAACTTATGCTTTCGATGAAACTAGGCACCCAATTGCCCCACCAGTGACCCTGCCAACGGTCGCCCTTACTAGATTGTGCCAGTTTCTATTTACCTGCCTACAGCCTGGAAAATGTGTCCGCATATAACTTATGTGCCTAAATGAAACTTATAGCGAGTTTTAAATGTGTTGATGTGGACGAGAGTCAAGTGAGACTTCAGCGTTAAGAACCCTCACCATCACATGTAATCTTTGAAATGACAACACATGGATTTAGTTGCTCCTGCGGTAAGAGTGACACGCAGTTTATTTTTGTAAGAGTATGCTGCCCGGCGTGTGAAATATATGAGCAGATTTATAGTCTGACAGCTGTCCTCTGTTACTGGCATTCGGAGTGGAAGTTAACACCCTGCTCACTCGGTGTTGTTTTTGACTTTATAATGACTATCTACTGAGAAACACGAAGGATTTAAGATATCAAGATCACGAAAATATAGCAGCAGTGTTGGAGGTCTTGGCTGTTTGGAAAAAAAATAACGGCAATGTTGCTTGCTCGTGTTCTGGAGCTGTGCTGGAGAAGTACGTTGTGGCAAAGAGCAGCTGAGAGGAATGAAACCTGTTTTTTCTGCGCGGGAGAGCAACGTTGTGTTATGAATGTTTTGATATTATTTTCCACATTTTTCGGGTCTGCGGGAAATCGTGTTTTGATCTCAATTTTAAACACATTTTCTTCAAATGATTGTTTAACTGTCACTAAACAGTTTAAAAATGAGGCTCAGCACGCGCAATCTTACCTGCTCCTCGAAGGCTTGTGATGTCCTCGTGGGTCTCCTCCTGCATTCTGGTCTGCGCGCTGTGGATTTCTCTTCTGCCTGCATGCCCTAACGTGCCGAGGGTCATCCGGCACAACGTGCGCTGTGTGCCGCCATCTTGTGATGGGCGGCCTCATCTTCCTTTCCCTTTCTTCTGAATGTTTGCCGCCAACCACGCTGTGGACAACGCGATATTTATTGCCCATTAAAAAAAAAAGAAGAAACAAACGTTCAGGCATGGCGGGTTCTGGGACTACACTAGGAGTAAGCTTCCTCCGTTATTTGATAAAACGCAAAGTCTTTTCCTGAAGCGTGGCAGACTGTTGGTTAACGCACTCAAGTTTGCAGTGGACTCATTCTAATGACTTGTGCTATTTTGCTATTTTGGTTCGGGTGAGAAATCGCTCACTGTAACGATGGTCATTATTTTTATCTGACTTTTATTCTAATTTATTGTTCTTTGTAATATGTGTTCTACCATTTTCATGGGTGTATAAATGTTCTCATATGTTCCTATTTAATGTAGGGTGATGACTCTGTGCACATTTTGGTTTAAAGATAGCCTGTCTGTTTTACTTTCTGTCATGACCATGTAATGTAAATGTGTCCTATATTTTTCTAGGTTTTCCTGTGTTTGTGGGAACGTTTTGGTTTAACTGTAACTTGTATTACCTTGGGTTAGAATTACCCATAGTGTGCGTGAGAGTGTTTTGAGGTTTAACCTTACCCTAGTTTGTCGTGTTTGTTATGGGTTTATAGTTACCCAAAGGTAATTTTTAGTTTGTTCTGGGTTAAGGGATACCCTGGTTTGATTTACGTCTTTGGATTGTGCATTTTTGGTTGTGCACGTTGGGTTTGGTGATTCTCATAATAGTTATGAGGCTGGTTTTTGAGTGTATCTTTGGGGTATGTATTGGACTGTACGTTATAGATACGCATGTAGAGTATTTTTCGGACTGTGTGTTACTGGTGCACACAGGGAAGTTTTCTTCTAGTGTTACTTCTCCTTTTTGTTTTGCTGTTACCCTGTATGTGCTTATGCCTCAAGTAGGTGTTTGGGGCTGTGCATTTTAGTTGCGCTTGTGGAATTTGGAGATTCTCACGATATATATTTACTTTGGTTTAAGCAGACCATCATATGCTTGCTCTGGGTTAAGGGATACCCATATTGGTTTTTAGAGTGTTTCGGGGGTTTTATTACCCTGTCTTAGTTGGGGCTGTGTCTTTCCATTTCTTTTGGGTAGACCTGGTTCTTTCTTTGGTTTGTGCAGTTGGGGGTTGTAGATCCCTCTTCTGCCACTGTTGTGTGCCTTAGTTTGTGGTGCACTTCGCTACTCATGATTGTGCCCATAGTTTGGGACGTGAGTTTAGTGGATAGTTTCCACTGGTTTTGAAGTTTGTTTTAATTAACTTGCCTTCTTTTTGTTTGTGATCTTTATGAAAGGGAGATGGGTGTAGTATTTGAGTTCTCATCCATCTTCATTTGTCCTCATTTGTATGTTTGGAAACTTTCATGCATTTGTTGTTGTGATCACTTTAGCATGGGGATGATGTATAATTTTTCTTATTATTGCATCCTCTTTTGTCGTAATGTGTGTTTTATCATCTTCACATGTGGTGTTTGTTTTCTATCATTATAAAGCAGGGGATGTGTTGTAATGTACCTTTACTTAATACACCCTCCCTACTGAGGTTCTCTCCCTGCTGCTCAGCCAGTGATGACATCAGATGGAATGTTGATTGTGTTGGTTTGGATGAGTATGTCAGTTGGCGTGGATGGGCTGAGCAGTGGAGAGCCTGTTCCTGGTGGGGCACTCTTATGGATCTAACTACATCTGGTCACCTGTAACTATGAAGAGATCGAAAGAATAAAGTAGAGATCTTATTACCTTCTTCACCTGGTCCACGCCTCTTTCTTCATTGTAACACAGTTCTGGCAGTCTCAATGATGCGTGTTCTTATGAAGGGATTTCTGATGGCGGTAAGCCGATCAGAGCGCCCATCACTCTTCCTTGTGGCCCTGACGCTTTGCTTTTGATGACGTGGCTGCTTTCAAACTAGCATGATATGCTCTGCATTGGCTCAAGATTTTACCTCTTGGGAAGGACTTTCATCCTCTAGCTCCAGACCGAAGTACGGCCCCACTTGTTTAGTAATTTTTTTCAACACAATGGGACCTGGTGAGAGGCACAATCACAGGGTAACCAGGAAATCCTTTAAGAGAGTAGACACCAGAAGAATATGGGGGCTTATTTACAAGCCTCTTGCGCCACTTCTGCGTCATTTGTAACATGGGAAAAATGACATCCTGGTGACGTAAGGGGCTTGTAAATAAGCTCCATGGTTTGTAACGAGAAAATACATTTTCCATTGCAAGCCCTGCAACTTGGTAATTTGTATGGTTTGTGATAAGAACATGTGGTTTTTGAATGCATTGAACCATGGACACTCGCAAACATTTTCCTTGGGGCCAAAAAGTTTGGTCTGTGGTGTGACCGAGCTCACAATTGTGCCAGCAGGGTGGTGGTTGAGAAAGGGGGGAGGGTTGAAGCAAAAGGTGGGTGTAAGCAAAGGCAATCATGTATATCTAGTGGCTGAACTGACTTGCGCAATTACTTCAGTGCAGTGTACTTTGCTTTAGATTGCGGAATGGTCTCTACAGTTGCGTTCAGTAACACATGGCTTTCTCTCACGTGTCGGACTTGTGCATGCATCACTTTGTCATCTCACTATCTTGTCATAGCATCGAGGTGGGGTCAGCACTTACTACACCTCGGACCACAAGGACTGCACTGATAAAGATAAAATCATGGACAGTTCAAAGAGGAGTTCAACTATCCCAAGGTCAACATCCCTACTAGGGAGAGACTATACAGGATCCCCTTGCCAAAAAACTCCAGGAAACCTTCTTGGGTGGAAAAGTTGTTTTCCAGCACACATAGAAGGTGGGACCTGCATATCTACTTTGGTCTTCTGTTGTGGCAAAGTTCCGATCTGGAGTAACCCCTAAAAACACTCTGTCACAAGCATAAACAAGCATTGAAAATGCAATAGGTCTCGCTTTTGATTAAGCCATTTGCTTTGCTATATAATACCATTAGCAGAGCAAATGGCTTTAACTTAATCAAAGGCGAGACCTATTGCATTTTCAATGCTTGTTGATATAGCACAGGCAAAATCCAGAGAATTAGGGCTGGTATTACTCGCTGCTGAAAAAGCATTCGACCGTGTGTCATGGTATTTTTTATGGGGGGCCTACAGCAAATGGGGTTTGGGCAGGGATATATTCAAACCTTGCAGGCCTTGTATCACTTCCCCACGGCTAAAATCTGCTCAATGGGGCGCTTTTCTGAAACAATCCTGATTTTTAGAGGGACACGACAAGGATGTCCCTGCTCACCCCTTTTGCTTGCGCTATATATTAACCCTTTTATTATTATATTAGAACAGAGTAAAAAGATTATACCCTTTAGTGTACGACAAGACCCTTTTTGTGTATCGCGTACGCCGCTGATATTGCGATCGTAACCGCAAACCCAGGCCTTGCAGTACCTGAAATAGAATATCCGGCGCAGAAGTTTGGGAAAGCATCTGGGTATACATTGAATACATCTAAAACCCAAATTCTATGTACAAGTCCAATACTGGGCAATGATCCTAGAGTGGTTAGTGAAGCCACATATCTGGGCATTAAGATACGTACTTCGGTAAAAGAGATTGTAGAGGTCAATTGGTGTGATATTATTGGGGCAGTTAATAGTTCACTCGAGAGGTGGGAAAATTTGCACCTTACATTAGTTGGTAGAGCTAATGTACTTAAAATTAATGTTCTGTCTAGGGTTATGTATTTCTTTAAGGCAGTCCCCTTGGAGGTATCAGGTTAACAAATTAATGCACATATCTTGCTGACTGGGGAAGAGGTTAGTAGCACAGCTGAAGCCCCCTCAATCTATCAGATGATTCTAGGCCCTGAGGTGAAGTACTTTTTGTTCAAGAAGTTGGATGGCAGCTATTTCAAAAGAACTCGCTTTAAAGTTCTAAATGCTGTGTTCAAAATCTGGAACACAGTTGGGAGAAGTTTTAAGATCCCCGTACTCTCTGTTTATACACCTACGGATGCCATTGGATTGCTATCATCTTTCTTCTGGGATCATGTGGCTGCCATTTGGAGACTAAAGGGCATTTTTCGACTTGGCGATATGTATCAGGCGGAAGGGATATTATTTTCGTTTTCAGAGCTGGTGGATAAACATCACTTATCTACAACTCAATTCTTTAAGTTTCTCTAATTAAGGGACTTTTTAGGTAAACATCCTATTAGTACGACAACATATAAAATTGTAGAAGCTATTAGACGACAGGGAAAAATTGGCTCATTATAAAAATGGGGAACCTGGTTGGAAAATCCCTCATTTTCATTGGAAAGATCGATCTGTCTGGGGGAATTCTAATGGCAGCCAATTAAAAAACCCAACATTATAAAATGCTATTTAATCTGTACCGTACTCCTGCCAAAATAATGAAGTGGGGGGGTCATAATGATGGAAAATGTTTTCGGTGTGGAGCGGATAATGCAGATATTCTTCATGTTTTTGTGTATGCACTGCTTTGAATCCTCTGGTAGGATCTATAGAAAGATTCTTATCAGAGATCACAGGAGTCCCTGTTAAAATTTCCAAGTCTATGATGTTGTTAGGAATTGGGGAAGAACTGAGCCAAGGGAAACCAATGTATGCATTTCGTTATTTAATTTTTATGGCCACAGCGGTGGCACGGATATCAATAGCTTCCTTCTGGCTACTACGAGAGGCTCCATCTTTTGAAATGTGGCAGGCCAAGCTGCTCAATATTTTTAATATGGAATTTAGCCTTTATTCCGTTAAAGGACCTAGAAAAAGAAAGTTGGGCTTACAGGTTTTTGGGTTTTGAGGGATTATATGGCTGGATACTGTGTTATGGTTCTATGAAATCTGCTAGTTTTAATTTTTGTAGAATGAGAGCTATATTTATTTAGGATCGTGAATGGAATATCTTCTGTTATCGCTTGTAATAATCAAAGATGGATTTTTATATGTAGCTTGCAGCTTTGGATTTCAATAAAAAAAACTACTCTGCACGTCTGCCTTGGCTGGTATACTCAAGATTCCACCAGAAGTGATTGCCACCAATCTCTCATACATCTTTAATTTGTTGTTTTCATCTAGAAGCTTCCTATCGGCTTGAAAAAAAAGCCTCCACCAAAATAAGGAAACCCAATCCAGCAGACTCCAACACTTACCGTCCCATATCTCGCCTTCCCCTCCCTGCCAAAATTGTTGAAAAAATACTGAACACAGATCTATCTCAATTCATCCATGAGAACCAGCTCCTGGACCCAATTCAGTTTGGGTTCAGGCCAAGGCAAAGCACAGAAGCAGCCTTCATCAAAGCCACCGAGGAAATAAGAGCCTCCCTAGACAATCGTTGCTCTGCGGCCCTTGTTCTCCTTGACCTATCAGTTGCTTTTGAAAGGGTTGACCATAAAATCTTAATCAACCATTTGGCTGAATTAGGAGTAAAATGTAAGGCTTTCTCTGAAACAGGATCAATCCGTGGCCTTGGGCTGCTGTGGGTCCTTTTATCTTACCATGCGGGGTCCCTTAGGGATCCTCGCTTAGTCCCACACTTTATATTATATAAGTGTCCTTTTTATCTTCTTTCATCAAAAGATAAACTTTTCACTTGCCTCCTACGCGGATTACACACTATTGGTAATGTGCGCTTTCCATAATGACCCTATAGTGCCCATGCACTTCCAGGTCTGTACGAGAGCAGTCATTTCCTGGATGAACAGGCACTGTTTAAAGCTCAGCTCAGCTCAGTGAAAACAAAGGTGGTAGTATTTGGCAAACTATCCCCCGCCTGGTCTAATTTCTGGTTTGCAAATGAGATTGGCTCCTTTCCCACCCCTGTAATATGTTGACAATAAGTTAAAGTACGGAGCTCAGGTTTCTGCAGTAGTATCATCTGCCTCGTTCACTCTCCGTATGATTTAAAACATTTTTACTATACATTCCTATTGACTCTTTAATTAAGGTGATCACTGAGTTAGTTCTTTCAAAGCTAGACTATTGTACCGACCTGTACTTGAATATTCTGGAACAACACATCAACAGGCTCCAAACATTACAACATGCTGCTCCCAGATTAGTGTAAGGACTACCTAAATTCCATGCTATATCTCCTGGAATCCGAAAGCTTTACTGGCTTCCTGTCTGAAGTTGTGTAAAATTTAAAGCTCTGTGTGTTGCTCATGAAGCTCTACACAACACAGGTTCTGACTATCTGAGACACATTTTCCAGTGGTACATTCCCAAGTACAGACCCCTGTGCTCTCTGGGATCTAATACTCTTATACTCCCCAGAGTCAGGAAGTAAACCTGGGAATATGAGTCGTTATTTCGCATGCCATTACTTTGCATGCTATTACTATGCGGTTATTACTTAGCAATAATCATTACTACGCAAGTTTTTACTTCGCATACCATTACATTGAAAGTGTTAATGTATGCAAAGTAAAAACTTGCCTAGTAATAAAAATGGTATGCGGAATAAAGTGTCATATTAAAAAAAGAGATGTTTAAAACACACTACAATGAATAATAAATAGAAATATACTACCCTACACATCTAAAACACTACCAAGACACTAAAACACTGCACTACCCTACACTACTGAAACACCACTACACTACCCTAAAGCCTAAATCACTACCCCCTGCACTAACCTACACATTCCCCTACTCCGGTCCCTACACTCATTCACTACCCATCACAACCCCCTACGCTACACTAAAACAGTAAACTACACTAACACCATAACACTGCCCTAAACTCTAAAACACTACCCCCAGCACGACCCTGCCCCTAGCCCCAGTCCTATCCCTACTCCCAAACATTACCCTGCACAACCCCCAACACTACCCTAAAACACTACCCTACACTACCCCCACAACACTACCCTAAACCCTAAAACACTACCCCAAGCACGACCCTGCCCCTACCCCCAGTCATGTCCCTACACTGAAACACTACCCTGCACGACATCCCAACACTACCCTAAACCCTAAAACACTACCCTACACTACACCAACACCACAACACTACCCTAAACACCAAAACACTACCCCCGGCACGACCCTGACCCTAGCCCAAGTTAATGTTAATGTTAATCGTACTTCTAAAGCGCAACATTCATCCTGGCAGGATATCACGGCGCTAAGATTGTAACAGTATGCTATGAGCAGATACCCAAGACTAGAGAGTTTATTCTGTTTCGGGAAACAGCACAGTTTTAATTTTTTTCCTAAAGGTAAGGTAGCAATCCGTGAGCCTTAGATCTATTAGCAGATCATTCCAGAAATTAGCGGCTAAGTGGGAAAAAGCACGCCCGCCCATTCTGGCTCTCTTTACTCGCGTAGTAACTGCTTTTGCTGTGAATTGTGAGCGAAGGTTCCGGGTCGGTGCATAAAACCTGATTCTGTTTTTTAGAATGTTAAGACCAGTTTTATGCAGGGTTCTATGAGTAATACATAGCATTTTAAAAGATGCTCTTTGCCTCATTGGGAGCCAATGAAAAGCTCTCAAACAGCTCTTAGCGGAGTCATATTTTTTCTTGTTGCAAACTGCTCAAACTCCCAAACACTACCTTTCACGACCCCCTACACTACCCTACACCCAAATACACTACTCTACACTACACATGGGCGTCCGCAGGGGGGGGCAAGAGGGGGCACTTGCCCCCCCCTGGATTCAGGCCCGGTTCTAGAGGATAGGCCCACATACCTGGGCCGATTTTCCTACCTGAAAGGCTGCTACAGCGCAGAGTGTGACTCTCAGCAGGTCACAGAGTGAGGCCGGTTCATTGCCATGCACAGAATGACAATGAGCCGGCAGAGGGATGAGGGATGGGCAGAATGACAATGAGCCGGCAGAGGGATGAGGGATGGGCAGAATGACAATGAGCGGCAGAGGGATGAGGGATGGGCAGAATGACAATGAGCCGGCAGAGGGATGAGGGATGGGCAGAATGACAATGAGCCGGCAGAGGAGGCACAGCATGGAGCATCTCCGCCCATCCCAGGCCTCAGGAGGTACGCAGCACAATTAGCAAGTCTTAGGCAGGGGACGGGAGCTTTAGTCTCTCACAGCAGGCCACAACAATCAGATAAAAAGCTACGGGGCGCGGGTGGGGGCGTTTGGGGAGCGGGGTTAGTGCAAACATTCTCAGTTTAAAAACTGTGAAGTGACAGACCGGCTTGAAAATTAAACTTTATTATTAAATTCCATCCGTTTGTGCAATAGGGAGAATGCTGTATACAGCTAACAGTGAAAAAACTCAGCAAAAAACACCATGGACTGAAATAACTACATTTAAAGAACAATATGACACAAAATGAAAATTCGATTTTGACAATGTTGTAGTGAAAAATTTAATTACTCCTCCATGTTGTGGCCAAGGGAGACGTAAGAGCAGAGGAGAGATAAAGAGAGAGACAGAGCCAAAAAGAAAAATAAGAGACTTAGTGGGGAGTAGACACAAACGGAGAGGGGGAAAGGAAAGAGGGAGAAATTATTGAAAAGAGAAGATAGGAAAAGAGGCGAGAGGGGGTGACATAATTATAAATAAACACAATGAGGGAAGGAGATGGAGGGAGACAGAGGGCGACAGACAGAGGGAGTAAGACAGAGGGAAGGGGGCGACAGAGGGAGGGAGACAGACAGAGGGAGATACAGGGTGGGATACAGACAGAGACAGACAGAGGGAGGGAGACAGAGAGAGAGGGAAAGAGAGTGAGACAGAGAGAGAGGAATACTGAGAGGGAGACAGAGAGAGGGAGGGAGACCGAGAGAAAGGGAGACCGAGAGAGAGAGGGAGACCGAGAGAGAGGGAGACCGAGAGAGAGGGAGACCGAGAGAGAGGTAGACCGAGAGGGAGGGAGATCGAGAGGGAGGGAGACCGAGAGGGAGACCGAGAGGGAGACCGAGAGAGAGGGAGACCGAGAGAGAGGGAGGGAGACAGAGGGAGGGAGACAGAGGGAGGGAGACAGAGGGAGGGAGACAGAGGGAGGGAGACAGAGGGAGGGAGACAGAGGGAGAGGGAGACAGAGGGAGAGGGAGACAGAGAGAGAGGGAGACAGAGAGAGAGGGAGACAGAGAGAGAGGGAGACAGAGAGAGAGGGAGACAGAGAGAGAGGGAGACAGAGGAAGGGAGACAGAGGGAGGGAGACAGAGGAAGGGAGACAGAGGAAGGGAGACAGAGGGAGGGAGACAGAGGGAGGGAGACAGAGGGAGGGAGACAGAGGGAGGGAGACAGAGGGAGGGAGACAGAGGGAGGGAGACAGAGGGAGGGAGACAGAGGGAGGGAGACAGAGGGAGGGAGACAGAGGGAGAGGGAGAGAGAGAGGGAGACAGAGAGAGAGGGAGACAGAGAGAGAGGGAGACAGAGAGAGAGGGAGACAGAGAGAGAGGGAGACAGAGAGAGAGGGAGACAGATAGGGAGGGAGACAGAGGAAGGGAGACAGAGGAAGGGAGACAGAGGAAGGGAGACAGAGGGAGGGAGACAGAGGGAGGGAGACAGAGGGAGGGAGACAGAGGGAGGGAGACAGAGGGAGGGAGACAGAGGGAGGGAGACAGAGGGAGGGAGACAGAGGGAGGGAGACAGAGGGAGGGAGACAGAGGGAGAGGGAGAGAGAGAGGGAGACAGAGAGAGAGGGAGACAGAGAGAGAGGGAGACAGAGAGAGAGGGAGACAGAGAGAGAGGGAGACAGAGAGAGAGGGAGACAGAGAGAGAGGGAGACAGATAGGGAGGGAGACAGAGGAAGGGAGACAGAGGAAGGGAGACAGAGGAAGGGAGACAGAGGAAGGGAGACAGAGGAAGGGAGACCGAGGGAAGGAGAACAAGGGAGGGAGACAGAGACAGACGGAGGGAGACAGAGAGCTTGAGACAGATAGGTGAGAGACAGAGGAAGAGAGAGAGAGAGAGGGTGGGAGACAGAAGGAGGAAGACAGAGGGCGACAGACAGAGGTGGGGGGTGACAGAGGGAGGGAGACAGACAGGGAGACAGATAGAGGGAGACAGACAGAGGAAGGGAGAGGGAGGGAGACAGAGAGAGAGGGAAAGACGGAGACAGAGAGAGAGGGAGACGGAGAGAGAGGGAGACAGGGAGGGAGGCAGCGGGGGGGAGGCAGAGGGAGGGCGACTGAGGGACAGAGACTGCGGGAGGGAGACAGAGGGAGGGAGGGAGACCGAGAGAGGGAGACAGAGAGAGAGAGGGAGACAGACAGAGTGAGTGAGACAGGGATACAGAGGGAGACCGAGAGAGAGAGAGCGAGGGAGAAGGAGAGAGAGAGGGAGACAGAGAGGGAGGGAGACAGAGAGAGAGAGGGAGGGAGGGAGACAGAGACAGACAGAGACAGATGGAGGCAGAGACAGGGACAGGGGAAGACACGCAGAGACAGACAGAGACGCGGAGAGGGAGACGGAGGGAGGGAAACAGGGATAGATGAAGACAGACAGATAGAGGCAGAGACAGGGACAGACAGGTAGGGGCAGAGACTAAGACAGACAGAGAGACATAGAAGGAGACGGAGGGAGAGAGAGAGGGAGGGAACAGAGGGAGACAGAGAGGGAGACAGAGAGGGAGACAGAGAGGGAGACAGAGAGGGAGACAGAGAGGGAGACAGAGAGGGAGACAGAGAGAGGGAGATAGAGCGAGGGAGAAAGACAGAGGGAGACAGTGAGAGGGTGACAAAGGGAGGTAGACAGAGGGAGGGAGACAGAGGGATGTAGACAGGCAGAGGGAGACAGGCAGAGGGAGACAGACAGAGGGAGACAGACAGAGGGAGACAGACAGAGGGAGACAGACAGAGGGAGACAGACAGAGGGAGACAGACAGAGGGAGGGAGACAAAGGGAGGGAGACAGAGAGCGAGAGGGAGACAGCGGGAGGGAAACAGAGGGAGGGAGACAGATAGACAAAAGGCGACAGACAGAGGGAGGAGGGCGACAGAGGGAGGTAGACAGACAGAGGGAGAGAGACAGACAGAGGGAGGGAGACATAGGGAGAAAGAGGGAGGGAGACAGGGAGAGAGAGCGAGATAGAAAGACAGAGTGAGTGAGACAGATGGAGACAGAGAGAGGGAAAGGGAGGGAGAGAGAGAGATAGAGAGAGAGGGAGGGAGACAGAGAGGGAGACAGGGAGAGAGAGAGAGAGGGAGACAGAGGGAGGGAGACAGACAGAGGGCGACAGACAGAGGGCGACAGACAGAGGGCGACAGACAGAGGTCGACAGACAGAGAGAGACAGACAGAGGGAGGAGGGCGACAGAGGGAGGTAGACAGAAAGAGGGAGGTAGACAGACAAAGGGAGGGAGGGAGACAGAGGGAGGGAGACAGAGGGAGGGAGACAGAGGGAGGGAGACAGAGGGAGGGAGACAGAGGGAGGGAGACAGAGGGAGAGAGACAGAGGGAGAGAGACAGGGAGAGAGAGGGAGGGAGACAGAGAAATAGCGAGGGAGAGAGAGATAGAGTGAGTGAGACAGAGAGAGACAGGGAGAGGGAGGGAGACAGAGAGATAGAGAGAGGGAGGGAGACAGAGAACCAGACAGAGAGATAGAGAGAGAGAGAGAGAGAAAGAAAGATGTGTGTATGCCGGGTCTGGTGGCTACGTGGACGAAGGCGTCCGCTGCAGGGACCTGTGTTCAATCTCATGGTCATAGTTGTTTTTGTTGCTCTAGCTTCACCCCCTCCCCCACTGACCCCGCCTCCACCGGTGCAGCTCTCGGCCACAAACCACACTTTAAATTTGGCCCCTGAGAGAAAGTTTGTGAGTTCCCATGCTCTAGAACCGCATCAACCTGATTTAAAATGTTTTTGTTTTTTTCCGGTCATTTTTAGTATTTCCCTCTGTTTTATTGTAGTTGCCAGGTCGTCTGCTGTGGTGCCTCACAAGATTTTTCTCTTCCCCCTATGGGTTTCTTTGTTTATTTAAGCTCTGTGTCTTATTAGATTTTTTTTAATGTATTTAATACTTGTGCTCAATCATGTCGGGGAATGGTGATGAAGTTAAAATGTTGCCCCCCCCTGGAAACATTTCTGCGGATGCCCATGACACTACACCTACACGATCGTTCACACAGCCTCACTTACCTCTCTCTTCTCGTGGATCACCTTCCCCTGCTCCAGCCTCCTGGGTTTTCAGAGTCGTACTACGTTATTTAGAAACGGAAGCGCCTAAATAAAAACAACGATGTGGATATCCTGCAAAGTAACGGTCATGTGCAGTAAAACCATGCGAAGTAATGGTTTCTGCGTACTAACGATGCAAAGTAAAGGCTATCCGAAGTAGTGGCCGCGTAGAGAAGGTCACCGACCAAACCTGGAGTAAAGGAAGTTTTGTTACTGATACTACAAAACTCTGGAACCATCTCCCACCTCATATCAGGGCCACCCCTTCCTTTCTTCGGTTCAGGAAAGTACTTAAAACATGGCTTTTTAATTTCTAGGATGTTTGCTCAATAATTAGAGCGTTCTGGTTTTAAGCTCCGGTTCAGCAAGACACTGCATTTGTGTGCTGTATAAATTGCAGTAACATAACATACTGGTTTTCTTTACTAAATAAAACAAGAACATGTTCATACAATTGTGTCCAGATAAATACAGCAAACCTATGTTGTGCCATAATCACATGTGACTAAGTCTGCTTCTTTACCATGAAAGATATCAGACCCTTTGAATAAAAATACATTTTAGGGAGTAAGGGAAGCAATTGTTTTTTGAGTGATTGTATTTTATAAATGTCTCTTTTTGCATTGTCTCCCTAATTTTTTGTGGACTGATGATGACGCTTTTGTAATTCTGTCCACTCGGGAGTCTTCACTATATCGGCTCTGACCCTTAAATGTGAACAAATTGGCTTATTCCAAATTGGCATATTTAAAGTTCCAGTAAGGCCATATTTTATGGGGCAGGAAATACACCCATTGCATGGATGTTGGCCTCCTCTGAAATGCTGCACATATAGTGCCATCCACTTGCTGACAAAAACTTTGCTTCATGGCTATGTGTAGCCTGTTACTGCAGATTTTAAACCAACAGATGAACCTTTCAAAATAACCCTGTTTGAAAGAAGGAACCCAGCTTCTAAATATTAAATAAGTCACATCTATGGAGACATTGTAGCCCACAAGGCAGGGTGCCAGCTGCCCTCCTTGTCAGTGTTTTCCCTTTGTCTAGGTGTGAAAATTGGTGCCAAAGCAGAAACCATGATGTGCGCCTTTTGAAAGGAAGACCTAGGTGTAAAGTATGTGACTTATCAATCAATTAAATCTGAATTTGTAGAGCGCACACTGTCACCCCTAGGCGGATCTGGATGATGAAGGCGGCGTGTCTCCATCAAAGAGCCAGGTGTTGAGCTTTACTGAAATCCGCGAGGGAGGTGCTGTTCGGAGGTGGAGAGGTGGGTCATTCCAGGTCTTGACGGCGATGTTGGAGAGCATCCCCCACTGTGGTGAATTCGGGATAGGGGGTTTGGGTGCGAGTCAGGCAGAACACAGGTGTTTTGTGGGCAGCTTCTCAGAAAAAAGGCTGTTGGAGGACGATTCAGGAGTACATTAACTTGAAAGGTACCAGTGTTAGCCCATTCAGAGTTAAGTGTGAAGTGGGGCCCTTTGATCTCTGGGACAGCTAAAGCCAGCCTGGTTCCCTTTTCCAGTGAAAGGGGGAGCTTGTCCCAGAACTAGTTTGTTGTGGTTGCGGTGGAGGGGACTGATCATTTCACAATACACACCCCTGGTTGGGCACAGGCCTTACTCAGTTGCAGAAAGGTTCTGCCATCTTGATTTTCCCTGAGAATGGCGCTCTGTGAAATGGCTTGCATTAAGGCAAACAAGATGTGCTACAAAAGGGAGAGGTTTGTCTGTTGGTTAGGAGATGCCCACGAGTCATCCCCATCCACAGGCTAGTGAATTCTACAAACATGACCCCTAATCCCCCTAGGATCTCAGAACACACATGGACCTGTGGATGAACAGAAGAGGACTGGACCTGATGTATGTGACCTATGTGGAGGCATGATGCTCCCATTTGTACCCAGGACTGAGAAGGGGAATCCAAGGGTTAGTTGGCAGGCCTTGTGTTTGGATACAGGGACATTTTCCTGCGGTGACTGCCTGATAAGTTACGACTGGATGCTGCTGTTAGGCACTGCTAGAGCAGCTCTTGGCCCTCTTGAGTGCTTTCCCAGAGGTCCTGGGAGCCTTAGAAGTGACCAAAGGGAGGTAAGTGGAACTTAGAAAATATTTCAACGAACAAGACCTCCAGTAGGACCTCACAGCACATTTAACCAAATTTGGCAGGACCTCCTAAGATACCTCCTGCAGCCTTATTTCTCTGCAGGGTTTTAAGCTCCAAAAAAAGAGACTGAAGTCTGAAGGTAGAAATCTTGCGAGGAGCATCGCGCCAACAAGAGGACATTTTGGCAGGTGCAAAATTTGAACTTTCCCTGCTCAGAGCTTTTACTGCCAAAACCAATAGGTTCAGTGTGACCGCATCTAACTACTGTTTGACTTTGAAGGGGGGCATCTTTAGATACAGCCTTTTCCAGCTGGAGGATTTCCACTTCATAAAAAAGACTAAGAAAGAATAGGCCGCTGATTGACTCCATTGCTGTATGCCTGAAATCTCGCCGAGCAGTGACTTTTGATTGGCACTTTACTTTTCTTGCCACTATTTGCCCTAAAAGTTTCAAAATTAAATGCTCCGGTTCCCCTGATTGAATTATAATCATACTTGTTTATATTTTTTTTATTAGATGTTTCTTGATCTTTAGAAGGTAAATGTATTTTTATTGTGTTATGATTTTTTACCCATTTTAGCTGCTAGATACTTAACAAATTTTCCACAAGTTAGGCCTGTCTGCTGCATGTCATAGCCATCGGGAGTTGAACCAGGATGATTTTATTTAACTTGTGTGTTGACCTGGCAGGATTTCGGACGTATTACTTGGGAAAGAGTCGCATCCTCCAGAACCAATCCCCCAGTGTTTTTTACACTGTATTTCTCTTAGCAGTTTACAGACTAAAATTCCTTTGCAGCTCCCCGTGTTTCATTATATGTTCAATTACATGTTCATCAGATGTTGGAATTTTCTGTTACTGAGGGATTCTTGGACTCCTGCATTAAAGGAAAGCTGATGTAGGCTGTCTATATATGGGGTTTCTAATCCTTGCACAACTATTCATTTTAAGGATGGGCAGCCGAAGTCTCATATGTCTTTAGTAACAATTTGATTAAGGTTTTAAGTAAATGTAATGACATTCATGCTGTGTCTTGGTAACTCATTTAAATCTTTAAGGTATAGCACAAATACATCACTAATATAGCATTTGTAGTATAGACAGACATGTCGCAAATGCATCATTTATGACTAATCATTCCCAAGTAGTTAATACTATGCAACTGCCTGACCTGTAAAAGTATGTCACTGTAATTAGGAATGCATCACTACCGCCTCCAATTTCTAGCCTAAATGCTAATTCTGAGAGATTCCCAACTAATTATTTCCATCTCTAAAATTGAGCTAATGTGGTGGCGGGTAACAGAAGCAACATTTCTTGGCTCAAGCCTTAAGCTAAAAGACTGCTAAAGCTTAAGGAGTTATGGTCCCGGGACGTGGGGGGGGGGGGGCTGGACCCTCTCAAAACAATAAATATACAACTTGCTCCCCTCACACTTCTTTGTTGCTTGATAATACAAGTACATGAATCAGGACTATTTCTGATTATGTAGGTTTATTTAGTTTCACCCTTTACTTTTCAATTTCAAATACAAAAAGATTTTTCCATTGCATGTTTGAGAAACACACGAAACATGTAACACTTAATAACAAATATGAAAACCATGAATGACAACACAATAATTTCAAAAACATCAAATTCAACAAAAATGAAACAACACATTGCACATTATTGTAGTATTGCAGCATTTGTTCAAATACTCAAATTGGAAACAGAAATGCTGGTATCAAAAATACTCCTTTTCATAAGATCATTGAAGGACAAAGAGTCTGAAAGAGGGCTAAATGGATACAAATCAATGAGTGCAATGTGTTTCATTTTTGTTGAATTTGATGTTTTTGAAATTATTGTGTTGTCATTCATGGTTTTCATATTTGTTATTAAGTGTTACATGTTTCGTGTGTTTCTCAAACATGCAATGGAAAAATCTTTTTGTATTTGAAATTGAAAAGTAAAGGGTGAAACTAAATAAACCTACATAATCAGAAATAGTCCTGATTCATGTACTTGTATTATCAAGCAACAAAGAAGTGTGAGGGGAGCAAGTTGTATATTTATTGTTAAGCTAAAAGACTGCATACTGTGGCATTAGTGTGGTGACTGTCTCGGGACAGAGGGGCCACTAAGTAGACTTGCCATTGTTCTCCTACAGTACATCCCATGCCCGCCTACCATTTGTGCTGCTAGCAAGAGCACGCCAAAATCTTGTTTTGGGTTTAGAAAATGGAGTTAACAAAAACATAAAAATGTAAAATGGCTGTCATCATGGGATCTCCCACTCCTCGACCATCTATTACTTTGGAGTCCCTTTGTGACTGTCTATTGAGTGGGAACTTTACTTCCCATTTCTAAATTCCCACTTCAAACTTTTCTATGAGCTCTCATCCAGCTTTGGGCTTTTCTCATTTCTAATCACTTGACTTATATGGCTGATTGTTTTCTGTGTAAGAAATCACACTTCAGAAAGCTCATCCATCTAAAATCCGCCTACTCTTTAAGTATTGAGAGGCAGTGAACACCTTGTTATGTTCACTGTTCGTTTCAATTGACCGAGGCATGCTCTCCCTAGGTTACGTATCTAATCACACTGTGATCACTCTGGTGGCAAATAGGTGCAATGTAAATCATTCATTCAGTCAGTCTGAAAAGGAGTACCATAATGGTGCATGTAAGGGAAAACAGTTCTAAGAGAGATCCAGTGTCTTAAATCTGTGATTCAGAAAAATTAGATGGGAGACCTGTAAGGCAAATTAGTATTTGAGATTAAGGTACAGAAGAGGAAATGGGTTTGTGCCACTAAAAATGCACTTCATAAACAAGAGGCCTGTAAGAAGATTTGCTGGGATGCGGAGGATCGGGACCAACATAGGGAAATTATTTTTGACGAGGGTGGTAAATGCATATAACTGCATTCTGTGGTTGTGGAAAAATGAACAACATTGGCCTAATAAATTCAGAATTTAAAACACTGATTGCTGCATTTCCCCTATTACCATTTTGTAACTGTTGATTGAATGTAGATATACTGCATACTGTCTAATCACGTTAATCGTGTATTATTTATTTTTCACAGGCTGCAATTGAAGTAGTTTTCATGACTGGAACAGCGCTCGCCACAACAATTTCCTGGTATCCTATAAACAAAACAGCAGCCTATTGCATGTACCCTTATCTGGCATGGCTATGCGTCGCCACTACTTTGAATTATTGTATTTGGAGAGACAACAGAGACAAGAAAATCGAGTAAAAATATGACCGTTTAATTCTCAATAGTTATATTGAAAATATACATTTTATACAGACATTGAAGGTATAACTACTTAAAAGTAACAATACTGTAACTTTTGTTTAAACATGATTGTACATTCTTTGAACATATGTTGTATTACTGATAACATGTTTATAGTGAGGCAGTGAGTGAAATGATGACAACCAAACCATGCAATGAAAGTAATCTAAAAATCTTTGTCTTTTCTACTCTGTATAAAAAGAATTCTGTTTGTGAAAAAATATCGGCAAGTGTCTTTTTGTTAAATCTAATCCTGTCTTGAGTGGCAGGTTGTTATGTTTATTTGTATTGCGTACTAATCACCCAGGGGAATCCCGGCGATTGGGTAAGTATGTGGTTCACAATGTGCTTATACGAAGAACCAGATCTCTAGCTTCTTGTGGAACTTGAGAAGTGAGGAGGAAGCACTGATGAGTTGAAGGCGGTTGTTCCACGTCATGGGTGCGATATAGGAGAATGAGCAACCTCTAGTTTAGCTTTTGCGGATGCAGGGAGTTTGTGCGAGTGAGAATGAGGCAGATCGTAGGTGTCTAGTGAAAGTGTATGCGACTGTTCAGATGTGCTGGTCCTGTGTTGTGTAGGGCTTTCTATGTGTGCGTGAAAAGTTTTAAATGGCTGCACTTGTGAATGGGGAGCCAGTGAGGCTTTCAGAGTTGGAATGTGGGAAGTAGAGTATGGGTATTGTGGTGGTGTTCTAGATGAGTTGGAGTATGTGTCGAAGTTGTTTATAGATACCCACGCAGAGTGTGTTGCCGTAGTCCAGCCTGCAGGGGATGAGTGCATGTGTGGTGGTCGTTTTAGTGAGGCAACCATTTGAAGATCTTTCGCAACATGCAACGGATGTGGAAGCAGAAGGTGTACACTGCTTTGACTTGAGCTGTCATGTTGAGCTTGTTATCTAGCATGATCCCTAGATTTCTTGCGTGGCCTGTGGGCGTTGGTCCTGGCTCTAAAGGCCACCAGATGGAGTCCGAATTGGAAGTCTTATTGCTGAAGAAGTCATTCAGTCTATTCAAGTTGCGCTTAAGAAAGTTGTTCACATCCAGCCTGCAACCATGGTCATGCAGTTGGTAAACTTGATTCTGGTGATGGTTGTCTTGTCCGTCAGGGAAAGGATGAGTTTGGTGTCATTGGCATAGGAGATGACAGTGACGTTGGCGAGTTGTCATGTATTTGTCTAAAAGAGTGGGGCTGAGAAATGATCACTGTGGGATTCTGTATATCTATTTCTTGGTTTCTGATCTGAAGGGTGTCAGCCTGACCCTGAAGAAGGAACAGATCCATTTGAGAGCAGATACTTGTATGCCAATGTAGTGGAGTTTTCTCATGAGGGTATTATGGAAGACATTGCCAAAGGCTGCGGTAAAGTTGAGCAGGATGAGGGCGCTGTTTCTCCTCAGTCCCGGTACTTTATAACTAATATGCAAGATTACTGTTTTACAGGTCTATAGGTGAAAACTCTATGCTAAATGTTTCCCCCAAACATTGTATCGGGGACTCCAGCTTCATCCTGTTACCTTTGTGTTCACCAAACAAATGCTGAAAAAGAAGGAAGTCCCTTAATTATGCCAGAAAAGGTGGTGTATTATCCCCAATTTAGGACTCGCCAAAGATTAAGGCTTTCAATGCTGAGAGAACTGCCTTCAGCCAAAAAAGGCACTGATTCAGAATTCCTTGCAGTGACTACCCCACCCATATTGTAAGAAGATGGTTGTGATTGTGTCTCAGGTAAGAGGCAAGAGAAAGAGGCATCACACTAACATTTTTGAGAGTCTGTGCTCACCATTACAATGATGAGAGTAAGGATGGAACTATTCAAATGGGCTTGGACTCTGTGGCGTAGCTAGACTAGTTGCTGACTGAGGCAGCCGCCCTGCAGCCGTATGTAAGAGTGGGGGGGAGGCTGCTGCCCTTAAAAGATGTGCTGCCCGGGGCGGACCGCCTTCACCACCCCTTGCCTTACCACTGCTTGGACTGTTGCTATTGGGACTAATCCCAAAAATACGATATATGAAGCTGCAAGGATCATATGTGGCCCTTGGGGAATATTGACTACCTTTAAGGAGGAACCTTATACCCAAATGTATTGAAACACCAAGCTTATTGCCTTGTTATTCAAGAAGTGGTAGTCTTTCCTCACAAAGAGGCATGGCTGTTACCAAGCTGGAGTGAACAATTGCCCTAAATGAGCTGAAGATTCATTAAAGACATCAAGTAGGATCTGTGGTAGTTTCCAGAGGGCCCAGGGTCGTACAAAATCTTGAGTGTCTAGGTGAAACCAAACTTTGCTTCCTATTTAACCTCCATTCATGAGAAAGTTGTCCAGGTAGAGAAATTATTTTTTCTTGTGCAATCGAAGGAAGCAAGCCATTGGACCAGGATCATGGTAAAGAGTCGGGGAGCCCATTAAGACCAATGGTCAGAAGGCTACACAAGTAGCGTTGTTTTCCCGCAGTGAATTGAAGGTGCTGTGTGTCTGCGTGTGTAAATGGAAGTAAGGTTTTCCACAGAAGACAGCCAGTCATTGTGAAGGAAGTTCGAGACCTAAGCCAAAATTAACATCTTGAACTTCTGCACAGAGCAGCAACAGGTAGTAAATATGCAGAACATTGTAGAGTTTTTTTCCTTGCAAGTAAATTAGCAGCCCTGCCCCATTTCCCAAAGTGTTGTAGGCTCTACTACATACGAGCAAGCATTTGCAATGCTATAGGTCTCGCATTTGTGAGAGTTTGAACTGTTGGCATTGTAAATGCCAATAGATTAAACTCTCACAAATGCGAGACCTATGGCATTGCAAATATTTTTTTTTTGTTAAAGCCCCCATGCCGCACTTTCATGTGCATGAAGCCGCGCCGCTTTCTTTAAAAATGCAGTGTCTAACAAAAGGTGCGGAGCCACTATTAAAGTAAAACTGCAACATGGGGCCCATACAAAAAAAGCATCTGTTCATCAAACAAATACTTCCTTTAGTAAAAGCCCCCATGCCGTGGTTTCACTTTAATAGATGCCATGCACCTTTCCTTAGACACTGCTCTTCTAAAGAAAGGGGCGTGGCCTTCATGAACAACAACGTGCGGCATGAGGGCTTTGAAAATAAGAAAAATATTTACAATGCCGTAGGTCTCGCATTTGCGAGAGTTTTACGCTATTGCCATTTACAATGCCAATAGCTCAAGCTCTTGTAAATGCGAGACCTATGGCATTGCAAACAAGCGCCCGCCATTGTCCCAGCTGCTGTGAAGGTGCGCATGGCGGGCTGAATAGAAGGAAAGCACTTCGTGCCTGCACTAGTGCAAAACCCCATTAAAAAGAATAATGCTTACAGACGTATTAAATCATACCGTGTCTCAACAGAAGTAAAAGGGCCAGTTGCCATGGGAGGATTCAAATGAAGGCAAGGCTGTACTAAGGAGGGACTAACAAGGCGGTTAAGGAATCAGAGCCAGCGTTTACAAAGGACAATAGAGTGGGCAGGGTTTCAAATCCTTAACTCAATACAGCATGGCTTACAGATCCGCGCATGAGCTGACCAGGCTCGACCTAAAAAGTAGCTCTGAGACCCACTACTGATGTAGATTCGGCCAACACATTGCGTTGGGCGTGGCGGGAATTGCAAAGGCGAGCCCATCCCCCACTATTATACGCACCGGCCATTCCGCTGAAATATAACCCAATGCTTTCCTGTCTGGCGGAGAGTGGAGGTGAGATATCCTTAGCCGGCACTTCTTTACATACATTCGCTGATATATACCCCGATGGGGTGTTCAGGGATCCACAGATAGGAGAGGAGGGTTCAAATGCGCTATTCCGGGACACATTCACTTATTATATTTATAAATTGAAGTCATCCTGTCGGGCATTCTGGGAGGGTTTTCCAGATGAGCCTCCAACACTGCTTGCACTCCAAAATGTATTGGCTCGAGCTTCACCGAAAAAATTAGTGACTCGTCTATACACTACTATGCAAGACCAAGCCCTGATTGTACTGCCAAACTCTATGCAACTTTGGAATAGAGAACTAGACCCACCATTGCGCGATATGCAATGGTCCTTTTGTTGTAAACAACTCTTGGAACTCTCACCCAACTACAAACTGCGCCTAGAGCATTTTAAATTCCTGCATAGATATTATCGCACCCCTGTTAGCCTCCACCGCATGGGTTTAAGGGACAATGCTGGAGATGTGGCATGGATGAGGCTACTTTCTTACATGTGGCTTGGAGCTTCCCTTTACTTACTGATTACTGGACTGAAGTTTTCGATGCTATCAATCAACTAATTGGAAGATCTGATGATCCCTCACCACAACTAGGTCTCCTAGGTTTGGTAACTGACACGGAACCTACCAGACGCAAACTACATGCTCTTTTATTGTTGTATGCCAGGCGCCAGGTAGCCGTCAGATGGGGCTGTAGAGTTTTGCCTAAATTCACAGCCTGGCTATCTGATGTAACATATACAACTTGGCACATACTGGGAGTTGATGCCAACAGCATCTAGACCCCGTGATATATGAGAACCATTCCTGCACTGGGCACGGGCTAGAGTAGATTCCCCTTCATTTTCACAAAATGTACCTGGGATTGTAGGACAGGATAGCCAATTGGATGTACATACTCCGGGCCCAGGAAGGGTGGATGAACTACCTCAAATGAATGTAAACAACTGTTCCCTGTAGACTGATCACTTGACATAGAACTGTAACCTTGCATATTGTCATGCCATGTACTGCTAATTCCCTATAATGTTTATCCTTTTGTGTGTACACTGTGTCATGCTGCCCCCTTCCCCTATTGATTCCATATAGCTCAATCTGGGATTGGGTGTTTTGTAATGCGAACGATGCATGCTCTTCATTCGGCCATTAATTGAAAGTCCTGACTGATACCTGTTTTGTTGTTATGACCCAGATAATTACTTCATATCTTATATATAACTCTGTCATATGTAAATTGCTGTTGTCCCATATATATGCTGTCTCTAATAAATCATATGTACTGTATTTACATGAAAACTTCAATAAACAAAGTTTATTAAAAACAAGCATTTACAATGCAATGGTCTCGGCATCATTAAAGGTAGAGCTATTGGCATTGCTCATGACTTTTTTTTTAATCATAAATAAATGGCATTGTCATTTACATTGCCAATAGCTTAATCTTTAAAGTAATGGCATTGTCATTTACAATGCCAATAGCGTAATCGCTGGCAAATGCAGGACCTATTGCATTTACACCCACACAGAGCCACACACACAAAGCCACCCACACACACATACAAAGCCACCCACACCCTCCCCCCCCACACACACAGAGCCCCCCCACACACACAGAGGCCCACACACACAGAGCCCCACACACACACAGAGCCCCCCACACACACCCAGACGCCAACAGGTGCCAAGGCTGTTCTGGAGCAGGAACGGCCATCTTCCAGACATCTGAATTTCACACCAACGAAGTAGATTGAAAACAGAGGTCATTAACTTTGCTTCAAGGCCTGCACTTTTCTCTCTCGCAATACCTGAATTTACTTACTGTAGCCAACCAGCACCCAGAGGCGCAGTAATTGTAGTTAGAAGATATTTGTAGTTAAATAAACGCAAGTCTGTGGAAGGGAGAGAGAAAATAAAAAACACAGAAAACATTGGACTAACCCTCTGAGCAGCAAGACTTTTGCTTAGAGTTAATTTTGGAATTCCAATTATTTATCAATATTTTAACACTAGTAAGCAAACAATGAGGCCTACATACAAAGGCAGCAGAATGTTTCTGGAAATGAGCACTCCGTGGATTACAAGACCAGAGGGGTTCTGATTTGGCCTCTGTACCATAACCGTGGTATTAAAAAATATATGGCACGCTCTACCTCCAAATCTGGCGATGCTGCCTGGAGGTACCAGGCTGGCTGGACATCGCTCTCTCCCATTTAAACAGCAGTCTCTTCAGAGTGAGTCAATGAGACGAGATATTCACTAAAATCCTTCTGGAATTAATAACGAACCGCTAAGCTGGTGTTATGGCCAACACTGCAACCGAGAAGGGAGTGAACAAAACTAAAGTCTGCGTGAACTGGGGGAATGTGCCTCCAAGACGTCGTTCCCAGTTTCAGTTCAGTGCTGAAAAAGAATAACCCTGCTGCTCCCAGAGACAAAAACCATTAATCAACCCAAGAAAATCCATGGAGGCAGAAACCCACCCCACCGCCTAGACACAAAAGCGCACTTTGGAAAAGACAGCCTTGTTTGCTGCCAGCAAGTCTGGTCACAGTTTTAAAGGGCGCAGCGCGCAGGCTGGGTCTGGTGATTGGGGTCTCCACGGACAGTATTCACACCGATAAACACTTTCACACAAACCTTGCAGTGCCTCGCATTATACCTTCCTGGCCGACTTATCCTGCCCGAATTAACCCTCAACCCTCCCACCCCTAAGAAAAAGTCTCACACAAACACGACTAATACAAATTACTTCACAGAGACACACACACACAAACACACACACACACACACACACACTTTGGGTGGTGCCTGTTATATGTGTGAATAATGGATGGTCTGTGATGAATTACGGGATATTTTCACAACTTGGTGTCAAGTCATACTTTGTGCTCATCGAACCACCGATTTATTAAAATGCAATCTGGCTTAGAATGGGTAATGTAAATCCAGTATTTGTAAAGCGCGAAAAATTGCCCAAAGTCATCAAGGCGCTGGTGGCCGTGGGGAAGATTAAGTGAGCTATTGCGCATTGTCACATGGTGCTGGGCTGACCTGCCCTCATTGCCGGGGATTAAACCGTGAACCCCTGTGCTCCGGAGTCAGACGCCCTGGCCGCTGCGCCACACCTCTTCCACAAATAAATGAATTGACTTGCATTATATAATACATTTTTCTCACACCTGCTCAGTGTTCCTACTTGTATATGTGTATATTTTATATATTTTGACAGGGTCGTTTAAAAAAATGTCTGCCCTGAAATTTGGCAGATGGCAAATGCTTTCATTAAAACCATGGTGTGGATTAAAAAAAATGTACGCGTGGGACATTTTGTCCCTGAGGGAACTTGCGGGCTTGGAGGTACCGCTAAAACTCGTTACCAGTTAAAAATAGCCTTTAAGGAACGAGAGGAGAAAGTGGGGAGATTTTTTTTTCTTAAAACTGAAAAACGAAGTTCTTGGTTTATGGCAAACAAGCCCAGCAGGACATAGTTTGAGCGAGATTTGTTTTTCTGCTCCAGTTCCATCTGGCTGCTAACATCAGGGGTGAGGCTGCTAGTCACTGTGTTCTAGAATCCAGGACCAGATTAGGGCCAAGATGTTCAATACATAGTGCTTTTGTGAGTAAATATTTCTTTCAGCCATAGCTAAACATGTCAGTGCCAGAGTAGGACTCTGTTGGGTCATCTGAGGCCTGGAAAATGTTTGGGCGCAAGAAACATAACAAAATGAATAGCTTGTGCCATGCCTTGAGTTGTTTCCACTGACCGACCCACCTGGGTGATACATAATGAAAAGGCCACGGAATTAACTGGTGTAATCCCACCCTTTTTTAAAAAAATTGTTAAATCTTTCTTGAAATGCAAAAGTCATTTCATAATGGATAGAATGGATTAATAATCATTCATATTTAAGGCTCAAAGTTGTTAATATATGGATGATGAATGGTGGATGGGTGGGTGGATGCATGCAGGAATGAATGATGGGTGATGGGTGGGTGGATGCATGCAGGAATGAATGATGGGTGGATTCATAAGCATGAAACATTGCAAATAAACGTGTTTTTGTATGTGAAATCGGTCAATATATAATAAAAACATGGAACACATGAAACATTGCAAATAAACGTGTTTTTAATAAAAAAAAAAACATGACATCGCTAGCGATGCCAACGTGACAACTGACGCCATGAAACATTGCTCAGCTTGCAGATGTCAATATATAATATGGAAACAACATAATTAATAATATACATGTAACAGCCACGCATATGTTAACATTACATTAATAAACATGAAACGGGTGTCAAATAAACGTGTATTTGTATGTGAAATCGCCGCACAAGACAAAGGAAGAGGATGTGGTCTGACGCCTAGCTCTGCCGACTTTGGTGCTGTCAACCAAGGTTCGAACCTCCATTGCGATGCCAACGTTATTTCATAATGGATAGAATGGATTAATAATCATTAATATTTAAGGCTCACAGATGTGGATGGGTGCATGATGGATGGTTGGGTGCGTGGGTGGACAGGTGGGTAACTTTGTGTGATGCTTCAGAGTGCATTGGACTTTGTCAAAAGCACTCAGTATGCTAGCGTTACCCTCTGACATCGGGCCACAGAGCAGCGAACAAAATTCACAATGACATTTGCAACTGTGAAACAATTTTTTCAGGAAGGATTTCATTATTGTAGTGATGGGGTCCTGAATACAAAGAAACGTATTTAATAAAGGCTGTATACACAGAAGGCAAACAAACGGGGCCATACTTTTCTTACACATATTTACGCCAGCCACTGTATTTTTCCACCTCATGTTTCTATTTACTCTTCCAGCCCACTACCCTTGAAATCTTATTTTCAGCTCAGTGGGGTAGTCCTCCTTTGTGAACTGTGCAGCTGCCTACCAGCGTCAGCGGTATGGATTATTGTTAGCTGAATCATTTGATCACATCCCGAGAAATAAAAGAAACTGCTGACAGAAATATTTAAGATCACTTTATAGATACGAAGGCATAATCTGACAAATAATCTCGGTCAGCATGCCTAGGCAGGAAGAAGGCCTTGGACGTTTGAAAATGAGATCATTAGAGTTTTGACCCCGCCCCCTGAGTGCACCTTCATTTTCACACCTACTAGTTTTCACGTTATAATAGTAAGAGGTGAGCATTCGTGATCTTATCACTCACACCGCACTGATATTAAACAACACATTCTACTGCTGTATTTATTGCCAGGAATTCTTTTTGGCCGTATATTTTTGATAACCACATAAATTTAATGGAAGTTATATATAACAAGTTTTAACGTAGTAGGAAACATGCTTACCTTGAAAAAGTGCCCACCGGACTTGCTCTATGACATGTGTTTAACAATGCATGTATTTATGTATTTGTATTTACATTTATAAAATTATTTACACCCCCCCCCAAAAAAAACATGCAATAAAAAGTGAAGAATTGGCGTTAGGGGGAGAGGGGGGGGAGTGGGGGCCAGGGCTTAGAGGCGGGTTCACGCAGGCGATATCAAACACCGCGTTGTTTTGCCATGCGACTTGGTGTACTGTGGGGTAATGTACGGGCCAATAGAAAGCAACGGAATCGCGTTGCAACAGATAGCGAGGTAAAAACAGACAATGTCATAGTCTGTGCGATGTAATAGGTGCGGGGAAAAGCGCGCGATCTCAATGTGTGCGATGTAACGTCATACATCCACACTGCAGCAGCCGCGCACGCGCGCGCTCCTTCCGGGACAATTATAGCCGGCCCGGATGCTCGGAGCGCACCATCCTGCAGCGGGGGTGAGTGTTACTGAGTAACAGGGTGAGCCATTCGCCGAAGGGAGTGGAGGGTGAAACGTTCTTCGGTAACAAGTGCTAATCCCAGTGGTTAAAGCCAATGTAAAAAAAAAAAAAACAGGCAGAAGGAAAACTAGAAAGAGAGCAACACTCCTACCCACCCCCCTCGGGAGATGGTATCTTCTGTCTCGGGAATGAAGGTGCATGAACGAGCTGTGTGAGGGGGTACGAGTTGCGGAGGGTGCAAGCTACGCACGCAGACTTTGGGGTTTCCCCGGAAGAAAGATGGACAGACATATTGCGAGTGCCTGCATTCTTAACAAGCATTGGCCGCGCGTAAGGTGGAGGAGGGTGAGAAGTGAGAGTTGTGAGTGCGCACGGCAAATGCACCTAGCGGGATACCAAAAACAACAAGCTGAGGATCGCGGGGCTTGAAACAGCGTGGTGGGAGCGCACGTCGCCGTGAGCGTGCACATCGTATCGCCGGAGAAGACACGCCGACCTCCGAGTCTGCCTGCTGCCAAGACTGACCTGCTGCAGTGGGAGAGGGACACACGAAAAGAAAACGGTGAGTGGTGGTGGGTTGGGGGGGTGGGAGTGTGTGTGTGTGTGCGCATGTGTGTGTGCGCGTGTGTGTGTGCGCGCGTGCATGTGTACGTCTGTCTGTGTGTATGCGTGTGTGTGTGTGTCTTCGGCTGGCCTGTGTAAGCGCGTCCACAGAGCCTGGTCCGCTCGTGCACCAGTCTATCTCACTTGAGGAGCAACTCGAAGACAATAGGTCTCGATGCCGAGACCTAAAAAGAAAAAGGGCATACGCCTCCAACACACAGTGAACAGAACAGAAGAGACTGAGTCACTCTGAAGACCACTACCCCTTCCACAGTCCTCAGTAATGTTTAATTCAGTCTCACAATTTCAGGATTGAAATATTTCCAATATTAATTATTGAGAACAAAATAATTGCTATTAGTAATTTATCTTAAACCAGCCAGAAGTCTTGGCTGGTTTTAGGTGTATGTCAGTCATGTGACGTCCCATACACTTCCCTTGGGTCTCTTTTGCCCTCCTTCCATGTCCCATTCCATTGCTCTCTAGCATTCATCCTCATAATATCCCTAAAATAGCCCCATGGCCTATACGGTCCCAATCCCGTTTGTCATTATTCCAATACACCAGATACGTTTCCGCTCTCAGACCTATCATATGAAAGAACAGAAGTTAAGGTTGGCAACTCTATTGTTTTTTGTAAACTTTACAAGACTCAGCACTGTACATGCTGTGCGCACTTCTCTAAAGTGGAAAAGACAGGCTTTATTTTTCCAGTGCAGGCGGGGTGGGGTGAAAAGGTTAACTGATTTCGTAAGGCACTTCCTATCTTAAACTATCATGAGTGCAGAACAGCAGCGGCAGCAGCAGCCTAAAGGAGTGGGGGGGTGGGGCTTGTGCTTTCCGGGTGTGAATTAAAACACCGCCTCAATATGCCAGACCTGCCCTGTGTAGCGCTGCACTGATAAGGACATCTCTGGTATATGGAGTGTCCTTAAATGTCTGTTTCATAACCACCATGAGTCACCGCATTTTACCTCAGCTGCTTGTCATATCAGCTACCTCCCAGCGAAACAAGAGTTAAAGGCTGGTGAAACGATCTGAGCATAGACCGTTCATTGTGGCCCAATAAAGTGTTCTACTCTCCAGAAACCCAGTTCGGAAGCCGTAAGACATTGCTTTATCTCTCTCAAACTACAACGTGGCATGCACCTGGTCAAATTTCAATGCACGTACTTCACTGCGCTGAATCAATCGATGATTAAAAGTGCCTCTACAGCTCTGAGATTGATTCTTATAAGGACTGTACACAGGTGAATACGGTGATAACCTAATAGAATATGGAACAATGCATATTTTTGGGCTGCCTACCGGTGTGACGCTGAAAGCTAGCAACCTAAACTGTGTGTGTTTAGTGTGTTTAAAGTGTGCAAAGAAAGTTGGTTCACCCTAAGAATCGAACCATCTTGATTTGGACACCTTTTATGGGGCTAAATGAAAACAAAATGTAAAGATGGTAAAAAAAACAATATTTGTTACGTAACAAAACTCTTCCTTAAGATATTAGTCTAAAATATTCACCCCAGTTTCCTTACTCTCACAAAAAACAATAGTATTCTTTCTTTTCTGCGCTTGTTTTTTTCCACTTTTCTTTGGAAAAGCTGCAAAGTCAATACTCTCCCGTAAGCCAAGCAGTCACAGGTGATCCATTAGAATATGGATGAGAAGCAACAGAGCAGACGTACACATCAGTACAATAAAGCATGCATCACGTAGTGCTGTGTGACAGCGAAACTTTCCATTCAAGGTTAAAAGCTTACCCAGTACCTTATTAGCGGGCTGATTGCAGGCCACTGTGAAAATATTTGTTAATGGCAGCACCGCAATGCGCTGCAGTTAACATCAATATTTTCACAATTGCCCGCAATCGGCCCACAGCTGTGCTCCTTTCAGAGAAGAAATGCATCACATGTCGTGCTTTTGGACTTGCTGCATTTCTTCTCTTAAAGGAGCACGGCTGCGGGCTGATGGCGGGCCATTGTGAAAATAGTGATGTTAATTGCAGCGCATTACGGTGCTGCCATTAACAAATATTTTCACAATGGCCCATCAACAGCCCCTGGCCGCACTTCATTAAGGAGGAAATACAGCAAGTGCAGGAGCCACCACAACCAGGAAATTATCCTTTTTCGCGCAGCTCACGTTATAAAAATGGCGGCGCAAATGATCTTCCCGGATGTGCTGTGGGTACGCACTCTACATGAAGCACTGCACGCTTAGAGGAACAGACTTGCGCGCGCGCGCTCGGCCGCGCACGTTGCTGGGAACACTGACCATAACTTTCTTTCCCTGTTTCCAAATTTTTCCTCTTTTCTGTACATTTCCGCCCTTCATATTTATCCACTAATCTGACTGGATACATTCCATCACACATGTCAGCATTTCTCCATCTGCGCATTCAACTCTCATGTGTCTCTCCCCATAAACCACGCAATCTACCCCTTGGTCTGATATGTCTTTCCGACCTTTCTCGTTCCATTTTGTGCATCTCATCTTCCCATTCCACTAAAGCTTCAAACTGAGTTGGTCTAGGTCTTGGCTCAAGCTTCATCATTCTTTCTCTCAAATTTCGCAAAACTGCCAAATTAAAACATCCGACTTCTGGGAAAGCTAACGCACCATCATTCCTGGTATACCTTGCCCAATTCTCTAACCAAACACATGTATGGTAACCATATTTCGATAACATATAGGAAGCAGGCGTTTTCTGCGGAGGAAGTATTTTTCCTTCTTTTGTTACTATCGCCTTATCTTTCACAAACACATTTTTCAATTTCTTAAACCATGAAGATTTCTTCTTTTCTTCTTCGTAATAGTAATCCATTTTTCTGTAAATTCCCTATATTTTAAAAGATCGCGTACTTCTCTGTTGCAGTTCCGTAACACCAACCTATCACAGCGTGGTTTACACTAGCATACCAATTAGAACAAGATACGTCTCCTTAGTGCCTAACCAATAGTTTCGCTGCTTCTCCGTGATGCACCAATCAGCACTTATTCGGTCTCGATCACAAGGGCCAATCCTTGCGCGACACTTTTTACGTCACCAGCGCTTCGGCTTCTGCACCGCCGACTGACCCCCTCCTTTACAGGATTTATCGAGAAGCCAGATTTACAAGATATACAACTGAATCAGTTAGTAACTTACACAAAACAACTCCATTCGTCTGTTTCGCTAAACAAAGTGATAGTTTTTCTTAATCACACAAGTATTCTGTATTTCCAGTAGACAGCGCTTACCTCTTCTCTACCACAGAATTTTACACTTGCCGATAAAGTAGCGCTTACCTCTACCTTTACCCTTCTCACAAGCTCGGGTTAAGTTCTATTACTCTCCCAGCAGTAAGTTTTAAATCAGGATACGCAATGATCCCTGTACTTGAAGGCTAAGTTTTTATAGACTGTCCTCGCTATGCATTTATCCTTTCACACTTAAAGGTCCCTAAACTTGTGATATGCGCAAATACCACTGTAGTATACGACAATACTAACTTTGAAACAGACTATGTGATGTGCAACTTCACTTGCCACACTTCCTCTGCCTGCAGACAGAGTAACCAGCTCCACGCAATCCTCAGAAGCCTTTTCAGGACTACATATAACGTAAAACAAACTCAACAGATGTTAGTCATGTTCTGTACATCAAAACCCTTATATAAAGCTTCATACATAGTCCTAGCTAATTCTATAGCAACCAATGCTCTACTACCAAGCTTATTACTGATGCAGCGCTACTCCAGAAATAATTTCTAAAATCATATCACCTTTCCCTGAAGTACCAAATCATACATCTACTCACCAGTGGGGCCCATAACACTGTGAGTTACTCACAAGACACTTTCATCTTACTTCATGGATCAGTGAAATTCAAAGGAGTGTTGCTGTATCATAGTGGAGCGTCTAAATCAAAACTAAATATTTATACTATTTACACCTGCAGTTTAAATGAGTTTTACCATGGTTTTATTTAACACGACATTTATTTAGGCACACCACACCATTATGGTGGACGAATCTGCTAGTAAAAAATATGGCGTAGGAAAATACAAGACCAGCTTAATTCTCCATTTATCTAATTTTTATTTCAAGCAAAATTTAGCGTGTCTAGCAGTTAATTCGCTTTATTTATTTCTTTATTTCAAAAGTAACTTTTTTTAAAAAGGATTTTTTTTTATCTCAAACAGTTATATTCATTTTATTTCAAAGATTCAGAAAATAGACATTAATATTTAGGTTCAGGACATGGGTATTAGCAAAAGACAAATAGTTCCCAAAATTCATTTTCTCCTGACTTCCCTAACTAATAACCTCAACTAAAGATTCAGTCCTCATTCAAAATAATAGGAAAATTATTAAAGCATCTTACATCACAGGAAAATCAGCATTCCAACAGCATCTCAGGAGGAAATCGAAAATTAGTTTTTTTCTTAACCCTTTCGATGCTCATGACGAGCTCAGCTCGTCATGATGCACAGTTGAGCTGTGCTGATGACGAGCTGAGCTCGTCATGACACCAGCAAATGGTAATTTTCAGCACAGGGGGGGGGGGGGAAACGCCTAGCAGCCAAGGTGTTAAGGAAAATCATGACTTTATATACCCTTTTCACTAACTTTATCTATCTACAAAAGTAACTATCAGCATAAACTCGAGTTCTGATTGGACAATTTTGGGGGGATGTGCATCACCTCATCATTCTAATATTCAATTTCCGTTGTCTCAGCTGAATTTTAAAGAGTCCTTTGTTTAAGAAAATGTCTGGTCTAGTCACCTTCTCAAAATGTTATATCAGACTATTTTCCCAAATTATACAAAAGTGATATCTACAATTGTTGGCAGTCAGCTCATTTCCTCGTATCAGATCAGCACCATATCCTACGCTGACGATACGCAGCTTATCCTGGTACTTGACAGGGAGCTGCCAGGAGCCGAAGAAAACCTTAAAACATGCCTGACTGCCACATTTGAATGGATGAAGACCAACCATCTTAAGTGCAATTCTGGGAAAACAGAAATCTTACCATTTGGTCCGCAAAATCTGTTCTCCCCTAAGCAGTGGTGGCCTGAAGATGCTGAAGCTCCCCCAAATACCATCTCTCCTGCCCGCAACCTGGGTGTTAAGTTTGATGATGCATTATCATTCAAGCAACAAGCCATTGGAGTGGCCAGTACATGCTTCTATATCATCAGAATGCTTAGAAAATTATTCGACCTCCTCCCACTGTCTACAAGGAAAACGGTAGCGGTGGCACTCATTACATCAAGACTGGACTACTGCAACAGCCTGTATGCGGGACCCAATAAGTCTGTGCTCCACTGGCTGCAGATGGTCCAGCATGCCACCACCCGCCTGGTCCTGGGCTGGCCCAGGAAATCATCTGCTTCAGCCGCACTACATGCCCTCCACTGGCTTCCCATTCACAAGCGTATCTTATTTAAAATCTTGATCATTACTTTCAGAGCCTATCACGCACAAGGACCTAGGTATCTCTCAAAAAATTTCAAACGCCACCTCCCCATCCAGAATCTGAGATCCTCTCACCTGAATCTGCTAGTTGTCCCAAATTCAGACAAGCCACCAAAGGTGGAAAATCCATTGTGGTGCTAGGCTCCAGAGCATGGAACAAACTGCCTCCTGAGCTCCGGCAAATTTCATCAGAATCTCTTTTTAGGAAAGCCTTGAAGACCTGGGTCTTCACGCTTACCGATGCTGCCTGTAGAGCTTTAGTGTAAAGGATTTGTTCTTGGGAATTGCTCCAGCCAACCACCTTTTCCACTCTGGGTTGGTATCAAGCGCCAAGATGCTCCTTGGAAGAGCTATTTTACATTACATTACATTACATTACATCTGTGTTCTCGGGGCAGGATGTCCTTGAACCTCTTTGCTCAGGCACAGTCAGCTCATTTTCATATCTATTCAAAGTGCCCATGCGCACTCCATCTTTTATTCGTAGTTTGGCACAGCAGTCATTTTATTGCTAGTCCTCACAGGCCAGAACGGGAACTATCATAGAAACAAGCACAAATAAATGTTAATTATTGTATTTTAACCCTTCTGTTTACCTCCCCCATACTAAGGTTTCCCTGTTAGCTATTACCTAGCAAAATAAGCAACACATATGCATAATATACTCACCTGTCTTCAGGTTTCTGCCTCTAAATACATAAACAGAAAGCACATTTATGCCGCTTTTCATTAATTTAAATGTTGCATTAGTAAATATGACAACATTACTAAATTAGTCAATTACAGTTTTCCATGCAAGCAGATTAGTATTCCCACGTGTATTTGTGTGTGCATTCTATACTATGTTGGTTAATGTTTTCCACACCATGCAATTAATACAATATAGTTATGAGGAATTTACTTTGCGAGGGGTATACAAAATGTTGTTTCTCCACCTCGCTCCATCACTATCAATAGTCCAATACACAGATGTAGGAGGCTGGCTTAGTATATGGTGCTCACTTATGTAAGTGTAGTACCCTGCACTAATCCAGACAACCCTTATGGTGATTTTAGTGGCCTTAGACAACCTTAGAAAGCTCTCTAAGAGGTAGCTGTGGAGAGCAGCCTTCAGGCAGCTTGTTTTACCAGAACTTAATCTTATTGTTATAGATTTTTTTTATTTTACTGAGAAAAATCCTAATTTTAAGACTTTCGGTATTCACAGAAAGCATTTCGGAGTCTTAAAATTAGGACTCCTAACTTCTGTGAATACCGAAATGAGTAAGTGCGTTCTGTGAATACCAAAATGAGTAAGTGCCTTCTGTGAATACCAAAATGGTAGTTAGTTTAGGATTTTGTCTTAAGTTAGTTCTGTGAATCGGGCCCCATATCTTCAGACATCCATCTATGACATGCAATGCAAAGGCACATATCCCAACTAATCTGACTCCGTGTGTGCAGGCGTAGGAGACTCTGGGTGACGCTGGGCCCATGTTAAAAATGGTTCCCATATGTTGCGGGGCCTCATGGTCGGGGCCATGAGTACCCAAAATAATACTCAGTTGTGTGTGGCTATATGTGACATCATTTATCCAACCCGTGATTGAGGGCACCTTCTTCCGACCCCAGTGAATTGCAACCTGCCTTTTAGCAAAAAGTATGAGAAGTGCATGTAATTTATGTAGCTTAGGCGTTGTGTCTTTAACATACCCCAGTAGGCCCTGGGCTTGAGACGGGACATCCATTCTACCAATGATTTGGTTCACTGCTACAAAAAATTTAAACCAGAATTCAGCTATCTGTGGTCATTCCCACGGCACATGCAAAAACGAAGCCAGAGTGTATCCGCAGCGCCTGCAACTCTTGTCCTCCCTAAGTTTCATACAGACCCACAGGCATCCTATAATATCTATGCACGTATTTAAAGTGGATCAAACGTAGCCTATAATTTGGAGAGAGTTCAGTGAGCTGCCCGCAGCAGAAATCCCACTGGGCCTCAGTCAGTGGAGCGGGGAGCTCGCTGTTCCATCACTGAAGGGACTTCGGTTTCACCAGCGGGTTTGTGTTTTGCATTTGGGTATATAAACGTGTTATAAGTTTACAGGGAGAAGAAGATTTCAACACATTCTCCAATGCAGGCAGCAATAGAGGGGCTGCAGGGAAGCCATCCCAGATGGCACAACATGCTGAATGCAGTTTGTGATATAAAAATAGCTCAGCAAAGGGTATCGTTTGATCTGCACCCGCCATGGGAGGAGGCCTGAATTTCTCTTCAGGATACAAATCTGCAAATGTGTGTAGGTTCATGTCATGAGTCAGGGTCATACTAACCCCATCCTGAATACAAGGCAGCATGGGATTCTGTGCCAGTGGGATTATTGTTATAGATTAAGCGAAAACGAAGCACGCAGTGTATTCATACAAAAAGTCTGCAATAGTAACAGCGCCGAGACGCCTGCGGGCATTTGTTCGCGCTTTATTAAATATCAAAAATAAATAAATAAATATGTATTTATTATAAGACACTCACTAACACACAAATATCTCCTACCCGGGGATATACGCAATAAACACAATACTTTGCAAAGAAAACAGGTGAGCAGCACAAATACACTGTGGTCACCAGGGAGGACCAAACCATTTACTAAAATAGAGGGATGCGGACAACAACTCAAGTGAAGACTGTACCCAGAGGACTCAGAAATGCCAGGGACCCAAGGAACTACCTGAGGTAAGTAACCAGGATCCCCACTGAGGCTCAGACTCCAGTCCCCGAGAGGTCAGACTTTCTTAAATAGCATTCCCTCTGGGCCCACCTGGCGCTCAGACTGTCCCAAGCAGCCTGTCCCTCTAGGCCCACTGGGTGCCTGTCCTTCCGTGCGCGCTGAGCACAGAGTGACTCAAGGCGCCTGTCTTTTCATGGGCAGGGCTTCTGAGCCATGGACATGTCTCCATATAGGTAATGATCTATGTGACTTGCGTACATTATATAACAAATGCACGAGAAGAGAGGTGCGTTCATTTATTTAAATTCAGTTCTAAGAGTACTCCTATATAAAAAAAAAACCTGCCCACAGAAGACTAGCAATGCAAAGCCATTCAACAGAGCGTAAACATAACGTAACATGTGGCATGTGATGTAGCGGAAAGAGGAATTGTCAACAAATGCAGCTTCTGAAAAAAACAATACTCATGTATAAAAAGCTGCCCGAGAGCCCCCCTAACACCTCCTCATACTCCGGCCCCAGATACAATTCAGTGTCTACAAGAATAATGCTGACCAGCGGCGGGCCCAGCAGGAAATGTAAATCAACCCAGGCAAAAATATTCACACAAACCCACACACTGCCGGGAGCTGTGACTAGAGGGAAGCCAGGAGAGCATAGATGGATCATGGCAGCCAAGCCAGCCTCTAGCGGCGCCCTAGTTCTTACTTTCATTTGTGCCCTTTCAGTTATTTCAGCTGTCTGGAATGTCCGCCTCATCGACAGGTGCTTGTAATGTCGTGACTTGTGACGTCACCGTCACGTCGCGACGTAAGGGTCATGTGACCCACAGTTAATAAAAATAACGGGACGCGCTCACGTCGGCCAGTCGGCGACGGAGGTGAAACCCAAAAGTTAAACACGCACTTTGGCTCCTGTGATTATTGGGACACATGTGGGCCCCCATAGAAATACCAGAGTGCCCTTCGTGTGTTGGGGCTGGCCATCTGCCCAACACAACATTTGGCGACGAGGGTGGGCGTGCCCTCGCACATCCAAGTGGCGGCCGCAAGCGTGTTGTGCCGCTTGCGGCGCTTGTGCCCCGCAGACCCGCGCTGACCTGCTCCTGGCACCTGGAGCCCGGAAGACTGCTCCCATCCGGTGCGGTGCTGGAGATCCTATGGCCCGGTGCGGCCCGTGAGGTGAAGCTGCTGGCTGTGAGGCTCTCAGCTGTGGCGCGTGTGAGGCCCGGCAGAGAACGCTTCCGCAGCCGACGCTGCCCCACTGGCTTACAGAAGCGTGCGGCGGAGGATAGCGGCTGGCTGGTGTAATCGGCGATGTGCGCCCGTGTACAGTGAGAGCGTGGCGCTCCAGACCCCGGCCAACGTCGCCACCACGTCATGAAGGAGCCTAGAGACTGTGCGGGGACAGACATTAATTTAGCAGCGAAGGAAGCAGCAAGCAAGGCCCCGTCCCCTTTTCTGGCCTCAGCTTGGCCCACCACGTGCTAGAGGGACTCTCTGTCGTCTGGTGCCACAGATAACAACCCCCTCCCACGCACACAGGGAGAAGCCTGCCAAGTGTGGAAGTCCACCTTTCTAATGTAGTGCACACAGGTGGGAGAACAGGAAAAGGGATACCTCAAGCATTCCCAAGCCCATGCAGTCTACTCTGGGCACATCTAGGTCACACGAACCAGCCCTGTGCAAGTGACTCATCGCAAGGAATTTACAAGACTGCCCAAACAGGAGAAGAAGGCCGATCCCTGCCCATCCGGCAAACGATCACTGTGAGGAACGTCCCCTAACACAGTCGCACTCTCCAAAAGGAACAAAACAAAAGGTGGGACGTGATCAGGAGGTCCTGGACTTGAAACATGTCGCAGATACCACCCATTGAGCCATTCATAGTAGAGGGATCGCCATCCTCCCTTCCTCCCAAATGGAAAGATTGGGTGGACTGACTACAAATTTTCTTTGAAGCCACCAAAGTGCACAAAGATCAGAAACGAGCAATGTTGTTGCACCTAGGGGGAAAAGATATACATAACATTTCCAAAACACTTGTGGAAGCAACTCGAAAGAACCACCACACATTAATCAATGCACTCAACGGGCACTTCGAGCCAATGGCTAACCAGGACTATGAGAGATTCATCTTCAGGCAAGCCCAACAACTTCAAGATGAATCACTGGACACGTACCATGCAAGGCTGAAGAACTTAGCCTCAACGTGCGGGTTCCAGGACTAGACTGAAGACATACAGGGTCAAATAATCCAGGGGTGTGCCTCCGCCAAACTTCGAGAACGCATCCTAGAGGAGTCTGGCAAACCTCTGACCGAGATCTTAACCCTGGGGCACACCAAGGAGCTGTTCAAAGCTCGCGCAGCTCATATGGAGGCGGCCCTACAAGTCCCTGTGAAGACGGAACCGGTTAACGCCCTATCAACCAAACCCGCGACGTGATGGAACAAGAAAGGATCCCGCACTACGACGGCGGGGACGGACAAAACGTGTGGATACTGTGGCGGACCGCCACACCATCCAGCGGAATGTCCTGCCAAAGGGAAAAGATGCTCTGGATGTGGAGGGTTTAATGAGAAGGTATGCAGGGCCAAGAAATACGGCAAGCCACGGCAGATGGTTTGGGGAGACAAAACACCAAGTGATATGGACGACGATGAGGAGGAAGTGCGGGTAGTCCACAAGGTGCACATGATTGGCACCGCAACCTGCAAGGTGCGATGCCTGCCTCAGTGCAACATCCAGGTAGGGGCTCAAGAAGTCATGGCGGTAGTAGACACCGGGGCCACCATCAACATCATGGTCGCCGCCCTTCACCGAACATTGCACCCCGCACCCCTGCTACAACCGTCAACCATCACAGTGTTTGCGTATGGTCAGGACACCTCTCTGAAGATCCTGGGATGTTTTAAAACATCGGTAACTCACGGAGAGTGGACTGTCAACACCAATATATATGTCACCGAAGATGGCCAAGGCATGCTTCTGGGGTGTCGGGCTGCAGAAGACCTGGGGGTAGTGACATTTGCCCTCAGTGTGCATCATGAGTACATACAACATCTACTCGAGGAATTCTCTGAAGTATTTGAGGGCATCAGAAGGTTCAAAGGAAAAGAGGTTCATCTGCATGTTGACCCCACCGTCCAACCCGTCGCTCTACGACATCGAAGAATAGCCTTCCACTTACGGCCACAGGTTGAGCAGGAACTGAAGAAACTGGAGGCCGCTGGGATCATTGAGAAAGTCACAGGTCCCACGCTTGGGGTTCCCCATCGTGGTCACGTGGAAACCAAAGCAGCCTGGTGCAGTACGAATCTGTGTTGACATGCGCCTACCAAAAGCGCCATTTTACTCCAACAATCTATGATCTAATCGGAGAAATGGCTGGAGCCTGCTGGTTCTCCAAACTCGACTTACAGTGAGTACCACCAACTGGTCCTTGATGAGGCGTCACGAAACATAACCACATTCTCAACTCATGTGGGGTTACGACGTTACACTCGCTTGAGTTTCGGAGTATCCAGCGCCGCGGAGGTGTTCCAGAACGTCATACAAGAACTGATCATGGACATCCCGGGGGTAATTAATGTAAGTGACGACATCATGGTCCACGCCAAATCGTTACCTGAACACAATGCTCGCCTCACGCAGGTGCTATGACGGCTGCGAGATGCTGGTCTCACGTTGCATAGAGAGAAATGCGAATTCCTAAAGAAGCTACAATTTTTTGGTTACACCTTCTCTATGGAGGGAGTCAACCCGGATCCCGAAAAGGTGCGGGAAATCAAAAATGCTATCGCCCCTGCCAGCATGACGGAGGTTCGCAGCTTCCTATGCATGATAAACTATTGCGGAATGTTTATCAAAGACCTTACCACCCTCACACTGCTCCTACGGGAGCTGACCAAGAACTCTGTTCCGTGGAAGTGGGGTCCGATTCAAGACAAAGCATTCAACAACATTAAAGACACCCTCTCGGAAGCAACCACTCTGGCCTTCTTTGACCCTGAGAGAATGACTCAAATTGCGGTTGATGCTTGCCCGACGGGCCTAGGAGCTGTGCTCTTGGAGAGACAGCGTCAGGAGGAAGATTGGGCCCCGGTGGCGTTTGCAAGCAGGTCCCTCACAGAAACTGAGCAGCGTTATTATCAAATAGAGAAGGAGGCTATTGCCATCCATTTGGGGTGTTGTCATTTCCACTTATATGTCTACGGAAAACTGTTTGTGGTCACGACCGATCACAAACCCCTTGTGGCCCTGTTCACAGGGACATCCACAAAGCCTCCGCAAAGAATTGAAAAGTGGATGCTAGAACTCCAAGACTATAATTGTAGAGTGTAATACCAACCAGGGTCCCGCAATCCGGCGTACTACTTGTCCCGACATCCCAGAGCAGCCACTGACCGAGAGATGGAGGACGCTGCTGACACTGAAGAATATGTTAAATGTATCACAGCACGGTCCTGTCCAATTCCCCTGTCCATGCAGGATCTGTCCGAAGCCACCGCTAAAGATGAGTGCCTGCAAAGAGCCAAGCTGATTTTGCAAAATGGAAACTGGCACAAGGCCAAAGAAGAATGGAAAATTCTAATAATTCCAGCTCAACGGATTATGGAAAGCTTACACCATGTGAGAGATGAACTCACTGAAGACCCAACAGTCTGTTTGGGAAGAGGGCATCGCTTGGTTATCCCCACGTCATGCCTTGATACCCATGTGGGGCATCAAGGCATGGTGAAAACAAAGTCGCGACTCCGCACCAAGGTGTGGTTCCCCCTAATGGATGATTTGGTGGAGAATGCTGTTCGTTCGTGCTCGGCATGTCAAGTTACCAGAGACCTGCCTCATCCTGCTCCAGTCATCGCAGAGCCTCGGCCACTGTCACCGTGGTTCTGTGTCAGCATGGATTTTGGCAGCCTGCCTGATGGCCGTCACACATTGGTGGCAATCGATGATTATTTCAGGTATCCTGAAGTGGAAATTGTGACATCCCACAATGCTGATGAAGTAATACCCAAGACAGAGAAGGTCATGGCCACCCATGGTTTGATACAGAAGTTGCGCACTGATAATGGGCCTCCATTTCAGGGACAAGAGCTGGCCACCTACCTCACAGCCCTTGGCATCCGACACCGCCGAATCACTCCACGCTGGCCTCAAGCCAATGGTGAGGTGGAACGATTTATGAGGTCTCTTAACAAAGTAATCCGAATTGCACACAGCAAGAAACAATCCATAGAGCTGGCTATCTTTACCTTCTTTCACAGCTACCGGCAGACACCCCATACCACAACGGGGGTAGCTCCAGTTCACTTACTGATGGGTCGAGTAGTCATTGACTCCATACCTCATTATCCTAGATGGCAGCCAAAGGACCCTGATGACCCTCGGATTGATGCTCGTCGGAGAAAGGCCTATGCCCACGTAAGCCACCGACGGAATGCGCAGGAGAGCCGAATCAAAGAAGGGGACTTAGTGTTGCTCAAGAATCGCTACTATACTGGTAAATTACAACTGTAGTATGAAAAGATGCCCTGGACTGTGGTGAACATTAAAGGAACCAGAATCATCGTCACTAGAGGGTGGGAGACCGTGACTCACAACGTGTCTCACTTCAAGAAGTTTCACCCGGAACTGTCGGCATCACCCTCCACCATATCAGGAACTGAGGACAGTGGCCGTGGGCCCATGGGACATGTCCCTGCGGAGGAAGAGTGCGGCACTGGTGACCTGGATGACTCCTGGCTTGGAGACACTTGCGGTGCGGAGAGTGTAAGCTCTTCGGCTCTGCTGGAAGATCGCTGCTGTGAGGTAATTCCAGAGACTGACGCAATTCCTTCCTCTGGGCGAGGTCAGTCTCAGTACCAGCTGCAAAGAAATCCTGAACCGTCGTCCAGACTGAGGGACTATATCACGTAAGACTGTTCTATGTATATCGTTGTGTTTTGCTGACTAACTGTTACATTATGAAAAGTTTTAACTTGTTGCCAATGAAGGTTTTTGCCGTATTGTTTTGATCCTTGTTGGGGAGGAATGTAGTGTCGTGACTTGTGATGTCACCGTCACGTCGCGACATAAGGGTCATGTGACCCACAGTTAATAAAAGTAACGGGACACGCTCACGTCGGCCAGTCGGCGACATAGGTGAATCCCGAGAGTTAAACACGCACCTTGGCTCCTGTGATTATTGGGACGCACGTGGGCCCCCATAGAAATACCAGAGTGCCCCTCGTGTGTTGGGGCTGGCTATCTGCCCAACACAACAGTGCTGATGCCGGGGCTTTCAATCCAGGGCGAAGTCAGCCTATTATTGAGCGCGCGCGCTGACGGTGGAAGTTCATTTTTGACATATTAATTGAAGGGTCTTTCTGTTTTGCTCTTTCTCAGCAAGCTCTGTGCTCGTTTCTGTCAGTGTAATATGCTTGACTCTACCCAATAACGCCTTCACCAACATAGTGCCTAGAAGGACCCATAACTTGCTTTGTGTGCCTCTTTCAAAATGCTTGTGTGCCTAGCATGATACTTCTCTTTAGCCAGGCAGGGTCACTTAATTAATGTACAGAAGTGCTATACTTTGGTGCATAGAATGACATATTTTTATAGCGTCATTGGCATTCCTACCTCCCATCTCACCCTTAAGGGTTATTCAGCCTAATCAGCCTTCGAGTGTCCAATCAGACAAACTTACTTCTTTAAAGTTCGGCTGTTTCCTTTCATCAGAAATGTAGCTCTTTTTCTATACATATGGAGCGATTTCTCTCTGAGAGCACTGCCTTCCTTGGGAGAACAGAAGGATGTGGAAAGAGCAAAGGTAATTTACTATAGCATGCTACCCTCTGAAAAGCGCTTCAGCACCTTCTCAGGGGTAGTAAGCGCTATATTAATGCAATTACTATTAGTGAGGCAGGTCTCGTGCAGAATTTGGTACTGCACCAAAGTGCATTGAAAGTATTTGCCCATTGATTGTTGAATTGATCTCTTTTTAGGTCAAGCCTAGCGGCAGCAAGCATCCCTTGCTCTCTCTGCGAAGCATGCTGTAATAGAGTGTGCTGTGGATGCTCGCCCACTCTCCTCCCATATTTTTCCTTGGCTTGTGTCATTGTCCTTGGTAACTGCTGGCTTCAATACGAGTCTTGTTAGTCCCTCCTTGTTACCGCCTTGTTTTAAGTTTGAATGGCCTAACCGATGTAGTCCGATATAAATATTAGAGTGACCCCCTATTAGCCAATTTTTTTTAAAACTAACCAACTTAGACACCTGTGCCCTTAATCGTTTAGCTGATTGCTATGCTGCTAGAAAATTACCTTCCAAGTTTCTTTAATTCTAGTGATGTAACATTTTTTGTCTTCCTTTATGGCATTGTAGTGAGACCAAGAAATGTTATTTACTGCCTGATAAGTCCTTTTGTATGCAGCTCACTGCTAAGCATGTTTTGTAAAATTTGTTTAATAAAACACATTTACTATACATTTTAAAACACAAATGACAATCCAATTTCTCAAAAAACTGTAATGACTACCCCAGGTAGAGCTTTGTTGCCCATCCACGTACTGGGTAAGAACATAACTGCTTAAGAAAATGTGGTTTAAGTGCTGTAGTTTTTAGGTCGAGCCTAGGCAGCGCATGCGTTGGTCTGCGAGGCATGCTGTATTTGAGTGTGGACTTGAAGAGCCGCCACTCTCCGCCCATATTTTTCATTAGCTTGTGTCATTGTCCTTTGTAAATGCTGGCTTCTGATTCATTAATTACCTTGTTAGTACCCCCTTGTCTTTATTTGTAACCTTCCATGAAGACTGGCCCTTTTACTTCTGTTGTTACACAGTATGTCTTATTTAGTCTGTAAGCACTATTTTCTTTAAAACGTTTCTCCTACTTCAGACACAGCATGCCACATTCATTGCACCATGTGCGCTTTCACTTTCCAAGTGGCCAGGGATAGTAAGGGCTGTTTCTTTCAAATGCGTATTTTCAAGACTTTGAGCTATTGGCATTGTAAATGACAAAGCCTTTCATTTATGTGTTAATTATCAAAACAGATAAATAAAAGGCAGTGTCATTTACAATGCCAATAGCTTAAACTTTTGCAAATGCGAGACCTATTGCATTGCAAATGCTTGTTTGACAGGCAGACCTGACATAGTGTGGGCGTCCTCATGTTGGATCTAGAGTGCTAATTTTCAAAATGGCCGCTCGTGATGGGACTACTTCCTAGATCCTAGGGCCACATATTTTTACGTATGGGATGTGAAGTAAGTGCTATGGAGTAAAACATTTAAAAGTACAGGGGTATCAATGAAGAGAAAAAAGTTTTAAAAAATGTGTTTTTTTGTAATATTCCAACTAGATATCAATACTGCATTTTCAGAATGGTTTGAAAACAGGGGGTCAAGAGAAAAAATTGGACCTTTGGAAAAATTGAGGTGTATGTGAATTGTTTAGAAAGGCACCCCTGAAAAACTCATTCTTTCTTATTCCTTATCCAAAAATAATATATATTCACACATCCCACAGATGATGATAAAGTGGGGTGGTGGTGGGTATACCTCCTCCATTTTGTTTTGGGGAACAAATTATAATGAACAAACAGGTGAATGGCTTATATAGGTCTCAGTGCTGGAAACCCAACAAAAAGAACCATTGTACACAGGGGTATGTAAGGCATTCAGGAATCATTAAAGGTAGAAGGGTTTAGGAGAAATGGATTCAGGGTATATTATCATTCAGCCCATTAGTCTGAGTTTGCAATCTGAAGACCCAACTTTGTTCTTTTTTGTACAGTTCGGAGTTGGTATGGAGTTGTTCAAGAATGGTCCAGTGGAAATCCTGCACTGTATGTTTTTTTTCTCCATGAAGTCTACAGACATTTTTGTAGTGGCACAGTCACATCTCAATTTACTGCGGTGTTCGCAGAACCATGTCTTGATTGATCGTTTTGCCATACCAATATAGTGAAGGTGACACAGGCAAGTGATCATGTATACAACACCTTTCGAGTTTCAGTTGGTGAATTGTCTTTGTTCCCAAGTTGTGTTATTGAAATTCAGTTGTTTGGTTTTGGCATTTAGGTGACAGATACTGTAGTCTCCTCAAGGGTGGTGGTCTGTGATGGGGGAAAGAAACCTTTGGGATATGCCTGAGTTTTCCCTATTCGGGGCAGCTTTGAATTTATGATCCCATTTCAGCTCTTTCATGCCCTCTTTAGCCAGGTCAGCGACAGTGCACAGCCCCCATCAAATTCTAAATGTGTTTACATCCAATCATCAGGGATAGTGATGAATGTTTTCAATATTGTAACACAGCAGAATTTCACTAGTATTACTATAAATAATCTCTGTGACATCCTCCCATTTCTCATAGTGAGGTCCTGCTTCGATCTAAAAGAAATCTTTTTTATGGAAGTTGCATGAAACTCTAACACATTTTTCTACAAAATGTCTGTAATACTCTCACACATCACCCACAAAATGGTATTTAAAACAATCTGTTTAAGAATTATTAAAGGACATCCCGGCAAAACTCTGCAGAACAGAGCTGGATCGATCAGGGGCCACCTGAAAGGCTGGGGTCTTGGGCCGGAGCCCACTTTGCTCATGCCTTAAAACTTCTCTGGAAGAAACTGTAGAGGTGTGGGCCCTAGGTTCATGTGCTACTAAAATGAAGCACACAGACACATGAAGTATGCTGGTTAACTGGCCACGAGCGCGTGCACTTGAACCCTTTTATTTGCAGACTCAATTCAGTTGTGAGGCCTGTGTGGAATGGTTATGGCGTGTAAGTGTGGCCAGCCCTCGAGAAAATGGCTGGTAAAACAAGTGCCAGCAGGACACTACGGAAACAACGCTGCATGAGACTTGCAACATGTCACGCAGGAATGAGCAATGGACACACGTCTGTGCATACCCATCCCATTTTTGCATATGGCTGGGGGTAAACTAGATTGGCATGGGGAGCAAAACAAAATGATGAATTTAGGGCCAGATCTTTGTACTGGGGTGAATGTTTGATATTGTTCAACATTCTTTCTGTTCATCAATTGTTCTTTTCGCATTTGTCACCCGAGTCGGATGGGTATGCCCAGACATGGGTCCCGTGCTCTGCATGCCTCTGTAGTCAAGCTAGCCTGGCTGATGAGGGGAGAAACCTCGAAACCAGTCCCAGGATGCTTGTTTCTGGCTCATGGGGCACAGGGTCAAGACAGATTTACGTATCGCTGGGTTTAAACTGGAATGGCATGGAAAGCAAAAAAACGATGGCTTTAGGCCCAGACCTCTATACTGGGGTGAATGTTTGACATTGTTCAACATTCTGTCCAACAATTGATCTTTTTGCATGGGTCACCCTGAGTCGGACGGGTATGCCCAGACATGGGTCCCGTGCTCTCCATGCTACTGGAGCCAAACTAGCCTGGTTGATGAGGGATGAAACCCGGAAACCAGTCCCACCACCTTGTCAAGGCCGGATGTCGTAATGGCCAGGATGTTCACAAGCAGTGCATCAGTGATACACATTATTACGCGAGAGGAGGCCACTTTTATGTCCAGTGTGGCCAAAGGCAGGCTAGTCATGCTCACTATATGTCAGTGATGGCTGTCAGTATGCACAACTTTCAGGAAAGCCCAGATTATGTCAAGGACAACAGTTATTATGCAAGGGCCACTATTATGCCAGGAATGGACAGGTTGTGTCAGAGCTAAAATTTGCATAATGAGAAGCAAGATATACTTTTCTGTGTCACTGACATAAGCTTTCAGGGACCAACAGTCTTTATCAGTGAGAAACACAACGATAAATACACGCATACAGACACATATAAATGTGCACGCACATACAAGATACATGCATAGTGATGATCATAGGTGGATCTCACCTCTGAATCCAACATCTGCTCACCTCAGCTCTGGTGTGATATGGCGCCCAACTCAAACCCTTTCTCTCTGGCTCCTACCTGTTCACACTTAGGTGACTCTGCTCTGACTCTAGTGATGGCACTCTTCTGTCTTTCCCATTGTTCACTCACACTTAGTGTGACTGATAGAGTGGAGCCTTCATAGATCGCATGTAGATACATATTGTCACATTGCAGGCCCCCACAGGCCAACACAACAGAAGCTCCTTCCATTTGTTTGGCTGGTTGCCATTGTGAGGTTCTTGAGATGAGCAGTGCTATCTTTTGTAATGTTCAAAAGCCCTTATAATCATGTACTGGTCTCAGCTTCTCTGTTCTCCTTCTATTCAAGCCTACATGTACTGCATACCAGAATAGATTTATTCTACTTCAATTCGGAGGGAGGATAGTGATATATGCAATAGCTCCCTCTATAGCCCTGTGCCAGTGGGCCACGCATACCCAAGTGGATGAGCACTGCATGCAAACCATTAGATCTAAACTTAAAACCATTTCTGGTACCACTCTTTCTGCTGTTGGAAATTTGTGTACTTTCAATTTTGGGTTCCTATATACTGAAGCTTCAAAAGGAGCTTTTTTCTTCAACTGCTTATTTTAGACTGCTTTAGGAATATATTGATACTATAGAGGCTACAGATCTCTAGGTCTGTACACAATTGTCTGCATTAGTAGCTGAGGGAATTTCCTTCCATCATATTACTCTCACGTATCGTATTTCCTGCAGCATTTTCTTAGCTTTTTATACAGACGTAATTTTGAGTATTATTTTTCGAATTAAGATTTCGTGTTCTCAGAGGTCCCTGTGCACAAGCATTTGAATTCACATCCCAATGCTAAAGAGGTGTACACTGGAGCTTTTTCCAGGCTTTAATCAAGCTTGACACTGCCTATGCCCATAAACAGAATTTGACCTGTTCCCTGACTGATGTTGAGATTAAATTTATAGATGAATTGGAAGATAGAAGATGGGTGATTGCGGAAAAGAGAAACTAGAACAAGTTCTAGGGAAAGACAAGTGGGCCAAGGAAGAAAATGAACATAAGGAGTTCAACCCATATTGACATTAGATTGGCAGCATAAAGGCAAGTTATGTGTAACTAGGGTTAAGACGATGAACTTATGGGAAACAATGATTGTGAGCACATCTTTGAATTGGGAGGAAAGACTGAGCAAATTATGGAGGGAAGGGATTCAGTTATTCCCAGAGTTTGTTATCTGTGCAGAGCTCATGCTTATTTTAAATTGCCTAGAAATTGGTATCACACTTGCTATTTGGCTATATCTTTCCAGAAATGTAACATGTAGAACATTTAGGTGATCATGATTTGAGATTTCCTGGTAGACCAAAAGTCAGTAGCTTTGCCTCTGAGATAGTAGTAGTTATCTTTGGCGCAAAGATCCTTTCTGCTGGAGTAGTTTTGAATGATCTCAAGATTAGAAAGCTTTAGTCTCTAGTAGATAGACTAGCTGCTAGTACAGCTGAATCATTGTTAGCTGTTGATACTGAGATGATGGTTATTACGTCGGCGGTTCTACAAAACCACCTTGCGTTAGACATCCTTTTCACGGAGGAGGGCAGAGTCTGCAAGATGTTAAAGGTACAACAATGTTGTACTTATAAACCTGACAAGAGTGAGGAAATAAGAAATGTATTAGGGACGTTACTGAATTGAAGGGGGATTTGGGAGAGTTGGTAGGTACAGGGGCCTGGGAGGTGAATGGAAAGAGATTTACAGCTGTAGGCTGTTGGTTTGGGAAATTAGGTAGCATACTTTTTGGTGCTATATTTAGACCTATCGTAGTGATCGCAATTCATTTGTTTGTCATGTTTAAAGGGTATAAGCGCCTGAAATCGAGGAAAGAAGAAGAACATGGGAAAGGAATCAAAAGAAAGAGAAGGGATGTAGAATTGGAGGAGAGTCAGTGTAGGTTTTATGATGAGATGAAGTACCTGGAAAACACAAGGCGTAAGAAGCTAAAGGCGCCCACATTTTGAGTAGGTGTCAGGGGAAGGTGCATGTGATATTGTACTGGCTACCACAGCCATCAGAGGGGGAATGCAGCAGCGTAATTTTGGCCCCAGCCTAACTATGTCATGAATATACACTTATGTCTTATATATGGCATTTATACTTAACGTGTTGTCTAGTTTTATGAATGTGTGTTGCACATTTAAAGGAAATAATATGTAACCATTATGGTTGCTGGAAGCCTTTACAGAATTGTATTAGGCTAATTCATATTATTATTATTATTATTAATTTTATTAAGCGCACTGCTACCCAAAGGTTTCCCTGCGCTGACCAACAAAGGTATGAGATTGCAACAGATTACTGGTTGAATAGCCATGTCTTCAGGTCCCTGCGGAACTTCATAGACTGATGTAATCATGTTCAACCTATATAACCATTAGACATTAATTGCGTCAATTGATTTATAATACTGTAACGTGCATCCATTTGGATTCTCAAAGTTAATTTGGCTTGACATTAGGGCTGAACTCAAATTGTTTGCTTTAACACTGCCAATATGCTGTCTTCTTTTCTTTACATGTTTGTTACCGTGTTACTCATTAGTTGGAAAAAGGCTTCTGGTTGTTGTAGGAAAGTAGGATCTGCTTTTATGGTTACCCCCACTTTTTGCCTGGTGTTATGCTGTTTCTGACTAGTCTAACTGGGATCCTGCTAATCAGGACTCCAGTCTCTGTGCTTTCTCCCTTAAATTGACATGGTGAGTACTTAGGTACATCCCAGATTGGCTACTGGTGTACCCTTATTAAGTCCCTAGTATATGGTACTGAGGTACTCATGACATGGAGAGACCCTGCTAAACAAGCTGCAGGTGATTCAAAACACTGCAGCTAGAATGGTATTGAATCGACCAGCGGGGACCGCATCGGTTCCATTACTGCACGAACTCCACTAGCTACCAGTGAGGAAAAGATCATACTTAAAGATCTGCTGTCTTACGTATACAGCACTTAAAGGAAGAGGCCCCAAATACCTCCAAAAGAGAATTAACAAATATGTACCTCATAGAAACCTCAGGTTGGGGACACAAGATCTCCTACAAACTCCACGCATAAGGCTGTGCGTTTCGGAGGAAAATCCTTCTCTACCTAGCGCCAAGATACTGGAATGAGCTACCAGATTTCCTTCACAAACTGGACATCTACAGCACTTTCAGGAAACAGCTTAAAGCCTTTTTATTCTAGTTTCATCTGCTCCCTTTCAGACGCAGGAATTTTACTAGTTAGCGCCAAGATGCCGCCGGGGGAATCGAGCGCTATATAAAAACAGATAACATAACATAGGTACACCAGGGGTCTCCCATGGGCTGCAGCATGTATTGTGCCACCCATGAGAGACCACTCAAATTGTGACTACGGGCCTGCCACTGCAGCCTGTGTCAGCTTGTGCTAGCACCACTTATGGCAGATATAGTTTTCCCTAAATCTGAGGTCACTGCACTTAAAAAACTATAAGTCACCCCTAAGGGAGGCCTTTCAATTCTCAAGGCAGGGTGCTAGGTTCTAAGTGTGAGGGTGCCTCTGCATGAGTAGAACACCCCTACAACCTTCGGAGTCCATTCTCCCGGGTTATAAGTGCATCAGCCATTATAATACAGAGTGGCCATGCATCATAACGCAATGACCATCTCTAAACTGGCTGTAACAAACCCTGTTGTGTTGGATATCAAACATGTTGGAATTATACCCCCACTCCTAAACGGTGTGGGAGGTATGATTCCATGCATTGTAAAGCTCCTCTGGGAGGCCTTGAGTGCTCTCGGTGCCAGTCTACTAGACCTGGACAGCACAGCATGGCTGCTGCTGACCAGAGACACAATTCTGCCCTCCTGCTGCTGAGCCAAGCTTGAGTAGAGGAAGGCAGGACATTAGGTATCCTGTCACAGGGAGGTGTGACCACCTCCCAGACAGGGCCTAGTGTATTAGGACAGAGTGGGGGCACTTGCCAGGGTCACTGAGACTGCTTATGGGGCACATTTGGTGCCCTCCTTGCATATCCCAGTTCAAACCAGCTCAGGGAGCTGTTGGCTCCTGCTCTGGCACGAAACTGGACTAAGGACATGGGAGTATCCTCCCCACTGTCCAACCCCCTCCCCTGGGAGGGAACTCTGAATCATCCCAACCCTTTCCTTAGGGTACTTAAGGGCTTACCTGTGGGTGGGTCCCTAGATTTGTCATGTGGCATGATTCATATCAAGAGACTGTGAGAAGTTGGCCTGGCATATGATGTCCACTATTCTAGTGGGCACCTTGCACAAGTCCAAACGATCCTTATTGATGGTAGGTTTAGACAACCTTTATAGAAAGCTATCCTAGTGGTAGCTGTGGAGAGCAGCCTTCAGGCCAAGTCTTGAAGGAATGTAAAGCAGCTTGTTTTACCAGTCTATAATCTCTTATTATTATTATTATTATGTTTCTTATATAGCGCCAGAATCGACCCCCGAAGGGGTATCTCCATGCTTGCCTTGGGAACCCGTCCTGGCTTTTCCCTGTGAGATAGCCCCTACAGGGCATCCCCAAGGTGAAAGCCAGGCATCCCGCCGCGGGGGGCCGTTGTGGAGATTAAGCAAGCTTAATGCCCAGAGTTGCAGAGTGTGAACCCATGATTAGGTCAGGCACCGAAGCGAGAATTATCGAGTCCATGGACATTTGAGCTCAAGACCCTGCCGTGTTGGGAATTGAACCCTGGTCCCGGGTCTGACCTCTGCTTCAGGGTCTGCCTGCTCTAACCAGTGAGCCACGCTTCTCTTGAATGACCAAATGAAAGCAGAACCACACCAGGTATATATATATATAAAATATATGTATTTATTCTAAACACACCTCTCTAGTCTCTTTATGAGGCTCGAGGCAAACGTACAATACAAGAACTTAAATAACACACAGTAAATTAGCACAGTATACGTTTTGCCCTAGGGGCCTCACAAACCATATACTAAGAAAGTGGTATAAGAACCACAAGAGGAATAGAAGCAAGGTCTAGGACCTGTAGAACCGCTGGGGCAACCAGGAACTACCCAAGGTAGGGACACAGGAGACCCATGGGGGACGCGTGCAGTGTCTAAACACAGCCGCGAATCACCATTGACTTCTATGTAGAAAGTCGTGATTAGATTTTTAAAGAATAAAGACACTTGGGAGTGGACTAGGAACAAACCCCTTCAGTACTGGACACTTCGAGAGTCAAGACCCACGGGAGCACCGAAGTACTCGTGTTACCTCCCCAAGGGAAGCGGGGTGTAAAGGTGTCTTTTCGTGTCGGGTTTCGTCATCGTTTCCAATGGAGAGCTGCAAAGAGGTGCTGCAGGTGTCCAGGAGAAGAGTGTCCGGATGGATCCAAGGGTGGATCGGAGATCTGAAGAACCTGAAAGCAGAGGGGACAGAGTCTGGGTCACTAGCCAGTGACCAGGAAGGCGACAAGAAGATGCCAGCCGATGTCGGGTGATTTCAGGTGATGTAGGTGAAGCTTGACTCTTCAGCCATGAGGTCCAGGAGGCATCGAAGACAACCAGTAGCTGGATACGAACTGTCCCACATTGGATGTCGAGTGCTGCAGTGTCGGTTTCCGGTTTGGACTCAACAAGCCTTGGCAACAGCAACCCACGCAAGATGACAAGATAGGCTTCGGTGCAGATCAGCAAGGTGTGAGGGACTCACCCTTTGGAGGGGAGTCAGGGCACATCTGGAGCAACCAGGAAAGCCCAAGAAACAAAGAAGATTCCTTTGTGGGGACTAGTCTACAGACCCGGGATTGCAAAGGGGCCTCGATCAGAAATGCAGGAAGAGGGCCCATGGAACACTCGTGGAGTATAGGCCTCTAAGCTTCAGTGCAAAAGGTGCTCAGGCCTTGTACTACAAGTAGCCCAATGCACAACTTCGGGAGAGCTTGAGAAGTTGATGCACTAGGAAATGTGCTGGATGTCCAGGAGTTCCAGTCCCACGTCTCTTGTGATGGCTACAGGTCTCGGCTTTGCTGGGGACTCGTGTCGGCGATGTGTTGGAGATGTCTGGAAGTCTGTGTCCTGTGTCGCATATTCTTTGAGATGGGGTGGGAGCCTCGAAAATGCAGACCAGCAAGATGCTTCTTTGGTGCCGGGTCGAACACGGGGGTCACTCCTTGACCCCAAGGGAGATTTCTTCCATCTTCCAGTCGAAATGGAATGTCGAAGGTCCAAAATTTATGTTTCAGAGTTTCATCCAGGGTAATCTAAAGTCCTAGGGACTGGGGTCCTACACTTATATCAAGTTTAAGGGTTGGACTAACTCTAGGGTCCCACCTATGGGAGGACCTGAGGAGCGGGTGGTTATACCCCTGGGGAGGGGGTGGTTATACCCCTTCCCCTTTGTCCAGTTTTGCACCAGAGCTGGGGCTGAGTGCCCCAGCAACCAGTTTGAACTGGGAAATTCACGGGGACACCTTGTGTGTCCCAGGCACTGTCTGGAAAGCATTCACTGAATGCAACCCACCCTGCCTTAATACACTAAAGTCTGTCTGGGGAGGTGCTGGCACCTCCCTGGACAGGAAACCTATTGTCCAAGCCTCCCCTGCTGGAGTTTCATCCAGCAAACAAAACAGGTGATGGACAGAATGTGGATCAATGTCACACATTCACCCCAGTCCAAAGATCTGGGCACAAATCCATCGTTTTTTTGCACTCCACACCACCCTGGGTTAGACAATGGCGATATGCAAATCAGCTCTGACCCTGTGCCCCATGGGAACAGTCCAGTCCGAACTACAAAAGCCATGTCCTTCCCAAAACGGAATCAAGCATCCGAGGACCGGAGTTTCATCCAGCAGCAGGAGGTCAGACTCGTGTCTGTGGCAGCAGCATCCATTTTGTGATGCTGGGGCAATGTTTAACTTCTACCGGGTTTACCAGTATGTACATGTCTTCTCCCTCTAGAAGGGTGGAATGCTACCCCCCCCCCCCCGACAGAACTGGTGGGGTAGTATTCCAAAGTGTTTGACACCAAACACAGCATGTTTTGATGCAGCCATTCCAAAGTTGGCATTAAACGCGAGGTTTATAATGCACTTAAGAGTATATGGTATGGCTGTATTATAGAACAGCTATAAGGAAGGGAAAGCTGCAGAGGGGCTCAGCTCATGCTTGGGCATCCTCTCTCTCAAAACCAAGCACTCTGCCTTCAGGATTGTCAAGGCCTGCCGTAGAAGTGACTTATAGGTTTATATGTGTATATATATATATATATGTAATTTATTTTAAAGTGTTCTCAAATTCATGAATTATACAAGTGTGAGGTTAACACATGTAACAATGAATACATGGGACCGCTTTGCAATGTGGTTCAATTGAGCGTTACCAAGTTGCATAAACATAGGTGAAAGACTGATGTGATGTAACATATGCAAGTCATGAAACTTTTCTATGTCCACACATGAGGGTCAAACATGTAACCATAACAACCCTGGGCCAATTGAAACTTGTAACACATCTAACACCTGAGCAACTATGTAACATTCATGTGTATTTAAAGTGTAACAATATGTCAATGCAGATGTAGTGAACAAGGCGGGGGCAAGCCGCCGAAACGCGTCTATGCAGCAAATGAGCCATTAAATATCGTTTGGATTATGATTCACGGAGTCAGCGCCTTATTTTGATGGAAAGTTTGGTTTGGTGTCGATATATATATATATATATATATATATATATATATATATATATATGTGTAGATATAGGGATACTATATCCAAGTAAGGGGTGCTTACACCACCTTACCCAGGCTGCAAGAGCAGACCTGTGGTGCCATTTTGGAAGGCTTCCCAGGGGTGGTATAATACATGCTTCAGCCCCTGGTAGGGCTCTGGGGTACCTATGCCCTTGGTACCTAAGGTACCATATACTAGGGACTCACAAGGGTAACCCAGCAACCAATCTAGAGTATACCTAATGTATATGCAATCAATTTAGAGAAGAAGCAGCTAGGCTGGGGTCCTGGTTAGCAGTACCACAGCCAGACTAAAGTCGATAAATCAGTGAAACACAGCAAAAAGTGGGGGTAACCATAGTAAGCAGATCCTACTCTCCTACACAACCCCCCGCCCCCCCAAATGCAGTGACATTATAATAACCTTGACCATTTGAGTCTTCATGTTCTAAGTGAAAATATCTGGAGAGTCCATCTGCATTGGCATGGTTACTCCCAGGTCTATGTTCCACTGTATAGTCCATCCCCTGTAGGGAAATGGACCACCTCAAAAGTTTGGGGTTTTCATCCTTCATCTGTTTTAGCCATAAGAGGGGCTTATGGTCTCTGAACTGTGAAGTGAGTGCCAAACAAGTATGGCCTCACCTTCTTCAGAGCCCAAACCACAGCAAAGGCCTCCCTCTCAATAGCTGACCAACGGGGGCCCGGAGGGACAGGCAGCTTGAGACAGCCAGAGCACCCGGTGAGCCCAGAGGGACAGGAGCCTTGAGACCGTCTGAGTGCCCAGTGGGCCCAGAGGAACAGGCTCCACCTGCAGACATTGTTATATCCAGGTTTGCCTCAAGAAGGCACCCGAGGCTGCCAGGGGAGGGTGGCACAGAGGTTTCTTCCAGCACCTGGCAGCACAGCCTTGTCCAGAGAGAGGCCACATCAAACTCTATCCAAGCTGCTTCAAGCCGTGCCAGGCAAGAGCCCGTGAGTGGAAGTGAAACGTAGGGCCTGCCAGGAACACACAGACTGGCCAGACGGGGGCTCGAGAGAGCTCTACCAAGAAAGGTGTAAACGCCTCTAATGCAGGAGGTGAGGGTGTGCATCTTGCACAGCTTCCACCCCAAGCCTGTCCCAGCGATACTGGCTCCTGTTATAGTGTCCAGAATCATTGTAGCCAATTTCTGAGTGCTCCCAATATTTCCACATACGTGAATTCTGGAGCTGTGAGATGAAACAGCATTCCCAGGCTCACACAATTTGTCCAAGTGAGGAGGCCGGGATTAGTGTGCAGATACCACTAACAACTCCAGAGAGGGGAGGCGAAGCAAGGTTTCGTGGGTGGGGAAGAGCCCAGAGTCCATGGACGGGTGTACTGGGAACCCCCCACTGGCCGGCCGTGAAAGCAAAAGTGATCGTGGGGGGGAAATGCTACAGCCGGCCACAGCTTGCAGTACATGTGTGCGAGTGGTGTGCACGCAGCAGTAAGCACGCCATATGGCGCCTCTGCTCAAGCGCGCTCCCGCGCACATGCACTGCAAGCTGTAGCCGGCTGTAGCATTTTTTGAAGCCCTTCTTACTTAAGGTCTGGCCAGACCAGCACAAGCGCTGAGTCAGGCGAGACCTAATAAACAGACAGTTTCCCACTCACCACCGAGATCGTTTGGAGCCGCGGGCAGGCTACTTTAAATTGGCAAGGGAGTAGCTTTGACAAAGTAAGTATGGCACAGCAATCGAGGAACCCCCACCTTTTTGACTGCTGATATGTGTCTCTCTCATTTTTACAGAGTCTGACTAAAAGAGTCCCTTCTCCCATTGAGCTCATTAGACCGTATTATGACATAAAGATGTATGTTTTACGTTTTCACAACACTTCGCCATCTTCACTGAACAACGATACCTTTAATTAACTCTATGAGTCAGCAGCAAAGAATTGGATGACTATTAATTATTAATACCTGTGAATGCAAAATCCGGTACTGAATGGCTCTGAGCTATAGGTGCGAGATGTTTTCCGAACTTCTTATAAACCACAGAAAACTCGAATCGGTACAACGGCACATTCCTGCTGGCATAATGATATAGGATGCAACTGTGTTTTATGTTAAGTGTTCTGCATTGTCCAGTCTGTCTTCTTTCAAGGACCTGATTATGGGTATCACAGACACAGTCTCTTTCAATACGACAGAGATAAATGAGAATACAAATATTGTAAGAGAAAAATATATCACGTGTTTTCCACTAATGGTGTTTATTTGTTTTTTTTATAAAGTTAGTAGCATTGTTCCTCGACAGAATAACCTTTCTCTTGTATCTTTCCAGATCTAAAAGAATAAATACTACTGATTGGGTATTGTATTATACATTAATTTGTGTCTTGTTATCTATTGAGGAGACCAACTTTCGAGTCACTCGTAATTAGGAGTGGTAACAGGGATCATCTTTGCTCCTTGGGGTAAAGGCTTGAAACATGTAGACCTTGAGGTAACACACAAAATGTATGCCTCTCAAGTTCCCCTTTTAACTATACCAGCATACCAGCAAGAGGTGTGAATAAAACTTTCGTTCCTACTTAGCCAGGTATTTTTTTTTTTTTTTTAAATTTGTTTTTATTGTTGCAAAGACAGTTTAAGTATGCATTTGTATTCCTTTCGACTGCGTGGCATCAACATTCAGCCGTCCGCAGCTACTTACGCAACTTTTCAAATTAGTATTTTTCATTTTCACAACTTAACAACCAAACAGGGTCTTGACAATTTCTTGTTTGCATAGAATTACGTACTACTTTGCGAGAGTATAGGTTACCCTAGACATTCCTCCGGTTACATCTCTAAACTGATATCAATCTCATTTCTGTTCGTGAGGCTCAGGCTACCCGTCTTATCCGGCGTCCCTACCCCAACCCCCCTTCCACCCTCTCACACTAACCCCTCATCCTCCCCTTCGCTGTCAGAATCGTCATCCTCGGGTAGTGGCTCACAGATTTCACCCCTATATACATTCCATGGCGACCATATTTTATTCCATTTTCGTGGGTTACGTCTCTGTTGGTAAACAGCCCTTTCAGTAATCATTAACATGTCCATGTTTCTACTCCATTGAGTCAGGGTCGGGGTATTACTCGCCCCCCAGTTCAGTGCTATGTCACGTTTTGCCAACATCATCCCAATAATTACCCATCTCTTTCCATACTGTGTCAGGTCTGTCGGGTCCCATACATTCAATAGGCTGACTCTGGGATCAGGTGTAAGTGAGGTGTGCAAGGTCTGGCCCATCGTGCGTGTAACCCTCCTCCAGTAATCTTGAATATTTGGGCAGGCCCACAATGTATGGAACAGCGTACCCTCCCCCCCACAATTTCTCAGACAGTATGGGTGATCCGCCCTCTGGATTCTATGTAGTGTCGTGCGGGTGTAATAGACCCTATGTAGAATTTTAAATTGTACCAGTCTAAAACGCGTAGATATACCCGCCTCCTTGGGCGACGCTAATGCTGCGTTCCAGTCTGTCTCGTCCATATCCCCAACCTCTTCCTCCCAGCGTTCCTTCAGTTTCACCAGTGGGTCTGGTATGTTATTCAATAGTTTACGGTAGGTAAGTGAGGTAGCACTTGCTTCCATGTAGTCTGTCAGCAGCCGGTCCTCTAACGGAGCCGATTCTGGGATCTCAGTACCCGGCTCTAGCACCGATAGGAGTGCATGTCTGATTTGTATATATCTATATGTTTCGGTAACCTCCATCTCGTATTGCTCCCTCAGGGCCGCAAACGGGATTACCCCCTCCCCTGTCCACATGTCTCCCACTGTAGAGATCCCAATGTCGTCCCACTGGTTAAACCCCTTACTACTTCTTAGGTTACCCAGGCTCTTGGTGTCCCATAGCGGTGTGAGCTTGGTGATCACTCCTTCCCATGCCAGACGCCTTTGTGCTTTGTGCCATATAGCCACTGTGTGTTTGGTCGGGCCTCTCAGTTTTGTTAACAGACTTTTGTTGTATAGCGGGGCCAGTAGGGTATTCATGCCTAGTTGCCTCCTGTCAGCTATGTACGCGGGGTCATCTTGTGCTACGTGTATCCATTGGTTAATCACCTTAAGGTGTGCTGCCCAGTAGTACAGTTCAAGGTGTGGGAGCGCTATCCCCCCGCTATACCAATCCCTCACCATTTTCACCTGTGCGACCCTGGCCGGTTTCTCTCCCCATAGTAGGCCTGACACTTGCGCCGATACCTGCTTGAAAAACGACGGTGGAACCACTGCTGGCGTATTTTCTAGGACATACAAGAAGCGCGGCAGTGCCATCATCTTGAATAGCGCTGCCTTGCCTAGCAAAGTCAATGGTAGGGTCTTCCAGTGTCGCACGTCCGCCTTGAACCTATCCAGTAGTGGCTTAAGGTTCCGGTCTAGAAAAGTCGCATGGTCACGGGTGATTTGGATCCCCAAGTACTTGAAGGAGAGGGATTCGATCTGCAACGGGCAGTCTGCCGTCAGGGGCGGTGGGGTGCCGTGAAGCATGTAGAGTACTGATTTCGACCAGTTAATTTTATACCCTGAGGCCGTGCCATGTCTCTCGCATAACGCCAACAGGACCGGTACACCATGCTCGAGGTCAGTAATGTAGACTAGCATGTCGTCGGCGTATAGGGAGACTCTGTCTTCCCAGTCACCTCCCCATTGAATGCCCTTCAGCAGCTGTGTGGTTCTGATGACTGTCGCCAAGGGTTCCAATACTAAGGCGAATAACAACGGTGAGAGTGGGCACCCCTGCCTCGTGCCTCTTGCTAGCGGGAACTCCCTTGAGATGTGGCCGTTGGCCGTCACTCGTGCCACGGGTTTAGTGTACAGTAGCCTGACCCATGATATGAATTTTGTGCCGATACCCATGTGTGCCAGGACCGCAAAAAGATAGCTCCACTCTACCATGTCGAATGCCATCCTGGCATCCAAGGAGAGCACTGCCGCTGGTTCTTCCAGTAGTGGAGCGCGGGCCATCACTCCGTGAAGCCGTCGAAGGTTCAGCGCCGTACTCCGGTGCGGCATAAACCCCGACTGGTCTGGGTGTATCAGATGCGCCAGGTGTGGCAGTAATCTAGTGGCCAGCAGTTTCGCCAGAATTTTACTCTCTGCGTTAAGGAGGGAAATCGGACGGTATGATCCACAGTCTTCCGGGGGTTTACCGGGTTTTGGTATAGCTATTACAGTGGCCGTACGCTGATCGGGCGGCAGTTGCCCGTTCCCCAAACACTCTTTGTACATTTGGAGTAGGGGCGTAGACAGCGTCTCCGCCATGGTCTTGTACCACTCAATCGGCACCCCATTGGGGCCGAGCGCCTTCCCCGGGTGCAAGGCCGCAATGGCCGCCTGTATCTCCTCGGTTGTCAGGTCCGAGTCAAGCTCATCCCGCTTGTCCTGTGGCAGAGTATTGGTAGGTACATCTGTTAGAGACCTCTCCGCCATTTCCTGGGTGACCTCGAAGTCAGGGGAGTATACGGATTGAAAATAATCCGCCAGTACTTCCACTATTCGTGCCGGGCTGGTCTGTACCACTCCGTCTGGGTCTCTCAACCGCAGAATGGCCTTCTGCCCTCCCCTTTTTTTTTCTAGCCAGGCCAGCAGCTTTCCCGCCTTGTCGCCCACGTCGTATATCCTGTGTGTTGTCGCTGCCATATTGTCTATCGCCCTGCGGCGCTCATGGTCTGCATGACGCTGCTGACACAGCCGGAGCACGTGTTGTGTATGCTCGGTCGGGTCTCTCTCATGCTCTTGTGTGGCCCTTTCCAGTTGTTCCTCCAAGTCTACCAGTGCCTGACGTTGTGTGCGCTTATGGTGTGATATAGCGGAGACGGCCTGCCCTCGCAGAACTGTCTTGTAGGCTTCCCACAAAGTTGTACGTGAGCGCACTGATCCCGTATTCTCGGCAAAGTATGACCTGGTGCCCTTTTTTAATGCTTTGGCCACTGATGGTTCACGAAGGTAGCCTGGGTAGATAGGGTAAATGCGTTTGCGCGTATTTTCATGACTGGAAAGGGATAGTGTCAGTGGGGAGTGATCTGAGATCCCTCGTGGACGGATTTGTACTTCGGCTATAGTGAGGAGGCCCCCCCCCAGTGTGAGGAGGTAGTCTATTCTTGATAGGCTGTCATGAACCGCTGAGTAATATGTGTATTGTCGGTCGTCGGGGTGGGACTGCCTCCATACATCTACCAACCCCTGTGCTTCCATGAAGTCATGCAATCGGGTGGGTCCCGGTGTTTGTGAGCGTACCGGGAAGCGGTCCATCGTGGTATGTGCCACGGCATTGAAGTCGCCCCCCCATAACGAGGTCCCCTTCCGGAAGTTCCAGTAGGAATTTCCCCAACTCTGGAAGAGCAGTAGCATGCAGTGCCGGTGGGATATACACTGACACCACGTTGAGCGGTCTCCCCTCCCACTGCCCGTGTATCGCTGCAAAGCGTCCCTGTGTGTCGACTTTAGTGGATAGGGTTATGAATTTTGATGTCCGGTGCATTAAGATCCCCGTGCCCCGGGAACCCTTCGTAAATTCAGAGTGTACGACCATGCTGTATCCCTTCCTATCCAGGGCCCGTGTAGCTGTGCCTGTTAGATGTGTTTCCTGCAGTAGTATCAGAGCGGGATTAAGTCTTTTAATGCCTTGTAACACCAGCCCTCTCTTTATTTTGTCTCCCAGGCCCCTCACATTCCAGGACATAATATTCAACGGGATCGCCTGCCCCACAACATCACCTCCTCCCACCATGTTTGGACAAGTAGTGAGCAATTATGCCGTGCCATGGTACCTCTACTCTGCGCGCTTGCGCCCAGCGTTGTTCGTCCTGACCCTGAAACCAAACTAAAACCCCAACACCTACCCTGCCCCCAACTCCCCCCCTCCCTGCCCTCTTGCTCAACGGACTACGAACTGCCCGCCCCCCAAACTCAGCAGAGTGCCTGATCCCAACCCAAAACATAGTACTTGCTCGCTGGGGTGAAGGACTCTCCGAAGTCAGCGGCCTCCTCCTTGGTCGCGGAGGCCCTCAGCCCAGTGTCCAAGGCGGCATTCTCAGCATTCAATTAATCAGTATCTGGGGATTATTGCTCTCCGTCGTCTCCCCCCTCCCGAATACTACTCCGAGGCGATTGCGGCTCTTCTTCTTCACCGGTTGATTGCAGGCCCCGCTGGGATCCGCCAGGGCGGTTTGGTTTGCCTGCTGGAGCGCCGAGGCTGGCCCGTCGTCCGCCAGCCCTCCAGCCATTCCCGTGCCGCCTCCGGGGATTCGAAAAACCAAGTCTTGTTGTCATCCACAATCCGAAGTTTGGCTGGGAAGAGCATAGAATAAGGGATTTCCCTGGCTCGTAGTTCTTTTTTAACTTCGAAAAAGGTTCTCCTCCTTCTCGCGACCTCCGCTGTGTAATCCGGAAAGAAGGCTAGCGTGGCGTTTTGGATCTTAATGGGGGGTGAGGTTCTTGCCGCCTGCAGAATGACATCTCGATCTCTGAAGTTAAAGAGCCGTGCTATAATTGGCCTGGGGTTAGCTCCCGTTTGTCGGCGTCCACCAGGGACCCTGTGTGCTCTCTCCACAGTGAAAAAGTTTGAGAGTCCCTTAGGTTGTAGGTGCTGCTTGATTAAGTTCTCCACATACAAATCCATTGCCCTTGTGTCTTCCGATTCTGGCACACCTAAAATGCGGATGTTGTTCCGCCTCGAGCGTCCTTCCTGGTCATCGAGCTTATCTCTCAATTCCTTATTTTCCTTCGCGACACGTTCCATATTAATCTGCAGTTCCGATACATCCTCCACCAAGGCTTTCGTCACAATTTCCATTGAGTTCACTTTCTCCGTCATTTTGTGGAAATCTGCCCGAATCAGTTTGATTTCGGCTGAGATGGACCCCACCGTCGCCTGCACCTGGGTGAGGGCCCTCATGACGTCATCTAGAGTAGCTTTCTTGCCTCCCGTCGCCTCCATTGTCTTGCCCGTCTGTGATCTGGCGTCCGGTGGGGGGGTGACTGGTTTCTCGTACGCGAAGCGGTCAAGGCGGGACTGCGCCGCGTTGTTTTTCGGTCCCTTGCCTGCCATCCTGGTCGTGGAGCCGATTGCTTCTATCCCTGCTTGCTGGTACTCGGTCCTATACACTCCCCTGTGGCCACCAGCCTCCCGGATGTACCCGGGTCACAGTCCACCCTCTGTCGTGCCTCTTGGCGCCCCGGCTTGGTACCTTCAGGCTCTCCTCCGGCCTTATCGTGTGTCGGTGCGTGATCTCCCTGGTCTGCTATACGTGGGGCCAGTGGGTGGTGAGTGGTAACGATTCTCTGACTGCTGCGCCCCTCCAATGTCCGTTGTGTTATTTCTCTGCCTTACATCCCACCTCCACTGCAGGGCGTTCAACTCCTCTTGTTAGCTCTGCCAGTGTCCAGGGGCAATGTGTCACGTGGGCCACTCGGTATGCCACAAAGGCCCTTGTGCACACCTGCGCCCGTTTCGTCCTCAATGCGCCTTCACTCGGCGGGGGGGGGGAGGGGAGGGGGGGTCTGCGCGCTATGCCTCGCTGTGTCAGGCGGCACTTCGCAGCTGGATGTCGGTACCTGCTCCCGTCCGGCTTCTACGGGGTCTCAGCTCGTTCCACAAGATGGCGGATCCGGACTCAGATTCTGCCCCTCCGAGCACCCTCGCCCGTCTCCTCTGGTCGTTTGGGTCTCTCCCCGCCACTCAGCGCGGGGGCGCCTGGGGTCCCGCTCGGGGCTCCTGATATCTGGGCAGTGCTGCGGGACGTCAGAGGGTCCGCTCTTCTTTGTTGTCGCGGGCGGGCGCTTCCGGCGGCTCTCCGCCCAGGTTGGCTCACTTCCCGTCGGCTCACCGGCTCATGCAGATCCCCGGCTTCGGATCTCCTCAGGGGCCCATTCGGGGTCCACGAGAACTCGTCTCCCCTGCGTCGGCTTTTCTTCCCGGTTTGCCGTACCTCTGCCGCCCGGTCCTGGGCATCAGTACCGTCCCGCCTGGGACAAAAATGTTGCGGATCACTGGTCGGATTTCATCGGAGGCCGCTTCAGCCGCGGAGCTCTTCCACTAAGCCACCGCCATCATCGGCTGCTGGCCACGCCCCTCTGCCAGGTATTTTTAACTCTAGATAAGACCCTCCCACTCTTATGCCATCCAGTATTTGATTAAAAAGTGCTCTCACGTCTCCGTTTGGTCGCAGCACGCCTCGTTCTGCAGCGGGACAGGAAGAAACCGATGATGAAGCATGCCGCGAAGGGAAATCTTGGTGGGTGAGGGTTATTTTAAAGAAAAATTTCTGTTTTCTAATGTAAAAGTGGAAAGATAATCCAATCACCGCAGATGGACTCTTACCGTTATAACCAAGATTATAATACCACATTAAAAACTAATTGTCCAACAGGCCGTTGCAGCAAAAATTTGTGCCAACATATGAAATCCGCCTTTTCTGTTTGGTCCCCCATTTGTTTTGCCTTTTTTTGGACCCTATATTTTTGCTGGCATTAGACCTCTGTGCACTTTAGCCCGCCTGACCAGTGGTAAAGAGCTTGTTCTCCACCATTACACAAAGTTGGATTAGTGTATTCCTCCTAATTGGTATATTAGCATATTTAACTTACCTATAGGTCCCTGGTATATGGTACTGCCCAGGGTCTTTACGTTAAATCTCACCAGTTGACTGCACCACATATTGTGCCTTCCAAAACAGACACAGTGCAAATATGGCTTCAGGCCTACCAGGGTAGCCTCAGTGGGGCAGTTTAAACACTACAATTAGACCTGTCAAAATAAATTTGAAGTTTTTCAAACTTTTTGATGTCAATACTCCCCTGTCAAAAGTTTTAGGCGCAAGGACCCCCTCCTGACAAAAGTTTCTAGAATTTCATCCTCCTCATCATTGCCAACTATCCAGCGGTGGCCGGCTCAGGTAAGCGCAGTGGGGCAGGGCAGGGGGGGAAGCCGATGGACGACGGAAAAGGTATTATTTATTTAATTATACCTATTCCATCATATGTCGACTTCCTCCCATCCCACCCTACCCCACTCCACCACCTCACCGCCCCCACCCCACAGCGCTTACCTGAGCTGGCCGCTGCTGCAACTATGAACAATTCCCCCAAAACAAGGCCCCCAATTCCCACAGCAAATAATTTTTACATTGGGGAAATAAATTAAATAATGTTTAGCAAACCAAAGGTCAGTGAGCATGGGGGCGTCGTCAAAGGTGTGGCTAAAAACAATGTGCCTCATTTATGAGGCATTCGCGTAGGGCAGCGCAGCAAGCCTTCTTACTGCGCTGCCCTACGCCAATGTAAAAGGGCAGAAAGGCACCTTATTTATGAAATATGGTGCATTCCTGTCGTTTCCCTCTGCTTTGGCGCTCAAATTGCTGCCTAGCACCAGCATAGCCAGTATTGATTTTGTGCAGGAAGGGACACCTTCCTGCAAAAAAACATTCCTCCTATCTATGAGTGCTACAAAATGCAGCACACATGGAAAGAGGAAAAAATTAGGAGAAATTAAAACATTTCTCCCCATTACGCCAGCTGTGGGGAGGAATAAGGTTTTGGCGCTGTTCCAGGTTTACATGAGTTTCAAATCTGGGGGCACCGTCAAAGTCCATGGGTGTTGCGTGGGAACACCCACAGCAATGCCTATGGAACGCCAACTTGACATAGAGTAAGGCAACACAGCGACTTGCTCTGCTTTGTCTTACTCCATACCTCTGAGGCCATGTAAAGCCATGCAGGGTGACTTTTCCTCGCCTCATAGATATGATTGAGAAGCTACATTGCCCTCGAAATGGTATAACTAAGGTAGGTTTAGATTGAGAAATTGTCAAACTTGTCCGAATAGCTGACCTGTCACTGACCCAACGCACTCAATAGGCGATCGAGAGCAGAGGTGCTGACGGAGCACTCTGGCAGAAGAATCGATTACCCAATCGGGGTACTAATTGGCTTATCCTAGAGAAAGGGGTGTGACGCTGGCGTTGCACTTAGAGGAGGTCACCTGTCTTGATCTGCACTGGTCTTGTCCCGTGGGCACCTGATTAGCCGGGAGCTTGGCCCTAGTCATTTTCACCCAGCCCGTGACCAGGATTGGTCATTGCACCATTCTAGGTAAATATAATCCACGTGGTATGTCCTTGTACTATTTCCCTTTCTCATCCTTCCCAATTACCAATGTTTTAGGGTGATACTGTGATTTCTTACAAACGTTATGTCCTATTGGTTATATTCTTGCTTGTAAAATTCATAGTCACGAGATTGTGGCTTTTCTCATTTTGACTCAGATAATCTTTCATAGATAAATCTTTAAAACTTATCCCCGAGTCCGTGTTTTATTACAGGAAAGGTAAATGTGATTTAATTACTGCCTATTTAAACAACTCCCTTTCGATCCCTAGGACTTATAGAAATGGTGACAAGGATTGGTAAGTCATGTTTTACAGGTATAAGTCCTAAAAGGACTCACAGTACAGATAGGGTGATTAAAATTAGTAATGAGTGAGGCAGGACGGGGGGGGCGTGCCTACGCACGCAGCGAGACTGGCTGTGCTGTAGCGGAGCTCCAGCGGGACCCTCCAATCTGGGGATAATTTCTCCGGCCTTTTCCCCGTCTGGACGGCCGTTACTTGCAGCATGGCACGGTGAGGCGGCTGCCCTGCATCGGACCGAGCCTCGAGGTCCCCGGAGCTCTAGAACCGCACCGGCCCTTGGGAGCCCACTCGCGCCGAGAAAGGAACCGCGCAGCAGGGGAGGCCCACCAGGCAAGCACGGGGACGCGGCCGGAAGTAAGGGGCGTGCTGGCCGAGGACGCCCGGTGATCGAGTGAACCAAACAGCATCGGGGAGCGCTGAACGTGGCTGACCCCCCCGGCGGAAACAAACAGAGGAAACGGCCCGACCGGGATCCCCCCCGGCAGCGAGAGTGGAGGACTGCAGCAGCGGACTGGGAGTGACGTCTGCTAAGACCAGGCTGCCGGGAGAGCCTCAGGCACGGTGAGGAACTCCCTCCCCCCCCGCCCGTCCCTAGCTGCGGCAACGCTTGGGGTGAGACTCCTGTGGGGAATGTAAGAGAGCCCCGGCGGCGAGGGGCGAAACACAGCCACCCGACGACCTGTGCACCTGCCTGGGACCACCGGTGCCGGCCCTGACGAGGACCCCCGAGAGCCCGTGTGCTTCTGTACCGGGGACAGGGCCCCCGGTGCCGCCTGACCTGGACCGGAGGAGTGCACGGTGAGGCGTGGGCCACTACTGGAGAGCCCCTCCGCCAGCTACGGGGATACGCCCTTCTCCACACATCGACGCAGGCGGACGCCTGGCCACCATACGCCTAGGCAAACAGGCACAGACACTGCTCAGACGCGGAGTCCCTCGACCCGCAGGCACTTGCAGACCGGCGCAACACCTCTCGCCGCCAAGCAGTAGCAGTGCCCATCGGAGGACGCCGGGACCGACCTGGGCCGAGGCTGCCACGTCGTGGGACCACGCACACACCAGCCGTTACTGGCCGCCTAACCGGACGGAACGACTCCTGTCTACGCAAGCCCCCACTGCAGCGGCACACCGAGAGGACTTCACAACAGCGGACGGTGGCCCTCTATGATACTCTGGCGGGGACCGGGAGGAGGGAGACGCCTACAGGTGAAGCTGCCGCCTGAGTGCCTTGCATGCCACCAGAATATTGGGGGTGTCTGAAGAGTGCGGATGGCCACCCGCAGGTACTGACCCCCTTTGAGCTCCGGCACCACCAACGGAACGATGCAGTGACGGGGCAGCACATACCGCGAAACGCACGACCCCAGAGGCAGAGCTACACAGCGCATCACACCCGGCCGAAGAACTGGAAAGAGACGCTATCACCACCAGGACACACAGCCCGCACACTGATCGATCCAGTACAGCCACGGGCGGCTAACGAAAAACTCTCCCATCACCCCCCCCGCGAGTATACGGGTATCATCCCTGCTCTGCAGTAGCACCTGTGGTACGGACGGCCCGTAGAAACGCTACACACTACACAGTCCAGGACATCCGAGCGCAGGACCCTGCCCATGTCTGGGGGTGCGGGGAAGCGCACGGGAACTGGGAGCACTTACCCGAAGGGCAAAATGGACAAGACACAGAAGCCAGCGGACGCAGACCCAGTGACGGCCAGGCTGGACTCAGTACTGGCGGCCATGGAACGACTGGAGAACTCCATCCAGTCCACCCGCACGTCCCTGGAGGCGAAGATAGACGGGGTCGCCATAGACCTGACGCACCTGAAAGCGGATCACAAAAAACTGGTTGAACGTACCACAACCCTGGAGACCACCGTGACTGCCTTGGAACCGCGCGTCACACAGACAGATAAGCAGGTAAAAGATCTGCTCAGCAGAGTGGAGTTCCTAGAGGACAGAGCGGAGGATGCAGAAGGACGGGCGAGACGCAACAACGTCCGAATCGTAGGTCTGCCCGAAAAATGGGAGGGGAGAGATCCAACATCGCACATGGAGGACTGGCTTCGCGCCCTATTGCCGGAAGGCACCCTTTCGCCCCACTTTGTGGTGGAGAGAGCACACAGGGTCCCGACTAGACCACTCCCAACTGGCTCTAACCCGCGCCCATTCCTCATTCGAATCCTGAACTACAGAGACCGGGACGCGGTCTTGAAAGAAACCCGCAAACTTGGCACCATACAAGTGGACAATACGAACGTGATGTTCTTTCCGGATTACACGATTCAAGTACAACGCCAGAGACACTCCTACCTGATAGTGAAAAGGCATCTGCGCCAGCTAGGACTCACGTACTCCCTCCTCTTCCCAGCAAAACTGAGAGTCATTGCTGATGAGAAGACCCACTTCAACACCCCGGAAGAAGTGGAAGCCTGGCTGGACAACGGGACGGACAAAAACACAAGACGACAAGGTGACCCACCTAGATCAAGGAGGCGCAGGAGATCCAAAAGACGACGCGGGAACAGATCGCCCTCACCAGCAGTGAGTAGCACACAACAGGGCGCAAGCCCACCCGAGGAGGAAATAAGCCGGGAGCAGCAGGAAGCCCTGCGGATGGTCACGGAACTCAGCGGCTCTCCGTCCCAACCGAGCGACAATGAGGCGATTTATGGACTACCGGACTCACAAGTCTCAGGTGACCTACCCATAATCACGCCACAAACATCGGATCTGTTTGGCTGACTGAGTGTAGCACCCTGGCACTCTTTCCGCCTTGCGCTACTCCCCCTTCCGTTCCTTGCCCTCGCACCTGCCGACCAGCGGAAATGGAGCACCGGGGAGAGGCGACCAGGTGGCACCGATTGACTGCATGGGACAGTGGCGGTGAGTCAGCTCCTCTCTACGGGGATGCACACCTGAGACGCAGTAAGTAGACACTGAGACATATGTACGGTCACCTGCTTCTGAACGATCGGCTCTGAGAGCCTACTCCCCCCCTGAGTTATGATACGGCGGGGGTCCCTCAAGATAGGCGGGGCCTCCACTACACACTGAGAACTGGTAGCAGTGGTGTTGCATGACTTTGCGGCCACACCGCGCCGCTGACGGTGTGGCCCACCTGATGGCTGCTCAGAACCACACACTTCCCCCCATAGGAGGGTGTACACGCATTCATGCTCTGCTGGAAGTCGCTATCCCATTCGCTTTGCGTGATGGACAGCAACCACCCAGACTGGAACGTTGGTTGTCTCAGTAGAGTGTTTGGACGGCTGCACGTTTGGCAGCCGACCCTATGGTATTCCCCCCAGTTTATGTTCACCCTTCTCCCTCCTTTTGAAAAGTGCTGCACCCACAGTTTAGTGGCGGACTTACTGAACTTTATATGGTGTCCCACAGGTATGCGTGGATATGTTGTGGAGGGCTTCCCGGGAGGGTATGTGGGGCAGGGGGGGGGGGGCGGATGGGGCAAACCTGATATCTAATGATGGCTGAGATTAAAATCTGTGCTTGGAATGTACGAGGTATACACACATCAGCGCGTAGGTATATGATATACTCATATTTGAAGAGACACAGGGTACAAATAGCACTCCTGCAGGAGACACACCTGACGACGCCTGAAGTACATACACTACGTAGGTGGTGGCGTGGCCAACTGTACGCAACCGGGTACTCCTCCTACGCCAGGGGAGCACTAATATGGGTGAGACCGGGTATACCGTTTGATATTGATGACTCTCACAGATGGGGAGGGGAGACTGGTGGCAGTCAAGGGGCGCCTGGATGGGCGCCCGTTAGTACTTGCGTCGCTTTACGTCCCCAACACGGACCAGCAGGGTTTCCTTGCGACAGTGTCTACGGCCCTATCACACTGGCATGTGATCCCTTGGATACTAGGGGGGGGACTATAACTGCGTGCTGGACGTCACACTGGACCGTTCCTTCCCGCCCTTACCCAATGCACCGGTAGTGGGCGCCATGAAAGCCCTCATAGCTTGGGCCGACCAATGGAACTTACAGGACGTGTGGCGGCACCGAAACCCGACCACCAGGGCGTACTCCTACTACTCGGGCGCACACACCTTACACACCCGATTAGACAGATACATGCTTACCGACGACTTACTCCCGCTGGTAAAGGAGGCACTATACATGGGCAGGACACACTCTGACCACAATCCACAAATGCTGACAGTCACATGGGCAAACGCTCATCCCCCTATCCCCACCTGAAGACTGCAACCGGATCTCCTGCTAGACGCACCATTCAGAGACTCACTATTTACACATATAGCGCATTACTTCGAGGAGAACGCGGGCTCTGCCACCACCCCACAAATTGAATGGGATGCATTTAAAGTGGTCATACGGGGACAGTGTTTGGGCACGCAGGTCAGCCTTAAACGGTGTGTAGAGAAAGACCTTCAGAGGGTTGAGACTGAGTTAATCCGGCATGAACAGGAATCGGTTAGAGGTGACGGCAAGGAGTTACGGTCTGCACAAGCGAGCCATGAAAAACTGCTAGAGAGGCTTAGATGCTTGAATTATGCAGCCCATGCGGCACGCACCCACGATAGGGGTGACAAGCCAGGTAAATTGCTATCGTGGCTCATTAACAGGGAGGAAAAGACAAAACCGGTCACGAAGGTGCTGGGAGCCGATGGGACACTCTTACACACACAATTGGAGATCCACGACGCGTTCACTGCCCATTATGGCGCGTTGTATCGCTCTTACCTGCCCACCCCCGCCCCGGACACGGAGGGATACCTCAACCTGATCCAGTTACCGGCACTCCGCGACGCCCAACGCACAGACCTAGCGCAACCCATTACCTCCGAGGAACTCCGGGAGGTCATAGCAGCGCTGTCCAATGGTAAGTCCCCTGGCCCTGATGGACTCCCAGCGGAGTTCTATAAGGCGTATCCGGATCTCCTGATCCCCAAACTCAAAAAAGTATATGAGGCAGCGTTCGACGACTCCTCCCTACCACCTTCTCTGAATGAAGCCACCCTGGTCTCCCTCTTGAAACCGGGTAAAGACGGGACGTTACTAGGCTTGTATAGGCCTCTCGCCCTCCTAGACACCGACTATAAAATATTAGCATCCACACTAGCACGGAGACTAGCCCAGTACACCCCCACTCTGGTCCACACGGACCAGAACGGTTTTGTGCCCACAAGCAGTACATCGCTCAATATCCGTCAGTTGTTCAGGGTACAGGAATATGCGAGGGGGCCCTGGCCACAATCGGGTTGCCTTGTCCTAGATCTGGAAACGGCATTTGATTCGGTAGAGTGGCCGTATCTCAGGGCGGTATTGCAGAAATTCGGCCTGGGAGATACATACCTGGATATGGTCGGCCTCCTGTACCAAACACCTAGCGTTTGGGTCCGGACCGGGGGCCTCCTGTCAGACACTATACGAGTCAGACGGGGCACACGACAGGGTTGCCCGTTGTCGCCGCTGCTCCTCTCCTTGGCGATGGAGCCGCTGGCGGAGCTACTGAGGGGCAAAGGTGAGGAATGGGGCATCCAGCTGATCGATGGCTCGCATGCGGTCTCGCTGTACGCCGACGACCTGCTCCTCTATATTAGGGACCTCACGCAGATACCGCCAAGGCTCGCGGACACCCTACGTGACTTCACGGCCCACTCGGGATTGAGAGTCAACTGGGGGAAATCTGGGGTTTAACATAGAAAAAGTGACGCAAAAGTGGCGAAGGGGCTTGTAAATCTGCCCCCATGTGCACATTTACATACCTTTGTAAAATGATTAAAGAGGCTGTTGTTCTGGTTCCAGTACCCCTTGTGCCCCCACTCTGCCTATTCCTTACATTTTACTTTTTACTGCCTTATTGTGAGAATGCATTTCATGAAAAGGAATATAAAGTAGGGTTACCAAAAAAAAAATGCCAGCCATGTGCTGTTTAAAGAGTCTGCAAAGGCCCGGTCTTAACACTAAATAGGGTTATAAATAAAATACTATGTATTCTTTTGACGTTTCAAATCTTTGTTCCCTTTAATTATAAGTCATAGATCATTCAGGCAGCCTTAGAACACAATTAAAAAGACTTTCTATGTATTTTTGCTGTTCCAATATGCACCAATCAGTGCTGAAAATAGGCTTTAGAGGACTGCTTACTTTTGTACCTTCTGGGACATCAATATAATGAGCTGGCAACCCTAATCGCAAGACTGGAAGTTTATTGCAGGATGAGCACAGTATTTATTTCCCCCACCCTCGATCCCTGGACCTTGCCATAAAAGCAATAGTTTAACTTATATTTGAAACCCTATGCCAAGCCTCAATAACATGCTGAGTAACTTCAACTGTGTCTGGGAATGCACCTTGCATTTAGACAACTCACTCCTCATTCTCGTCCTTCACTTTCACACTCACCCTGCACTCACAGGTATCACAATGTACTCACACTGATCACTATGCACTGAACCCACCCTCTCACCCTGTACTCACAGTGACGACACTGCACTTATGCCAATCACCATGAACTTACACCATTCTCCCTCTACTTACCCTGCGGTCGCATGAGCACACCGCACACTCTGGACTCACAGTGATCACTCTGCACTCACAATACTCTTGTGCTGTTTACCCTGTACCTCACCCTGCAGTCACAAGAGTTCACCCTGCAGTCACACGAGCACACTACTCACACTGCTCATGCGACACTTCACTCACCTGTTCCTCTCATGTGTGCGAGCCCTGGCTGGTAATCTTAGTCCCCCCGCCCGAAGTTCTGTCTAGTTGCGCCCCATGTTGCTTCCCACGTCGCAATACGTTTCACTGCAAGGAATTTACAACGGTTACATCCTTCCTGAAGATTCCATTCTCTAGCAGGTAAAAGTGAAGAGATTTTTGTATTCTTTTTTTAAAACCTCGCTCCTTTCCCCTTCGTCCCAATACTAGTGGGAACATTGGATATTTCAAGGAGGAGTGGATTTGGCATGAATGCCATAGGTTCTGCCTTTGGTTCTGGGGACCCAGGTCGTGTGATCCTGGGAAAATCACTTAATTTACCAGTGACTTACGAAAAATGAATTTGACCTTGATTAAAGTCGCTGGTGCTTGTTTAACATGTTCCAATCCCTAGAGCCGAGTACACAAGTCAGATATAACAAATAATGTGAAGTGTGCCTACCATCTGTCCTCGCTTCTTTCGTAGACCAAATGTAAATGTTTTCTTGTGCAGCTATTTCTGAAGCTTTAGAAGGCGTTCTTCTTTATAAGCCAACTATGCTAACAAATTGACTCTTAATGCTGCTGGAGAATAAAGATGTATATATCCTCTTGAACCACTTATATCACATGTGTACGACGTAAATGTCCCCTAGGCCTTCTTGGAAAACTTGAAATAACTTGAAATATCTTTATTCGGCAACTTGATCACCATAAAAGAATACATATACAATACATTTCCAATACTCCAATAAAATCATTAAAATACGAATAAAAGAAGGTGGTGCACCACAGTCACTAGATTGCTACCAGCGGATATAGCATCAGACCGTAGGTCCCCCCGAATGCAATTTCAATAAACGGGAGCGCGTCATCCATGCACTACCCAAGAACTTTGCCACCCCGCAAATCATGAAGGAAGATGAAGAGTCCGTAGAGAGTACACGAAGTGCCTGGCTATGGCACCTCAACCCCAGTTCCCTGCAAACAGGTTTCAGCCAAAATTTCCGCGCCCCTTTGTAAGCTGGGCAGGCAAAAAATAGATGGGCCACAGACTCTGTTGGTGCTACACAGCCAGGGCATGAACGCAGGGGGGCACCAGAGTTTGACCACCTCACCGTGAAGTCATGCACCGGAAGCGTCCCATATCGCAGTTTTAGATATAGAGCTCGATCTAAGGGTTTGGTTATCAGGTCGAGGAAGGGCTCCAATTTTCTCACACATTTAAATAACAAAAATTGGTCCGTGAGTGAGCCCCCATCCGAAACCCTCAGTGCATTACTCTGTACCCAGTCCCAATATAACTTTTTGATCACATCCTTGGGTGGCGGCGATTGTGACTCCCAAGCATCCCTTAGCCCTAACTTAAGAACCAGGTCTTTCAATTTATTCAACCATCCTATTTTTTTACCCGTGTCCAGTAGAAGAAGATCGTCCAACCCCTCAGCATATTTTGCAAGCTCCTCAGTTCTTCTTAAACGAGTCCAAAAGAGCAACGGGCGTAGCCTTACCAAGTCTTTAGTGCTCTTCTGCCCAGATCTAGTCTCAGGGGGATTAGTGGGGTGGAAGCAGGAAGAACCACCACCTTCCTTAGAAAATTATTTTCCGCTGTCGATAGATCTGAAACATTTTCGAACCCCCAGAGTTCGGAGCCATATAATGCAGCTGGAAGAATCTGACCCTCGTAGATGGCCATGGCCGGGGAGACAGGCTTACTACATGATTCACGGAGTTCCCTCAAAATCACCCCCGATACTCTTTGGTGGCTGAGTAACATTTTGGCCAAGTGGTCCTTCCAGGTCATTCGACTGTTTATCCGGACACCGAGATAGTCAAAAGACTCGACCAACTCCAAAGGAACACCATTAAGCAGGAAGTTATTTTTGAATCTTTTAGAGGGGGAGAGTGCCATCAATTTAGTTTTTGAGGTATTGATGGTTAAGCCTCGGATGGTACAGAAGGAGCTAAACCGGTTCAAGAGTTTTTGCAGACCCACTGGGGATTTGGAGATTAATAAGGTGTCGTCGGCGAAGAGTAAAGTGGGGATTCTTTCCCCCGCCAGGGATGGGGCATCCGCCTCCTCCCCCTTCAGATGGTCCACCACTCCATTCACGAATAGGGAGAAAAGGGTCGGAGCCATAACACAGCCCTGGCGTACTCCTCTCCTCACAGGGACCCTATCTGTTAACTGTCCCTGGGATCCCCATCTGACCCTCGCGTAATTCCCCTCGTGGAGCTTTACGATTAGGTTCAGGAGGCCACTGGGAAATCCCATCTCTCCTAGGATCTCCCATAATTTTGCGCGGGGGACCAGGTCGAAAGCCGTTTTGAGATCTATGAAGGCCATGTATAAACTGCCTTTCTTGATGGTAACTGCCTTCCAATAGATAACAAAAAAGCGAAAGACCTGGTCCATCGTGCCTACCTTTCTTCTAAACCCCGCTTGTAGGTGGGAGAGAATACTGGCCTCCTCCATCCAATCTCCTACTCTTGAGATGATGACCCTGCCAACCACTTTCTGAATTATGTCTATCAGACTGATAGGTCTGTAGTTCGCAGGGTCATCTCTTGCACCCTTCTTGAACACGGTTACTACCTCTGCCCCCTTCCAAGAGTCTGGCACCTGGTGACCCCTGGTAATCAAATCAATTATTGTGGCGATTAATTTGGCCCAAGCCTGCGGCTCCGCTATCAACAGGTCTCCAGGAATCCCATCCTGCCCAGCTGCTTTCTTTGGGGTTAGATGTCTGATCGCCATCACTACTTCTGTGGTCGTGAATGGAAGGTCGTCCACCCCTAAGAAATCTCCATCACCCAAACTATCTGCCCCAGGGCTGGCTGTTTCCTCATTACCTCCATATAGGGATGAGAAATGATCAAACCATTGCTGACTGGTTATATGTGCAGCCAATGGTTGCGATTTCCTCTGCCTAGTTCTATTGATCAGATCCCAAAAAAGGTTCGGGTTCCTACTACTCACAGCATTGGATAGGTCCTGCCAATGCTGTTCCTCCCACTCACGTTTGGCCAGTGATAATGCTTTTAGGTATTCCTTCCTGGCCGCTCTAACCAGCAAAGGATCCCCAGAAATCAGGGCTTTTGTCAGGTTTTTTCTTTTGCCCTTACACTGGACTGTATACCAAGGTTTATTAGAAGAGGGGGGTTTAACAGTATCCCTATTGCTTTTCCCTTTCGAGGTAAAAAATTGACCAACATGATCTATTGTGGCTTTATAAGCTGAGTCAAGGGAGGGGTATGGGAACCTGCTAATCTGATTTTCACCAACCCAGACCTCCAAATCAGAAGACAAGCCCTCAACCAATGATTTTATGGCCCCTAGATCATCCTCCTTGAGTTTAGCCTTATCCCATTTCAATCTACGGTTGTTGTTATATGGGATAATCTCTTTAGATGTTTTTAAGGTGACATTCACCCTCCTATCTTTAAGGGTGCCCCAATTAAACTTGCAACACAGGGGATTGTGGTCGCTATCCTGACTTGGGAGGACTTCCATGTCAATAAGGTCTGCCCAAAAACTAACATCCATTAGGATGTAGTCAATTCGGGACGGCCCAGTAAGTCTGTTGAAGGTCAGTGCCCCTGCCTGATCGGATATAGTCCTGCCATTGAGGGCTCTTAACTTGTGGTCCCTAGTCAGTGCATTGATTTGAATTGCCCTAGCTGACCATTTCCTAATGGGGGGGCAAGGATAAGGTTGGGATGGACCATTTTGAATCCTCCTCTTCAATACCCAAGGGGTCATCTCCGAGGAGGGGTTCAAACGTGCAATTAAAATCACCCCCCACGATGATTTTTGCTGATGAAGGGCAATTAGCTAAGGCGGAGTCCAGAGCTGTTAAAGTCAGAGAGGCAGAGTCCCCAGGTGCCCCTCTAGCGTAAACATTGAAAAGGTCAAACCTACTACCCTCCACCTTTCCTCTAGAGGAGAGGTGGAGTATATCATTACACTCCAAGTTGTGGCATGTCACCACCCAATCCAGTTCTATTTTAATCCAGACCAAGAGGCCACCCGCTGGTCTACCCTTTCCCTTGCTTACTGCTGGAAAAAAGTGGGTGGTATACCCCGATTTGTGTAATGGTAATAGGCTCCAAGTTTCCTGAAACAGGCAAACATCAAACCTCTCAATGAACGTGTGCCACTCTGGAATTTCTAACTTCCTTTTTAACCCCGCAATGTTCCAAGAAAGGAGGTTTACTACCCGCCGTCCTTTAGGCACTATGGTGTACCCCCCCCTATTCACACCCTCATTATCCGCCATGGTCTTGCAGCTCCCCCCCTCCTGTGCCAGGGGAATAGGGGTTGCGGGGCAACCAACCATGCTAGTCATAGGTCCAGCTGAGATAGAAACCTCAGTAATGTTGTTAGTAATAACAGTTTGAGCTGGAATAGGACTACCTTCCCCTGTATCTATACTACCACAGAGTCGTCTTGGGGCCTCCTCCCCCAGGAGTTCACTTACCACCCCCCCGGGCACTGAACTTCAATCGCAATCTTCCAGCCCAGAAAGCTGAGAAAACCGATTGTAAGTGTCCAGTGGGGTAAAAGGTCTCAAATGATTCATCCTGGTGCCATGGTTCATCGTGTGTCTATAAGGGACCGTAGACCAGGCAGAGTGCTGGTCAGGCACCAAGGGAAAATGTTGCCCAAAATGGGGATAATTGTTATTGTAGGGCAAAGTAAGAGGTGGTCTATAGGATTGAGATTTATTTGGATATTTAAATGGGATATCCTCTGACCTGGGATAGAAGTATGTTAGGGCCCGAGGGATGATGCAAGTTCCCCCGTTTCCTGGTGGCCAGTTTAAGATATAATCAACAGCCCGAGGGTCTCTAAAATTGACCACCACTAGATCCCCCTCCATATTTTTAGTTCTACTGCCCAGCCAGTTAATCCGTCTGACATGGACTATATCTCCATCTATATTGGGCGCTATCGGCCTATACGTCCTCAACCAATGAATAATTTTATTCTTGAGGTCAACATATCCCTCCTTCTTATTTTCTGCTAACTGAGGGACCCCAGTCAAGACCACCACAAAGGGCACTGCTTCAGGGGGAATCTCCACTTGTGGCACCTTTTTATGTGGTATTCTATTATTTCTACCTTCCCCTTGGGCGTCCTGGTTGTTACTTGCCGGGGCCTTTAAGATTGATTTATTTGGGGCATCACCCGATTCAATTACTGGTGTCTTTACATGTTTTGGAGGCGGTGGGTTTTGGGAGGGAAGGTCAACTCTACCCTGGGGCTGTAAAGTTTGCTTGGCCGGCTGAGCTGGGGCAGATGGATTCTTTTGAACAGAGGTGGGAGGGGGCCTTATCAAGGGTGTAGGATGCGCCACCCCACTCCCCTGGGTTTTAGTCAGAGTGGCCATACTAGTTATGGCGGCTTCCAATATGGTCAGTCTGATTTCCACCTTTTTAATGGACTCATTGATTGGTACAAGGAGAGATCTCAACAAAAACTCCAAGTTCCCTATCAATGTGGGGGGAGGTGAAGTATCAGCTGCTGTATCTCTAGTATTACTGTCAGGAGCCACCGCCTGTATAGCTACTTCAGATGAACTATAAACCAATGGTAGTACTACTGCTGGTGTAGAATCCGGAACCTCTGCTGGGGTAATCTCAGTTAAAATGGGGGTTTTTGCCCTTTTACCAAACTCAGTATGTGGGGTTTTGGCTTTACCTGGAGCCACCCTTTGTTTCCTCCTTTTTTTACTAGGTGGTGGGCGGTGGATCTCAGCAGCAAGTAAAAGCTTGGGTTTCTGTTTCCTAGGTTTAGATGTGACCATAATGCGACCTGGGCTAGGGGTAGGAGAAACTATTGTGATGTTATCCAAAGGCAAACAGGGTGTGGATACAAAATCACGGAACAATAGGGGAACGCCTTCTTGACTAGCGCTATCCTCACTCAAGTCAACAGAACCTCCCTCCCGGGTCAAAACAAGCAGGGAACTATCCGTGAGGGGTCTATGTTTCATGCTCTCGACTGAGCGACGCCGCTCTGCCCTACGCTCTGCTAGAATAGAATCCTTTTCACCCTCACTCTTCTTGGGAAAATAGTTCTCCAATGACCCATTGCGTAATCTTACTTTTTTACAAGGGGTTTCCTCCTCTGTCGTCATATCCAACGTGTGGCAGGACAAGGGCCACTGAACTACAGGTGTTAAAGAGTTGGCCCAGCCCGGCCTCCTCTGGCCTACGAGGGCCCGCCCTTTGCCCGGGCTTAGCCCCGGGCATCCCGCTTAGCGGGGGTCAACTGTTTATATGAAGGTGAAGAGGTGGTCCAGGGGCGGGGCAAGCAGGGAGAGCGTCCAGGTGCAGGTGATGGCAGCACAGGGACTCCTGGGAATTGGAGTCCCTGTCCCTCACCTGGCGCTCGCAGCCCTGAAGGAGTGTTCCTCTCCCGCCCTCTGTTGAAGCAAGTCTTGGCAGTGATTATCCTCCTCCTCTGATAGCCACCCAGCAGGGACAGGCGATGCGGGACCCGCGCAGCGGGTACCGCGAGGTGCAGCGTTGACGAGGTAAGGTTTACAGCGAGCACGTTGCAGGGATTGAAGGTGAGCTCCCTGGTCAGCAAATTAGTGCGTTAGGCGTCTCCCAAGGCGTCCTGGCCTGACGGCACCTTTGACTCGGCGGTCGGGGGCGGGGCAAGCAGGGAGAGCGTCCAGGTGCAGGTGATGGCAGCACAGGGACTCCTGGGAATTGGAGTCCCTGTCCCTCACCTGGCGCTCGCAGCCCTGAAGGAGTGTTCCTCTCCCGCCCTCTGTTGAAGCAAGTCTTGGCAGTGATTATCCTCCTCCTCTGATAGCCACCCAGCAGGGACAGGCGATGCGGGACCCGCGCAGCGGGTACCACGAGGTGTAGCGTTGACGAGGGAAGGTTTACAGCGAGCACGTTGCAGGGATTTAAGGTGAGCTCCCTGGTCAGCAAATTAGTGCGTTAGGCATCTCCCAAGGCGTCCTGGCCTGACGGCACCTTTGACTCGGCGGTCGGGGGCGGGGCAAGCAGGGAGAGCGTCCAGGTGCAGGTGATGGCAGCACAGGGACTCCAGGGAATTGGAGTCCCTGTCCCTCACCTGGCGCTCGCAGCCCTGAAGGAGTGTTCCTCTCCCGCCCTCTGTTGAAGCAAGTCTTGGCAGTGATTATCCTCCTCCTCTGATAGCCACCCAGCAGGGACAGGCGATGCGGGACCCGCGCAGCGGGTACCGCGAGGTGCAGCGTTGACGAGGGAAGGTTTACAGCGAGCACGTTGCAGGGATTGAAGGTGAGCTCCCTGGTCAGCAAATTAGTGCGTTAGGCGTCTCCCAAGGCGTCCTGGCCTGACGGCACCTTTGACTCGGCGGTCGGGGGCGGGGCAAGCAGGGAGAGCGTCCAGGTGCAGGTGATGGCAGCACAGGGACTCCTGGGAATTGGAGTCCCTGTCCCTCACCTGGCGCTCGCAGCCCTGAAGGAGTGTTCCTCTCCCGCCCTCTGTTGAAGCAAGTCTTGGCAGTGATTATCCTCCTCCTCTGATAGCCACCCAGCAGGGACAGGCGATGCGGGACCCGCGCAGCGGGTACCGCGAGGTGCAGCGTTGACGAGGGAAGGTTTACAGCGAGCACGTTGCAGGGATTGAAGGTGAGCTCCCTGGTCAGCAAATTAGTGCGTTAGGCGTCTCCCAAGGCGTCCTGGCCTGACGGCACCTTTGACTCGGCGGTCGGGGGCGGGGCAAGCAGGGAGAGCGTCCAGGTGCAGGTGATGGCAGCACAGGGACTCCTGGGAATTGGAGTCCCTGTCCCTCACCTGGCGCTCGCAGCCCTGAAGGAGTGTTCCTCTCCCGCCCTCTGTCGAAGCAAGTCTTGGCAGTGATTATCCTCCTCCTCTGATAGCCACCCAGCAGGGACAGGCAATGCGGGACCCGCGCAGCGGGTACCGCGAGGTGCAGCGTTGACGAGGGAAGGTTTACAGCGAGCACGTTACAGGGATTGAAGGTGAGCTCCCTGGTCAGCAAATTAGTGCGTTAGGCGTCTCCCTTGGAAAACAGCAGCTGGCCTCCTACTGACATGGCAACACCTGGCATGTTTTGTGGAACTTCTTTTCTGATATCTTGTTTAGGGGCAAGGATGTGGCACAACAGCCGGAGCTGATGACTATAGAGCTGGGAAACCAGGTTCAATTCTTGATGTCTGCTCAACATCCTGCGATTCTGGGCAAATCACGTAATCTTCCTGTGCTTACAAAAAAAATGAATATGTGCTTGTGTAATGTAAAAGATGCTCCTGTAAAGCTCCAATACATTTAGGTCATGTTCGCCCTATATGAAACTACAAAAAATATATTGCAAAATGTTGTGAGCACTCCCGTTTCCAGGCACTGCTCAAAAGGATGGCAGAAGCAAGAATCCATCTACATATTGTCTCTTTGGAGAAAAACAAGCACTCCCACCCCTGTGTTTTGGGAGTGTTTTTGCTAATCTATCCTAAATTTTGTGTTTAATGTGAAAAATAAAGCAACAATGTAATTTTTTGTGCTAATTGTTTTCTTGGAGACTTTGCATTTTAACTTTAGAATAAGCACATGCACTACAAAAACTTCAGTTTACTAATCACTATTACTTTATTTAATATTATTTGCCCTATACAACCTGAACTCTGCAGGAGGGAATGGCCATCAATGATGTAGAGTACCAGCTTCCAGAACTTTTTTGTCAGGTGGTAGTGGCAAGGGGAGGGTACGGGGGTGGGCTCGACCTGTAAAAAGGTTTAGATGGGAGGGCTCGGCTGACTAAAGTTTGAAGACCTCTGCCCTAGAGAGAGAAAATTTGGGGAACGAATAGCCAAGAAAACAGTTCAGAACCTTCCAGAGGTGCATCTCCGCTGATCCAAGATGACGGGTGCAGACTGTATGGAATGAGAGATGAGTGCAGAATGGGCATGGATCCGTGACTACCCTGTGAATGGAAGAAACGAGCCACCTGGACAAGCTCTAACTCCTGAAGATGGAGTCAACCATGGGCTTTGAGCGACAACCGAGCTGTCCCCCAGCACTCAAAGCGCAGTGCATAGGGACTGGTGGCCACCAGGTCAATAATCAGGGCCTGTGTGGCAAGGTGAAGAACTCTGAAGCTGCTGAGCGCCTCCCCACACCAGTGCGTGGAACATGGAAGCGCCGCAGGAGCTGGTGCAGCTGAGTAGAAACTGCTGAACCCACACCAAACTTATGGTGAGGCAACCTGCACACTGCAGTGCACTACCCCCGGCGCAGGACTTGCAAGCAGAACTCAGTCCTTCACATCCATCATCCAGCCGCAATATAAGTATAGGGATAAAAACTAGCACTTGCAGGTGAAAGGATGCTCTCCCACGATCAACGACACCTAAGAGCATGACCCAGGAACTGATCTGCTGCACGCACCAATATCCGAATGGAGAACCTTACAGAGAAGCAAAGCGAGGAGCCTGACGGGCAGACTTTGGCACCGCATGGAAAAAGACCCTTGTTCAGTCCTGCCAAATACCATGCATCAAGCGCTAGACTAACGCATTTCAGTGTGGTGGTCCGCAACACAGCTCTGAAATCCAAAGTCACGCCGGATTATAGCACCTTCTCACAGCTGTTAAGCGGAGCACTGGCTGCTAATGCACCATTTGCAGATTGAAAGAAGATGGAGTGGCAGCCGCGTCTGTGCTGCTCTGGGAAGGCTTGGGGGCTCCCGGCTGGCTGCTACAATGCTACACAATAGGATTCACTGTGTGGCAATACATTTCACTGACGTCAGAAGTCAATGCCCATTGGCTACTATGGAGACAGTGTAAGCCGGGAGGTGAGGACAATGGGAGTCAGACTCTGTAATAGCGGGTGGCAGTTTGAAAAAGTATAACGTTTTTGCTGCTGACAGCAATGGTAGTGAGGCTCACCTGCAGTAACATGGTCTGGGACTACCGACCACCCCCCCCTCATCATGCAAACAATATTTACCATCCACGTAGTAATCAGTCAGGCGAGAGAATTCTTTGGAAGGCAGGGGGTCTCACGACCCCCCAGCCGTATTTATTAAAATATGAAAACAAAATAAAATGAGTAAAATAAACATTATTTACACAATTATTAAATGCAAAATTCAGACATTAGATTTACAGCAAGTTAGACAGGTATGATGGGCTAACCTTAACAAATGTATAATACAGCATGTTTCCTAACCAAATCTAACATCCTACATATCAATTTTGCATTCTAATAATTTCTGGGCCTACGGCAAGGTCGTTAACCGGTGTCAGATCCTTTCCCTAGCTATGCCCTCACGCCTGAGTGCGCATGCGCGACAAGGGCCCGGTTACCAGGAGAGTTCGTCCCTCTCCTGGTTACCCTTGTATGCTCCGTGAACTCCATTTAACCAAAAAGGATGGCCCTTACACTCGCGCCATTTGCTGACGTCATAGTGTATGTGCGGGGTGGCTACCAGCCCGAAGAAAGCGTGACTCCCTCCCCCGCACCCTTCCAAGCAAGCGGATATCCTGCCCCTGAAGTTCTAGGAGAGACCAGTGGCCCTTCCCCCTGGGCAACCCCATTCGCAAATGGTGCCGCCCCCCAAGGACCTTAAATTGCTGCTCACAGATTATGACCTTACCACCACCGGCCAGCACAGTTGACTGACTATCTGGCCCCCCCAAAATGCCTACATTGAAAGGTCATACCTTCCTAGCAAAACCTTCTACCCATGCCAGTATGTTCCTTACCAGTAGGTCATTACCTGCTTCTGTCAAGTGGACCCCATCCCGTAAGTAGAACTGATCTCCCCAAATGCACCCATGTGGGATACTCTGCAGGTGAGGTGTTCGAAACAGCTTCTCGATCTTATTGTTGACCCTCTTTACCAAGTGATTCAACGCCCTGACTGATTCACCCCCCCCTCCAATGAAGTCTAGGTATCAAATGTGACCACACTATGGTGCAACCTGGTAACAACTTCGCCAGCCAACCTGCTGCTGAAATAATCTCTTCCAACAAGACCCTTCTTCCTAACTTCACCAAATCATTCCCCCCCAGATGCAGGATGACCACTGAGGGCAGTGGGGTGTTTCTTTCGAGTAAGTCAGAGATGCAGCCCCTAAGCTGGCTAAGGCGGAGCCCCCCTCTGCCATGAAAGGAAACATTGAAACCCCCGCACTCCGCCTACCCCCTCCTGAAAGGAAAAATGGTTTAGCACGCTTCACATAAGAATGATCAACCACCCATACTACATGCGTCCTCCTCTTGTCTTCATGCCGTTGCCGATATGTTGATGGTTGCATTTGCTGACCCTGTAGTAATTTCCGTCCTGCGTCACAGGCCCGTGAAACTAAAAGATAAACATAAACAAGGCAGGTGTCAGGCGGGGGTGAACTGACCCTTACAACATGTGCAGCCACACATAACGCTTATAGGCATTGGAAGACCATCTCCCAATCCTCTTCACACTGTTGGCATGCAATCCTCTCGGTGGCCGCCCCTATCCGGAAAGAATGTGTTCCAAATTCCTTGGGGTTCAAACCTGCTCTGGCAATAGTCATTGCTAACCCTCTTTGGAACTGAAACCTGGTCAATGGGGTACCATCCGCATGTATTAACAATGCTCCCATTGCCTCACCCGCCCGTTGTCTGATGAACGCCTCTACATGCGACACTGGGCAGCACGGATTGTTCGGTGCCCCGTGTAGCACCAAACTCTCTCCCCAGGCCTCCTGATCAGTCTTGGATTTCCGAATGGTAACCCACATTGAGTCGCCCGTATAGTAGTATCTATCAGCTGTAGGCCACCTAACCTGTCGAGTTTGTTGCTAGCCACTAGTTCACTTACCCGCAATGCCCCATAAAATGCCAGGGAAAAAGCAGCTTTGAATAGGAGTACCTCTCCCGAAGAGCTGCATGTGTCCGGCATGGCGAGCAATACCACTGCCAACCGTTCTAGACCTATTGGCCTTATTCCGTCGGCGGTGTTTGCTGTAGGCGCCGCCACCCCTTCATCGCCTTTTGTACTAAGAAGCTTTTCGTAGGATCCCTGGACCCCCTTGTCTGTGCGAAAAAGGAAACAGCTGCCTTGTGTCTGCTAGCTGTCACAGCTGAGCGCCCCTCCTTGTGCAATGTGTCCACGTACCCAGTAAAATTTGCCTCCTGATCCCATTTGGCCTCCCAATCCTGTCCCAGAAAATTACAGTAAGACCTGAACGCCCCTTCGTAAGCTGTCCTGGTCCTGGGAGCTAGGCTGGCTGCCACGAGGCCCAGTAGTTGGGGGCACCAATCTGCCAAAGTGTTGATGGGAAGTGAGCTGGGGATGCCTCTGCAGCTGGTAGGTGTTCCCTGAAAACCTGCATCTTAAAGCGAGAAAGGGAGTCAGCTGCGTTATTCAAGACCCCTGGAACATGTTTGGCCCTGAATTGCACGTTCAACTTCATGCATCTTAGCACAATCTCCTTTATAAGGCGGAGTATTAACTTACACCGTGCTGCCTGTTGATTGATGCATTCCACTACACTCATGTTATCCGACCAGAAAATGACAGATCGATTAGACAATTGATCTGACCAGACCCTTAAAGCAACCCAGATTGGGAACAGTTCTAGGAACCCAATGTTTGTTGTCAAACCACTTTCCTCCCACCAATTGGGCCATCTTTGTGCCACCCACTTGTTGCCAAGTATGGCGCCAAACCCTACACTGCCAGCAGCGTCGGTCCATAGTCCTAACTCTGCTGAGGTCACAGTGGGTGACAAATGCAAAAACCACAGTTGATGGACAGAATGCAGAACAATGTCATACATTCACTCCAGTACAGAGATCTGGGCCTAAATCCATTGTTTTTTTGCACTCCACACCACCCCAGTTCAGACATGGCCATATGCAAATCAGTCTGACCCTGTGCCTCATGGAAACAGTCCAGCCTGAACTGCCAAGCCATGCCTTCCCTGGACCGGAAACAAGCTTCCGAGGACCGGTTTCTGGCATTCCAGCCGTCTTCCGCCCGGCTTGCTTGAATCCAGTGGTGTGGAGTGCATGGGACTCACGTCTGAGCATACCCATCCCACTCCGGGTGACAAATGCAAAAACCACAGTTGATGGACAGAATGAAGAACAATGTCATACATTCACCCCAGTACAGAGATCTGGGCCTAAATCCATCGTTTTTTTGCACTCCACACCACCCCAGTTCAGACATGGCCATATGCAAATCAGTCTGACCCTGTGCCTCATGGGAACAGTCCAGCCCGAACTGCCAAGCCATGCCTTCCCTGGACCGGAAACAAGCTTTCAAGGACGATCTACAGCTCATATACCACTAACAAATACTTTTTTTTCATTAAGGTATTTGACTGGACAGTTTTTTATTTCTGCTGCGCATTTCTTGAGTTGTGAGCCTGTGTTCACTCCCTCCATCTACCCCCCCTTGCCCTCATCCACCTTCCAAGAAGACTTGGACTGCTTAATCTACGTTATCACTGAGAATAAAATGCTGAATCGATATTTTGCCCAGCTGCTTAGGATCCTTGGAGCAGTAGAGACGGGGCCCTGGGACATTAGGAGTAAAAGGCCTTAACCCACATGGCTAGGCCCAGTAATCCCTGCTTGCGCCATGGCCATCTAAACGGAGTTCTTACAAGGTGAAATATGATTTAAAGTGCAATTTCGATTTATGTAGTTTAACAAAGCCCAACAAGTTGTTAAACTGGGGTAAAACATGCATGCAGCATTGGATTTTGCAGATTCCAATAACACACAGCAACATCGTATGGGACCTCAGGAATTATTGTATTTCTTTGGCTCAGCTCATAATCATATTCCAGGCCTTTGTCCTACCTATTGGGCCAACTTAATTACTCTGCTCTCCATCAGAGAGATCAAATGCCTCCTCACACAAAAAGAGTACTTACCAGGGACTGAATGATTTTCTGGGATAGGCAAGAGGTGTGGTGGAAATCTGCATGCACTTATTGGCAGCCATATTGCACCTGGGTTAGGTCAGCCCAGGCCAATTGACCAAAGGAGGAAGCCAAGACATCTGGAGCAAACACAGGAGGGGGGGTCATCTCTGAAGTTTTGGTGAGAAAGCATCTAGCTAGGGGTGGAGCACTCTGTGGAGAAAAAACTTGATGATGCCATTTTAGATTGTCCCAGAATGCTGTGCAGGAAGATTGGGGTAGAAATGGAAGGCTAATGTGGCATTATAGGATTGGCCATAAGTGCACAGCTTCTAGAAAGTTCCACCTCCACGTAAAGTCCCTGCACAAAGGAGAGACAAGAAAGATAATCCTAGACCTGAAAGCAACCGCAGCAGAAAAATGGCCAGCTGGACATACAAGCAACCTGATGCTCTGCCAAGATGGACTAAGGGCTTTGAATGCAGCACACCTCAGGACTAGGATGGATCTCTCCAGGGCCAGCGGTGCTGGTATCCTGAGGTCTGAATAGGAAAGACTGGGACCCCAATGCCTCTAACCAGACACCCAGGAGGCTCTGGGGTCTGGGGGTGCAGGCAGAAAGGTATTCTGGTTATGCTGGCTGGTAGCGGAGGGGCTGCACCCACCAGCAGGAGAGAAACCCCAGGAGTCGGGAAATGAAAGACACATATTCAAAAGAGTAAGCATAGAAAATGAATGTGGACCAAAGCAGCTAAGTGAACAGAAATAAGCATGCCAGCCCACTTTTTAAATATGAACTGCTCCAGCAGGGAGTTCCACATATGCCCTGGAAGGGTACCACTAACACCTCACAATATCTATGTGGGGGATGCAAGGAATGCAGCTATTCCCCAGAAAAGTTTATTTTCACAACCTATCCAAAGTATCTTGGGTCCTAGAAAGCAGGACACCCTTGAATGGCTTACTATGGTATTAAGCATTCCCAGTTCTAGAACTTTTGCTCTTCCGGGAATGGAGTGTCTCCTAGTGGTAGGTGCTATGGCTCCATGTCGTCGCCTGTAGAAGTGAAAACAAGACTCAACATGCTTATCCCTGAAACAAAATGCTTTATTGACTGTGACTAGTATTGAATGTTGCAATGCTTATATTAACCATGACGTTTTGGGAGACCAGGGCACCCCGATATGTGAACCTTATCATATCTTATACCTTATCTTATCAACGCGCGATCAGTATGCAAACAGACAGGAAATAGCGGATCTCATTACTGATAACAACTAGATGTTTTGTTTGTTACAGAGACTTGGCTGGATGATGTATCTGATCCGAACCTAGTAATTGCTGTACCACAAGGTTATAAAATCTATCGACAGGATAGAGTACGGAAACGGGGTGGGGGATTGGCAATCATAGCCAGAGAAAGGTTTCCTATAAAAATTATATCTATCCCAGCTACTACATGCGAAGCGTTACAGTTCAGCATTAAGCTCACTGCCCTTTATAGTTTTAAGGGATTACTTTTATATCGACCTCCTGGAGCTAGGACGGCCTTCATAAATAACCTCAGTACAATAATGGAATAGCTAGTTATGGAGGAATCCTTTTCAGTTCTGGGTGATATGAACTTTCATCTGGATCTGGAGGACGATAAGGATACACAGGCCCTTATCACGGACCTGGACACACTGGGGCTCAGACAAATGATTACCTCCCCGACCCATCAAGCCGGACACACTTTAGATGGCATCTTTTCAAATGTGGAGGGCCTACAGATACTTAACATCTTACCTATGCCCTGGACAGACCACTATGTTATATTTAGCAAACTGATAACAGAAACCTCAAAGAAAAAGGCTACCACTCCGAACCCAGCCTCTTTCAAAGTCTGGAATAAATCAGACCGAATTAACTACCCTACTGGACAGTACTTGTCCATCGCTGTCCTCTGATCCTAACATTGCTACTCAACAATTTCACAACTGGCTAGGCCACGCCACCAACACGTTAGTACCAATAAAAACAGTGTCTAGCAACAGAATCCCCCCTTCAGCCCCATGGTACACAGAGGAACTAAGGAGGCAAAAACAGTTGAATAGAAGCAGGGAAAGGCAGTGGCGGAAAAATTATGCTCCTGAGGATAAGGCGAAATACAAAGAGTCACTCTCTGTTTACAAAGCGATGATTACAGAAGCTAAAAAAACATTCTTTTCGGATAAAATAGATAAAGCCAAAAATTCAAGCAGGCAATTGTATGACATCATGAGAACATTGTCAGGTAATGCTCCTGATCTTACCCCGCCAGCTTCTCAATCTTTTTGTGATGCACTGGCTAAATTCTTCTTCTCCAAAGTTAATGATATCTATCAGGCTTTTTCCTCAAACCCTATAATCTCAGCCTACCCCAATTTGGCATCTGACAAGGCTTTGACTAGTTTTAAACCATTGACTATAGATCAGCCTAAAGTCATAGTATCTTCTAATAAAACTGGATCAATTCTGGATCCGTGCCCTTTTTCAGTTCTTCCACCAGTGATGGATACACTTATCCCGGTTATTACCTTAGTCTGTAACTCTATACTAGGCTCTGGAATCTTTCCCGATTCCTTAAAGAACACGATGGTGAAGCCCCTGCTAAAGAAATCAAGTTTAGATAAGGCTGAATTAAAGAACTATAGACCTATTGCGAGCCTACCATTCCTAGCCAAGGTGATCGAAAAGGCAATGAACCAACAGTTGGTTGAGTTCCTAGAGGAACACCATTTACTGGACGAATCACAATTTGGCTTTCGAAGATATCATGGCACTGAAACCGCCTTAATCAAGGCTGCAGATGACATTAGGGCAATTCGAGATCAAGGTGCGACAGCAGTACTTGTACTGTTAGACCTATCGGCGGCCTTCGACACGGTCGACCACAAGATCCTTGTCGACCGTGTCGAAAAGATGGGCATTCACCATTCAGCGAGGAACCTGATTGCATCCTTCCTAGCTGATAGATCACAGGCAGTCACCCTGGGCCCATATCAATCTGCCAAACTGTCATTACCGTGCGGGGTTCCTCAAGGCTCATCCCTAAGTCCGACACTATTTAATATCTATGTGTCGGACCTTGCTAATATCATCAAAGCATATGGGATGAGCGTAACCTCCTACGCTGATGATACCCAATTGGTGATGGCCATAAAAGACAACGGACTTGAGGTGGCAGACCGATTTCAACTCGGAATGATTGCAATCGGTGAGTGGATGGCATCTAACTGCCTTAAGCTAAATTCCGATAAGACGGAGGTGCTTATCTTTGGACCCCTTCGACCAGAGTGGTCGTCAACCTGGTGGCCATCAGCCATGGGAGAGCCTTCTAGGCCAGCACTCAAGGTTAGGAACCTGGGAGTAACATTCGATGTGGACCTAAACTTTATGGCACATGCGAACAAGGTAGCAGCAACAGCCCATCATAAATTAAAACTGATCAGGAAAATCATTCCGTTTCTGCCTGATACTGCCGCCAAAACCCTGATCAGCTCTTTGGTGTTAACATCTCTCGATTACTGCAATGGGCTATTTTTAAACGCCCAAGCTAGGATAATGAACAAGCTTCAGTCACTGCATAATGCAGCAGCACGGCTTCTTTCGGGAACACCCAAGTTCTCCCCGATTTCTGATACCATCAAGAAATACCATTGGCTAACGATCCGCAATCGGATAAAATTTAAATCGTTATGCATAGTATACAAAGCACTGCATGACCAGGCTCCTCACTTTTTTAAGGAAAAGTTGACACCTTACAAACCAACCAGACAGCTTCGATCGGCCACCCTGAACCAATTAGTGGTCCCTCGATCCAAGACAGTTTCTTGGGGAGATCACCGCTTTCTAGTTGCGGCATCCAAATTATGGAATACCTTGCCACATTACATTAAGACGTCCTCCTCACTTCTGCAGTTTCGTAAATCACTAAAGACTTGGCTGTTTGATCAGTAATTTAAGACAATTTTATTATGAGACGCTAGGGAAATGAGGGAATCACTCAGCGCCGAGACGCCTATGGGTATTCGCCGCGCTTAACAAATTATAAAAATAAATAAATTATAAAATAAATAAACCTGGTGTGGTAAGGAATATTTAAAGAACAATGGCTCAAGTGTGGCCTAAAAGGTCCAAAAGCAAAAGGGGTGACCCAGAGAGGGGCACTGTTTTTTATATAAATGAAATTAATTCAAAAGGGAGCAAGGAACATAGTCTGTAAAGGGTCATTTAGGTCAAGAGATGGCAGTTTTATTTGAAAAAAACAATTTTGAGGTGCTCACATAATAAGTAAAAGAAAGCGTGGTGTGAAATAGTGATAGTGGATTTTTAAAAATACATTGCATTGACAACAATGATGATTTATACATGTTATGAGGAGTCCGTGGGGTGGTCGACAGCGTTTCGAACCCAATTATTGGGGGTTATCTTCAGGACAATGGTGAGCTAGTTGAATTGCGTAGGTGCTGGCATTTACCAGCCAGCAGCAGCAGGACATCTCCGACTGCTCGGCTTCAGGCACCCATTTAATGCCCTGTCACTGCCTCTAAGAAATTGTAATTGCCCAGGCGAATCTTAGCACTGCCCAGCCTAACATTTGACTGATTCAAAAGTAAGTTATTTGGCTTTTAATCAATACTACCTACCTGAAGCTCCTGACTCCTACCTTGGAGCAGAACCACTCAATATCAGGGCATTTATTGTAAATAAAAATTACTTCGGATCAATACTTCCCTCACTTAACTCTGTCTCACTGCCAACGCAATTCAACTAGAGTTGCAGGGTGTCAGGCAGACACCAATAGCTGAGTCCAGTCAAGGGCCAGTTACCACGAAGTCCAATGGGTACTTCCAGGAAAGGACTCTTGCAGCTTGTTGAGTCACTTTAGCTACACAAGCCTGCCAACTAACACTTGGAATCCCCTTCCTTGTTTCCGGTGTAAGAGGTAGCTAGGCCAGCCCTTTGTAACCTGAGAGAAGCCCCGGAGAGCAAGTCCAGTCCTCTTCCACAGATCCAGAAAGTGTTCTAGGGATTTCAAATTTACACATTTAACCAGCTAGTTGGTGGGAAGGTCTTCTGGGCACTCCCTAACCAATGGCGTTAAAATTCCCAGGGCCAACTCTACTAACTTTTTCAGTACCTCCCATTTGCCTTACTGCGAACAGTACAAATTTGCCTTTTGCTATGGCATTTTCAAGATGGCAAAAACCTTAGACCACACTAAACATGGGCTCTTAAGGTTGTGGGTGCGTGCAGGAGTGTACTATGGTAATCACCAGTGCTCTCCACATTTAACAGTAAAATCCAGTTTGAACAGACCATATACCTAGGAGGCACACATCTAGTAGGACCAAAGTGGGGTCCTTGAGCACCTAGACAGGGGATACACATGAATTGTCCTGTCATCTGGTCTGCTTCCTTTCAAATGGGCCAAAGTTTTACATGTGGCTCAGAGACACCTGTCAAGCGGTATTTAACGTACAAGTTTCTTACCTTCACGTAACAATGTATCTGGTAGAGACGATTCTAGCCGCAGATTTCTTATTGTAGAATTATACCCAACCATGAGACTGGATCCGGCAATTTTTGCCCAGCACACCGGGGGGACGGCATCACGCGACTCCGCCCAGGCGTCACCCACGTATGTGACGTCAGCGAGGTCACGTAAGTCCCACCACGGCACGCCTATGTCCATTTGCTTCAGAGAACTTTTTCGCACCACAACGCTGAGCCATCAGACAAAACTGTGGGAACAGTGTGCGAAAGAGCAGAAAAATTGGAAAAAGGAATGGTGACGAACAATACCACAAGGAGCAGTGGCAACACTGCAGTACCCAAAGGCAGGGAAAAAAGGGAAAGAACATAGCAGTCACCCTGCCAGTATGTAGAGTCCTGCCCTAGAGACAAGGAACACATGCAAAATATCATGACAAAATGTAGCAGGACTACTACAACCCCAACCAAGAATAATGATGGGGAACCAGTTCCAAAACAAGCGGGAACGACAAACCTCAAAGGTAACCCCAGCACAGAATGCGACAACACCCCCCCCCCCCCACCTCCCCCCCCCCCCCCACAACAAACAAGGGGCACAGGCACAGCCAGAGGACCCCAACCCAGGGGAAGCATAGGGGCCATAACCCTAGCAACAAAAAAGGGAAGGGGGAGGAAGAGAGTGAAGGCAAGCCCCAATCCTGGGGCAACCAGGGCCGAGGGCCACAGAAGTACCTTTAATCCCATCCTCCAACGTGCCAAAGAGGAGGGAGGAACAAGAAACAAGACGGAGCATCCCGTCAAAAAGAGCGAAGGAATACACTCACAGAAGACAGAGCCACCCCCCGGGAGGCAAGTGCAAAAGACCAAGCCAAAGGCCCTTGCAGAACAGGGAGGAAGGGCGGGCCGTGAAGGAATCTTTGGCTAGAATCGTCTCTACCAGATACATCGTTACCGAAGGTAACAACTTGTACATCTGATAGAGACTACTAGCCGCAGATTCCTTAACATAGAATAGATATCCTAGCCATATGCCCAGGGTCTGCGAGAGGACCCCCACCAGCCTGTACATAACAGAGGGGCCCCACAGGGGACTTGTCCAACAGTCAGGGGTAGGAGCCCTGTCCCCTCAGGCAAGGGGAACCCCTACAAGCAAAACACCACCAACCCCAAGAGGGGAATGGAAGAAAAAAGAAGAGGAAGCCCATTCACACTAATCAGAGAAAACAAGGGCAGGGCAAGGGGAGGCCGAAGCATCCCACGCCCATACAAGGCAACAGAACCTCCATCCAACGCCAAGGAAAGGACGAGGAAGAAGAGCAACCTAGAGGCTCCAAGGAGACGAGCCAAAAAGAAGGCAAGCCCCCCCCACCGGAAACACACCCAGCGAAGAGGGCAGCTGAGCCCACCACAGTCAGAAGTCAAGAGACCAGACAGTATAGGCTGACCGCAATAAAGCAGTAGGAAGCAGAAAGAGTAGCTCGGGGGACCAAGGAAAACCGGGCAGGCTGTGCCCGAAACAGGAAGGAACACAAAATCCATACAGTCCCCAGGACGGAGAACATGAAGGTGAAGAAGGCCCAGGACACACCTCAGAGAGGGGCTCACACACATAACCCAAAAAGTAGAACCAGAACCACAACTTCAGGCCACGGACAGCAGGCAGACCATGCGAACAGCTCCGCGACCCCGGAGAAAAACACCCCGGGGCGCCACCAAGTCATTCCAATCCAGCAAAAAGGGAATTGCACCTGCAACATACATAAACGCCATGGAGAGCAGAGGCCCAAAGGAGACTACAACTCCCCCAGCATAGATCAAGCTATATAACAGCTACCTCATAAGGTTTATTAAGTACTAAGACATGGGAACCCTCTAAGGAAGAAACTTCCGCAGCAGAGGACAACAGAAAGAGCCGCGGGTAAAAACCCCACAGATGGCTTGTCAAGCAGCCAAAGAGAAAAAACAGAAGGCCTAATCGCAGGGCCAACCTGGTGTAGATAACCCAACACAAAAACACACAGTGAAGAAGGGCCGGCCAGCAGCCAACAGAACCACAGTCCCAACAAGGGGACATGAATGTACATGAAGCACACATATCACACAACTGGGGCGACCCGCCTCAACGACAGAACAGCACTCAAGAAGCTGATCGGCTCACAGGTCACTAAGGAGGGGGAGGGGGAGAAGAAGAAGGAGGAGGAGGAGGAGGAGGCCGAAGCCCTGCCAAGAACCTCCGCATGGTCGAGTCTGAAGGGGCATGGAACAAGAGAGTGCCATCAAAAGTGCAGATCCACCAGTTGTTCCCTCACATTTTCCGGGAACACACTGTCCCGAAGCCAAGCATGGCGGCGAAGTGCAACCGAAGAAGCCATGGCACGACCAAGTACCTCTGAGATCTCCAGAGTGGAGCACTGTCGAGTCAAGTCAAGAGTTCTTTATTCGGTGATTAAAAAACATCATAAAAGCACATATATACAGGTGATTAAAATACAATTAAATCATTATCAGAACCCTGCTTGTAATACAAACTGTTTTTAAAAGAAGTTATGTGAGTCAATCCCCCCCTCTAGTTACCCTCAATCGGACCGCCACTTTAATAAAATTCATGATACAGCATAATGTCAGGGGGTCAATCGCTTGTTGCAGAAAAATTAATGCAGCTTTAGCATGTGTCAATTTAGCTTGCTTTAGAATTCCTACCAAGAATCTACGCCTAGGCATTGAATAAAAAGAACACAGTAGTACAAAATGAAGGGAGTCCTGCGGAGACCTATTGTCGCAGCCGCAGGCTCCCTTCTGCTTTTTTGAAGATAAAAAAAAACCTGGTGTAGACGCCAATAAATATGGTAATAAATTGAGCCTAAAACGGCACATTAAAAACCTATCCTGGGCATTATACATAAGGTATAGGTATGGTTCCATTCCCTCTGTACTTTTGACAAGACTATGGGCGCTTACAGTACATTTGGACCCTTCGGCCTCAGCTCCGCGTGTTATTCTCTGGGTCAGAAAAGCTCTCTTTATAATCGCTTTATCCTGAGATACAATTGCTGCAGGATTAGTAAAGAGATTCTAATAGCCGAGGTTTTCCAAACTGGCCTTTACATAATTGAGCCATGGAATGCTCATACTTTTGTCCCTTCCTAGGCAATCACTCAGAATTTGCCTACTTAGGGACGCCTCAGGGTTTGTTCAGATTTTCAACCCGGCCAAGATGGGTCTAAGCTTCACCAAATCTTCGAGGTATGGCCTCCCTAATTCTCTATGTGCTATAACAGCTGGGGTACTCTGTGGGGTTTTCAGAATTGGTCGTAAATATTTGTTTTCCTCCCGCTGTAGTTGGTTAATAATCACAAAGCCCCATACCTCTGCCCCGTACGTAACTTTGGAACAACACATAGAGCCATAAAGGTTCATTACTTGTTCGGGACACCATCTGCCAACCCTCCGCCCACAACTCGCAATAGCACCATTAGTGGCGATCATTTTACAGCAACATTCCTCCACCAGGGAATTAAATTTTAAAGACCCGTCAAATAGTAAGCCTAAGTATGAGAAGGATTTAACCCTTTCTATTGTGTGGCTTCCTATCATATAAGTAGATTTGCTGCAAGGTTTGTTGCCTGCCAACAATACATATGATTTGCCCAGATTGACAGACAGGTCTAAAGATTCCATGAATTTAACAAATCAGTCTATTAAAATCTGTAGACTCTTTGGCGTGCGCGCGAGCAGGACCACGTCATCCGCGTATAACAATACCGGGATGCAGCATGACCCTACTCTTGGGCAATCTGTCTTTAAATTATTCAAAAACTGCTCTAAATTATTAATATAAAGTGAGAATAAAAAAGGGGCAAGAATACAGCCTTACCGTACCCCACTCATACATGGAAACGATTCTGTCAACCCCCCTCCATGTTGTACCATACTCTGGCAGAAGTGCAACTCCCTTAAGATGTTAATTAAGCCAATATCAATCCCCATGTGAGTCATCATAGCCCAGAGCTTATCCCTGTTCACATGGTCAAAAGCGGCTGCCAAATCCATGAACTCCAGGTAGATGGCTTCATTGCTGGCTTTGGTGTATTTAACAGTCAGCATGTAGAGGTTCAGGCATTGGTCGCTAGTAGATCTCCTGATCCTAAAACCATACCGGGTGTCCGAGATAGTGTTGTTTTCCTCGGTCCACTCAGTAAGACTGTTAAGGATTCCCCGGCCCAATAACTTAGCAGACACGTCTATCAGTGAAATTGGTCGATAGCACTGGGGATTGTCCCGGTTACCTTTTTGGAAAATAGGGACAATTATGGCCGTAGACCACGAGCGGGGCAAACCAGAGCTGATAGCCGCATTTATTACTCTTGTCATTATTGGGGCCCACAACTCCACACAGCTCAGGAACAGGTCAGGCGGAATCCCATCTGGGCCTGGGGCTTTATTTTTTGTCAGACCCTCAATTCCGACAATAATTTCGTTGAGGGTAAAAGCTACTAACTGACCCTGCTTCACAATCCCCTCCTCTACGACCGTTCCTACTTCGTGGTTATACAGCCCCTTGAAATGTGTGACCCGGCAAAATGTTTGTCCCGATTTCGGGGGCATTACCATCCTGAAAGCATGGTCTGTTGACAATTCTCCAGAATTCCGTGATATCCCTTTTTTCTGCTGCCTCTCTTAAGTCTGCCCATGCTTCCCCCTGTAGGGCTAATTTCCTCCTCTTAGTCTCCCTATTATATATTTGTCTGCACAATGCTATTTTTTGGGTATCCCTAAGCCTAATTTTGAAGCTACATTTAAGCTCCCTTAGGGCGCGGGAACAATCCCTATCAAACCATCTTGGCTGATTGTTTTTCTCGTCGGCACACCTGTTTTTAACAGCCCCTCTACCAGACTAGCAATCTGCCCCAATGCATGGATAGCGGAACCCCTTCTACTGTCGTATCTAGGCACTGAATAAATGCTGCCAGCTCCCGGCCATCCAACGTGTGGTGCCGCAAGTCAACTCCAGCATTCTCCTGAGAAGTGGCAGATTCAAGGAAGGTGGAGGCTTCATGCTACATGCTGGATACCTGGTAGGGGCCAGCTGGTCACACCGTAACCCTTGTCTACTGGTCCAGCGGGAGTTTTATGAGAGCCATGACTTCTAAGTAATGAGTGTTTTGTCTTTTCCTTTCAGGGCGAGACACACAAGTTTGTGAATGCGGACCCTGATCCGGACATGTCTTTAGACGCCTATATGTCTTCATCACGTCCCACGTGAACCCTGGTGGAGAGTCATAGGAAACAAAGTTCCAGCATGGAAATAACCCATTTTCTTTTTTGGAAGTCTTATTCCTTTGTACCCACAGGTTTCCTTCTTTTTAGTACCTTTTCCTCGCTAGTATCCACATCAGAATAGAATTGTACATCACGGCGACACACCAGCTATGAATCATTAATTAGAGGCATACATGTTATTGTGCATGGTATTAAATAACCATGAACTCATAACATTATGCCCATGTGATGTTCCTAGTCGCTGGGTAGGAATACAGAGGAAAATCTTGATGAAGTGACAAACGCTATGCACACTACAAACCTAGAAGTCTTGTTTGGACAAATACCACTCCCAGGTACTCTAAAATAACTACTTTTACGGATTGTAGACCCCACTGCTGGATTTCCAAAGGAGCAATATTATTTTGATGCTGCACAATAAGGCATAACACAGCTGATTAAGCAATAAAGTGCACTAGTCCGTTCAACAGCCTGAGTTCAAATCCAATTATAAAAGCAAGTTTCATTCTCTGTACTGCAGCCTATATTTAATGTGTGTAGGAAGTTGGACCTGCTTGCAGATGTCCCCCCACTTTTTGCCCCCTTTTGAACTACTAGATGCTGTTTTTTTCTACTCCAACAGTGCACTGAAGCATGCTAACCTGGCTCAGTACCAGTATCTTTCCCCCAAAAAATGAAATTTCTAATTGTAACCCAATTGGTAAGGACTTCAGCACCCTTGTAAGTCCCTAATAAATGGTACTCCTGGTACCTAAGGCATGGGTAGTAAAGTGGGTCCCTAAGGGCTGCAGCATGTCTTATGCCACCCCGAGGGACCCATACAAAAATCACATGCAGACTGCCACTGTAGAATGTGTGAAAGGGCGCAAAAACTTCTGAAAACAACACTGCAGTTACTATATGTAAGTCACCCCTACAGCAGGCCTTAAGAGACCTACGGTAGGGTGTGTTCTGGCACTAGTGAGGACATATCTGCATGAGCAGATATGTCCCTGTAGAGTCTAGTTCTAATACTAGATATTGGAAGTGACCTGGTAAGCCATGTTAAGTATAGGTCCTCGGCACTGGTCATCACAAGTTCCTCGGCTACATAATGGCTTCATTGAAAATAATGGTATTTGGTATACACCATGTCTTACTAAATCCACACTGAAGCCAGTGTTTGATTTATTATGACATGCACCCAGAGTGCACCTTAGAGGTGCCCCTTGAAAACCGACCAGTCCTGTAGTGTGTTGGCTGATAGTTTTCCACCAGCGGCCTTTCTGACCACCTGGAAGTAATAGCCTGCTCTCTCAGAGGACAGAAATAATGACTGCTCTACACCTCCTCCAGCAGGATGACTAGTGAATTGCCATCCAGCCCCCTTTGATATGCGACCCCGGCTTTTGCCAGACCAGGGAGGGGACACTCACAGCCCTTGGGCCCGGATGACACCAGAGCAGGTGGCAAAATGAGCTAGTCAGGAGGTTTGTCACACTTACAAGCTGAGCCCAACCCTTTGGTGGGCAGCTTGTAGTGGATAGCAAAAGATAGGAACTCTGGATCAGGGTTATGCCCCTTTCTCACAGTAAGTGGCCATATGGGGGGAAGCAGTCACCACAGGGGTAGGTAGCCCTTTGGCTACTACCTTACACTCCCCTTAATGCCCCTAAACTGAGAATTTAGGTGGCCCCTTGACATCAGGAACTTAGATTTGACTTCCTGGGAATTGGAAAGGACAAAATAAGAGCTGGGACTGTAAGAACAGAGGACTGACGAACATGGCACAAAACCTTCCTTAACTGCTGGAACCTCAACAGTTGCAAAGACCAGACTTGTCCATAAGTTGTGCATCCGCTCCAAGGACATCCCAGCATTTCAACAACCAGTTAGCATCTCCCATGAAGTGGAAGAGCCACTTCCATGCAGTCTGCAGGCACTGTTCGCACCAGCCCAAATACACTGTCCCGGCGTCCACCGAGAGAGTAGCACCCCAGAAAGAGGTCTTCATGCTCTAGGAGGTGTCTAGTCCAGATATCAGCACTGCAAAGACTACCTACGAGCAGGGGGATGACGGAACAGCCAAAGTTGATTCTGAGAGTGGCCCTGCTGTCTGTTTTCTTACCCCTCTGAAGGTCTGACTAAAAACCGTGAGCACTTATAACACACGGGCAAAGCCCTCTGCAACTGAGCTTCCCGGCCTGGGTGCACGAACACCGGCTATACCACCTTGCTCCCAGGACCCTCACGAATTAAGCTCCCAGTTGGGAACTCTGACTTGTCCTCAAGTACCCACGGCAGCCTGTTTCTAGGACCCCCCCCCCTTCATTGTCAACGGTTTAGTACGCAAGACTACCAACCCGTATAGCACCTCTGCTCCCGGACTCACCAAGGTAAACCAGCAGGTAAACCAAAACAGTTAGTGGTACTTTGGACCCTCGCCCCCAAGCATCTTAAGTCCTAAAGGACACCCTTGGAATACGACTGCACATACCTGAATGAAATATAGGTTTCTTTCTCCATAGAAAAGCATTATTGCGTAAATGTAACCGTGTGACAACTACAAATTGATAACCTGAAAAGTACTTACCCAATAATGAAGATCTTGGTGTTAAAATATATATATAAAATACTTGTTATTTTTCTTAACTGGTCTAGAGTTTCTTCTTGAGTGTGTGTATAATTTATTGACTGCGAGTTCAACAAATGCTTAACACTACCCTCTGATAAGCCGCAACTGCTCGCCCCACTACCACAAAAGAGCATTTGGGATTATTAATTTAAGCCCTGTAGGCCAATAATGGTCTTCTAGACGTTCTATATAGTGTACCTCATTTTGGTAAACTACATAAAAAGGCAGCTTCCTACATTATGTATATTCCTCAGAGTGTGACAACAGATGTCACCCACCCCTTGACAAACCATATAGCACAGGGCCTCTCTGGGCTACGTAAAGTAGCAGAGTAAGAACTATAAATTAGCACGATGTTATCTCATGTTACTCTTTTGCGCATGCAGAATATGCTTGATTGCGGAGTCATGGATGCCACAATTGTGTGTTTATGTTTTAAAATCTTTTTAAAGATTACCCCAAGACATTTATGAGGTGTGTATACATATATACATATATATTAATATGCTCATCTGTACAAATGTTACTACTTTCACTTCACTCATATTAGGTAAATGACCTAGTGACTATTGAAGGAGAAGTAGGTCCCCTCCACGTTTCTTCATATTATCACTTTAATTATCAATCAATCATTTGTAGAACGCACTACATACACGTGAGGGTCTCAAGGCGCAGGGGAGGGGGGTGGGGGGGAGGCGCTACTGATCGAAGAGCCAGGTCTTGAGTATCCTCCTGAAGGTCAGCAGCTCTTTGGTCTGTCGTAGGCTCAATGGGAGGGTGTTCCATGTCTTGGCGGCGAGGTGGGAGAAGGATCTACCACCAGTGGTTGTTCTTCGGATGCGCGGGACGGTGGCGAGTGAGAGGTCGGCGGAGCGTAGCTAGCGGTTGGGGATGTAGAAGGAGAGCCATCGGTTGAGGTAGGCTGGGCCGGTCTTGTGGAGTGCCTTGTGTGCGTGGGTGAGGAGCTTGATGGATATCCTCTTGTTGACTGGGAGCCAGTGTAGGTTTCTCAGGTGGGGGGTTGATGTGGCCGTGGCGTGGTACGTCGAGGATCAGTCGTGCCGAGGCGTTTTGGATGCAGAGTAGTCGTTTGATGAGCTTGGTTGGGCTACCGCGTAGAGGGCGTTTCCGTAGTCGAGTCTGCTGCTGACGAGGGCCTGGGTGACTGTCTTTCTTGTATCTGTCAGGGTCCATCTGTAGGTCTTGCAGATCATTGCGAAGGGTGCTGAAGCAGGAGGAGGAGACGGCGTTGACTTGCTTGGTCATTGAGAGTGTTGAGTCGAGGATGATTCCCAGGTTGCGTACGTGGTCAGTGGGTGTCGGGGCTGCCCCCAGTGCCTTCGGCCACCAGGAGTCGTCCCAGGCTGAAGGGTTGGAGCAGAGGATGATGACCTCCGTCTTGTCAAAGTTCAGCATCAGACGGCTGGTCTTCATCCAGTCGGCGACTGCCTTCATTCCTTCGTGGAAGTGGGCTTTGGCAGTAATGGGGTCCTTGGTGAGGGAGAGGATCAGCTGAGTGTCGTCGGCGTAGGAGATTATGTTGAGGTTGTGCTGTCGGGCTACGTGTGCGAGCAGGGCCATGTAAATGTTGAACAGAAACGGGCTGAGGGAGGATCCCTGGGGTACGACGCAGATGATCTTAGAAGCTTTGGAACGGAATGGGGGAGGCGGTCGCTCTGGGTTCTGCCGGAGAGGAAGGAGGTGGTCCAATCCAGAGCCTTGTCTCGGATCCCTGCGGCGTGGAGGCGTGCGCGTAGTGTGCGGTGGCAGACTGTGTCGAAGGCAGCAGATAGGTCTAGGAGGATGAGTGCTGCGGTCTCGCCGTTGTCCAGCAGGGTCATGATGTCATCGGTGGCGGCGATGAGGACAGTCTCGGTGCTGTGGAACCCGGACTAGGAAGGGACCAGTATTCTGTTTTCTTCGATGTCTCTGGTTAGCTGTCTGTTGACCGTTTTCTCAATGACCTTGGCCGGGAAGGGGAGCAGAGAGATGGGCCGGAAGTTCTTGAGGTCTCTTGGGTCTGCCTTAGGTTTTTTTGATCTCAGCGTGTTTCTAGATCTCTGGGAAGGTCGCGGTCGCGAGGGAGAGATTGATGACGTTGCGCAGGTGGGGTGCGATGGAGCTACTTGCTCTGTTGAAGACGTGGTGGGGGAATGGATCTGACGGAGAGCCAGAGTGGATTGTGCGCACAGTCTTGATGGTGTCATCGATGCTCACGCTGGCCCAGGCTAGCAGGGGGTCGTGGTCGATGGTGTGCGGAGGGTCCGTTGTGTTGCTGTCTGTTGGGGCTGTCTGGGTGTTGAAGCGGTCGTGGATGTCTGCTATCTTGCGGTGGAAGAAGGTGGCGAGTGAGTCGCACAGGGCTTGCGACGGTGGGATGTCGTTGGTGTTGGAGCTGGGTTTGGAGAGTTCCTTCACGATGTTGAAGAGCTCCTTGCTATTTTGTGCGTTATTGTCGTGGCAGTCTTTGAAGGAGGTCCTCTTGGCCGCCCTGATGAGGTGGTGGTGGTGGTGGTTGCGGATGGCGTCCTTGTGTGCTGGATGGCGTCCTTGTGTGCTGCATGGCTGTCTGGAGTTTGTTCACTGTGCCATTTCTTCTCTAGTTTCCGCAGGCTTGCTTGGAGGCTAGGAGTTCTGGGGTGAACCAGCTGGCCCTCTTGCTGGTGTCTCTGTGGGGGGGGGTTTCTTCAGCGGGCGAGGGTGTTGGCGCAGTCCTCGATCCAGCGTCTGAGGCTGTGGGCAGCGTCATCTGTGTTGGAGGGTTCGGTGGGTGGGCTGAGAGTGAGGTTTGCGGTCTTAGGTGATTTTGCTCCAGCAGCAGAGTGGGATCTGTTTGGTGCGGTGGTGGGAGTCTGGAAGGCGAAGTGGATACAGCGGTGGTCGGTCTAGAGGAGTTCAGGGGTGTGGCTGACGGAGACGTGCGGGCTTGAGAAGCCGGGGTCAAGCGTGTGGCCCGAGGAGTGGGTGGGCGTTGTGACGAGTTGCTTCAGTCCGAGGTTGGCGAGGTTATCGATCAGGGTTGTGGAGTTGTAATCGTTCTCAAGGTGAAAGTTCAGGACTCCGAGGAGGATGTAGTCGGTGGAGGTCAGGGCATGTGTGCTGATCAAGTCGGCGATGGAGTCGCTGAACTGGGGGCAGGGTCCGAGGGGTTGGTAGACGAGGGTGCCTCTGAGGGTTGAGTTAGGTTCTGTGTGGATCTGGATATGCATGTGTTAGGCGGAATGAGCGCGTTGTCGGTGCTAGCCGAGACCCTAATGCTGTTCTTGTGGATGATGGCGATTCCTCCTCCAACTCCGTTGGTGCGGTCTCTGCAGGTGATCTTGTATCCGTCTGGTATGGCTATGGCGATGTCAGGTGCGGAGGAGTCGTTCAACCAGGTCTCTGTCAGGAAGCCGACGTCCGGGGATGTTGTGTTGAGCAGGTCCCAGAGCTCGACGGCATGCTTGCGTGCGGAGCAGGTGTTCAGTAGTTTGCATCGGAGGTGGTTAGGGTCTTTCTTGGCAGGTGGTTTGTCGGCTCTGAGGCTGGTGTTGCTGCAGTTCCGGCAGGTGTCGCTCCGTCCGGAGTTGAGAGCGTGCAGAGTGCTGGCGTCGTAGTGGCGGCGGTCGTCGTGACGGGTGCGGGGGCCAGGGGTTCTGGCGCTGGGCGTGGTCCAGGCGCAGACGGGCTTGCATTAGGCGCGCCTGCAGCGGCCAGCATATATGGGGAGGTGGGAGGGAGGAGCAGCTGGGAGGCGGGGGCAGCGAATAAGCATTGGGTAGTCAGGGGGGCAGGGCCGCAGGGGACGCAGCGGTGAGGGACAACGAAGGTAACAGAAGGAAAAAGGGGCACAAAATCGATGGAAAAACGAGTGGCACAGAAGGCAAAAGGGCACAAAAAACGAGTGTAACACAAGGCAAAAAGGGGCACATAAGCGAGGGAAAAACGAGTGGCACAGAGGGCAGAAGGGCACAAAAAACAAGTGGAACCGAGGGCAGAAGGGCACAAAAAACAAATGGAACACAAGGCAAAAGGGGCACAAAAACGAGTGGCACATAGGGCAGAAGGGCACAAAAAAACGAGTGTAACAGAGGGCAGAAGGGCACAAAAAACAAATGGAACAGAAGGCAAAAGGGGCACATAAACGAGGGAAAAAAACGAGTGGCACAGACGGGCACAAAAAACGAGTGAACAGAAGGCAAAGGGGCACAAAAACGAGGGACAAATGAGTGGCACAGAAGGCAAAAGGGCATAGAAATACCAGAAAAACGAGTGGTACAGAGGCAAAATACAGAACACAGAAATACAGGGGCAGCTAAGAACAAAAGGCAGAATGGGCAGAGAGGCACGGGGGCAGCGAAGGGAACAGAAGGGGAAACCGGGCAGAGAGACGGGGGCAGCTAGGAGAACAGAAGGGAAAACCGGGCAGAGACTCGGGGGCAGCGAAGGGAACAGTGGGAAGAAAAAAAGGGTCACGGACCACGTACAGGCAGCGGGGGAAGACAGACAACAGCAGTCACAGACAGAACAATGAAAATACAAGCAATACAATAAAAGCAATAAAGCGATAAAGCGGAGGATGAAAAACCTACCTATGGCAACCAGGGATGAGGCAGGTGGTAGCCTGCGGGTGGTGGAGGGCCTAGAACTTACTCAGCAGCGGCAGCTGGGGCAGGGAGACACAGGCGGTGCTGTGCGGAGGGGGAGCGACCTACCTGGTTGGGTCAAGGGTCGTCTATTAATATAGGGATCCATAGATCAGCCCTGGGGAATAACCAAGTCCGAATTAGGCTACCTAAGGGCAGAAACACGTTGACGCATCAGAGATCCGGAAGGGTCATTGTATCCAATAACGTCGCCTGAGTATCCTTTTTACTATTTTTATATATACCTAGGGTACCACCTAATAAAAGATTCGTTGTGGTTTACTCTGATGTATTTTTAGCTTAAATACTGGATCCCAGGTAATTATCCAGGTAAAATAATTTCTAAAAACTCCCTATACCTCGAGGTTGAATCCAACATGGTAGTACCATCTTACATGGGTGGGATGAGGTGGCCTAGTATGAAGCATGTCACATTACATGAGTGAGCCCACTTCATCCAAATCTTGGAATTACCAGGATCTAGAGTAGGAATGTAAAATAGGAAGACAGAATCTCTAGGGAGGCACAAAAGCCCTGCAAGTGCCTTTCTCACAGGCTACTGCGTCAATGTGTGTTGTGATGGATTATATTATCAAGCACCCAGCCTCTTGAAATCATCTGCCAACTCCATAAAGCGTGAGCACAAGCCTGGTCCAGCTGTGACCTACAAAGTGATTAACAGCACATCAAAGGTGACTTGGACGGATTGTCACAATCCCCATTACCAATTACTGTGGTGATTAGGAGTGATTCATACAACCTCCATTAATGATGATCTTTTATCGGCTCATTTCCATGGTCTATCTAAGTGAAGGCACCCATGATAGTAGTGGTTCAGCATAATGCTGTTAGCAGCCAATCACAGTAAATACTTTAGGAGAAGTGCACTATTTTAACAAACAAAACAGTGAATGTTTATGGCAGTCCTTCACCTTTGAAAGCAACACATCTGTAAGTATGCTAAAAGCGCACAGTGAGTGTTTGGTCTGTATTAAACAGATGGCTGTAAATTAAACATTTCAAAATTACAGTCCTCTGCTACAAATCTATTTTGTTGAAATACCTATGAAAACTATTCTTACCTTTATATGATCTACACCAATTATAAGGAGCATTATTTGTCCCTTTGGTTAAAGGGAATATGTGTTAGAATTGCATTTGTAAACTTTTGTGAACTCCTGAGAAAATGAAGATGTAAAAAGAACCAAAAACCTGCTACTGTGCACAGCAAACTCTAAAGATATTGCCACAATAACCTACAGTATAAGCAGATATAGTTACTGCAACACAATGCAAAAGACAACATGACTGGACTTCTTTTCAGTGATATTAATCAGTGTATTTAGCTACAATTTCCTGAAAGTTCACTTAAATGGGCAGTCACTTGTTGCATTGTTTTAAGATAAGGACATTTTGCTTTTTCCAGCTTTCTCATTTTGATTCAATATTTTGTCCACGTCAAGTTTTAGAAAGAGGTTTCATGTTTACTGAATAAAACAGAAGCTGCCAGTGTGGGCATTTACCAATTTGAATGTAGAACATGGCATATATTACTTCTCACCTCTGCAAGGTGATTACGCCTTGACTGAACACTCTTTTTTGCCAGTTGATAAGACCGCCAGTTGATAATACCCATGGCAATTTCAAGATTTTGACAATGTAGGCTTTGCCAGAACGAAGCCTGTTGCATGGTAAGTAGCATTTGTCTTTTGCAATTCCCCCTACAAAGAGACCTCAAAACACTTTCCCCGTGGTCCAGCATGCAGTTTCTACATAGCAGTAGCCGCGATAAAGTCACACTGGCATTTAAACTCCATGTCTTTACCATAGTTTTCTCATTAACACAGTCCACTTATTTTTAGGGTGCAAGTATGGTATTACATTTTATACACATTCACTTTGAATATAATATTTTATAAGTTAGTAGCAAAAGGAAATTTACAAAGAATAGATTTGAAACGCAAAGGAATAAGGCACCATTGTCTGCGGATATGTGGCAACAGAAATTGTGTATTTCTACAGAGGAAAATGGCTTTCAAAGACAATCAAGTGTATCATGAACCCTGAAGAGGACACCAGAACAGCCTTCCACAAGGAAAGGAGGGCCTAGCAGCAGCAGTGTGGCTCAATGATTAGAGCGGCAGACCCTGATGCAGAGGTCTAGCCCGGGACCAGGGTTCAATTCCCCGCCTCAGCGGGTCTTGGGCTCAAAATTCCACGGACCTGATAATTCTTGCCTCAGTGCCTATTCCAATCATGGAATCTCCACAACTGCCCCCACAACGCTAAGGATGCCTGGCCTGGCCTCCACCTTGGGGGTGCCCAGGAGTGGACGCCTCACAGGGAAAGCCAGGAGGGGTTCCACAGCGGTATTCATACAAGCACCTTGAGACCCTTGCGGGTGAGTAGTGCGCTATACAAGTATCAATTTACAGCAATCACAAAGACACCTTTGGGATTTTGGAGGAGACAGTGAGCCTTGGCTATCAGTGGTCTACAAGAAAACGGAGGTCTAATTTCAGGGTCAATCAGTGAAGTCAGACTTGCATAGCACATCTTATTACCCTTGAGGGTATCAAATGAAAAGCCAGGTCTGGAGTCCCTTCCTTAAGTGGGTCACCAAAGGTGCTGTGTGGAGGTGAAGGATGTTCCAGGCTTTGGCGGTGAGGTGGGAGAAAGAGTCCTCTGGAGCGGCGGATGCGTGGTATCTGTGTGAAGTGTGTGGAGCGGAGGTGCCTGGTAGGTCGGAGGAAGTGCAGGTGGTGGTTCATGTAGGTGGGTCCTTGTTAGTGGACGGCATTGTAGGTGTGAGTCAGAAGCTTGATATTGCATTTTTTCTGGATGGGGAGCCAGGAGAGGTCCTTCAGGTGCTGGGTGAAGTGTGTTCTCTTGAGCTAGTCAGGACTGTGACATCCGACCAATTGCAAGTTGAGGATCAGTTTGGCAGCTCCGTTCTGGACCTTCTGGAGTCCCTGCATAAGTTCGGTGGTGGTGCCTGCATAGAGTGCGTTGCCATAGTCCAGTCAGCTGGTGATGAGGCCTGCATCACCGTTTTCCTGGTGCTGATGGGGAGCCACCTGAAAGCTTTGTGGAACATGCGGAGCATGTGGAAGCAGGCTGTGGAGACTACATTGACCGGACGTTTCATGGAGAGTTCCATGTCAAGGATGATGCAGAGGTGGATCCCTCTAGTGAAATCCATGAAGTCCATGGGTACAGGTATTGACACAATACTCCTTTAGATTCTTGATTGTGTCAAAAACGAGGTATTACTAGGTAGGACTATATGCTAGAATATGTATTTATTTATTTAAACCATTTATAAAGCGCGCTGTTACCGAGCGGTGTTCTGGCACTGAAATGATATGATATCTCCCCTAAGATGTTTATCGGTTTCAAAGGCCAAAGAGCCAGGTTTTAATATTTTTCCTGAAGGCCATCAGGTTAGTACTTTGTTTCAAAGCCAGGGGCAGTGTATTCCAAATGGTGGAGGCTCCAGAGATGAAGCTGCGGCCTCCCCATCGTACTTTTCTAATCCGAAAAGTCTTGACTAGCCCTTTGTTGGCCGACCTTAACTGTCTGCCTGGCGTGTACAGTTGAAAGTGCTGTAGCAGAAAGGATGGTCCCAGTCTATTTACAGCCTTGTACACCATACACAATGATTTAAACATTATCCACTTTCGCACCGGGAGCCAGTGCATCTTTCTCAATTCCTGTGCCACCGGTGCAAACTTGTTTAAAAAGAACTTGGCAAGGGACTCACGAAGTTCCAAACTTGGAGGAACAGTTACTGACTTGGGAGTGACCAAACAGGTGATGGTATCAAAGAGTTCTCTAGTAGAGGTCTTAGCTCCCTCAATCTGGTCAGTAAAATATGTGCTTTTGGCCTATCATTTCTTTGTAGATCTTTTGACTGGCTTTGAGCTTGATTTCATCTGCCTGAAGGTAACCTGTACGCCAAATGCACTCTAGTTTTTTACAGATCACCTTATGATCTCGTAACTCATGGGTGAACCAGGGAGCGGAAAGTATTGTGCGAGTAATTAATCGAGCAGCAGCATTTTGCAGCATCTGCAGTTTATTGAGCAGCCCCTGCTGGGCTTGCAGGAGAAGACTGTTACAGTAATCAAGGCGGGACAGCATAAGTGCTGTCACCACTGTTTTCCTGTTACTGTCTGAGAGGAAGGGGAGAACTTTCCTAATGGTTTTCATGATCCAATAGATGGAGGAAGTTAATGCGTTAACTTGGGGTTTGAAAGATAGTTGGCTGTCAATAAGAACTACCAGGTTCTTTACCTTCGTTGCCGGGATGGGTGGAGCTCCCATATCATGGGGCCATCATTTGGGGCTCCAGAAACTAACATCAGTGCCGAAGAGAAGAACCTCGGTTTTAGAGGAGTTCAATTTAAGGCAGTTCCCTGCCATCCAAGAGCTCACTGCAGTCATGCAGTCCTGGACCTTGCCGCCATTCCTTCTCTCCCCAGCAGTAGAGATACCACAATCTGTGTATCATCTGCGTAAGATGTTAATTCAAATCCAAATGACCGAATCACTGGGGCGAGGGAGGAAACATAAATATTAAAAAGGGTGGGGCTTAGGGAGGAGCCCTGTGGGACCCCCCCTGGGAGTTTGAAAGGTCTAGATTCAAAATCTCCCAGGGCCACCACCTGAACCCTATCGGCAAGGAAGGATTTCAATATGCTCAGGGCAGTCCCCTGGATTCCGCAGCCTTCTAAACGGTCCACCAAAATACGATGATGGACCGTGTCGAAGGCCGCGGAAAGATCGAGGAGTACTAGGGCTGCTAGTCCTCCTGCATCCAGCGCCTTCCTAATCTCTTCCGTGGATTTGATCAGGGCAGTCTCGGTGCTGTGACCTTCCCTAAACCCGTGTTGGGCTATGTCCAAGCACTGAGAGGACCTGAGAAAGGCACAAAGCTGTGCATTCATGACTTTCTCGACAAGTTTAGCTGGCAATTGTAGCCTAGCTATGGGCCGGTAGCTATTGGGGTCTGAGATATCGTGTGTCGTTTTTTTAAGCAGCGGGGCAATCAACACTCGTTTCCAGCAGGTTGGATATTCTCCGATGTCAAGCATCTGGTTGAATAAATCCGCAAGAGTACACGATATAGGGATAGCTGTGCCACTGAGGCTGGACAGGGAACTTGAGGTGAGCCTGATTTAGTTGCCTGGATCAGTTTTTTTTATCTCTTCCGAGTTCACAGGACGGAACCCAGAGACTTTCGCCTCGTGTGGATTGGCCAATGTAGTCCTATGTGTCCCTTCAAGAAGAGTCGACCCCACTTGATGTTCCAATGCCGAGAAAATCAGTTCTACTTTGTTTAAAAAAAACTTGGCAAGGGACTTCCAAAGTTCCAAACTTGGAGAAACAGTTACTGACTTGGGAGTGACCAAACAGGTGATGGTATCAAAGAGTTCTCTAGTAGAGGTCTTAGCTCCCAGAAATCCGGTCAGTAAAATATGTGCTTTTGGCCTATCATTTCTTTGTAGATCTTTTGACTGGCTTTGAGCTTGATTTTATCTGCCTGAAGGTAACCTGTACGCCAAATGCACTCTAGTTTTTTACAGATCACCTTATGATCTCGTAACTCATGGGTGAACCAGGGAGCGGAAAGTATTGTGCGAGTGGGGCAGCAGCGTTTCGGCTGCGCTAAAATAGTACATGCTCTATCTATCCAGTCTGCGTACTTCTCTGCAGCTTCATTTACATCTGCAGGCAGAGTAAACATAGAGGATGTAAGCTGTTCCTCCAATGCCCTTCCATCAAGCTCTTTCCAGGGTCTATACAGCTTGGATGGCTTCCTATCCTGCCTGACCCTGACCAACTGGGGTGTTTGGATGTTAAAAAACACCACTGAGTGATCTGACCAGGCCATGGACTCTGTATAAATGAAATGTAGATGCGGATTGTTTGTGAAGATGCCATCCAATGTGTGCCCTACTGTATGTGTGGCTCCTCTTACCACCTGAGTCAGTCCTGCCCCCTGCATTGCTTCGAGCAGAGCTAAAGTGTCCGGGTCTGAGCCCCTTTCTAAATGGAAATTGAAATCTCCTAGAGAGGTAAACGATTTGGTACACAGGGCCTCTTCCAGGAAGGTGCCCACCGTTTCGAGGAACTGCGACCTGGACCAAGGTGGTCTATACGAGAGGCAGCCCTGGAAGGTTTGGGGATTTGATATTGAAAGCTTAAATCCCGGTGTGTCACACGTTTGTGAGGACACCTCCTGGAATGATCCCTGGATAGAGGCATGATGGATGATAGCAAGCCCACCCCCTCTTTTACCGGTTCTATCCAGAACACGGCTAAGGTAGCCTGCAGGTGTTGCATTAATTAGATCCGGTCCTGATGCTGCATCCGTCCAGGTCTCCGTAATAAATGCGATATTGGCGTTTTTGTCCTGAATCAGTTCTGCGCACTCTGTGCTGTGTTTGACCAGGTACCTGGCATTGAGGAGTATTTATTTATTTATTTATTTATAACAGCATTTGTAGAGCGCGAACGAAGGCCCTAGGGCATCTCGGCGCTGATAACTGAAATGTTAAACCCACAAGGGGTGCCTAGGTGATAGTCAGGATCATAAGTTAAAAAGCCAGGTTTTCAGATTTTTTCGAAAAGACAAGAGGGAAGTGCTGGCCTTAATAGAAAGAGGAAGAGTGTTCCACAGCTTCGGTGCCGCTACAAGAAATCGTCTGTCACCCCAATGGACCGTTTTGGTTCGGGGGACCACCAGGTCAAAGGAGCCGGAGGAACGCAGTGTTCTGGAAGGGCAGTAGGGAGTCAAATTCTGAGTAAAGAACACTGGTCCAGCGTTATGTAAGGCCTTGTAGATCAAACACAATGACTTGAACTTGATCCTCTTCTTCACTGGGAGCCAGTGGAGTTGCCGTATGATGGGGGACACTGATTGGTATTTTGTGGTTCGCCCTAGCAGCCTAGCTGCCGCGTTCTGGATGGCCTGCATTTTCATTAACACTCTCTCCTGGGCACCTAGGAACAGAGCATTGCAATAATCGAGGGTGGAAAGAACCAGGGCACTAGCCAATGTTTTGGCGGCATTTTCGGGCAGGAAGGGCAGGATTTTCTTAATAAGCCGTAGCTTGTAAAAGGCTGAGGAGGAGATCTGGTTGGCGTGGGGGGGGAAGTTCAATCGATCGTCGAACAGAACGCCCAGGTTCCTCACCTTATTGACCGGTTCTGGGGGCTGACCCATGGATGAGGGCCACCACACGGGGGACCACTCCGGGGAAAGATTGCCAAAAATGACAACCTCTGACTTATCAGAGTTTAATTTCAGGCAATTATGGGCCATCCAGCTCCCAATTGCTTGCATACCCTGGTTGAATATTTCAGCTTTTTGAGGCCCGTCATTCTTGACGGAAAGGACCAATTGGGTGTCATCTGCGTAGGATGTTAGGCTCATCCCGTGTGCTCTGATGACATTGGCAAGGTCCGACACATAAATGTTAAACAGTGTCGGACTAAGGGATGAGCCTTGAGGAACACCACATGGCAGTGACAAGGGAGGTGATTCAAAAGGTCCTACAGTGACAACCTGGGTCCTGTTAGCCAGGAAGGAGGCAAGAAGATTTTTAGCGTTGCCTCGGATACCTATACTCTCGACACGGTCGACCAAGGTGGTGTGGTCGACCGTGTCGAAGGCAGCTGACAGATCCAGTAAGATCAAGACAGCAGTGCCTCCCGCGTCCCGAATGGATCCAATGTCATCCGCCGCCTTGACCAAGGCGGTTTCGGTTCCGTGAAATCGGCGGAAACCGAACTGAGAGTCGTCCAGACATTTGTTTTCTTCTATAGAGAGGGAGAGTTGTACGTTCATGATTTTTTCGACTATTTTGGCTAGTAGTGGCAGACTCACAATGGGTCGGTAGCTTTTGAGTTCTTCTTTATCCAGGGTGGGCTTTTTGAGGAGCGGTTTTATGAGAGTTTTCTTAAGAGTATCCGGAAAGGTGCCTGTCGAAAACATGGAATTGCAGATTTCGGTAATGGCAGGAAGAACTGCTTCCATAATAGGCCGTAAAACCTTCATGGGACAGGGGTCCAGGGCTGACCCTGATTTGATGGTAGAGGTGATGTTTAATACCTGAGAGCGAGACACTTCTTTGAACTGATGAAGCGTGGGTCCATCAAGGTGGGTGGGGGGCCTGGGGGAGGGAGTTGAGGAATTGGCAAAGATCCGGTAAATATCGTCAACTTTGCTGAAAAAGAACTTTGACAGAGCATCACAGAGAGCTTGGGACGGGGGAGGTGTAAGATCCACAGAAGAACCAGCTAGTTGTTTAGTCGTCTCAAAGGCATTTATGTGAGTTTTGAGCGGCTTCAATTTTGCTACTGTAGTACTTTTTCTTGGCGTCAAAAATAAGATTTTTGTATATAGCTACCGACTCTTTATACAGGGATTTAGCTTCCTGATTGTAGTCTTTTCGCCAGTGTCTCTCTCTGTTTCGGCACAGTTGCTTTTGTGTGCGTATTTCATCTGTGTACCACGGGGCCGATGGGGTAGATCGGTTACGTGACCGTTGTTTAACTTGAACCAGGTCTTTGGCTGCAGAGCTGATCCAATTGTGATATTGGGTGGTAGCGGTGTTTGGGTTAGGAGATAAGGTGGGGAAAGTATCGTTCAGCGTGGTTTTTAGCCTGCTTTCATCTATATCATCCCATGCCAGATAAGGCTGGCGAGGGTTGGGGTTTGATTTGGTGGTCAGGGAATCGCGTATTAGTCAAGTTGTCAAGATGAGGTGGTGGTCGGACCAGGTTAGGGGAAGTATTTGTTTGACTTGGAAGTGTGTGGCATTGGTGAAAATGCCATCTAGGGTGTGACCTCCTTCATGCGTGGGAGAGTGGACCAAGGGAGTGAGACCGAAGGTAGCCAAGTCAGCTGATAACGTAGCTGTATCAGGGTTGTCAGGGGCATCAAAGTGGAAGTTAAAATCTCCCAAAATGGTGAAAGAATTGTCAAGTGCAGACGTTTCCAAAAAGGACCTAAAAGAACTAATAAAGTCGTGTCTAGGCCCTGGGGGGCGATAAAGAAGGATCCCTTTAAAGGTATATGAGGGGGACAATTTAATAGCAAATTCTATGGCTTCGCAAGAAGTCTGTGGGATAATGGTGAACCTTACAGTGTAGGTGTCACGGGCGATGATGGCAATCCCACCTCCCTTTTTCTTAGTTTGCCTATCTGATCTGTGGGTGGTAAACCCTGGCGGGACAGCTATGACTAGGTCCGGATCGGAGGTTTGGCCCATCCATGTTTCTGTCATGAACAGAAGATCTATTTTGTGGTCAAGGATCAAATCATGAATGTCTTGGCTATGTTTGCCAAGCGAACGGACGTTAGTAAGAGCTACGGTATGGGATTTCATGGGATGAATCTTGTGACTCTGGGGTTTGCTGGTGGGAAGTATACTAGAATGACAACCCGGTCAGAAGGCGACAGAGTTGGAAAGCAGAGAGTTAGGGTGGGAGATAGTGCAGGTTTGGCTGATCTTGGGACGGAGATGCTGGAGCTGGGCGGCCGAGTAAAATATACGAGTGGACAGGGGGGATGAACCAGGGGGGGTGGCCCTAGGCCCGGGCCAGGCGCGGACGGGCGCAGACGGGCTTGCCTTTGGCGCGCCGCCGGCGCGCCCGCCCGCTGCGCGGCAAATCTGTTATTTTTATACATGATTTGGGCGGGAACAAGGGGAGGGTGGGGAGGGTTCAGAGCAAACCGGCCAGCCTTCCCAAACCAAGATGGCGGCCAAAGTGATCGACGAAGCTTCCCAGCGCCTGAGAGCAGCGGCGCTGTGGGAGCAAAATGTATAAATGCCTCAGCGAATTAATCTCGCGTTGAGGTGGGGGGGCGGAGGTGTAAAATAGCACCAGATTAAAATATATACAATTTTTTAAAAGTCAACAGATTAGTCATCAATCGTTTCCATAAATTGTAAGGAGCAGTGCAAGTGAGCAGCTAACCTCCGGCTTCCGCCTCAGAGGGGAAAGACATTAATCAGCAGCTGAGATCGTTTGAATGCCCTTTAAGTACCCTAAGATGGCGGGAAGGGCTCAGAGCAAACCGGCCAGCCTTCCCAAACCAAGATGGCGGCCAAAGTGATCGACGAAGCTTCCCAGCGCCTGAGAGCAGCGGCGCTGTGGGAGCAAAATGTATAAATGCCTCAGCGAATTAATCTCGCGTTGAGGTGGGGGGGCGGAGGTGTAAAATAGCACCAGATTAAAATATATACAATTTTTTAAAAGTCAACAGATTAGTCATCAATCGTTTCCATAAATTGTAAGGAGCAGTGCAAGTGAGCAGCTAACCTCCGGCTTCCGCCTCAGAGGGGAAAAACATTAATCAGCAGCTGAGATCGTTTGAATGCCCTTTAAGTACCCTAAGATGGCGGGAAGGGCTCAGAGCAAACCGGCCAGCCTTCCCAAACCAAGATGGCGGCCAAAGTGATCGACGAAGCTTCCCAGCGCCTGAGAGCAGCGGCGCTGTGGGAGCAAAATGTATAAATGCCTCAGCTAATTAATCTCGCGTTGAGGTGGGGGGGCGGAGGTGTAAAATAGCACCAGATTAAAATATATACAATTTTTTAAAAGTCAACAGATTAGTCATCAATCGTTTCCATAAATTGTAAGGAGCAGTGCAAGTGAGCAGCTAACCTCCGGCTTCCGCCTCAGAGGGGAAAAACATTAATCAGCAGCTGAGATCGTTTGAATGCCCTTTAAGTACCCTAAAATGGCGGGAAGGGCTCAGAGCAAACCGGCCAGCCTTCCCAAACCAAGATGGCGGCCAAAGTGATCGACGAAGCTTCCCAGCGCCTGAGAGCAGCGGCGCTGTGGGAGCAAAATGTATAAATGCCTCAGCGAATTAATCTCGCGTTGAGGTGGGGGGGGGTGGAGGTGTAAAATAGCACCAGATTAAAATATATACAATTTTTTAAAAGTCAACAGATTAGTCATCAATCGTTTCCATAAATTGTAAGGAGCAGTGCAAGTGAGCAGTTAACCTCCGGCTTCCGCCTCAGAGGGGAAAAACATTAATCAGCAGCTGAGATCGTTTGAATGCCCTTTAAGTACCCTAAGATGACGGGAAGGGCTCAGAGCAAACTGGCCAGCCTTCCCAAACCAAGATGGAGGCCAAAGTGATCGACGAAGCTTCCCAGCGCTTGAGAGCAGCGGCGCTGTGGGAGCAAAATGTATAAATGCCTCAGCGAATTAATCTCGCGTTGAGGTGGGGGGCGGAGGTGTAAAATAGCACCAGATTAAAATATATACAATTTTTTAAAAGTCAACAGATTAGTCATCAATCGTTTCCATAAATTGTAAGGAGCAGTGCAAGTGAGCAGCTAACCTCCGGCTTCCGCCTCAGAGGGGAAAAACATTAACCCTTTCGATGCTGATGACGAGCTCAGCTAGTCATCACCCACGGGTGTCGTGTGCTGATGACGAGCTGAGCTCGTCATGAACAATGGGAAATGAGAGGATCCAGCATACGGAAAAAATCATGGCAGCAGCCATGTGGTTAATCAATTTATTGTATTATCCTCCCTATCCTCCCAAATGTAGCCGGACCTGATGAGTGCCCTGATAGCTCTACATAAAATTGCAGGTGGGCATGAGGAGCATGCTGGGCAAGAGATAGATCCAATCAGCATGTTCTTGTCCGGTGCTCTACAATTAATATAATTGTGCAAAAGAAATAGTAAGGCCATGAATTAATGGACGAATGAACCAAAGACATTTTCCTCAAACAGAATCCTCCAGCTCACGGATAATTAGTTATGGGAGCACAAGGCCTCAAAGACATGGTCCCAGTGTTGCGTCAAAATGATGTTCTGGCTTTGCCTTTTTGAAGCCACCCTATACAGAAGATTTATTGGGCAATTCTATCTAGAAACATTTTCAAAAGCCTAGCCACGATACAACAAGGGAAGTATTCTCTTGCAAAGTCTGTAGCTAAAAAGGGGGAACCGCTTGTTCATATTTCTCAAGGAACATAAAACAGATTTCACAATCTAAGTAATCTGCAGAATCATAATCTGCTTTCAGATGGCACACAAGTTCTTCTCTTTAAAGAATGCAAAAAAGGACATTACCCCTCTGGCCACATGACCGCTTTAAATCCAGTAATAATAATCTCGCTATAAAAGTAAAAAATTAATTTTCAAGAGGTTTTTAGGTCATCAGATTGTCACAGGACTGGAAATTTTCACCAAACGTACATCCACTGGTTTTAGGGGAGGAGCAACATTTAAAGAGAATTTGGATGTCCCAGTTTAAACCGTTTCTATCACAACAATGCATGCGATGCGTCAGGGACAACATGAAATGTTACATAGGAGAGGATCGTAAGTGCTAAACACGGTCTCGGTGCCTTTTTAGCTACAACCTGTGTTGTCGGTGGAAATATTTGATCGAGATTAGCACGATTACTCCAAATGACCCTTGCTAGAGCCTACAGATTAGAATGATGCAGACAACAGTGTTGACGACAGCAGACACTTTGACCATGAACTCTGTGCTACTCAGGGCTGAGACACCACACCAATGGCAGCACAAATCCCTACAAACTGCTGTGGTTGTTGGATCACTGCCTGTTCTGTCATTGTGGTAGGATAGCGTTGACCGGATATGTGGTACTAGTTTAATAAGTTTTAGAGTCAGCTCAAGTTTTATTTCATGGTGGTATGGCAATTTCTCTTCTCAGGGAGGTAGTAACCATAGCCAACAGGATCAGTGACTTGGCTGTCGGACCTTCCACGCCGGAAGACATCGCACACTGACTGAACTGTCCGGATCCAGGGACATCGTAACATTACAGATTCAAGAACTGAATTAGTCCTTCCACACTGGGAAGAGGCGGTGCGATGTAATCATCTAAGGGCTAACTTTGTCACCTTTACCAAAAGATACTGCAGAGTGGACGGCGAATTCTGACCGATCTTTCTCCATTTTTGAAAATACTGAGATACTTTCAATTGAACTTCATACTACCTGATAGCCCTGAGGAAGCTCCCAGTGAGGGAGAGAAACACGTTGGCTGATCATTTTTTGTGATTGAATTAATGAACTTTTCTACATCACTTTTTGTACGAATAAAGAAAGGATATTTCATATATACTGTTTGCCTTGGACTTTGTATTTGTGTGCCCCCACTAAAGTTAAAAATAGCCAACAGGATCAGTGACTTAATGCAATGTCTCAAACTTTCAGTGAATAGAGAGTTAGATAGGCCAGTCCTTCAAATATAGCGGCAGGGCGGCGTCCTCTAGGGTTTCTGATGGTTTACTGCTCCTTTAAAGCTTGGAGTAGAGTTGGGAATGGAGGAAAAGTGAAAAATCACTCATTTGATCAAATAAGCGGATTACCGTTCTTGTGCACTCCTCCCACTGGAGAGATGTGAATTTCAGCAGTGTATCTTCATGGACAGTTTAAATGTTATCACTCAAACTTAAAAACAGAAATGCCAACCATGTAAAATGTTTATTTTGCCTAACAGGCAAGCTTCTACTAAAGCACAACCATGCCACTTAAGCAAGTTTCTTTGCAACCACGCATTTCTTACTTTGTGTACTCTGCATTAATTACCTGTAATATCTATATGCCTGGTTCAAGTTGGCTCTTACAGCATTTAAAGCAAGACAGTATTGTGCAATTTCAGAGCCATTTCTTTCACAAGGAGACTGTCAAGACCTTTGGTGCTTGTGTTCCAATTCAATGCAAAGCATTCCTTTAACTCCTACTGACAGCTGATATTTTGTTAGTGTACAGTTGTTATAATTTCTATATGTCCTGATACACAGAGGATAAGTGGAAGTTTAATTTTTATTGAAAAAAGAATTATTGAACAACAGAATTTCGCTTAAGGAAACAGATGGGTGTTTATGACTATAAAAAATGATACGCCTGTTATCATTGGAAATACAGATTATATAAACAAAGTGCATATTTTAACAACACCATAAAGCATTATGTGTGAGCGGCTACCCGAGGAACACCAGCTACTAGGCACAAATGATCTCATTTCAGAATAAATTAAAACAATGCACGACTACACTGCATGCAACTTGCTAGACCGTTCAAAAGTATAAATGAGTCGAAGCAGGAATCAGTGGCATTCTAAACTTGCAAGACTATTCCCTCTACCAAATTATAAATGGTAGAGATTACTGTTGCATAGGAGGTTACAAAAACCAAACTACATTATGTATATGCTGTGTTCTAGCTAATGCATGTTACATGACAATTGTTAGTTTCATCCAGAAACAGTGCAGTGAAAATATCATTAAAAAAAGAAGGATGATATTTGCAGGCTCTTGTGCAGTCAGGATTGAAATTCACTTCCAGTATTTGAGGACACATAATTCGTTTGCCTGAAAATCAAACAGAAACAGTTTTACAGTTAGCCATAAAGATTTGCTAAACATTTCATAATCAAGCACTAGTTTTTTTCAACATGAAGATGTTTATGTGATGGTACTGTTCTGTGGAGTGTAATGTGGACGCACCAGAAATCTTAGGACAGATATCAGGCATGTGGGCCATGGCGTGGAGAAGTTATTTTGCTTGGTTTTCTAATAAAATACACAGTAAATATGGTATAGCCATAGGTAGACCTCAGCTTTTAGTACTGGACAGAAGTGTACCCTTTCTTTGTGTGACATGCCAACTTAAACGAGAATGGAACTAGAATGCGAACAAAAAGATATGACTGATAAAGTTCAAAGCAAGAGTGAGCGTTTTACTACGTAGCACTGCAAACATTATCTAGGTTGTATGACCTCCTGCTTACCACTTGCATTTGAATCCCACTTCAGCATCAAATCAATGGCATAGACTGCTCGAGATGAAGGATATTCACAAATTCCAAAGGGGGCCGGCCGGGCAGCTGCTGCTTGAAATAGTTCAACAAAGGTCTTAAACAGTTCTGCCTGTTGACACAACACAAGCAAGACTTGAAATGTTTGAAATCAATGCAAAACTACTGTGATGACAATTGCACAGCTGTTATAAGTAAACATATATGCATAAACAACACTATCCTGTTAATAAAATTAAAGGTCATCTAAAATAAGAATGCATTTGGTGTCAAGATTTGAGATGTAAAGAACAGTCGGTATACATTATAAGACTTTGATACTTCACACCCTTTCGTAAGCTATGCGATTCTTACAAATGTTTTTACAGCATTTTGCAAGGTAGCTCGGGTAATGCCCCGAACCAGTCCCAGGATGCTTTGTTTCCTGTCCAGGGAGGACCTAACCTGGCAGTTTGGGTTGGACTGTTCCAATGAGGAACATTATCAAGACTGATTTGCATAAGAATGGGTCCAAACTGGGGCGGCGTGGTGAGCAAAAGAATGATGGATTAAACCCAGATCTTTGTGACTGGGGGTGAATGTTTGCATTATTTAGCATTCTGTCAATCATTTGTCCTTTTGCTTTTGTCGCCCTAAGTGGGAAGGTTGTGCCCAGATTTGGGTCCCAAACTCACTGTGCCACTAGATTCAAGCTAGCCTGGTTGATGAGGGCGATGCCATAAATCAGTACCAGGATGCTGGTTTCCGATCCAGGGAGGACCTGGCATAGCAGTTTAGGCTGGACTGTTCCCGTGAGATACAGGGTCAAGACTGACTTGCCATATGGCTGTGTGCAAACTGGGGTGGCATTGTGAGCAAAAGAAAAATGGATTAAACCCAGACCTTTGTGACTGGGGGTGAATGTTTGCATTGTTTAGCATTTCGCCCATTATTTGTTTTTTTTGTCATGAGTAGAAAACCATCATTTCCATCCGACAAAGTTTTTTAATTACATTTTGTTTTTCTCTTCTAGGACATTTACCCCACTGTGCGTATGCAGCAGGAGTTGGCCTTAAGAACAGCTCATGGGCCAAGACCTATATCCACCCCATTGCAAGTATTCAACTCAGACTACGGCTAAAGCATGAACCAGCAAAAGAACCAAAAGGCACCCTGTGCATGGTTTTACATTTTTCCCACAGGATGTGCCAAAAATCCCTTAAAAACAGGGGGGTCTACCACAAATTTGAAAACCTGTAATGCAACCTAAGAATTCCACAATAAAAAGGAAAATCAGGGACTACTCTTTCAACAAAAACTTTTGGGGTATTATCTGCCCCTCGCAGACTCTTCCAGAGCCCCCACCCTCTAATTCCCCTCAAAATCTTCCTAAGGGTCTGAAGATGCTTCCTACTCCCTTATACAGTCTGTCACTTTTCCCAGGATAGCTTGGATCCTTAAATCAACAGGGACCTGCAAATCCATATTTGACAAAAGGAAATAGAATTGTCCCTCTTTTGATGTATTTGTTAATTTTTAAATAAACTGAAGATTCAAGGAACTGGATCCAATCTACAAATTAACAGCTTAGATCTCTCTAAACGTAACCCATAGAAGCCTGTCAAGCACTTTGGTCATGCACAGGGGCTGGGGGGATGGGGGGGGGGGGGGGGGGGGTTGCTGCAGGGCTTGCCCTATTGCTGGGCCTTGGGGGTCAACTCCACTGTGTTTGGTTATTCATGACTGTGCACATTCTTAAGCCATTTGAAGTAGGGAATGGCTGCAGTGCCTGGCCACAAACCCAAACAAACAAAAGCGGGCACGTCCCAAGCTGGTTCTAGGCTGTACTTTACATATTTACAGTAAACCAGGAAAATCACTTCCCTGATTGATCTGGTGATTTGTAAGGGGCAACGGTTATCCTAAAAAGAATGTTCTCTCCCTAAAAACAAGAACTGGAAGAACAATGCCTCAACCAGTGTATTTTCAGCAATTTATAGGGCTTTACCAGATTGGGTTCAGCTCAAATGGACACTGGAAGAATATTCCAGAAATGCCAGTGGTGACTGACAATTAGCTAACTCCCATGCAAGCTTTTTTGAACTTAAGAATATTGACCAAGTGGGGGTATCTTGAGTGAAGAACCTATTAGGTTGATAGAATGAGAAATGCATGGATATGTAACTATTATGTAAAGTGTTACTGACAGCCTTGTGGCAGAAGCAGAGAGCCTTGAAAACGGAGCAGCACAATTTCTTGATAGACCACCAGTGAAGCTTGGCTAAATAGCTAGATATGCTGGCCCTACTATTAATTCAGAGAGCCAGGTGGGTGTTGGAATTTAGAATGATCTGAAGTCTGTTGATGAGAAACAGAGGTTGCTCGATGTACAAGAGTCTCCAGTAGCCAAGGCAACTAATGATCAAAACCTGGCCAACAGCAAGCTTGGAGGAGTTAGGGAGCAGAGGAACAATCTATTCAATCACCTTCAGCTTACAAAAATATGTGGTCATTAACAGCTTGTTGACATCAGCTTCAAAGGAAAGACCAGCACCAAAGATGAATCCGAGATTGCAGGCAGTGTGGGTTGGGGTGGGACAGATACCGAACGAGTAGGGCCACCAGTCAAAAGCCCAGATAGCAGATTTGTCAAAAACGAGAATTTCGGTTTTATCGGCGTTTAGTTAAAAAAAAAAAAAGAGTTCCTTCTGTCCATTTAACAACCTAATTTTTAAACAGAACCTTAAGGGAGGAAAAGGCACCTAGCAGTTTAGGATGGTTTGAGTGTCATCTGAGTAGAAAAACTAATGGAGGCCATGGGCAGCAATCAGGTTAGCCACAGGAGGAACATGCAAGTTGACTAGCATGGGGCTCAGGAAAGACCACTAACCCCTAACATGCGGTGTACTACTGTCCGTGCTAGCACTAGTTTTCCAGTCTATGAGTAGCAGGTCTGGATTGTTTGAACTATCCATCTTATGATAGTTCCCTTGGTCTTTTGCATGCCTCTGCTTGTTCTTGCACAGGAAACCAAACATTGGTGTCCCTTTAACGTCTTTGTCTTCTTAGAATAGAAAATTGTACTTGATTTGGAATGGTGCACCAGTAATAATCGTATCCAAAATCAAGCAAACAATCGCAGTGAAAGGTGTTCCTTTTTATTTTATGATCTTTTATTTCCATGTATAAAACACACAGCCAACGTGCTACGTTTACACAGATAAATTGAACTTCATCAGGGCTTTCCAAATATAAATTAAATGTTGGAATATTCCCACTACTTTGCATGATGTAGTACAAAAGGGGGTGGTGATGGACGGAGCATCTGAATCGATCAAACACTCACACCCAGTCAAAAGATCTGGGTTTAATCCATCACCATTCTTTAGCCCACTCTGCCACCCCAGTTCAGACATGGCTATATGCAAATCAGTCTGACCCTGTGCCTCCTGGGAACAGTCCAGCCTGAACTGCCAAGCCATGTCTTCCCTGGACCGGAAACAAGCTTCCGAGGACCAGTTTCTGGCATTCCAGCCGTCTTCAGCCCGGCATGCTTGAATCCAGTGGCAAAGTGAGCAAGGGACTCACGTCTGAGCATACCCTGCCACAATTATGGCGGCCGAAAGCGGTACAAAAGGGGGTGGTGATGGACGTAAGCATTACGTTCCTCCTCTGTTTGTAAGAGGATAAATCATCAGTAAATCCTTTCTTAGATATTAATCCATATGTATGGGCTTGGGTTTGATAGCCGTCAGTTGTACCTTCGCTCAGTTCTGTTTTGGGTTAATCGGAGACGCTCTTGCGTAGCACCTCCCACTTCCGCCCTCATCTCGCCTGGAAACTGCAAACATCGCAGCAGCACTGCCGTAAGCAATGCTGCATGCGAGAAGCCGGGGACCCCTGAAAAGCAGACTACACCAAACAGCACAGAACTCGCCTCATTTTGTGAAAGTGTGTGGTCAGCAAAACTGTGGTCACAGGAGGCGCGACCCCGGTCGTGGGAGGCGCAGGCGGCGAGCTGCAGTTTGGCTGAACGGCAACCCGTGAAAAACTGGGAATACAAGAGGCAGGAGTCGAGAAACGTGCAGCGAAGGCAACCCAGCGGCTAAGGAAGGGAAGAAAAGGCCCACCTAAATGCCAAGTCTCAAGGCAATAGGATAACGGGAAAGGAGTAATGCCATAACAAAGGCCAGTTGTCATTGTAGTGACCCTGGAACCCAAAAAGATTAGCTTTGCAGACACATGAGTAACCAGCCAATGTCCTGGGGTACAACTTAGGTGGACAAAGGGGAAAAGAGCTGTAAAGAGCTCCAATGGTACCTGAAGGACTCGGACTCAAACAGCTAACCTCGGACTCATACAGCTCGTGACGACTCCCAGCCACGCCGCCGGACACATGCTGGATCCCATCTTCTCCCCAAGTCCCCACATCTCCTTCAACCACAGCACCGAACTCCACTGGACCGACCACAGATGCGTCCACTTCATCTTCAAGAAACCCACCACACAACACCGCACCCAACAGCTGCCACGCCGCTGCTGGGGCAAGGTCACCAAGGACCAACTGACAACCACCTTCGCCCTGAAACCACCCGCCGACCCCATCGGCACCGCCGCGACCAACCTCAAACAGTGGATCAACGACTGCGCCAACGCCCTCGCCCCTCTCAAGATCTCCACAACCAACCACACCAACAAGAAAGCCGCCTGGTTCACCGAAGACCTCCGGACATCAAAGCGCACCTGCCGGAAGCTGGAGAAGAAATGGCTCCACGACCGAACACCAGACAGCCACACAGCCCACAAGAACGCCACCCGCAGACACCCCCAACTTATCAGGACCACCAAGAGGACCGCCTTCAAGGACCGCCTAGACAACAACGCACACAACACCAACGACATTACACCATCACAGGTCCTGTGCGACTCCCTGGCCACCTTCTTTCACCGCAAGATCACAGACATCCACGACAGCTTCAACTCCGACACGCACGCATCCACCACCGAGACCACCACCCCGCGACCTCCACCCGCACCAGCCGACTGACCGCCTGATCCACCACCAGCGACGAAGACACCATCAAAACCATGAACTCCATCCACTCCAGATCCCCATCCGACCCCTGACCTCACCACGTGTTCAACAAGGCTAGCACAACCATCGGGCCCCACCTCTGGAAAGCAATCAACATTTCCTTCGAGACAGCAACCTTCCCGGAAAGCTGGAAGCACGCCGAGATCAATGTCCTACTGAAGAAACCCAAGGCGGACCCCAAGGACCTCAAGAACGTCCAGCCCACCTCCCTGCTCCCGTTCCCGGCAAAAGTGACACAAGATTGTCAACAAACAGCTAACCCGCTACCTCGAAGACAACAACATCCTGGACCCTTCCCAATCCGGTTTTCGCAGCAACCACAGCACCGAGACAGCCCTCATCTCCGCTACCGACATCAGGATCGTGATGCACAAGGGAGAAACAGCCGCCCTCATCCTCCTGGACCTATCAGCAGCCTTCGACACGGTCTGCCACCGCACCATATCAGCACGCCTCCATGACGCCGGAATCCAAGAGAAGGCCCTGGCCTGGACCACATCCTTCCTCTTCGGCAGAACCCAGAGCGTCCGCCTCCCACTCAAAAACCACAGAGATCATCTTCGGCGTCCCTCAGGGATCCTCCCTCAGCCCGACACTGTTCAATATCTACATGGCACGGCTCGCCCACTTCGCACGACAACATAGCCTCAACATCATCTCCTACGCCGACGACACCCAGATGATCATCTCCCTCACCGACGACCGCCAAAGCCAATCTCCACAGAGGAATGAAGGCCGTCGCCGACTGGATGAAGGACAGCAGACTGAAGCTGAATTCAGTGGAGAAGTGTGGCTCAGGGGTTAGAGGCGGCAGACCTGGAGCTTGAGTTCGGCCCTGGACCAGGGTTCAATTCCCCGCCTCGGGGGGTCTTGGGCTCAAAATTCCACGGACTTGATAATTCTCGCTCCGGTGCCTTCTCGACTCACGGGTTCACACTCTGCGACTCTGGGCAATAGCTTGCTTAATCTCCACAACGGTCCCTCGCGGTGGGATGCCTGGCTTTCACCTTGTGGATACCCTGCCAGGGTTATCTCACAGGGGAATACCAGGACGGGTTCCCTAAGCAAGCGCGGAGATGCCCCAGGGTAAGTTGTGCGCTATATAAGTTTCATTCATGTCATTCATTCAGACAAGACGGAGGTCCTCATCATCGGACCCACCCCATCAGCCTGGGACGACTCCTGGTGGGCCACATCGCTAGGCACTGCCCCGAAACCCACAGACCACGCACGCAACCTGGGGGTCATCCTCGACTCCGCCCTCTCCATAACCAAGCAAGTCAACGCCATCTCCGTGTCCTGCTTCAACACCCTCCGAATGCTCCGCAGGATCTTCAAATGGATACCCCCCCCCCCGAGAAAAAACGTCACCCAGGCCCTCGTCACCAGCTGACTCGACTACGGGAACACCCTCTACTCAGGAACTGCAACCAAGCTCCTGAGACGACTACAACGAATCCAGAACGCCTCCGCACGACTGATCCTCGACGTCCCCAGACGCAGCCACATCACACCCCATCTGAGAGGCCTACACTGGCTCTCCGTCAACAAGAGGATCACCTTCAAACTCCTCATCCACGCACACAAAGCACTACACAACACCGGACCTACATAACTCAAACGACAGACTCAGCTTCCACATCCCCACCCGCAGCCTCCGCTCTGCCAGCCTCGCCCTCGCCTCAGTTCCTCGTATCCGGAAAACCACCGCCGGTGGGAGATCCTTCTCCTACCTCGCCGCCAAGACCTGGAACGCTCTCCCTACCAGCCTACGACAGAGCCAGGACCTGCTGGCCTTCAGAAGACTTCTCAAGACCTGGCTCTTCGATCAGTAGCAGCGTCCCCCACCCTCACCCCCCCCCCCCCCCCCCCCCCCCGGTCTGCACAAATGGAAAAAAGGAAGCGGATCGGCACGCAAAGCGCTCTTTTATAATAGGGCAGCAAATGTGTCTGATAGATTATGTGTTTATTCAGGCTTGGAGTTTTGATCTAATCAAACATTTCGAAGTAGTAAGAGTGGAAGGCAGTGACCACTTCCCACTGCTGATGAAATTATATGTAAAAAGGGCCCCCCAGAGACAAAGAGCCTTACAAGTACAGGTTGATTACCCAAAGCGACTTACAACTCTGATTACAGATGAATATATAAAAATATTAAGTGCACTCCAGTTGACATTCGCATTAGAAAATTTATTACCAGGAGGATATTACCTGGTATGAAGATATGAGACAATTGGTAAAATGTCTTAGGATAACAATTAAACGTGGTAATCAGGAGTTAGTAAGTAATGAAAAATTACACTACAATAACAAGCCATGGTTTGATGAGGATTGCCGCAAATTAAAAGGCTGCATTAGGCTGAATGAAAGAAGACTTAGAGGTCGATACACTGACAAACTGTTACTTAAACTTCAGAAATTAATGTTAAAATATAAGACAATCATTAGAGATGAAAAAAGAACCTATAAGGACAAATGTTGGGTGAAGATACTGGAGGTAATTGAAGAAAAAAATGTGAAATGCTTTTGGAAATTAATACAAGGATGCACTGGTAAAGCTGTAGGGACCCTGCAGTGCTCTGTACCAGAAGATAAGTGGGCGGATTATCTAGAGAAAATTTTTGGGAAGTGGCCAAGGACTGTGGAAACAATCACCAACATATGGACAGGTGTAAGGGAAGAAGTAAAAGCCTATTTCTCCCCAAGCCAGATTAGGAGTATAATAGCCAGGCTAAATTTAACTCGAGCCGCTGGCCCAGATAACCTGCAGGCTGTCAATATAAAACCGAATTCTGAGTGGTGGGCAGAGTTTTTTCCGAATATGTTCCAGGGGATACTCAATACAGGGGTCATGCCAGATAGTTGGAAGGGGGTTATTGTAAGACCAATACATAAAAAAGGTGATGTAAATTCCCCTAAAGACTATTGTTTAATAAATCTCCTGGACATAGGTGAAAAAGTATTCGCTAAAGTAATTTTGTGACTACTCAAGGACTGGGCAGATGAAAAACAGATAGTGCCTCCAGAACAGGGAGGGTTTAAAGAGGGACACTCAACGATTGATCAACGTTTTGCTCTCTAGTCAATCGCGCAGAAGTCGATCGAACAGAGGGGCAATTTGTTCTGCTGTTTTGTGGACTTTCGCCCAGCATTCGATCTTGTGAGCAGGGAGCAGTTGTGGTAAACTTTGGTAGGGTATAATATCCAAGGCGATTTATTGACCGTGATTCCAAGCCCTGCATACGGAAAACTGGGCCCAGATAATCTTGGATGAGGATGGAGGATTGTCTGGGAGGATCCAGATTGGTAATGACCTGAGGCAGGGGTGCGTACTTGCCCCCTTGCTTTTTTCCCCCCGTTTATAGCCGACCTGCCCTTAAAATTAAGAGAGGTTAGAGGGTCTAGCCCGAAACTAGGAGGAAAACATGAATCCTGTTAAAACTAAACATGTTTAAAGAATATTGTCAAAATAAAAAATTTGTTGTGAACATGGAGAAGACCAAAATCCTATGCTTTGGAAGAGGCAAAATAAAGTTTTCCTGGTATCTAGGCAAAGAGACGTTAGAGAAAGTATCAGAATATAGATACCTGGGGATGTGGTTTGCGAGTAACCTGAAATGGTATACCCACCTGGACGCATTAAAAATGAGGGCATCGGCTTCCGTGAAGGGATTAAAAAGATTTAACAGTATATACAGAGAAATGTCAGATAGGCCGGTTATAAAAGCCTATCTAGCAATGGTCCCTCCACAATTCCTGTATGGCGCAGAGGTACTCTAGTTAAGTGGTAAAAACGGTTGGGACAAAGAGGAGGGAAATATCCTTAAAAGCCTGTTCTCTGTGCCTAGATCGTCTATGGTACACGCAACAAATTAGAATTGTGAATCACCTCTTGGGCTATAACAGCCTGCATGGCTTTGCTACGTTTTTGGCAGCGTTTAGGGACAGGTCAGGACCAAAAAATCTCACAGTGGTGTGAAAGTGACATTGCAAACAGTGAGTTGACTTGGGCAAAAGAGACAAGAGCCTCAATAAACAAAGCATATGGTTTGCTAAAACTAAAGTTGTGCCCTCAGTTCCTCCATTTAATGATAGATAAGAAATAACTTAGGTCATTGGGAACTGAAGTGTCTCGAATACATGACCAAAAAAGTACCTCTCGCGGAAAACCTCAGTTTCCCATAGGACCGTGGCTTGGAAAAATGATTTACATACCCCTACGTAGACAGATTACCTAATTGCTGGATAAGGCGTGAAGTGCTAAGATTGCGTATTGGGATAAACCTCTGTTACGCGAATAAAGGGGTTAAAAATTCAATGATAGACCACAACGGTAAATGCACTTGCACTCTAGGTACTACCTGCGATATTTTACATATTTTATTAGACTGCTTGAAGATTTTAGATATACGAAGAGAGATTTTAGGTCAGATTATTTAAAAATATGACATTAAAAATAGGATGCAAGTTGTAAACCTTTTAGCAGGAATGATGAATTTAGATATTACCTGTGCCATGGGGAAATTCATAAATAAAGTTAGTGTTCATGAAATGTAAAGAGTAATGATGAATTTGAGATCTTTTAGGATATTAGGAGAATACGTTTTTAAAGGATAACAGTATTGTGGGTGACATACCTGAAGGTCTAGGTGCCCAAGAACGGAATACTTGGGTTTAACAAATTTTTAAGATGATATTTACCTTTTATTTTAAATAAAATGGGTATATTTGCATTTGTATATACATTTTAATACCAAGACATTCTTTATCAAGTAAGTACTTTTTTTAAATATGAATTTTTTCAGGTAAGTAAATAGTTCACTTAAATGCGTCTTTACAATGCTTCCCTATGGGAGAAAAGGCATACATTTCATACAGTTATTTGCAATCCGTTTCTGGGGGTCACCTTTGGGACTTAGGGCCGTAGGGGGCCAAGGTCCAAAGAACCACCAGCAGTTACTTGTAACCTGCCTTGGGGCGTTCAGGAGCAGAGGTGATGGTCAGGTTGGTAGCTGCAACCCACGGTGGCAGAAAGGAGGGGGGAACTGGAAACAGGCTGCAAGGGGGACTCTGGGACAAGTCCAGGAGCTCCCAAAGGGGTCTCAGGTAACAAGGGCCTTGAGGACAAGGGGGTACAGTGCGATTATTGATACCTGGGATGGGGCACTCGGGTGCAGAGTGGAAAGCTTGTCATTAGCACAACGCCACCGTGCAGTGTGACGAGCCGAGCTCGTCACAAGCACTGTGGCGCTGCGCGCGCCCCTCCCCCACCCCCCAGCGCCGCAGGTGAATTAGCCCCGCGGCGAAGGTTTTAAAGTAAAAACACTGAGAAATAATACTTCGTCTTGCCAGAACTTGCCCCCCTTTTTTGGTATTTTAGTATGATAGAAAATGGACTAAGATATCTGGCTATCAACTGTTCACCAACCTAACTGTAGTCTCCTTTTTTTAACGAGCTGGGGTCTCCCATGTTGGAGGACTGACATCTCTGGTATCTTCAATCCCTATTACATATTTTACTAATGCTTGTAGTTTGCAGCCTCTAAGCAGCAATATAATGGCTATAAGACATATTGGGTTACTGGTTGAAGGAGATGAAACCCTTCTCAAGCAGAAACCACAATCCTGGTCATAGTGAAGTCACAAACAAACCCTAAATTAACCTGTGCTCAACCCTTGGGTAGCTTGGCACAGAGCTGTCAGTCTTAACTCAGAGGCAGTTCGTAAACATCGGTGCAACACTTCAAACAGTAACAGAGTGAAAACACCACTAAAAGGATCCCACATTAGAATAGTAAGAGAGTACATTTTAATAAATAAAACAAGTGCAAAAAGAAAAATATGCAATCAGTAGAACTAGAGATATGCAATTTTAAAGATTTAAGTAAAAATAGCGCCAAAAAGCACTAACTGTGGTTATCTGATCGCGCTGTATCGGGACAAAGAAAAAAAGTTCCTGACAATAGAGATGGAGTGCGGGTGCGCTACAGGGACCCACCTGGTCCCTCTAAGCAAGAGTACCTTGAACATTGGTTGCAGAGTGCTACGCGGTCATGCGTCAAAGAAGTGCTGGGCAGCCGAGGGGCTACGGGGCTGCGTCCGTTCAGAGGGGCTACGGGGCTGCGATCAGAGGACTTGTATGGTTAAGGATCTCGTCACAAGAGACATGTTGAGAAGTCCCACGTTTTAGATGCATTGTGCAGCTGACGCGATGCGTCCGTTCAGATGAGCAACGAGGTTGCGATGTGGTCGTTGCCGAGACTCCAGTCGATGAGGAACTGACTGTGCAAGGAGAGGCGCAGAGGATGCATCATACACCGATTGTTCCAATGAAGCTGCGGGAGCGATGTAGTGTACTTGCGATGGTATAGTCCACACAGAATAGGCAATGCTTCAATTCTACTAGGGGTTGAGACACACAGCAGATGAGATGTGTTGGTTCTTCTGGATCCACAGATGAGCTGGCAGAGCACCTTCAGGCCCACTTCCAAGGGGCAGGGACTTGGATGGCACCACTTGGCAGGGTAGGAATCACAGCTGCAGAATACTGGTGCCGGTTTATGAGAGATTTGGCCCTTGGAGTCACTTTGGAGGTCTTAAGTATAGGTTGCCGATCCAGTATCGGACACTCAGGCAGTAGTGCGGCATGGCAGCATGTCTGTATAGCAGGGCAGGCAGTCCTTCAAGGCAGCAGTCCAGCAGAGTGGCAGTCCTTTCAGCAGCACAGCAGTACTGCCTGGCAGTTTTCCACAGGTACAGAAGGGTATTGAAAAGTTGGTGCCTGAGGTACTATATTTAAACTTGGTGCTTACTTTGAAATGGGATAAGCTGCTAGAAGTTTTCCTTTGAACTGCACAGGTTTACTGCCTCCCCTGTCTTAGCTCCAGAAAAACTACAGGGAGTATGTCATCCTTTGGGTGAAGGTAGGGCACAGCTTATTCAGGTGTAAGTGGGGCTGTACCTAAATCTTCCCTCTCATGATGGCACATCTAAGCTCTCCCTTGTGTGTGGATGTCTAGCCAAAAAGCAACTACAGAGAGGCTGCAGGCACTAAATGGATAAGGCAGGAAAAAGCTAACTTCCTAAAAGTGGCATTTCTAAACTAACCAAAAGTCCTACTTCGCCACAAAAGAGGAGTTTTTATTACAATTCCAAAGACACCAAACATGAACTATTTAGCTGTTCCCATTTGGATGTTACAGATTATTAAATTTAATAAGGTAGCTCCAATGTTATTGAATGGGAGAAGTAGTCCTTGCAATGAATTTGAGAGGTTTTCACCACCAGGGCATTTAAATCTCAAAAGTACATGATCTACTTTTTCAATGCATTGCACCCTGTCCTGTGGGATGTGTAGGGTCTACCCTAGGGATGACTTCAATGTATTAACCCCTTGCGTGCTGCGATAATTCTCCCGCTATGCGGGAGAATTAATGAGCGGGCTGGGTTTGGACGGCCCCCGGCCATCCTCCGCAAACGCCCACCGTGACGTATGACGGCTGGGGGCCGTCCTAAGCACAGAAGGGGTTAAAAAGGAAGGTTTGGGCCTGGCAAAAGGTTTACTAGCTAGGTCAAAATGGCAGTTCACAACTGCACTCACAGGCTGCAATGGTAGGACTGAGACATGTATAAAGGGCTACTTAAGTAGGTGTCAAAATAAGGGCTGCAGGCCCACTGGTTACATTTAATTTAAAGTCCCTGGGTACCCATAGTACCACTTTACATGGGGCACATAAGTAAATTAAATATACCTATTGGATGTAAGCCAGTTCTACCATGTTTAGAGGAGAGAACACAAACACTTTTTGCACTTTACCACTACTGACCAGTGTTCCAGTCCCAGGGCCAAGAAAAACCAGATCAGAAAAGTATGGAGGCGTAAGACAAAATGTTTGGGGGGGGAAGACTACCTAAAGGCTGACCGGTCTAACAACCCTGTTGTTGTAGGGGGGCGTGGTGGTGGTGGGCGGGGGCTTTGCTGTGTTGGTAGCCTCCTCTGCCTGCGGGTCGTCTGGTAGACAGATCACTCGCTTGAAGAATCCTCAGAATTGCAAGGCACACATTGCCTTTGCAGTTTCATGGTCACCATTAATCTGCTGCAGTGCTTTGTCCACTGCTACCCTGAAGGGAGCGTCCATAGAGAAAGGCATGTTGATGCAGTAGGCCTGTACCTCTGCCTTGAACCCGGAGACTCTCATCCATGCGTGCCTAATGGCTTGTCGTGGTGCACAACTGTCTGCTTGTTATGTCAGCAGCGTCAAGGGCAGATTTTAGGCATCAGTTGGTGATGATTTTGCCCTCTTGTATTACTGCCCTGGCACTATTTTTGTACTTTACCGGGAAGTAGTACATAAGGACCTCTATCTGATCCTATTGCTGGTGCACGTAGCGGGTGAGGTTGGCGCTGGAGTTGGCAATCCTCAATTGGATTGCGGCCCCTCTCTCCATCTTTCTGCCCACTAAGTCCATCCTCTTGCTCTCTATATCAGGCGGTGGGCAACTTAATGTTAGTGCGATACCCCTCTTTCAAAATGTTGCTACTATGATGTAATCTGCTGGCACATTGCCCTTTACATAAATGGGATCCTGGGAAGAGAGTTTGTATTTTTTCCTTGACGCATCGGGTTACAGCCATCGCTGGGTCCTTATAAAGGCCTCCTTCTGTTGGTCAAGAATGCCTGGTAGTATGGGTAAGTAGAAGTTCATAAGGATGGAATCTGTGTCTCTAGGAGGAAACAGGAGTTTTCTTTCTACTCATCCAACTGAATCCCATCATTGTCAGCTTCCTCTCTGGATACGTCCATTGTACACAGAGAGGTTATCTGGTGGTGAGTATAGGAAGATGGCTCTTTATATAGTGTACCAAAATAAGGTGCGATTTGTAGAGAGTCCAGAGATCCCTTACTAGTGTAACAGGGGCTTGTTTTAACAATCACAAGGTGCTCCATTTGTGGTAGTGTGGTCGAGCAGTCTTCAGCTTCTCAGAGGAGATGTTAGGCATCTGTTGCACACACAATCAATAAATGAGACATACTCAATAAGGAAGTCCAACACCAATTTATAAAACAATCGCAGATTTTTATATTTACTTGGACACCAAGATCTTCTAGATCAGGTAAGTACATTATGAGTTTGCGATTTTCAGAAAAAAACAATACAGCTGTCAGATTAGAGGCATGAGCCTCTAACGAGGTAATGTTATCCTATGGGAGAAACTTACACTGCATAGGGTCACTTGCAAACGACTTACAGGACTGCTCTTATGGATTTAAGGTAAGCAGGGGCGTGCAGGTCAGTTTTGGCATCGGTGGTGATCGGACTGAACATAAACAAGCACTGGTGATTGCAACAGGCTCCCAGAGTATAGGAGCAGGTAGCCTCCAGTGGGGATCAACGTCCTGAATACTTGATAGGTTGAATGGGCTGACCTCCTGGACACTCAGTGACCTCCTACTGGGCTGCTGCTCCATCGGTGGACCCAGTGGAGAGCAGATCAGTGAACCTGAAAGTGCGATCGGTGCCTGCAGACTGCAAAGAAGTGGCTACTCCCCTTCAAGGAATATGCTGGTTGGTTGGCAAAGTGCTAGCAGCCCTCCGAGGGTTTTGGAGGATACTGAGCTGCAGGACAGGTTAGGTCTTCGCAATTGTCGAGATGGGAGCAGTCAGGCAAGGTTTGGCGCCCAGTCCACAGTTCTTGTGTTCTTCAGCTCTTCTTTGTCTTCATCCTTCTTTAGTCAGGTGAATTTAGGTGTCTGGGGTCCATCTAAATACTCACCTTAGGGGGGTTAAGGGGACTGAAGGGTAGTAGTCAATGGGTCCTTACCCTTAGGGTCACTACACGGTATATATGACCACTTCCTGAGAGGAGTGGGCATAACCCTGTTTGAGTTCCTAATTCCACCAAGAAACAAGATTGAGGAATCCTCCTTTCATGGAACACATCAGGTAGCCCACCTTAGGAGTGGGACTAGCCTGGTGGTGCAAACATGTCCACTGCATAGCTAATTTCCTGCCTGTCCTGGTGCCAAATGGACCTTAGGGCAGAGGGTGGCATCTCCCAGGATTGGGAGAAGCTGGGGTCGCATATCAAAGGTGCCAGAGGCTTTGAAGCCCCTGGCATCGATATGCTAAATCACTAGCAATCCTGCTGGAGGAGGGGTGAACACCTTCCTCTGGACCATGCAAGGTTTCTGGCCTCCGAGAGTGTGGCTTCCTGCAGGGGGTCAGAAACTGGTCTGTGGTAGCAGGCTGGATTATACCAGTCAGCCAGCATTCTTGACAATGGTAGGTTTTCATAATAAATCTAGCACAAGCAACAGTACAGATTTATTAAGACAAGGTATTTGCTATCAAGCACCATAGGGTTCAGTAAAGCCGTTATGTAGCTGGGGATGGCGTAATGACCAGTGCCCAGTACATGTACTTAAGACGGCTTCCCTGTTCACTTGTATCATCTAGTAATTGAACTAGATAGTCAAGGGGCATAGATGCTCATGCAGATATGCCCGCACATGTAACATATTGCACCCTTCCTTATGGCTACAAAGTCTACTGTAGGGGTGACTTGCATATATTACATGCAGTAACTGTGGCATGGCACACAGTGAGTGTGTCATGTTGTGTTTTCACTCATGGCTTGCACCATGACTCGCAGTCTTCAATGGAAGCCTGCATGCAATTCGTATGGTGGTCCCTTAGAGTGGAATAATACATGCTGCAGCCCTTAGAGACCCTCTTTAGCACCCATGCTTAAAGTACTAGGGGTACCACTTACTATGGTCTTACAAGGGTGCTAAAATGTGTGCCATTTAGACTTTCACTTGCTTTAGGGGAAAGAGCACTGGCACGGAAGTCTGGTTAGCCGGGCTCAGTGCGTTCTCGGTTGAAAACCAGCATCTAGTAGTCAAAAATGGGGCAAAACATGAGGGGGGAGCAACTGCAACAACATTCCAGTTTCCTACAGTGGGGGCCTTGAAGGATAGATGTCAAAACCATCCTAGGAGGATGCGCTGTCATGTTCCCTCCCTTGCCTTACTTACTCTCATGGGAAGCTGAATCTTTGAAGAACTTTTCTTGTTCTTCCTCAGGCATCAAAGAGGTTGATTTCTTGCTTGCCTTCTTTATACTTTAGTTCAAATGGCTTCTGCAGGGCTCAAAACTTGAAGGGCTAAAACTCCTTCATTGCGAGCACTGCCTCAATGGTGCCTTCCTTTTCATAGCCCGTCCCGTAACTTGAGATCCTCCCATCTTCACCTCTTGACTGTCCCCTCTTACAAGCTCTGCAGATCTGGAGGCCGGAGATTTGCATACCTGGCCCCCAAGTTCTGGAATTCTCTCCCCCTCTCTCTTAAAATTTCTAACTCTCTGATCCTCTTCCGTAAATCTTTAAAGACTTGGCTTTTCCCCCAAACTGGTTAGTCTCTCTGTCTCCTCTACTTCCAACCAGCGCCAGGAAACCCATGGTGTCAGTGCGCTATATAAGCACCCCTTACGATACGATACGATAGTTGGTGGCTCTTTGGCCTTGTGCTCCTCATCATTAGTCCTAGTTCTGACATCTGTGGTCCTCGAGGGATTTTTGGATGGTTTGCCCTCAACGGTGTCCTTTTGCTTTGACCGGTGCGGCTTCTTGGGTATATGAGTTTCAATGTCAATGCCTAATCGGACTTAGTGGACTTAGAGTTCATGTAGTTTTGAGGTTTGTTTACCAGCTCTTGAGCTCGGTTTCCTTTGCGGCCTCCGTCGCCAACCTCCTCAGGGCCTCCAACCTCTCCAAGTCAACTTTCTTGGCATCAGACTCTCTGCCCTGCACCAGCTCCGTATTCTCAATGTTTGCCTCCCTCTTCTTCACTTGACAGGCTCAGATCCCTCAAGGACTACGGTTTCTGCTGCTCAGCCATGGCGTAGCGTGCTAGTAGTAGCCTCTGCCTTACAATCAGCGTCTAGAGATGGAATTGGGCACACACCTCGCAGTCTTTGGCAATGTGGTCCTTGGGCAAGCACAAATCTTTGTCGTGTCTCTCTGCACATACTTGTTGTGAAGGTTGGGGAAGAAATTAAAAGGGGTATTCTCCATGCCCCTTTCCACCTCACCTCTGTGCATTCTCTGACCACATGCTCTTGGTACAATGGTACAACGGTCCAAGGGCGCCCCCCCAATATTTTCTCCTTGTGATCTTTGTTGGGAGTCTGTTGCTTTCTGGTGTCTTTTTGGTGTTTTCTTCCACAATCAGTCGTGTTCTTGAAATTTTCCTCTGAACATTTTAGGCTTACTTCAATATCCAGTGGTGGAAAAAGGATATTAAGATGGCGACCATGTACAGGCATTTTTGGGGTCTACGTCTGATGTCAGAGTGGATGAACGACACCAAGAAAAGAGGTGGGGGAGAATTACGCGAGACAATTCCGCAGCCAAAAACTAGATGGAACAAGAATTCACAGCATGTGAATCCAGAAAAATGTCATGCTACAAAAATGAGGATTTCAAGAGGCAGGCGAATACCCTGCCAGCAATAAAGACAGTGACTGTCCAGAGAAGATCTTAGAAAACAACAGGAAATCATAATAGGGAAGCTTTACAAGAGAATACATATCAGCAAAAATAGGATCAAAGAATGATCTGTGGTACAACATATACATATAAATTAGCATCCACCACATCAGGATGATCACAAGCAAAAACTGGCCTCTTCTAAACACAGGCATACTCAATAGAGAAATCTTTATTCTGACAATAAAAGAATCTCGATATTAAACAAGTTCAGACCAGGTCTATGAAAGATCATGTGTCAACCATCTGCAGCACATGCTTTGCTACTATTCACCCGCTGAAGAAAGCGTTCCAATGCCTTGCACCATCCTCTAGGAAAACCCTTCTACAAGTTCTAATTACGAGCCTCCTGGACTACGGCAACACCTTGCTTGTAGCAGCCAGTGATGCGTGGATGTCCAAACTACAGTTTGTGCAGAACCCGGTTGTGCAAACGATATGCAACCTTAGTTCAGGGTCATCTTCGGCCCCCACCTTAAGGGTCTTGTATTGGCTGTTGGTTAGGAAATGTGCCGTTTTTAATTTATGCTGTCTCACACATATGTCCTTTGTGGTTAAGGGCACAATTTAGTTGCACAGAAAGCTTAGCCAGTACTGTCCCACCTCAGATACAAGACCACTGCTTATGTATATGTTAATTGCATCCACACTTCAAGATTTGGTGTTTTTCGTACCCCGCCCCTTTTTCCATTGGAACAAACTTCCCTTTCAAATTAGCTCATGAACAGAGGTAGACAAATTTGAAAACACTCTTGAAGACATGGCTGTTCTAATTAGTCTGTTGGTACTGTGTTAGTGAAGTGTCGAGATACACCTTTGGGTGTGAGTCGCAGCAAGATAAGTGCCAATATCATCACCTATATTAAAAAACAGAACCAGCCTTAGGGACAATATGGTACACACCAGACCAAGACAACCTAAGTTAACAACCATTTCACCATCCACCACATGGACTTTACCAAGAATAGTGGCACACTACTCTTGTGGGTGGTGTCTCTAGCCTAACAACTCCTACATTAATCATAGACCTGGGCATGACCAGTCTGTGAATCAGCACAAATAATCTACATGATCAAATGCCCTTTCGACTTAAGATGCATTAGATTGAGTAGAAAAATTAAGAGACAACAGCGAGCACCGTAGTAATTTACAGTGTGGCCGTAGCACCACAAAAAAAGTCAAACCCCTTTCTCAGCAATAAGATTACCATAAAAGGGTAGTTCTGGAACAGCTGGAGCTTAATACAAATAATACTGACAAAATACTTTTGCAAAAAGAGCAGGAGTGGATTTACTCCATAAACTTCTTTACAAAGATGAGATAACCATTTACACCCTTTATTTTTAAAGTAAAGAATCAGGTATGTCAGAATACACATGAAATTCTCAGCAGATGTGACAAATCAGACAATCACTTATAGGATATGAGTGATTAACATTCTTTGAGATCAAAAGACAATGAGTTTTGATTGAAATGTAAAAGGAGGAACTTTGTTTTTAAAGAACTGTCAGGAAGATTAGTGATCAATTACAAAAATGAAAAATGTAATAGACCAGATAGCTCACTAGGAGTTACTACCCATTATGAAAATAAGCATTGCAACCATAAAACTGTCCAATTAGACATTTAGGCAATTCTCTATGTAAATAATGTGGAGTGGACCAAAAGCAAAAAAAAAACTCAGTTTAGACGTTGGTCACAAGAGAACACCTCAGGTTGCTGCATGCATGGACAACATTGGTCATGTGATGTGGAAGACGCAAATCCTCTGCTGCTGTATGGGTTCAAATAGATAAAATGCCTGGTGTTGAACTTTGACAAAGTAACTGAAAGGCCTTTTACAATCTGAAAGCAACCTGCCCACCACATTTAGATCTTTTCCTTACTAGAGTGTGACAATAAGGTCTGCCCTCCTCCAATACTTCATGGGGCTTGATGACCATTTCACCTGTAAGGATTTCATTATTATTAAAACCGAGTTGTATGTTTTGATGGTGTGAATTATCAGGTAAAGAATAAGACTCACTATGGTTGGTGTAAAGTAAAAAAATAGGTTTATTTGTGAATTACATCAAATGCACTTGTGATAGTTGTTTTTGTGTGCAGTGCTCACAGCATGAGAGTATAGATTTGTATATATAATAATTCAACCTCTATTGGCCCATAGATACAACATGAAAGAGTTTGACTAATGTGTTTGAAGGTATGGCATTCCGGAATGAGTGAATGACATACTCAAAATCATAAATTCTGTGGTAAAAAAAAATGACCTAAGTAGGTCACAGGATCCAATTTTGGTCCTGAAGAAAGTAAACTGACTCCAAGGGTCGAGGTGTATTGGCTGAAACTTGTTGGCCTGTGGACGCTGGAGATACTAATGCTCTCAAATAGGGTTGCCAACTGTTTTTAACAGTGTCAAGGGGCCCTTCAAATAAATTAGTTATAGGGTATCCTAGACTAATTAAATTATGTAGATCTCTTTAAAACATAACAAAGAGCTGACTTGGGTTTAAGGTTCAGCCCATCCTGATACAGATGGTATCTTTACAAGGACTATGATGACGCATACCCCTAGTATTTCTAGTGGGCGAGTCCATTTAAAAATGCCCAATGTGTCCCTGCAATTGAGAGAAATACATATAAAAGAATTATGACCAGTAAGTCTCCACTCTTGATTAACTGAGGTTAGCATAATCACCATTCACAGGGTGTAGGTGGGAGATAAGCAGGTGTTAACTAGGCTGGTCACAATTTGTGACATCCTGCATTTGGCTACAAACTCATGGTGAGTGATAATTGGACAGAAAACTACCACCCTGTATATACATTTTTAAAGCAGCCAAAATTCATTAAAGGAACCCGTGCTGCTTTAAAAAATATATAAGTTTCCTGTTTGGAAAAACATCTGGCAGAGCAGGCAGCGATCTACTGGACCACTTACACCCCAGTGAGTCTGCCGAAACTTTACCAACGGGGAATAGGTCCCTAGGGGTTCCTCACAGTTACCACTTCCTTTGAGGAGTCTGTAACTGGTGAAAGGCTTGCGACTGGAACTGCAGTTAAATAACACTGACACGTAGCACTCCGAATCACAATTTGGAAACAAGACCTCTTTCATGCCCTTTGCTAATTAATATGTACTTTTACAAATTTTATCATGATCTAGTAAGGTCAATTGGTTCGATAAATTTACCAGCATATTATCCTTCCTGAGATGATTAGCAGCTTACAGAACCACTGTGGTATAGTGTATGTGTGACAAAGGTCGGTTGTGTTTGTATACATCGGTCTTGAACCCAGCACTCCTTTGGTTCAGCTAATACACGGAGAGACTACTACCATTCTCTTTATCTTCTCCGGAATAAAGTTAACTGAACTATCTGCAATGAAAGAAAATGTACATGATACTGCTTGGAAATGGACAAACTCAGGCTAATTGGAAGAGATTATAAGATCATAGCTTATATCACAATTCTGAAATATTCCTTTTTTAGCCATTGGTGCAAACCTACAGTATGAAAAAGTATTTGGCACAGCAGCTCTTGCCGCCATGTTTGAAGAGAATTAATATTGATTATTCAAAAGGAAAGAATGCTCATCTGACAGAATATTTGTTTGACAGCTTGAGGATCGGGCAGTGGGGGGCAAAGAAAAATCAAAAAAAATAAGTAGCGCACAAATACTATAATCAGTGAGACCAACTGGTCCAAGATTATTGTTTTGCACCATCCCAAGACATTCACACTTTAACAGGCGTTAGGATAGGTGGTAAAAGATTATATATTAGGGGGTTAACCGAACCCTAGAGGAGGGCATAGTAGTAGTGGGTGGCTAGGCTAACTTTTCCCCAGTTGCGAGAGGGATGGGAAAACAGCTGCACAAGTTGTGAGGAAAGCTAGTGAAGCAAAAGCAAGTTCTTATGAAAAGCTTGGAACTTCTAGATGTGATGAGCCAATGGTTTTGAAGGTGAAAATACCAGCAACTCTTGAGTCTGATCTATTTGATATGTTCAGATGATCTGTCCATATAGATTCTGAGGAGGCAGCCCCAAAAAAAGGGCTTGGCATAACTTTCCCTAAATGTCATGTGAGAACCCTGTAGAGGGTATTCCAGCATGTCTGTATGACAAACCTAGGTTACATAACATGCAACAATGTCCACAGAATTGATTCCCACTGGATGTTTGAAAGCCTCAATATGGAGAAAGATGGCTCTCTGCCTAGTGTATCTTATTTTGGTGCACTATGTAGAGAGTCCAGGCGACCCTTACTGGTTTACAGGGGTTATTATAATAATCCCAAATGCTGTTTTGTGGTAGTGTGGGCGAGCAGTTTCGTTAGGATAGGTGGTAAAAGATTATATATTAGGGGGTTAACCGAACCCTAGAGGAGGGCATAGTAGTAGTGGGTGGCTAGGCTAACTTTCCCCCAGTTGCGAGAGGGATGGGAAAACAGCTGCACAAGTTGTGAGGAAAGCTAGTGAAGCAAAAGCAAGTTCTTATGAAAAGCTTGGAACTTCTAGATGTGATGAGCCAATGGTTTTGAAGGTGAAAATACCAGCAACTCTTGAGTCTGATCTATTTGATATGTTCAGATGATCTGTCCATATAGATTCTGAGGAGGCAGCCCCAAAAAAAGGGCTTGGCATAACTTTCCCTAAATGTCATGTGAGAACCCTGTAGAGGGTATTCCAGCATGTCTGTATGACAAACCTAGGTTACATAACATGCAACAATGTCCACAGAATTGATTCCCACTGGATGTTTGAAAGCCTCAATATGGAGAAAGATGGCTCTCTGCCTAGTGTATCTTATTTTGGTGCACTATGTAGAGAGTCCAGGCGACCCTTACTGGTTTACAGGGGTTATTATAATAATCCCAAATGCTGTTTTGTGGTAGTGTGGGCGAGCAGTTTAGGCTGATCAGAGGATAGTGTTCAGCATTTATTGCACACACAGTAAGTGAGAAACACTCAAAGAAACAAAAAAACAATTTATTAAAATAACACAGATTTTTATATGAATTTAGACACCAAGATCATCGTAATAAAGTAAGGACTTTTCGCGATAGTGATTTTTCAAGACTTAGAAATTGCCCTGTATTTTATCTTTAAAGTGGTAATGTGTTTTCAGGGTCGGGTGGCCCATACAAGTCAATGGTAGACAGTCCTATGGAAAAGGGTCTGCAAGCATGGTGGGGTAGGAGGTAGAAATTGGAGCGGGGGGGTCAGTCAAGATGAACCCACAGGGGGCTCAGTTCTTGGGCACACACGGACATCTTCAGTCCACTTGAACTCAGGCTGGGGCGCTCATGTGCAGTGGGGCTTTCTCCAGCTGGGTCGCACTGTTGAAGACTCTTGCGATTCGTGGACCCTGAAGAAAGAAGCTGAGAGGCAGTGACTGGGCAACCAGTCAGGATAAACCCGTGGGCTCAGCCCATGAGGGTCTCAGGACCACGTTGGCAACGTCTCATTCCTTGGACTCGGACTGTGGAGCGTGGGTGCAGGAGTGCTTTGAGGTGTCAGGCCACGTTCAGTCAGATGTTCACTCTGGGTCTTGGGGATGGGTGAAGAGGGCAGCAGGGCCACTCTTGGTGTTTGCCTGATGGATCCTACAGTCCCTCAATGGTAGGTCTTGCTTTATGCTGTTGGGAGCTTGGACTGGGCCATCAACAAGCCTTGGTTGCTGCAACTGTTCCGGTACCCAGGGGATTTGTGCTGGGTGGCTCCTGGGGGGTGGTCTTGGAGTCTCCAAATTTGGCATGGAGATACATTTTACATCATGGAACACGGAGTCCTTCCTCTTGTCCAACTACTACTTCGGTGAACCGGATGGCTAGCAACAAGGTGGCCCTGCAGATGCTCTGTGGTGCCTGCAGATGCAGGGGAGCAGCTAATCTACTCCAAGGAAGATCTTTCCCAATAGTTGAGGGGCTGGGCAGTCCTCCAAAGGTTTTGGGGAGGGTGTCCAGCGTTTGGCGAAGTCGATCCCAGCGATGATCGAAGTGCAAGTAGGTTGGCAGGGTTTTGGGCCAATCTTTGGTGTAGGTCTTCAGTTCTCACTCTCTTCGGTCCTCCTTTCTTCCTCTATTCTCAGTAGACTAATCTGATTTCCTGGTATCAAGGGGCCACTTAAACACTCAAATTAGGGGCGCTCAGGGGAGTAACTAATGGGCTACTTACCATCAGAGTCATTACACCCCCTAGATGACCACTTCCTGTGGGGTAGGGGGCATCACCCAGTCCCAGAGTTTTTAATTCCACCACATATAGGATGGTGGAATTCTCTCTTTAATGTTTTCTCTTCACTTCAGGCTGCACACTCTAGAGGTGTGGCTAGCCTGGAAGTGCAACATGCCTCCTTGCATAGCTAATTTCCTGCCTGTCCTGGAGCCAAATGGGCCTCAAGGCAGGGGGTGGCATCTCCAAGGTCTGGGGAAGCCAGGCTTGCATATCAAAGGCGGTGGTCTCTTTGATGCTCCATGCCTTGACATGCTTATTTGCCAGCCATCCTGCTGGAGAAGGTGTAAACACCTCCTATCACAGCAGACATTGTTTCTGACCTCAGAGCGGGACCTTCACCTCTTAGGGTCAGAAACTCTTCTGTGGTGACAGGCTGGACAGGACCAGTCAGCCAGCACACTAGAGGTCTAGTAGGATCTAAGGGGTACCTCTTTGGTACCCTCTGGGTGCATGTATTAATAAATCCATCACTGGAGTCAGTGTTGCAAATGCTACTTACCAGTATGCATCTGTTCTTGGCATGTAGGGCTGCTGACATTCATATCTGTGCATAGATCGCCGCCTAGTGTTGGGTCCGGATGATTGCACATTGTTGTCCTGGAAGAGTCTTCGAAGTATCACGAGATAGGTGGCTCCTCCCCTGGACTACAGTGCGCATGGGCATCGCCTCCATCCCCAGATTGTTTTTAGCCATTGGCAGAGATGGAGTGAAGTATGTGAATGATGCCCATGCTAAGAGCATATAAATATATGTAAATGAATGCTGCAGCTGCTACAGGCGCCGGGGAGGAGGGCGGGCGATATGAATGTCAGCAGCCCTACATGCCAAGAACAGATGCATACTGGTAAGTAGCATTTGCAGTTCGAGGCATGTGGGCTGCTGAATTCATATCTGTGCATAGAATACATAGCAGTCCCTCCATTAGCGGCGGCCGCCCGTGCCAGCTGCAGCCGTCTGAAAAAGCGTTTTGAGAACAGCCTGGCCAACAGCTGCCTGTTGTTTAGAGTGCACATCTACACAGTAATGCTTTGTGAAAGTATGTGTGGTTGACCATGTAGCTGCTCTACAAATATCTTCTAAGGGAATGTTACCTAGGAAAGCCATAGAGGCCCCCAACTTTCTAGTGGAGTGGGCTCTTGGTGGAATTGTGAGAGTGCGTTTAGCTTTAGCGTAACAGATCTGAATGCATTTCACTATCCACCTAGCGATCCCAGCTTTGGAGATAGTGTTTCCCTTGTGGTGTGTGGCAAAAGCAACGAAAAGCTGCTTTGTTTTGCGAAAATCTTTTGTCCTGTCTACATAGTACATCAAGGCTCTCTTAACGTCAAGGGTGTGGAGCATCCGCTCCGCCAGCGTCTCCGGGTTCTGGAAAAACACTGGCAACTCAATTGTCTGGTTCATATGGAATTGAGATACCACCTTGGGTAAGAATTTAGGGTTAGTGCGGAGCACAACCCTGTTAGCGTGTACCTGGAAGAAAGGTTCTTGGATGGTGAGCGCCTGCAGCTCGCTAACCCTCCGTAGCGATGTGATTGCTACTAAGAACGCAACCTTCCAAGTTAGGAACTGAAGCTCACAAGAGTGCAGTGGCTCAAAGGGAGGACCCATCAGCCTTGTAAGAACCACATTGAGGTTCCATTCTGGAGCTGGTGGTGTCCTTGGTGGAATGACTCTCTTGAGTCCTTCCAAAAAAGCCTTGATCGCAGGGACCTTAAAGAGCGACAGATGTTGCCTATTCTGGAGGTATGCCGCCATAGCAGACAGGTGAATGCGGATGGAAGAGTACGCCAAATTGCATTGATACAGGTGGAACAGGTAACAAATGATGTTTTGAATGGAAGCATCTAGCGGGTCAATATTGTGGTTAACACAGTAGATGACAAACCTCTTCCATTTAGCCGCATAGCAAGCTCTAGTAGTGGGCTTCCTTGCCTCTCGAATGATGTCCATGCAATCGGGAGGAAGATTGAGGTAGCCAAACTCTAGGACTTCAGGAGCCAGATCGCCAGGTTGAGCTGTTGCGGATCTTGGTGCTGAATGTCGCCATGGCTCTGCGTCAGAAGGCTGGGGGTGAGATGAAGCCTCTGATGCGGTACCACGGAGAGTTCCAGAAACGTGGTGTACCATGGTTGGCGAGCCCATGTTGGAGCAACCAGGATGAGAGTCATCGAGTGCTGCCTGAGTTTGCGTGCCACCAGCGGTATCAGAGGTGCTGGGGGAAAAGCGTACGCAAATCTGCCTGACCAGTTCATCCACATCCCATTGCCCTGTGATTGCGGGTGTGGGAACCTGGCGGCGAAGCTTTGGCATTTTGCGTTCTCTTTCGTGGCGAACAGGTCTATCTCTGGATGACCCCACTTTTGGAAGAACGGTTGGAGTACTGATGAATGTATCTCCCACTCGTGCATCTGATGGCTGTGCCTGCTGAGCAGATCCGCCATCTGATTGTCCTTGCCCGGGAGATGCTCTGCCATGAGGAAGATGTTCCTCTGAATGGCCCACTTCCACATGCTCTGAGCCAGATGAGACAGCTGTGGAGAGTGTGTGCCTCCCTGCTTCTGGATGTAGTACATGGCCGTCATGTTGTCCGTCCGGATCAACACGACCTTGTTGCACAGATGTACTTTGAACGCCTTTAAGGCCATGAAGACTGCCATCAGTTCCAACACATTGATGTGCATCTTCCTTTGCTGTAGTGTCCATAGTCCCTGCACCGTGTACTGGAGTACATGCGCTCCCCATCCCTGGAGAGAGGCGTCCGTTGTCAGGACAATCTGTGGCACAGGCTCCTGGAATGGTCGGCCCTTGCAAAGGTTTTGTGGATTCCACCAATGCAGAGAGTCGTATGCCCGACCGCTCACCAACACTAGGTCTGTCAGTTGCCCATGAGCCTGAGTCCACTGACGTGCAAGGCACTCCTGAAGCGGACGCATATGTAGTCTCGCGTGCGGGACGATGGAGATGCAGGAGGCCATCATGCCTATCAACTGCATGAACACCTTCGCTGGAAGCGAGTGTTGAGGTCTGAACCGTTGGATCAGCGCCTGAATACTGGCGATTCTCACTGAATTTGGCTGCGCAGTGGCTGCCAGAGTGTCGATAGTCGCGCCCAGATACTGTCGCACGTGGGCGGGCTGGAGATGGGACTTGGGGTAGTTCAGAGAGAATACCAGATCGTGCAGGAGATGAATGGTGCGTGACACATGGTCGACGCACAGTTGTTCTGTCTTTGCTTGAATGAGCCAGTCGTCCAGGTAGGGGTAGACATGGACGTTCTGGCGCCGGAGATGCGCCGCCACGGTCGCCAGGCACTTTGTAAATACCCTCGGCGCCGTGGTGACCCCGAACGGCAGAACCCTGAACTGGTAATGCTGGTCTTGAATCGTGAACCTGAGATACTTCCTGTGGGAAGGATGCAGTGGGATATGAAAATATGCATCTTTCAGATCCAGCGTAGCCAGGAAGTCCCCCTGCTGAAGCAGAGGGAGTACTTGCTGTAACGTGAGCATATGGAAGTGCTCCGAGAGAATGTACCAGTTGAGGGGCCTGAGGTCCAGGATGGGCCTGAGTGATCCATCCTTGTTGGGGATTAGAAAATACAGGGAGTAAACCCCTGTTCCCCTTTCCTGCAATGGAACGGGCTCTATTGCCCCTTTTTGCAGCATGACCAGGACTTCCTGCTGCAACAAGGTCAAGTGCTCGCCGGACATAGGACGGCTTCCTGGGGGTATGTTTGGTGGAATGGAAGTAAGTTCCAGACAGTAACCGTACTGGATAAGAGACTTGACCCACCTGTCCGTGGTGATGGATTTCCACGCGGACAGGAACTGCTGGAGTCTCCCCCCGACCGGTGTTGTATGGTCGGGGGGCAGTGACAAGATGTCACTGTTTGTTGGCGGTGGTGGACCTGGAGCTGTTGTTTCCACGTCCCCTGCCCTTGATGTTATTGCCTCTGTAGCCACCTCTACCCTTGTTGTTGTATGAGGGTTGGGTGTTACTTTTGTAATACTGGGTGGATTGCGATGCCTGACCCCTTGAGGTGCCTCTGGAATTGGAGCGACGAAAGGAGCCGCTCCGAAACTGCTGAGACTGGAGGGCCCCCATAGACTTGGCAGTGTCCGTATCTTTCTTCATCTTTTCCAGCGTCGCATCCACCTCAGGGCCAAATAGGTGGTCAGGATTAACAGTTTGGTTCAGTATTGTCGTTTGAATATCGGGCTTGAACCCTGAAATTCTCAGCCAAGCATGCCGTCTAAGCAACACACTAGTGTTGATTGCCCTGGAGGCCGTATCAGCCACATCCAGCGCACATTTAATGGATGCTTTTGTGATGAGCTGGCCTTCCTGAATAAGCATTTCTCCTGCCTCCTAGTACTGGTCAGGCCGGTGTTGCAGCAGTGTTTCTAAGGTGTCATAATGAGCCCTATCATAGCGTGCAAGTAGGGCCTGTGTGTTTGAGATTCTCCAAATGTTTGCTGCCTGTGCAGCAATTCGTTTCCCAGAGGCCTCGAAGATCTTGGACTCTTTGTCTGGGGGAGGAGCGTCACCAGTGGTCTGCGAGTTCGCCCTCTTCCGAGCGTTGGATACAACCAACGAGTCCAGTGGCAAGTGTCCCTTGATGTATGTGGGATCCGAGGGCCCTGCCTTATATTTTCTGTCAATGCGAGGGTTGATGACTCGCGCCCGGGTGGGCTCCCTGAAGACCTCCGTTGCGTGTTTTAGCACCCCCTTAAGCATCGGCAGTGTCTTGACTGATTTTTCGGCTACTGAGAAAGTGTCAAATAAAAAGTCCACATCCACCGGGTCTGAGTGCAGCTCGACGTCGTGGTTAGCCGCAGCTCTCTCGAGGAGAGCGTTGAAGGCCGCTGAGTCCTCCGTCGGTGAGGTCTTTGCCGCAAAGAGCTGCGGTTCCTGACCCGATTGCGGGTCGTCTGGGTCGGCTCCGGCAGACCAAGGAGCAGGTTCCTCCTCCGGATCCGAGTACGCCGGATAGTTGTACTCGTCGTACTCCTCATCGTCACCTTCCCCTGCATTAGAACGAGTAGGAGAACGTTCTACATGTGTGGGAGACGAAGGCTCCATAAGGTCCGAAGCACCCGTCGAGTCCTCCTTGTTCTTCAGAGGAATCCGAAAATGCTCCAGCACCGGTTCCGCAGTGATTTTTCTCTTGAGGAGGGACAATTTCCCTGTATTGGCGTCGATGACAACCTCTCGGCGCTCTTCCTCTGCGAGTGACTGGAGCCGAGGCTTCGACACCCCTAACGCCGCCTTGGATGTCGATGTCTCTTTCGAGGGCACGTCCGCCCCCTGCTTCGGAGCGAAGGCCTTCGGCGCCGATTTCGGCGGCAGGGTGTAGCGAATAGGCGTCTGCGCCTTCGCCGGCTTCGATGCAGGCTTCGGCTTCACTCCCTCCGGCTCGAGAACTTCAGCGCTTCGAATCCGTTGGAGGGATTCCACTACCTTCTTCGCCAATACCGGAGAGGGCTTGACTGGCTTGTGAGCCCTCCCGGAGTCGGAAGTCGATTCTGCCGGGGACTGCGTCTTCGGAGTCGACACCTTTCCATCCTTGGTTCCGACGGTCGGAGCCGGTACAGCCGGAGCCGTGGAATCGCTTTGGCGCTTCTTCGGAGCCTTTTTTGGGTCGTCGACCCCCAATGTCTTCGGCGCCGACGCAGCCGCGTCGGCCGCCCTTGGTTTCGGCGTCGACCCCGAGGCCCTGGGGTCGGCCATCTTGGCGTGGCTCTTCAAGTCGGCCATCTTGAGTGCCTTAGGTGTTGACACCTCCCGAGCCTTCTGCTCCATCAATGGAGCTTTCACTTTCGGTTTCGAAACCGACTGCGTGGATCCCGATGGCTTCACTTTCGCTTCCTTCAACGGGAGTGGGCCCTCCAAAATGTCCGTGGCCGGGCCGAGAGGCGGGGCTGCTGGACTAGTAACGAGGTCTTGGGTAAGGCCCGAAGGCGATCCCTCGACCTGGGCCGTGTCTTGGGGATTAACCCCTGAGTCAGTTTGGGGATGCTCTTCCTCCGAGCTATCCCCCACGGTGGCAATGGCCTCATCGTCGTCCCCTACCTCGTCGCCGGCTTCATAAAAGTCCGCATCTTCCGCGTCGCCGGTTTCCTCTTCCGACGCAGGGTTAGAGTCCGAAACTTCAAAACCTTCGAAGATGTTGTCCGGCAGGCTCGCAGGGGGTTCCGCCAACTGGGCCTGGAGCCGAGCGGCGCGACGCTGCTTTAGGGTCTTCTTGCACCGGAACTTTGAACAGGCCATACACCTGGTCTCGTCATGTTTCGGTGATAAACATTTGTTGCACACAGGGTGCACGTCTAGGTGTGAATATTTGGAATTGCACACCGGTCACTTCTTGAACGGAGTACGTTCCATGATAGGAGCGTCGAGTAGGCCCGTCCGTGCCGAGAGCACGCGGAGGGGCAGAGAGTGTTCAGAGCTGAGAATAAGATAACCCGAACGAAACAGTACCGACGCCCAGCCTAAAGACCGTTAGGTCTCAAGTAGAAACAGAAAAGTACTATCGGTTCCGACAGCGGGACCGAAACACATCCGAACCCAATGGCGGAAAAAAACAATCTGGGGATGGAGGCGATGCCCATGCGCACTGTAGTCCAGGGGAGGAGCCACCTATCTCGTGATACTTCGAAGACTCTTCCAGGACAACAATGTGCAATCATCCGGACCAAACACTAGGCGGCGATCTATGCACAGATATGAATTCAGCAGCCCACATGCCTCGAACTGATATAAAACACTACAGGTTTTAGTGAGGCCATTCTGTAGCCGTGAAACTCACTTTGACCAGTGCCCAGTATATACGTTAAGATGGCTTCTCTGCTCACTTGTACTATCCAGTAATGGAACTAGACTTTGCAGGGGCAAATCTGCTCAGGCAGAAATGTCCTCACATGTGCTATAATGCACCCTGCCTTAGGGCTCCAAGGCATGCAGTAGGGGATGACTTACAGCTAGCTCATGAAGAGTCTTTGGCATGGCACATAGGAGTGTGCCATATAATGATTTCAAACATGGTTTGCACCAGGTCACGCAGCCTGCAACGACAGTCTATGAGGAATTTGTGTGTGCGTCCCTTAGGGTGGCATAAGACTCGCAGCCTTTAGAGACCCTCTTTAGTACTCATTTTGTATGAAGCTGGCTCTATATATAGTGGACCAAAAAGAGGTACCGTGTTAAGAGTCCAGGCAAACCCCAAAGGAATTACAGAGGCACAAATGATGACACAAATGCTCTCTTTTGTGGTAGTGTGGGAGAGCAGTCAGGCATATCCAAGGGTAGTGCTAAGCATTTATTGCACACACAACAGTAAATGAGACACACACTCAAAGAAATCAAGACCAATTTATAACAAGCATGTGCAATAGGTCTCAAATCTGTTAGAGTTTAAGCTATTTCTCAGTCCAATACTTTTGGTCCATCGAACCTTAAGTCTAGGCATCAGGGGTGCCACTTAAATACTGTATTAAGGGTGTTACAGGTAGGGTCAGGTAGTAGCCAATGGGCTACCTCCCTGTATGGTGACCTCACCCTCTATATGATCAGTTCCTGTGGGAAGTGGGCATAACCCCGACCCAGAGAACCCAATTCCACCAAAAATCAAGATGGTGGAATTTTCCTAGTCGTGTTCACTTCAGGTAGCCCACCTTAGAGGGAGTACTAGCTTGAGGGTGAAAAAGTCTCTTGACTAGCTAATTTTCCCACCTGTCCTTATGCCAAATGAGCCCTTGGCAGGGGTGTGGCGTGTACCCTGCCTGTGTGAAGCCAGGGATGCATATCTCTGGCGGTGGAGGCCTTTGAGGCCTCGTGCCTGGATATGCAGATTACTAGTCATCCTCCTTGGAGGAGGTGACAACATCTACCAGATCAGGCTTTGTTTCCAACCCCAGAGAGAATGGGCGCTCAACTCCAGAGTGTCTGCAACACGTCTGTGGTAGCAGGCTGGACAGGACCAGTCAGTCAAACCACTAGAAGTCGGTAGGTTTTTAAGGGGTACCTCTAAGGTACCCAATGGGTGCACGTATTAAATCAAACACTGGAATCAGTGTGGGTTTATTAATATGAGATGCTACACCATAGATTTTGACCAGTGCCCAGTACTTAAAAGATGGTTTCTTTGTTCACTTGACTGACGGTCATTGAACTGGCCAGCACAAGGGCATATCAGCCCATATCCTCCCATGTAATATAAGGCACCTTGCCTGAAGGCCAAAAGTTGGAATTGCCTACAAATATTACATACAGTGTTTGGGAACATGGCACACAGGATGTGTGCCATGTTGTGCTGTCACTTTTTAGAGCATATTGTCACACAGCCTGTAGTGGTTTTGTGATCGGTCCCTTACAGTGGCACAATATATGTTGCAGCTCTTAGGTACCCTCTTTAGTACTCAAACCTAATTTACTACACTCATGCTCTAGGTACCTAGGGTACCATTTACTAGGGACTTACAGAGGAGCTAAAGTCCTTAGCCAATTGTGAAACAATCAGACATCACTTTGTGTTAAAGAAAGAGCACTGGCACGGAGGTCTGCTTAGCAGGCCTCAGTGCACGATCAGCATCTAGTACCTAGAAAGGGAGCAGAAAGTCCAGCGTAACTGCAAAGAAAAACCAGTTTCCTACACAATATCCTCCATATTCATCGGTTATTGGGCTTTTTTTTGTAAATAGGTAAAAAGCTTGTGTTCGAAGGGACAAATTTACACAAAATTGAGCCAAACTGAGCCAAATGTCAGACAGGATTAATTGCTCTGAAGGCATTGCTGCCATACTAAAAACTGGCCATTCTTTTAGACTTCTGGTTAGGCTTTGGGCTTTGGATAAGAACAAGAAACCGGAATTACTTTGCTTTAACGAGTCAATGAACTTTTTTTTTTTTATAGTCAATTTTATAGATTTTACAAAGAAGTGAGATAAATGAAGGTAAACAGTACAGCGTTGTAGGAAGCATCATAACATGTGGATTTTGGCACACAGTACAGGTATAGCAAGGTACATTATTGTTTCTCTCCCTCCAGAGGGCATAACGGAGTAGATCGACAGACAAAGGGGTAAAGCTCAGTCTAACATTCCCAGCCAATTGCCCCAGATTCTCCGGTGTTTGGCAGGGCAACCTCTGGCTTCCTATAACAAGAGTTCCTGTGTGGCGCACCAATCTACTCCTCGACGCCATTTAGTCATAGTGGGCGGGCGGGATTCTTCCACGCAGCGCAATGTCACTCTTGGCTACCACCAGGACGGTTCCCAGGAATGCCTTCTCTGCCCTGGACCCATCTAACCAGTCAGTGATGCCCAGTAATATGTTCAGGGGTTGTGCGGGACTTCCCATCCTAATATCTCTGTGAGCTTCACTTCTAAAGCGGCCCAGTAGGGGGTAATGAGCAGGCATGTCCATACTATGTGAAAGAAATATGCAGGGTCTGAACCGCACCTCAGAAATGTCAGATTCAGAATAGTTCCTGCTCTGTGTAGGCGAGTGGGGGCGAGGTAGGAGATGTGAAGGTAATAGAGCTGGACCAAGCAAAGCTTGGCCCAAACAGTGATGGTTTCAGGCGCCATCAGTGCATCCCTCCAGTCCTCTTCCTCCAAAGGACCAAACCAGGCCTCCCACCCAAGTTTCAGCTTGTCAAAAGAAGTGGGACCGTAGTTTGTTAGGGAGCAATATATTTGTGAGACTCCGCCTCTCCCAAGATTACCCATCATGACCTGGGCCTCAAGAGGGCTGTGTTCTGGCAGTGAGGTGTGTCTAAGGTGTGACAGACTTGCAAATATCTGTAGAACTGGGATGGATGAACTGCATATCTAGCTTGCAAGTCGGCAACGGAACAAATATGATCACTGACCCACATGTCTCCAAGTTCCGAGATGCAAATGAGGTCTTAGCTTATAGTCAATGCACTCTTGTTATGCTTCGTCATTTCATTTTAATCTCTAAAATAAAGAGAGATTATCTCATATTGGCAAAATAAGTTTGGCCAGTGCACAACACAAGGGAAAATTGGGTTTCCTTGTCAATGGATTTTTTTCCAGAGCTTCGCCTGTCTGCAATGTTGGTTTGAAAATTATTCAATCAGCTGTACATGCCAAAAGGTATCATACAGATAGAAAAACTGAGAAATTCCACCCATGCACAAGCAGCAAACCATGGAGGACAGGAGAACATTTATGTACAATAGGTTTAAGGACATTCGGGCTTACTGCATGGAACGTCTGTTTCAACTAATTGTTACAAAAAATGGCCAATAAACCTGTCTGGTAGAAACCGCACTAAAGCTTGCTTTTAACAAAAAGTGTTAGATATTGTTATACAATCTTAGAAAGAGGAGCAGCAGAAAAATGAAATTGTTACGTACCAGTAGAAGTAGATTTGTAGCTAGAGGAGTTTTCTGGATTCACATGCTGTGCATCTATTCTGCCATCTACTAGATGGGTCCCGAATCTTTAATGTATTTTTTCTCTTGGTGTTTTTCTGGGCGTCACCAACCACCATTTGGTGGTATCTCCTTCACCTGTGTGAGGTCAGTTGAGCACACTGGAAGTTCCGGTGCATGGTTGTCATCTTCAGATTTTTTTCCCCCTTGGAGACTTTAGTAGTTGGAACTTTCATTTCTCTTGATGTGATGTTGACCTCACCTGTTTGTCCCATCATATTTCTAGGAAGGCATGTGGATCGCATGTGAATCCATTAAAGTAATCAAGCTGCAAACTACTCATACTGGTAAGTAGCCCTTTCGTTTTGCAACATGAATTATTTTCTGAGGGGTAGTGACATGTGGCAGAAGTCTAGGTATTCAGATGCCAAGCTGGCTCTGGGAGACATATCCTCCCGTTCTGCATTGTTAACAAGTCCTGTGATGCCCTTATGGGTATGTGCTGCCCTCTAGAAGTCTCTAGTATGTTTAAGTGTAATGTCGGTCTGGCCCACTGTGGGGCTGTAAGTGTGAGTGACATCTTTAATTCCCTGAATTTGTCCAGCACTCTTGGGATCAGGGGAATCACAGGACAGGCATTTTCAAATCTCACGGACCAATTGACAGTATAGTTTCTTTAGAATAGTGGTGTGGATACTGGGATGCAAAGTTATGTCAATTTAAGTTTTCTAGGCTTGTGAACCAATCAATCAATCACAGCATTTATATAGCCCACTACTCACCCGGAGGGTCTCAAGGCGCTAGGGGAGGGGGGGGTCCGCTACTGCTCGAACAGCCAGGTCTTGAGCTGCTTCCTGAAGGCGAGGTGGTCCTGGGTCAGGCGGAAGTGGGTCGGGAGGGAGTTCCAAGTCTTGGCGGCCAGGTAGGAGAAGGACCTTCTGAACAGGTATACATTTGATGTGCCCTTTCTCCTGAAAACATTAGGTACCTCTTGTTTTAGCTCCAAATTGAAGGAGGTGTTTGCTTGTCTGAGTGCTTCAGTTTTCTGCTCACCATGGATTAGTATTGCCACTAGAGTTTTGTTGGAGTGCCCAACTCCATATCTCGTGTTAACCTGGAGAGTAGCTGGAATGACCTTGTTCCCTCTTGCTTGTTGAGGTAGAACATTGTTGCTGTATCGTCTGATTGAGTCAGCACTATCGGTCCCTTTATGTTATGTTGTGTTATGTTCTATTTAATTTATAAAGCGCACAGGTACTCGGGAGTGTCCCGGCACTTGCTTCAGAAAAGAGAGAAATGCACACTCATCTGGTTAAAAGAGAAATGTTTTAAGTTTCTTCTTGAACAGCAGTGAATCTTGAGTGCCCCCCAAGGCTAGGGGCAACAGATTCCAAGCCAGACCTGCCCTGCGTACAAAAGAATTACCACCAAGATGCTGGCGCTTGAATTTCGGGGTCTGCATCAGCAACTGAGCAGAAGAACGTAGCTGTCTCCCTGGCCCATAGAAGGCGAATCTCTTTTGCAGAAAGATGGGACCTAGGCCATGAAGAGACCGTTGAGCAATTGTCAACATTGTAAATTTCAGGCGAGATTCAACTGGGAGCCAGTGCAGGGAACGCAAATGTGTCCAAACGCTGTTCCTGGATGACAAACCCACAAGAAGTCTGGGCGCCGAGTTTTGCACCACTTGCAGTTTTTTCACAAGGAAACCCGGACAACTGACCAAGAGGGCATTGGCGTAGTCCAAGCGAGACAGTATTAATGCACGGACCACTGTTTCTCTGGAAGTGCTAGTCAAAAAGGGAAGAAACTTCCTCAAGCCAGACGCCGAGGTTTTTTACGGCGCCTTTTCTCTCGGAAGGTATCAAAAAGGAGGGTTAACCCAATAAAGTCACTGGGACCTGGGTATCTAGCGTTAAGAAAGAGGGGTCCCAGTAAGGAAGGCGTTTAAATAGAGACAATTTGAATAAAGCAAATGAAAATAAATGCATCTATAATGTTTAATTCACATTATAGGGAAAGGTAATCAAAACCAAATACACAAATTACAGTTGTATTAGTGCCCCTGGGGGTAAGGGGGACGTGCAAACGTGAGGGTAGTGTAGGAAGGGATAGTGATAATAAAAACACGTATTATTCAAACATTCATATGAATTCAATGTCGAATAGACAGTAGAAAGATCATGAATCAACATAAAAGTTCACAATGCACATGCCCCAATGTCCATACTATGCAAGAATTATGGGTAGGAGGAGGCTGTGTTTCAAAGTGAGGAAGTCGACGTTTCGACCCAAGGGAGGCAGGAATCAGTAAAATCCTTGCAGGTGGGTCTTCATCAGGACGGGAGAGGGGTAGTGGGGCAGACAACCTGAATATATCAGTGTTGGTGAGTAGTAATCATTTGATGAAGTCGATGTGAGCATTCAATCTTGAGAAGTAAAGTCCGATATTCCAAAGGGATAAGGCGAAACGATCCGGGTGCTGAACAGGGAGGGACCACTCTACGTATCGAGTTTCGTTAAGTTTATCTTGTGTCCTCGGTACAGGAAAGGATAAGTCGGGATCCGTATCCGGTCTATTGCGGCTCATTGAAGATCAAGCGTCTCTCTCGGATTACTACTCACCAACACTGATATATTCAGGTTGTCTGCCCCACTACCCCTCTCCCGTCCTGATGAAGACCCACATGCAAGGATTTTACTGATTCCTGCCTCCCTTGGGTCGAAACGTCGACTTCCTCACTTTGAAACACAGCCTCCTCCTACCCATAATTCTTGCATAGTATGAACATTGGGGCATGTGCATTGTGAACTTTTATGTTGATTCATGATCTTTCTACTGTCTATTCGACATTGAATTCATATGAATGTTTGAATAATACGTGTTTTTATTATCACTATCCCTTCCTACACTACCCTCACGTTTGCACGTCCCCCTTACCCCCAGGGGCACTAATACAACTGTAATTTTTGTATTTGGTTTTGATTACCTTTCCCTATAATGTGAATTAAACATTATAGATGCATTTATTTTCATTTGCTTTATTCAAATTGTCTCTTTTCTCTCGGAAGGGCGGGGGAAACCAGGAGGCCAAAACCTCTCTCTAAAATCTGATAGAAAAGAGCCAAACAGCACCTCCGACTTCCCTTCATTGCATTTCAGCTGTGCATTGGCCAACCAGTGGAAGACTGAGGACAAACAGGGTTGAGTGTCCCAACTGAGTCTTCCACCATGTGCCAAGTAAACAACAACTGGGTGTCATCTGCTTATGCCATTACCTTAGCCCCCAGTGACTCCGCAAGATACACCAGCGGAGTCACGTAGATGTTAAATAGGAGGGGGCTAAGTGATGACCCCTGCGGAATCCTAGTAGTCACAGGCATGGACGCAGAGGCACTAGGAGGGAGCCAGACCTGCTGCTGCTGCCGACCCTCCAGGAAGGAGCTAATCCATTGAAGAGCCTTACCGGAGATGCCTATTTCAGACAAACGATTGAGAAGCCTGGCGTGAGGGACGGTATTGAATGCCGCCGAGAGATCTAGCATAACAACTCTGCTCTCCCGCCGGCATCCAAACACTCCCGGATTGCCTCAGTGACCTCTAGCAATGCGGATTCCGTGCTATGGGAAGCGCGGAAGCCCGACTGGGCCGGATGAAGCCTATTTTCCTCCTCAACAAAATTGGTGAGTTGGAAAGTGACAACTTTCTCGCATACTTTCGCCAAACTTGGTAGCAGCGGGATGGGGCGATAATTCTCAGGCACCAATGGGTCAAGAGACGGCTTCTTAAGCAATGGAAGAATTAGAGCATGTTTCCAAGCCATACAGAGGGGTTTGTTGACCATAAGATTCTGGTGTCAGCCAGATCAGACAAAAGCCTGGCTGCACAAGGGTCGTTGGGTGAGCCAGACTTAAGGGCCTTAAGAATTTTAAGGGAGCTGGCAGAATCAACCGGCCTAAACTCCGAGAAGGTGGAGATTAGCTCAGCCCGGATTATAGGCAAAGATAACACCGCACCGAGATTCCTTGGAGAAATGTATAGCGACTCTTGGATGCTGATTATTTTGTCCCTAAAGAATGACGCCAAGGTGTTACACCAAGTTTCTGAAACAGGTGTGACTGCCACCTGTGCACTGGGGGCCAAAAAACTCTGTACAATAGAGAAGATTTCTTCGGGATTGTTATTCGCTCGCTCAATGAGAGTGGCATAATATTGGCCTTTGGCCTCTCCTATAGCCGCATAATAGAGTTTTTGTTTAGCTAGGAGTGTTTTTGTCAGTTTGCTGGTAGCCACGGGCACGCCAGGCTCTCTCTGCTATTTTGCACTCATGTTTCAGAGTCCTAAGCTTGGAGGAATACCAAGGCTTGGAGGGGGACTCTCTCCTCAGCTTAGACTGACACGGTGCAGACAGAGAAGCAACCGCGCTAGTAATCCAATCAGCAAACTGGGATACGTTATCCTCCAAGTCCCCTGAGAGGCAGGGGCGGGAAACAGCCAGAGAAGCACTGAGTCCAGTCTCTTAGAGGCTGGGGGGCAATGGCAGTAGGCCGGTCGAGAAGGAATCTTCAATGCCCAAGAAAAGAATATGGGAAAGTGATCCAACCAAGCAACTGGCCTCGGCCTCTACACCAATAAAGGGAAGTTAGCCCTGATGATGTCTAGGATGTGCCCTCCAAGATGGGTGGGAAACAGGACTCTTTGTGAGAGGTTCGCCAAATGGAAAGCGTCCAAGAGAGCTAAAGAATCCGACGCCTCAACGTGGTCAAGGTGGATACTGACATCACCGAGATACAAACTTTGAGAAGTGCAACGCACGCTCAGCCAGTGCGTCCCCACAAAGGTCCGAAAAGCTCTTGGACGGCCCAGGCGGCCGATAGACCAGGGACCCCCCCAAGAGTAAAGTGGGCAGAGAATTGTATGCTAAAATTTAGAACCTCACAGTCCCCCAAAAGGGAGGATAGTTCACTGTGAAAGGTCCAGCCTTCCCTATACCAGATGGCTAGGCCACCACCTCTGCCTACCTGGCGATCCACCCGATGGACTTTAAAACCAGCAGGTGTGGCCAGTGCCACTATAGGGTTAGAGTAGGCATCAAACCAAGTCTCAGTGACAAACAAAATGTCCAGTCCATTGTTCGTAATCAGATCAGCAACATCAACATAATGCTTCTTCACTGATCTGGCATTGATGAGGCAGGCGCTAATGTTCCCCACCATAGATGTGTCAACAGGTATAACCGTTGCCAAGGGCTCTGAAGCAAATCTAAAACCACAGTCCACACAAGCATAGTCCCTAGAAGGACCAATAGACCAAACTCTATGGGACGGACAAGAAGCTGGTTTCAAGGATTTCAGCCCCTCACTCGTTAAGTGGATAGTGCCATTGTCGTAGCTACCCATGTCACGCCGGGCAGAATGACTCGCCCTGAGCGCTGACTTAGCGCTGACTGGCGCAGATGGGCTTGCCCGAGCACGCATAAGCTTTAAGAGAGCCTGGAATGCTTTTAATACGAGGCAGACCATCTTGACTTTCAGCAGGTGTATGTGCTTTACAGCGTCAGCTGAGTTGCAGAGGCCCCAGGACCTTTAGGCTGTCCATGTGCACTCCTACTCTTAGTGGGAGGCATCTGTTCTAGTCTACGTGGGAGTTGGTAGCTTGAAGGGTCTCCCTATTGTTACATTTCTTGTGTTCCACCATATTACCACTAGTTCCTCCCAGCTCCCATTAACTTGAAAACATTTGTTGCAGAGCCATTCCTGCAAGGCTTGCATGCAGAGTCTTGCCTGTGGTATTGTATTGTAATTGCATTTATATAGCACTTACTACCCCTGACGAGGCGTCAATGCGCTTTTTCGGCGGGTAGCACGCTACTCCGGGACCCATAGGGGATTAGTGTTGAATCAGTATAGTGAAACATGCAAGTACATTTTAAGTGGTGGATAGGTTAGTCAGTTATTTGGATTTGGAATGATAGCAGAAGGATAGAGGAGGACAAATGTTTGTATTTATTTATCGCTTGTTGACGCACGCTATTCAGAAAGCCTATAAAGGATTAGTGGTGAATTAATATGGTGAAATAGGAGGTCATTTCAGTGGTGGATATTAGTCTGTTACTTGGAGTGAGAAGGATAGCGGAGGGATAAAAGGGGAAGAAAGATTTGCATTCATATAGCACTTGTTACCTCTGATGGGTGTTGAAGCGCTTTTCTGGCGAGTAGCACGCCACTCCGGAACTAATAAAGGATTACTGTTGAAAATTAGTATAGTAAAAAATATGAAGTAATTTGAGTAGTGGATATGTTATTCAGTTATTTGGGTAGTATATTAGTATAGTTTATTATGGAATTTGAGAAGTGAACATGTTAGTCTGTTATTTTCGATTGAAAAGGATAGAGGGATAAAAGAGTGAAAGATTTTTTTTTAGGTCTTAGCAATAGGAGGAGGCTTTTGGATGAGTAAAAAGGAGTTTTGGAGGAGAGGACTCAGAGGAAAGTGTTTAGAAAGGTTAGTTTTAGGGGATCGGTATAGTAAAAGAGGTGTCAGATGATGCAAGGAGGGGTAGAGTTGGAGATAAAAGGTGGTCTGTTAGGTGTAATGACAGCAGGGAGAGTGTCTGAATGGGATGTAGTTATGTATGGTGTTGATTGGCGTTGTGTTAGTGATGAGTGTATTGGTTAGTGGTATAGGGTAGAGTTGTGTCCATTGCAAGTGCTACATACCACATATCTGCCCAAGACCTTTTCGGATAATAACCCACAGGAGATGGTTGTTACATGGGGCAGAATACCTATCCCGGTCCCCACGTGGAGGTTGTGGCCACAGCGTTTGGAGGACACCGTACTTCGCAGTGACCTTCAGCACACAATAGAGAATTTCTTCACGGAAAACAGTAATACAGCAACAAATAGATTGGTAGAGTGGGACGCCTTCAAGGCGGTTATACGAGGCAAAGCAATTAGTGCAACTGTGGGTGCGCGGCAGGAACTTAATCGTTCATTGGTGGAAGTAGAGGAGTCAATGGGAAGATTAGAGCAAGAAGCTGTGTCGGATGTATACAAGAAGGGCTTATTACAAGAAGCGCAAATTAAACATGCTGAGCTACTAGAGACGCTCCGGGTTATAGATTACCAGGCATATACTAGAACTGCGCATGCAGAAGTGGACAAGGCAGGTACCTTATTGGCTAGGTTGATTCGCAATACCCCTGACACAGTGGTCATTAGCGAATTTACCACGGAGAACGGAACACAGGTTACCAGTCAAGGGGATATAAATGAGGCCTTTAGGAAATACTATGAGGCACTCTATGGAGTGGAGGCAGACGCAACGCATAACCAACTGGAGACCTTCCTATCCTCTCTCCCTTTCCCGACGCTGCCAAATGTGGCGCAGAAGGAATTGCAGGGGCCTATTACCTCGCATGAAATTAAAGTAGCCTTGAAGGGCCTCCTACGTAATAAGACTCCCGGAATAGATGGGCTCCCCATTGAATTTTATGCGACGTATGCAGAGATCCTAGTACCTCAACTGATGGCTCTATACACCGAAGCATGGGATAAGGGATCCTTGCCCCTCACCACTGCGCAGGCCTTGGTGATTTCGCTGCCAAAACCTGGAAGGGAACATACAGATATGGCGAACTACCGCTCCCTTTCATTGTTGTCCACGGAGTATAAAATATTGAGCAAGGTACTGGCTAACAGACTGCTACCATACCTAACGCGGTTGATCCATATAGAATAGACTGGGTTCCTACCGGCACGGAGTACTTCATTAAATATTAGGAAATTACATTATTTGCTGACGGAAGCGCCTACGCGGTTTCCTCTTGCAGGCTGGTATTCCTTGGACCTTAAACAGGCGTTTGACTCCATAAGCTGGACGTACATGTTCCGAGTATTACTGAAATTCGGTAATCCAAAAGGGTATGTGGATTGGCTGCGCCTACTGTATAAAGCCCCAACAGCGCGTACCAGAACGGGTAGACACATATCGTAGGAGTTTAAGATACATAAGGGAACGAGGCAGGGTTGCCTGTTGTCGCCTCTCATTTTTATACTGGCACTGGAACCTCTAGCAATCAAAATGATACCGGATTTTCTAGAATGGGGTATCCCGATAGGAAATGTGACACACCTTTTCTCGGCATATGCCGACGATATCATTGTATATATTAGACATCTCAGATTGCCTCTAACTCCTATACTTGAATTGTATAAGCAGTTTGAAGGGCTGTCTTGTCTGGCTCAACGTTGCAAAATCGCATGCTTTCTTCTTCACAGAACATGTAGATGTGCTGGACATAGATTTCGGGGACGCACAACTGGAAATAGCTCAGTCAACATTAAAGTATTTGGGATACAGATTTATAGGACGAATACGGATATGCTGGAAGATAACCTTACTAGAGCGATCAGGGCCCTAAGATCTAGTGTTGCATTCTGGACTGCATTGCCATTGTCTGTAAGGAGTAGTTTCTGTCCTGTAACTCCAGTTCTGTAGTAGGGGTATCTCTGTTATAGTCATAATCTAGTGAATAGTCCTGCCCATGTGCGTGGACCCCGGAGCAATCAAAAATAATCTCTTAAAGTGTCGAAAAAAAATGCAGAACTGCACAGACACTTAAGAGAGAATTAAAGACAGATAATGCAGCCTATCAAACCAGGCTACACTGTCCAGTACTTCAACTAGAAATTTCACCAAAAATCCACAAACAGCAAAGCCTGTCCAGATTTCCCTTGCCTCAGCAGCAAAAACACTATGGAATGATAGAGAGGAAGACCTGGACAGACAAGCCCCATTGGCTGCTATTATGTGGCTCAGAACAGGATACTGTGCCTTTAAGAGAACTTTCCAGAACTTCACAGTATCCCAGAATGCACTGCAGGTCCCTTTTACTTTCAGTTCTTTTTGAAGACGTAACACGCCAGACCTGTAGCATCCCTTACATGAATATCTCTCTCCACCGGGGAGGAGGGCGGGCGCTTATGACTATAACCGAGATACCCCTACTACAGAACTGGAGTTACAGGACAGAAACTACTCCTTCTGTAGTAGGGGATCTCCGTGTATAGTCATAATCTAGTGAATAGAATGGCAAGCCCATCCCCACACCAAAGCGGCGGTGGAGAAAAGAGAAACAACACCACTATTGTGCGAACAAATTTCGCAGCGAAGCCTGCCCAAACTGAGCGTCTGCCCTGGCATCAGTGTCCAGACAGTAATGCTTAGCAAAGGTATGTACCGACTTCCAAGTGGCCGCCTTGCAGATTTTGCAATAGGAACATTACGGAGCAAAGCTGTTGTGGCAGCTTTGCTCCTGGTGGAATGAGCCTTAGGTTTACCCCCTAAGGTCTTATTAGCCTTCTGGTAACACAGTTGTATGCAGGACACAATCCACCTAGAGATGGACTGCTTAGAGGTAGCAAGACCGGTCCTGACTGATCCATAATTGATAAACAATTGGTCTGACCTACGAATATCTTTGGTCTTATCCAGATAAAATTTCAACACCCTCCTAACATCCAGGGAATGTAAAGACCTTTCCGCTGGAGATGAAGGATTCTGAAAAAACGTAGGCAAAGTTATGGTCTGGTTGACATGAAAATCAGAAATAACTTTGGGAAGAAATTTAGGGTGAGTACGCATAACAATCTTAGCAGCATGAAATAGTATACGGTTCTTGGCAACACAACGCCTGAATTTCACTCACCCTGCAGGCCGATGTAATGGCCACGAGGAACGCCGCCTTCCGGGACAGGTGCTGCAGCGAAGCCTTATGAATAGGTTTAAAAAGCTTCTTAATCAACCAGGACAGCACCACATTCAATTCCCATGAAGGCGAAGGAAGCCGACAGGAGGGAATACTTTCTTCAAGCCTTCCAAAAAGTCTTTGATCACAGGGATCTGGAAGAAGGAAGTCTGTGAAGGGCATTTCCTGTAGGCAGTCAACGCAGCGAGATGAACCTTAATGGAATGAACATTAAGGCCAGACTGCGCCAAATGTAGAAGGTAAGGAAGAATGACGTCTTCCTTGCACGTCGTCGGGTCATAGTTCTTGCACTTGCACCAGATACAGAACCTTTTCCACTTGTAAGCATAGGAAGTCCGAGTGGAAGGTCGCTCAGCCTCCGTCAGTATGTCCATGCAATCTTCGGGTAGATTTAAATGGCCATATTGCACTATCTCAGGAGCCATGCCGCCAAACTCAAAGACGAGAGGTTGGGGTTCAACATCTGCCCCCCGAACTTCGTGAGAAGGTCCAGCCTGCACGGAAGCTGTATGTGCGGAAGGAGAGACCGGTGAAGCAGGTCCGTGAACCACCACTGCCTGGGCCATTCCGGGGCAATCAGGATCATCCGCGCCCTGGACTGGGACAGCTTGATGAGCACCGCCGGAATCAGGGAAATGGGTGGAAAAGCGTACAGAAAGCTGTTCGACCAGTTGATCCATAGCGCATTCCCCAGTGCCCCCTGCTGGTAGTACCTGGAGGCGAAGTCTCGGCATTTGCTGTTTTCGGCGTTGGCGAACAGATCTACGTCTGGAGTCCCCCACCTTGCGAAGACTTCTCCTAGTACTTAGTCGTTTATGACCCATTTGTGGTTTTCCTGAATCAGTCTGCTCAGTGCGTCCGCCTGAACATTCTGCACACCTGGCAGATGGGTAGTCGTTCTCGTCAGTCCTCTGGCCAGAAGCCAGTGCCAGATCGCCTGCGCCTCCTGCAACAGAGTGCGTGATCTCGAGTCCCCCTGCTTGTTGAGGTAATACATCGTGGTCGTATTGTCCGTCTGTACAAGCAGAGAGTTGGTCTGAAAGGACGGATGAAAGGCCTTCAGTGCCAAGTGAACAGCTCTGAGTTCCAGGAAATGGATGTGATACGTGGACTCCATCGGGGACCATGTTCCTTGAATTTGTAAGTCTCCGGAATGCGCCTCCCAACTGTGGAGAGAAGCATCCGTCACAATAGTCTGAGTGGGAATATCCTTGTGGAAGGGAACCCCTCTGAAGTGGTGGTGTTCAGCGAAGAATCTCCTCAGAGACTGAAGAGCATGCAGACAAGTCGTATCTTGTCGTCCCAAGACCCTCTCTTATGATCCCACTGATCCTCCAAGCACTCCTGCAGCAGTCTCATGTGCAGACGTGCGTGTGGCGTGAGGAAGATACAAGAGGCCATCGATCCCAGTAGAGAAGACACCGTCCTCACTGTTGTATATGGAGTGGTCATAAGAGCCTGAGCCTTCTGAAGGAGTGATAATCGTCGCTCTTCCGAAGGAGACACACTTGCTGACAGCGTATTGATGGTGGCTCCCAAGTACTGAATGCACTGGACCGGAGTCGGGACAGAATTGGACATGTTGATGTGCAACCCCAGCTTGTTCAAGAGAAAGCACGTCTTCTGGAAGTGTGCCTGAGCTTCCGAGAAGGAGGAGGCCTTGATCAACCAATCGTCCAGGTGCGGGTAGACAAACACCTTGTTCTTCCTTAGGTGTGCTGCTACCACTGCCATGCACTTCGAGAATGTTCTGGGCGCAGACTTCAGCCCGAATGGCAGTACTGTGTATTGATAATGATTGGTGCAGACTTGGAATTGCAGGAACTTCCTGTGTTTGTGTGCAATGGGCACATGGAAGTACGCATCCTGTAGGTCTATTGCACATAGCTAGTCTCCCTGTTGCAACTGAGGGTAATTCTGATGCAACAACAGCATGCAAAACTTCTCTGCAAATCCACTTGTTTGCCTGTCGCAAGTCCAGAATGGGCCTGAACTCGTTCTTGTCCTTCTTGCGAACCAGGAAGAACCGGGAGTACAGACCTCTTCCTCTTTGAGACAGAGGTACGTCTTCTATTGCCCTTTCCCTTAACAGGATATCGGCCTCCGCCTGGAGCTCGAGCAGTTGAAACTGCGAGCTGACCAGAGGAATTGATGGAGGCGGGCTGGTGAACCGAAGTCTGTATCCATTGCAAACAATATTCAGCACCCACTTGTCCTGAGTAAATTTTCTCCACTCTACCAGAAAAAAATTGAACACTCCCCCCCCCCCCACCGGAGCGGGTAACGGACGTAGGGGAAGTAACTGCTCAGGGTCGAGACCCGGCCGGGCCTTTGTTCGCTGTAGAGGACTGCTGTCCCCCTCTACCCTTCTGGAAGGGTCTCCGGAACTGCTGCTGTTGTTGCTGCTGCTGTCCCGAAGACTGACCTCGTCCTCTTCCCTGTGCCCCGAACCGTCTCTGGAACGGGCGGTAGGCCTTCTTTTCTTTGGGCTTCTCCAAGCTCTCTGCCTCCGCCTTCATGCGGGCCATCTCATCATCTGCATGCTTTCCGAACAAGGTTTCCCCGGAAAAGGGCAGATTGGCCACCCGCTGCTGGGCCTCCGGCTTGAGTGATCGGAGCCTGAGCCAAGCATGGCGCCGCTGGTTGATCCCATGACAGTACCCATGGGCAGCCAAAAGAGACATCCGCAGCCGCGCTGATGACCTGGTTTGACACCAGCATCCCCTCTTAGAGGATCTCTTGGAAGACCTGTGGACCTGCACTGCCAGTGAAGGGGGTAGAAGTCCATCGAGCTTCACCCGCCCCGCCGCCACTTTCATCAAGAAGCAAGCAACCTCGTGTGTCAAAACTGAAAGGAGACAACCTTCTCCTCCGACACGGATATTTTCGCCAACCCGCCCCGCCGCTTCCATTAAGAAGCAAGCAACCTCGTGTGTCAAAACTTAAAGGAGACAACCTTCTCCTCCGACGCGGATATTTTCGCCAAAACGAAGGAATAACACACCCTCCTAACGGCTACATTAAACGTAGCCAGCCTCCTGTTTACCGAACTGGCAAGAATTACCTCTCCGCCGGTCATAAGAAGCGGTGCTAACTCCAGGCGACTACATCCATTAGCGCCAGGCTTCCGCAATTTAATGCAGGCATTAATTGTAAAATTGTCCTGATGATGATCCCAGTGTATTATGAGCCCTTAGGGATCGAAACGTCGACGCACTATGCAGTGTAACATATGATTTAATATGTATAATTGTAATTGCTTACACTGCAGGGTGAATTTGGTGTAATTATTTATTGAAAGTACAAGTCACCCTTTGGCTCAATAATTTGTCTTTTGCCTGAAAACTTCTTCCTTTCTTCCATCTCTCTGGCTTTGATTTGTTTTTTCTAAACCTTTCTGGGATAGGTACAGGCTTGTACCCTATCTTGTCGTTTATCTTGGCCCCTCTCTGGGTCAACACGATTCTACATTATCCCTTAAATAAACTCACGTCCGGCTGGGCGTTAAAAATATAGCACTGATTGTAGTCTATATTATTATTCTCCTGTCTTATTGTAAACCCTTAGGACCCCTCTTGTATTGTGGCAGAAGTTTCGTGAACTGTTGCAGGGAGTCACAAAGGGCACGGTCATACCGCCCTAGCAATGCCGTATCGCTGGACGCTTTCATGGCCGTGGATGCAGTCCCACAAGCCTTCCTTCCAGCCGAGTCGATCCATTAACCTTCCTTATCGGGCGGCACAGTGGAGGACGGGGAGGTAGAATGTAACTTCCTGGCCGCCGTCACTATAACAGTCAGGCACCGGATCTATCCGCAGAAAGACCGGGTCCGAATCCGGGGCCCTGTACTTCTTCAGAAGTCGGGAGGGAGCGGCCTTCACCACCGCTGGCGTGAGGAACAGCTCCTCCGCAGGTTCCACCAAACCAGGCACTAGTGGCAGTAGAGGGCGAGACAAATGCTTCATGTGAAGCGTTTCGAATATCACGGACGTCGTGGGTGTTGGAGCCGTCATTGTGATTCCCAATTTTGCAGCCCCCCTCAGGAGAACCTCCTGGAACGTGCTGTCATCCACCGGAGACACCCTTGTACCTGGAGAGTCCGACAAGGTCGGTGAATAGGACCGGGTCCTGGAGGATTCCGTGCGGGACCTAGATCCCCGCCTCCTATGGCGACGTCTTGATCTGGATGAGGATCTAGGTCGACTCCTCGATCTTCCTCTCCGTCCGGAGCGTGATCGCGACTTCCTTGACCTCGGTCGATCCGCCGGTTCCACCGGAGCGGGCGACTTTGGTTTGGCCGGGGCCTTCGGCTTAGGGGTCCCCTTGGGAGGGGTCCGAAGTCTGGGCAGTGAGACCGACCTCGGAGGGACCGGAGGCGGCTTTTCTGGCAACTGAGGTCGAGGTCCAGGTTGCGGAAGTGGTGGTAAAGGAGGAGGAGTAGGGGCCCTCGGAGGGAGACCCCTCGGCAATGGAGGCGGGGGTGTAACCGGGCTCTGTGACGGGGTATACACCGCAGAGTACACCAAGCCCGGTGATCCGCCTTCCTTTCCAGCCTGGGACGTTGGCGAACCTCCCATGGCGTCAGACCTCCTTCCACGTCTCTTCGGCGTCGAAGAACGGCGACCGGACGGCGCGCGTCGGTCCCTCGACGTCGAGCGCCTTTTCCTCGGCATCGAACGTCTCTCTCGCGACGGCGAGTGCTTTCGCCTTGACGGCGACCTAGTCTGCATCGACGACGACCTCTTACGCCTCGACGGCAACATCCTGCGCCTCGACGGCGACCTTCTGCGCCTCAAAGGCGATCTGCCCCTCAACGGCGATCTACTCCTAGACGACGAGGATCCCCTCGACTACGATCTTCTCCTATTCGACGACGGCGAAGTCGCCTCGACGGCGAGCGCCGACGCCGGGCCTTTCGACGTCGAGCACTCAATGATGACTTCGACGAGGACGACGACGAAATCGTCACAGGAGACTTCGACGGCAGTCTGTTCAATTCCTGTGACGTCGAGCGTCGACGTCGCTTCGCCCCAGACGACGGGGAACAGACTGTAGTCATCCCTCTCGACGCCGTAGTCTGTGCAATCGACCCAGACGGAGAATGGGGACGCTTGCTGGTCTTCCTGCCCCTGGGGAGCCCCCCCAGAGGCCTCAGCACGGGCAGAGGAAGCCCCTCCAGACCCACGTTGCGCCTTCAGCCTTCTTTCCTCAAGGCCCTGAAGCCTGATCTTCTTTCTGTCCTTCAGGGTCCTGCCAGAGAAGCCCTGACAAATCACACACTCCTCTGGGATATGGGAAGAGGGAAGGCAGAGGATACACACATCATGGGGATCTGATTTGGCCTTCTTCCTGGAGCACTCCGGACATTTGTCAAATAATGCCGGCATATTTGACATCAAAAGGGTGCAAAAACCAAGAAGAAAAGCACTCAAGTACTTTAGAAAGCACTCAACTTGAAATAAAAGTGAAAAATCACCAATAAACCCTTGAAAAGGGAGAGCTCAATGCTCCAGGGTCCTGCTTGCAGGGGTCGGAAAAAAGAACTGAAAGTAAAAGGGACCTGCTGTGCATTCTGAGATACTGTGAAGTTCTGGAAAGTTCTCTTAAAGGCACAGTATCCTGTTCTGAGCCACAAAATGGCAGCCTATGTGGCTTGTCTGTCCAGGTCTTCCTCTCTATCATTCCAGAGGGTTTTTGCTGCTGAGGCAAGGGAAATCTGGACAGGCTTTGCTGTTTGTGGATTTTTGGTTGAATTTCTAGTTGAAGTACTGGACAGTGTAGCCTGGTTTGATAGGCTGCATTATCTGTCTTTAATTCTCTCTTAAGTGTCTGTGCAGTTCTGCATTTTTTTTCGACACTTTAAGAGATTATTTTTGATTGCTCCGGGGTCCACGCACATGGGCGGGACTATTCACTAGATTATGACTATACACAGAGATCCCCTACTACAGAATGGGGAGAATAGCGACAGCGAAGATGGTAGTACTACCTCGCCTGCTGTATTATTTTACTAATTTGCCAATAATGGTCCCACTAGCCACTTTCAACTTGTTGAATACTTTACGAATAGATCTGATATGGGGACAGGTAGGAGGCGTATCAGTTTAAAAAAACTAAAAGTGAGTACCCGTGCGGGTGGGCTGGGAGTTCCAGACCTCAGCGCCTATTATTACGCTTGCCAACTACAGTGGTTGTCATATTGGGTGGCGGGCCGTTACCTGCAGGAAATAGGATATACTCAAGTGGCTATAGATGAAGGGAGGCTGCATGCTTTGTTATTGCCTGGTCATATAGCGCCAAGAGACCTACCCCCTCTACTGGATACGGCACTTAAATGCTGGAAAGGGGCACTGCGATACACGCGTACACCGGCTACATATGCTAGCAATATTCCACTGTTGGGAATACCGTTGGCTAGCGGTACGCTAACTAAGTGTAGATTAACACCTTGGGAGGTAGCAGGGGTCAGCACGGGGGGGAGACTCATTCAGCAACGAGACGTTATTAGACCACAATGCCTTCGTTCCATGAAACAAGTGCCCCGGAGCACCTGTACTTGCTACACGCTGCACTGTTCCATTATGTCAAGAAACACTGGGCACCGCAGAGAAAGGAACCGACCAGCAATGAACTAATAAAGATGGTGTACTATATGGGGAGAGGTAGACACTTGATTTGTTGGCTGTACAGTGGCCTCAGCGCTCCCACAAGGGACCCATTGGAAGCATTAAAAGTTACTTAGGTGGGAGATATAGGTAGGAATATTTCAGACAAGGAATGGAAGGCCATAATAGAGCACCTCTGAAAGGTGTCGAGAAACTCTAAATTCTAATGTATTCAAACAATGATACTACATCGTGCTTACTTGTCCCCAAGTAGATTGGATAAGATGTTTTCGCAAACGCAGCATGTATGCCCGAGACGTAGGCAGGCAGGAGCAGACCTGTTACACATGATATGGGCATGCCCGGTTGTTAAAGAATACTGGCATACAGTTAGGACTGTCATAGTGGCGGTAACAAAACGCGAGATACATGATACAGTGGAAGAATGCATATTGGGGCGCTACATACGCATGTCTCTAAACCAGGGGTCCCCAAACCGGTCCTGGAGGGCCGGATCCATGCCAGATTTTTAAAATAACTATATGTATCTCAATGGGGATATCCAAAAAATCTTGCATGGATCCGGCCCTCCAGGACCGGTTTGGAGACCCCTGCTCTAAACACAAGGTACAATACCGTTTTATAGACCTTGCATTAGTATTAGCTATCAGAACACTCACCATGCGATGGAAATCGCATAAGCCCCCCAATATATTGCTTTGGAGTACAGAAATGATATGATGGAGCAGTGCTGAGGGTGCATTGTTGCGTAGGGAAGAAATGAGAGGACTACGCAAGAACCCGATATCGTTGGAATGGGAAGTTATGCTAGTTGCACTGAAAGACACTGATGTGGACCAAAATGACTAAAACATGTCTTACTGTAGTGTAATATACCGCCCATACCTTCTGTCTGTCAATGTGATAAATGTGTAGTTGTGTATATAAACCCAGCAGATGATACCACTTTTAAAGAATGGTAAAGGTTCTGCTGCTGTGTCATAGACTGGATCTGCAATCAAACGACCAAAAAAGGAACTGGAACCCCTTAAAACCGGCTAAAGTGACTTCCGACAGTAACTGCAAGGATCGGAAGGTGAGGGGCACCCATGGAATGATCCTGCAGCCGTGAGGAGTGCCCTAATGTGAAATCCCCGGCGAGACTGCGATCGGCGTAGGAGAGGGGCGGAGACTCGGCGGATCCGACGGCGGCTTGGGTGTGCTCGGCGAGCTCAGCAGCCTCAGCGGAGGACAGAAGGGACTACCGACATGCACCCCCACGGAGCGCCACCAACGCCACATTGTTGAAACAGTGAGTACAGCCTGCCACTGCTGCTTACAGGCATTGTCTCCCGGGACGAGGGGAGCGGAAAACAAAATGGCGGGCGAACTCTTTCCAGCCTGAAAACAAACTAAAACTAATGACTGATAATTAATGGCAATGCGATTTCATGTTATACAGTGGGCTAGATGCAAAGCATACATAAGCTGACTGCTGCAGGGAGTCTACAAGCGACAAGCTTAGCACTAACCATATTTCGGGCTGGCATACTCATTCAAAATGGCGGGCGCACTGTCCATATAGCAAGACCGATCACGGAGCATTAAAATGCAGTTTATTCATCGGCTTCAGCCTCTATGACACCCGGTAATACGGGATGGTTGTGGGATACACAGCAAACTCAAGCTTCACGACTGCAAACCGACTGCAGCCACATTAATACAACCAGCAGTCTGTAGATACAAGTGGTTCTGATCACACAGTGAGGGGCAGAAATCGGTGCAGCGAGACAGGTTGGAACCGGCTGCAGCCATAAGAGCACTCTCTGAAGCCTCATTACGACTGACAGTTACGCACATAGCCACATACTAAGGCGCTAACACCGGATGCGGCACTATGCAACCCCAATGAAGCAATGGATGCTCACGCGCCGGTCTGATGCCTAAAATGGCGGCAAAGTGAACACACAGTGCTGCCCCTGTTCCACAGAGAGGGTATACATTTCATGTGGATTTCATAATATCTACACCTGGTTGTGCTACCTACTTATTGGCTGACTCCATTTCCAGTCATACACGTCTGGCAAAGTACTGTCGCTCCTATACACTAGGAACCCACGACATGGGGGATAAGGAGCACACGAAGAGTCTCAAGAGACTCAAGGCTGAGCAATCAAGTCCACTTAAAGGCAGACAGGAAAAAGGTGATGCCATCGATCTTATACTGAGCAGATTGGACGAAGTAAGACACCTAGCAAAGACAACCAGAGACTAGGTTGTTGCCATCAGACAGGACATAAGGCACACAAATATAAGGCTTGCAGAAGCTGAGTCAAGGATTAGTCGAGTGGAGGATGCTCAAACCGCAACATGCGGGGTTCTCAAAAGCTTATTCATAGCCTCAGATCAAACCACAAAGAGATTGTCCGAGTTGGAGGCCAGGAATCGGAGGGGCAACCTCCGCATTTTTGGAATTCCAGAGGGATCTGAAGAGTCCCATAGCTCCTGCGTGCAGTTCTTGGAAGCGGGTTTACACAGGACACCAATATCACCTTCCATCAGCCGCTTGAGTTCGATAGAGCCCATCGTGTTCCAGGCAGGATAACAAAAAAACAGAAAGGTCCCAGGCCTATCGTCTGTAAACCATTGAGATACCAACATGTGGAACGGATCCTGGCATTCATTCGGAAGTGCAACCACATCCTATGGAGAAATACGAAAGTCTATATCTCACAGGATTATAGCAAGGAAACAGTCGAAGTCCGGAAGGCGTTTCTGGCTCTCCGTCCACAGCTCCAATCGAAAGGTTACCAATATGGATTCGTCGGCCCTTCCAAGTACAAAGTGACATTACATGGAACGACGCAGATATTCACGGATCCACTAAAGCTTAAAAGGCTGCTGGGAACTCAAGACATCCAGGACATGGACACCAACGGACCGGTCGATGGGAATGCCCCGGCCTCATCTTCATCCTCTGCTTCAGCCACAGCTTCGGCAACTGCTTCTGCGACTGCTTCTGCCTCTGCCTCTGCGTCTGCCTCTGCTTCAGTTCCTGATCTACATTGAGTATCCTTTGCCTTACTATGCGTTCTGTACCCACATTTTTGACAATACCTGTGCCTATAGTTCGACAGTCCCAATGTATGGATGTCAAAACTGGTTGTCGCCGCCCAGTATATATAGAATATGAAGGTGTCTACCATAATCTGAATTAAATGCTCCCAGGTTCTTGATAACGCCTTAGCTCAGGGCACAAAGTATGTAGTCATGACCTCACAGAATAGTAGCATGAGTCCTATGCTCCACAAACTTTGACTTTAAGGTAATGGACTTAAGACAGGCGAAGAGGTGGAGAGGATAATTACTGATGTTTCCAAGTTAGGCTCATAAGTGTTGTCATGGGCACTGGCACGTCAACTAAGCCATATTGTATACAGATTTATCAGGAGAGCACCAACTGTCTACTATTATCTACAGTCTATGGCATGCTTCTGCTGTATTATGTTAACCTGTTACTAGTTTAGATCTGGTATGATCACTGTCCGGATTCTCAGTTGTAGTAAGCTCACAGTTACGGTTACACCTATTCATATAATTTGTTGTGACCCGCACAGTGATCCAGTTCCAACATTTGCAAAGTGCATTATGACCCATGGGAGGTTAATGCTGTTATTTTTCTCAAGTCACCATGCCTACTGCATATTTTTTGGGAGGGGAGGTCGGGGGAGGTGGGGATATATGTGGGGTGTTTCATCTTTTTCTTTTTATTAATGTCCTACTTTTTCTTAGTGGTTGCATCTCGCCGTCAGTCTATGCGCACTCTCAACACTCTGATACAAGAAAGGGTTGTCTGATTGAACTCATTTTTCTGAATGCCCTATTTATAACTAGTATAGGCCCTGCTTCAGTGCCCACTAAATCTGGGGAAGTTAACATTTAGTGCTGACCCTTAAGGGTTCCCTAATATTAGCTGGTACATTACTCAGGAAGGCACATAATACACACAGGGTCTTGTCCTCCATCAATGGAAACTTAACAGTTCATCACCCTAAACATGATTACACCAATTCCAATTGTTAGTACACCTATGGGGGTTACTCAGGTAGGGAAGCTGAAGGTGCTTTCCCTCAATATCAAAGGCCTTAACAATCCAGTAAAACGTCAAAAGGTCTTAGACTATCTGCGTAGACAGAATGCAGACATCGCGCTGCTTCAAGAAACAAAACTGGAGGCTAAGCAGCTCTATACACTTAGAAATACATTCTTCAGGGATGTCACGGGCTCAGATCCAGTGGGGAAAAAGAACGAGGTAGCAACTCTGATTTCCAAAAAAGCTAACATTGATCTCCTCTCATCTACGACTGATACCAAAGGGAGATGGGTTACAACCAAACTCCTAAAAGATGGAACGGAATTCTACATCACAAACGTCTACGCCCCAAACTCATGCGACCTGAAGTTTTGGTCGGACCTCACGAAAAAAATTGAAAAGATTCCGGACTTGGCAGTCCACATTCTTGCAGGAGACTTTAATCTTCCAGTGGACCCGACCCTGGACAGAGACTCTCGATGTCCCTTTCGTAGCAATAGGTCTCAGAGCCTTCAGGAACCTTTGTGAACAATTCCACCTGGTAGACTCTTGGCGCCTGCAACACCCGGACGGTAGGGATTACTCATTCTACTCCTCGCTCCACGACTCATTCTCACGGATTGATTATTTATCACACAGAACGCCTTACCCAGAATTATAGAGACCTCAATAGAACCAAGGCTCGTGTCCGACCACTCCTGCATCACACTCATCATCTCTGACATAAAGCCATCCACCCGACAGTCAGTATGGCGGCTCAACGATGAGGTACTTGAACACGAACACCACCGGGTAACCATTGAAACTGCTATCAAAGAATATCTGGCCCACAATACCAAGGGTGATACCTTTGATTTAACTAGGTAGGAAGCACTAAAAAGCACTATAAGAGGGGTAATCATTAAGATTAAATCTGCCATGAATGAGAATCATAATAGGAAATTAGAAGAGCTAGAAAAAGAAATATCAATGCTAGAAGCTAAACACTTACAGGACAGGAAAGCTAAGTCACTAAATAAGTTAGCCAATAAAAAATACGAATATAATAAAATTGTAAGTGAAAGGGCCGGGGTCCGGCTGGATTGGAGGAAAAGGTTCAAACTGTATGAATCAAACAAGGCTGGTAAAAGTCTGGCAGCGTACCTCAAATTTAAACTACAGAAAAACACAATAAATTCCATAGTTGACCACCTGGGTGTTGCCCATTCCGACCCAACCAAAATAACAGACCTGTTTAAAGAATTCTACGAGAAACTCTACACCAAGAACGTAGAGGTGGAAAATCAAAAGATAAATGAGTACTTGAGAAATTGCAATCTACCTTCCTTTTCCATAGAAGAGCAAGCGGACATAAACAGTCCGGTCTCGTTACTGGAAGTCCAGACTGCCATTAAATCCCTAAAATGTGGTAAAGCCCCCGGTCTGGAAGGCTTCTCCGCGAAATTCTACAAATGTTTTTCCACGGCAATCACACAACCACTGCTCAACATGTTCAAAGAAATAAGTGAAACAGGTGAAGCTAAGGGCACTCTTTCAGAAGCCACTATCGCGGTTATTCCGAAAGAGGGGCAAGATCCCACACTAACAAAGAACTATAGACCAATTTCCCTTATAAACCTTGACTGTAAGCTCTTTGCCTCCATCCTAGCGGCACGCCTCCAGAAAATATTACCAGAACTTATACATCCTTCACAAGCGGGATTCATGAAAAACAGGCTGTCCAGTGATAACACCAGGACTCTTGCGCATGTGTTAGAGAAAGCCAAACTCCTATCCACGCCCGCTGCAGCAATAACATTAGATGCTGAAAAAGCATTCGATAAGGTAGACTGGAGGTACTTGGAGGCCGTGCTCCGTAAATTTAACCTGGGCTCCTCAATCATAAAGATGATCATGTCTCTTTACTTCTGCCCAATAGCGAGGGTCAGGGCAGGTGGGTCACTCTTGTCACCTTTTCAACTACACCAAGGCACGAGGCAAGGATGCCCCCTTTCCCCGTCACTATTCGTGCTGGCTATTGAGCCATTTCTTTACCAAATTAGACAAAACAAAAATATACCAGGTATCCCCTTCAACGACTGCGTCATAAAATTAACAGCATATGCAGATGATGTATTGGTAATATCAGAGAAAGCGAACAAAGCTATACCAGCCCTACTCACAACGATTGACGAAATTTCAAAAGTTTCCGGCTATAAATTAAACAAAGACAAGACAGAAGTCAAATCACTCAATAACTTAGGGAATAAAGCCATTATGGGTGACTCGGGCCTAACATGGCAGCCAGGCTGCTTTAAATACCTGGGGTTAGATTTTGATAGCGACCTAATCTCTACAATACGAACTAATGAGAACATTGTTCTGAACAAAATAAACAAGCTACTAGATGGTTGGTCACCTAAATACTTATCCTGCTGGGGTAGGGCTGAAACCCTGAAGATGATGGTAACACCTTTAGTTAATTACATAGCGAGTATGCTGCCAATGACTTTTTCCGATGATTTCATTCACAAGGTAGAGAAGCTGTTTGATACTTTTCTGTGGCAAGGGAGACAACCAAGGATATCAATGAAAAAGCTACAGTTAGCTAAAGAAAAAGGCGGCCTGGGCCTCCCGAACTTCAGACACTACCAAACTGCTTTCCTGTGTAAACAGGGAGCTCTGTGGCTAACCAAAGAATCAGACTATTCCCCGCTATGGATTGACATTGAAAAAGCTATATTGGGCAACATCCCACTCACGGCCCTACTCACCATGGACCTTACACATATTCCCCACTCTAAATATATTCTTCTGAACACAAGAAGGGCTCTCCTGAAGCTCGACCAAACAAACCACAATGGCCTAAAGATCAAAAAGTCCACTTCCATAGCTCTCTGGTATAACCCCTTATTAAAAATCAACGGAACACCGCTCCAGTGGGATCATTGGTCCGCGAAAGGTATTAACCTGGCAAGTGATCTCTTCAAGGGCACTGATCCTCTACCGTTCTCGTCCCTACAAGCCACACATACCCTCACGCCATTAGACTTCTATGATTTTTTTAAATTAAAAACTCTCCTCTCTGCGCGCTCCTTGACTCCCTCTGAGCCATGGTATGGAGCTTTGTACCACGCATCAATAAATCAGGGCATTTCGTTTCGAAGATCTACAAAATGCTCCTTCCCTTCCCTCAGAAAGTGAGCAGGAAAAATGAGAAGAAATGGGATACAGAGTCAAACACCACGGGTATGACCTTCGACTGGGACATAATACACACTACTGCATTTAGAAATAAGGTCTCCCCTATATTATCACAGACTAAATTCATCTTAATTAACAGAACATATTGGACACCTGAGAAACTCTATAAAATCAAGTTAAGAGACTCCCCAACATGTTGGAATTGTGAGGCAGGGGTGGGAGACTTGGCACACATGTTATTGGATTGTCCTTTACTGAAGGGATACTGGAACAGAGTATTTGACTGCATTGAGCACATTTTTTGGTTTCAAACCGCCGAGAGAATTTGTGTATGTTCTACTGGGGATACAGGAACCGCACTTGGCAAATGCGGTTGACCGTCAACTTCTTGATCTCCTTCCAACCTTGGCATGCAAGGTTGTACTTTGTAAGTGGAAAAATGCTTGTGAGGTATCTTTCAAAATGTGGCAAGAATAGTTGTCTTTCCTACGAGGTGCCGACAACCCTGCATTGCACTCTCCCCCAGGGCGCATCTCCCATAAAAAACTCTGGAGGGCCCTGGACGCTTCCTCCTTCTCGTTTGACCCCCCTTAGACTGATGAGTTATTCTCAGGCCAGACTGTTCTAGTCAGCAAACCTTCAAGAGGTGATCCTATGCGTGTTACTTGATGGCTATGCAACTGCGAATGTATTTCCATATATGTAATTGTATGACCACTGCACTTTTTGATATCTCTTTTTCTTTATTTAGGTTTGTCTGCTACATTACTGTGTCAATGATTCACGTACCATTTTTCTAGCATTATCAGGTCTTTACACTTGGAGAATCATTTGTCGTATCTTTGATACTTCTTTGCTCCTTATTGTATTGTCTTGTACTTTTTCTTGGTTATGAAAAATAAAAATGATTTGAAGAAAAAAAAATGTGGGGTGGGGGGAGTTAAAGGGGCTTGGAAAATTTGGGGAAATCACACTGTAATGAATACAATAGTACATATGCTAAGTAACATGTTATGTGTTTAATATGTCAATCTGTTAATTGGTTCCTACAAATATGTTTACCAGACATAAAAACAGGCAATAGAACGATTGTAATATAAAAAGACATTAACGGTATAACCTATTTGTATACATATGGCATATGATATATATTTCAAAAACTAAAAACCCAATAAAATTTGTTTAAAAAAAATAGGATAGAGTTGTGTGTTTGTGGGTGATGGTGGATATGTGTGGTAGTTGGTATAGTAGGGTGTGTAACAGTGGTTTGGTTGGGTTGGTGGTGCATGCTGGTACACTAATCTGTGCATAGTGTTGTACATGGTGTAAATTTGGTTGAGTGTGTTGCTCTGTTAATTGATGTGGATGGAGTGGGATGGGCATTGCTAAATGAGAAAAAGGGCAGCATTTCTGGCACTGGTCCTGGTCAGTCTCGTACTGGCTCAAACAGGCAACTACCTTGGTCCTCTCCGCCCTTAAGAGGCTCAGTCAGGCAACTACCCTGGTCCTCTCCACCCTTAGCCTCGACGCCCGGGCCTCAACGCCTTAAGCCTGGCCTTTTATACCCCTAGTAATCAGGTGACCACTTCAGCCAATGGGAACCCTAGCCCAAACACTATCCAATCACAACACTAGCCCCAAAATCTAGAACCACTAGGAGACCAGGACCTTACAGCCAATCTTAGCCCTAGTCCAAGCATCCCAATCAGTTCAAAAACCCTGATCTCTACGTCCAATAAAGGCCTTAGCCCTGCCAGTAGTCCCAACCCAAGTCCAAGCAACCAATGGTACAGGTAGCCTTAGTCCCTACTTCCAATAGAAAGCCTAACCCTACTCTTAGTCCCACAACTAGTTCAACAACCAATCACACCAGAATCCATAAATAGTTACTTCCAATCAAAGGTCTAACCCTAGCCCTAAGTCCCACCCTACTCCCAACAACCAATAACATAGGAAGCCCTAGTCCCTACTTCCAATAGAAATCCTAACCCTAGCCCTAGTCCCAACCCTACAATGATTGAATCATAGACCCAGAAACCAATAAGAACCCTCAAGTACCCAACCAATGAGGACATTAACCCTAACCCAATAGAAACACCAGATACAACCACCACTCAGTGTACACATGTGCCAACCACAAGCAGACCATATAAGGTCCCAGCGACCTCAGACAAGGTCTGCTGCTCTGGGGGTGGGGGCTGGGCAGCTGCTTCACCTGTTCAGAATCTCCTAGGAGACCAGACAGGCTCAATCCACACTTTGGACTTCTGCAGGTAAAGGCTTCACTAACTCGAAATCTAACAATACTGTTTGAATAAAACGTTACTCCCCCTGCTGGCCAAAAAAAGAAGTGCACATAAAGGGAAAACGTTTTTTAAACTTTTGTTTTGGGAAGAGACAGCACTAGTCTGTCTCCTTGCCACTTCCTGGACTCTGCTGAGTGGATGCAAAATGCCATCATGCACATTAGTTTCATAACTGTCCGGGATTGGACCTTCTAGTAGAGGTGAGCTTGCTCTTTTGCATTCACCCTCTTGGGCAATGAGTAGGCATGTGCAGTCTGAGTTTAGTGTTTCTTCCAGAAATACTTTCTCAAGCTCTGGGTGTGGAGATAAGTCTTGTGGTTATGGTGAATCCCAGTTGTTGTAGCGTGGAGATGAAAGTTTGTCTTTCTTGTGGGCTCTTGGGTCTCAATCTTGCCTTCACTAGTCAGTCGTATACTTGTCTGTGTGCGGCTACTGCCGCCAGGCATTTTGTGAACACCCTTGGTGCGGGGTTTTAAGCCAAAAGGTAGAACCTTTAACTGGTAGTGTACATTGTTTAAGATGTATCTGTGGTGCCGCCTGTGCCTTTGGTTTATTGGTATGTGTAGGTAGGTAACCTTTAGGTCTATGGTGGCCATGTAGTTACCCTTCCTTAGGATGGTGAAAAGTTGTAAAGTTGCCATTGTGAAGTGTTGTGTTTGTATGAATTTGTTTAAATACCGGAGATCTAGTATTGGTCTCAGTGTTCAGCCATTTATGTACTAGAAGGTATGCTGAGTAGACTCCTCATCACATCTCCCGTTGCAGAACTATTTCTTTCTATGGCTCGTTTCGAAGAGCTCTGATGGTTTGAGTGGAGTTAGGAAAAGAAACAGGATTATAGATCACTAAATGGCGGAATAGATGCACAGCATGTGAATCCTGAAAAGGATTCATGCTGCAAAACCCTCATTTTTTGTATGCAAAACTAAGTATGGAAAGCTATTTTCATTTTATAACTCCACAAAGAAAAATCACATTCGAGGAGCATTAGAATGCATTTCAAACTAGAGGCAACAGGACTTGGGTTCCAGGAAGAAAATGTACACCGTGCATGGGCCATGCTCAAAACCAAAATAATGTATTCTGCCGCATGATGCTGGTTAGTAAATGCATTAAATTAGTGCTTAGTTCTAAAAACATAGCAAAATAATATATTGCATTTAATATTTGTATTTGAAACGATTGGGTTCCCCTATATACAAGCTTGTTTTCTTATTGTTAGAAAGAGAAGACAAAGTTAAAGTGAACATTCAAATCGAAAACCAAAAACATCTTCATAAAACGGACATCGAAATAGAATTACAACAAATTAGTTCCTAATATCCTACCTTTTATCCATGGAAAATAAGTAATTAGCAATGTTATTGTTTTAATATCAGGAAATAACAATATGCTAAGTTAATCATATATTTCATAAAAATGAAATGGTGGCAATCATTCATGAGAAAACTAAATGCAAACATACCTGTATTTTTTTCCAAGAATGTTCCGGATACTGCTTCTCAAACAAGGGAATGAATTCATCGCAATGAACCTAAAATGCATTTCAGATTGTAAGATTGGCCTTCAAAATATGCACAAAATCACATGCTTATATACAGTGCCTTAAAACTTTGGCACCTTTGACAGTGAACTGAAAAGTATAATTTCTCATGCAGTACCATACCACACTAACTACAAAATCAACTCAATTTTGGGCCATTTTTCCTGGAAAATAGTTGTCCAGCATTCAAGAAACAAACCTTTTGTAAATTTGCCAAAGTTAAACAAAATGGTTAAAAAAATGTCTGACAGCATGCGCAAGGAGCAGCCGCTTCCAATCACTTCTCAATACCGCAATCAGTTTACTCAACCACATATCTCAAATGCTTAAAAAAAAAAAACTATCTAACATTGCAATAGGGAAGAAAGGGCAACATTCCTGAAAATAACTTACATTCCAGTTAATGATGTTAGTTTTTCATTTTGCTCAACATCATCTACTGAACTGAATATTATTAAGACTTTATCTGCAACAACTGCAATACATGATCACAGCCCCCCACCTACCGCCCCTAACCCATTATAAATGTTTCTGCATGGCATGTTCCTTTCTTTTTTTTAAATCCAAACTTTCAGCTCACCTGTTTCAATTCTATATTCGGAGCATAATTCATAACAGTAAAATGCTTCTCGTAGTCATCCAGGTCATTTAGCGCAAACGGCCTAGCAAAGAAAAAATATTGCACTGATCAGTGAGCATAGTTAAACACCCTGAACACAAGTGTGTGTGTCTGTGTCTTGTGAAAGATATTTTTGGAGGAACATTACCTGTTTGAGAATCTTAACCAGAAGACATCATATACATACAGCTTCAGTGGCTTTACAGACCGTAGGAGCACTATGTAACGAATGTCAAATTTCACCAATCCTACATCTTCACGGTCAAACAATACGGGATCCTCAATATACTTGGACACAATCTAAAGCAAGAACAAGAAATAACGAATGACAGCCCTGTAATCATGAGGTTAGTGGACCACTTCAACAATTGCTGCACAATAGTAGGAAGATAGATAAAGCATAGCGGAGAGGCCCAAATATTAAGTGTCTTGTCCCAGTCTACAAATGAGATTGTTGCATGTTTGATTTATATTGAGTATGAATCAACACTGCATGCAGGTACAACAGAACACTAACCCACATACTTATTCATAAATTATGAAATAACAAACATAAGCAATTCTATAGAGCAATGGCCATTTTATTCCTGGAAATAGAACTGTAGGGAGGACCTCTTTTTGTATGATCACCCCCCAAGTTTGACGCTGCTCATTTTTCAACTCTGTAGTGCACTGGGCACTGCTGTCCAGGCCCCAGTGCATGTGCTATAACCATCAAAGGGTGTGCATGATTGGCAACTCCCTGAACGGCTTATTTTACTTGCCTATAAGTCCCTAGCGTATGGTACAAGAGGTACCAAGCACAATGAAGTTAAATGTCACTAGTGGACTGCCGCACTTAATTGTGCCACCACTACAGCGACTGGGGTGAAAACATGACTCTAGGCCTTCCACTGCACCCTTGTTGACCAGCGTTACAACTTCCCACTCGCCATAGCAAAATATACCCTTTCTGACATGTCAAAAAATTACTTTTTAATATTAATTCATCCCTGGGGAGGGCCTTGGTAGCCCATCAAGGAGGGTGCTTAGTATTAAAAAAAAGGCATGTTCCTCTTGTGCTTAACCTGACCTGTCAAATAACGAAATTGCTGTTCTCACTGTATCAAAGCCGGTGGTCCTATTGGCTAACATTTAGTTTCTCTAGTCAACATGCTGAGCGTCAACTACCAATTGACAACCACCAAATATATTACTCCAAGGTATCAAATTAATTGTTACATTAAACTGGACTAACTGCTGAGATTGGATTTGAGGGAACTTTTAAGAGAAAGGCGACTTTAGAATGTCAGTCCTTTTGAGAAGGTAGGAATGGACATTGTTGGTCACCTAAACCCTCCAACTGTCTCTGGAAACAGATTTATCTTAGAAGTAGTAGACCATGCCACCAGATATCCAGAAGCCATTCTGTTAGGACAGTCAATGCCCCTGCAGAAGCTGGAGCCCTACTTGGCAAGTTTACCCGGGTAGGGTTCCCTAAGGAGGTCATTTCTGATAGGAGTCCCAATTTCATGTCTGCATACCTGAAAGCTAGGTGGATTGAATATAGTGTTACACGTTCACCATTTGGTTGAGCAAATGGTGAACTTGTAACAAATCATGAAAGGTAGGATCATGGCTTTGCCTGACAAAGGAGGAGATGGGATGTTCTATCATGCCTACAATTTGCTTACAAGGAAGTTCCTCAAAGGGATGAGATTCAACCCCTTAGGTCTTTTCTTTGGGCACCTTGTGATGGATCCCTTGAGAATGGTTAGAGGGTTGGGAGAAACCCCTTAAAGAGCTGAAGCAGGACGTAGTAGACTATATACTAGGCCTGCTGTCCCGCTTGGCAGAATATGTGAAGAAGGAAAAGAAAATAAGTTACATACCTGTAACTGCAGTTCTCCAGTATTAGTATCTTTCATAGAGTCACATGCGTGAATCATTCCCCCTCGAAGTGCGAGTCCAAGGGTACCATAGCAAAGGAGTATGCATCACTTGCATAGTCTATAATGACAATGGAAAAGGCAGTTTAATAGCCTACGTCCTTTTTTTAAATCATGAACTTTTACCAATTAGGAGACAGCACACCCAACAGAGAGTGAGTCCTTCAGATTATCAAGCACAAGTGGGAAAGCCTTTCAGGGGAGGAGGGTGGGTTGCATGCAAATCTTTGAAAGATACCAATACAAGAGTATTTTTTGAGGTCCTGGCCACTTCCCTTGGATTTGCAGGTCCTGTAAGTGGCTTCCCTAGCCCTCTAAGGAGGAATTGGCTGTGATGATGAAGTCTGGTACTAAAATCAAGAATGTGAGGAGTTTTGAAAGATGAGATATTTGAGACCACGACACCAACATTTCTAGCATCTTTGGGTTGATGTTTATTACGTTTTTTAACAAGCCTTCCGATTGGATCCATTGCGCTTGCAGCTCCCCTTGCAATGGCCTCATCTTCAGTAATGACTTGTACAACCACACTGAAACAGTCTTTCTTTTAGAAATCTTTAAGGCTAAGTTTGTTAACCATCACCGTCTGTCTTGCAGGAAAAGGCTTTGTTTTGGTTTGTATCCAGGTCGGTTCCCAGAAACATTATTGTTTGACTTGGGATACTCGAGAATTTTGAATAAGTCACTGGGAGGCCTAGTCTGTGAAACAGTGAGAGGGAAGCTTTGGAGGATTGCTGTGGTGAGGAGGCTTTTAGCAGCCAGTCATCTAGGTAAGGGAATACCTGATGACCTTATTTTTGTAGTGTGGGTGCTACCAGAGGGAGACTTTTGGTGAATATGCGAGGAGCTGACTTGAGGCATAATGGGAGGACTGTGAACTGGTAATGGGCACCAGCCACAGTGAAGAAGAGCTATTTGCAATGCTTGGGATGTAAGGGAATGTGGAAATACACATCTTGTAAGTCTATAGAGGTAATGTAGTCTCCGCTGTTCAGTAGATGCATGATGTCAGAGAAAGTCAAGGATGGGTCTCCACTCCCCCGTTTTCTTTCGTAGAAGAAAAAAAACTGGAGTGGAATCCCTTACCCTTCTGGGAATATGGGACCTTTTCTATTGCACCCTTGGCCAGCATTTGGAGCGCTTATTTTCTCAAAAAGTGAAGGTGGGTGTGCTCCAGCCAGGGGGTTGTTTGGTGATCTCTGTACAAACTCCTGAGTAGGTCCATAGTTTAAGATTCAATACACATTTGTCTGATGTTACCTCTCTCCATTGAGCAAGGTAGTTGGAAATATTTGCACCCACGTGATGGAAACGAGTGGATGTATCAATCACCTGGTCTAGATCACTTTTTACGACCTGCATTTCGACTCTGGCTTTGCCCTTGTTTGTTATAGGCCGCCAAGGGTGATTGACTGTGTGCCCGATGTTGGCAGGCAGGTTTGTATTGGGAGTGTAAGGGTTGACATTGCTGAAAGTGTCATAACCTCCTCTACGTTGGGAAACCTCTTCCTCGAGCCCCCAAAAAAGCAAATGTTTAAACTGAAGGGCGCCTAGGGACCTATCGGTATCTGTGTCCATTTTTATCACCAATACCATTTCATCTATGCGCTTTCCAAACAAGGTTTCTCAGTCATAGGCCTTATCCAATATGTCCGATAGTCCTTCTGGCCTAAAACACGTGGTTTAAGCAATCCTTGGCGTCTCAAGACCACTGCTCCAACTAATTAGCAGAAGCCTGCGGAGGCGATGTCCATTGCGCAATCTATAATCTCAGAGGAAGCGCGCTCACTCTACTAAAGGACCTTACTTGCTTCTGACTTTTTACCCTCAGGCACAAAGTCGACTAGGCTGCTGACATCAACCCACATTTGCAGATCAGAACTACCCAGGAACGCTAGTGAGTTGGCCGTTTGAACAGTGATAGACATGAGGAAGAACCTCTTCCCTATGTTGTCAAAGCACCTGCCTTCTTTGTCTGGTGGCGCAGAGATGAGAGAGGATGGATTTTTAGAGCGCCTCTGCGTCACTTGTGAGATCACAGAATTCGGTTTGGCATGACCTGTGAGGCAAGCGGGGAATCCTCAGCAGCCTTGTACTGTGTCCATGAGAGGGAGCACTGCCACTACTGTAGCTGGGTTTCTCAATCTTAATCCCTTCCTCCCAGAACTAGTCAATGATGGGATGGCCCTTACTGACTTCCATGCTTGTTTCTTGAATTTATAGAGACAGAAGTCTGACTGTTTAATGCAGGTTGGGAGATGCAGCACGGTCCATAATGTTATGAAAGCATCTGATTTCCTCTGGACAAGAATCTGAATGATGTGGTGGTGGAGACAATGAAGTGGGAACAAGGTAGTTGTCGTACTCCTCCTGTGGGGTTTGTGGTTCAGGGATCTCTCCTTCTCCCCTTTCATCTTCTGAAGATGTTGGTTCATCTCTTGATGGCGCCGCTATGTTAGACACAGGTGTCATTCTGGGCGTCATAGGTGGAGGAATGTGCCTTGCAGTAGTCAGAGTAATAGGTTAAGTTGGTACTACTAGATGTTACTGCGGAGGGTCGGAAAACCTCTTTCTGTACTTTTGCAGCAGGGCCTGCAGATCTTAGACTAGCAACATGGGCAAATGTACTTCATCATACCTGGGTTGCGGATAAGGAAGGCATTGATAATGCTCATAATGCCTCTTGGGAGGCGCATAATATTGATTGTAATAATGCTCTTCCTCGTCATCCTGGTATTTGACCTGAAGTTCTGATGGGCTGTGCATTGCCCTGAAAGGCCCGTTGTCATCCAACTCGTTCAGGTCTAACAGGTGACTAGGTGGCAGTGGTGAGAACTTGCTTGGAGATGTCAACTCAGGTCTTAAATCTGTTTTGTAGATCTTTGTAATTTTTTACATCATCAACTGTCCCGTTGATGTCTGCAAAGTGATTTTCGGCATGGACAGTAGGAATTCAGTTGTCTGTGTTGCCGCCGACAGTGCCATTGGGAGTAACACTGAAGTCGACTGTGCCATATTAGATGACAGTATTCTTGTTAACGTGATGGGCGAGTTGACTGCTGTGGTCGTCGTGGTCTGAGACAATGGTCTTGTGGACGAGACGGTGGTGACCGTCGACTTTACCAGTGTCGACGATGACAGTATTCTTGTTAACGTGATGGGCGAGTTGACTGCTGTGGTCGTCGTGGTCTGAGACAATGGTCTTGTGGACGAGACGGTGGTGACCGTCAACTTTACCAGTGTCGACGATGATGATGTTGTCGACGGGGCTTTGAGAGGATTTTTATTCCTCAATGTTGACGGTTCAGAGGAGGAAAAACGCTGACATTCCCCTGTCTTCACATATGGAGTACTGGGTCAAGAGGAGGCTGCCTCAGTGGAGATGAGTTTTCTTTTCTTCTTTCTCAGAGGGTATTTATGGCGAGTTTTTAATGACTTCCTGGCTTCCTCAGATATTCCCCTGTTCAGTTAATCTTGATCATGTAGGTCTTCTCACAGACATGTCACTGTCTTTCTCAGAAGTGGTAGATCTCAAGAGTTTTAAGCCTTCTGTAGCCACATTAGTAGCTTCCCCTCTGTGTCCTTTAAGATCTTAGAGGAAAAAGTGCAACATTTTGCAGTGATTTACCTGATGTTGAGGGTAGGTGTATTAACGACATACTTTACGTGGATCGTCCACATGTAGCCATTTCTTTTCACAGGTTTTGCAAGATCTGAAGAGGCCTTTGTTAGAAGTATTAGACATAGTTGTAGATAAATCTTCAACTCTAAAAAGAAAAACTGAGCAGAGCTCAGAGAGACTTCCCTTCACATGATGTGTGGTAGAAAATCTGAGGAAATCTGCCTCTATTGAGAGTGTTCTAGTGGGGGCGGTCTCCATATTAGTTATAGCTCAAGCGTGATCCTTTTTTTAAAAGGACATAGATAGGCTATTAAACTGACTGTTCATTGCCATTACAGCTTATGAATTTTTATTATTGGGGGTAAATCTGTTTTTATTGGGTTTTATGATTAGTGCAGCATACGTCATATTAGAAATAAGCAGTATTGGGCACTTCAATGAATATATAATACGCAGCATAGACAAATAGCATATGTACATTACTCGCACAGAGTAGCGTACTGAATGGACAAGTATGAAACTGACCGATACATGTGCAGCATAATAATCATGTCACAGTCTACAAGGAGAATATCCACTAAGGTAGAAATGCTGGCGAATGTCCGTTGCCGCACACATTGCATATACTGTCCCATAGAGCCAGCAGGATACTGACGCTCGTTTGCAGTTGAGTGCCTATGACAGATTCACTGTTAAACAACAAGAACTAGGACATGTGCATACAAAAGAAAGGAGCGAAAGGAAAAAAAACTGCACAATGTGCTTAACCAAACATACAGCCCGTAGCCCACTCCCTTTCATGTTACCACACATAGTATGATCCGTGGCCCATGTGTACAGTAACGGCTAGCTGCCGCCCCATGTCTAGAGCCTGCATCAGTTGAATGCACCATGGTAGTTTGTGTTTGCCAGTAAGAGAGTGGCGCTGCGCATGCGGCTCTACTGCCTACAAATCTGAGTGTTGTCCAAGGCTGGCGCACCTGGGAGGTCTATGGGCGTCGTGTCAGGGCTGCACTAGAGCTCGAGGTGCATTGTGTCTCAATAGTTGGCAATGAGGACACTGCGTAGTCCTAGCGTCTCCTCATGCCTAATTGCTAAACTTTCCGCTATGGCCCACGCAAGCATAGACTGGCGCCAAGCTTGCACATGCGGAGGGTCAGGCGCTTTCCATCTCTTACTAACCAGCCGCTTGGCCACTATCATCCCCACATATAAATATCTGGACAGGACCTTCGTGCTGGGGGTTCTACGAAAATTGTGCAGTAAATATGTAGGCCAAGTGAAGGGTAGCTCCCGGTCAGTGCACTCGTGCAGCAGGGTGGCCACTCCCCTTCAGTATTCCTCCATCCTGGGGCAAGCCCAGAACATGTGTAGCAGATCGGTCCCTATTTCTGCACACCGCTGGCAAGCTGCATCTCCGCGGTGGAAGTATTGGTTGATTTTCGCAGGCGTGAGATATGCTCTGTGGACGATGTAAAGCTCTATCTGCCTAAAATGCATGTTCCTAGGGATGCGTGTGGAGCTCTCAAGTACTGCGACCCACTCGGTCAGTGAACTTGTTACCTTGGTATTTAAATTCATATGAAAGTCAGTGTTATTTTTATAAATTTGTGCCAGATTTCATTATTGGGCATGTCACAATTACTGCATTTGTGTGTGCAATAAATGCTTAGCACTACCGTCTGATCAGCCCAACTGCTCATGCACACTTTATTTATCACATGCACCACTAATCTTTGGAACTCAATACCCCTTCATCTCAAGGAAAAAACAGAATTGTTCTCCTTTCAGAAAGCTCTTACAACATGGCTTTTTAACAGTCAGAGCATGTGTTCCAGGTCTATCAATAAAGTTGCCTGTTTTTGGATTAGTATCTATCTTCAGAGTTATAGCACCGACCATTCCGCAATTACACCTACATTCAAATGGAAAGCCTTTTCCTTCAAAATTGAACTACGCAATAGCTACCCTTTAAATTGTCTCCTTATAAACTGCCCGCCGGCCCCAGAGCAAGCTTTACCCGAGCTATTACTCAGCTTCAGAATTGCAAGGTTTAGTTCTCAGACTACTCTGTTCTCAAAGGTTTTAGCTTTCACTTGGACAATATCTTAGACAAGGATTCGAATGATCTCATAAACCCAATGACCAGTACAGGCTTCGATCAGGTTAACAAGGACCTAGCCTCTGCGGCAGGACACCTGCTTTATGTCACTTTCACAGACAACCCTTGTCTCGTGGCCCTCAGGTGAGGAGTTTCAGCCGGGAGCTCCCGGCTAGGGATTGCGTTTTGGCTTAAATCCCCTGAAACCTTCCCCCTCCAAGGAACTTTCTACATACCTGGGGTCTTGTTTGTCGGCGCTGCTCGCCTCTCTGGTCTCCCGCATTTGGACTTGAGACCTTCCGTGGAATCCAAGTCGATGTTTTCTGTCCACTGAATCGGAGCAACATGGCCGATGTCCAGCTATAGAGGAAATCCGCTCCGGTTCACCGCCTCAGCCGTCACCTACCCAGCCGGACATTGGGCACAGTGCTCCTCATCACTTCGCTGGTTCACCTTTCTTACCTCGCCTTCTCGTGAACTCCTGTGGGGCTGCCGGTTGCTTGTCCGCTGCGTCCCCAAGTCTCTTGGTTTGACCATTTACCGTAATGTTTAACCTAATACTACCTACTTCTTCTCTAAAGGTGAATTCGACATGAAAGATGAACTTCTGCTGCCTTTGGCATACATTGATATAGCTGACTTTGGCATACATTGATATCGCTGAATTTAATGCTTCCTCAGAGACAGTAGGCTCATTTTCTCTAGCAATTTGGAGACTGCCACCTTGGACTATCACACCTGGATCGATTCTGTAGTAAACATCCTAGTGCTTGCAAGAACCTGCAGTAATCGCAGTCATGCCCTCCGAGCCTTGGTTTGCAGAAGAAATCAAACTCCAAAAACAGTGCCGCAGTTGGCATTAACAGAGGTGGAGCTAAAAGTAAAATACCTCGGAGAAATTAACATACAGACAAATGAGAAAACGCAAAGGGCTGATTTTAAAAGCGAAAACCAACTATTTTACAGACAAGATAAATTCAGCACAAAATACTCACAAAGAATTTGCCACAATTCAGAAACTAGCTGAACTCGTGGATAAAAGAACTCATCCGTCAATCAAGTGCTCTGTAATCTATGAGCTTTTTTCTTTCAAGATCAATTTCTGACATCTACAAAGAGTTCTTAGTGAATGAAAATGTGAGTGGGTTGTCTTTATAATAATAACCTACCTGCCTTTGGCTATCGCACCAACTCCAATCAGCACCCTCTAGAGTGCATGTCCTAAACCAACTTGGCCACCTTATCTTCCTTCTCACCCATTACACTGGTGCATGTTCTCAAACTACTTCTTTTGGCAAAGTCTGGATTGCCAGGTGTGCCATACGTCAGCTGGTGGATGTTGGAGAACTGCCTGAAATTGAACTCGAGTAAGACCGAGGTACTTCTCCTTAGCTTAAACACCTCTAATTAGTGGCTCCACAAACTTGCAAAGCTCCCAACACACATCATAAAAGCAAATAATCTGGGAATAATCTTGGACATGTCTCTATCCTTTAAGCACCAGATTAACGTCACTGTCCCTGCAACTTTTACACCCTAAATATGCTCAGGAAAGTCTTCTCATTTATAACCAACGATCTCCAAAAAACAGAAGTCTCTGTTCTTATCCTTTTTAAACTAGACTTTTGCAATGTCCTCTTTGTCAGTCTGCAGAAAGTACTTGCTAAGTTACAGGTTCTCCATAATGCCACAACTTGACTTTTGGTAGGGATTCCCAGGCATCAGTCTCCCTCCATTGGCTCCCTGTGAAGAAACAGATTTTAAAGCCTTGTATATTCAGTTCAGGGTCTTGCACAACTCTGGAACCGAGTACTTAAAACACCAGTTCCACTGGTATGCTCCATCTAGAACTCTTTGCTCTTCCACTACAACCTTGTCGAGGTTGCTAGATTTCAGTTCATACTGGGAAGGCAGAAGTTTTATTACCGCTACTGCTAAATTGTGGAACCCTCTTCCCTCCCATTTAAAAAATTCCTTTTTTTACTCTATAGGTACTTATCTGTAATAAGTACTAGGTTTTATCTGCAACTCCTTTCGGTCAAATCCCCTCTCTTATTAGCGCCTAGACGCCTCCATCCAGGCAGTAGTTTGCGCTTTATAAATAAAAAAATAAAATAAAAAATGAACTTTTTACACCCAGTTTCTTGATTTCTCTCCTCTACTTCCTTTTTTATTATTTCCTTCTATCTCTATTTCTTTCTTTCTCTGCTTTTTTCTCTTCTTTCTTTAACGCTTATTCTTTCCTCTTCTGGTCTCTTCTCTTGTATTTGTTTCTTGTACTTTATTATCCTCCTTTCTTCCTCCACAGTCATTTTTACCATGTCCCTGCTTTTTTTTCTTATTTTATTTCTTATTCTCTTCCCTATTGTTTCTCTAATTTTTCCATTCCTTACTCTGCAGCCTTTTCTCGTTTTTTTCTTTCTTTGCCTCTTTTTTTCTGTCATTTTCTTCCTAATTCCTCCTCCAACTTTTCTTTGCCATTCTTTCTTCCTCTCATTTCATTCATTCCTTTCAGTTACACATTTTTCTTCCTATTTTCTTTTCAATTTTGTTTTCCTTCATAGATTTTCTTCGACTCCTTTATCTAGTTATTTTTCCTCATTTTGTTTCTTATTTTGTTTGCTTTCTTTCCCAGTCTTTATTTCCTATCTCTTGTCTTTTTCCCCTCATTCTTTTCTTTGCCTTTCTCTTCTCTCTCCGCCTCTTCCATCTCTCACATTCTCCTCCTCTCTTTCTATTTCGCGCTCGTTCTCATTTTTGTTGTCTAAAGAGCAACGGGGCAAAACTGATCCTTAGGGATCCCAAATGAAAAGTTGTTGGGATACAGCTTTTGTAACATTAATACTGTATGATCCATGTAGCAGGAATGGGGTCTGCTAGACGCAATGTTTAACTTATTTGGCCTCTGTGTACATTTACCCAATCCCTATGTCAGGCAGTAGCTCGCAAAGGGTTTCGAAGATCGGAAGTAGCACGCACTATAGGAAAGGTTAAAGACCTCGGATATATATATTTGCTATTATACATTATGACCATTGTAAGCACTGGAAGTAATTAATGCGATGAGAACCTAACTTAAGGCTTAGCGCTACAACCGATCTTTCCCATTTGTTACCTTACCTTGGGCATACTTTCTCTCTGTCTGATGATGCAGTCAAGGCTGTTGGTGATGTGAGTGTCCAGGCTTCTTGCCAAATTCCAGGGTTTGCAGATCCAATGATTGTCTTCTCCTCTAAAAAAAGAGAGGATTCAATTACTTGTTTTAGGCATGTGGATGAAATCTTTATGATGGCTATGAATTCACTGTAACGCTTTTCTCTCAGTTAAATTCCTCTGTAAAAATGTAAAGGCTTCCAGTGAAAAAGTGTATCAAGCTCAATCTTACAAAGCAGGTCACGACTAAGTGCAAGAGTTAGGATACTCTTGTGAAAATAAATTGTCATCAATTGTCATCTGATCAGACTTCATCACAACTAACACTCCCCTAGACGGTCCACCACCTTGCTCTTAAGCCATGTGGCAAGATACCTTTTTTTTGGGATAGAATTCGAAGGTCTAATTTAAAAAAAAAAAATCTTCCCTAAATTTGAAGAGGTTTTCCTCATATGGATAGGAAATTACCCTTACAGATTAAATGACTGCATTTTGTATTGGTACTGCATATTCTATTATTTTAGTGTGCTGAAGACTTACACATTTACTCTATTTAGACCAATCTCAACAGATTCTCAGGTCGGACAACAAAGATGACGATGGGAGTACTCTCCTAGAACCCTAAATATTTTTTTTTGGATTGCATAAAATATATGAACTGTTTGGAGATATTGAATTTATATCTTAATAGATGACGGATGGAAACGGGACTCATGAGGAGAATCGATTTTATCTGGTTTTACGCTATATTGGGCCATAAACAGGTCATACCTGGAATGTGGTGTACTTTTGCGCGTGGATCTTTTATACCCCGATTAAGTCATTGGCTGATGGTTTCCCGTGACGAAACACGTGTCGGCTTGGTTTTCTGGCTACATTTTGTATGATTCCGATCAACATTATATGAAGAATGGCTATTTGATGGAAATTTCACGATTATGAAGAGAAAAATAAGAAAAATAAAGGAATTTATTGATTGAACTTTGAAAACAGATAACATTTTGATTTAGTCTCTTTTCTCTTGAACTTATTATATTTTGTGCTGTGCTCGGGAACAATAACTTGTTTATTGTATATTCTCTGTGACTACACAGAGGATTATTTGGAACGTAGGTGGCCGTTACCTTTTTGTTCTCACTTATTATGTGATTTACTACTAACGCATTGGTTTTGCGCAAGATATAACCCAGCCACGTCTAGTAGCCTATCAACACTCATACTAGCCCACTTATGCAGACCTGCACTGCTGCAGAATGAGCCAGTATGCACTGGGCGTCATTTCAGTGGCTTATTCCGGATTGGGAACAAACTGCTTTGATGCAAACAAAGCACAGGAGCACCTGGGCAGGGTTCCAGATCGAATACTTGCTGCTCAACACACCTCCTATGACACTGACCAGCATTTCCCCTTCTTTGGTCGATTGCCAGTTTGCCGTCCATCCTATGTATTACTGTTACTTCTGATTTGGTTTCCACGCTCGTGTGTGCACAAAATTACAGTCATCGTATAAGAGTCAATATCTCATTTCTAGTGGCAGTACAGAGCAAGCTGAAAACCTCTAGAGCATAGGGATGCATTCAATTTCTATCACCATGGCACGACCCGGCAGCTTTTCTTGGACTACATGGAATATTAAGGGGATGCAATCGGTGACCAAACAATATAGAATCTATTCCCTTCTTGAGTGTAAGGGCAGGGGCACATAACTCAGCTTCAAGAATTTAACAATGCTAGCAGAAGGCGCCAAGCTTCAGAAGCATTTATGGGGTCAAGCCTTTTCTACCAATATTTTTGCCTAGGACTAGAGGCCCTGATTTGTGTAAAGATGGGCATTCCTTTGGAGTGAAACCTAGTTGTAGGGAATGGGGAGGGAAGATTTGTCCCGGTGGTGGGCAAGTTAGATGGAACTCCAGACATATTAGGAAGCATTTGTGCGCTCAACATAGACCAAAATACATTCCGGAATCATTTGTCAGAGCAGCTACTTCAGTAGATGCATATTCCCTGAATTCAGGGGTTGTGCTTGATGTCTGACGTGTAAGGTCACATTGACTCCCCTCAAACCCAGACAGTCATAATGCCAATGCACTGTCACTCTGGCTTAAGCAATGGTCACGAAGGATATGTGGAGGTTACACAACCGTGGATCAAACTTTATTCATTTTATTCCCCACCCGCCCCCTGGAATGACCTATATGAGTGGCTGGCTTGGCTGTCCCACTTTGATCTGCCCGCTATCATCTTCTTTGATTAAGCAGGCAGGAAGATATTCGACCACAACCATTATATGATAAGCTTAACAAAGATCATCCTTAGCTCCTAAAGGCGCCTTGAAAGCCCCATGTTAAAAGATGCAGCATTATGCTGCACCCTAATTGAAAGAATGCATCATTCTGAAAATGACACGACAGGTCATCAGGTGGAAGGGCTCTTAAGTAGGTTTTAAGACTAGATACATGTGCAATAAGCTTCTATATGTGCAAATGTCTTCAAAGGTTTATATTATTTATGCTTGCAATTCCTCTACTACCCCTCATGGTTTACTTGACATATTTTGACAACAAAAGATAAACTTCTTTGAAACAATCTACCAGTTATTTGCTGCTAAACACCCACTTGTGTTCTGCCCTTTAAATCTCTTATAGTAATAAATTCAATCCCTCCAAACTGCATTCTCAAAATGGCAAAGAATCAGTGTGAATATGAGACTACAATGGACGCTTCGACAATGTACAATATATACCTCCTGCACAAAAAGACTTCTGCGCATGCAAAAAGAAAACAAATAGTCAGGTTTGCTTAAGCATCTTATTAAGTGACCTGCATCTCAGATGAGGGTAATGCATCCAAACAGCTGTGTTGAATGGTCGTATCTTCTCACTATTCTTTTTCTCTATTCATTTTCAACGTCAGTCATTCTTTAACACCTGAACTACAACAACTCGCTTTATGTCAGTCTTTCCTCTTTATTTGCAGGTCTGCCTTCATCGAATTCACCACGTAGTTGTTTATCTTGTTTTCCGGCTGCCTGTAAATATCTCTTACTGCATATCTTCTCTTCATTGGCACCCTTTTGCTAAAAGAGTAGTTTTCAAAAATCTCTTTAATTCACGCTTACTTCCATAAATCTAAACTATGTGCTAAATATCATCAATGGACTTCTTTATGGACGTTCCATCGCACATTGTTTGGCACCACTCTGTTCATATCATGCAGCCCAATCACTGAAAGCTCCATTATTTCGTTTTCTTATAAAATCATCTTAATTCCAGGCTATACTTATCTCATTAAAGCGGTGCATCTGCATTGCCCTTCAGGGAGATTCTGCACTTTACAAATGCCAAAAGAACAAGCATTTGCAATGCAATAGGTCTCGCATTAGGAAAGTTTGAGCTATTGGTCTTGTAAATGACACATTTTTTATTTATGTGTTGGTTTTAAAAATAGCGAAATTAATAGCTTTGTCATTTACAATGCCAATACTTTTATCTTTTGCAAATGTGACACCTATAGCATTTGTAATGCAACAGGTTTTGTATTTACGTGACTTAGATGTATTGATATTACAATTAACAATGGCTTTTAATTTTTTTAAATAATTAATACTTAAATAAAAGTTATTGTAATTTAGAATGGCAATAGCTTAAACTTTTGTAAATAACTTTTGTGAAGATTATGTTCAGTGTATTTTATGGTGACGAAAATCCAAGAACAGAAGTGAAATATTAACATCTTTTTGCAACATTTGTAATAAAGCTTGAAACATTGAGAGAACATATTTGAACCAGTTGTTGTTGAATGGTTGCACAGATTGATGCTGTGGTGGCACGGGGTGATGCTGTGGCGTTCAGTGATGTTCTGGTAGCGCATAGTGATGCTGTGGTGCCATAGAGTGAGGGCGAAAGATAGCTAGAGTGAGGGCGAAAGATAGCTAGAGTGAGGGCGAAAGATAGCTAGAGTGAGGGCGAAAGATAGCTAGAGTGAGGGCGAAAGATAGCTAGAGTGAAGGCGAAAGATAGCTAGAGTGAGGGTAAAAGATAGCTAGAGTGAGGGCAAAAGATAGCTAGAGTGAGGGCAAAAGATAGCTAGAGTGAGGGCAAAAGATAGCTAGAGTGAGGGCAAAAGATAGCTAGAGTGAGGGCAAAAGATAGCTAGAGTGAGGGCAAAAGATAGCTAGAGTGAGGGCGAAAGATAGCTAGAGTGAGGGCAAAAGATAGCTAGAGTGAGGGCAAAAGATAGCTAGAGTGAGGGCGAAAGATAGCTAGAGTGAGGGCGAAAGATAGCTAGAGTGAGGGCGAAAGATAGCTAGAGTGAGGGCGAAAGATAGCTAGAGTGAGGGCGAAAGATAGCTAGAGTGAGGGCGAAAGACAGCTAGAGTGAGGGCGAAAGACAGCTAGAGTGAGGGCGAAAGATAGCTAGAGTGAGGGCGAAAGATAGCTAGAGTGAGGGCGAAAGATAGCTAGAGTGAGGGCGAAAGATGTATGTGGTTGAGAGTGTGGTTGAGAGTGTGGTTGAGAGTGTGTCTGTGTGGTTGAGTGTGTGGTTGAGTGTGTGTCTGTGTGGTTGAGTGTGTGTCTGTGTGGTTGAGTGTGTGTCTGTGTGGTTGAGTGTGTGTCTGTGTGGTTGAGTGTGTGTCTGTGTGGTTGTGTGTGTGTCTGTGTGGTTGAGTGTGTGTCTGTGTGGTTGAGTGTGTGTCTGTGTGGTTGTGTGTGTGTCTGTGTGGTTGTGTGTGTGTCTGTGTGGTTGTGTGTGTGTCTGTGTGGTTGTGTGTGTGTCTGTGTGGTTGTGTGTGTGGTTGTGTGTGTGTCTGTGTGGTTGTGTGTGTGTCTGTGTGGTTGTGTGTGTGTCTGTGTGGTTGTGTGTGTGTCTGTGTGGTTGTGTGTGTGTGTCTGTGTGGTTGTGTGTGTGTGTGTGGTTGTGTGTGCATCTGTGTGGTTGTGTGTGCATCTGTGTGGTTGTGTGTGCATCTGTGTGGTTGTGTGTGCGTCTGTGTGGTTGTGTGTGCGGTTGTGTGTGCGTGTGTGCGGTTGTGTGTGCGTCTGTGTGGTTGTGTGTGCGTCTGTGTGGTTGTGTGTGTGTGTGTGTGTGGTTGTGTGTGTGTGTCTGTGTGGTTGTGTGTGGTTGTGTGTGGTTGTGTGTGAGATTGTGTGTGTGAGATTGTGTGTGTGGGACAGGGAGATAAAGAAGGTGGTGGGGTGGAAGAGAGCAGCAGATCAGTACAGGAGAAGAGAACAGGGAGTTAAAGAAGGAAGCGGGTGGATGAGAGCAGCAGATCAGCGTAGGAGAATTGAACAGGGAGTTAAAGAAGGAGGCGGGGTGGAAGAGAGCAGCAGATCAGCACAGGAGAAGAGAACAGGGAGTTTAAGAAGGAGGTGGAAGAGAGCAGTAGATCAGCACAGGAGAAGAGAACAGGAAGTTAAAGAAGGAGGCAGGTGGAAGAGAACAGCAGATCAGTACAGGAGAATAGAAGAGAACAGGGAATTAGAGAAGGAGGTGGGTGAAAGAGCAGCAGATTAGCACAGCAAAAGAGAATAGGGAGTTAAAGAAGGAGGCGGGTGATAGAGCAGCAGATCAGCACAGCAAAAGAGAATAGGGAGTTAAAGAAGGAGGCGGGTGGAAGAGAGCAGCAGATCAGCACAGGAGAAGAGAACAGGGAGTTAAAGAAGGAGGTGGAAGAGAGCAGTAGATCAGCACAGGAGAAGAGAACAGGAAGTTAAAGAAGGAGGCAGGTGGAAGAGAACAGCAGATCAGTACAGGAGAATAGAAGAGAACAGGGAATTAGAGAAGGAGGTGGGTGAAAGAGCAGCAGATTAGCACAGCAAAAGAGAATAGGGAGGTAAAGAAGGAGGCGGGTGGAAGAGAGCAGCAGATCAGCACAGAAGAGAACAGGGAGTTAAAGAAGGAGGTGGGGTGGAAGAGAGCAGCAGATCAGCACAGGAGAAGAGAACAGGGAGTTAGAGAAGGAGGCAGGGTGGAAGAGATCAGCAGATCAGCACAGGAGAAGAGAACAGGGAGTTAGAGAAGGAGGCAGGGTGGAAGAGATCAGCAGATCAGCACGAGAGAAGAGAAGAGAACAGGGAGTTAGAGAAGGAAGCAGGTGGAAGAGAGCAGCAGATCAGCACCGGAGAAGAGAACAGGGAGTTAAAGAAGGAGGCGGATGGAAGAGAGCAGCAGATCAGCACGGGAGAAGAGAACAGGGAGTTAAAGAAGAAGGCAGGTTGGAAGAGAGCAGCAGATCAGCACAGGAGAAGAGAAGAGAACAGGGAGTTAGAGAAGGAGGCAGGGTGGAAGAGAGCAGCAGATCAGCATGGAAGACCAGAAGAGAACAGGAAGTTAGAGAAGGAGGTGGGTGGAAGAGAGGAACAGATCAGCACAGCAGAAGAGAACAGGGAGTTAGAGAAGGAGGTGAGGTGGAAGAGAGCAGCAGATTAGCACAGGAGAAGAGAACAGGGAGTTAAAGAAGGAGGCGGGTGGAAGAGAACAGCATATCAGCACAGGAGAAGAGAAGAGAACAGGGAGTTGGAGAATGGGTTGGTTGGAAGAGAGGGAGGGCGATAGATAGAGGGAGGGAGGGCTGTAGAGTGGTAGAATGAGGGCGGTAGAGTGGTAGAATGAGGGCGGTAGAGTGGTTGAATGAGGGAGGTAGAGTGAGGGCGGTAGAGTGGTAGAGAGAGGGCGGTAGAGTGGTAGAATGACGGCGGTAGAGTGGTAGAAAGAGGGCGGTAGAGTGGTAGAAAGAGGGCGGTAGAGTGGTAGAAAGAGGGCGGGAGAGTGGTAGAAAGAGGGCGGGAGAGTGGTAGAAAGAGGGCGGGAGAGTGGTCGAGTGAGGGCGGCAGGGCGGTAGAGTGAGTTTGTGAGGGCGGTAGAGTGAGGACGGTAGAGTGAGGCCGGTAGAGTGAGGGCGGTAGTGTGGTAGAGTGAGGGCGGCAGAGTGAGGGCGGCAGAGTGAGGGAGGGCGGCAGAGTGAGGGAGGGCGGCAGAGTGAGGGAGGGCGGCAGAGTGAGGGAGGGCGGCACAGTGAGGGAGGGCGGCACAGTGAGGGAGGGCGGCAGAGTGAGGGAGGGCGGCAGAGTGAGGGAGGGCGGGTGAGTGAGGGTAATTTTTTAGCACTGCATACTGAATGGCCTCTAGGCGCCTGCATGAACAGGATGCTGGTGAGAAGTAGTGATTTATTTGCAGTGCAGTCTCAATGCACTGTAGGCACTTGTATGGTAAGCGTATGATGTTGAGAAGTACCGAATGATTAGCACTGCATTTTGAAAGGCCTCTTGGCTCAGGCAAAGCGGCGACAATTCTGCAGGAAAAATATGTAAAATGCCTGCAGAAAGGAAAGGAGACCGGAAGAGAGGTGGAGAGAGAGGGGGGGGGGGCGTGGCGAAGGGAAGGAACTGACAGGGAAGGTGAGGGTCTGAGGCAGCAGAAAGGAAGGAAGAGTAAGAAGATGGAAAGGAGTAAGGAACAGAGGAAGGCTAATGGAGGGAGACAGGAATAATGCAGTGTCTAATTTGTAAAAAGAAAACAAGCGATCATGCTAAAGATGTATTGTTTCAATTGGTATGCGCCGCTCTTGCCATCATCAGGCAAAGCGGCGATGATCCTGCAGGAAAAATATGTAAAATGCCTGCTGAAAGGAAAGGAGATCAGAAGCGATGTGGAGAGAGGGGGGGGGGGGGGGGGGGGGGGGGGGGAGCTATGGCGAACGGAAGGAAATGACAGGGAAGTCGAGGGCCTGAGGCAACTGAAAAGACGGAGGAGAAAAGAAGATGGAACGGAGTTGGGAACAGAGGAAGGCTAATGGAGGGAGACAGGAGTAATGCAGTGCTTACTTTGTAAAACAAGCTCTCGGCATTGCTGTGGTGGGGGGGCGGGAGAGCGGAGCGGGAGCGCATTCCTTTGAAGTCTGATGCGGTGGGCTGGGGAGCGGCAGCTTTGAAGTCTGATGCGAGGCACAGACAAATGGTGGTTTGTGACGTGGCTGGTTTGTGCACGCGCAGAGGTCACATGAACTGTGGCTAATCCGTCGTTTTGGCAGACTTTTCGGACCGCTTACTAGAAATCTCGACAAACAAGCATTGCGAAAGCAGTGCTTTAGGTCGAGACCTAAAAATGTTAGTTACCCACTAAGCATCTGTTCACAACATGTAGTGCTATAGATTCACATGCTTAACATAATCCTGCCCTCTAGTTTTGGCATGCATATTTTTCTTCGAAGTCTTTCTAGTCACAAAGTAGTGGGACTCCTTCTCTTGCAGGTAATGCGCATAATCATTGAGTTCATTGTTATATTGTTTTCCCGAAAGACCGGTGAGGATAGAGTATGAAGAAAAGCATGGTGTAGTGAGAGGTCTAGGTCATAGGAGTTAGTGATAACACATACGTGTAACTGTAATAAACACAAGGGTCCAAGGAGGAGGATAGGTGCATGTGCATATACATCACTACACCCCACAAACAGATGCTTACTGGGTAAGTAACATTTTCTATTCGAGACATGTGGCTGTAGATACACATGCCTAGCATAGACTGTAAAGCAGTCCTTCTGATATATGCTGATACCATCCTTGACTGTGTGTTGTTGCTGCTAGTGCTCGCGCACCTGTTATCTGCACTTTAGTTTTTAGAAATCACTCACAAAGTAGCTTTTAACCTTTTAAGATGTCCACAGTAATTTCCCTGTAGTGCACTCGAGCCCTGGCTGTGTTCCCCTGTTAGAGTGGGCCAGTCACGTCTGTGGGTCAGCGCTCTAGTTTTCTTGGCCATTTCTGGTATATAGCATCACGGTGGCCCAACCGGGCAGCGCTGATACATGCTGCTACCATCCTAGACTGTGTGTTGCTGCTGCTAGTGCTCGCGCACCTGTTATCTGCACTTTACTTTTTAAAAATCACTCACGAAGTTGCTTTTAACCTTTCAAGACGTCTACAGTAATTTCCCCGTAGCGCACTCGAAACCTGGCAGTTTCCCCCTGTTAGAGTGGGCCCGTCGCATCTGTGGGTCCGCGTGGCGGGCGCTCCAGAGGCAAGCCTGTCTGCGCCCGTCCGTGCACAGCGCCAGCCACTCGGTCGGTTTGAGGACCCACTACACCGGGAAACCTAATTACAGCTACACAGGTAAACAATTGAGGGCCATTGGTGAGCGGGTAGATAGAGAGGTAGATTGAGCTGTGAGGGACCGCTGGCCAGGCGGCTGATTTCATAAAAAAGGACTCCCTGAGTTGCGGTCTGCTCAATGTGAGGTCGCTACCAAACCACCATCTGGAGATTCAAATATTGTTGAAAACACATGATTTGGACGTCCTGTTCATGACCAAGACCTGGACGCACCCCGGGTCCAACTTAGAGTTAGGCTTAACATGCCCTCTGGGGTACAAAGCGTTCCACAAGCCAAGGTCCAGTGGTAGAGGTGGAGGGGTTGGGATCATCTTTAAAGAGATTTGAAATATATCGTCAATGGACATTGATGAAGTGATGACATCAAAATGTTGGGGTTTTCCCTGAAAGACCACAATGGACATTTTCTGACTAGCATGGTATGCCAGAGGCCCCCTGGAGCAGCAAGCCTTCAACACCAGATGAACTTGGCTGACGTATTCAGTAATATGGCACTGACTCATGCTAGATTGATCATTCTGGGAGATTTTAATCTGTGGGCTAATGATAGCCTGGATTCTGGTTATAACAACCTCATACAATCCTGTAAGAACCTGAATTTACTACAATGTATCACAGCACCTACTCATAAGTGGGGGCATGTCTTGGATCTGATCTTTGCCGGACAAGACCCGGTCCGAGTAGGATATACCCTACCGGTGGGCTGGTTTGACCACTACCTGGTTAAGTTTCAGGTGGTTAACCCCAGGCTGAGTGTAGTCACCAACAAGATGGGAGGAAGCTTTCTAGGTAGGGACTGGAAGAAACTTGTGAAAAGGGCCAAAACGTCGCTTGTTTTTCATGCTAATGGGTCCTTTGACCATAGGAAACAGGTGGAACAAAACTATATGCAGCTTTTTGTACACACATTACTGGAATGGTTGACCAAACTGCCCTGGTAAAAAACATCAGGAAACTGGGTAGACCTTCCGCCCCTTGGTACAATGAAAAACTGAGAACCCTAAAAAAGGAATGCAAACAGGCAGAGCGCGTCAGTGGAGGAAGGTTTATGCAGAAGCAGATAAATCTATCTGGAAGGAGAAAATAATCTGCTATAAAAAGGAAATTGTGACTGCTAAAGCAGAATATTATGCAGAGATTATCCTGAAGGCCTTCAATAGGACCAAGAGCATTTTTAAAATTGTGAACGATATAGCCAGTCCAGACTGCACAAAAAATGACTCATCCCACACAGGACTTATGTGACAGTCTTGCCATCTTTTTTAAGGGAAAGATAACTAAAATCATCGAAGGCTTAAAAATGGATGAACTGGACTTTCTTGGTGAGAATGATGATAGGTTACCACCAAGCAAACATGAGGGTGGGGACAAGTTAGTCGACCAGGTGGCCTGTTTAGACCATTTTGATCTACTCTCAGAAGAGGAGTTCAACAATGCAGCACTGGGAGTCTCCTCTGGCTCCCCTATGGACCCCTTTCCCCATAAAATCTGGTAGGAGCTAGGATCTGAACTCTTCCCGATACTTTGTCAGCTGTGCAATCAGTCATTGAGTAGTGGGATGGTGCCACAGAGCTGGAAGCAAGCAATTATAACACCGCTGCTGAAAAAACCCACGCTTGACCCAGCCTGACCTTACCCAGTGAAGGTTACAGAGCGCCTGGTTAGTAGGGCGCTCTCTCAGTTCCTGAACGATACCAACAAAGAACAAGGTTACTTACCTGTAAACAGGTGGTTCTCCAGTATTGGTGTCTTTCATAGATTCACATGCTTGAATATTCGTCGTCTGAGTCGGAGTCCCACAGTAAATAGAATAGCAATAACATACTCAAAAAAAAGGCAGCAAAATTCCCAGACATAATTCCTACATAGGACTATATAGAAAGAGAAAAAACACTTGTAGCCTATTCCTGTCATTATGCTGGTCCAAACTGTAGCCAATCAGGCGCCAGCAGCTCTCCAGAACCTTCTCCTCAGAGCTCAGTACCTCAGATTTTCGTAGCACAAGAGTGACCATAGAGTCTATGAGGAGGAGAGAGCCTCTGAGGGGAGGAGGGGAGGTCGCATGTGAATCTATGAAAGACACCAATACTGGAGAACCACCTGTTTACAGGTAAGTAACATTGTTCTTCTCCAGTATTAGGGTGTCTTTCATAGATTCACATGCTTGAATATAGAATAGAGAGCAGTAACAGCCGAGAAGGCTTCAATAGTGATGCAACAACATGGAACGACTCAATAAGACCAATAATATAGTCATGCAAGTCATAACAGTAGGAATGTTAAACCATAACGGAGGAGGGAAGACAGAGGCTCACCTTATTTAATAAGATTGCGAAGTACAGCCTGTCCCACTGCAGTATCCGCTTCGTTGATGGCACCCAGGCAGTAGTGTTTCGTGAACGTGTGCCTGCTGGACCATGTGGCTGCTCTGCAGATCGGATGTAGTGGTACACCGGCGAACAGGGCAGTAGAAGACGACATCGCCCTGGTAGAATGGGCCCTCACTGAAGATTGCAGACACTTGCCGGCTTTTTGATGGCAGAAAGCAATGGCCGACGAAACCCAACGAGCAATAGTTGGTTTGGTAACTGGACACCCTTTGTGGAAGCGTCCATAAGCTATTAACAATTGATTGGATTTGCGAAAAGGGGCCGTTCTGCTGATGCAGAATTTCAGGAACCTTTTAATGTCCAAGGAGTGTAAACGCTGCTCCGCCAAAGACTGTGGATCGGCCAAGAAGGTTTTTAAGAAAACAGGTTCGTTAATGTGGAAATCCGAAGGCACCTTAGGCAAGAAGGTGGGATTGGTGTGAAGCACTACACAATCAGGTTGGAATTGAAGAAAAGGAGGTTTTATAGTGAAGGCATGAATATCACTTACGCGATGTGATGAGGTCAGCGCAAGTAGAAGAGCCACCTTCCAGGTTAGAAACTTTAAGTCTGCCTTGTGTATAGGTTCGAAGGGTGCCTTCATTAGTTGTGCCAACACGATGTTGAGGTGCCAAGTAGGAGGAGGGCGCCGAATAGGTGGGAACTTTCGGAACAATCCCTTGAAGAATTGACAAATGATCCTTGAAGAACAGAGTGAGGTGGAGCTATCCTGGTGGAAGCGGGAAATTGCCATCAGAAAAACTTTCAGAGTCGAATGGGAAAGCCACGACTGAGCCAGTTGTAAAAAGAATGGGAGCAGCTGCGCAGGCGTGGAGCGAATAGGATGGACACCAGCAGCTGCGCACCAATGGCAAAACCTCTTCCATTTGAGCTTGTAAGTTTTCACTGTCGACGGAGCTCTGGCCTGAGCGAGAATGTCTCTAAAGCCTGGCGAGATGTTTAGATTAGCAAATTCAAGGTGCTCAGGTTCCAGGCTGACAAATACAGAGAGGAGGGGTCCGGATGGCAAATCTGACCCCTGTCCATTGTGAGGAGGTCCGCACGAGGATGAAGGAGGATGGGCTCGCACTGGGATAGAAGAAGCAGCTCCGAAAACCATGCCTGCCGAGGCCATCTGGGAGCGATCACGAGAATGTGGCAAGGCTGTCTCTGCATCTTCCACAATACTCGAGGCACCAGCGGAATTGGAGGAAAAGCGTAAGCAAACAGATTGCACCAGTTCATCAAAATGGCATTGCCACGTGACCCGCAGTGGGGATGCCAGCTTGCGTAAGATGGGCATTTCCGGTTCTCTGGAGTGGCAAAGAGATCCAGCGGCGGACGACCCCATCGTCGAAAATCTAGATCGAGTGTTGGTTGATGTAATTCCCACTCGTGGGTCGATGACGTGGATCTGCTTAAGGAATCTGCTAGGATGTTGGAGATGCCTGGGAGATGAACTGCGGTCAGAGTCATCTCTTGACTCAGAGCCCAGTCCCAGATCGACTGCGCCAGTCGAGACAAAAGTGGAGATTTTGTTCCGCCCTGCTTGTTGACATAGTGCATGCTGGTTGTATTGTCCGTCTGAATAAGGACCGATTCTCCTCGGATCACTGGATGGAACGACTGGAGTGCCAGAAAAATGGCCATCAACTCCAGCCTGTTGATGTGCCAGGCTTGCTGAGGCAGAGTCCACTTGCCCTTTATGGACAGGCCTTGAAGGTGTGCACCCCATCCTTCTAATGAGGTGTCCGTTGTAAGAGTAAGTTCTGGAGTGGTGGAAAGGAACACATTTTCTGCCGCAAGGTTGGATGGCTGTGCCCACCATTTGAGAGCTGCCTTCATGCGAGCAGTTACACTGACGATGTCGTTGAAGGAACCGGTGACTTGGCGCCACTGTCCGTCCAATTCTTCCTGAATGGGGCGTGTCCGTAGTCTGCAATTTGGGATCAATGAAATGGACGATGACGCCATTCCCAGAAATGACTTCAAGAGTCGGACTGAAACGGACTGTTTTGCCCGAAGTAGAGACACCAACCGAAGAATCTTTTGTTGACGCTCCTGAGACACAAATGCTTTTGCAAGAGTAGTGTCCAACGTTGCTCCTAGAAAATTCCTGCAGAGAGCTGGATCTAATTGGGACTTGTCGGCATTTATGGAAAGGCCGAGGGAGCGAAATACCTCTTGACAAAGGCGCGTGTCCTGAAGTAACTGTGTGCGAGACTGTGACTTTAGGAGACAGTCGTCCAGGTATGGAAATATTTGGACGCCCGGGAGATGCAGGTAAGCTACCACAGGAGCGAACACCTTCGTGAAGACGTGAGGGGCGGAACGTAGGCCGAAAGGCAGCACTCTGAACTGGAAGTCTCTTCGTCCCACACGGAAACGCAAGTACTTCCGATGTCGCGGAAGAATAGGCACATGGAAGTAGGCGTCTTGGAGGTGGATGGTAGTCATGAAGTCTCCCATGGAGAGAAGGCGTAAGATCTCCACCAGTGTCAGCATGCGGAAGGATTGGCTCTTGAGATACTTGTTGAGTGCCCACAAATCCAATATCGGCAGCCAATCCCCGGTCTTCTTGATTACACGGAAAAAACAGGAATAGAATCCCCTTCCCCTTTGAGATTTGGGAACCACTTCGACAGCACCCTACTTTATCATAAGATGAACTTGATGGAAAAGTTCCTTGATGTGGGCTGATGGTGGGCCCGATGGTGGAGTGGGAGGAGGGAGTTTGATGAACTCTAGAGCATGGCCCTTCTCTACAATGTCCAAAACCCAACGGTCTGAAGTGATGGAGGACCATTGGGAAAAGAACAGGGAGATTCGACCTCCAACTCTTGGGGGGGAAAGGCAAGTCATTGTCTTTTGGGAGCAGATCCCCTGTAAGTAAATTTCCCCCTGTAGGATTTCGAAGACTGCTGACGGGAAGACTGCTGTTGGTTGTCGAGTAGCGTTGGTTGCCTTGGTTGTAAGAGTGATATTTATTGTTTCCTCTTCGAAAAGTAGAAGAGGTGCCGCGTCCGCGTGCAGCACAAAAAGGTTTTGTTCAGAAATTGTAAGGTCCCTAAAGAACGAGGAGAGTCAGTGTCTTTCTTCATGGATTGTAATGTCATCAACAAGTGCTGCAAAAAGCGACTCGCCGTCATACGGCATATCCAGGATCTTCGCCTGCACCTCCTGGCGAAAGGATGTGGAACGCAACCAACCCTGCCTGCGTAGAACAGCCGCTCCAGCGAGCTGCCGGAAGCCAGTACAGGCAATATCAACAGTACAGTCTATAATCTCCTCTGATGTTCTCTCTCCTTCTTGGAGAAGTTTTAAGGCTTCCGCCTTGGCAGCGTCTGGAACCAGGGCTACGAAAGCAGACATGTCTGACCATATTTGGCGGTCGTAGCGCCCCAAAATGGCCAAAGCATTAGCCGCTCTTACTGTTGTTGAGGCCACTGTAGAAAACTTGCGGCCTATAGCGTCAAGGAGACAACCTTCTCGATCCGGTGGAGCAGTAACGGCAGACGCAGGGTTACAAGAACGACGCTGAGCAGCCTAGGCAACCACCGAATCTGGCTTCGGCTGCGCAATGAGGCATGCTGGAGATCAGACAGGCGCCTTATATTTCGCCGGTAGGGAATTTGGCGTCTGCATTAACTTCACTCCAAATAAAATCTATAATGGGAACCGTATGGACTTGCTTGAATGGTTGATTTTTGAAATCATAGAGGAAGCAATCCTCTTACCTCTGGACTCGTGGTAACTTGAAGCGTTGAGCCGCCCTATTAGTCAGCTGATGGAAACTAGCAATGTCCACCGGAGGAGAATCTCCTGGAGTAACCGGAGAGGGGGGGTGGGGGGATTCGGGGGGGGAGGAAACGGTGTCTGAATTTGGTATTCTAGCCAATCTCATCTTCGTCATCGGCATACACTGTAGTGTGTATTCGGACTGACGTCTGCACTTGAGGAGCAGGAGTTGGCAGAGTTGACAGTGAAGTCTAAACAGAAACTTCAACAGGCGCTAGAGTAGAAGGTACTGTCCACATCTGTGGAGATGGCAGAAAACGCCTATTATAGTCGTCTAACATATGCTGGAGATTGGAGATGAGCGACAGAGGCAAAGTCGCAGTAGGAACTTGAATAGGTGTTTCCTCTGTTGGAAATATTGGTCCTCATCATCCTCACCATAATCCTGGCACTTGATGACTAAGTCCGATGGACTGCGTGCCACCCTAAAGGACCTTGTCAGAGTCCAGCTCCGAATCCGTGGCAAGCAAGGGCGAGTGAGGCAGAGGATCACTGGTGATGGAAAGCTGGTCAACATGCGCCCTGCGACGCTGGTGAAGTCGGTCCATGGTGGTAGACCCAGTCGACGACAGTGGCAGCAAAGGCAGAGAGGCAAAAGTAGAAGATGTCATCGACGGAGCAGACGACGACAATGACATAGGCGTCGACAGAACCAAACTTGAGGAATCCGTCGTCGACGGTACCGCCGTCGATGGTAAAGCAGACGCCGACTGAGCTTTCGTCGACGGGGTCGACGACGAAGACGACTTCTTCCTCGACGTCGATGGAGTGGTCATTGACGGAGTACTCGTCGACGGGGCCGTCGACGAAGCTGACTTCTTGAGAATTCTCGCCGACGAAGATTTGGTCGTCAAAGGTAGAGTTTTCTTAGTCAACGACGAAGCAATGGGTATGGTAGATGAGACAGTCTTTAAACTGAGGGATACCTTTGTCGACGATGATGACGTCAATGAGACAGCCGTGGACGATCCTGCAGCAGACCTCGTCACAGTCGACGAGCCGGAGAAGGCAGATTTCGTCGTCGGGACAAACGTCGACGCTCCCATCGATGAAGAAACATGTTTTTCACAGAAACATGAAGTGAAGATGCAGCAGACGTTTGAGAGCCAAGTCTCATGGGCGTGGAAGTAGTAGGAGGAGGTGAAGACACCGCAGGAGCCATAGAAAGACATTTTCTTCTTTTTAATGAATGGAGAGGGCAAGTCCTGCACAGTACTACGTTTAGATGCTGCTTGAGAAGTACCAGACATTAGACTTTCGGCATCAGAAAGTATATTATCCTTGTCCATAAGTCTCTGAAGCCACAAGAGGAGACGGCCTTCCCTGTCCTTAAGGGTTTTTGTAGAAAAAGGTCTACAGATTTTACATTTACCCACCTCATGGTCAGGGTAAAGACAGTAAATAGACTTACTGTGTGGATCTTCAGAGTAAAGGCGTAGCTTTCCACAAGAAGAGCAAGGTCTAAATAAAGACTTCTTACTTGAAGACATGCTGAAATCACAGGAAAAACCTGAAGAAAAGTTGAAAACTGAGCAGAGCTCAGGGAGACTCCCTTCACACGACGTGCTGTAGAAAATCTGAGGTACTGAGCTCTGAGGAGAAGGTTCTGGAGGGCTGCTGGCGCCTGATTGGCTACAGTTTGGACCAGCATAATGACAGGAATAGCCTACAAGTGTTTTTTCTCTTTTCATGTATTCCTATGTAGGAATTATGTCTGGGCGTTTTACTGCCTTTTTTCTAATGTATTTTTCATGTGTTATGTTTTTACATATACATATTAGGAGTATGTTATTGCTATTTTATTTGACGTGGGACTCCCACTCCGATGACGGGGAATATTCAAGCATGTGAATCTATTAAAGACACCCTAATACTGGAGAACTGGAGGACGTGCAATTTGGCTTCCGTCCAGGTCACGGGACAGAGACTGCTCTGGTGACCGTTTTGGATGACCTTAGAATGCGGGCAGACAAGGACAATCAGCTATATTAATTCTATTGGACCTGTCTGCCGCATTAGACACGGTCAACCATGCAGTCCTTCTAGCAAGGCTAGAGCGAGCCGGGGTAGCAGGTGTAGCCCTGAAATGGTTCCAGTCCTACCTGGCAAACAGACAACAGTCTGTGGCTCTCCCCCCTTTCAATCGGACTTTGAGGATATCAGGCACAGGGTATCCCAGGGCTCTACGATTAGCCCAATACCATTCAACGACTATATGAGTACCCTGATTGCTGTCATCAAGTCACATAATGTCAGCCTTGTGAAATATGCAGACGATACTACGCTCATTCTGTCACTGGATAGAGACCAGGCGGTCTCACTAGGCGGTCTCACTAGAAAACTGTCATGCCTGCATGCAACACACAGTGCACTGGCTGAGATAATTCCCTGGAATTCAATAGCGACAAACCGGAAATATTGTGCTGCGCTGCTGGCAAAGTACCATTTCCACTTCCAATGGGTTTTTGGCCCGTTCCAACGTATCCACCTCTAGTACCCACTGAAACAGTACACAATCTCGGAATCAGCTTTGACGATAAGCTGAACCTGGAAACTCAAGTCAATAAGATTGTGGGGAGTAGTTTTGCTCTTATCAGAATACTTCAGAAGATCTTACCAATGCTACTAATTCAAGCACGAGCACAAGTAGTAAGAAGCGTAATCCTGAGTCACTGCGTTGCTACTGGAGTCCCCAAAATATCTGATTGGGAGACTTCAGAGAATGCAAACTGTGGCGGCAAAGCTTGCCCTTAGGAGACCACGACGAGCATCTACATCCCTGGCATTGGCTTCCGGTGTCAAAGAGGATACAATTCAAATTACCCTGCATCGTTTTCAAGGAGCTGCATGAGATTAGGCCTATACCAACATACTTACATAAAAAAGTGGTATAACCTCAGTTCCCCCTCGGCCAACCTGGTGAAAGTGCCCAGGTGTAAAAGACCAAATTTGGGGGGGTAGGGGAGGGGGGGGGGGGGTGTGGGGGGGCTTTAGTGTCATGGCAGCACAGCTCTGGAACGGCATATCAACCGATCTGAGACAGACACAGGATCTGATGAAGTTCCGAAAGAAAATAAAATCTTGGCTATTCCCCAAATAAAAGTCTGTAGTAACATGGTCAGTGTGGCACCTTGGTGGCAGTGTACATGTATCTCAGCGCCAGGATGCCCGTAGGATTACAGTGCGCTTTATAAGAATAGATAACATTAACATTAGCGGTGGCTAACCTGTTGGGTTACAGTCGTTTGAAAGAATGTGCATAAAACTGCTTGGCCCAGAGTAGCTTGCTAACGAGGTAGTACATCTACACAGTAATGTTTTGTAAATGTATGTGGTGTAGACCATGTAACTGCGTTGCATATGTCAGCTATTGGTATATTTCCTAGAAAGTCCATATAAGCTCCTTTTTTTAATTAGTGGAGTGAGCTCTAGGAGGGACAGGTAAATTTATTTTAGCTTAAGCATAGCATGTTTGTATGTATTTGACAATCCAACACGCAATGCCGGACTTAGGATGGCCCTTTCCTTGTGTGGTTTAGAAAAAGCAGCAAAGACCCGTTGTGTTTTCCTAAATTATATAGTTATGTCAATACAGTACATGACAGCTTGTTTTATGTCCAAGGTATGTAGAGCCCTTTCCCACAACTGAACCGGTTGGAAGGAAAAGACCAGCAACTCAACAGACTGCGTAAGGTAGAATTGAGGAACTACCTTTGGAAGAAATTTGAATTGAGGAACTACCTTTGGAAGAAATGTATGATTGGTACAAATGACCACCCTATCTTTATGCAATTGGAAGAACGTTTTTTCTAAAGTTAATACCTGAAGATCACAGACACATCTGAGTGAAGTGATAGGAACTAAGATGTTACTTGCCAGGATAAAAACTGAAAGGGGCAGGAGTGAGGGGTTAAAGTGTAGGGCAAATGGTCTGGGCTAAATGAGAAAGCCGAGGGGACCTAGTAACCCCATTCTTTTGGAGATAATACATGGCTGAATTGTTGTATGTTCTGATGAGAACTACCTTGCCAATCAGGTGAGGGAGGAAGGAAGGAAGGAAGGAAGGAAGGAAGGAAGGAAGGAAGGAAGGCTTTTTAGAGAAAGGTGAACAGATAGCAACTCCAGATGATTGATGTCCAGATCTGTCTGACTGGGTGTCCAGTATCCCTGGACAGTTAGATTATGTGAATGCGCTCCCCATCTCGTGAGGGAGGCATCCGTTGCTATGGTTCTCCGCATCTCGGAAAGGCCGACCTTTTAACAAGTTGTTGGTGTTCTGCCACTGCAAAGAGTGGCAAACTTTAAGGCTGACCAAAACTAAATCTTTCAATCAACCCATCGCTTTTGTCCATTAATGTGCTATGCACTCCTGCAATGAGCTCATGTTGAGTCTCATGACTGTCATTATGGTCACATGTTGATGTGTTAAAACTGGGGAATGAGCGCCAGAAGGATTGTATCCTGATACTATTGGGGCAAGCTAACCCGCGCTGTGAGCAGAGGATAACTGAGGTAGGGTACTATTTGTGTGGGTTGTCGGTGGGCTTTGACTGCTTTGATGGTAAAGCCAAGTTGATGAAGTAGGTTTTTGGTGGCCTGAGTGTTGGAAGCAGTCTTGCTGAGTTGGGCTCTTGAGCCAGTCGCCTAGATCTGGAAAAACGTGAATGTTTGGCTGCACCAGTGAGCAGCTACTACTGTGAGACATTTGGTAAACACACTGGGGGTGGTGTGATCCTTGACGGGAAGAACTTTAATTTGGAAGTGTTGACTGTTTATGACAAACCTGAGATAGGGGCGATGTGCCGGGTGAACAGAAATTTAGAAATAGGTGTCCTTGAGGTCACAAGCGTTCCTGACATCCTTAAGAGGGACCATGTGAAAGTCCTCTGAGACAATGTATTTGTTTAGGGATCTGATATCCATTAGGGGTCTGATGTCCAATATTGGTCTCAGGGACCAGTGTTTTATAAGAATAAGGAAGTAAAGTGAATCGAGTCCTATGCCCTGCTGGTAGAGTGGCACTTGTTCTATAGCACCTTTTTTGAGGAATTCCTGACCTTCCTTGAGAAACTGCTGATGTTGAGGTGAACGTTTGTGACTTTGAGGTGGAAGGTTTGAAGGCGTGGAAGTGAGCTCCAACCAACAACCATGTTGGATAATGTCCAACACCCACTGGTAGGAGGTGATATTTCGCCTGGCAGGAAAGAACCCTTGTAGTCGACCCCCGACAGGTGTGTGATCGGGGGAATGGTTTGCAAGTGGTTGTGGCAGATGACTTTGTGAAACTACCCTTGCCTCCGAGTGGTTGTCACTCTATAGGAGCCTCTATAGTATCCCCTCTGCGAGGGGGTTTGTACCTGGGGATGCTGGTACGAAGTGGAAGTTTTAGGGGAAGAGGTCTTTGAGCCTCCACAGTAAGAGGAGCTGCAAAAGGAGCTGCAGTGGGATGGAGTCTGCAATGCACCCATGCCTAACCATTTTTATTATTTTATAAAGAAAACAAAGGGCATACATTGATCATACAAAGTGCGTGCAATTATCAGCATTTGGAACATGCAAATCGAGAATATAACTGAGAAATATACATACAATCATGAGAACAAAAATGCCAATCAAAATATCAAGGAGTCAGTGTTCCGTGCCACCCTCACTCCGAATCATCCTCACTATCCAGCACTGGCGGCTCACACAAATAACCCCGGTATTCATTCCATGCACCCCACAGTCGGTCCCACTTCCGTGGACACTTCCGATTCAGATACACAGCCCGTTCCGCCATCATTGCAAAATCTAAATCGCTGCACCATTCCTTGACCGTAGGTACCGCTGGGGATGCCCAAAATGTGTTCAGGTTCCTTTTAGCATACATTATGCCCAGTGTCATCCAATCCTGTGTAGAGTGCGTTAAGTCATTTGGTTCCCAGATATTCAATAAACAGCACCTGGGATCCAGAGTCACCGATACCTTTACCACCTGTGACATAGTCCTCATGACCTTGGCCCAATACGGGGCCACTAAAGGGCAGTACCAGAACGAGTAAAAAAATGACCCCTCCTCCCCACATCCCCTTAAACAATATTTGTGTGTGGCTCTCCCAATCGCATATAAAGTAATCCTAGTATAATAGACACGATGCAGTGTATTTTTAATTGTACAAGCCTAAGTCTGGAGGGAATAGCCACCTCCCGGGGGGAGGAAAGCGCAGTCTGCCAATCCGCTTCATCAAACTCTCCCACTTCACGGGCCCATGAGTCTTTTAGTTTCAAGTTGGGGTCGGGTAGATTAATAATTCACTTACGATATACAAAGGAGGTCGCTTTTTGGGCATGTGTTCCGTGAGGAGCCTATCCTCAAGTGGAGTAGACTCTGGCACAACATTACCAGGCCGGATGAGTGACCCCAGGGTATGGCGATGGCATTTTTGCAGATAGCGAAATCGCTCCGTGGGGGCTAAGTCATACTGGGTATGAAGTTGCTCAAATGTCAGAATGTTGCCCTGTTTCCATAGATCCCCAACGGTTGAAATCCCAATCATGTCCCATGCTTCAAAGCCTTTAGTATTACGCAGGTTGCCCAGCCGACGCGACGACCAAAGCGGCGTCATTTGAGTAAGTATGTCCGTACATTTGAGACGGGCCCTAAGCCACATACCACAGCTTGACTGTGTGTGCCGTTGGGCCAATCAGGGCTGAGGTGCCTCTTTTATCATAGAGTGCGCCAAGCACACCCGCCTCACCTAGAGCATATCTATCTGCCTTAAATGCCGGTTCTCCCTGAGGGGCATGCAGCCAATGATTTATAATCTTTAGTTGGGCCGCCCAATAGTACAACTGGATATCTGGGAGGGCAATCCCCCCATCATACCAGCTCTTGACCAGTTTTTGTCGAGATATACGTGCCAGTTTATTGCCCCATAGGAGGTCCGAGATCAATGCCTCTATTGACTTAAAATATTTCGGGGCGACAAGGTAAGGGGTATTTGAGGGCATACAATAATCTGGGTAGAGTCATCATTTTATACAAAGTCGCTCTACCCAGAAGGGTCAGGGGCAGAGAGTGTCCATGTCTAACGTCTGCCCGAAAAAGATCAAGCGGGGGTTCAAGATTATGACGGAAGAAGGCATTTTGATTAGGCGTTACCCAGATTCCTAAATACTTAAGGGGTTCGTCAGTAATTTTCAAGGGACAATCTGTTGGAAGTCGAGGCGGAGGACCCTTGAGGATAAACAGGACCGACTTAGACCAATTGATGTTGTATCCCGAAACCCGCCCGAAAATCTCAAAAATATTAAGGAGCACTATTATGGAGCGCCTGGGGACCAAAGCAGCCAAAGGCTCCAAAACCAGCGCAAAGAGCAAGGGTGACAAAGGGCATCCCTGGCACGTGCCACGGCTCAGTGGAAAATTCCTGGAAATATGACCGTTGGCCACCACGTGCGCCAATGGCTCAGCGTAGAGTAGCTCCACCCCCACACAAAACCTAGGCCCAAAGCAGAGGTGTTGGAGGACCGCGAATAAATATGGCCATTCCACCATGTCAAACGCCATCCGAGCATTCAGTGACAGGATAACTGCAAGCTCTGGAAGACTCGTTATTTGCGTCAACACTGCGTGTATCCGGCGCAAATTTAGAGCAGTACTTCTGTTGGGCATGAACCCAGATTGATCCGGGTCTCGTGTCTCGAGATGAGGAGTCAGTCGATTTGAGATCATTTTGGCCAGGATCTTGGCTTCTGCGTTGAGTAGGGATATCGGACGTTATGACGAACATTCATCCGGGGTTTGCCCGGCTTAGGAATAGTAATTATAGTAGCTATTCTTTGATCTAGTGACAGCTTTCCCCTATTCAGACTGTCTTGGAACATTGCATGGAGATATGGAACAAGTTCAAGTTTTTATTTATGATTTGGAACTCGTAAGAGGTCCACATAAAATTTGCAACAACATAACAATACTAATGTATAAAATAGTTCCATTATTACACAGTATAGATAGCAGACATATTAATACAGATCCAAAAAGCATTTAAAAAAGTTAAAAATTCTTGAACAAAACATTTCATTGGGGGGATTAAGGATAGCGTCAACAAAGGCACTGGCAGATAAAATACCAAGTTTTAACCAAATTGGTCTTACCCACTTACGACGGGAGTTTGACAAGGCCGGACATATAAACAAGACATGAGAGAGGTCTTGGATCGAGTTGTTACACAGAGTACACTTGTTAGAGGAACCGTACCACTTGGATAAAAGGTTATTTAAAAGGTAACATATCTTGCCTTATTAAGAACCAGAAACGACGGATGCCGTGGGGAAGATTCCAAGAAACATAGAATTGCATGGTTTTAAAAGCATAGGAATTAATCACCGGCAGACCACCTTTCTTTAACCTTAACTGGTCTCTATCCAACGTGAAGCTTAACTTCCACGTTGCTAATTTTAAAGATGACTTTAACTGATATATAGATAATGAAAAAAGAGTAGATTCCTCCAATTGCAAAAACGAAACCGCCTTTCTAAAGTTTTTTACAATTGGTAAAAACTCTTTTAACACCTTGGCTGCTAGGCGTTTTCCCCCCCCTGTGCTGGAAATTGCTCTTACTATGTATTCATGACGAGCTCAGCTCGTCATCAGCACAGCTCAACTGTGCATCATGACGAGCTGAGCCATGCTAGAAGTCTGCCCGTCTTATCACCCTGCTCATAAATAGTATGCCTAGTTGTCTGCGTCCTTTGGAATTCGGTAACCTCGCATTGTTTGAGGCGTAGATTATGGGCTCTCTCTACAGTGAGGTCGGTCTCATGTAATTTCTGAAGCGCTATCAATTCCGCCTCAAGCGCCTCTAGGTCGCTCTTCATCGCTTGCCTGTGCCCCGTGATGGAAGAAATTGCCTGCCTGTACCCTCCCCGCTCCCGCCTCCCAGCTGCTCCGCCCACCCGCGCACTTGGCCTTAAATGGCGACCGTGCGACGCAGGTGAGTGTGACCCACTTGTGGGACACCCCCGCGCCGCACGGCCACCAGCTGCTGCGTGTGCCCCTTGCCTGCCCTCTGCCTCGCTGCCTGCCTCGTTGCCGGCTGCCGGCTGCCTCCGCTGTTGTTTTTGCCTTGTTTTTACTGTAATTTGTGCCTGTTTTTATTTATTTCGTTGTGCCTGTGTTTTGGTTTTCCTTCCTTGTTGTCCGCCTACCTCGCCGCCCTCCGCTCTCCCTTCCCGCCACCGCCGCTTTTCCCCGCCCCTTTTTCTATTCTGTACCCTCCCCGCTCCCGCCTCCCAGCTGCTCCGCCCACCCGCGCACTTGGCCTTAAATGGCGACCGTGCGACGCAGGTGAGTGTGACCCACTTGTGGGACACCCCCGCGCCGCACGGCCACCAGCTGCTGCGTGTGCCCCTTGCCTGCCCGCTGCCTGCCTCGTTGCCGGCTGCCTCCGCTGTTGTTGTTTTTGCCTTGTTTTTACTGTAATTTGTGTCTGTTTTTATTTATTTCGTTGTGCCTGTGTTTTGGTTTTCCTTCCTTGTTGTCCGCCTACCTCGCCGCCCTCCGCTCTCCCTTCCCGCCACCGCCGTTTTTCCCCGCCCCTTTTTCTATTCTGTACCCTCCCCGCTCCCGCCTCCCAGCTGCTCCGCCCACCCGCGCACTTCGCCTTAAATGGCGACCGTGCGAACGCGCAGCGGGTGCGCCGTTTGTGCGCCGAAGGCGCGCCAAAGGTAAGCCCGTCCGCGCCTGGACCGCGCCCAGTGCCAGGACCCCTGGCCCACGAGGACCCCGACCGACCCACCTGACGTACTCCGCCGCCACCCTCACCGCACTCAACACCGGCCGACTCCCAGAATGCCATCAAGCCACTCCACGACGTACCCACGGACCTTTCAGCTGCCACGCCTGCAAGTTCTCCTGCATCCGGACCAGCCTCGCACCAGCACCCGCCAAGTCGAACACCAGCAGCACCCACCTCAAGTGCATCCTGCTCAACACCCGCTCCGTCCACAGACACGCCATCGAACTCTGGAACCTTCTAGACGCCACAGCCCCTGACGTTGCCTTCCTCACGGAGACCTGGATGAACGCCTCTTCAGCTCCCGACATAGCCATCGCTATCCCAGAGGGCTACAAGATCGTCCGGAGGGACCGAAACGCCAACCAGATGGGAGGAGGCATCGCCATCATCCACAGGAACACCATCCGTCTCACGACCAGCACCGACAACACCCTGACCAGCGCCGAACACCTGCATTTCCAGATCCACATCAACCCGAACACCACCCTCAGAGGCACCCTGATCTACCGACCCCCTGGACCACGCACACAATTCAGCGAGGACATCGCCGACTTCGTCAGCCCGCATGCCCTCCCCTCCGCTGACTACATCCTCCTGGGAGACCTCAACTTCCATCTGGAGAACAACAACGACCGCAACACCAGCACCCTGCTCGACAACCTCGCCAACCTTGGACTCAAGCAACTGGTGTCCACCCCCACCCACCTCGCCGGACACACACTCGACGCAGTCTTCTCTTCCAGCACAGACATCGACTTCAGCCACGCCACAGAGCTTCAATGGACGGACCACAGCTGCGTCCACTTCACCTTCAAGAGAACGACGACCCACCAACACCAGCAACAGGCCGCCCGCAGAAGCTGGAACAAGATCACAGCAGACCAGCTCGCCACCTCCCTGAGCCAGCACCCTCCTGCCAGCTCAGCGAACCCCAGCCAGGCCGCCGACAACCTCACGAAGTGGATCAGCAACTGCGCGGACGAACTTGCCCCACTGAGGACCCCGCCTAGCAGACCCGGCAGCAAGAAGGCCCCATGGTTCACCGACGAACTCAAGAGCTCCAAGAAGAACTGCCGAGCCCTCGAGAAAGTCTGGAGAAGGGAACCGACACCGGACAACAGGACCTCCTTCAAACTTGCCACCCGGAAACACCACCAGCTGATCCGCGCCACCAAGAAAACAGCATTCAAGGACCGGTTGGACAACAACGCACACAACTGCAAGGAACTCTTCAACATCGTGAAAGAGCTTTCCAACCCCAGCGCAGGAAACGACATCACCCCATCGCAAGACCTCTGCAACTCCCTCGCTTCATACTTCCACAACAAGATCGCGGACATACACAACAGCTTCAACAACCAACCAACGCACACCATGACCGAACAACTACCCCCCACCACCACCCTCCACGCCTGGACCCCGATCAGCACCGAAGACACCATCCGCACGATGAACTCCATCCACTCCGGATCACCGACCGACCCCTGCCCTCACCACGTCTTCAACAAGGCCGACGCTGTCATTGCACCCCACTTGCGAGACATCATCAACACATCCTTCGACACCACCATCTTCCCTGAGAGCTGGAAACACGCCGAACTCAGCGCTCTACTCAAGAAACCAACAGCGGACCCCACCGACCTCAAGAACTACCGCCCCATCTCGCTCCTCCCGTTTCCAGCCAAAGTCATCGAGAAGACCGTCAACAAGCAGATGGCCGCCTTCCTCGAGACGAACGGATCCCTCGACCCCTCACAGTCCGGCTTCCGAGCCAATCACAGCACTGAGACCGCCCTCAACGCCGCCACCGATGACATCCGAGCCCTGATGGACAATGGAGAAACAGCGGCCCTCATCCTCCTAGACCTCTCCGCGGCATTCGACACGGTCTGCCACCGCACCCTAGTACGGCGCCTCAGCAACATCGGAATCCAGGACAAGGCGCTGGAATGGATCATCTCCTTCCTCGACGGAAGAACACAGAGAGTCCGCCTACCACCGTACAAGTCAGAGGCCTCCGAAGTCATCTGCGGCGTCCCTCAAGGATCATCTCTGAGCCCCACCCTCTTCAACGTCTACATGAGCCCCCTCGCGGCCATCGTACGCAAACACAACCTCAGCATAATCTCCTACGCCGACGACACCCAGCTGATCCTCTCCCTGACCAACGACCCCGCCGCCGCCAGAGCCAACCTGCACGAAGGGATGAAAGAGGTAGCCGAGTGGATGACGACCAGCCGCCTGAAACTGAACTCGGACAAGACGGAGGTCCTCATCCTGGGCTCCTCACCCTCCGCCTGGGACGACTCCTGGTGGCCTCCCGCCCTGGGCACCACACCCAAACCGACAGACCATGCACGCAACCTGGGCTTCATCCTGGACTCCTCCCTCTCCATGACCAGGCAAGTCAACAACGTCTCCTCGGCGTGCTTCAACATCCTACGCATGCTACGGAAGATCTTCTGGTGGATCCCCACCGAGACCAGGAAGACCGTCACCCAGGCCCTCGTCACCAGCCGACTGGACTACGGCAACGCCCTCTACGCCGGTACCACCGCCAAGCTCCAGAAGAGACTCCAGCGGATCCAGAACGCCTCAGCCAGACTCATCCTCGACATCCCACGAACCAGCCACATCTCCGGACATCTGAGAGACCTTCACTGGCTCCCCGTCAACAAAAGAATCACCTTCCACCTCCTCACCCACGCACACAAAGCCCTACACGACCAAGGCCCGAGCTACCTCAACAGCCGAGTCAACTTCTACGCTCCCAAACGCCACCTCCGATCAGCCAACCACGCCCTCGCCGCCGTCCCCCGCATCCGAAGAGCGACTACAGGAGGAAGGTCCTTCTCCTACCTGGCCGCCAAGACCTGGAACTCCCTCCCTCCCGACCTGCGCCTGACCCAAGACCACCTCTCCTTCAGGAAGAAGCTGAAGACCTGGCTGTTCGAGCAGTAGCGGCACCCCTGCCCCCCCCCCACCCCCCCCAGCGCCTTGAGACCCTACGGGTATGTAGCGCGCTTTATAAGTGTCACTGATTGATTGATTGTTTGCCCCCGCAGCATCGTCTTGAAAGCCTCCCACAGGGCGCCAGGGGACTGCACTGAACCCAAATTATCCTGAAAATATTGCTTTGTGATTGTAACAATATCCCTTCTAATCGAAGGAATCTGTAATTAGCCAGGGGAAATGGTAAAAATGTGTTTACGCACATTGATGTGGGAGGTGTAGGTTAAACTGACCGGCGAGTGATCGGAGATACCCCTCGGCCGTATCTCTGTGTTGGTCAAATAAGGGAGACTATCAGCGGAGAGAAAGAAATAGTCAATACGCGAGAGACTATTATGTGCCCCCAACTGAAAAGTATACCCACGTTCCCCGGGGTGCTTGTATCTCCATCCATCTATCAGCCCCAATGCGTCCAAGATCCTGCTCATACGGAGTTACCCGCCCCTGTCGTTCTGCTTAGGTGGCGGTCCATCTCTCCATTCACAACTGCATTAAAGTCTACCCCCACAACAAGTTCACCCTCTGGTAAATCCAATAAGAATGCGCTAAGAGCTGGAAGGGTCACCGAGTGGAGGGCAGGGGGTGCCTACACCGAGACCATATTCAATCGCTTTCCCTCCCACTGGAACTTTATGGCAGCAAATCTCCCAAGGGACTCCTTCCATACCTGATGCACAATTAAGGGAAATCGTTTTCGTACTAGGATACCAACCCCTCTGGAGCCCGTGGAAAATTCTGAATGCGCTACCATTTTATACCCTCATCGGTCCAGGGCCTCTCAAGTCGATCCCATCAAGTGTGTTTCCTGAAGCAATGCTATTGCCGGTGCTGTGCGCCTCAGATACTGTAATACCAATCCCCGTTTAATCTTATCTCCCAGCCCATGTACATTCCAAGTAACAACGGTCATAGAGGACCCAGGGGTCAGGGAGGGGGCACTAGCAGAAACATCAGTGCACATCAATTCCTGGTCCTCCATTACCACTACCGCAATTTCTCAAACCATTCTCATCATCACACATCCCGCCAATCATAGCAAGTGGTTGTAGCCCAAAACTTGAAACATAACTAAAAAAAAAAAACACATTCCCACCCCACAATACTCAAACATACTGAATACCCTTCCCACAACCCCCGAGGATCGCCCCTCCCTCTCCCACTCACTCCCCTCCCTGCTCCCCTGCCTGTGGATGTAAAACAACTCACCCCCCAAAATGGCAGAGTGCCTCTACCCCTCCCAACCATGCTTAAACGCAAAGGGGGAACCGAGCCCCCCTTCCACTGGCGATCTATATTGTCAACAATAAATCACAGCCAAAAAATCAATGAGACGCCCCCAATAATCATCATAACAGGTCTAGGCAATCAATAAATCAAACACATTACACCCCATTAGTACTGTAAAGCTAAACCCCACCTACGGTTCTCACATGGGCAAGTTCTTCCACTGTCCCCCCCTCCCACTCTACTTGCGTTTTGCCACGTTATCATGTCTGCAGTCAATCAGGAAGCTGTTTCACTCTTTTTCCTCAAGACCACTCGGTTCCGTTGCAGCTCCCTCTGCCGCTGCGTCAGGACCATCACCGTTCCGTCGTCCTGCTCTGTCACAACGATTACCCCTTCGGTGGTCCAGCACTCCAGCCACTCCCAGGCCGCGTCCGGTGAGTTGAAGAACCAGGGATTGCCATCTCATTCCACTCTCAACTTGGCTGGGAAGAGCATCGAATATTTCATGTCCTTGCTACGCAGCTCCTGCTTGACTGCTTGGAAACTCCTCTTCTGCACTTGGACTCTGGCCGTAAAGTCGGGGGAAAAAAAGACACCTCATAGTTATCAATTTTAAGTGGAGGGTCGGATCTGGAACACTGCAGAATACTGTCCCTGTCTCTGAAATTAAAGACCCTGGCGATGATCGGCCGAGGCGGGGCCCCAGGCTTGGGCCGACCGCCTGGCACCCTGTGTGCCCGCTCTATGGAAAAGTAACTGGATAGCGCCTTGGGCTTCAGGTGTTTAGTGATTAGGTCTTCTACATAGAGATTGGCCGCGGGCTCCTCCATTTTTTCCGGAACTCCCAAGATCCTGATTTTGTTTCGGCGGGCCCTCCCTTCATAATCGTCCATTCTGACCTGTCGTTTTTCCATGTCCGCCATTTGACGTTGAAGCTCTGAGGGCCGTCGTCGCTATCTTAAGCTCCTGCACTCTCTCGTTCATCTGTTTAAAGTCTGCTCTGAGCAGGGAAACTTCCACTGTGACTGAGTCCATGGAGGTACGCATTCCACCGATAGCCGCCTAAACATCGCAAAGTGTCTGTTCCTGTTCGGCTGGTTGGGTTTTCTAAGGCGCACCCTTGTCCGACCCCGGCAAGTCGGCTTTATCCCCTCCCTTGGACCAAGCAAAGCTGCCTCTAGGCATTGTTTCTGGAGCGAAAGAACAAAATGAAGGAGTACTACCCGATGAGGGTAAATGAAGGCTTTTGTCTAAACGCAGGAAACATTGTTCCTTTGTTAGGAAACCCCTCACTCACCACCTAGTGGTGACTTGCTTCATCATCGGGCCCACCCAAGTGGCCTAGCGTCACTTGGGTGTGCTTCAACACCTGCAATTGCAGTGGAGCTGGTAGTGAGATGTGGGGTGCACGGACAAGTAGGTGACCCACCTGATTCCGCCCACACAACTAGTATGTTGTTTTCGGCATAGCGCCCCACTCCTGCTTGATGCAGCTCGACCTGAGCCCCAGCATTGTTTTGCAGCACCCTATACTTTAGGTGTGCGTTCCAGAAGTTTACTTTTCTTCTGATGTCCAAGGATTTAGGGCTGGGTGTGTCTTTTAGGGGGCACATACCACCCACTTCCTTGTTTTGGTCCTGAGGAATACCGGGGATTTTCCCCTTATGGTAGAAACATGTCGACCATCACATAAAACAGAGATAAGTAGGCCGTAACTTCCCTACTACTATCTCAACTTTGATTTTTAACTTTTGTCCAGTTACTTTTTTATTAAACTCTAAATAAAAGACTACCAGGACATTTTTAACACTTACACCTTTTTTGTTTGCACCCCACATCTCACTATCAGCTCCACTGCAATTGCAGGTGTTGAAGCACACCCAAGTGACGCTAGGCCACTTGGGTGGGCCCCGATGATGAAGCAAGTCACCACTAGGTGGTGAGTGAGGGGTTTCCTAACAAAGGAACAATGTTTCCTGCGTTTAGACAAAAGCCTTCATTTACCCTCATCGGGTAGTACTCCTTCATTTTGTTCTTTCATACCTTGACCCAGGGAATCAGGAGTATTCCCCGTCCAACGACTACGGACGCAATTCCTTACTCTCCCACTTGTTTTTCAAGATTGTTTCTGGAGCCCCTGCCCCCCGTCGCCATTTTCGGGTCCGGACGTTGCCAACTCAATATCCTGTAAGGATAGGTACAAGGAACAGTCCCGGCTCCTCAATACCCCGCAGCAACTCAAGGAATCTGCGTGAGGGGGGGCACCATCAGGTCCGCACAGAGTGTCATAGGTCACCCAAATGGGTCTCACAGGCGATTCAGCTCAAGCGGAAACCCACAATATGATCCACAGTGCCCGGTTCCCCTTCCAGTGCCACCAAGCCGGGTGAAGCTGTTGATGTCTCAAGCTGGGAGGGGGGGGGGGCAAGAACAGCGCGCCCCGCAACTGACTGCCGCACGAGAGGGGGTACAGAGCAATCAGGAAGTCCCTCCTATAGGCCCACGGGGTCCTGCACAGAGACCCAAAATCTGCAAGGGTGATGGCTCAGTTCAGCTCCTCCTCAGCCCAGTTGTAGACAATATCTGAGAAAGCCCCCGAAACCCCAGAGCTGTCTGGCCCCAGAGCTCACCCTAATAAAAATAGGGACATGTCCAGGGGGCCCGGGTCACTGCGCCGCCCGTCATTGGTGTCTGCTTTTTTCCCCAGGCAGCAAGATCTGGCCGGCAAGCACATTATTAAAAGTGGGGGCCCTCTCCTCACCGTCCTCAGCAGTAGCGGGGGTCTCAAGGAAGCAGCGACGCTCTCGCAGCACTCGCTCTGCTCTCAGGGACCGCACACAGTCAATAGGCCCAAAAGCCGGGGCCTAGATTTCCAAGGCGCCCCGGTTCGGGGCCTCCCTAGTCAGCCGCACTCCGGTTGGGGGGGGAAAGGCCGCCCCCGCCGGTCACGGCGCTTCACCCGCTTCCGGCGCTCCGCAGCAGCCGCCGGCGTAACCACCACACTGGTGCCGCCGAGCTGCAAACTCCGCAGCGGGCCCGCTCTCCCCCGCGGCCCGCGCCTCAGGCCGACGCCGCCATTTGCTGAACTCTTTCCCGGGAACCGCCGTCGCAGGACTCCGCCGCCTCGGGGGCAGAGGCGTCCATTTTCAGATCGTGGCCAGGTGGGAGTATCAGGGCAGCCTCATGTTCTACATTGCGCGCTTTCAACAGGCTGTGGCATCGTTTTTACGCCGTGGGCAGGGGAGAGCTCGATTAAGCTGCAGCCATTACTCTCGGCTGCTAGCCACGCCCCCCCTCTGTGTCCTTTTTGATTTTCTCAAGGAGTGTGTCTACTTGAGGACTAAAAAGATGTTCTCTATTGTAGGAAGCTGGCCTTTTATGTGATACAACAATTAGTTGGTATACCGTGTAAAGAGTCCATGGGGTCCCTTACGACAGGGGCTCGCTATATAATCCAAAAGTGCTCTATTAGGGAGTAATGTGGTTCGAGCAGCCTTCGGCTTATCACAAAGGAGTGCAACACATTTGCAAATATGCACAATGATAAGTGAATGACAACACGACTCAAGAAGGAGACCCACACCAATTTATAAAAATAGCAAGTATCTATATATGTTAGGCATCGGAGAAAAAGAGTTTAGCTAAGTACTTTTTAAATATAAATTCTTTTCAGTTAAAAAAAGTGGATATAGTACAATTTCTGTTTACTGCCATGTTATCCTACAGAAGGAAGAACAAGTTCTGCAAACAGGTAGAGTACATCGACTTACAGAATCAATGTCCAGGAGTTCAGGCGAGTGGTGGGCAAGGTCCAAGGCAGCACCAGCCATAATCCACCAGCGTCATGAGGGCGGCCGGGGGCAAGGTGCAAATCAGAGACTGGAGCCCAATAGGTTTTAATGGGGATCGGTCACTGTAAAAAGAGGCTGCAGGCTCTGGCTAGGAAGCCAGTCAGGGTGAACCAACAGGGGGGTTCAAGGCTTGCGATGCTTGGAAACATAGGGACACCTCAGGTCCTCTTCTTCACGGACCAGGGGTGACGGATTCAGAGGTGTCTTTAGGCATCAAGTTTCTCTAACCGGGAGCAGTCGCAGTGGCTTGCATGCAGAGGCTGCAGGGGACTTCCGGGAGTCCATGAGAGGTGAGATCATGATGGACCCGAGCTCAGGAGGGCTGGGGAACCTTGTTCACAACAGTGGCCCATTTCAACTTGGGCTGGAGACGATGGTTGAAGGGTGGCTTCCTGTGTCAGGTTTTGGCGGTTCTGGAGGATTCGGAGTCTACTCTCATGGCGTTCCCACAGGGAACAGTTCCACTGTTCCATCATGAGGTCCTCGTCTTTATTGAAGACAGGCAGTCCTCCCAGGTTTTGGAGGCACACTGATGCAGAATGAGACGTCTTTAGCTCCGGGTCAATAGAGAACGGATAGCAAGGTGGGGCAAAGTCTCTTCTGCGGCTTTTTGTGTCTTTCTTTGTAGTTAATCAGAAAACGCTTCCCTTGTGCAAGGAGCTCCCCTAAATTCTGAATATTGGGGTGTTAGGGGAGTGTAGGGTAGTAGCCAATGGGCTACTGACCCTTGGGTTCACGACATCCCATGTTTGCACACTTAATGTGGGAAGAGGGCATAAACCTGTCCCAGAATTCGTATGTATGCCATCACAAAGATGGCTACTTCTGAAAAATCGTGTCCACCTCACAGTAGCCCACCTTAGAGGACTATCCTGGAGGTGGCACACTTATCCGACTAGCTAATTTTCCCACTTGTCATAGTGCCAAGCGGGCGCTGGACAGGGGCAGTGGCTTCCTCTCCTGTGAGAGGAGCCAGATTTGTATTCCAAAGGCGGCAGCTTCTTTGAAACTCTCTGGCCCAAGGAGGCTAATCAGCAGGTCATCCTGTGGGAGGGGGTGTTGCACACTCTTCCTGGAAAGGCTTTTGTTCTGGGTCTCCTGAGAGCAAACACTCTCACCCTAGAAGGTCAAAATAGCGTCTCAGGTGACAGAAACCAGTCAGCAAGGATACCAGAGGCTAGTAGGTTTTCAGGGGGCACTTCTAAGGTGCCCTCTGGATGCTTGTATTGGTAAATTAAACACTAGTGTCTATGTGGGTTTACCAATACGAGATGTTTGATACCAAAAGAATTGCATGGAAGCCGTGGCAGGCTGGATGTCCTCGAACTTCCTTACGCTAAATGGGGAAAAAACCGAGATCCTCATCTTTGGTGGCAAACAAGATCTCTGGTCGGCTGATTGGTGGCCACCCTCCCTTGGAACCTGCCCCTTGCCGTCCCTAGTTGCCAGAAACTTGGGGGTCATCTTTGATACCACACTGGCATTTGATAAACAAGTTAACAAAACTGTGTCAACTTGTTGTGGGGTTTTGAGGATCCTCAGGAAGTTAGTACACTACCTCTCCCCCGATGCCCGGAAACAGGTGGTTATTGCCCTCATATCACCCCGCCTGGATTATTGCAATGCCCTCTATCTTAGTATTTGCAAAAAGCTCATCCACCGCCTACAGACTATCCAGAACGCTGCAGCCAGGTTTGTGGTGAATGCCCCAAGACATGTTTCTGTTACAGGAATCAGAAAAAATCTCCACTGGCTACCTGTTCAGGCCAGGATCAACTTTAAGGTCCTTGCTCTGACCTACCGGGCCCTACATGGCTTGGGTGCTGAGGACATTGGGTCTCTCGTGTCCCTCTATACCCCGGGCAGAGCCCCGAGATCTGCTCACAAAAATCTTCTGGCGACCCCCCGGATCGCCAAGGCCAGATGGGGAAGGAGGGCTTTTTTCTCCCTCGCCCCAAACTGTGGAACACGCTTCCTGCTGACCTTAAAACTCAGCCATCTCTTGCCCTCTTCCGGAAAAATCTTAAAACCTGGCTATTTGCTGAATCCTACCTTTAAGTTCTGCTTCTTTCAGATGCCTCCAACCACTCAGTTGTTTTTCCATCTGATGCGCCTTGAGGCCTCGGGTTACGTTGAGCTCTTACAAATCTCCAATTCATTCAATTCATTCATTCAAACATGTTTATTTTCAGGAAAGCCATCATGTAGCTGAGGAACACATTTTCACCAGTGTCCAGCACATGTTTAAAAATGGCTTACCTAGTCACTTGTACTGGCAGTACTAGGGCTGACTAGCACAGGGGCATATCTGCTCATGCAGGTATTCCCTCACATGTAATATTCACCATGCCTTAGGGCTGTTAGGCCTGTTGTAGGGGTGACTTTCAAATATTACATGCAGTGGTAGGGGACGTGGCCCACAGGGATGTGTTGCATGTTGTGTTTTCACTTTTTTCTGCACCAAGACACTCAGTCAGCAATAGCAGTCTTGCATGTGCTTGGTGAGGGGTCCCTTAGGGTGGCACAATCCATGCTGCAGCACTTAGGAGCCATCTTTAGTCTCCCAGGCCCTGGGTACCATAGGATAGGTACTTACAGACGGTGCTAAAGGTTTTTCCAATTGGGGGGACAATTGTACAGTTTTTAGAGAAATAACACAAGTATTGAGGATATGGTTAGCAGGAACCCAGTACACTTCAGTCAAAGTTGCATCAATTACCAGGCAAAAAGTGCGTGTATGTGTGTGTGGGGGTACTGCAACCAAATCACAGTTTGTTCATCGATCGAATAGGAGAATCATGAGGTTCAGTTTAAAGCCGGAGACCCGGAGTCAGGCGGATCTTCTGAAGACGCTAGAATTTACGCTTCTTTCTGCGGTGTCAGCAGCATTGGATGGCAGCATCGAGGGAATAGCGGATGGCAGTGTTAGAGATGAGAAGCCCTCTTTTTATGCTTCTTTAGGAGATGCTGGAGGATTTCTTCCATCTCCTCCCAGTGGGCCCCGTAGTAGCAGGAGAGGAGGCAGATACAATTGGAGATTCAGCAATGACTGGCCGATTGGGCAGTCCCTCTCTCCCGCAGCATCAATTTTATTACTTTCTTTATCTAGTGGGATGCCTCACCAGATGTTTGGGGGAGAGCCCTTCCGCGTGCTGTGGCACCTACGAGGGGTCAGGTGCAAGTTGTCCTTTTATATAAATTGGGTCATTGGGCGACGCCTTATTTATATTTTATTTGATATGTAATGTAATTACTCTAGACTTAACAGGGTCAGGGAATATGTCTTTAGAGTCTCAACATGACTTTTAGCATAGGCTAGTATTGTGCTGATCGTTGATTAGAGGATGGGGTCTCAAACACAAAGTCAACCTGTAGTGGCTCAGTGTGTAACTGCACCTTATAACGGGTGATGGTAGGTAGGTAGTGGTGTTGTCTTGGGAGAGGGTTTAGCAGGAGGTTCTGCCTAATAATTGTCCCAGGGGTTATCCTGTGGTGGCAAAGAAAACCCCTTTGTAGGGCTGAGCCAAAGTTGGGCGTGTCCAAGACAGCCGGTCATTTCCTACCATGATCCGAAGGCAGGGGTGGCCCAACAGTACATTTTGGGCTGTCTGGCCTGGGTAAGACCCTTTGTTGGGCCTTGGGGTCATGCTCGATCTGGAGGGGGCACAGTACTCATGGACTGACCTCGGGCGAAATCCTGGATTTTGACCTCCGATCCAGAGTGATCATCAGGAGACAATGAAACGACAAAGAGATAAGTTGTGCCCCAAGGGCGAAGGCCCACAAGAGCTGTGGCAGACTAGAGTAGCCTTGACAAAGTTTACATGGTCGATCGGAGGAGTAGAGAGAAAAGCAGCAGGGATAAAAACAATACGGATGGTAAAAACCAAGAGAGATATTTAACAATGGTGTCAGAGCAGAGGGAACCACGTCAGAACCCGAATGCAGAAGAAAACAATCTAATAATGGACTCTATGACCATGCGCATTACCAGCTAGAGGAGTATTCACGCTAACTCGTGACTCAAAAGTCTTTCTTAGAAGACACACAACTTGCACATCAGATGGCAGGATTATGCTAAGCATGAGTATCTACAGCCTTGAATGTGAAGATTTGCATAGTAAATCGGGCAATTTAAAATTAAAATGCGATCACCACAATTCTAAAGCGGCGAAAGAATCCCCAAGGTACCTCTGCTCACGCTGATGAAAAGTTGTAATAAACTGTGGCAGTTCTGTACGAAGGTTGAAAGTAATAGGCAGCCATTTCGGTCCTTCTGAACCTCCAACTCGTCTCGATATCGAAGCCAGCATATCTTTGACTGTCAATAGACATTCGCATGGAAACTGATTAAGCATCACATGGGGCCTCTCTTCACTCAACTTTCTGCAAAGAGATTAGCATAATTAAAATAAAGTTTTGTAAACCAACATTGGAAGCCAGATGTTAATATAAGCAACCAACCCCTTACCTGTAATCTTTGATGTGACTGAAATAGTACAGGATATCTGCTTCAGCCTCATCATTCGTAAGCTGAAAACGTGGATGATCAATATTATCAAGCACCTGTTGCATATCGGTGTAAACCCTACAGAAAATAAAATATCAAGTTAACAATAAAATGGATCCAAAGCTGGCAAAAACAATTCATTAATTTACTATCCAGAGAAGATAATAGAACCATTAAATGATATTAAATATGATCAAATGCTTTGGATACCAGCTTAACACCCAGTTCTGACCATTTATAGACCAGGTTAGGTGACACTGCTACCATCAAGCAACATTCTATTCATATAAGATGTACCTTTACAGTCCTCTACTAGAGTGATCGGCTGGAATGACCAAATCCAGAACAACATCACTCTCCTTTCTGCTTATGTCCCCCCCCAGTACTATTTAGGAGTCAACGGTAATGCTAAATACTATACAAGCAACATGTTCTCATTCAAACATAACCGTGCCACTGGACATACAGATGGCAATGTGTCATTTATCAAATCAACTGTATTAATGTCTAAAAGAACACCCAACTTAATGTTAAGCACAAACTCAACCACTAGATGAGCAATACACAAAGGTAAGAAACCTATCAAGTCAAGCAATGGCTCCTAGCAAACTACTGACCAAATCAAGAAGATCTATACTGGACAATTGGTGTATACCATCGACTACTCTAGGTTACATGCCCAACATTCATTAACACAAAAGAAAAATGCTACCAGTATGCATCTGTTCTTGGCATGTAGAGCTGTAGATTTGTATACTTGTGCATAGATAGCCATCTGGTGTTGGGCTCGGATGTTTGCACTTTGTTTTTGTCTTTGTAAGAAGTCTTTGCAGTCACGAGGAGGCGACCCCTCCTTAGGACGATAGTGCACATGGTCATCAACTCCATCTCCAGATTGTTTTGCCAAGGATGTTTATGAGGGAGTTAGTAAGAAATAGAAAAGATGTCCATGTTTAATGTGTCTAAGTAAGATAGTACTGGAACAGATAGAGGTATCCGGGGAGGCGGTGGGTGTATACGAATCTAGAGCTCTACATGCCAAGAACAGATGCCTACTGGTAAGTAGCATTTTCTGTTCGAGGCATATGAGCTGTAGATCGTATACTTGTGCATAGACTATACAGCAGTTACCTCCTTAGTGGTGGCTAACTGTATCTGTTGCAGTGGTTTGAAAAAGAGTTCTTAATACATCCTGGCCCACACTAGCAGCTTGTTTAGCTTGCACATCTACACAATAGTGTTTTGTGAGTGTGTGTGCTGTAGACCAAGTTGCTGCTTTGCATATATCATCTAAGGGAATGTTACCCAAAAATACCATAGAAGCCCCTAGTTTGCCTGTGGAGTGAGCTCTAGGGGGAATGGTTAGTGTGTGCTTGGCTTTAAGATAGCATATTTGGATGCATTTGACAATCCACCTTGCAATCCCCGCTTTGGAAATAGGATTGCCCTTATGAGGTGGAGAGAAAGCCACAAAGAGTGGTTAAATTTTTCTAAAGGATTTTTCCCTTTCAATGTAGTAAAGTATTGGTCTTTTAACGTCTAAAGTGTGAAGATCCCGTTCGGCCACGGAGTCTGGTTGTGGGAAAAAGCTAGGAGTTCAACAGACTGTTTAAGATGGAAGGCAGTAATGACTTTAGGTAAAAAAAAATTGGGTTAGGCCTAAGAACCACTTTGTTATGATGGATTTGTAAAAATGGTTCTTGTATGGTTAATGCCTGGAGTTCACTAACTCTTCTGAGAGAAGTGATAGTGACTGGGAAGGCTACTTTCCAAGTGAGGAACTGAAGTTTGCATTTGTGCAGAGGTTCAAAAGGGGACCCATGAGTCTAGTAAGAACAATATTTAAATTCCATACTGGAGAGGGCAGAGCTCTAGCTGGAATTATTCTTTTAAGTCCTTCCATAAATGCTTTAATAGCGGGTACTCTAAACAAAGACAAGTGTTGTCTGTTTTGGAGATAAGCGGCTATTGCAGCGAAATGTAGTCTTATGGATTCATATGCTAGGCTACATTGTGGTAGGTGTAGGAGTTAACATATAATGTCTTGGATAAAAGCATCCAGTGGATTGATTTTATTTGCACAGTAATGTACAAATCGTTTCCACTTTGCGGCGTAACATGCTCTGGCGGTAGGACGTCCAGCTTCTTTAATGATGTTCATGCAGTCTCGTGGGGGATCGAGGTAACCGAAATCTAAGACTTCAGGAGCCAGATTACAAGGTTGAGTTGATTGGGATCTGGATGCCTCATCTCTCCATGGTTCTGAGTGAGAAGCTTGGGTGAGAGGCATAGTTTTTGATGAGGAACTACTGATAGTTCCAAGAGGGTTGTGAACCATGGCTGTCGGGTCCATCAGTATCATTATGAGGGAATGCTGTTTGAGCTTCTGAACCACTAGCGGAATGAGCGGGAGAGGCGGAAAAGCATAAGCAAATTTGCCTGACCAGTTCATCCATAGTGCATTGCCTTTGGACAATGGGTGCGGATGCCTGGCTGCGAAGCTTGGGTATTTTGCATTTTGGTGTGCGGCGAACAGATCTATTTCTGGGTGGCCCCACATTGAAAGAATAGAAGCAGAACTTGAGGATGAAGTTTCCATTTGTGGATCTTTTGTTTTTGGCGACTGAGTAGATCAGCAATTTGATTGTGTACTCCTGGGAGGTGTTCTGCATATGTTTTGAGGAATGGCCCATCTCCATATGCTTTGAGGTGTGAAAGATGCAGAGAGTGTGTCCCCCCCCCCCCCTGTTTTTGTATATAATACATTGCTGTCATGTTGTCTGTACGGACTAGGACAGATTTGTTAATGAGGTGGAGGTGAAAAGATATTAACGCTAGGAAGATTTCCAACAATTCCAGGTAATTTATGTGGAAGTGAGGTTTGTGAACCATGGTTGTCGGGTCCATGTTGGAGCAACCAGGAACATTGTGAGGGAATGCTGTTTGAGCTTTCAAACCACTAACGGAATTAGTGGGAGAGGTGGAAAAGCGTAAGCAAATTTGTTTGACCAGTTCATCCATAGCGCATTGCCTTTGGACAATGGGTGTGGATACCTGGACGCGAAGTTTGGGAATTTTGTGTTTTGATGTGTGTTGAACAGATCCATTTCTGGGTGGCCTCACATGCAAAAGAATGGCTTAAGAACTTGAGGATGAAGTTCCCATTAGTGGATCTGCTGTGTTTGACGACTGAGCAGATCTGCAATCGGATTGTGTACCCCAGGGAGGTTCTGCAAGGAGATATATGTTTTGCGGAATGGCCCATCTCCATATGCTTTGAGCTAGGTGTGAAAGCTGTAGAGAGTGTCTCCCCCTTGTTTTTGTATGTAGTACATTGCGGTCAGGTTGTCTGTGCGAACTAAGACAGCTTTGCCTACCAGATGGAGTTGAAAGGATTTTAGTGCCAGAAAAATTGCCAGTAGTTCCAGGTAATATGTGGTGGTGTTTTTGCTGAGCGGTCCATATACCCTGCATGGTATGGTTCTGAAGATGAGCTCCCCATCAGGTGAGCCATGAGTCTGCTGTTAGCACTATCTATGGAACCGGGCCGAGCAACGGCCACCATTTGGAAAGGTTTCGTGTGTTCCACCACTGCAGAGAGCGATGTGTGCGGCTGTCCACTAACACAGATCTGCTAGCTGACCCTGAGCCTGGTTCCACTGATGTGCCAAACACTCCTGTAAGGGACGCATTTGGAGTCTTGCATAAGGGACGATGAGAATGCAAGAGGCCATCATACTGATCAAATGCATGAACACTCAAGCTGGTAATGAGTGTTGAGGCTGAAATCTGGATATTAGAGCTTGCATACTGCTTATCCTGAAAGGGTTGGGGTTTGCTAAAGCTTTTAAAGTGCCTATTGGAGCCCCTAGGTATTGTTGTTTGTTGAACAGTTGGAGGTGGGATTTGGTGAGATTTTGGTGAGAAGTTGGGAAGTAGCTGGATTGTTTTGTGTGTGTGTTGCACACAACAGTTGTGTTAATTGGCTTTTATGAGACAGTTGTCCAAATAAGGGAACACGTGAATGTGTTACCTTCGTAAGTGAGCTGCCACTACTGCAAGGCACTTGGTGAAGACTCTGGGTGCTGCAGCCACTCCGAACAGAAGGACTTTGAATTGATAGTGTTGACCGTCCACGACAAACCTGAGCTATTTTTCTGTGAGCGGGATGAATGGGAATATAAAGTAGGCGTCTTAAATCTAGAGTGGAGAAAAAGTCGCTTTGTTGAAGCAGTGGGAGCACCTGTTGGAGTGACCATGTGGAAATGGTCTGAGTGAATGTAGAGGTTTAAAAGTTTGAGGTCCAGTATTGGCCTGAGAGAGCCGCCGTCCTTTGGGATTAGAAAGTAGAGGGAGTAAACCCCTGTGCCTTGATGAGGCAAGGGGACTGGTTCTTTTGCATGTTTTTGTAACAGAGAGAGAACCTCTTGTTTCAGAAGAGTGAGATGTTCTGAGGACATTGGACGTTGTTTGTGAGGGATATTTCGGGGTGTAGAGGTGAGTTCCAGGCAATAACCAAACTGGATAATTTGTCTTACCCACTCGTCTGTTGTGAAAGAATTCCAGACAAATAGGAACTGTGAGAGATGTCCCCCGACATGAGTGGAATGATTGGGGGGCGGGGGGGAGTGAAAGGAAGTCACAACTTGGTGGCAGTGGAATTTCGGGTATTGTTACCGTGACCTCATCCCTTACCATTGTTGCCTTTGTACCCTCTGTACCCTCTACAAAAGTAACCTCTGGAGGAATTTATTTGCTTGGGGCTCTTATAGGAAGAAGAGGGATGCTCCGAGCGAATAGTTTTGAAGCCAGCTCTGTAAAAGGAGCAACGGAAATGAACCTCTAGGGGTTTTCAAGGCCCCCATGGCCTTGGCAGTCTCTGTATTCTTTTTTATCTTCTCTAAAGATGTATCTACTGTGGGCCCAAAAAGATGCTCTTGGTCAAAGGGCTGATTAAGAATAGCTGACTGCACTTCCTGTTTGAATCCGGAGATTCTGAGCCAAGCGTGCCTGCGTAGCAAACGCTTGTATTAATAGCACGAGAGGCAGTATCTGCTGCATCCAGCGCACATTTGATGGAGGTATTAGTTATTAATTTTTCTCCTGTAGAAGGTCATTAGCTTTGTCCCTAAATTGGTCAGGAAGATGTTGCATTAGCTTTTCAAGTTCATCCTAGGGACCTCTGTAATATCGGACATTGGCAATCCGCTAATGATTTTCAGCTTGTGAAGCGATGAGTTTTCCAGATGAGTCTATATGTTTGGATTCCTTATCAGGAAGAGGTTTGTCGCCTGTGCTTTGTGAATTTGCTCTCTTTGGTGCATTAGACACCACAAGAGAATCTAAAGGGACCTGACCTTTGATGTATACTGGGTCATTGGGAGCTGCCTTGTATTTTTTGTCTGTTCCGGTGTTAAGAATCCTGGCCCTAGCAGGGTCCTTAAAAACCTCTGGTGCATGTTTTAACATTACTTTTAACATTGACAGGGTGTGTGTGGATTTTTGTGTGGGTGTAAATGTTTCCAGTAAAAAGTCTTCATCTAAAGGGTCAGTGTAACTGTACTCTGTGGTACTGAGCAGCTCTATTAATGAGTTGCGATAACCCAATATTGTCATCTGGTGGTGATGGCCTAGAGGGATACAGGTCCGGGTCATTGTGTGGGCCGGCATTTGTGTTGTAATTATCCCAAGGATCTGGATTATGTGGAATGGTATCTACATCATCATCTTTATCTGGATCTCCATTCCCACCCTCATCACTATATTCATCTTCATCATCCCGTGGCGGAGGTAAAAATGTAGGTTGTGGGAGTGTGCTGGAGAAATTTGCAGATTTGGATCAGTTGGAGAAGAAGAGAGGTGGAGTAGTGTTTGTGGCCATCTCCTTTCGCTTTATGGGTATGTCAGGGTCTTTTCTCTTTTTAGGGGGCTTGGCGACAACTCTGACAGTTTTTGGGTCAATGTAGAGAGTCTTGTTTTGGATCCAAAAAAATCTGTTAGAAACTGTTGTACAGGTACAATGTATTTTGTCTGTGCCGAAGACTTAGGGTCAGAATGTTGTTTAGTCCAAGACCTCTGAAGGTTTCTGTGGGGTCTTGGACTCCTTACCTTTTGGTGTAGGAGTTTGTGGCTCCGAAAGTTGTTTCCACTCCGAAGATTTTTTCGGTTCCAGATGCTTGTCTTTTGCTTGTTTCGGCATCGGGGTTGTTTTCGGGGCAGACAAACAAGGGCGTGGCACTTCCTTGGTTTTAGACTTCGGTGCCGAAGGTGATTTTTCGGCACCGGAATGGGGTTGGCTCGATCCCGAGCCGAAAGGCTTTTCTTTTTCTTTCCTTGCCAGGCCCGAGGGCGGGGTGTCTGAAATGTATTACTGTTGCCTTAGATTTGACTTTGGTTGGGAGAGGGGTTTCGGTACTCACGAACCACTGAGCACCAGGCGACTGCCTGGTCTTCGACGTCGGAGTCGTCAGCTTCAGAGATGGAGAGCTCTCCTTCATCAGCTTGCTGTACCGGTTGGAGACTGGGATCTGCCCTGAAGATGTCCGAAATCGAGCTGCTTCCGCGAGACATTTCGTGAGGTCGAGCCAGAGGGTCACAGATGGTTTTCTTCGACCTGAAAGATAAACAGGCCTTGCAGTTCTTGTCTTTGTGCTCCGGGGGGAGGCAGAGGTTACAAACCTTGTGTAAGTCCATGTGTGGGAACTTAGCACCACACCGGGGCATTTTTTTGAAAGGAGTCCTTTACATTGACAGCTGGCATGGTCGGCGCGGATAGGCTCAACGGCCCGCGTCGAAGATAGAGGATTTTATATATGTTGAAGATACGCATCAAAAAGGAAATTTGATAGAGACAATACCGTCGAGTGGAGAGGGATTGCGCGTCGAAGGGGGTTTGAAAACGACACCAACCCGGAGCGCAGCAAATCACATCCGAACCTGATGGCGGAAAAAAACAATCTGGAGATGGAGTCTATGCCCATGCGCACTATTGTCCTAAGGAAGAGTCACCCACTTCGTGACTACAAAGACTTCTTCCAAGACAAAAACAATGTGCAAACATCCGAGCCCAACACCAGATGGTGATATATGCAAAAGTATACGATATACAGCTCATATGCCTCAAACAAAATATTTAACTCACAAGCTAGAATAAGCCTGCGCTCTGCACAAGTCGAAGTCAAAGGGAAATATAAAATTCAGACAGCCCACAGCACAACCAAGCAATACAGCAGCAGAGGAGTATTACATAAATATAAGGTGGTTAAACAATAATGCGTTACTTTTATGGCACAGATTCCATGTATACCCTGCTACAGATGCTGTATAAGTTACAACTTTGGCATAATGCATGTACCTAAAGAACAAAACAGACTGCCTGTAAAGGATTATTTAGTGGAATATTGTCATACTTAAATGATGCTTACCACGTCATCCATTGAGTCTTAAAGTGTATTAATATATCTATCCACAATAACGTTTTTAATCAAAGGAAATCATCAATGCCTTCATCCAGAAGAAGATTTTTTTTAAATCAAAAATATAAAATATTTATTGTAATCATCATATGGCGCATTTCCAGTTAACAAGACTCGATCATCAGAATGTTTAAAATGTTCAACAATTATAGGTTTTGAAGTAATTATTTGTTAACTATATGTATGCAAAGCAACCTATTTTTTTATACTTTTCTGCTTGTTGGTTTTGTTTGTTTGTTTATTAGTATACTTTGTTGCCAATTTTTTATTCTGTTTTTTCTTGTCTTGTTTATCTGCTGGCTTTTGGTGTGATTGAGAGTATTTGTTGCACGAATGTGTTGAGAGGTTATGGGCTCTTGAAACCCGGTATCAGTGGGGATAGTGTTTTGGTGCTTAAACATTGAGGATATCGTCCCCTTTGTCCTTTTGTTTGTTTGTTTGTTTTTGTTATATCTTGCACTTTGAGATGTATAGATAAATGTATTTTTATATGATGATCTTTACTATAAATGATTTAGATTTTTCATATAAAAAGTTTTTTGCAGGAAGGCATTGAGGATTTCCTTTATGTTTGATTAAAAATCATTTATGGTGGATAGATATATTAATACACTTTAAGACACCACGGATGACGTGGTAAGCATATTTAAAGTATGGCGAGATATTCCGCCAAATAATCCTTTACAGGCAGGCTGTTTTGTTCTTATGGTACATGCATTTGCTGTCCTGATTTGTCGGACTATGTATTCGCTATTCAGGGGTCCTCTTTTTTTAAATCATTTACGTCTTTGGCGTAACACTACAAGGGGTGCTTTCCCACCCACAGGTGACACAAGTGAACTTGGTTCAATGCACTATGATTAACGTAAAAGACAAGTTAACATAGCCTTGCAATATCCTATTTAATGTGCAATTGCCATAGAAGTATTGCTTTTGGGTTAGTAACAATCCCATAAAGGGATCAGGGGCACAGTGATGACAGAAACAAATCTATTTTGTTACTCACAATATCACACACATACCAAACTAAGAATAACAAACCCTTTAAGTTAACACCTTGGCTGCTACTTGAATTTTTCCCCTGTGCTGGACATTCCAGAACAGGGTGTGGTCGTGACGGAACCATTCCGTCATCAGCACAGCTCAGCTGTGACTGATGACGGAATGGTTCCGTCACAAGCATCGAAGGGGTTAAAAAGTATTTTTTACTACAAGAACAGTCTGTTTCTCAACACATCTAACACAAACACACAGAGATAATAAAAACAGCAAGCAGAATAGTTATTAATACCAAGAACAAAATGAACATATCTAACACTGTTAAAATGTCATTTAAGTGTAGGAAGCTATCTATATAGTGCACCCAAAGTGAGGTACACTGCAGAGAGTTCAGGCGACCCTTACTGCTTTACAGGGCCTGAAATAATTATCCCAAATGCTCTATTTTGTGTTAGTGTGGATGAGCAGTTTAGGCTCATCAGAAGATGATGTTAATCATTTATTCCACACACAAAGTCAGTGAAACACACATTCAAAGAAATCCATCATGAAATTTTGATATAATTTAGACATCCAGGTCATAGTTGGGTAAGTACTTGTCAAGAAATGGAAAATTCACTGTATGTGCATCCTTAAAGCGGTGATGTTTCCCATGGAAAAAAAATATTGCATACGGTCACTTGTCAAGGACCTACAGGAATGTTCTTCTGAACCTAAGGTAAGTACTGGACAAGATCCAAGGCAGCACCTGCGGGTCACCTTGGTAAGCTCTGGGGTGTCTGGGTGCAGAGGTGATTTTAGGCAACAGGTACCCTGTTAAAGTCGATGGAATACGGTCCTTTTGAAAAGAAGCTGCAAGCAGGGATTGGGGTGCCAGTCAGGTTGAACCCGAACCCGCAGGGGGGGGTTAGGTGGAGGGTCGTGAGCACACAGGAACACCATTGGTCCACTTGGACTCGGGTTGGGGGCTCATGTGCTGTGGGGATATGTCCAGCAGGGTCACGGTGTTGGAGGCTCATACGGGTGTCGGTCCCTGCATAAAGAGGCTGCAGGTGGCAATTGGTGGACCTGCCTGGCCAAACCCATGGGTGAGCTCGGCTCTTGTGGGTCTCAAGACCACATAGGCACCAGCGCCTCCCTCGGACTCGGGCTGTGGAGCACAGGTTCAGGGGTGCTTTGAGGAGTCAGGTCGCGGTCGATCAGAGGCTCACTCTGTGTTTTAGAGATCTGGTGAGGAGGGGAAACATGGCAGCACGTCCACTCAGTGCTGGCCTGGTGGATCCTGATGTCCGTGGACAGTAGGTCCGGCTTTGTGTTGTTTTAAGTCCAGACTTGATCACCAACAAGCCTTGGTTGCTGGAACTGCTCCAGTACACAATATATTGGTCCTGTGGGGAGGAGGGAAACTGATGTCTCCAAACTTGGCAAGGAGACTGATCTGACCTCCTGGAGCACAAATACTGTTCTCCTGTCGTGCTGCTCCTTCAGTGAGCCCGATAGCTAGCAACACTGTGGACTGTAGATGCTTCGTGGTGCATGCAGAAGCAAGGGAGCAACTCCTCTACTCCAAGGGAGATCTTTCCAGGCTGTAGAGGCCCTGGGCAGTCCTCCAAGGGTTTGGGAATGTGTCCAACAATTGGCGAAGTCGGTCCTAGCGATGGTCAAAGTGCTAGCAGCCACTCAGGTTTTTGCGTCAAACTTGGGTGCAGATCTTCAGTTCTCGGTCTCTTCGGTCCTTCTTTCTTCCTCAGTTCCCAGTAGTCGAATCAGATTTCCTGGTGTCGGGGGATCACCACATCCCCTAGATGACCTCTTCCTTTGTGGAGTGGGCATCACCATGTCCGAGAGTTGCAAATTTCACAACAACTAAGCTGACAAAATCCTAGGTTTTGTGTTTACTTCAGGTAGACAACCCTAGGGGTACGACAAGCCTGGAGGTGCAACACGCCTTCTTGCATAGCTAATTTGCATCTAGCAGCAAAAAAGGGGTCAAAAAGTGGGGGGTGGGGGGACAGCTGCAACTAAAACCCAGTTTCCTACACTAAGAGTGCATGCAAGCCAGAACAACTTTCAGTCTGGTAGCAAAACCGGTCTATCAGTGGAGGCGCGAAGACAGTGTTTTCCCTCGAAGGGCAAGCACACACTGTGGTAGCAGTCAGTTTATTTTCCTCCGGGACTTGGCTTTGTCAGCTTCAAGCGAGGTGGCATCGGCAAGGTGCGGAGTGTGCAGGCAGTAGTTGACACAGTTGCGGGCGATAATCTGTGTAAAGGACCTCTCCAAACAAGTGGAAGTCCATGTATACTAAATGTTATACTTTTAAAGGAAGGGGAAACCACATGACCATTGACTATATATTTATAAACACTGCACTTGAGCATTATGTTAAAGACTAGGCTGTACTGTGGTCACATTTTAGTGACCACAATCCCATACATTTAACTTTTTTGGGGGGGGGGGGATATTGGTCATAACTCTGAATATAAAAAATGGGTAGCAATAGGAGTGGTTAAAAATATAGATCAGGGGCGTAGATTAAAATGGTGTATGGTCATTCCAGAAGATTTTTGTACCAAATTAGTTGACACTATAGGGCCAGAAATGGAGTTATATTGTGACAGCGAGGCCAGAGATATCGTGTTTTAATTGCCTATAGGAAACTTTGTACATGTTAATAAAGGTCAAAGGTGGTTTCACCATAGATGCTCAGTGGCGCATCAAAATCAAATGGGCGCTCTAAAAAATAGACCACAAGACAAGAGCCTGATCGCTGTCTGCAGGAAAAAATATAAATTGGCAATTAACACTCGCAAGGTAGAAATCCAAAAAGACGCTTTTTGCGAATTATTGTCGACTGATGTGTTAAAGAATAGCCCAAATTTTGGAATATGTTGAACAGACCTTTTTTTCTCTGAAAATAAAGGTAGCATACTGGAGTGTAATATTCCAGAGGAGGATTGATTCAACCACTTCAAAGTTATTTATGGGGATCAGGGAGTTACTGAACCCAGTAGTCAATTCAATTCAAAAAGCCTTTATTTCGATTATTCATCATAAAAGACAGAAGATAAGAATACAAAAAGTATACAAAGCTCAGAGTTCATCTTAAAACTGTCAGGTAAAAGAACCAAAGTTAAAAATATAAATAACAAGGTTACATTAGAACCAATACTAAGAGACAATTAAATCTAGTATAATCACAAGACTTTTTATATTAAAAGACAAAAAGGCGACGCCGATAAAAATACTCAACCAAGCCAATTAATACAATAACTCATTTAGCTCAAAGAGCCCACTCTTTTTTCCCGGATAGCCCAAGCCCAGCTCAGGAATTTGGATACCCCAATAACAGCAGTCTCATTACAACCTGTTTTTAATAGCCTTTTGGCGACCAATGCAAAACAGGTGCCCATAGATCTACATATAGGTTTAAGCCACGTACTTCGGGGCAGATGGTAGGCTGGACAAACATAAAGGTGATTAATATTTTCAGTATGCTCGGGACAAAACGGACGACACCTGGCACTTGAGCCAACAGACCATTTACTAGTAAATTTTCTTTTTGGGAGTGTCTCAACACGGAACTGATGGTAAAGCTTGCGATCTCTGGGGTTAGTTATTAGATCCCAATAGCTTTTCATCGAAGATTCATCTTTGAATTCACAGTAGGCTCTAGTTAAAGATTAACAGGTCAGAGACTAAAACCGCTCAGTTTTAATGAGGTTCCAATATGCTGCTTTATAAACTGTTTTAGTTGGAAATGACGCGGTTTCAGGGCACTCCCACAAATCTCTCATCCCCATCCTGGTGAGCAGGGATTTGATACTGCTTAACCATACCATTTTATTTGCCCTATCCAACCCCCTAAATTCAATCAAGCCCCTGGCGAATAAGGAAAGTTCGGGAGTAATCCAAAGTCTTCTCCAGAACGCCAGCATCCTAAACCGGGCAATATCCTCGATTGGCTTGCAGCCGAGGTCTAACAAAAGGGGGATCCGAGGGGTTGATTTGGGGGAGGCCCATAAATGAGCTCAGAAATTTATTCTGGGCCTGTGCTAACTGGTACAGGTTACACGCGCCCCATATCTCTGCCCCGTACAGAATAACAGGAATGATTTTGGTAGTATACATTTTGTCAACAGGAACAATGGGTTTAGTGATTAATAGGCAATGTTCCTTTTGCAGGGCCCCAGCTATTCGAGAGTGCTTCAACACCAATAATTTCAGCTGAGAAGACCAGCACAGACTATCTCCAAAGTTGACTCCCAGGTAGGTGAAGACATTAGTTTGCTCCAAGAGTTTCCCGCCCATGAAAGCTCTTGAAGATACTGGCCTAGCCTCATGAAGGACCATAAACTTTGTCTTCTTAATGTTAACTACCAGTTTGTGGTCACGGCAAAACTCCTCAAAACGAGACAGAGCTAATTGAAGCCCCTGTCTCGTCTTGGATAAAATCAGCGTGTCGTCCGCGAACATGAGTAGGGGGACTCTTTGGCCTGCTAGCATGGGTGCGTCCGTTGGCTGGTTGTCAAAATACCGCACCACTCCATTGATAAAAAGGGAAAACAATGTGGGGGCCAGCACACAGCCTTGCTGGACACCCTATCCCACTGTAAATTTGTCGGTAACCTCCCCTGGCTTTCCCCAGCGGACTTGTGCAAAGTTAGACCTATGAAGCCTGACCACCAGAGCAACCAATTCATTGGGCATTCCCAGAGTCAGCAAGACATCCCATAGTTTAGATCGTGGGACTAAATCAAACGCAGATTTTAAATCCACAAATGCAGCGAAAATCATGCCCTTACCTATCAGAACCTCCTTCCAGTAGAGCATAACGAATCTAAAAGCTTGATCCAGTGTCCCCATATGGGCTCGAAACCCAGCCTGTAACGGGGAGAAGATGCACTCATCGTCCATCCAAAGCTGGATCCTACCCAAGATGACTCTCGCTACAACTTTCTGGAGTGCATCGAGAAGGCTTATAGGCCTGTAGTTAGCCGGAGCAGAACGATCACCCTTCTTATAGATGCGCCGCACCAAGACGGTGGAATCGGCGCTCCCCTAGCTATCCCATTAATAAGGTTCGTAATATAGGGAATCCATAAGTCAGGGTCCTGCTTGAATAAATCCGCTTGGATACAATCAGGTCCGGGAGCCTTACCACTAGGAATAACCTTCAAAACTGCCTCAACCTCTTTAGTACTAAAAAGCAAAGGTGTAACTGGGGAGATGGGAACAGGAACGAGTTCCTTGTTATTATTATTATTCTTAAATTGAGCTTCGAAAAAGGCAACCCAGCGATGGGGCTCTACGTTGTTAGTGGGAAGTATCGAATGATGCCCGTTGCCCCATTTAACCAATTCCCAAAACCGGGTCATATTTCTACCTTTGCATGCTGACAGAAGATCCTGCCATCGCCCCTCATCCCAGTCCCTCAGCCTTTTTCAGGGAAGATTTATAAGCCAGTCGGGACTGTTTAGTAATACTATGATTCCTTGCCTTAATTGCTGCCACTAAGACCTTGTGGGCAGCTCTACACGTCTCATTGTACCACGAGTTGGGTTTCAAGGTGGACATCTTTTTAATTAGCTTGGTATTTATAAAATAGTTTTTTAAACCTAAAAAGAGGTCATTATGGGCCCTAGTTATGTGAGCATTACAGTCCTCCTGATTTTTGAAGCTGTTAAATTTCTTTAACGACCCCGCTACAAGGGCCCTGATCTCTTGCACTTTCTTTTCATCGAGTGCGACCTTGGCCCAACGTACCCTCCTCATATCGTTAGCCACAATTACTTGATTAAGGCCGGACTCGGCTGCGGATTCACATGGACTACAAAAACTCTTGTCTTAGGATATATCAAAGGTCGCCTCTCCCCCAACATCAGACCTGTTCTACTGTTTGTTGCCCTTAGACCCCATTCCAAACACAACCCTTTTAATTGTAGGGCTGCTTCAGATATTTTCTTAATGGGGGGAAGATTCCATTGGGGGACGCCCCAAATTTCGTCCACCTCAGCGCTAAGTCTACCATTGTCACTATCTAGGGGCTCAAAGCAGGTATTTAAATCTCCTGCAATAACAAGATTGACATTTGGGGGCCCTTCGGCCAAGAGTGACTCTAGGGTAGAAACAACCTGAGATGATCTCCCTCCCAATATGCCTCTTTCATATACGTTGAGATGGAGCAAGTCAAGACCTTTAACGGATTTGACTCTGATAGTTTGAATATCCGGACTATCCAGTACTAACTCCTCTGCTGTGATCCCCTCAAACTGCCTAACCCAGCACGTTAGACCCCCCAGTGGTCTTCCTCTGTGTCCTCTTAAAGCTGGTTTTGTAAAGTTTAAATAGCCATCATGGAACACAGGGTTAAACCTAGCTGCTCTGGGGTCTCTAAAATTAACAATTTTACAATCCCCAACCTGGTCCTTACATCTACTACCCAACCAGCTCACCCTCCTTACAAGTAATATTTCGCCATTAATGTGGGCAGGGAGAGGTCTAAAATTACTGAGCCAAAAGATGACTTTTTCAGCACCCTGTGACTTTCCAACTTTTCCTGTAAAATCTCTGGTACCCCTGACAGAACCACAGTGTAAGGCGCTGATTCTGGAGGGAGATCAATACAGATGTGTTTCTTCTTCCCCCTATCTTCTACACCTATATCCTCCTTCTCTTTAGGGGAGTCCTCTTCCACCACTATGGTTCTTTCCAGTTCCTGCTTATCTTTACCCCCAAAACTTCAACTCTCTTGCTAATTGGGAGATTTGACTTGCTGGACTCAGCATTACCCTGGCTTACAAATTGGGAGGTGGGCAGGGGGGGAATAGGGAGGTTAAGGTTAGAACTAACTACAGGGGTACCACCAGGGACTATCGCGGGCCCTCCCTGAACAAAACAATTTGGGACTATTGCACGGTCCAAGCCTCTTTCTATGGCAACAGAGTTAGCTGCGACAGTTTTTTCCAATTTCCCCAAGTTTTCAAGGACTAATTTAATTCTTTCAAACAGGGGAAGCATCAGTGACTTCATCAGATGCTCGATCTGGCCAAATATGTGGTCAGGGAGCTGTGCCGTCAACGACAGATGCTGAACCGGCTCGGGAGGCTGCTTCCCTCGAACTTCAGAAGAGTGGGACATACTATCAGTAGCAGGCTGAAAGAATGTAGCAGCAGCCCTGCTGGTGTTAGAGGTTTTAATGACTTTCGCGCACCTACCCTTTTATACACCCCGCTTCCTCTTCCCCAGTTTACTGGGTAAGCTATGAATTTTTTTGGTATTAACCTCTAGTGATGGACTCGTGATGGAGGTAGCCACTGTGGAAAAAACATCAGATAGGTCAATAGCCTCCACAGACCGGCCAGAATCCAACCTGTTTTCTACCAGGGGAGTATTGGAGCGTAACTGCTCAGGGGTAATTGCATCCCTAATAGTGCCAAGTGAGGAATGCTTAGGAAAAGAAGGGTCAGTCGACAGTCTCTTCTCGGTGAAAGCTATCTCGCGTTCCAGCACGTTTGCAGCCCTGGTTATGAACTCATCCATGGTCCTACATATAGACCTACCTGTTCTACTAATCGCACTTTTTTTCGGTTTCCTGCAGTCGACATCTTAACAACTATAACACAGATAAACCAGTTACAACAGACAAGGTTATAGGCAATACAATATATCACTCTTAACTCTAGAAACTACGAGCCACAACGTGCAATTCGCTACTAGTAACAGCTATGGGGCAGCTACATGGATCAACGAGAAGCAATGCTAACCCACTGACCCGAACAAATGAAAATGTTAGTCCAGTCAATGTTCCAAGCCTTAGGGGGATGGCCCAGCCCGGCCTCTTCCGGCCTGTGACGGCCTTGGACGGTCCCGCCCTTGTCCCGGGCTTCTCCTGCGACGCGGGGGATGACAGTGATTTTAAGCGCCTCATGAAGCGGGTGTTGGCGGTTTCCTGCCGCAGAGGCTCCTAGTGCTTGTAGTCCCCTAGGTCTCCCCCCTGCTGCGGCCGCGCTCTGATGGTGTGGAGCTGCGGCGGCAGGAGGAGACCGAAAACAGCAGTGCGGGCTTGTCAGCAGCGAAAAACAGGCTCCGAAGGTATGCCCCTGGGAAAATGGCGTCACTGGCAGCACAATTAATGAAACCCCCACTCCACCGGGGAGGACAGTGATTGTAAGCGACTCCTGGCGCGTGTGTTGGCGGATTCCTGCCGCAGAGGCTTCTGGTGCTTGTGGTCCCCTAGGTCTCCCCCCTGCTGTGGCCGCGCTCTGATGGTGAGGATCTGCGGCGGCAGGAGGAGACCGAAAACAGCAGTGCGGGCTTGTCAGCAGCGAAAAACAGGCTCCGAAGGTATGCCCCTGGGAAAACAGCGTCACTGGCAGCACAATTAATGAAACCCAGTAGTCCCTTTTATGTGAGAAAGAAATATTCATTAGCTATCTCAGATAAGGAAATAGGGTTGGCTATAGCCCATATAACGAGAAATAAAGCCAGAGGCCTAGACGGGGTACCTGCTGACCTTTTTATCACTAATATACCTCTTTGGTCTAAACTGCAAGCGAATGTTTTTAATACAGCTTTTAAAATGGGTTTACCAGACTCCTGGTCACAGCACAGTCAATATTAGTGCCGGTTTTTAAAAAAGGTAATAGAAGTGACCCTCGCTGCTATAGGCCGATTTCTCTGATAGACTCTTCTGTGAAGGTCTTAGGTAGAGTAATTTTGGCCAAACTGTGGGTGAATGACGCCAACATCCTTTTAAACATTCAGTACAGCTTTAGGAAATGGAGAGGCACTATTGATCAGTGCCTTAACTTACTTCTGTTGTCTGGGAAATACACAATTGCGAAAAAGGGTTCACTTCACTTGGCTTTTATGGACCATTCTTCGATCGTGTAAATAGATCTACGTTATGGCAACTATTACTAAAGTCAGGGCTGGATGAAAATATTGTATATTCATTGGCGGATTTGCACCAAGATCTTGAAGCAACAGTCAGATTTGACCAAACAGGCAACCTAACATGCAGCATCTGCATTATTAAAGGGGTGAGACAGGGTTGCATTCTGGCCCCAATTTTATTTACTTTATATATCAATGATCTTGAAAGAGTTTTCTCAGGTGCTAGCATGGACATTCCCCGCGTTGGTGAAAAATTAATTCCAGCTCTCCTTTATGCGGATGATGCTGCTTTAATAGCCAGAACGGCGTATGGCCTGCAGCATCTTTTAACAACGTTTGCATCTTTTATAAAATCTTTGGACCTGGATGTAAATTTTTTTAAAGTCCCATGTCATGAACATGTGGGCAAAAGTGAAGAAATGTAAAACCTATTCTTGGGAGGGCAATAAACTTACACAGGTAGCCTCATTCTCCTACCTGGGAGTATTATTTGATGAAAGGGGCACATGGATCCCTCAAATGAAAGCTAAAATAAATTTAATAGCTAGATCTACCATTGCAGTTTTCGATTTTTCCTGTAGATTGGGAGCTAAACCAATATGTGCCATGTTAAATATTTACAAGTCGAAATCTTGCTATTGCAAGAAATGGTTCTGAACTTTGGGGTTATAGGGATGTTGGTGAGGTCCAGGTAGTCGAAAATAAATTCTTAAGAAATTTGCTATCTGTACCATCATCAACTTCCACCTATATCATACATCAAGAGTTGGGTTTAGGTTTTATCCCAGACATCATAGGTATAGCCCCTTTACTCAAATGGACTAGTATCTTGATAAATCCAGATCTTGAAATGAAACTTGTCATTATTTGCGATTGTCCTACACTTGATCTAGCAATCAGCATACCATTTATTTATTTATTTATTTATTTTTAAAATTTCTAGAGCGCACAAATACCTTCCGGTGTCTCGGCGCTAGTGCATACAGATTACATGGTTGTTAAAGGATGTTACTGGTTAAAAAGCCATGTTTTAAGGTGTTTTCGAAAGGAAAACAACGAGGTATGTTCCTTGATCTGAGATGGAATCTGGTTCCACAGTTTGGATGCAGCCACTACAAATCGTCTATCTCCCCAAGTTGCCTTTTTTGTTGGGGGGATTTGGAGCTGTTGGACTGTAGATGACCGCAGAGTTCGACTGGGCTTATAAATTTTGAAAGCGTTTTTGAAGAAGTCAGGGCCGTTATTGTTCAAGGCCTTGTAGGTTATACACATGGCCTTGAACTTTATCCTGCTTCTTATGGGTAGCCAGTGAAGCTCTCTTATTATAGGGGAGATAGAGGCGTATTTTGGTATCCCCAGAAGGACCCTCGCAGCAGCATTTTGAACAAGCTGTAACTTATTCACAACTTGCTCCTGTGCATTAAGCAGTAAGCCATTACAATAATCCACCTTGGATAGTACCAAGGAGGACATCAGCGTTTTGCCAGCGGTAGGAGGAAGAAACGGAAGCAGTTTCTTCACCATTCTCAAGGTGAAAAACGAAGCCGATACCACGGCGTTAGCATGGCCAAGGAACGTCAGCCTACTGTCAAAAAGCACGCCCAAGTTTTTCACCTTGGCAACTGGCGGTGGAGGTGTACCCAGTTCAGGAGGCCACCAGACCGGAGACCAAGACGGAGTTAGTTCGCCAAAAACCAGTACCTCCGTTTTGTCGGAATTCAGCTTTAAGCAGTTCCGATTCATCCATGTACTGATTGCCTTCATGCCTGCCTGAAAGTTAGCTGCCACAGCTTCTCCATTTTTATGTATTTCCAGGATCAGCTGTGTGTCATCGGCATACGATGTAAGCCCTATGCCGAATGACTTTATTACCCTCGCCAAGTCCGACACATAGATGTTGAAGAGTGTCGGACTTAGCGAGGAGCCCTGGGGGACACCGCACGGAAGAGTGAAGTCAGGGGAACTGAAGTTTCCCATCTTCACGGATTGTATCCTATTGGCCAGGAAGGAGGCAAGCGTTGCTCTGGCCCTGCCCTGGATGCCAAGGGCGGCGACACGGTCGATCAAAATAGAGTGATCGACCGTGTCAAAGGCCGCGGATAAGTCCAATAGTATCAGAATCGCTGTACCACCCCTGTCCATAATAGTCCTGACCTCCTCAGCTGCTTTGATCAGGGCCGTCTCCGTCCCATGACCCTTCCGAAACCCGAACTGCGTATTGTCCAGCAGGTCGTTCTGGTCGATAAAGGTTGACAGCTGTTGATTCATCGCCTTTTCGATAATTTTGGAAGGGTAAGGGAGGGAGGCAATTGGACGATAGTTTTTCGGCTCTAGGGGATTTAGTGAGGGTTTTTTCAGGAGAGGTGTTACAGTAGACTTTTTCCAAATTTCGGGAAATATGCCTGTCTGAAATATGGCTCTGCAGATGTTAGTAAGTACTGGGGCTATTAGGTCAGAGACTGATTTAATGATGCGTGGGGGACAGGGGTCCAAAGAAGATCCCGATTTTACAGTATTTATCAGCTTTATCATGGAGGTCGGCGGTGTAAAGACCTCTAGAGTTGGTTTAAGTGAACAGCGGGAAGTCTCCCGACAGACTGTATTAGTGGTTGATGTTGTGGTAAATTCGTTAAAGATGTCATTGACCTTGGCCTGAAAGAAGTCTGCCACCTTGTTGCAAAATGATTGAGATGGTTCAACAGATGGTGGGGCAGGGGGGTTGGCTAGGTCTTTTACCACCTGATACAGCTGTTTGTTTGAGTTAAGAGCGTTGGTTATTTGTGTGCTATAGAAGGCACATTTGGCCGCAGTGATCATCTTTCTGTAACTAGTCAAAGCGTTCTTATATGTCTCTTTGTCAGGATCCGCATAGTTCCTACGCCATCGCCGCTCTAAGTTTCTGCAACGTTGCCTCTCGAGCCGTAATGACTCCGAGAACCAGGCCGCCGAAGGTTTAATGCGGTTGGGCTTTGTTTCTTTTTGCGGGGCTAGTTGGTCTAATGCCTTGAATAGCCAGTGTTGGTAGTTTTGGGAGGCTTCCTGGGGGTCGGGCCTGTCCTCGGGTATCGAGGATTCCAAGATGTTGTGTAGAGTGGTGACGTCAATATTTTTCCAGTCGCGACACAAGATCGGCGGACCGGTGCTGGTGTAGTTTAACCATGGTTAAACTATGTTAAAAATTCTGCAATTTATTTGGAGAGACCCAAACTATTTACTGCCCCAGAAAAACTCCTCAAAGCAGATATGGTCTGGATGAAAAGTACTTATCTTATTATATCACAATGTGAAAGAGGCAAAAGAATTAAATAAACCCCTTGTGCGTGCTCATCAATTGCTAAGTATGTCACAAACGATTGAGCCATATTTCACTATTGTAACTAATCAGCATCATCGTTTCCTCTTGGTTCGATTCAGATTTAACCAGTTGCATTTAATTCTTTCTGAATCAAGGGGATGGAAAAAGCTGGAGGATATGGCAGCCTGTACATGCAACGTTTTTTCTATCTAAGACTCAATGCACTTTGTTTTATTTTGTGATAATTTTTTGCATATCAAAAAACGGTTAATATTACCTATTTTAAAAGACACAGGTTTTACTCAGTCCAGACCGGCTTTTATGTATTTACAAATGCTTAATGTCTGGGAAATTTTTAATATAGCTAGTTTTTTTAAACGCAGCTGTTAGACTAAGGAGGAAAAGAAAATGAGTACCACGGTTAGATATTGCATGAAATTCTTATTTCTCTTTTTATCATGTGTAAATTGATGAATTAGATCCTGTATTTGATATTTTGTGATATTTATGACACTAATACAAAGGAAATATTTTTATTGTGTATTTACTTATTCTTAGTATGCTTTTATGGTTTTAAATAACCGAATAAAGTGAATTTGACTGACTGACTGACTGACTAAATTTTGAAGTTGAATACCAGAAAAAGTTTAGGAATGTCTACATAGATTAGGTTAATCAAGTTATGCATCCAAATAGCAAGAGAGAGACCCCACGTGCCAAAGGGACAGGGCGTTATATTGTCAACAACAACAAAAAAAAAAAGAGTATAAATTCGCTTTGGTAACTAAAATAAAAATACTTTTTCAACCACTGATCTCAAGTATACCACAAACCATTCATCTTAATTATATGAACAACCAATAAGCCTATATTTGCAATGCCACAAGACAGCCACTAAATAGTATCGGAATGTCACCAATATTTTATGAAAAAACATTAAAACCATTAACAAGTTATTCATCGTACAAGATTTATAAATCAACAGTGTTAAATAACATCATTATTCAATATCATATATTACCATAGACATTATGTTTATTGATACAGAGTGAGAGGCAACATCTTTTTATCCAAATGTTAAAACAAGTATTATATCACATATGTAAATCTACCAAATAATACGTACATCATATCCAAGTATAAAAACAATTTAAAAAAAAATTCTCCCTCTAAACAAAGATGAATAATAAACTACCTTGGCTATCTCCTTTCATTGTGACAGAGGATATAAATCTGCACTCGTACATATTTTCCAGTCCTGCATTTCTCTGATACTCCGTTGACAATTTTTAATTGAAATAGTTCAACGATTTCAATTACATTGAGGTCTGGACTTTACAAAAGCCACACACATACATAAATACTTTGACTAGTTTTTCATCAGACTATAGCAGTAAAATGTGATCCACAGACTTCCTAAACCTATTTAACACAGCACTGACAGTCCACACTCACCATGAATAATCCAAGGGAGAGTGCAAATCAGATGGATCCCCCAACTTCCCTGAAATTACTGCAAATAAAACAAAACAGGGGGTTCCCTACGAGACCAGTCCGTCCGAGAGGTCCCTGCACGCAAGTGATTTTTACTATAAAACTCACCCATCATTGAAATCCTGAAGACATGCTTCATGATAGAGTTTTCACGAGGAAGTCGGTACTTCCACCGCTGGCTTCAACCTGCAGACGCAAGCATCACGTTAATCAGGGTTGCATGTCTCTTGATACTATTGATGTCAACAACCCGTGAAACCAGTCCCATGTAAGAGATAAGCTTTGCATGAAATTTGTTTTGAAAAAAAAAAAGAATTAAAAAATAGCACAAATGATAACCCAACGATGTCGAGAGATCGGACTGAAGGGCCAATCACGTGCGACCAGGAATTAGGAGGAGACATTTCCACAGGGCTATAAAACTTGCGGCTGCATTCGAACAGGCTGACGAGGAGTGAGGACGCTTAGCTGATTGAGAACAATAGTTTTTTTTAGGTCTCGGCTGACTATTGCAGCGCGCATGCGCTGCTCTCGGCATCCGAGGGCTTCTTGAAATCAATACGGCTGCGGAAGGGAAACTTGAAGCCCCGCCCCCTCTTCCCATTGGCTCGCGTCATAGCTTAGGCTAAACACAGGCTTCTCATTGTAAAGGAGGCTTTTTAGTTCCTCCTTGTTCCCTCCTAGTCTCCTTTTGCCCCCCCCCACCAGGATTGGATCGCGTACTAGCGGATTTACACGATTTCTTTTATAAGTCTGGAAGCACTCTTTTTGAGCGTGGGCCGCCTCGGCTGCACTTGTTGGTTCTGCCTGTGTGACTTTCTTTGACCTCATGCGCGCGTCTCATTTGTCTCTTTCATGTGCTGCCGAAGCGAACACTCCACTCCCTCCTTGTGTGTCAGTCTTCATTTCACCAGATTCTCTGCAGTTATGTTGCCTTCATGCGGGACTCCTCAGACAGTCACAGCCAAAGTAAACACGTCCCTCCTGTGAAATAAAGCACGCCTTACAATGCGCTATTAGTAATCAGGAGCCCGGCCCACGCAGCATTGATACAGCAGTGTCTGCACACTGACGAGAGATAGCGCTTCAATGTTTCCTCATACCTTACTCGCAGACCTGGAGGGGGCAGTGCAGGCAAAAGGCCAGGCTCTGGCTCAGTCGAGGTCTCTTGGTAGCACAAGTCAAGAGAACCGGGTTCGAATTTGGGCGTGGTCTCAGCCCCCTGTGATTCTAGGCAATTATTTAATCTCCCTGTGCCAAACAAAAATTAATGTGTCCTTCTGTAATGTAACTGGTGAGTCATGTAAAGTCTCCAATACCTTCGGGTCAAGTTTGCGCTATGTAAAAACTTCAAAAGAAAGAATGAAAAGTTTATGAGAAGACGTGCTGTGGAGCACATGCAGGGGTAATTAGCACAGGCGGATTTATCAGTGGACAAGGTCAGCAAAAGCTGAGGGGCTGGGCGATCACACCTGCCACCGGGAAGATGCCCTGAGCTTTCACCTGCCATTCGGCCTGGTTGCTGAAGGCGCGCTCGTGCTGAACAGCGATCATTAGAAGCTCCAAATCAGGCGCCGGGCCCCCCGAGAGGATCATTCCTCGGTAATGGCATTGCACCAGCACTAGGAACGAGGAGAGGAAATGAGAGAAAACAGATTAAGGGAGGACAGGGCAAGAAATAGACAAGGGAAGGAATGGCAAGCTCAAGAAAAAACAAGCATTGGCATAGCTAATAGGTCTCGCCTTCGGGACCTTATAAGTCTTTATTTTTTATGTACATCTGGTACCTGTACTCTTCCTTAAATCCTAAAGGCTGCGCTGGAACTATAGGGGAAATAGCCAGGGTGAGCTACTCAAAGCGGTCATTGGAAATAAGATGATATTGCGGTTGTCTGTACTATAGCTCGTACACATTGAATGAAGCATTTCTGCTCCTTGTACCGAACGTACTTGTTTGAGCGAAGCTTACATTGCTATCATTACTGCTATTGTTTCTGCTCTTCCTTTCTGTGGGAATCTTGCTCACCTTCTTCCTGTACCGTAACCATTGTCGCGGTTAGAAAAGCTTGCGCTCATTACACGCTTGTTAATCAAACTTGCTTTGTAGTGTACTCGGGTAGTTCATACTGCATGTCGATTCAAAATCTTTTTTTTGCTGACACTGCAAACTCTCTGCATTACATTATTTAAATGTCGCAGCCCTGCTCTGACGTTCTCATTAAAAGAATAACGGTGCATCTGCGCAGTTCTGATATGTATCATTAAAATACATCTTCTCTTTTTAGAGGTTCCACACCAGCAGTTATACCATAGAAACCTTCTATACTAGAGTTCTGATAGTGTCACGTTCAATAACTAACATGCTCTTTGAAGGCAAACAATATTCAACACCCACTTGTCTAGAGTAATTTTTCTCCACTCTGCCAGACAAAATTGAACGCTTCCCCCCACCGGAGTGGGTAACGGCTGCAGGGGAAGTAACCGCTAAGGGACGAGATCCAGCCAGGCCTTTGTTCGCCGCTGCGGACTGCTGGCCGCCTCTGCCCTTCTGGCGCTTCTGGAAGAGCCTCGGGAACTGCTGCAGCTGTTGTTGCTGCTGTCCCAAAGCCGGTCCTCGCCCTCTGCCTTTCGCCCCGAACCGTCTTTGGAACGGGCGGTAGGACTTCTTCTCCTTGGGCTTCTCCAAATCGACAGTCATCAGGATCTCGGCCTCAGCTTTCATGCGGGCCATTTCGTTGTCCGCATGCTTGCCAAACAGGGTTTTCCCCGAGAAAGGTAGGTTGGCCACCCGCTATTGAGCCTCTGGCTTGAGAGATGTAAGGCGAAGCCAAGCGTGGCGCCGTTGGTTGATACCATGGCAGTACCCATGCGCCGCCAGAAGAGACATCAGCAGCCGCTCTGATGAGTTGGTTAGACACCAACATCCCCTCATTCAGAATCTCCTGAAAGTCCTATTTCTTCTCTCGAGGAAGGAGCTCAGCGAATTGCTGGAGGGACTCCCATAGGGCTCGATCGTATCGCCCTAGTAAAGCCGCGGCACTTGCAGCCTTCATTGCAGTAGACGCCATTTCGGCCTACAAAAAAATGAATATGTCCTCGTGTAATATAACTGGTGCTCATGTAAACTGCTTCAATACCTTCGGGTTAAGTTTGCGCTGCATGAAACAGCAACAAAAAAATGATTCACATAATACTCATACATAGAATGTGATGAGTGGGAGTCCGCATGCCTTTCCCTACTGGATGGATGACAAGAGGGAGAGCACCCAAGTTGGAAAATCTGCATATAATATAAGTTAGCAGACAGCTTTATTTAGTCTTGTTGACAGAGGTTGGAAGAAGATAATGCATATATATTAGGAGGCCTTGAAAATATAACGATTGCCTATCAGGAGTCACTAGAGCAAATAAGCTGTCTGCAGACTGCAAAACATTTATATACGAAGTTGTCAAAATATAAGGGACACAAAAGCCCATACAACGTGCTACTTTACTCAGCTGCTTACACTGAAAGAACACATCTTAGTTGGCCTGCACTGAATTAAAGCTCCCACCTCCCTTACTACCTTAATCTTTATTGCCCACAAAACTCACTTTCAACTGAATGAGAATATATGCTGTTCATTCACAAGAAATCTTGCTCTCTAATAAATTAATTCCCATTCTCCTAATTCACCTTGGGCACCTTCAAATACCAATTTGATCAGATGCTTTGAAATTATAACACCAATTAACAAGGAACGGGGCCAATCATTTGTATAACAAATTGTTGAACATACGTGAGGAGACACCACTTTACCAGACACCCATGAAGATCCAGTACGCAAACATACACTATGTGTATTCTAGGTAATCTCAGGTCGACAGTCAGTACAGCTGAATCCAGGACCATCATATTGTGCCATGTGGTCCGAGCGGTTTACCTATACCTATTCAAATTCCATATCACTCCTTTCTCCACACTACTGAGAAAGTTCCACAGCATTCCTCAAAGGTAAAACAGAGTAATGCAGCCATCACGAAACACAGCCGGCTAATCTCTAAAACATTCCTGAAAACAGCAACAGCGAAACATGACCAGCGCAGCAGCAAACACTCAAATCATACCGATTACAGAAAAGAGTAGAAGCTCATGTGGCTGCCTTTGCAAATCACATGAAACATGATGCTTAACAGGTACCCCCTACTGAGGTCTCTGCAATGGGTGAAGTCAAATTTGATAGCAAAACAGCATTTTCTCTCAATCGACTTGTCAGCTTTTCAATAATCAGAGAGTGTTTAACCTTTTTTTGGACTTTTCTTCTCAGTTAAATATCTTATGTGGGTATCTTTACCTCTTTGAGACAGAGGAGCTGCTCTGTAACACACTTTGCACTAGCTTTAAAGATAAGGCCTTTCCAAAGACCATTTTTTTTAGGACAACTAAATTGCCCATGAATATGAAATTTAAGGCTGAAGAATTGCTTACAAGTGTTTTTTCTATGGCAGACTATAATTGTTGCTACGAAAGCAAGGTTTAATATTTTTTTTTGTAGGAGACATTTCCCTCTCTCTAGTAAACTGTCTATTTTATTATAACCTCCTTACATCTCTCGATTGAAGAATTATCAGCTCTGCTGAGTCCAAACATGGTCTGAGTGAGATTAGTCGTAGAGGAAAGGAACACTCTGATTTCAAATAGACAATTATCAATCATAATTCAGGAAATACTAGTAATGAAAGTAAGCAAAGGATTTATCTTTTTGTGAAAGATATTTTAACATGGAATACTTTTCCTGTTTTATTTCTAGCAGGATACTGGAACAAGAGAACTGGAAGACAAATCTTAAAAGATTAACGTACTTTAAGAGAAATGTATAATATTTTGAAAGTATAATTTTCTATGAAAAAAGTTCATTTCTCGGAGGAGCCCCCCTAACCCTTACTGGCTACACTTTTTTACAGGGTGTGCCTACTAGAGCACATCCTCTATCTGGGCGCCTGTTCCCAATGGCCTCCCTGAAACTTACATCAACACACTTACCCAGATTTAAATTGTATTCTTCAGTCAAGCCTACCTTACAAACTAATTATGACTCTTGGTATGATGCAGATTACAGAAGAAAAAGAAACTTTTGTGGGAGAAACATTTCTGTCATTACGCACCTTGTTATTTAAAGGGATTTCCTTCCACATTTGTAGAAATGAGAATTTTTTATAAATGTTTGATAATACATTTTAAAAAACAACTTGGGATAAACGGAGCTTGGCTAACCATGGAGAGGCCATCACAGCGCAAGATACACTAAGATTTTGACTCTTCGTCTCAAAGAATTCCTCAGCAGTTAAGATGTCTCATGACATACTTATTCCAGAGGAAATGAGGGTTTGACATTTAATAGTGTTACTTAAGCCTTATGATGTTACAAGGATTTTATCCAAAACATATTCCAGTTAAACAAAAAGACTGAAATGGTGAAGGTCATTGAGACACTCAAGAACAGGGCCCTGAGGGATTCTCAGTCTGATGTTCAATAACATAAATTTCCAAATGTGTGCAAGATTATGTTCCACTTTTCAAGTTTGCAGTAGAAAGAGAACAAATCCCATAACCTGGTCCGGATCCAATACAAATATGCCACGAATACGTTAAAAAAAAATACCTTGAGAAAGGAGTAAAGCAGAGAGGTATTGTACGGTAGGAACAACCTGGATTTCCCCAGAATAAGCACAAAGCACCATGCCTTTTCTTTTTGTAAACAGGGGACCGAAAGAGTAATCTTGTTGCCCATTTTGTAGACTTCTGTACTGCATTCACTACTGTAGAATTTTACCTACTATGGAGCAAGATGCTCAAATTAGGAATTCCATTTGGGTTGGTGACAAAGACCTGACAATTAACATGATTCAGAAAGTCTCACTTGATAATTTTGGCAAGCGAATATAGCACGTCCCAATGGTCAATAGATTGAAACAGTGATGAGCGACTGCAGCACTTTTTTAGGTTTCACCTACACAGCGCTTGCACTGTGCTTGTGAAATCTATTGTATTTGATATTAAATCTTAATAGGGGTTTACATCCCACCCCATTGCTTTTGACTGGTTCCTGTGCTTGGCACTTACTAGTCCTCTGTTTCTTTTGGCTGTAGCACATTGTTCCCTGTTGTTCCTTATGTTTTCCTCGAGTACTTCTCTTATCTGTTTCATGGCGACCAAGTACAGTTTTCACTCGCTTTTGTGGAACAATTGTTTAAGGTTTTGTATGCACCATACTGGTTTTCTCTGTTAGCAGACCAGTTGTTCTATGTTATGATCATCTCACTTCTATGTCTCTGAACCGAAAGTCTCGTAAAGGATTTCAGCTGTCGGAGAGCAACTTCACAGAGAACCTATTACACCGGCTACCATTGGGTGCTTGCAGCTTCTTCCAGGCTCACACCTCGCAGTCCCATTCCACCGGCCACGCACTTGAGGAAGTACTTTTTATTAGGGTGGAATTCAAACAATGGGCAAAAACTGTATGCTGTGAATTGCAAAGCAGGAGTGAGAGGAGAAGCAGCATCAAGGAGGCAGCGCACTACAGGAGGCTTTTCGCGGGGCAGATGAGTAGCCCTCTCAGGCACCTGTGCTACTTCTGCCTAGCTCCGTACCAGGTACTAACCAGGCTCACTTTAAGCGGCATCACCAACCCAGGGAACTCAGTGCTTGTTTTTCTGGAACTACCTTGATAGGGAACACGCCTCCTGACTAGCTAATTTACCCACCTGTCCTGGTTCCAAATGGGCCTGGGCAGGGGGTGGCACTATTAAAGCCTTCTGCCTTGATATGCTGATTACTTAGTCATCCTGCTTGGAGGAGGTGACAACACCCTGGCCGGAGCAAGCAAACCTAATTTGGCAGGAAGCTAGAGGAACCACTCCCAGGGCCAAAATGGGAAACCCAGTGAAACAAATACTGCAATCCTGTGACACTCATGCGGGATCGAAATAAATAAATTGTGGCCGGGCTACATTATTGGTTTATGCCCCAGGGAGATCACCCCGTAGCGGTCTTAGAAAGGGGAGTGTCTGCCCCCCCCCGTCAGCTCACAGGTTATGCCCAGAGGGGCCCACCCCAGGACACTGCGGTTTGCCTGCCCGCAGCGGCAGGGAACCAGTGTGTGCTCTTGCTTGGCAGATAGATTTTTAAATCTACCGCCAAGCAGGATTGCAGTAGAAAGCTAGCTCTGTATATAATATATCAAAACACAGTATAGTGTCCACGGAGTCCAGTGGATCCTCAAAGGTTTACAGAGGTAAGAATAGATACTATCTTACTCTCTATTTGTGATAGTGTGGGCGAGCAGTAAGGAATTATCAGGGGGTAGTGTTTAGCATTTTTCGTACAAACTCAGGCAAGAAATTGTTTCACACACTTAAAGACTAAAATCTGACCAATCATTTTGTATCAAAATATTTCTTAGTTGTATTTTATTTTTTACAACCCAGCAGGACTTGATGCAGGTAAGTAAAATAGCACTTTTCATTTGCATTTTTCTCCCCTGAGGCGGAAGCCGGGGGTTTCTCCTTGCTATCCCTGTGTCAGTATATGGAATTCACGCTTCCTGGCAATACTTGTTTTTAAGGTTTTTTAAAAACTGTAAATATCTTAACATTCATTTTTACTTTACCTGCACACCAGGATTCCCTTGTGTGAGATTACGTCGCACAGAGGCTTACATATTCGATTTCCCTGTCACGGCGCAGCCGAGTAAGGTGCTGACGCCGTGACTCTGACAACTACAGCCGCCATCTTACTGGGAGGATAGGGTTGCGGTCCAGCTGCTGGACGCCTCCCGCCCTCCCAGGATTCTTAAGGGATTAAATCACCATTGCGTTACCATTTGCATTTTTCTACCCTGAGGCGGAAGCCAGGGGTTTCTCCTTGATATCCCTGTGTCTGTATATGGAATTCACGCTTGCTGGTAATACTTGTTTTTAAGGTTTTTTTAAAACTGTAAATATCTTAACATTCATTTTTACTTTACCTGCACACCAGGATTCTCTTGTGTGAGATTACGTCGCACAGAGGCTTACATATTCGATTTCCCCGTCACGGCGCAGCCGAGTAAGGTGCTGACGCCGTGACTCTGACAACTACAGCCGCCATCTTACTGGTAGGATAAGGTTGCGGTCCAGCTGCTGGACACCTCCCGCCCTCCTCCGCCTAGTATAAAGGGTCCATGTCTTCCCATCCGCGCCGGGACCGGGCCCAGGGCCGTAACCCCTGGTCCTAATGATACCGCACCCATCATCCAATATACGAACATCATGCTGCATAAACTGCGCCCCCCAAATACCAGCAATTGCTGTAGGCTCGACCTGACCCTTGCCCCACTCTCACCCCTGCACCACTGTGCCCAGTGTAAGTCTATCATTCCTATGGTGACGAAAACACCTATATACAGGAATAATAAAAGCTAAACGACTACCGCGATTGCACTCACGAATGTTCGCTCACTCGGCAAGCACAGACAAGACATAGCAGATTTGATAAAGGACAGGAACATTGATATTCTGTTCCTGACCGAGACATGGATGGACAGCACATCAGATCACGATTTAGTGGTCGCGGTCCCCTGTGGTTTTAAGGCCTATAGACAAGACCGGCAGCTCAAAAAAAGGGGGCGGGCTAGCTATTATCGCCCGTGACTCCTACGCTGTCAGGATCTCCCAGATTCTCTCATCCACTTGTGAGGCCATACAATTTGCTATTCAATTTTCCCCTTCTGATACTCTAAAAGGAATACTTATATATAGACCACCTGGAGCACGGTCAGAATTTCTATCAGACCTTAACACTATCTTAGAACCCGTAGCCATAGAAAAATCCCTAATGGTATTGGGTGATTTTAATTTTCATCTAGAGAAATTAGAAGATAGGGATACTTTCTCTCTTCTATCCGGCATGAACACCTCTGGCCTTCCTCAATTGGTTAAATCTCCCACGCACGACGGTGGTCATACTTTGGATGCCATCTTTTCTAACCTTGTTGGTTTTCATATTATGGATAGCCTACCATTAACTTGGTCAGACCACCATGCCATTTTTGGCACAATTACCACCAACGAAGCAATTTCTGCAAACGTACTTAAGCCCAGCCGGGAACCACTCAAGGCTTGGAAAGACATAGATCGTTCTATCTTAAAATCTCGGCTTTCCAACTCACTGCCCACACTATCAAACGATCCCAACATAGCCACCAAACAATTTCAGGATTGGCTGGGTTTTGCCACAAATTCGCTCGTACCCCTTAAGTATACATCAAGAAACAGACTGACTCCCTCTGCTCCTTGGTTTACCGATGAGCTCAGGGATCAGAAACAAATTTGCCGGAATAGGGAGAGGCATTGGCGTAAGTCTTATGACGAAGAAAGCAAAATCCGTTATAAGGAGATGCTAGTTAAATATAAAGCTATGATTACTAAGGCCAAGAAGAGGTACTTCAGCGAACGGATTGAACTAGCTAAAAATTCTACAAAACAGCTTTACGACACCACTAAGTATTGAACTGGTTATGCTCCAGATCTAAATCCTCCCCCTCTCAATCTTTTTGTGAGGCACTGGGAAAATTTTTTTTTACTAAGGTTAATGAAATCTACACTGCATTCTCCGCTAACACCAATACCAATAACCTTGTAACAACTACTCACTCCACATCTTCTGCTACTCTATTCACACAGTTTAAAGACATCACTGAGGTGCAAATAAAGGATATCATTTCTTCGATTAAAACTGGATCAGCCTTAGATCCATGCCCTTTCAAAATTCTCCCCCCGGTAATGGATATTCTATCACCAGCCATTACGCAAATCTGCAACGGCATGTTCAGATCAGGAATCTATCCGGATATCCTAAAAAGAACCCTCCTTAAACCCCTTTTAAAAAAGCCACATCTTGACAAGGTTGACCTAAAAAATTATCGACCGATAGCCAGCCTTCCATTCTTGGCAAAAGTAGCAGAAAAAGCGATGAACCAACAGCTATCACAATTTATTGAGGAGCATCACCTACTGGATAATTCCCAATTTGGTTTCCGCAAGTACCACGGCACCGAAACCGCCTTGATTAAAGCGGCGGATGACAGAGTCATCCGAGACCAAAGAGGAACAGCAGTACTGATGCTACTCTATTTATCTGCTGCTTTCGACACGGTCGACCACTTGATTTTGGTCGACCGTGTCGAAAAAATGGGCATCCGACAAACAGCCAAAGATCGTGGAGAAGTGTGGCTCACTGGTTAGAGGAGGCAGACCTGGAAGCAGAGGTCAGCCCGGGACCAGGGTTCAATTCCCGGCTCGGCGGGGTCTTGAGTCTTAAAATGTCCATGGACTCGACAATTCTCGCTCCGGTGCCTACTCGATTCACGGGTTCACACTCTGCGACTCTGGGCAATAGCTTGATTAATCTCCACAACGGCCCCTTGCGGCGGGATGCCTGGCTTTCACCTTGCGGATACCCTGCCGGGGTTATCTCACAGGGGAATACCAGGACGGGTTCCCTAAGCAAGCGCTTAGAAACCGCTCGGTGATTTGCGCTATATAAATTCATGTACATTTACATTTACATCTACTGACCTCTTTTTTGGCAGATAGAACTCAGGCTGTTACTCTGGGATCTTTTCAGTCGTCTAACTTGTCCCTGCCATGTGGGGTCCCTCAAGGCTCATCCCTGAGTCCGACATTTTTTAATATCTACGTGTCGGACCTAGCCAATATTATTCGAGCAAATGGGATGAGCCTTACCTCATATGCGGACGACACGCAGTTGGTCCTGTCTATTAAAAACAATGGACACAAGATCGCCAAGAGTTTTAAAGAATGTATGATGGCAATCGGAGATTGGCTGGCATCCCACTGTCTAAAACTTAATTCCGAAAAGACGGAGGTACTCATTTTTGGACAGCTCACACCTAGCTGGTCATTAGGTTGGTGGCCTACGTCTTTCGGAACCCTGCCTATACCCACTTCCAAGGTAAGAAATCTGGGAGTAGTTTTTGACGATCAGCCCAACTTTGTCGCCCATGCCAATCAAGTAGCATCTTCGGCGTCCCATAAATTACACCTAATAAGGAAAATTATCCTTTTCCTCCCTGAAAGTGCCGGGAAAACTTTGGTTAGTTCCCTGGTGTTGTCCACTTTGGATTATTGTAACGGACTCTTCTCTAATGCCTAGAGTAGGGTACTTGAGAAAAAGCAAACAATACAAAATGCAGCAGCAAGACTACTTGCCAGACTCCCTAAATATAAGTCTGCCACAGATACTATCAGAAAACTTCACTGGCTTCCTATCAGAAGCAGGGTCAAGTTTAAAATCCTCTGTATAGTATACAAGGCTCTCCATAAACAGGGACCCCAGTTTCTCAGAGATCAACTGATTCTTTATGGGCCCTCCAGGGTACTGCGATCCGCCACCCTTAACAATCTAGTGGTGCCCCGCACAAAGACTGCCTCCTGGGGAGACCGGCGGTTGCTGGTGTCGGCCCCAAAACTGTGGAATACCCTGCCTCAGTCAATTCGGACCTGTACTTCTTTCTGGTCCTTTCGTAAACAGTTAAAAACCTGGCTGTTTAATCAGTAATTTACCAGATCACACACAATCAGTGGAGAATCTTATGCAGATGTCATAGCGCCGAGACGCCTACGGGCAATTTTTCGCGCTTTATCAAATTTCATAAATAAATAAATAAATAAATAAATAAATAATACAGTTGAATGCTGTTGGCTTTGTTACAGGTAGGTCGAATGTTCAGATACAGTTAAAATTACTGTGCAGTTACTTTGTAATTACTTTGTGATGGCTTTTTAGATTAATCTTCAGATTACTTTTTCTACTCCGTGTGGTTTGCCTAGATATCACACTAGGACATTTCCTAAGTAAAATGTAAGTAGTTTTTTGTAAAAACACAGTTTCTTAGGCTCTCATACAATTTCCAACTTCACACTTAGAACTTTTTCACAGAAAAGCAGTCAATGCAGTCCTAGGGGAAAAAAATTCAGGTTACTGGTTTTAAGGTAAGTACTCAGTCTTGGCAGTTGGATTTCTGGGGTTAGAGCCATGGTTCCCCCAGGGTCAAGGATGCACTCGAAGACCCTCAGCGGCACTAGGGCGGCCGGGTTCAGAGTGCGGAGGGCCAATGTTATCCAATGGGAGATAGAGGGCGTCCAATCAGTGGCTGCTCACGGGTACGTCACTTTGATGCGAGAGCAACGCTCCTATGGTTTGGCTCAGGGCAAAGGGGGATCCAAGATGGCCAACAATGTGCACCCACAGCAGCACTGTGGGAGGGGGGCATAAGCCTCACTCTGGTTGGATAGAGGTGGCAAAGGTGGGCACACCTCTCCTTTTCTCTTCCAGCAGTTTCTCCCACCCAAAGTGTGGGTCAGAACCGGTGGGGGGCAGGTGCTGGGAGCAGCAAATGGCTGGGCTAGCTCACAAAGGGGGCAAGCCATTTAAGCTTCCTCTTCGTTGACACTGTCAGCCTGGGCACCTCTGCCCAGGATGATGAATGAGCGAGAGAGAGAGAGAGCTGCATTCCTTAGAGGCCTTCAATGGTCACTGGGCCCTTGGTACCTTTCATAAGGGACTTGCATGTGGCCAGGGAGTTGCCAATTGGATGGGCAACAGTACATTTTTAGAGAAAGAACATAGTCCCTGGGTAACTGGTTGGCAGGAACCCAGAGCACACTAAGTGAAAGAGCATCAACATCAGGCAAAAAGTGAGGGGCAACAATGCAAAAAGGGGCAGTTTCCTACAGTGCCCCCTTTTTGACATGGTTGCCCCCTCCTTTCTGCCCACTACATGATGTGATTTCGAATGAAAGTGCACTAGGTTCCTACTAACCAGGTCCCCAGTGCCTGAGCTCTTTCCCAAATCTGTACAATTGTTTCCCCCAATTAGCAAAACCTTTAGCGCCCTCTTTAAGTCCCTAGTAATGGTACGCTGGTACCTAGGACCTGATGTACCAAAGAGGGTCCCTAACGGCTGCAGTACAAATTGTGCCACCTTAAAAGGATCCCTCACAAGCACATGATTGATTGCCATTGCAGACTGCGTCTCTTAGGGCAGATAAAAGTGAAAACACATGTTAGACATGCCTGTGTGCCATGTCGCCTACCACTGTATATGGTACATGCAATTCGCCTCTACCGCAGGCCTAATTTACTTATTTAAGCAATTTGTTGAGCGCACAAATACCCGAGGGTGTCTCAGCGCTATAAGGCAGGGTGCTTAACGAACAAGTTACTTACCTTCAGTAACGATATATCTAAGAAACAGTAGTTAGTATTAGATTCCTTACCTTAGAATATCCCCAGGCGTCAGTCTGGATCCGGAAACTTTTGCGTAGCAGTACCCCTGCGCGCCGGTAGGCGTCGTTTGCAGGCGTCCCCTGCGGCTCCGCGTCCGCCGTTGGCGTCGTGCGCCGTGATGACGTCGCTGGAGTATATAGACGCCGCCTCCGAGCGCGGACGTCAGTTCTTTGCACACAGCTTTTCCGCGCCAGAACACGCAGAGCCATGTGAGAACCAACACTGGTGCCATTTTGAAACTCGGGCCCTGAAAGGGATGTCCCTAACCCTAGGTATCAGTTCGCAGAACGGGGAGGATGGGTGGGGCGGTAAGGAATCTAATACTAACTACTGTTCCTTACAGATATATCGTTACCGAAGGTAAGTAACTTGTTCATCTGAAAGAAACAGGTTAGTATTAGATTCCTTACCTTAGAATAGATACCCCAGCAATACCAACCCCGGTGTTGGGTCTGCGAACCAATACAATATTACACCAGAAAGTTCTGGAGGACAGAACGGCCAAAGAAGCCATCCCTCCGGACTTGACTGTCCAGGCAGTAGTGCCCCGCAAAAGTGTGCAGCGAGGCCCACGTAGCCGCCTGGCAAATGTCCTGCAAGGGGACTCCCCGGCCCAGGGCAGTAGTAGCCGCCGTGGCCCGAGTGGAATGGGCCCAACAGGAGGCTCCCTCCGAGCCAAAGAGTAGCACGCTTTGATGCACAGAACGACCCACCGAGAGATGGTCCGTTTATGTACCGCCCGTCCTTTCTTCGCACCCACGTAGCCAACAAACAGTTGGTCATCCACCCGGAACTGGCGTGTGCGATCCATATAGAATGAAAGCGCACGTTTTGGGTCCAGACGATGGATCCTTTGAAGGATGCGGAGGCGGGAAGAAGGAGGGTAAGGTGATGGACTACCCGATGTGAAAAGCAGAGACTACTTTGGGCAGAAAAGAAGGTCTAGTCCGTAGAACCACTTTGTCGGGATGAATGGACAAGAAAGGAGGTTTGACAGAAAGAGCCTGGAGTTCACTCACTCTCCTGGCAGAGGTAATGGCAACCAGGAAAGCCGTCTTTAAAGTCAGTAGACGGAGAGGACAGGAATAAAGGGGCTCAAAGGGAGCACACATCAAGAAGGTCAGAACCAGGTTCAAGTCCCACTGAGGCATCACAAACGGAACTGGTGGATACATGTGTGTGATGCCCTTCAAGAATCTTGTTACAATGGGGGACTTGAACAAAGAAGGTTTATAAGGCAGCCTCAGAAAGGCCGAAAGGGCAGAAAGGTAGCCCTTGATAGTACCCAGAGCAGAGCCCTGCTGGGCAAGAGAAAGAAGGAAGAGAAGAACCTCAGAAAGAGGGGCAGAGAGGATCCACAGCCTTTGCTGTGCACCATGCCACAAATTTGTTCCACCGACAGGCGTATACCGATTTCGTGGAGGGACGCCTGGCTGCCAGAATCACATCACAGACTTCAGGAGGCAAGTCAAATGGCCTCAACTGTCGCCGCTCAATCTCCACGCATGGAGGTGGAGGCTGGACAGGTTCGGGTGGAGGACCGTCCCCTGCTGCTGCGACAGAAGGTCCTCCTGAAGGGGCAGGCGGATCGGGGGACCGACTGACATGCTGAGTAGCTCGGGATACCAGTACCTTCGAGCCCAGTCCGGAGCCACAAGGATGACTTGGGCCCGGTCGCGCCTGATCTTCTTCAGCACTCTGGCCAGAAGTGGTATAGGCGGAAAGGCGTATACCAGACCGCAACTCCACTCGCGCTGAAAGGCGTCGCCGTGCGAGTGCCGTCTTGGAAACTCCAACGCGGAGAACTGATGACATTGCGCGTTCTCTTCTGTGGCGAATAGATCTAACCAAGGCTCTCCCCATCGCAGAAAGAGGCCTTGCACCACGTCCGAGTTCAGACGCCATTCGTGATCCATCGAGCACCGACAGCTGAGTTCGTCCGCCCTGGTGTTCAGAGAACCTGCCAGGTGTTGAACCATCAGAGTCACGCCCTGACGTTCCAGCCATTGCCAGAGGCGCAGAGCCTCTTGGCAAAGGGTCCACGACCCCACCCCGCCTTGTTTGTTGCAGTACCACATGGCGGTGGTGTTGTCTGTGAACACCTGCACAACACTCCCGCTGACAAAGGGGAGGAATGCCTTCAGTGCTAGACGAATCGCCCGCAGCTCCAACAGGTTTATATGGAGCCGGGACTCCGCCGGAGACCAGATGCCTCTGATCTCTGCCTCTCCCAAGTGGCCTCCCCAGCCCTGGAGGGACGCGTCCGTCACAACAACGTGCTCCGGTTGGGAAAGGGAGAGGGATCTGCCCCTGACCCAATCGCGGTCCGTAAGCCACCACTGCAGTTGTCTCGCAGTGCCCTCCGAGATCAAGACATGGTCGGACAAGTTGCCCTGATGCTGGGCCCACTGAAACTTCAGGTCCCACTGCAGAGCCCGCATCCGCCACCGGGCGTGATGCACCAGAAGGATGCAGGAAGCCATCAGCCCCAGCAGCCGCAGCGTCAACCTGACCGAAACCCGGGATAACGGCTGGAAGATGGGAATCAAAGCCTGAATATCCTGGACTCGCCGTTCCGGAGGATAAACCCGAAACTGCGCCGAGTCGAGAACCGCTCCGATGAAAAGGAGCTTTTGAGAGGGACACAGGTGTGATTTCGGCACATTGATGGAAAACCCCAGCTCGTGCAGGAGGTCTGCCGTCATCTGAAGGTGGTGGACGACTGTCTGGGGCGAGCCCGCCTTCAACAACCAGTCGTCTAGGTAGGGGAAGACTGAAACCCCTAACCTGCGCAGATGGGCTGCGACCACCGCCATCACCTTTGTGAACACCCTTGGGGCGCTTGTAAGGCCGAAGGGGAGCACGATAAACTGAAAATGCTCCTGGCCTACCGTGAACTGCAGGTGACGCCGGTGGGCCGGCAGGACGGGGATGTGAAAATATGCATCCTGCAAGTCCAACGCTACCATCCAGTCTTGCGGGTCTAGAGCAGCCAAGACCTGAGCCAATGTCAACATCTTGAACTTCTCCTTCCGGAGGAAGCCGTTGACGTTCCTTAGGTCCAAGATAGGACGCAGGCCCCCTTTGTCCTTCTTGGGTACCAGAAAGTAGTGGGAATAGCAACCACGTCCTACTTCTGGCCCAGGAACGCGCTCGATGGCCCCCTTGGCCAAGAGGGCCGTAACTTCCTCCTTCAGAAGTGCCAAGTGGTCCCCCGACACACGGTGGTTCTGCGGTGGCATGGCAGGAGGAGTGGTCTCGAAGGGGAGGGAGTAGCCCCTTTGGACGATCTGCAGCACCCACCTGTCCGATGTTATTGTGCGCCAGTGGGCGTGGTGATGGCGAACCCTGCCCCCCCACCGGCGTCACATGGGCCTGAAACCACGGACTAGGAGGATTTAGTGGCGGATGCTGCGGGGGGAGGTGTGGCCTGACCCCGCCGTTGTCCCCGACCGCCACCGCGTTGATAAGTTTGTTGCGGCGCGTGGCTGGCAGCACGTGTGGGACCGCCCCTTCCTTGGCCACGAAAGGAGCGAAACGAAACCAGTTTGCTGGCGCTGGGTCGAGAGACGCAAGGACTTGGCCGTGACCCTGGAGTCCTTGAAGCGCTCCAGCGCGTGGTCCGCTTTGTCACCAAACAGGCGACTGCCATCAAACGGCATGTCCATCAAAGCATTCTGGACATCTGCCGAGAAGTTGGCGGATCTCAGCCAGGCGTGGCGACGAATCGCCACCGTCGTGGACATCGCTCTGCCCAGTGAGTCAGTCGTATCAAGACCACACCTGATGGAGTATTTCGCTGCGTCTCGGCCTTCAATCATAGCCTTGCCGAGCTTAGCCCGTACCTCCGGCGGGCATTCAGGCAGCAGGTCCGCGACCGTATCCCACAGAGAGTGGGTGTAGCGGCCTAAGAGGCATGCGGTGTTGCAAGACCGCAGTCCCAGACTCAGGGACGAGAAGACCTTTTTCCCATACTGGTCGTACCTCTTAGATTCCCGGTCGGGCGGGGCCGACGGGAATGCGGTCTGGGAAGTTGAGGCCTGGATCACCAGACTCTCAGGGGTGGGATGGGTGGACAGGAACTTGGGGTCATCCGAACACGGACAGTGGCGTCTGGCCACGTTCCTATCAACAGGCGAACCTGAAGCGGGCCTGGACCACGTGCCCAAAAGAACGTCAGATAAGGCCTCGTTGAACGGCAGCAGTGGCTCCTGTGGGCATGACTGCGGTTTGAGGACCTCAGTGAGGATGTTAGTCCTCACGGCCGCGACGGGGAGCTCAAGGTTTAAGGCCTTGGCAGCCCTCATCAACACCACTGAATAAGCAACCCCCTCCTCCGTAGCCACGGTAGGAGGCGAGACAAAGCCAGGGTTAGGGGAGTCATCTAGACCACTGGCGTCACCCAAGTCACCTGTCCAGTCCACATTGTACTGACACTCACGTGTCAGAGGGTCCTCATACCCCTCCCACTCCTCTCCGTAATCTACCTCCTCATCATCATATTCGGGATCAACAAGGTAGACCGGCTCCTCGGGGTTCACAGACCCCATCGGCGTCGGACTCTGCGTCGGGCGACGCCGGTTCGGCTCTGGGACCAGAATCGGAGAGGGTATGGGGGCGGCGCCGCCCGGCGCCGGAGAACTGGCGTCGTGCGGGGTCGGCGTCGGGGGTAGCCCCGATGGAAGCGGCGCCGGAGAGGTCGGTTGGCCAGCCGGCGTCGATCCTGAAGGCCCCTGCGGCGCAGGGACCGGCGCCGTCGGCGGCGCCAGAGCACCCGACGGCGTCGAGGCAGGAGCACCCGACCCGCTAGGGCCTCCGGACAGGGCCACAGGGCCCGAAGGCGCCGAAGGCCCCGTCGGAGGAGCCAGTTTCCTCAGGGCCATGAGGAACTCTTCTATCTCCTCGGGCGTCGCACCTTGTCCAGGGACCGTAGGGTATGGAGCAGGCCGCGCTGGTGGCTCATGCGGAGCCGCGGGGTGGGGCCACCCGAACCCCCGGCCGCATCGCGTGAGCATCGGGGGGAGTCGGGGGTATGATGACGACACCCCGACTTCTTGTGTTTCCTACCTGAGGAGCCAGATGAATGGTGACTACTTGCGGAGCGTTCGTGGCGGCTCCGCGACCTCTCCCTCGACCGCTCCCTCAACCTCCGGCCGGACCGGGACCGCTCTCGACGCGGGCCGACACCAGCAGCTCGAGTAGCTTGCGGGACCGCTCCCGCCTAGCTTTACTCGTCAAGGCCCGGCAATCGACACAGGAGTCCACGTCGTGGTCGGGGCCCAGGCACCGGAGGCAGAGTCGGTGATGGTCCGTGACCGACATCGTGCGGTCGCAGTCATCACAGTTCTTAAAACCGGGCATCCTACCGGCACCGAAAGAAGATAACAAAGATCAAAAAACTTTGGTCAAAGACCGGAGTACTGCTCTTCGGATCTGCGCTAACTGGCCCAGAAAAAAGAACTGACGTCAGCGCGCGGAGGCGGCGTCTATATACTCCAGCGACGTCATCACGGCGCAAGACGCCAACGACTGACGCAGAGCCGCAGGGGACGCCTGCAGACGACGCCTACAGACGCGCAGGGGTACTGCTACGCAAAAGTTTCCGGATCCAGACTGAAGCCTGGGGATATTCTAAGGTAAGGAATCTAATACTAACCTGTTTCTTTCAGATATTATATGTGAGGGCATAGCTGCATGAGCAGATACACCCCTGTGCTTCTCAGTCCAACTGCTGCCAGTGTAAGTGAACAGGGAAGCAATCTTAATCCATGTTCTGGAAACTGGTGAAAAAGAGTTCCCCAGATACACAATGGCTTCATTGAACAGAGGGATGTTTGGTACCAAACATCAGGTTTTGACAAACCCACACTGATGCCAGTGTTTGATTTATCAAAACATGCTCTCAGAGGGCACCTTAGACGTTCCCCCTGAAAACCTAGCAGCCTCTGGTGTGCTTACCAACTGGATTCTGCCAGCTTGCCACATGAGAAAAGTTTTTGACCTCCTAGTGTGACAGCCTTTTCCTCTCAGCAGGTCAGGAACAAAAGCCAGTCCAGGAAGAGGGTGCAATCCCCCCTCCCAATCAGGAGCCCCCTCCCCCCTCCCACAGGATGACCTGCTGTTTAGCGAGCTTCAAAGGAGCCATCGCCTTTGTAATGCGAATCTGGTCTCCCCTCACAGGAGAGGAGCCACTTCTCCTGTTCAGACTCACTTGTCACCTGGACATGGGGGGTGGGGGTAATTAGCTTATTAGGTAGGAGTGTAACCCCTAGGTCAATGCCACCCCTTAGGTGGGCTAACTGCGAGGTGGACACACATTTTCAGAGGTAGCTATATTTAGGATGGCATACCTAGGTTTCTAGGACAGGATTATGCCCACTTCCCACAGGATATGGTCATATAGGGGCCGTAGTGACCCCAATGGTCAATAGCCCATTAGATACGACCTTATACTCTACTAACACCCCATAATTCAGTACTTTGGGAAGTCCCTGGCTCTAGAGCAGCAGATCCTGACTACCAAAGACGAGAGGACACTGAAGAGCTGCAAAAGCAGAGACAACAGAAGAGAGCACCCGACTTGGCCCCAGCCCCACCGGCCGGTCTAAAGTTTATAGATACACCCAAATATGTATGAAAACCTACATATATGTAACTATGCAGCCCCATAAAATAATCCAAACTAAAAAAGGGACAAACAGCTAGAAACAACTCAGCAATAGTTGTACAGTAATAAGACAACTGGTAATAGACCATACACCCAAATGGCTTCCTACAAGAATCTTTTATTTTCCAGAACAAGGAAAAAACACAAGTAATTGCAGGAAGTTTGGCCCATAGGCTGCAAAGGAATAACTGTCCTAAGTAAAAAAAAAAAAACAACTGGCACCTTGCCTTTAAGATTTACAAGAATCTAGGAACTTTGCATTTAAGAACCTCAGAGAGCCCCATGCTCCCAGCATGCACCACAGGTGACAGTTAGGTCAGTTCGTTTTGTAAAGGCATATAAAAAACACTTTCAACCTGTACTAACATTGCTAGACCGGGGAGGCGGGCGGGGTGCTTATGACTTTGATGTGTTTACCCCTGGAAGAGAAATAGGATAACAGGTAAGTAACTTATCCTTCTCTTCCAGGGGATACTCATCAATAGTCATAAGCAGTGAATAGAATAGGAAGCCCACACCCCACACTTCGCGGACTAGCAATGTAGCACTAGTAATAAGATTAATCCGGAAACAGTAGGTACCAACAATTAACCAAACAGATTTCTCAGAGATGCTTGACCGACTTGAGCATCTGCCTGAGCATCTGAATCTAAGCAGTAATGGCGAGAAAAAGAAAGAATGAACAGAACGCCATGTAGCTGCCTTGCAAATCTCTGCTATGGGAATGTTCCTGAGGAGAGGCGTAGTTGAGGCTTTTCCTCTGGTTAAACGCACTTTAGGCCTCCCTTGAAGAGCTTTATTAGCTAACTGATAGGCCAAGGGAATACAGGAGATTATCCATATCGAGATGGACCGCTTAGAGGCTGCTTATCCAGTATTGATGGGACCATAATTGACAAATAACCGGTCCGTCCTTCTAATATCTTCAGTTTTGTCCAAATACCTTCTTAAGGTCTAGGGAATGTAAGGCCCTTTCAGGGGGAGTAGAAGGCCACTCCGGAGCTATCAGATTCATCCTGGAGTTAGTCTTGTAAAATTTGGTGATCACCGCTGGAATTAGAGGCAGTGGGGGAAAGGCATAGAACAAGTTCTGGGACCAGCTTATCAGCAGCGCATTCCCGCTTCAACCTAGTTGGAGAAACCTGGATACGTAGACAGGGCATTTGGCGTTTGTTGCGTCTGCGAACAAGTCTATGTCTGGAAAGCCCCAACGTTGAAAAATGCCTTGAGCAACGTCGTTGTTGAGCACTCAGTCGTGCGCTTCTATAAACTCTATGCTGAGAAAGTCCGCCTGGACATTTAGGACACCAGGCACGTGGACTGCCTTGATGGTTAGACGTCTTGCCAGTAACTACTTCCAAATTGCTTGCGCTTCCTGGGACAGAATTCTGGACCGGGTGCCTCCCTGCTTGTTCAGATAAAACATTGTTGTGGTGTTGTCTGTCTGAATCAAGAGGGAGTTGGATCTCAGAGACTGAAAGAAGGATTTGAGAGCTAGCTGGACTGCCCTCAGTTCCAGGAAGTTGATATGGTAACCATTCTTTGTGTCCGACCACCGACCTTGCACCTGGAGGTGATCCATTTGGGCACCCCAGCCCTGCAGTGAGGCATCTGTCACAATAGTTTGCGTTGGAGTTTGTTGGAGAAAGGGAACACCCTGTAGCCGATTTGATCTTTGTCCACCACCTGATGGAGTCCTTGGCCGACTGAGTAAAGGTAATCCGATCCTCCCACTTCCCTGATGCCTGTGCCCAATGGTCCTCCAGAGCCTGCTGAAGAGGACGCATGTGCAATCGGGCATTGGGGACAATGAAGATGCATGAGGCCATGGACCCCAGAAGAGAGGACACTTGTCAGACCGAAGGGTGGAGAGTCTGTAGAAGCTTCTGAGATTTCTTCCTGATAGATGCGAATCTCTCCTCCGAAGGACACACGCTTCCTTCCAGGGTGTCCAGAGACGATCCTAGGTAGTGAATGTTCTGAGTGGGGTTGAGAATCAAATTTTTCAAATTGACTCGTATACCCAGTTTGTTCAGAATGTGGAGACTGTAAGACAGATGCGACTGAAGCAGAGATGGAGTTGAACTCTTTAGAAGCCAGTTGTCGAGGTATGGGTAAAAGAAAATTCCTCGTTTGCGAAGAAAGGCTGCCACCAATGCCATGCACTTTGAAAAGGTTCTTGGGGCCGACTTGAGTCAGAATGGCAGAACTCGAAACTGATAATGGCGCCGAGCCGCCTGGAAACTGAGAAACTTTCGATGCTTCCTGGACACTAATGTAGAAATAGGCGTCCTGCAAATCTATGGAGCACATCCAGTCTCCTTGATGTAAATGAGGGAAGATCTAGTGTAGAGCCAGCATCCGAAACTTTTCTTTTCGTATGTATTTGTGGAGAAGTGTGGCTCAGGGGTTAGAGGCGGCAGACCCGAAAGCTGAGATCGGCCCTGGACCAGGGTTCAATTCCCCGCCTCGGCGGGTCTTGGGCTCAAAAATTCCACGGACTCGATAATTCTCGCTCCGGTGCCTTCTCGACTCACGGGTTCACACTCTGCGACTCTGGGCAATAGCTTGCTTAATCTCCACAACGGCCCCTCGCGGCGGGATGCCTGGCTTTCACCTTGTGGATACCCTGCCGGGGTTATCTCACAGGGGAATACCAGGACGGGTTCCCTAAGCAAGCGCCGGGAAACCCTTTGTGGGTAGCTGTGCGCTATATAAGCTCAAATACATTTACATTTACAATATGTAAAGATCCATAATAGGCCTGTACTTCACAGAAGGACCTTTTTTCTCGACCAGGAAATATCGAGAGTATATCCCCTGGCGTCCCTGATGAACTCGGACATGTTCTATGGCTTCTTTTAACAGAAGACTGTTTACCTCTTCTTGTAGGATGGGATGACACGAGCTGAGTTCCCTCAGAGGAATCGAAGGAGGTGGGGTCTTGAAACGTAGTAGATATCCATTTTCGACAATATTTAACACCCATTTGTTGTTTGTTATATTGTTCCACTCCTCCAGAAAACCAGCGATACTTCCTCCTACCGGAGTGGACAACACGTTTAGAAGAAGTACCCCCTCATTGCTTCGCTGGTGGTTTGGAGGCAGAGGCCTGTTGTCTATTGTTGCCTCTTCCCCTCCTTGGTCGTCTTTGTTGGAAATGAGACCTTTGCTCATCGTTGATCGTTGATCCCGCGACGACCACTGGCTCGATTGACCCTTTTGTCGGAACTGGCGTTTCTCATTGGAGCGCAAACGCTTGCGAAAGTCTTTCTTTTTCTCCAAATCTACTGCTTTTACTGTGTTCAGTTCTGCCTTCATTTTAGCCATGCAGAACGCCTTGAACAGATCCTGTGAGCGTATCCGTGAGCAGCTAAATCAGCCGCATCAGCTGAGGCGCTAATAACTTGGTTAGCGACAAGACCTTCTTTTCTCGAAAATCTTGTTGATCTTCTTCAGGAAACTTATCTGCAAAGCGACCCAAAGAATCCCATAAGGACCCGTCGTATCTTCTCAATAGAGCGGAGGCACTAGAAACCTTCATGAAAGAGGCCGATGTGTTGCAAATCTTCCTGCCCATGGAATCCATTACTTTGCTGTCTCTATCTGGAGGAGCTGAGGAGGAAGACATAGATGACTGGGTCTTCCTAGCCGCTGCCACAATGATAGAATCTGAAGGCGGATCAGAGCGAAGAAATAATGGATCCTGATCAGGGGCCTTATATTTCTTAGCTATTCGTGATGGCACAGAACCCACTGTAGCAGGAGTTAGAAAAGTCTGAGTGGCAAGATCAATGATGTCAGGAACGAGTGGGAGCAACGGCCTGGCTGAGGAACGGTGATGCAGGGTCTTGAAGATTACTGAGGTAGAAACAATAGGAGCCGACATAGTTATATTTAACTTGCTCGCTCCTCGGCATAACACCTCATTGAAAGTAGTGAGATAATCCAAAGGCGAAACTCTTGATGGAGGTGTAGAGGTACAAGTAGGAGAGTAATCTCTCATAGAGGTCTTTGTAGAAGAGGTAAACCAGGTGTGAGGTGTTCGTGGCCTCCTCTTTGGTTAAGAATGAAAAGACCTAGATCTATCCCTTAAATGCCTACGACGGGATCGCAGAGAGCGTGATCTAGTCGGTGTTCTTCTTCTGGAAGATAACACTGTGGGTGTCCTTTATCTTCGTGGAGACCTCTGAGGTGTTTGAATTGGAGATCTTGACAGGCGTGAAGGAGAGTAGGTACGGGAGTAGTCCGACCCAGAGCTGCTGAGAGTCCTAGCTTTCTTCCGCCGAGGTTCTTCCCAAACTCCAGGAGAGCCCTTCAGTGAAACCTGTACAATATGGAGTCCCGGTGACGAAGATCCTGAGGGAGAGTGAGGTGCACCGGCAACCTCCTCCGAGGCTCCAGCTTGTTCCTTGTCCCTAGACGTCGATGGCCTCGACGTCGACAAATGCCTCTCCCTCGATGTCGAACCATGGCGATGCCCTGTAGAATTCAAGGGCTGTGCAGATTTTGACGTCTTCAAAGGGGACCTCGACGTCGACCTGGCATGACGTCGTGGTGACTGACTTTGAATGACTTCGACGGTGTGGTGACTTAGACGTTGAACGTCCTGGATGTCGTGGTGATCTCGACGTCAAGTGGTGAACTGCTCTCGTCGTCAACTGGCCTTCAGGTCTCTTTGACGTCGGCAAGCTTCTTGATGTTGACCTACGGTGAACTGACAGAGTGTCTCTTTGACGTCAATGGGGGTCTAGACGACGATGTAGGTTTCGACGTCGATAGACCCGCATCTTAACCATACCTCGGGTCCAAAGTAGGATGCTTCGACATCGATGCCTTTCTCGACGACGGAGACTGTTCAGACCGTTTCTTCGACGGTGGCTGCGACGCTGAACAATCTGGAATCTGTCTTTTTCTAGATGCTGTAGAGGCAGACTGGTGTATGTGTCGATGCTGTTGATGAGAGGAGGGCTCATGATCCCCAAAGCCACTTTCTGGACGGGACTTTCCTCTCTCCACCACCGCCTGAAGCCGAATCCTCTCTCTATCACCGAGTGTTCTTGAGGAACACCTTTTGCAGTGATAACAGGTGTCTACCTTATGAGTAGAAGGTAGACAGGCGATACACACGGAGTGTGGATCCCACATAGCCATCTTCTTTCCACAGAATGGACAATTTCTGAAGAGAGCTGGCATTTTGACAGAAAAAGGTGAAATATTTCTGTCAGAAAAAGAATGTAAGACTTCTTCCAGCACAGGAGATTTGCTAAACAGCAAGAAAAACAGGAATTTCTGACTAAAAAGTCACAAAACTGTCGAGCTCAAGCTCCAGGATCCTCACATAAGGAGCCGGAAAAAAGAACTGACCTCACGGTCACCTGTGGTGCATGCTGGGAGCATAGGGCGCTCTGAGGTTCTTAAAGGCAAAGTGCTTAGATTCTTGTAAATCTTAAAGACAAGGTGCCAGCTGTTTTTTTAGGTCTTAGGACAGTTATTCCTTTGCAGCCTATGGGCCAAACTTCCAGCAAATACTTGTGTTTTTTCCTTGTTCTGAAAAATAAAAGACTCTTGTATGAAGCCATTTGGGTGTATGGTCTCTATTACACGTTGTCTTAAGTGTCTTATTACTATACAAGTATTGCTGAGTTGTTTCTGGCTGTTTGTTCCTTTTTTAGTTTGGATTTTTTTATGGGGCTGCATAGTTACATATATGTAGGTTTTCATACATATTTGGGTGTATTTATAAACTTTAGTTTCGAGACATGCACCTGTATATGTATATTGCGTATTTTGTTGGCCCCAAGCTTTGACAAACCGAACCCAAATATGTTAAAAGAATAGGGAGAGAGCAACCCAGCTGCCTCCATGAACCTAGTCCACATTCTAATCAAATATGCTAATATCGATCGAGTTGCAATCCTAAAAGAAATAGAAGAAATCACAGCTGAATTGGAAAAATTGGAGTTATCTGATCAAAGTAAAAAATTGCAGAAAGAAATGCAAAACAGGTTAAAAAAGCATGAAGAAAAAATCAAGTTCAGAAAAGCCAGTAAGTTTGCCCGCGACTTAGAGGATTATGAAAATGGACAGATCTTTACATTTTCACGAAAGTTTGACTCTGCAAAACGACAACAATACAGCGACAAAATTAAAAACAACGTGGCAGTTGCTAGCGTGCAAGTGGAAATATATGAAGAGGGTTTAAGTGTTGAAACGGCCTCCTTAACCAGCGATTCAAGTGTGGAGATTGAACATCCACATAGAAACAAACCCAAGTTAAATGTAGGGGAAGAGCTCGATTTTTTAGTCGAGCAGAGACTGCAAACACTACGGCCCGGACAAAAGAGACAAGCAGAAAACGAAGAACTAAGAGACGCCGCGAGTAACGCAAAAGGCGTAAACAAAAACACAAAAAAGAAAGGACAATGGCAAAAGAAAAAGCAACGATAACGGATAAAAGTGTCATCAATTTATCCAATGTGTTACTTACCAAAGCTGAGGAACAACTATTAGCTTTAGGTCTAAATTTCTGTCCAGGACATGACTTTAACTACGCACGCACACGTATTGATGTCTATTGTTTTATTCGCAAACTAAAACTAAAAAAGTTTTTTGCTTTGAAAACCTGTAAAGAGAAATCTGATGCTGGACTAAAAGAAACAACAGGTCCAGCACTAGCGGTATCAGATATTCCCAATTTATTGTTAATGCATGAACTCAATGATGAATCCAATTCGCAACTAATGGATGTGGATGCAAATATGGCAACTCAAGAAAGACTACAGAAGATAAATCAAGTGCAAAAAGGAGCTGGCATCAGCCCATTTAAGCCGAAATCGTCTTTTGTACCAACTATGCCTAAAGACAGTATCGATATATTTCATGATATGGTCACCAACGACTTAAAAAAATTAAACATCACTGCAAACAAAAACAGGAATGAAAGAAATGATTTTTTAAATAAACGTGCTTATAATGATTTGGTGAAGAAATGGAGTGAAAATTATGATGTGGTTGTCAAAAAATCTGACAAGGGGGTAATTTGGTTTTGTGGCCAAGAAAAGATTATGTTCTTGAAGCACAGAGGCAGCTTAGTGTAACAAGCTGCTACACCAAATCCAATACAAAAAAATATGAAAAAGCTAAAACAGTACTCCAGAAAAAGTTGACACAATGGAAAAGACTAGGTCTCATATCCAATGAAGAATACACATTCATGTACAATGACGGCCCACCATTTCGGCCATCAACAGCTTAGGTGAAAAGGTGGGCCAGTATATAGATTATTTCTTGCAAAGCTTTGTAAAAGATACAGGCATTTTTATCAAGAAAATAGAGAAGTTGGCGAGGACAGATGATCTATACCTGATCACTTCCGATATAGAATCTCTATATACGAGTATAGATCATGCACAAGGGACTAGTGCTGTTAAACATTTCTTAGACACTAGACCGAGCAAGTTCTATGAGCACAACAAAGTGATTCTAGATTTAATTACATGGTGCCTGTACAATAACTTTTTTTTCTTTTCGATAAAGATATTTTCAAACAGGAGAGAGGTGTGGCAATGGGGGCCTGTTTCTCCCCACGCATGCTTGCATGTGGGCTGGTGGGAGGAACAGGTCCTCAAAACCACCCATCAGGCACTATTTGAATCCCATGTTGTATCATATTTAAGGTACATAGATGATGTCTTTCTTTTGTGGAAGGGAGGTGAGGATGAGGCACATTGTTTTATAAGAGAAATTAATAACAATTCTCTAAATTTGAAATTCACTTCTCACATCCACAAATCACAGATAGACTTCTTGGATGTCAGAGTATATGTCGATAAAAATAAACTAGTGAGCACGTTATACAGGAAGCCGACATCGGGCAACATTACACTACATGCGTCTAGTTTTCATCCTAAAAATCTCATTGCTAGCATACCTAATGGTGAAATCCTTAGGCTTAAGCAAATTTGCAGCAATGATGATGATTTTATTAGGTGTCAGAGGATATACGCGTTAGAGGATATACGCGTTGGAGGATATACTGAAAAAAATGATCAAGGAGGCAATAGCGAAGGCCAACACTAGAACCAGAAACAGCCTTTTTGAGAAGTACACCTAGGAGGACATATCAACGCCTCATAAAAATTCTGACAATCCAGATACCCCTAGATTAATTACCACCTACTGTAATAAAGAACGCAAAGTAAGATCGATTATCATAAAGCATTGGCCAATAGTCCTCACGGACTATGCACTAGGAAATAGATTGAAGAAAAATCCCCTAGTTACATTCAGGAAAGGAAAATCTATGGGCACTGTTTTAGATACAGCTTCTCCGGAAAGTAGAAAGGCGTCTACATGGTTGCAACCAAGAAAAGGGTTTAAGAAATGCTCTACATGTAGGGCGTGCAAATTTGGTTGCAACATGTCACATTATTCTACCCCCTTTAGTGAAACTCCAATCCCTATCCAGGGGAAAAACAACTGTAAAACAGAATATGTTGTTTATGTTCTGACTACATCGGTAATACAAAGCTACAGGTGCAAAATCTACAGCATATTAGGGCCATTCTCCACAATGACCCGGCATATCCTGTGGCTAGACATTTTAAACAAACTCATGATAATGACATCAATTGCCTATCATACTATGTCATTAATGCCGTCCCCAGAAATAGACGAGGAGGCAACAGAGAACGTCTGTTAAGACAAATGGAGACTAAAATTATCATAGATTGACAGTAAATGGCCCAATGGATTAAATGACAAAATTAGGAGTCAGCGGACAATCCCGCTGTCTGAGTGGTAATATTGTGCACACTTCTACTTGAACCTCCTCGGTTCTCTTCTGATATTCTCATAAACAATGATACTCCATTCAAAGTATTGTTCTTATTCCAATCATTGATATTTATTCAATCTTCATAATCATCAATGTAAATTCATTACTCAGGGCACTTCATGTTAACATATCCCATTTACCCAATGCATTTCGGGTCTATGGCGACCCTTCCTCGGGGGTCTCTATCCGTCGTTACCTCGGCTCAGATGCCAGACCGAGGTAACGACGGATAGAGACCCCCGAGGAAGGGTCGCCATAGACCCGAAATGCATTGGGTAAATGGGATATGTTAACATGAAGTGCCCTGAGTAATGAATTTACATTGATGATTATGAAGATTGAATAAATATCAATGATTGGAATAAGAACAATACTTTGAATGGAGTATCATTGTTTATGAGAATATCAGAAGAGAACCGAGGAGGTTCAAGTAGAAGTGTGCACAATATTACCACTCAGACAGCGGGATTGTCCGCTGACTCCTAATTTTGTCATGGTTTTAGAAGTGTTTTCAGACTAAAACACTTGGTCAATGTTGCACAACAACGAACTGAATAAATAGTAAAAGAATAAAAATGTTGATTTTGGAGTGCGAGATGGACTCTATAAGGATTTAGCCAATGGATTAAATAACACGGAGGACATGCTTGACTTTTTATAGATTATGGAAATGCTAGTGGTCTTAATCTACATGTCCAACGTGTCAGTGACTTGTATATATCTAATCCTGTATCTGTGTACATATATCTATTAGTTCTATTTTTTTATTCTCATAAATTCCACTTTCTCTCTTCGATCTGATTTTACTATAATGATGAATTTTGTCTTTTTTAGATGCAACAAAAATAGCTTTTTATATGATAATTTGACAGTGTAATTTTTTATGAAAATTGACCTGTGAGCAATATAATGGCTTTTTATAAGGGGCATCTTTCCGATATACTACAGTAGATCTATTTATATAACTTTGCACTTTACTGCCTTTTTGCACAGTTTCTCACTCGCCTTTTTGCACAAATGATTTAATCATGAAAATATGATAATTCATTGCACATGTATAAATTTTGCACATGATCAGTTATTGGATTTATCCATTGAAAGGTTTACAGGACAATATAAATTTATATGAAAATTGACTTTTTGGATTTATCCAGGACTGCCGTGAGCCGCGGAAAAGAGACCGGCTGCTGTCACGGCAGTCCTGGAGGTGCGCCAAACGGTGTGCTTTTGAAGGACGTTGGGTGCTATACTGGAGGAACGAGAAAGTGGAGCGGCTTGTGACAACCGAACACCGCAAATCCACTTGAATGACATTTATTTTAATAAGCAGAACTCCACAGCAACTCACTGGAGATAAAAGCATGCACTACAAGTACCACAGACCACTGGGGTGGCCGCGCCCATAATAGGCGGAGTATTTGAAAATAATGAAGTGCGGAAGAACATTGCTGTTTGTTCCGTGTGTGAGCCTGAGCCCCTGATGAAGCGAGAAGTTGTGAAACGCGTTGGGAGGGCTGAGTGATATTCTGCGGGTCTGGCTGTCCCCCGCTCTGCTTCCTTCAATAAATATGAGGCAAATACAAACCTGATGGTGGTCCTTTTCTACAGCAGGCAACTTTGTTGAGAATGTGTATATATATATATATATATATATATATATATATATATATATATATATATATATACACACACACACACACACACACACACACACTCCGGGGTCCCGCACATGAGTGTGGATAATTCACTGCTTATGACTGATGTGTATCTCCTGGAAGAGAAGGGTAATTGCATCGCACGTACCACAGGTAGCGGCATAAAAAATTGAGGAAAGACTCCATTTAGGAAGTATTTGGATAAAGTGCTGCGCCTAGTGCCCCAGATCAAAGCTCCCCCTGCCCCGAAGGATTGGGGTCTGTGTGTCACAATTATTGGAATGTCTGCAGTGGCTTTTTCACACGCTTCTGCGTTCATGCTGAACCAGGGCCGAGCAGAAAGCTCTTGGGTGGGGAGGCCCTGGTTCTCTTTCTAGGAAGATTTCTGACTTTCTGGGGGGCTCCGAAGCTGGGAGAGCTGCGGCGGTATTTATGCAGGGGTACACATGCTCCGGTATTTATGCGGATGTATTCATGCAGCGGTAGACATGCTTCGGTATTGTTTTATTATTGTTCTCAGTGAATGAAGTAAAGTACCTATTTCTTTATGGTGCATCTTGATAGGAACAAAACCGCACTAGAACAATTAAACTAATTATAGTACAGAAATATGCCTCGGACGTGGCTAATAAAGTGGACAGAATGTTAGAGCTGAACACGATCAATAAATAAATAAATGATAACATTGTATTCCATCATGTTGGGAAGGTTTGGAGCAGTGTCTTCTAGCATTCATGGATCTCGCTGATACAAAGATAAACAGCAGTATAGTTCAGCTCTAAAGTCCACTAGTACCCATCAACCAACCTCCAGTTTGCCTTAGTAGTTTTCAGTGCAATTTTTTCTGTAGGCACTGAAGGCATTGAGTTCATGAGGCACAAGTTCAAGAGGTGGCTCTCTCCAAGGGCACAGATAGACTTGTTTTTTTTATAAACACTAGCGTGGCAAAGTGGAAATAGAACGAACGCACTTTATCCTTACGTTCCCTTTATATTTTCTAATTCCTGGCCTTCGCAGTTTGTGCCTTTATCATTGTCGTGCCTCTTCATCGTGTTGCACCCTCCTTGGCTTGTCCTGGTCACATTAGGTTGCAGCATCTCCCCCTCTCTCTTTTCTGTTTATAGAAATGCCATTTTAATAAATGCAGTATTGGTTAAAGTTAATTTAGGTTATTTGCAAGGTATACTTTACGCGGTTTTCTCGGCTTCTCTGACTGTCTTGAGGACACAGGAATCGTATAGATCAAACACTGCACTGGAACAGACTTTATACCTAACAGCACAGCACAGCACACTGATAATAAGGAAGTGTGTCAAAACATCGCACTGAGTGGTTTAGGTCTTAGTTTACCCCCATCTGCTGATATAAAAATGCAGCATCACGCCTGCTGCACTCCTCAGTACAAAAAGTGTGCACATGGTTAGAACATACAGGTTGGCATGTGCGTGCCTAAACACCCCTGCTTCTACTGTGGAGTGCCTCATGCAATGCAGCTCTAACACCTACCAGCTGGCTTCCATTACTGCCGGTAGTAGAAGGAATGTTCCACTTGCCCTCACAGTCTGTATCCACTCCACTGCACTATATTTCATTGCAATATATACAGCACCACTCCATGCCACTTACCTACACCACTGAGCTCTACATCACATAATTTAACTAAATACATCATTCCATTGCTCACCTAACACATTTACACTACACCAATACACTCCACACCACACCACACAATTCCACGCCAGACAATTCCACATCTAACAATTTCAATCCAACCCAAATAATTCCACTCAAATAACATACATCCACTCCATTACACAAGGGTCAAAGACATTACCATTTACAACGCCTATGGCTCTAACTCAAAAAATGCGTTTTAATGCTAGTTATTAATTGGTGTGGTTCTCCTTCTCTTTAATGATGCCCCTGATTTTTCAAAAACAACCAAGTTATGAAAATAAAGTATAAAGATTTTTTTCTCTCTAAATAGATGTATTACTATGAAATGATATCAAAAGATTGATAATGTTCTTGTAAGTAATTTAAGTCTGTTGAGTTTTTAGGGCAAAGACTATGCAGTATCCACACCCAGCAACTTGGCGAGCATCGGGCACAGGTAGGGCTGTGCATCAGGTCTCTGAACCTGGACCTCTAGTGGATCGCCCGTGTCAGCGGAGAAGCAGGGACTCTGTCCACCCACGCCCCGTGTAAGTTGGCCAAAAAGCAAAAGACCTCAGGCAATCAAGCAGCAATAAGTCACTTTCCCCAGCGCATCACCAATATTCAGTGCAGCAGGCGATTAGAGAGGTGTATGCTCACTGTCCCAGGACCCAGACCTCCCTCCGCATCAGGTTTCCAGCGCTGATCCTCTCACTGAAGACCCCGCTCCTCAGCCAAGCAAATGTCCTGAGCCTGGTCTTAGGCACTGCAAAAACACACACGGGTGGGGGGGGAGGGATTCCAATCCACTCACAGCCCCTCAGCTATCCCTGCTCGCCACACGCAACCGGGGGAGGTCCCATGCCCAGGCAAAGTCTAACGTCACTGCACTGCATATTAGTCTCCACTGCTCTCCAGGGCCACCTCATAGCAGGCACATGGCTTTACAATCAGAAGGGCCCTGTCAAAGGTCTCCGCTAAAGCACTGCCCCCGGCACCACACCGGTACTCACAGATCTCGCCAGCAGCAGATGAAGGAAGCATCCAATGGGGGCACCCACCCACCCGGCAAGGCAAACGTGGCCCGCCAGACTGTGCACCTGTCAGAAGCATCCTTCAATGTCTGCAATGCAGTCAGTAGCCTTTCCGCAGGGTCCCTTAAGTTGTTTTTTTCAGCAGGATGATCTCAGCATTAGGAGTGATAGGGACGGTAAGGTGGGCTCGTCCCGCAGCCGCCGCCTCCACATCCTGCAGTCCCGGTGACCAAGTGCATGTCACAAGAACCCTCTGATGTGGTCCCACGGAGTAAGTTTTTCAGTGCATGGCACCCCAGGTTAAGCACAGTCTCCGCTTCAGCCCACAATGTCGGATGTCCATAGGCGACAATCTCACAGGGTCCCCGATGTAATTATAGTTGTTGCCACGTGGCATGCCCCCTATGGCGCGTGACAATAAATGGCTCGCGACTCGCCTGCACGCGAGCAGGCATTATGATGCATCACCTTCCCATTGGTTCCTCCAACATTCCACATTCTATGTTACCGTTCACGTTTTCACCTGTCCGTTATACCCCAGCTGCAGGACTGACCAGACGTGTATGGGGATGCTACATTAAATCTTCAAGTAACGGACCTTATTGACACAGCATCTTTATTACACCAGACTCCACCCATCAGACCCAGAGCAGCGAGGCAGCAAACAAAATGGCTGCCCAGTTATGTTGCCACAGTCCTCCTGTGCAGCCTCTCAGGCATGCAATGCCCTAATCAGCCTCTCTGCAGGACCCCAGTAGCTTTTTCGGGGCGATTGCTGCAGGTTATGTGGGAGGCACTGTGTAGGCTCAAGGGGATCCAGAATCGAGATGAGATACGTTTGCTCCATTTCAGTCTTGCCCCCCCACCCCCCCACCCCCACCCAGGGTAGCATTTTAACCCAATCATTCTTTTTCCCACCATGCCATCTCAGTTTGGACTCAGCCATATTCAAATCAGTCTTTACTCGGTCACTGAAACCAAGCTGCTGAGTCCCAATTAGGGCAAAACCGGCCCTGGGTTGCGTGGGTTACAGTCAGGGAGGACCTGGAACAGAAGTAGATTGTTTCCATTGGAGCAGGGTCAAGACTGATTTGCATATGCCTGGTTCCAAACTGAGGTGGCACGTTGTGCAAAATAACGATGGGCTGGGATGCGGTCCCAAGAAATTACCAGTGGCTTAGATTAATTCAAGCAGTCCATCCATTACTTTTTTGAATACTTAATAGAATTGAAGCTTTCCTTGTCAATCGCTAGGCAACTGTACTTTTTGCCGTCTTCTGTTCTTCCTAAAAAAGTTTTCTATCTTGTGTATGTAAACTTATCAGCTTACCTTTGCTTGTTATGTTATCTTCCCAGGTGCCTTCTACGCCTCCCTCCAAACTCAAGTCAAAGTTTAAGATCTTTAATGTTTCCAAGTTAATTTCATTACAATTCTCCCATCTTTTAAGCTTACCCTCCTCCCCATTTAATATGCACTTCCCTTTAAGTATACTACCCTTAACTTTAAATACCTCAACTGTCCTTTACATGTTTCCAAACCACTGTATCTTATTACATCCCCATTCATAATTTGTTGGTGCATTTTAAACCTATAATTTGTCGAAGTTGTAGGAGTTGCAAAAATAATTGATCACTAGCAGAAAATGCCTTCACACAACTGCCTCAGAGTGGATTATCTTTGCAGACAAGCTACAACTATTGTCTTAAACTTATTAAGGCAAACAAAGCATTGCATAGTGTAAGTGAATCTGGGTTTTCAGAACTGCTCTCGGATTAGAATTATGTATACTTTTGTGGGTGTATGATTCAATTCATATTTACGTATATTTCAGATTGAAGATTTACATCAAAAATTCATGAGATAATCGTGCAACTCATTTATAGAATGAATAAGGTTTACATTCATAGTCACATTTACAGGCTTTTGGCATACACATTTACTATGTCGATGTAGCAATTTACTTACTTGAAAATCTTATCCTTTGGATACACAGGTGGATTTATAGAAAGTGGCAAGGTTTCTCGGTTTTCCATTAAAATTTCCTGAAGAAGAAACAAATATATCTTTAAACATTATTTATCCCTTCTGCTGCCTGAACTCCCCTTTATTCACTCTTGTCAAAGTGAATTGGCAGAAATGGACTTGGTACTAACAGTACTCTTTAACACAGAAGGGGTGTGATGTTGCATGGTATCAGTCACGCTTGTCGAATGTATTAATTAATGTACGTGACAGATATAATTGCCCTATTTGTAAAATACTAGGTACAGCAGGATTCATGCTTGTTAAAGACAGCATAGTACTAAGTCTAAGCAGAAATGCTCTTGATGTGTATATATATATATATATATATATATATATATATATATATATATATATATATATACATACATACACACCATAGATAGCACACCAGATAGGTTGGAATACACATGATGCTTTGATGCTACAGCATGAGGCAACAACGTATTTATTTTTAGAGCGGGATATAATAAGCAGCCTTTTATTTATGATTCTCATTTTGAAGCAGGCATACATTGTTCCAAAGCAGTAAAGGCATGTGAAATTTAAGACTGAGCAATTGTACACCCCACAGACGAACACATAGGATAGCTTGCATATTTCAGAAAATGATCATGCTTATCATCATCCTAACAGGTCTGCACTCAAAAACACAGGGTAAGTTTCAGTTGCCAGATGGGGCCTTTTTTGGAGTCTTATGGCAAGTCACAGGTACAGAGCAGTATCCTGTGTGGCTGATCCACTGGACAGTAACATTACTACAGAGCAACGATGATAAGCAGTCAAGTTATCCTCCAGGATGCAGAGGAGGTTAGAAATACATATAACATCAATGTCCTGTCTGTGCTTTACTTTATAAAAAGAAAATCACTTTATTAGGTGGTAATTAAATAGTGAATAAGATAAACACCCCCCCCCCCCCGGAAAAAAGGAGGCAGAAGTGTTTGCACCTCTGGGGCCAAGATACACCCCAAAACAATTTACAGTACCTTAGTACTAGCCACAAGATGTTTGCTAATGGTAGCTCTATGTCCTTATTATGATATGGGCAGGGTCCGGGTATACTCAGAAATCTGCAGAGGCAGTCAAGTCTTTGATTTCTATTAGACACTAAACTCAAACTAAAGGGAATAAAAGATAGGCAAGAGTTACAAAAGGGGAAAATCTGGATCAAGCGCTGGTCCTGGACCAATGACTGAATAAAAAGGTGTCACCCATTAGCTCTTCTATCCCTCCACTATTGTTCTAAATCCAAATAACAGACTAACATGTCCACTCATATTTCACTATACTAATCCTTTCTCCGTTACAGAGTTGCGTGCTACTCGCTGAAACAGAGGTTTGACACCTCATTAGGGGTAGCAAGCACTATATAAATGCAAATCTGTTCAATCTTCTATCCCTCCGATACCCTTCTCAATCCAAATAACTGACTAACATATCCACCACTCGAATTACTTTCATATTTCACTATACTAACTCACCACTAATCCTTTATGGGTTCCAGAGTAGAGTGCTACTCACTGAAAAAGTGCTTTGACGCCTCATATAGAGTAGTAAGTGCTATAAATTTATTTATTTTATTTATTTATTTATTTTTTTAATTTCTAAAGCGCGCAAATACCTTACGGTGTCTCGGCGCTGGAGTTTGCAGATTACGGGGGTTCCACTGACATCCTACTGATTAAAGAGCCAAGTCTTGAGATGTTTACGAAATGAAAGTAGTGAAGATTGATCTTTGACAGAGGAAGGGATCTGATTCCATAATTTTGATGCTGCCACTACAAATCGTCTATCTCCCCATGATGTGAAGTAGTGTGGCTCACTGGTTAGAGGCGGCAGACCCGAGAGCAGAGGACGGCCCGGGACCAGGGTTCGATTCCCGGCGCGGCAGGTTTCTGGACCAGGGTCAGCGGACTCGATAATTCTCTCGCCTCGGTGCCCACTGTGATCAGCGATCACATTTGGCAACTCTGGGCATTAGCTTGCCTCATCTTCACTAACGGCCCCACCAGACCGCCGGGGATGCCTGGTCTCACCCTGGAGATACCCATTAAGGGACCATCTCTCAGGGAAGCCAGGAAGGGTTTCGCAGCGGTCGAAGCGCCTTGGGACCCTACGGGTAAGTAGTGCGCTATATAAATGCCAATACACATGATACTTTTTTTGTGCATGGGATTTGGAGCTGTTGGGCCGAGGAAGAACGTAGTGTTCGGCTGGGTTTGTACAGTTTGAATGCTCTTTTGAAAAAATCAGGTCCATTGTTGTTCAAGGCCTTGTGAATGATACACATGGCCTTAAACTTTATCCGGCTTCTTATTGGTAACCAGTGGAGCTCGCGAATTGTGGGAGAGATAGAAGCGTACTTCTTTACATTGTAAATGCAATTACAATGTATGCTAAAAAGCCACCATTGAAACAACTTAGAAAATATCCACTAAAACCTTTTCTGCTTTCCAAGAGAGGATGTTCCTGGTCACTCAGTGTCCCTCAACATCATTCAGCGACATCCTCTACAGAAGTTTCAAATCACTAGAAATAGACTATCAGTTGAGGCCCAACTAGCCTGTTGGGTCTCTGTAACTTGACTCCTCCTAAACACAGTCCAAATCCAGACAAAAGGTGTCACTCCCAAAACTGTTTAGCCTAACAACCCACCAGCCAAACAAATAGTGTCTTATCAAATTAATTTTGGTACTCCAGCTGAGTATGGGTTTGATGTCCTGTAGTTAAGCTGCGGACAGGTTTCGGTTTACTGGAGTCCAGAGACCAACTATGGACACAATTGATCCCTCTACATTTAAATAGGGGTAGATAAACATGGTGGGATAGCTCCTACTATAATATCCCATGGGTGACTTAAACTTCTTAAAGGGCCGGTAACACTAGAGGTACGAGTAGGGGTGAAGATTTCTACATCGTTAATTATTTGTTTGCAGTTTTATATTCTGCCAATATGACTCAATTGTATTAAGAGCATTTTAAGTGTGAATAAACTGTACTGCATTCAAGCAGTTTACAAAGAGCGTTTCCTGTCCTTGTGGCACGAACAAGACCAAAGTCACATACTAATGACAATAAAACCCACTAAGAGCTGGTTATTTTCAGGTTAGGCTTGCCAGTCTGTTCATTTAGCATAGGCTAGGAACCGGTTTAAGGGCAACCTTATTCATGCTAGATGTGAAGATTGTCTGTATTATGTTCCCTCTGGGGCTGAAGAAACAGCAGATAGAACACTGTATAGGGATTGAATGGGGAGGAATGCACCAGGGACAATGAAGGCCACCTTTCCCTATATTTAGGGCAATTAACAAGTTCAACCTTGACGCACTTCCTGCGTTCTTCCAGGTCTTGTTTGCTTCTCAGCAGATGGGCTGCAGTAGGCTGCTCTAACTCGGCCATTCCACTAAGATGGGCCTCATTTATTTTTTTCTTTTTAATTTTTACGTTTTTGGAGTACAACGAAAAACAAATGGTTCCAGGTATAATGCTGTTCTCTGCTATTCATTGTTGGTATACATGTCGATTAAAATTGCTATGATAACAATACTGTGTAGTCATTGGGTAACATAGTTTAAAGTTTAGTGTATTCAAGTAACATGTTGTACTCAAGCAGATTATAAGAAATCATGATGAGTTGATTAACAAACAAGCATGCTTGACTTCTGTGATCATTGAGATGGCTATCACAGGGGCTATAAGCATGTGCATGTGTTGAGACCTGTGGCAGCTATCATGTGTGTGACCGAGGGGTGGGTTAGGGCATCCCCCAGTTGTATCCAGCAATGTGTACTTGTGTAGCTCTTACCAGCGATTGTGTTGGCTTTCCCAGTATAAGGTCCAGCCTGGAGGGAGGGCAGCACTCCAGAAAGCTCTACCACTGGTCCTGCTGTCCTCTTCTCCAAAGAAGTAAAGCATCCTATGTGCTGGTGCAAAAACAATACACCAAATAATGGGTTAGGAGTTCAGTACACACGTCTCAAGTGCGCAAGTCAGGAAAACAATCAGAATATCTGCCACATTCAAATGTGTGATCCCCATTCCTGGAGGAGCATCCTGCCCTCATTGCTGTTCCAAATGTAGGAAGCAGTCTGTCTCTTTAGGTTAGGCTAAAGAATGCATCTGCTGCTGCTGCACTGGGAGAGGACTAAACAAAGTAAGCAGGGGCCCAATTCTCAAGGAATGGATTTAGGTCAGGGGTAAGTGGTAGCAGGAAGGGTTTATGTACAGGCTGGAAAATTCTATTTGAACCTAACCAGAGAGTGGTGATCCTAAAACGGATGTGTGAATAGGACTAGCAGCAGAGTGCATGAAGTAGTAATCAGTGGAGTAAACAGGTCATGCCTTCACCAGTTAATTAGAAGATAACAAGTGAAACATTATGAGGGCAAGACAAGCCTTCAGCTCTTGAGGTCATGATTTTGTGAAAGAACACGTGTGTCCTGAGAATGTGGGACAGATGGGCGTAATCAACATACAGTAAGGTGGGAGCAAAGAAGGGAATTGTCAGACTCATGCCAGCTTTCCAATTGTTCCGGGTTTCGCCTTCATTGATCTTATGGTGGTCCTAATATCATAATTTTAGGATGTGACATTTTGCAAATGTAAAACTGCTTACCTAGAACTCAAAATATGTACCCGATTTGTAAAATACACTCACGATAATGACCAGGCTGATATCAGTTGGACAGGTTGTAGAACTGAATTAAGATTTTGTAACAGACAATTTAATTTCAAAATGTTTGTGTATCAATATAAACAAGCATAATTTTACACTAGGATGTAATATGAATTCCAAATAGGTTATTGAATGGTGAAGTTGCGTGTTCATTACCCTGCAGTGGGTAGTTTTTTCCCTACCTTTCTGAAGCTCATCATTCAAGGGCTAGCTTTGATTGGTCTACATCAGGCAAAGGTAAGCAACAAAGAAAACATGCAGCTAGGAATAGACACAAGAAGGAAGCGGAAGATAATAGGGACAAACATTTCAGAAAATTCTGGATTATGGGCACAGACGCAACAACGTTGTCACAATCTCGCAGCATGCATGTCTTTCTGATTATATATATTTCTATCCATGGAAATGTAAACTGAACTCTCTGCACTGAACGGGGATTATACAGTTCATAGTGGTGGTTACTCCATTACATGTTATTTTATTTTAAAAAGATGCTTTCAGGCAGGTAGAATGTATGGAGCAATAGCCTCAGAAAACATAAGTCCTAAAACAAATCTGGCCCATTGACTAATATTCTAGAAAAAGAGTCATACAAGTAATGGGGTAAACAGAAAAAGTGTTAAATGAGTAGTTGCATTATATTAAAACTATCACGCCCACCTCCAGTGAAAGCCCGTACCTGGTAATGTGCATCTGACGGCTCAGGTGTGTGGCAGCTAACGTGAGAGAAATCAGCCTGCACCCATGGCAACAACATACACTTCCGGATTAGAGGATCCGACTCCCCATAGGCATAGTCACGCACCACTTCCTCTGCAGGAAGAGAAGAAGATACTGAGGAGAACTTTATACCTCTAAGAATTCTCTCTTTGCTATTTTTTTAAATAATCATAGAAAAGTGTCAAGGCAATAGAATGTCTTAAGAAGCACATCTCACTGAAAATAACACTGGTGCTCAATCCAAATTTTAGCCCTCAATGCGTCTGTTAGATACATGCATGTGTAATCAGATTTTCAGATGGCTGAACAACTAAAACAGTAAAACTCTGCTCAAAGTAGAAGATTTGCTCAAAGCATACATTTTAAAGATAAGAAAAAAATAAGGCCTGTCGGAGATTCATTCTTTCATTTTTTCCGGAATCAAGCTTCAAGAGAAAACTGATCTACAGTTTAAAAAGTTAAATAAATATACACACCAGGCACAAAATTGACCCTGCACCCAAGAAAACAAACAATCTATCTGTAACAGCAATATTGCATCACGTTTCAAAGACAGAAAAAAATATAAGAGAAAATAGCTTCCCAAATAAAAAGACCAAACAATGGTATTTTGGATTGTAGAAAACGTTGTGGTTTGATTCCAAAAATTTCATTTTAAAAAAACACGACAGAATTTCTTGCCAACGCGTTTCATCCCTCTTGGGACTTCTTCAGGGCTCAAAAAGGTTCCTTATCTGATGTTGGTTTTTTTTGTTGTTGACAGTTCTGATAGAGAATTTTAGTCAGCAAAGAACATGTGGCATATCTGTATCGCATCTATATGAGCAAGTAGCATCAACAAAGCGCCATCTAGTCTATCATTTCAATATAAAGATTTGGAAATAAGTGTATCCCTCAGTGTGTATGCGGGTGTCCGGTTCAGAAAAAGTACAGCCCTCAATGCACTTGTTAGATACATGTATGTGTAATCAGATGGCTGAACAGCTAAAACAGTAAAACTCTGCTCAAAGTAGAAGATTTGCTCAAAGCATACATTTTAAAGAGAAGAAAAAACTAAGGCCTCTCAGAGATTCATGCTTTTATTATTGCCGGAATCAAGCTGCAAGAGAAAACTACGATCCTTAAATAAATATACACACCAGTCTACACTATAAAGGAAACCGCAAATAAAACTACAATTTGAGAAATTAGATTTCCTTCTCATCCAAAGCAGAAAGTGTGGATCTAACTATACTATGGAGGTATGGCAGCTGGGACACTGGTTTTGTAAAACTTTGTTGGATTTAAGGGGCATACATTCTATTTATTTAAAACTATACCACAAGCAGATTGACATCCACAAATAATGATCTATTAAGTGTACAGTCCAAACCACTTACATACATTGTTTTATGCTGCAGACTTACCCACAATGAGAAGCAATGATTTATCTAATAGGCTGATATCCATGTGTATCACAAACTGTGACCATCAGGACCTGTTAAAAACTCTTAGCCAATAATGACACAAACACTGGGCGACTCCAAAGGACCAACATATACCAACGAAGAACTAGAGTATCTATCACCACCTATTGAATTGCTTACATTACCAAAAGAGGCAAATGAGCTGCAAAGTCTGTTCATGCAGACCCCTTTTGCAGGTTCCTGGAGCCAGAGAGAAAAAAGGTATTGAGCACATAGTAAAAGAGATGAGCTTGACGATGGGACCAGGCCGGAAAAGATACTACATGCAATTATGATAAAAAACAAGTATTGAAAGCACAGGCCACAAATCGATAGGGCAGGGAATGTTTTTTTAGTAGAATCTAAAAGTGCTTACAAACAACTCTGGAAAATGTGCTACTTAGTGGAGGACTTCTTCCCACTATAATTTCGGTCTTGTGTTTCAGATCATAAGACGCGCTGAATGACCAGCCGGCCAGCCATAACTAGCAGCACAATCACATACTGCCTTTCATAGCTATGTACAGTATCAATAGCCACATTTTAACATCTAATTAAATTTTTACTGATTTCAAACGATAAAACAGCTGAGAGAAGAGAGAATGGACTGCATCACTGACTTCACAGAAACCGAAGTTAGAACATTAAATAGATGATCAATTTAGGTACAGTAAGGAATGAAAACAGTACACTTAAAAAGTGCACAATTTGGAATTCTTATTAGAAGCTCACAGGCATCTTAAAGTGAAGAAATCTAGGTCGCATTTATAAGACACTGATTGACAAGGTTCATGAGAGAAAAATAAGTTGTATCATCAAGACCAATGGTAACAAAAGACGAGGAAGAATACATGCTCAATTGAGGGATAGAGGGAAAGTATGAAAATATAACTAAATCACTCGTTTACACCCCCTCCTTAAGAATCTTGGAATAAAGGACCTGTACCAATACAACTATGATCTTCATCTCAGCAAGTGGTGGATGTTCCAGTGAATAAAGGATGCTCCCAGCTTTGAACAACTCTGGAAAGACTTACAAGCAAATTAAACAAAAAATATGGATGGTCTGAGTGTGTAAAATATATCACTTTATTATGATTGTTTCTCATACACATTCGGTAGGTGTACACTGTTTAGAGTAATAAATACTCTATGTCAACAGATAATCTGTTCATTTATTTAGTTCATCCACCATTTTCCGTTGTGAAAGCACACTGACCTGTATGTTTATACACAAACAAATCCACCAATGAGAAAAGGGGGTGTCTTAAGCAGAAGTATCGCACTCCAATCAGTTACTCGTGGCATGGCATTTATGGCAATTCAGAGAGGTTAGCTACACTTGTGCATTTATGGTAAACTTGGATGTCCTGTTTGTTCTCACCCTTGAGTGTAAATGAAATATCTTAATTTAGAGTTTAACAGATATCATTTACGAGTAGTCAAAGTACATTTCCGAGAATTTTGGATAGAGACAGAAAGGAGCATTCAAAACAATTTCATTGAAAAGAATCGTTGACAGGTTCAATGAGAATTGTGAAGTTATGATTCAAGTCTTCCAAACTGGCCGGTAGAGAAGGCCATTAGCATAGTTCAGAGACAATATGGCCTTGAACTCTCTTCTTGACAGATGCTTTCGCTTAGACTATATGATGTTTCAGATCTGATACATAATATCAACAGACCTATTGTTGCATTAGAACTTGATTTAAAGACATTCTTTCCATTCTGATAAATTATGATTAATAATGTTATTTTTTCACAACCACTGTCATTTTGTACTTTAGGGTCTTTGATACATTCTTTCTGCACACTCCTGTGAAATCCATGTGTACAGCTATGCAATGCTCTGATACCCATTTGGGTCTAGTATGCGGCAGATAAAACTCAAATAATATAAATAATAACTGCACTACTGTTGCTTTAGTGAATAAGTCTAACGTGCTGTCAAATAGTAAAATTTCACATGTATCTAAATACCGGCCGGTCAATCAAAAAGAGTGACAAGATTTTATGATTAAAAGTCAACTAATAATTGCTCTGAGCTAATTTACACATCTGCAATTACTGATACTGAATGAATCCAACATTTTCAGTTAGTGAGGGCATTGGGGAATGAGTGCCTACCTCAATCACCGATATTTCAAGATGATCAACTACTGTTTTGATCCTACATATTTACCTCATTTTTATCTTTGCAGCAAAGACATGGGCACTACCCAGAAGGAAAGTGCCAAAAGTGATTCATGACCAGAATTTACAATTTGCTGGTTTGCGTAATACAAGCTTTCAATAGGGCATGCCTATAATTGCTATATATGTATTTTCTACAAATGGGATTATGTAGAACTGCATTACAATTGTTGTCCAACTAGAGAGCACATAGAAAGAGACTTTATTATGGCTTGTGACAAACTGAATTCAAAATAAAAGGGCTAAATATCTTGTATATCAGCACGTTATAATCTGTAACTGGGTGCAGGCAATAAAAAGAGTGCCAACACATTTACATTCATTGTCAGTGGTATACAATTTACAACTAACTAAAACAGAAAACCTGAAATCAACTTACCACCATTCTCCAGATCTCTCAGGGGCCACAGGATTGTGTAAGCAACTTCATGGGGTGTATAAAAGAATGGAGCTGTACCAAACGTGGGCTCATCTGAATGTTGGATTCGAGATCCAAACTCATCCATAATATACCAGACTGGAACCTTTTCCTCTGCACTCTAATGTGAAAAATGTAAAAGAGAACCGAAATCATTTTATTCAAAAGCACACGCATTTCAATATTTAGAATAAATAAAATTCGTAAAAACTTGCATCTTTTGCCATCACATTCATTTAAAAATCTGCCACGAAGCAACAGCTGAACCCTGCATGTTTTATATAATTCGATGTCTGGACTGGAGGCGAGGATCAGGCTGTTCTCTCTTTACTTTATTTACAAAAGCAGCCATTAAAACATTGTGCAAGCATAAAACAAACTAAGACTTCATTCCCATGAACCATAGGGAAAACCGAAGAAAACCCATCAAATCAACCACCAGCAATGCCCTTCAAGACTCTCTGCGGATGCTCCTCCTCTATCTTTCTTCGCTGCTCCGGCGGCCTTCAGTTAAGTGCCTTTCCTCAGTATTACATAATGATGATTTAGGCCTTATTTGAATATTGGTATTGGTATTGGTGAGTTGGGCCTTTTACGAACTGTTTGCTTGTTTATTTTTATGCTGCCGTGCTAATTAATCTTTACATCACGGGTGCAGGAGAATGTGTTGCTTCTCTGCGGCAGCTTTTGAGGTCAGTTTTGCTCAGGGGTGCGATGCGGTCAGCCAACCGATAGAGGGCCACGCACAACCTATTGCTCGCACTCAACACGGACCCTACCCCCTTACCCCCAGGGGCTGGTGTGTCTATTTCACCAGTCTCTCTTTTTCTGGTCAAGCGAGACCGTTTGCATTCATTTACGGGCTGACTTAGTGCTTTTCATAACTATATTACTGAGCCCTTCCTGGAATCTTTACATCCACGTGTGGGTGGGAAATCTGTTATCACGCTAGGGACATGACCCAGGCGATATTATTCCTCTTAAGATACTGTAAAGGAGGTATTGATGTCCCAGGGTCTCACTTGTGTTTTCCCACTATTTACCTCAAGGTATGCACCACAAAATGTATCTGGGCTTACCCAAGTATTTACATTCCCCCCTTACCTTACTCAGCCATTACATTAAACATGCAGGACCCTGCTCACTATATGGTACCGGAGCCCATTCAATATTTTGAAGAGGTGGAAATCATTTAACTCCCTATTGACCACAATTTGTCAAATTATGGATGCCTATATCCTGAAGGCAGTGCCGCAGGCTGTAGAGCAAAGAAAATCCTCCATATGGCAACACAGTGGCAACAACCTCTCGCTCAGAGGGAAGAATCTTCTGGGCCTTCGGCCCCCTTACCTACAGGGCAGTCCACTGCAATGACAGACCTTAAACTCAAACATGCAGATGACCCCTGGGGTCGAGTTAGATGTTTTTTTCTCACCTAAAAAGGGCCTTAATGTATTTCCCAAATCCCGCCATGTAGTCCCCACTTCTCAGTACTTCGGGAGGCCCTCCTTTTCTCTGCCTGAAACCTTGGATGGGGTGGATTCCCCTACTGCCTCAGATGGGGAAGGCGGACCAATCAGACTGGCACGCCCTCTTCGCTGGCGGGAGAGGCTACTGCTGTCGAGATGTAAAAATACCTGGTGATCGGCAGCTTTAAGGTCTATAGTGGAAAACCACTTGATACCCTTCGCTAGAGCTAAAAAATTCACTTACACAAGGAAGAGGAAATTGGTCAACTAGGATATTATTGTTGAGGTCCTGTAGATCAATACAAAGCCCCAACTTCCCTTTGCCCTTTTGGTGATTATCAAAGGAGTCACCCACGCAGAGGATTCAACCTGCTAAATGATACCCTCCTTTTGCAATTTGTCTAGTTGTAATGTAACCTCATCTCTTATAGCAAAAGGAATGTGTATCACTTTATGTACTTATGGTTTAGCATCGTCTTTTACACAGATTTTATATCTGAGCCCTCTGAGCTTCTCTATGTCACCTGAGAATACTCTGGGAAACTTCTTCAACAAAGCGCAGCCAAACTCTTAATCAGGCTGAACCACAAGTACCGGTTAAGGGCTGTTGGGGTCCAACATAATGCCAAGTTTACCATGGTCCATCCACCCCAACAACGAAGGTCCTGTTTTAGAAATATACAGTTTTCTGATAGTTCCTCTATTTTAAAATTAAATTTTAGTCTCCTGAACCCCACTATGTCTATGGGTTATCCCATGAAAGTTTTGATAGAAATCTCAGAATTTTCTAAATGCCCTCCTAACTTCTGCACAAATTTCTCCTCCCACACCTGTTAATTGACAATGGTATAAGGGGACCCCGAATCGGCGACAATGGATATGTTAACAACGCATATAACCATACTGCAAATGGGTTTTTTCTTTAAACTTGCTTCACTGTCAACTTGTAAGATCTGAGAGTCCTCCACACTAAGCAGACACGTTAATTTCATCATGTTCAGACGTATTTGACGAATCAACATTGTCGCGATACAATAAATGGACTGAACTGCAGATTTCCTTTTGACGCACCTTTTGAAAATGTCCTATGATGCCCCATTTGGAACATCTCTGCTTCCTTGCTGGCAAGGTGATTAGAACTTCCACACCTATAACAACATCTGTTATAACTCTTGGAGTTCTTACATTCTGGATCAAATTTTCCCGTACTTCTCTTCTTGTGTATTGCTGGTGTTTTCGCTCTGACAAATTTCGCTAAAATGGCCTCTTCTTTCCTTTCCTTGTTCACTGAAAGAACAGCCATTGGAAACCTGCCTGCGAGTTCTGCTCTTTTAACAATGTCAATAACATCCAGGAGTGGACTTTCGCCCTTCACCCACAGATTGTCTTGGATGTTTGGATTGGAGGCTTGCATCACAATCTGATCCCTAATGAGATCATCATGTAGCTCCCCGAAACAGCAAGTGAGAGCCCGATTCCTTAAGGCAGATACGTAATTCTCGATGGACTCCTCTGTACCTTGCTTTCTGAAGAAGAATCTGTAATGATCCACAGCAACACAAACAGTGGGGTTATAATATGTGTTTAAATCATTACACATCCCTTCGTCTTAGTTTTTTGTTCAAGCGGTTATAATTTTCAGATCGCCAGGGCCTAAACAGTGTAAAAGTATCTTAAGTTTCTTTTCTGGAGTGAAGTCTTAATCGCTGTCAAAGGTAGAGATATAGTTGTTAAAATAGTCTCTCCATTTCTCCCATTTAAGTGCCGGTTCACCTGATGAGGAAGGAAAAGCTGGTGGTGGTGAAAGGTTTCATGCATTTCCTTACGCCATGTTTGCGCCAAAATTTCCAGGAACCCTGGCAAAAAAAAATGAGTTTGCACTGGAGGAAACAAAATATATTCACACACAATGAACAACCTTAGAAAGGTGAACTGAAGATATAAATTAAGCAAAATTGCATGAAAATGTACACCAAGAACTCCTACATAATATTTTAAAATATAATATATATATTAATATATATATATATATTTATATATATATATATATAAAATGGATTTATACAGCTTGGATAGAAGAATTAGCTGTACCAGTCAGGAGGACTTGCAGCCCTAAGGTAGGGTGCACTATACTACATGTGTGGACATATCTGCAAGAGCAGATATGGCCCCTGTGATATCCAAGTAGATTCTTCAATATTGCAAGTGAACATGAAAGCCGTTTTAAGAACATGTGTTGGACACTGGTGGAAATGAGTTTCCCAGCTACATGATGGCTTCACTGAAACTAGAGATGATTTGTACGCAACATCTCATTTTAATATGCCCATATTGATTTCAGTGATGGACTTCTTAATACAAGAACCCAGAGAGAATTTTAGAGGAGCCTCTTGAAAACCTACTGACTACTAGTGTTCTGGCTGGCTGGCTGGCGTAGACCAGCCTGCCACCACAGATAGGTTTCTGACTCCTTACAGGTGAGAGCCCGCACCCTCTGAGGGAAGAAACAATGCCTGCTTGGCCAAAGGTGTTATCACCTCCTCCAAGCAGGATTGTTAAGTGATCAGCATATCAAGGCAGGAGGCTTCAAAGGCCATTGACGCCTTTGATATGCAACCCAAGGCTTCCCCAGACAGGGGAAATGCCATCCCCTGCCCCGGGCCCATTTGGCACCAGGACACGTAGGAATATTAGCTAGTCAGGAGGCGTGTTACCCTCTCAGGCTAGTTCCACCCCTAAGTTGGTCTACCTGATGAGAACATGAATTTTAGAATTTCACCATCTTATTTTTGGCAGAATTAGGTACTTTGGGTCAGCATTAGGAAGTGGTCATATAGAGGGAGTAGACACCCTAAAGAAAAGTAGCCCACTGGCTACTACCTGTCACTCCCCGTAATATCCCTAAATGGAGTATTTAGGTGGCCCCCTGACACAAGGATTTGAAGGATCAAAAAGAAGAGGACAAAGAAGAGCCACAAGACAAGAAAGAACTGAAGAATTGCTGTGGACTTTTGGCACCAAAGAACAAGTTACTTACCGTTGGTAACGATATATCTGTAAGAAACAGTAGTTAGTGTTAGATTCCTTACCTTAGAATATCCCCAGGCGTCAGGCTGGATCCAGAAAGTTTTCGTCAGCAGTACCGTTGCGCATCGGTAGGCATCGTCTACGGCTCCGCGTCCGTCGTCATCATCGTGATCGGCGGGATAATGTTGGAGTACTTAGACGCCGGTTCTGTACATAGCTTTCCGTGCCAGGAATGCAGAGCCATGATGGAAACAGACACCGGTGCCATAAAACTAGGGCCCTGAAAGGGATGTCCTTAACCCTAGATATCAGTCCGCAGAACGGGGAGAATGAGTGGGGAGGTAAGGTATCTAACACTAACTACTGTTTCTTACAGACATATCGTTACCGAAGGTAAGTAACTTGTGCATCTGAAAGAAACAGGTTAGTGTTAGATTCCTTACCTTAGAATAGATACCCCAGAAATATAACCCCGGTGGTGGGTCTGCGGACCAAGATCACACCAGAAAGTCCTGGAGAACGGAACGGCCAAAAAAGCCATCTCTCCGGACTTGGCTGTCCAGGCAGTAGTGCTTAGCAAACGTGTGCAGCGAGGCCCACGTAGCTGCTTGACAGATGTCCTGCAAGGAGACTCCCCGATGCAGGGCAATAGTAGCCGCCGTGGCCCGAGTGGAATGGGCTCTCCGCCCCACACTGATGGCTCCTTTTACGCCAATGAATAGCAAACCTTGATGCACAAAACGACCCACCGAGAGATGGTCCGCTTGTGCACCGCCCGTCCCTTTTAAGCGTCCACGTAACCAACAAAGAGCAGGTCGTCCACCTGGAACTGGCGTGTGCGTTCTAGGTAGAAGGAGGGATGCGGAGGTGGAAAGAAGGTGGGCAAGGTGACGGGACTGCCCGATATGAAAGGCTGTAACCACCTTGGGCAGGAAAGAAGGACGAGTCCTCAGAACAACCTTGTCATGAAGAAGGACAGAGAGCAAAGGAGGTTTAGAAGATAGAGCCTGGAGCTCACTCACTCTCCTAGCAGAGGTGATGGCAACCAGGAATGCAGTTTTAAATGTCAGAAGACATCGGGGACAGTTATGAAGTGGCTCAAAAGGAGCGCACATCAGATAAGTCAGTACAAGGTTCAAGTCCCACTGAGGCATCACGAAAGGAACAGGAGGAAACATGTGTGTGATGCCTTTCAAGAACCTATTTACAATAGGGGACTTGAAAAAGAAGGCTGTTCAGGAAGCCTCAAGAAGGCTGAAATGGCCAAGATAGCCTTTGATAGTGCCCAGAGCAGAGCCCTGCTGGGCAAGAGAAAGAACAAAGAGAAGAACCTCTGAAAGGGGGCAGAGAGTGAATCCACAGCCTTTGCTGTGCACCATGCCACAAATGTGTTCCACCTGCAGACGTATACCCATCACATCACAGACTTCAGGAGGCAAGTCAAATGGCCTCAACTGTCGCCGCTCAATCTCGACGCATGTAGGTGGAGATTGGACAGGTTCAGGTGGAGGACCGTCCCCTGCTGCTGCGACAGAAGTTGCTCCTGAGAGGCAGAGGAATTGGGGGGGGGGATTGACTGACATGCTGAGTAGCTCGGGATATCAGTGTCTTCGTGCCCAGTCTGGAGCCACAAGGATGACTGGGGCCCAGTCTCGCCTGATCTTCTTCAGCACTCTGAGCAGAAGTGGTATAGGCGGAAAGGCGTACAACAGACCGCAGCTCCACTTGCGACAAAAAGCGTCTCCAGGCGAGTGCCGCCTTGGAAATTCCAACGCGCAGAACTGATGACATTGCGCATTCTCTTCGGTGGTGAATAGAGCTAACCAAGGCTCTCCCCACTGCCGAAAGACACCTTGCGTCACGTCCGAGTTCAGACGCCATTTGTGATCCATCATGCACAGGCGGCTGAGTTTGTCCGCCCTGGCGTTCAAGGAACCTGCCAGGTGTTGAACCACCAGGGTGACGCCCTGATGTTCCTGCCATGTCCAGAGGCACAGAGCCTCCTGACAAAGGGTCCACGACCCCACCCCGCCTTGTTTGTTGCAGTACCACATTGCGGTGTTGTTGTCCGTGAACACCTGCACTACACTGCCTTGGACAGAGGGAAGGAATGCCTTCAGTGCGAGACGGATCGCCCGCAGCTCCAGAAGGTTGATATGGAGCCGGGACTCCGCCGGAGACCAGAGGCCTCTGATCTCCGCCTCTCCCATGTGGCCCCCATCCCAGGAGGGATGCATCCGTCACTACAACATTTTCCGGTTGGGGTAGGGAGAGGGATCTGCTGTTGACAAAATCGCAGTTTGTGAGCCACCACTGCAACTGACTCGCAGTGCCCTCCGAGATCAGGACATGGTTTGACAGGTTGCCCTGATGCTGTGCCCACTGAAACTTCAGGTCCCACTGTAGAGCCCGCATCCGCCACCTGGCATGATGCACCAAAGGATGCAGGAGGCCATCAGCCCCAGGAGCCGCAGCGTCAACCTGACCGAAACTCGGGATAAAGGCTGAAAGATCGGAATCAGAGCCTGAATATCTCGAACTCGCTGTTCGGGAGGATAAACCCGAAACTGCGCCGCATCCAGAACCGATCCGATGAAAAGGAGCTTCTGAGAAGGGCACAGGAGTGACTTCGGTACGTTGATGGAGAACCCCAGCGAGTGCAGGAGATCGGCCGTAGTCTGGAAGTGGGAGACTACTGTCTGGGGCGAGCCAGCCTTCAACAACCAGTCGTCGAGATAGGGGGGAGACTGAAATCCCTGATCTGCGCAGATGAGCTGCGACCACCGCCATCACTTTCGTGAACATCAGAGGGGCGCTGTAAGGCCGTAGGGTTGGCCTGCCGGACGGGGATGTGGAAATAGGCGTCCTGCAAGTCCAACGCTACCATCCAGTCTCCAGGGTCTAGGACAGCCAGGACCTGAGCTAAAGTCAGCATCTTGAGCTTCTCCTTCCGGAGGAAGCAGTTGACGCTCCGGAGGTCCAAGATAGGGCGTAGCCCTCCTTTGCCCTTCTTGGGTACCAGAAAGTAGTGGGAGTAGCAGCCACGTCCTACTTCTGGCCCAGGAACGCGCTCGATGGCACCCTTGGCCAAGAGGGCCAAAACTTCCTCCTGCAGAAGTTGCAAGTGATCCCCCGACATGCGGCATGCGGGGTCTCCTCGAAGGGTGAGAGAGTAGCCCCTTCGGACGATTTGCAGCACCCATCTGTCCAATGTGATGGAGCACCAGTGGAGGAGGTGATGGCGGACCCTGCCCCCCACTGGCGTCGAATGGGCCTGAAAGCTCGGACTAGGAAGGCTTTGAGGCAGATGCTGCAGGAGCGGATGCGGACTGAACTTGCAGTTTCCCCCGGTTACCACGTCCGCGGCCACATTGAGGCTGGTTCTGCGGCCTGTGGCTGGCAGGACATATGGGGGTGCCCCTTCTTTGGTCACGAAAGGGGCGAAAAGCGGATGTTTGCAGGCACTGGCCCTACAAGCCCAAGGACTTGGCCGTAGCCCTGGAGTCCTTGAAACGCCCAAGTGCACTGTCTGCTTTGTCGCCAAAAAGGCGACGGCCATCGAAGGGCATGCCCATGAGTGTGACCTGGACATCGCCCGAGAAATTGGCGGACCTCAGCCAGGCGTGGCGGCGAACCGCCACCGTCATGGAAATCGCCCTTCCGAGCAAGTCCATTGTATCCAGTCCGCATCTGACGGAATAAAGCGCCGCATACTGCCCCTCCGCAAGGGCTAGAGCGAGCCGGGCCCGGGCCTCCTCTGGGCACTGGGGCAGAACGTCCGCAACTGTGTCCCACTAAGAGTGGGTATAACGGCCCAAAAGGCAAGCGGTGTTGATAGACCACAACTCCAAACTCAATGAGGAGAATGGTTTCTTCCCAAACTGATCAAACCTTTTTGATTACCGATCCGGGGGAGCAGTCGGGAATGCAGTCTGGGACGTAGATGCCTTGATCACCAGGCTCTCGGGGTGCGGTGCAGGGACAGAAAGCTAGGGTCGCCCGGAGCCAGGCGGTGGCGTTGGGCCACATTCCGATCCAAAGGGGTCACTGTGGAGGGCTTGGACCTGGTGCCCATCAGAACGTCCATGAGGCCCTCATTAAATAGCAGTAGAGGCTCCGAGGAGCTTACTGGCGGCTGAAGCACCTCAGTGAGGAGGTTAGTCCTCACGTGCGCAGCAGTGATCTCAAGAGCCAAGGCCTTGGCTGCCCTGCGCAACACCACACCATATGTAGCACCCTCCTCCGTAGCCACGGAGGGAGGAGAGATGAATCCAGTGTCAGGCGATGTGTCTAAACCACTGGCCTCCCCTAGCTCATCTGTCCAGTCCTGGCTCAACTGGCACTGCTGTGCCAGAGGGTCCTGAGACCCATCCCAGTCCTCCCCTTCATCAGTGTCCTGGTATACAGGCTGGAATGACGGAGCTGGGTCCTAGGTGAAGGCCTCACCCATCAACGCCGGAGATGGCGCAGTTCCGACGCCGGCCCCAGACCGGGGCTGAAACTGGGGCCGACGTCGTCCGAGGACGGCGCCGGGAGTGACACCATTGAGGTCAGCACCAGTGGAGGAGTCGTAAGGTCAACTGGCGTCGACCGGGATCCAGGCCTGGATCTCCCGGGGCCCTGCGGCGTCGGGACCGGAGTCGACGACAGTACCGGCACCAAAGCACCCGGCGGTGCCGGAGCCTCCGGCCCGCCAAGGCCCCCAGTCGGGTCTGCGGGGCCCTAAGGCACGCCTCAACGGAGGTAAGTGTGCCCTCATGGCAATGAGGAAATCACAAATCTCCTCCAGCGTTGCTCGCAGGACAGCGACCGAAGGGTATGGGCCTGGAGGCGGCGCCTGTGGCTCCGCATGGGCGGTGTCGCCCGAACCCTCGGCCGCGTCGCACGAGCGGTGAGGAGAGTCTGAAGAGCGATGTCGCCTCTTCGACTTCTTTTTTGAATGCCTCGACTTACCAGAGGACTTGGAGCCCGACAAGTAATGATGATGACTCGCCGAGCAAAGACTGCGGCTCCGCAATCTGCATGCATCAAGAAGTTTACATTGTCATTTTTTGTTTTAGGCACCACACACGTTTTTTGCATGATTATCGCTAATCATAATGGAGTTTCTCGTTGTTTTCATTTTGGCTCTATTTCTGAAATCTATGACTAGCTATATGCTTACCGAATAGGTTGTTTTTTGTATATATGTATAGTGTAAATATTTGAAAGGGCTTTTTTGTACTATAGATTACAATTATTTTTATATATTCCCTGTTTAGTAAACCACTGTGACGGAGTCCTGATGAAGGCATAGCCGAAACGCGTTGTTTTTCAACATATTTCACCAATCTCTGCACATTGTTTCTAGTAATAAAACTATGCGAGTAAATCATTGAAATATTGGCAACGGATTGATCATACATTTCCAATTATCAAATTGTGCCAGATGAAAAATTGAATTATGATGTTCAATGATTTGGTTATCTAATGTTAATATTATAGGAATTAGATTAACATGGATATTATATCACTATTGGGAATGTGTATTTATCAATTTTGTATATATAATTATCAGATGTGAAAGTTTTTTCTACCGAATATGAAAAATAATTTTTATAAAAAAGAATAAAGTAGGGAACAGGCCCCAAAAAATAAAGTTTACTCAATCGCAATGGCTTACTGGCGCACTCTGGGGAGAGAGAAGCCAGCAAAATACAGGTATTTAGTGGATTCAGAAAGTGAATGAGCAACAGGGACGCCTTTAAATCTTGATTTTGTCCTGTCACTTTTGCTGTGCGTTCAAAGAAAGGGGGGGTCAAACCCTTACAAATTGCTGCTTATTTTATCCTGGAGACTGGTGTTGACTTTTACTGTTACAGGGAATATGAAATTAAAGGCTGCAGTGTGTCATTTTTTTTAACACTCAAAATTGAAAAACTTGTAAAAGAATTGTACAAATATTTCAAAATATATCAGCAGTTAGCAAAGCACTGTTTTGTAATCCTTAAGAGTTTGATGGAACCAACACTTTTACTAGGATTAAAACAAATTAGAACACTTTATTTGGTGATGTGCAAATGATAAATACTTGCTAACCCCGATTTTCACACATTATCCTGTGGCACCCCAGGAGGAGGTCTCCGTGCTCCAGGAGGTCAGATCCGTCTCTCTGCCAAGTTCTGGGACACCAGGACTCCCAGGAGCTGCGCTGCACTAATACCTGGTGTACCGGAGAACTTGAAGCAGCCAAGGCTTGTTTAGTGTCCAGCCTGGACACCAACACGGCCCAAAACTGTCCTATCGAAGTGTGACATCAGCACCGGAGAGGCCATTGTCGAGAGTGGCACTGCTGTCTTGTTTTGTCTCCATCTCACAGCTAGCTTGAATCTAGTAGCAAAGTGAGCAAGGGACTCCCAGCTGGGCATGCCCTGCCAACTTGGGGGATTCAAGCTAGCCTGGCTGATGAGGGGTGCGACTGGGGGTCAAAGGTTTCAGCACTCTGTCCATAATCTCCTTGTGTTTGCTTTGTTCTCCCTAAGTTGACAGGTATGCCTAGACGTGGGTCCCATACTCACTTTGATACTGGATTCAAGTTAGCCTGGCTGACTAGGGGGGTTACCCCGAAACCGGTCCCAGGATGCTTGTTTCCGGTCTAGGGAAGGCTTGGCAGTTCGGGATGGACTGTTCCCTTGAGGCACAGGGTCAAGACTGATTTGCATATGGCTGGGTCTGAACTGGGGTGGAGAAGTGAGCTAAAGAACAATGATGGATTCAACCCAGATCTGTGACTGTGGGCAAGCGTCTGAAAAGTTATAGCGCTCCGTCCATCCTCTCCTTGTGTTTGCTTTGTTTGCCCTTAGTTAGCAGGGAAAGCCCAGACGTGGGTCCCTTGCTCACCTGGCTTGGCAGTTCGGGCTGGACTGTTCCTACGAGGCACAGGGTCAGGACCGATTTGCATATGGCTGGGTCTGAACCTAGGAGGCAAAGTGAGCTAAAGAGCAATGAAGGATTCAACCCATATCTGTGACTGAGGGCGAGTGTCTGAAATGTTTCAGCGCTCCGTCCATCATCTCTTTGTGTTTGCTTTGAGCAAGAATACACAACACTCCCATCTGATAAACCTAAGGCTGCTCGGCCACACTAAAGCAAATAGAGCACCTTGGGATTGTTAAAGCAAGCCCCTGTACACTAAAGGGATACCTGGACTCTACAAAGTGCACCTCATTTTGGTACACTGTGTAAAGAGCCAGGTCCCTACACAGAAGATAACACAATTTGAGGCTAGTTTATGGGTTAAGTGCATAAGTTAGGCAGAGTAGATGCACTAGACCTGCATGTTGTAACAATTTTATAATTATTCAAGGCCTGGAGAAGACATAAAAGCAGCCCGTTTTACTCTAGCAGGATACCAGAGAGATGCAAGTAGCAGTCGGGTAGGCCCATTTCAAATGCTAGGAATACATCTACACAATAATTTCCATTGTAAGATGCAGTGCTCAATCAGAACCACATAACAGGCACAAGTGCTCATTGAAAGGCAGTGTCGTGAAGATCTAAAACTGAGCAAGGAATTAACTGAAAGCACAAGACTAAATGAATACATGGCATGTGCCTAGCACAACTATACAAGATAGTATAGGAGTCTTAGACCGTGGGTTTGCCCTACAGAAACTCGTTGTTCTCATCACAGACGCAAGCAGTACTGCACACCAATCTATTATGAACAATGTAACCATCCTGAAGTCAAACATGATACCAATATGAGGGGCAACTAAAAATAATAACTGTTTCCAACGTAGATCCTAAACATTCCACCATTATTTGTTTGTCGTTTTTTCACACACCCACGATAAAGCAGTGGGGGGGACGAAGCCCACAATTGCGGCAGTGGCCTACCCTTGAAGAATGTACGACTACAAGGTGACACCCCCTTCTCGTCCCCAGGTTAACAGCGATTAGCCTAACACAATGAGAATAACTAATTCTTGAGTGTATTGGTTTTGAGGTACCCTCCCTAATGGTTCAAAAGAAAAATAATATATCAGGTGATGCATTCTTACCCCCTGAGCTAGCTTGTAGGTTTGGTTGTATTTCCACATTTCCTTAAGTACTTCCTCAATAACTCCCTCATCTGGAACCTCTCCATGGAATTCAATTCCCATGAGGTTTGCCATCCGGTGAAGCAACCCGGGAATCTGCAGCAGCTGCTGACGGGCATGTTCCACACGGTAGGTCCAGGCATGATCGATGAGGAAAATGCTTAAAAAAGAAAGAAAAATAAGATGCAAGCAAGGCCTTTGGCGGATAAATGAAGCTTTAACCATATATAACAACTCAGAACAATTGGAAGTATGCACACTACCAGTGGTGGTGGGTGAATGTATTTTTTTTTGTGGGGCGATCAGAGTGTAGAAATCTATACAGTTTATCCTAAAGTTAGTGCATGGACATGGCCTTCATATTCATATTGCCAGACACTGAATAGCACTCAAGTGATTCATATTTACGAGAAAACTAATCAAGCTATGTTACTAAAAATGGTCTCACTGTCGAATCCAGCTATTAAAAACTTTAAAATGCGATTTTACGACAAGTTAGAGAAAAAAAAAAACAGTTTTGTCTGCCAAATATCATAACATATTGCAGTGCCTTAAAGTTAAAATTGGAGTGCAGCATGGATACATGAAAAAACTGCACTCAATGTCAGCATCACCACTGTAAGACAGAGAACATGTCCTAGGATAGTTTCTAAACTCCTGTTAACTAGTTTATTATGTATTTATTGTTTCGGCTGACAGCCTTACAATATTTCTTTTAAAAAACATGCAATATAAGACTGTTAACTAGTTATTTATTTGCAGCTTTAATAGCAGATAAAAGACCAAATTGTATCACAGTGTTTTATATACAACTTCCACTGAGTGCAAATCAGTTCTCTCTCCCATCACTCGTTGACTTTATGCTGGTCTTTGACACTGTATAGCATGCCGCTGCCATTAGGCTATGATCCTGCTATAGAACTAGCACTCACATACACTTGGTGCAAAAGGATACCAGAACTCACATTTAATATAAACATGATTGACAGACCGGCACTGCTACATGCCTAATACGCATTACCTTCAGGTAAGCTGAGGGAGATGCGTGACTCATAACGTGTCCTTTGTGTCAGCTCAGAATTAGTAAGATGATCCATATATGCACTTTCCAAAGGGCCACGAAGCATCTACTGTATCTTGTTCATCTAATCCTTGTGAAAACATAACTGACACTTGAACTCAAAACAGAAATAAAATGTTATGTTAAAATGTAATTTTTTAGGTCTCGCCTAACGAAACGCAGCGCATGCGCTGCTTCGCCTTGTTAGGTCTCGCCTAGCGAACGCAGAGCATGCGCTGCATCACCTTGGCAAGCCTATTGTTCTGGCTTTTGCTAGCGAAGGGAGACAAACCATGTGCGTGCACAGACAGGCGATGTACAAGCGCATGGCTTCTCCTCAAACGCTCCCACCGCGTGCTTGATTTAGCTTTTAGTTACGGTTTCTCTGCCCGGCTCGCGCGCTTGATTTACAGGGACTGAGTGCAAAACATAAGGATATCACTTCTTCCTCATGGTCTTAACTTGCGGTGCTTATCCTCCGCCACACTCTTTTATGCCACCTATACTCCTATTGTAGCTCCGCCTCGACTTTCACTCTGCCCCGCATTCTATGCTACCACTTAACCTCATGTTTTTCACTGCCCATGCCTGCCACTGTGCTCCATACTCTGTCGTAGCAGCCCGATTCCACACACCACATTTTCCAGGCGCCCGGAGCAGATCTGCCTCAGTGCGCTGCACACAGTGCTCACTTACTACCTACCTGTCGAAGGGGAGGTGGCATGATACGTGGAAACCTGCGACCGTCAGGACACGGAGCTCGCAGCAGCCGGAACATTAATCCAGTCTGCTATCTTACAGCCAAACAATCAATCCAGACACACCTGTCTTAGTCTGAATGCAGAAAGAGAACAGTGAACGCTTTGTGCACCTCTATTCCGTTTCACGGCTCAAAAATGACAAAGCACAAAGGATGATGAAATAAAACAGATGCTAGGCAAGAAAACATCAGAGGGTTCAACTTCTCGAAGATAATAAATAACACACAAGATACCTTCTTTCTCGGGGGTGGGGGGTGCAGTGCCTCTGCTCTCACGTCCTCTCGGGGTCCATGGGGGCAAGGCACCTGTCCATACATACGGGTAACACATCAAGATAACTTTTTCACCGGCATGTGCGAGGCTGAGCAAGGGGGGGGGCGAGGGGGGAAGAGACAGGCAAGTGGAAATAGTCACCTCCCAACGATTATAAAGGAACATATATGCGCACCATGACACTCTCGCGGGGGCACGCCCCTTTCCGGACGGAGTCCCTTTGAAGGAAGGGATAGATCCTCCTCTCGGGCCTCCTGCGAGTTCAACAATCGCAGACATGAACTGCCTGCCTATCGCGAAGTGTGGCCCGTCCCCGAAGAAAAGCCTTGTCTGAAAGTGTGCGAAGGGGGTGTAAGCTGAACCATTAAACACCTGGGTTACCCGATTTTGAAGGGCAGTATAACTAGAATATAGGTTGTGGCAAAGTAGCAGGCTCACCTTCTGCATAATGACAAGGATTGGGGGGATATTTATCTGTATTTATATAGCGCTTACTATCCTTATATTGGCAACACTGCCACCTCTTTATATGTCCCACTACAGTAATCAACATGAGCCGCGATTTAAACAACCTCCGATCCCTTTGACCGAGAAATTGTTTTGTTAAAGTCTGTAAATTATGAAGAAACACAATAATGGCTTGAGTGATGAGAGCGTCAAAAAATATTACAGATTTCAGTGGGGAAAGGCCATGACTACACAATGACGTAATCTCGTTTTTCCCCCAGTGACACTGAACATATTTCACCAAAGTAACAGGATCATTGCTAAAGGCACACCAGGAATGAAGGCACAGGCATTAGTCGTTGCTGTGCCTACCCTACACGGCCGGAGCAGGGCACCGCTGTGCAGCATGGTGGGCACACTCAATGGGCGTGCTGGCATGAATGGGTCGTGGTTGAGTGTGTGCAGCCCAGAGATGCTTTTTCAGAGATTGCTTTTTTTGTCTCCTCCGCCCTTAGTGGTGTGCTCGGCCAAGGAGGCTACCGAGGTATGCGCCTTCCATGTCTCACACCGATATTTTTGTAACCGGCCGACCGGGGTAGGGAGAAAATCTACACCCTATGCTACACCCTGCACCCATCAAGGAATATGAGACCGAATACCCAACATGCATACGACAGAGTGCAGACACACCTTAACAAGCATTTGCAAAGCAATAGGTCTTGCAGTAACGCAAGTTTAAGCTATCGGCATTGTAAATGACAATGCCTTTTATTTATGTTTTTAAAACGAAAATAAAAACAAAAGGCATTGCTATTTGCAATGTCAATAGCTGAAACTTGCGTAACTGCGAGACCTATTGCATTGCAAATGCTTGCTCTCTTTTACTCCCAGACTCAAGGGCTGTTTTCTGTAATGAACGGAATGGGGCCTGTTTAGGTTGTGGGTGCTACCACCCAACCCTAAAGGACAAAAATCTTTCTGCCCTCCCCAGATGATGGGGGGAGGGAAGGGAGGTGGTTGTGGGCTTGCACCCCACCTGCGGGACATCATCAACACCTCCTTCGACACCGCTACCTTCCCGGAGAGCTGGAAGCACGCCAAACTCAGCGCTCTACTAAAGAAGCCATCAGCCGACCCCACCGACCTCAAGAACTACCGCCCCATCTCGCTGCTCCCGTTTCCTGCAACAGTCATCGAGAAGACCGTCAACAAGCAGCTGGCCGCCTTCCTCGAGACGAACGGATCCCTCGACCCCTCGCAGTCTGGCTTCCGGGCCAACCACAGCACCGAGACCGCCCTGATCGCAGCCACCGATGACATCCGAGCACTGCTCGACAGCGGAGAAACAGCAGCCCTCATCCTCCTAGACCTCTCTACGGCCTTCGACACTGTCTGCCACCGTACACTAGTGCAGCGACTCAGCAACGTCGGAATCCAGGAGAAGGCACTGGAGTGGATCACATCCTTCCTCGCCGGAAGGACACAGAGAGTCCGCCTCCCCCCGTTCAGGTCTGAAGCCACCGAAGTCATCTGCGGCGTTCCTCAAGGCTCCTCGCTCAGTCCAACCCTCTTCAACGTCTACATGTGCCCCCTCGCAGACATCGCACGCCAGCACAACCTCAACATCATCTCCTACGCCGACGACACCCAGCTGATTCTCTCCCTCACCAACGACCCCGCCACCGCCAGAGCCAACCTTCACGAAGGGATGAAAGAGGTAGCCGAATGGATGAAGAACAGCCACCTGAAACTGAACTCGGACAAGACGGAAGTCCTCATCCTGGGATCCTCACCCTCCGCCTGGGACGACTCCTGGTGGCCCCCCGCCCTAGGCAGCGCACCCAAACCAACAGACCACGCACGCAACCTGGGCTTCATCCTGGACCCCTCGCTCTCCATGACCAGACAAGTCAACGCCGTCTCCTCGTCATGCTTCAACATCCTGCGCATGCTACGTAAGATCTTCCGGTGGATCCCCACCGAGACCAGCCGTCTGGACTACGGCAACTCCCTCTACGCCGGAACCACCGCCAAACTCCAGAAGAGACTCCAGCGGATCCAGAACGCCTCAGCAAGACTCATCCTGGACATCCCCCGCCACAGCCACATCTCCGGACACCTGAGCGACCTGCACTGGCTCCCGGTCAACAAGAGAATCACCTTCCGACTCCTCACCCACGCACACAATGCCCTACACAACCAAGGCCCAGGATACCTCAACAGCCGCCTCAACTTCTACGCTCCCAAACGCCAGCTTTGATCGACCGGCCACGCCCTCGCCGCCGTCCCCCGCATCCGAAGAGCCACCACAGGGGGGCGGTCCTTCTCCTACCTCGCCGCCAAGACATGGAACTCCCTCCCGACCCACCTCCGCCTGACCCAGGACCACCTCGCCTTCAGGAAGCAACTCAAGACCTGGCTGTTCGAGCAGTAGCGGACCCCCCTTCCCTAGCGCCTTGAGACCCTCTGGGTGAGTAGTGCGCTATATAAATGCATTGATCGATTGATTGATTGATTGCAGCACACTAGACACTAGCAATAAATGTGGGGGGGGGGCTAACTAGCCACCAAGTACCAGATTACTTAAAGGGCCTCAGAAGTCCACCATCACTTATGCCACCACCTGCCACACTGAACCAGAACCACCAATGAGTAGCAGGGGCTGCAGATGCTGGTGCCGCCCCTTTTTGCAATAAAGTTGATGTCGGTTAATATCTTGCCATTAGGGGACATTGCCTCAGTTGTATGGGAGCAGGTCTCCATGGTAATTAGCAACACTTTATCCCTGCCCTTGCGCTGTGTTACAGACAACTGAAGAGGCAAAAAAAACTATTCGGATGCGCGTGGAGTGTGCAGTCCTTAGAGTTAGCGGGGAACAATCAGCGCGGACCCTTAACGCCCCAGGAAAATAAAACTCTTCACCGAAAGGCCACTGTCTCCAAAGATAGACAAAGCCATTGTTTCACTCGGTTTCAAACCGAGGCCATCTGTTACACTACTTTCAGGAACTGTCATGAGTTAGGGCCTGCACTGTGGACCGCATTTTGTTTTGTTGGTAATCAGGCACATTCTCACAGTATGTTCTGGGTGCACCGAATTGAGGTTACATCACTGTATAAACAGGAACCATGCATTCAATGTGTAATTCAGGCCCTGGTTGTTTTCTGTTTTTTGTTATTAAATGGGATGAGGGTAGGTCAGACGGGGCTTTAGCCACAACACCTCCCCCTGGAGCCCAACAGTCTTTCTATCTCTCTGGGACCCATAGCCTGAATACTGGAGCCATCCCCATAGCAAGCAAGAATATGCGTCAGCAAAGAAAGGGTAAATCCCTCCTACCATACTACCTGGGAGTTTGTCCCAATTCCAAAACCAGCCAGCAGCACACACCATTGGTGGAGAGGGAGCATTTTTTGGCTCTCACACACTTGGTGTGTCATCTTATGTTTATTGCGACTGCTGACTGATGTTAATAGCACTTTGATAGAATTTCATTTTTGCACATCTCGTTTGTACTAAATAGCGATTACCTGTGGGGGGTCTTGTAGTGTTGCCCCCTCGGTCCGCTGCAAGCTTTTACTCGATTGATGCGGAGGGGGGCAGACATCTTTGTTTGGGGACTGCCTGATTCTGCTGATACACCCACTTCCGGTTTAGGCCGGAGGGGCTAACATCCGGGCATCAGGCCAGGGATTACAGCCACGGCCGCTATTTATTTAGATGGAAAGGCGGGCACGCAGCAGGCGTGGATGCGCCGCTGGCGTGCCAAATGCAAGCCCGTCTACGTCTGGACGGGGCCCAGGGCCAGTCATTATGCCCATTTTATTAGTTACACTTCATTGGAATTACGCTCCTTGGCATCTAGGGCAGATAAGGAAATTGAGCCTCTTTTCAAATATAAACTTGAATGATATGGAGTCTTAAACCCCGAGCCGGTTGTACCTCCGCTGCCCTTAACAACATCTGAATCCCGTATCCTCCTAAACTCAGGCAGGCGACCACTAATATAATGATCCCAGATTCCGAAGAGCTTAAGGTAGTCTATTTAAACACACGTTCTATGGTCAAGCATCAGTTGGAGATTTTTAATCTTTTAGACACTGTGGCCCCGGACATACTTTTGATTACGAAAACATGGTTGACCATAGAATCCACGCAGGACATCCTTGCAGCCCTCCCAGGCACCTATTATTTGATGCAGGCTAATAGATCTGTTGGGAAAAGAGGAGGAGGGTGGCTGCTGTTATTAAGAAAGAACTGTCAGCCACTTCTATAGCCTCCTTTGAAATGAGTTCGGTAGATAGTCTCACATTAAAATTCACTTTCCCTAAGCTCTCCTTAGTGTGCATACTGATATATAGACCTCCTAGTGCTATGGCAGGGTTTGTCACCGAATTGGCTAATTACGTTATTCCACTCACCATAGACTTTGATAAAATACTGCTGATCGGAGACTTGAACTGTTGGCCTTCTGAGGAAGGGGAGAGTCAGGGCTCTAAAGAGCTCACTGACCTATTAATCAATTTGAATTTAGAAGGGCACATAACAGCCCACCCATATTAAAGGCCAGGCATTAGACCAATTATGGACCACTAATCTTTTGGTTCTTGATCTACTGGTACAGCCATGTACTTGGTCAGATCACTGTCTCATCTACTTCTCAATAAATGGGTTATCCACAGTTAAACCTCGGAGTGATATAAGACCTATGATTAGAACTTGGAACTGGTCTAGCCTACCGGAGTGTCTTAATATGTTGCAGTCCACCCTCCCGCCTACGACGACCAGTGTCAATGAGATGGAGAAAGCCACCTCTAACTGGCTACTTCAAGCTTGTGAGATGCATGCCCCCCTACAGCAGAAAGAAAGGTCCCTGAGGAGGCATGAAACCTCTAATTGGTTCATAAGGAGTTAAAAATTGTTAAACTTAAAACGCTTCAGGCAGAACGGAAGTATGATAAAGCACTCACTGAATACAAAGCTGCCATAGTGGAGGCAAACAAGGCCTACTATGTTTCTTGGGTGCTTAACTCTAGCATACGCAAATAGGAGCATAGAGGGAAAACATGAACCTGGTCGCCCTCCACTCATTAAGTCGTACAAACAATATTGACCAGGTCCCCTTCGGCAATATCTAATATTTTAATCAAAGTAACTCTAGTTGCAATATTTTAACAACAACCTCCCCTTCTTTTTTAAAACCTTAGGGTAGAGAGTACACTGTATCCATGCCAAGATTAAAAAGCCTCAATCCCCTCTAAGACAGTCAAGAACAATGTCATCAAGCAACATCACAGTGTATGGTGAAAAAAGGTGTGGGAAGCGAGATAACTTCTCACCGGCGAATGGTGAAAAAAGGTGTGGGAAGCGAGATGACCCACGATTGGGGTATAGTCTATTTTAATTGCAACCACACGGCCGGTAGGAGTCACTTGGTCCGTGTAAGGGTAAATATGGAATGATGTGACGTATTCTGTGCAGTTGGTGCAAATTGTTACACATAAGTCTGGATGGGCATGTGGCAAATGAATTTTAAATTTGTGTTTGTTTAATCGACAGCCATGAAGAATGGTGTGTCCAGCATAGAGTGCAGTGGCAAAAACTACTAGCCCTGACGAAATTGCCCAGAATCTATAGGGTAATGAAACATGTTGGCAAATGGTAGTAGGCTATATAGTTAATAGACATTTCCTGTTGTTTTTAATTGGATAGGCTGCACTAAGAAGAAGAATAAAAATTGTGTATGTGTGCAGGTCCTATCTTGTTGCATTACACTGTCTGTTTTATGTGTGTTGCACTTTCATTCACTGCACTTCATATTGCACTTAAAATGCACTTGTATATTATTTTGGACACTTTACTTTAAAGCTTGATGACCGCCGATGATAACACAGCAACACTGGTGAGTACCTACCAGGTTTCCCGTTGTTGGTGCGCCCGTGAGGGGTCATCTCGCTTCCCACACCTTTTTTCACCATACACTGTGTTGTTGGTTGATGACATTGTTCTTGACTGTCTTAGAAGGGATTGAGGCTTTTTAATCTTGGCATGGATACACTGTACCCTCTACCCCAAGGTTTTAAAAAAGAAGGGGAGGTTGTTGTTAAAATATTGCAACTAGAGTTACCTGGTCAATAGTGCTTAACTCTAGCAACAAGTCCAGTGATATTTTTAAAATTGTCAGAATCTTTCTAGTCCTGACCGATTTACCTTGGCTGTCACACCCTCGTAGGCTCTGTGTGAGGAGCTGAACACATTCTTAGTGGAAAAAATCAAGACCATCCAGAAATCCATTTCCACAGGTCATTTGGAATGGAAATCCTATAAGTCATATGAAAATCCTATTACGATGACTAACTTCCAAAAGATCACTCTTGATCGACTGGAAGAACTCCGAAACAAGGTTCAGTCTGGTTCCCCCAGTGACCTTTGTCCCGTTAGGATACAAAAAGAACTGCTCTCCCACCTCCCACCTCCCAGCCACCTTCCTTTCCCTTCTAAATACCTCTCTGGAGCAAGGGGTAGTCCCACCGTCTTCAAAGAGGCAGTGTAAGTGCCATTACAAAAGAAGGCGGGAGTAGATCCTAGCGTTCCGAGTACCTATAGGCCTATCTCGCTCCTTCCTTACCTAGCCAAACTGCGGGAGGCACATGTAGCAAAACTCGTATGTGCCTTCATTGAAGACACGGTACAATTTTTGTTGTCACTTTATAAGTACGGTCCTTGTGGCCTGAGAGTCTCGCTTACTGACCCATTGAGGGAGAGTTCATCCTAGCTAAGTGTTGCAGATGGATAAAATAATAACATTTGGTTTGAATGATGACCAATGCAATAGGATCATCGCTACAAGGAAGGGTAATAAACTTACAGTTATTACGGGTAAAAGTGAAAAATTGGGCACTTTACTAAATCTAAAAAAGAAACTTATTAGAACAGAAGCTTGTGCAGATTTTTTATTTGAATATGTGAAGGCAGGGGTGATACCAATTGGCCTACAGATATGTAATCAACCAGGAGTTTTTATTGAACATAAAAAATTCTTAGAAACTTGGTCACAGATTTCCAGTCGTTGCAGCCGCGACTGGATGTTGTTAATCATCGAAACTGCACAAGAGATAATGGTCTTAGAAAAAGAGGCCATCGAGAAATTAGAAATAGAATTGAAAGGTCAGCCAGCGTTAGATGATGCGAAAAATAAATTGAATGAAATTAATAAGGATGTAGATGGATACAGAGGCTACTTAACCAACAAGAAGGCTAATACATTGAAATAGGATATTAGCAGATTTAGTAAAGAATTGGCATATCCTTTCCTTAAGGATAACTATTATGAACAGAGAAATTAACAAACATGGGATCGTAATACCTTTAGAAAACCTAGATATAATAGAGGTTGGAGGAAAGGTGTTACTCACTCCCCACTTACCTTCGCCTTACCCAGAACCACCTAGCATTCAGAAAGCAACTTAAAACGTGGATATTTGACAAGTAATCCTCCTCCCCTCCCTAAGCGCCTTGAGACCCGCTGGGTATGTAGTGCGCTATATAAATTCTTTGACTTGACTTGACTTGACTTTCTCTGAATCATCTGCCTCTAGCAGTGAAGAAGAACAGGGCCCCACAGAGGAAGGTAATGGTAGAGGACCGGTGGAAGAATATGGTCCTTCTATAGAGCAAAGAACCAGGAGGGGGCGATACAATGGAAATCACAATGGAAACCAAACTAGGCACCAACCTATTCGCAGCCAACCACCTCAAGAATACATAAGAACCAGGAGCCAGAGGTACTGGCGTTAAATAAAGATAATAAAATACCGATTATCAACCTATCGAGTAGAACCCTTAGTATTCTTGAGAGTGCAGTGTTAGGGAAAGGCTTCAGTTTTGTACCAACTGCTAATATAAACAAGTTTCAATTGGAGAAAGATCTTAGGCAATTTATTAGAAAAATTAGACTACAGAGATTTTTTTTTTTAGAACAAACCGATTAGAGAATCTAACAATAAAACAGGTTTGAAACCAAAGTCGATATTTACTCCTTTTTTAACGCAAGTCGGCAACAATATTGAGACCTTTGAGAAAGCAGTAGAAATAGGGATTTATGATATAATCAAAGATGAATACCCCCAACAGCAAAATCTGAATAAATTAGAAAAAATAGCCATTAGTACCTTGAAAGGGGATAGGTCTATTACAATTAAACCCGCAGATAAGGGCGGGGGGGTTGTATTGTTTGATACCACAGATTAGGAGGAAATGGTTTTTAAATTGCTTAATGTCCCTGAACATTAGGAGAGAGTGAAGAACTCTGAACTTACGATCCTTACCAATAAATGTAGACAGTTCTTGTTAGAAGTCAAAGAACAAAATCCGATTTGTGATGAGGAATACAGATTCTTGAATAATCCAAACCCCAAAATTCCAGCTCTTTACGGTTTGCAGAAAATTCATAAAAGTGCCTTTTACCCCCCAATGAGACCTATTGTGAGCTGCCTGGGCTCATTGCTTGAGCACTTGAGCAAGTATGTGGACTTTTTTCTTAAACCGCTGGGGTCTAACCTTAGATCGTATGCGAGGGATTCCTCGCATATTATAGGCAAACTTGAAAACAAGCCATTTGTGAGGGAGACTCAATGTCTAGTCACTTAAGACATTGAGTCTACTATACAAATATACCCCAGCGGTCGAGAGTGGAGGTGTAATGTAAATGTAATGTAAAATAAATTTGTAAAGCGCATAAATCACCGAAGGTCTCAGAGCGCTGGCAGAAAAGAGGTGATAGAATGCATACTTGAAGATTTAACTTTGGAGGGAGTGAGCAAAGAATTTATAGTCCAATGCACTGAAATAGTACTGTTTAATAATATTTTTCTGTTCAAAGATCAGTTGTTTCGCCAGCGTAAAGGTACCAGCATGGTAGCAACTTGTGCGCAGAGTCTGGCTTGCCTATATGTGGGTGCCTTTGAGGAACTCCACATATATAATGAGCTGGCACCTTTCTTTGATAATGTTACGGAGTGGCACCGTTTCATTGATGACGTGTTTTTTATTTGGGATGGTCCAATGTATCTTTTATCAGATTTTCTTGCCTGGTTAAATATGGGTGACGAAAATCTAAAATTTACAGCCGGTTTCAGTAGGGATAGAGTAGACTATTTGGACATCACAATCAAGGCAGAGGGTGGTAGACTGGCAGTAGAATTATCTACAAAACCAATGGCAAAAAACACCTTGCTCCACTATTCCAGCTACAACCCTAAATCACAGAAGGATAATATCCCTTTCAGCCAATTTCTCCGGTTACGGAGAAATTGTACTGAATTGGAGGATTTCTATGAACATTCTGAAGTTCTGAAAGAAAAGTTGATGGATAGAGGATATCCAAAGAAACTGATATCCCACTCGTGCAAAAGGGCCAGATTCTTTGATCGTGAAGCCATGCTAACTAAGACTAACAAAGTGAAAGATGAAAAGAGTTGTTTTTGTTAGCCAATATAATGGCTCGAGTAACAGCATTAAAAATGTGGTGAATAGACATTGGCATATCTTAAATGACAAGGCAGAATTTAAATAAGGGAGAGACCCCTTTTTGCATTTAGCAAAAACAATCATTTACGTAGTCAGCTGGTCCATACTTATAGGGAAGATCAGAAGAGCAGACAAACAACCCTAAACAATACGAGAGCAAGATGAAATGTATGTTGTGGTAATTGCCAGATGTGTGACCAATGTGTGCTGGCTAAGGAAATCACACACAATGGTATAACTATTACTGCTCATTCCCTCAATAACTGACGTAGGAAAAATGTAATATATTTGCTACGATGCCCTTGTGGCCTAGCATACATAGGCGAGACGAGCCGTGAATTGAGAGTGCGTCTGGCTGAACAAAAGTCAGCTATTAAAACAAAAAAATGGAATGCACCTCTGGTTTCACACTTTAGTGAAATGGGCCAAAAAGAGAAAGATTTTGCTTGGTTCATTTTAGAGAAAGTTTGGATTAATAAAAGGGGTGGAAACATAGATGAAAAACATATGGCATGAGAACAATGGTATATATCAACCTTTAATACTATCAGACAGGGGCTCAATACAAGAGAAGAATGGGACAGACTGATAAAGTAATAGCCCTTACCCCAAGGCAATAGGTTTTACATGATAAAATCTGGAATCGGAATATTCATGAGCAATGCAGTATTGTGATAAAAAAAAATATTTTGTATGGTATCTGTTGATAGTAGTGGATAGTCTACTTTTTTCTATGTAGTATATTTTTTATAACATTTATCTTGCCCCGATTAAAAAAAAGTAGCTTTTAAACAAAATTATGCAGACTTTATAAAAAACTAGCTTACCCATCGCGCGTTGCTGCGATCTCAGAAGAAAGGAAATTTAAGGAAACTTGTTATGATAACATTCAATTTACATTGTGTCATTTTTATTGAAACGTATTAATTTTAATATGGAAAACATTTCAAAGTGTTGTTTTAATTCTGTTTATTTATTCGAGTGCTTGTGGATACACAGTATTTTGTGTTTTTCCGTCTGGTGCGTACACAAATAAATCAGAAGGCTTTCCGACGCGTGAGCTGGCCACATACAGTTGTCCATGTGAGAAGCACGGATTCTCCAAATCTAGTCCACACACTTGCAGTGATTGTCCTTGTGCTTTGTTGATGGTCATTGCAAAAGTTGAGTCGCACCGGAAACTGTAAACGTTCAGTATTGGAAAGAATATGAGGGCCCTGGGGGGCCGATATTTAACAAATGTTACTTTTTTTTTTTCACCAGAAACCTTCGCGGGAGTGTACTGAACAACTTCCCAAAGTTTCATGGTGATCGGATGAATGGTGTAGTACTGCATAAAGGACAAACAGACATACTTTCGGTATTATATAGATAGACAGACATTTATGGCATGGTTAAATCGGCCGACATACACCATTTAAAGATGGTGGCTCGCTGTTTCGGAAAAATAGTTCTATTTCGATCTCTACGACACAACGCGGAAGCAACGTGCTCCGCATTGACGAGATTATTAGAGGGAGATGGCGTTCGACTCGTGAAGCAGACGGAGTCAGAGGAGATACGGAGATTTATAAATCCCGGTAAGAATGACTCACATCGCTGGCGATACTGAGACTTGGTTTTTCATTCAGTGGACTTGGAGCCACAGGTTTTTATTTTTAATATAATGTCCACTTAGCATATGGGTAAACTAACAAAATGGAGGATTTTTGCACCGAGGGCATTTTTAAAGCATCGCGCATGACTCTACACGGCGTCAGATCGGGTTCGATATACCGCTTTATTCCGTATATAACATACAGCGATATACCGATAGATAGATAGAGATATATATATTATATATAAACAAATAACTGTCCGGTTCATGGAGCAGGATAGTTAAATGTTTGGTGGACCCACCGTTAGTAGAACGGTCGGGAAGTCCCAGTCTTTGCATTAATATGTCCATTTTTGTTAGCGTGTTTAGGTAGATAAGAGTGATGATTCTTAATGAGTGTAAGATGCAGCTATTGTTTGTAATCGTAACATGCTGCGTTGTTATTCTAAACACGCACGATTCGGAGCGGTGTGTCTTCATAGATATGTTTTTGATATGCAGGACACGGACTTGCCTGAAATTTCGCAAATTCAATGTTGTTGGCTCGGAATAAGGAACAGTATCACAGAGAGGAGCCTGTTTTTAAGAGAAATCTTTCAAGATTCCCTACATGAAGATTTAATCTAGATCAGGTAAATTAGACCAAAATCACAGTAGATACGAAAGTATAGAGGAAAAATCAAATAAGAAAGTTGCTATAATACATGTTTTTATAAAATTTTTCTTATCGTAAAAATTAGTGCACATTGAAGAGAATACTCGTAGGTTCATTGAGTCAGAGCAAGTATTCCGACGGAAACTCAAGACCTGGCTGTTTACTAATCTCTAAAATTACTTCTCTCTAGAGGCTCTCTGTAGTTCCGTGTTATGATGGACATGCACTCTGCAGATCCGCCTCATGATTGACATGTATTCTGCAGCGCCGGGACACCCCCTTTGGGGGTAGCTTCGCGCTTTATAATCTTCTTAAATAAATTATTGCGAACGCTCGTCTGGCTTACCAGTGGTGAACCCAGGATCCGGATTGTGACGCGCCTTCCTAGGGAGCACTCAGCACTATCTCCCTGCCGCCATTACTCCGCGCCAGCCTGGATGCCTCGTGGGAGCCGCGATGCTTGCGTGCCTGCCGTGTCCCCGCCTCAGCACCAGGTTTGTCAGGGGCCGTAGCCCGGTCTCAGCTGCTCCCTGCCGATAGCAGATTCAATTCAGCACGGGCGCATCTGGGACTAGTACCGCTTGTGCCTCGGTGGTTGGGCCACACTTTCCTGTGTTTTCTCGGGCAGAATATTTCATTGGGGCAAAGATAATTAACGGATCTCAGCGCTGGACTGCGGGAGCCTCACACAGTTTTTTATTTTTATTTAAGGAGTTTTATATAGTGCTAGCCTGACCCGAGGGTATCGGAGCGCTTCACAGCAGTATTTGAGTAAGATTCATGCAATAAGGCCATATTCTACATATAGGTATTGAAAGTCCTCTTGAGCCGAGTAACGTTGAGGTAGTATGCGAGTCCTGAGATAGCCTCCGCTCATGCGCCACCTAGCGCCCCCGTGACCGTGCCTGCTTAACCTGTGAGTGCCCTCTGTGTGTTATACTTTCTTCCCCTTGGCACCGCGGCTGAGTCTGTACAGTGTCTGTCTCCACTGCTCAGAAAGCTGGGCCTGTCTCTGGCAACTGTGTCCAAGCTTGCAGGATGTCTGCTTTGTCTCACCAACCCCCAGTCCAAATGTATTGGGATAGTTTTTAAAATAAACCAGCACTAAAAATGCAATAGGTCTCACCTTTCATTAAGTTAAAGCCATTTGCTTTGCTATACAATACCATTAGCAAAGTAAATGGCTTTAACTTAATCAAGGGCGAGACCTATTGCATTTTCAATGCTTGTTAGACACCTGCCTCTGGTCGGCTTTTTGTCTGTTCGGCATGAAGATAAGAGGTGAACAGTCCAATCTTCCAACTGGAGCCGAAAGACTGCCTGGTACTTAAGGTGGGAGCTACAATCCAGTACCAGGATGGGCAAGATCTGCATGACATTCGGTTTTTATTATTTATTTCCCTTTCTAAACCACCTCCCACCACTGGCCGGTAGGGAAGAGAGGGGATAAATACTCCAGGTTGCCCCCCCCCCCGGGGGGGGGGGCCTGTAGCCACCAGGGTACCATGGAAAGTTAATAAGGAAAGGAACCTTTGGTATTATGGACGGGAAAAAGTAATGGATCTACACAAACCACAGAGCCTGGAACTGCCCTCTTGGGTCTATTTTCCAGAACTTTCTGGGGGTAGGTAGGTGTCCCTGGGTGCCTACTGGCCCTATGCCCAAATACCAGAGCTACGCAAATCCACAGACAGAATTACATTCAAAGTAAAAATCTTGATTTCTCCACGTTGCGTTTGAGGGTCCTTCCAGTTGTAGGAGATGGGCCCACCCACACACACACACACAGGGTGACATTTTTAAAGATAAGTTTGCAAACGCAGAATAGTAAAACATTTATTATTTATTAAATTTCCCTCCATTTCTGGGATCAAATATAAGTCAGTGCATAAGAAAAGAGATTTTGCAAAACACCCTCTGATAAAATGGATAAACTCTTAATCAGAGTTGTACTAATAACCACTTCTCCAACCTCAGTTTCTCAGACGCATTTTGAAAATAAAGGCCTTTCCTTCACACCCATTCTTAATTAATAAGATTTTACCTAAAAATAAATTGATGCATGGTTGGTACACAATGAATTTTTTAAATAAACTACAGCTTGGTTGATAGCGGTGGGAATCACATGTTTTTGGACAAACAAAACGTATCCCTACTATCTGAAAAGCAAAAAAAAAAAAAGATGAACATTGGCACCTATTCCTGTTTTTCATACTCCGCTTCATTAATTTTTATAACACCAGAAATTCTTTTTTGGGGGGGAAACCATGGACGATCTATACACATGACCCCTTTCTGAACTCCGAACCGTGTTAATTAACAGACATGTTCAGCTTTTAAAGATCACTCACAAACTGCGAGTTGGTCGAAAGCACACAAACATTTAAAAAAAATCTTTTAAAACTGCAACACTTTTTTTCCACTCCTTTCTATTCCAGAAAGCTAGAAATCTTAGCACATCAAACATTTGGTTGATCCCATACAATTAAAATAAAATAAACAATTGTTGCTATAATATGTCAAGTTTTGCAATCCTTCAGTGGAATTCAGATTTGCTGTGTTACCCAGACTCCCCAAAATGTGTAAAATAAAGGATGCAATTTTGGCCTGGATATTTTTTTAGAAACAAATTATGAAGACTATGAGCTAACTAGCCAGTATGTCAATAAGAACTGGCAAAGTCAGTTAGTATGGCATTGGTCTCCAGCCTTTTGATTTTGTTTCAGTTTTTGATGGGAAGGACGAGGAAACAAAACAGACACTTTACATGGGAAGCTTCAGCACAGTCATTAACATCTGAATGATACCCTTACACTTTTCCTGAGGTGATCGAACACTATTTGGCTGGCATTTATCCCCTCACCACCTTACTAGTGACAAAAGGCAAAATCCCTTGCGATTATCGATCATGAGGGCAATTTGAAATTTCAGGACAAAGCAATGGTTGTCTCCGTTTTTACAAGTTACAAAAAAATCTTCTCTTTCTCCAGAAGAGGTGTATAGTTCAGCCGTCACAGCTTGCATTTTATTTAGGATCAATTAGTGTTACCAGCCTTTTCTTGGGTATGCTGGGTATCTTTGGAACATGCTTTAATGTGGTGCAAAATCCCTGAAATTGTAACCTTATTTCAAAGGTCAGGAAAGTCTTGCACACATGCATAGCGGAGCAGAGAGTAGAGTTGAAAGTCCTCTACATTGCTCAGAGGTTTTTTTACAACTGTGTAACAAAATCACTCTAGGTTGATAAAACCCTACACTCGAGCCCACCATTACTCTCTGAAAATATGTGGCTATTGGCAGGCCTCCTCATCAGAAGAGTACTTTCAGGTGTTCATTCTGCTGCAAGGCTCCTACTCTTTGGAACTATTTTCCTCAGGAATTGATCTGGCGAAAGCTACTTACTTTTCCGTTACAACTTATTGTTTTCTAGTCTTTCAAGAGTTGGTTGGTCTTTGCTTTGTAAGTCCTTGTCTTAGGATTGTGTAGTGCACTAAGTTAGCTGTTCTAACATCTAAAGGACAACGTACAACACACTTCAAATTAGATTAGATATGAATGGTCGGATTGAAAGACTTAAGAATCATTTAAATTTAAAGTGAATGTGTTCTACGGATTCAGCAAAAACTTGCTACTGAAGGTAGAGTAGATTCTTAGTAATTGAGGCACCTTCGGCACAGGATAATGTATGGCGGCGGTGTTGTTAAATGTCAGTGTGAGGGCCAAAATCTAAAGAGATTAACAGCTTGTGCATTCACTGAGAAATCTTGACTGGGTATTACATATTTCAATTAGAGGAATTTCAAGTAACACAAAGTATATATATATATAGGGCGGCAATGGAACAACATGCAGTATTGTACCTCAGATACATTGATGATCTGTTTTTTATCTGGAGGGGATCCAAAGAGAGTGCCGCTAATTTCGTTGATGGATTAAATATGAATAATTTAAATCTGCAATTTACTTCAACGATCAGCAATGTCTCTGTCAATTTTCTAGATGTTGAGGTATATGTTGCCAATGACAAAATAGAAACTAAGTTGCATAGAAAGGTTACCGCCGGGAACACGGTACTGCATGCTTCTAGTAGCCATCCTCACCATTTGATTCGTAGCATCCCTTATGGGGAGATGCTACGAATAAAGCGCATTTGTAGTTCTGAAGAAGAATGTAACATTGCCCAACTACAGTGTAAGACTCGCTTTCTTGAAAGAGGGTACAGTAACAAAATGATAGACGATGCCATGAGAAAACAATGAAAACAAGAAGGGAACAACTATTAGGAACTTGTCCTGTCCCTACGGTTACAACAGAAATAGTGACCATACCAATAGAAAAAATACAATGTAGGGCCATTGTTACGTACAGCCAGCAGCATGCTGAGATACGCAGGATTTTCAGCAAAAATTGGAATCTTGTACAAGGAGATCCGATCGTAGGGGATCTGGTACAGAACAGACCCGAGATCACTTTTAGAAAGTCCATGTCTCTAGGCAATGTGATTGTAAGCAATACCCTGGACGTCCCAAAGAAGTGGTGGGAACGGATTGCGGGCTTCAAAAAAATGCCAAATTTGCAAAGCCTGCAAGCATGCAATCAATAAGACCCATTACATAAGTCCTTTCCATGAAAAGCCCATAGCAATCAAACAGAAACTGGGGTGTAAGACGGAATGTGTGGTATATGTGTTGGTATGTCCATGCGGACTACAATACATAGGAAGTACACGTCTCCCTGCCCACAAACGCATCCTACAGCATCTAAGAGCTATATCTGGGAAGGACCAAGCTTATCCGGTAGCGAGACATTTCGAAAACTGTCACAAAAGCAACCCAGAGTTGTTAAAATACTATTTGGTGGACTCTGTCCTACCATTGAGGAGGGGAGGAGACAGGGACAGAAAATTACGCCTGCTTGAGACCCGATATATCCTCGAGTTTAATAGTAAACACCCTGGGGGGCTTAACAGCACGGAAGATCTGTATACCTGCCTATAATTGGTAGATGATTGTCAGCATTGTTCTTTCTCTGATTTGTTTAACTTAGATGAAACTTCATCAATATTTTCAGATCATGTTTGGTAACCTGCAAAAATCTTATCAAATAAGTAAAATGAATATTTTAACTTTTATTCTTTAAATTGCACATTCACTTTAGTTTTGACATATATGCAACCCTAAGGATAGTAACGGGCTAAGGAACATACACGTGATAATCGGTTGCTTAATGTCTGGTTTACCTCCAACACCCACTTGGGTATTATCGTTTTTTTGAATATGTCACATGTTGCTACTCTGCGACACAATATACCGTAACTGTTGCAAACATTGGGTATCCTTTATACATATGGTACTTGCTAAAATGAAATATATGTTGCAGGACCAATGAGGCTTATTCAATATAAATTTCTTGAGGTATATTTATTGTATATTATGTAAATATATGAATTTAAAAATGAATAGTATTTATATATATAGTTATTTATTTTTCTACAAAAATGAATGGTTTTAGATATTTGATCTATAATATATGAACTTGTGGCCTCTTTCTTTGATACCCCAAATTTAGTTCTTTGGTATATTGTAAATAGATGACAATTGCAATTTATGTTGGACATATGACTACAGATGATAAACGGTCACTATGCCCTGTATTTAATTTTGTGGAGTATACCCCTTTAAATGCAAACGGGAGGTACCGCTAACCATGTGACCAATGATGCTATTTAAGTTACTTCCTCCTTCCTAAACATGACATGTGATCAAGCCTCGGCTGAGGTGAAACGCGTCATGACGACTGGTGGGCTGTTATTCTATCACGAATAAAATTCACTGGTAACAAGAGCACGGAGTTTGTGGCTTTACTCAACTTTCGTTCCTGCTGCACGGCGTGTTACTGTTGCGCTGTGCTGTGTTGTTTCGAACTCAACGCAATATATATATATATATATATATACACACATACTTTTTAATGAGTTTCACGGGTTGTGCATTACATCAATTTATGGCGCATTGTGACATACACAGCGGCAGGATCACACTTAATCACACATAATTGCTAGCAAAAATGCAGAGGTTTGCTGAAAAACATGCTTGCTCGCCAAATAGGAGGTTATTGGTGGTGTGGTGCCATGTATGCAGTAAGTTCTGCAAGACAGAAAACAAAAAGAAAAACCAAAGAGTAAGTGTAACAAGATTTGCATAATTATTGTCTCCAAAGGTGGCACTATAAATAAGCCCCAAAGGTCGGCAAAGCATCTTCTTAATAGCATAAAAAGTGGTTTAAAAGAGGTCAACTCACTTGTTCTCACAATATCAGTGTAAAGGCTTGTAGAATATTCTTGAAAAACTGAGGGGACATTACTAAATGACATTTCACATTCAGACGCACCAAGGATCAAAACAGTAATTTACCAGTTGGGGTTAGATGCTTGAATCCCATGCTCGTTGGTTACAATCACTTTGTAACAAGGCACATTTCCAGGGTTCGGTTTCTTTTTCTCTTCCTCCATAATTTCTTCAATCACTTCACCCTCATCTTCCATCTCCTCCACCAGCATGATCCCAAACATCTCTCCAGCATCGAATATCTGTATATAGTAAGAAGGATCTGCATTACATTTTGGTAGCTACAAGGAAACAACACTGATTATGCCACTTTAAACTGTATCACTAATTATTTACAACAATACAAAACACAGATTACAATTTATAAAATACAAAATGGCACCACTCGTACACTGATGCCATACACCTAAGACGCCATAAGCTGAGATGGGATGTGGGTCTTAGCACAAATAAGTAATGATTACAGCCCTGACAATTTCACGCAGGGAAAGGGTAACTTTGTAAAAGCTACTTTTTCTTAACATTTATTCAAATTCCGACAAATACAAAATTGGATCCTTATTAAAAATAGTTGCTTATTTTTCTAGCTAGTTCTGTTCGAGGTACAGTTTTAATCTGTACCCTTGTTTTCTACACAGGTAAGTTATGCCTGCCACAGCGAAAAATAGCTATTGGATACTAGTCAATGTAAGGATATTTTAATATTCAATTTCTACATGTCCTACTTTTAAATAACATGCGCTCTGGTTTGTGGGCTACAAGGGCCACATACTGGTTACTAATTACTTTTTAAAAGGAAGGTTTTTACCTGTCAAAGGTTTCATTTTGACATTCAGCAGTGCACGTTTCACACTATTGCAATCAGGAAACATTTGCAGGCCTGGAGCCAGGTGTGCACTGCCACTGTAGTGGAAGGCACAAAAGGTGTTGGAGCCCACAAGTAGCATTTAACTTCCAGGCCCTGAGTACATTTTGTACCATATTGCTAGAGACTTACAGCCACATTAAATATAGCAATTAAGAGTATGCTAATTTGACCATATTTAATGGAGCATGATGGCATGCAGCACTATGCAATCACTGATCTCCATCTCCAAGCTTAAAGAGTGTTCCACCTCCTCCATGTTGCCTTAACGTGGTTCCCACAGAGTACACAACCTGTAGCATGGGAGCATGTGTAAAGCTGGGGCAGACAGCCTGTGGAAATAGAAAAGAAACTACACAGGTGAAGTCATAGCAATTGAGAACATACTTCTAGAAAAAAATAAAAAGGAGAGAGGACTAGTCCTACAGTAAAACTAAAAGCACGTACGGCCATACTCAGGAAGGAGACTGTACAATTCCCTAGCAGTAATGACAAAAAGTTTCAATTCAATTAATGACAGATCCAAGGAATATGCTAGAAATTTACTGTTTTTCTCACAATAATCAATAGAAAATACTGGCTACTGGAGGTAAAGTGCACAGAGTTCTAAGGCCAACATAAATACAGGGTGCAGTAAAGGGCAAGAATCTGCAGTAAACAAGCAGAATAGGTGGATTTTCTATACAAAGGTTTAGTAAGACAATGTGATTTTATGTATGGCTCAATCTAAATAATCTGTGCAGCATGAAATCACATGAGCTCGAAAGCATTTTTCATTTGATCAGAATTCAAAGTACAACCTGATTATTTATCGGGTGCGTTGTAGTCTGGTCTCATGTTAGAGATTGAGCTACCGCCCTTTAACGACCATTCACACATTTGGAATACTACATTTACTGAAGTTCCGCTATTCCCAAAATTGCTATGCCTATACATTTGTGGTGAATCAGTGAAGGCTCAAAGTTCCATGTGCCACAAATAGGGTTCCTTGTTTTTAGATAAACCCAATTATCAACATGTAAAACTTTCTTCATCCTACCTTACTCACCTTCAATGAAAATAAGTTGGGCAACACAATTGTTTCTTTTGCTACTTTTCTCGTACGATTGCATGAAAATTGTACATTTTTAAATATAGAGCAGGCTTCAGAAGCACACTTAACACCCTCCTGCTAAGCCAAAGCCTGCAACATCTTGCCAGGCAACTTTATAAATTAGAAGAAGAGAAGGGTCAGCACAAGGGTCGTTTTTAATCAGGGAAAAAAACAATGTAAGAAATTAACAGGATTAAAGCTCTTAAAAATGTTACTTACGTTCATGGAATAGATATTAATCAGTATGTGCAGCTTATGTGTGTGCTGCAATATGTGTTGTGTAACTCAAGTGTTCTCCCTGAGATCAAGTCACGCATATTTACTCATTCAAAGGTCATATGTTCATTTCCTGCACCAGGTGGATGTTAAGATGGTGCTCTGTGGGAGCACAGCTGCTACTCTAATCCACTGGTTCAGAGAATCTCGGTTTGGCATCCTCTCAAATGTTAGATTACACTTCAGAAAAAATGTGCTGATCCAAGAAGCTGAACCCAGAGGCACAAGTAGTCTGTTCCCATAGCTTTCCAATGTGGTTAGGCAAAGCAGAAGGAATTCGATCTTTAAGGACATTCCTCAGGAAGGTGGAAGGGAAGGCTCAGATTCAATAACCTGGCATAAATTCAAACAGTTCACTGTGTCACCGCCTCCAGCCCGAATAGTGCCAGTGGTGCTGACACCACTGCCTCCCTTTCCCCACTTGATGGTGCACAGCATTTAAACAAATAATTTTGCCAGGCTGCAAAAGGATGCAGTAACTGTTTTTGTGCATGGGATGCGAAGAGTGGCCGAATGGTTTTTGTCACTTCCTTATTCGGGGCCTACAGCTTGAAGCACAGCAAATTTATTTGGTCAGTACTGAGGCTATGTGCTCCTACGATAATTGATCCATCTAAAATTGCAAAAGCCATACTACCATATACAAAAAAAGTTGTTTCAATTTTTAATATTAAGACTTCAAGTCAAGATTAATTTTAAGGGGAAAAAAAGTATGCGAGCTCTGGCAAATTATGACAGGAGTATGATGTATGGCTATTTAGAACATGACATGAGACACATACATCACCACAAAGCTGTCTTCTAAACTTCTAGACGAAAGCGAATATGCACAATTACCTATTATACAGCTAGTTTCGAAACTTGTAGAAGTTCTATCCTTTAATTAGCAGAGTGTGAGAAGATTAACCCCGCCTATGAACAAGTATGATCCTGAAAACTATGATAAACCGTTGCATGCCAGAAGATTAGTAACAACGCCAACGCAGGTTTCAGACTGGCAACAGTGTGCTTGAACAGAACAATACATGTTTGTACGCCTACAAATAGGAGAAGACCGGTAAAACTGGTTCTAATTAACACCACACAGAGAGGAAAACCATGAACGGAAAATTTAAGTTAGTAAAAGTCAATGTAATCGTTCTAAAAAACATTTCTCATCAGAAGAAAGGCTTAAATGCTCAATGACAAAAGATAACTGTGAACTGCATTTGTTCACTAGAAACACAAACTGAACCTGGAGCAGCCATATGTAAGTGAACGGTAACAAGATCCGGAGATTACAGAGTAGGTCTACTCGATATATAATTCATCAAAATCCTAAACTAAATTGTATGTGACCGTAGAAGGAACCAAAGGGACAGGTCAAACAGGACTGCTGAAGATATTGTAGCTATAATGGGGCGGGGTCTTGGTGTTAGAAGTTTAGGTCTGATGGGAAGGGGTGGATGCTAGGATGTGACCTAAAGGCACGAGTTCGTAGATGTGTGCAGAAGGCGCTACAAGGGAAAGAATCATTGGACACACGCATGGGATGTGATTGAGGAGGGGGTAGGATCTAGAGTTGTATAGAAGGATGCATCAAAGATTCTAATAAGCAATTAGACCAAATTTTAAGAGTCTGTCCGTTTTAGTACATTTTGAAATGTTAAAGATTAGCCATTTACAGGTCAAGTCCTCAACAACAAAATGCAAGGTAAAAAGTGATCTGTAGCTCCAAGCGTGGAGAACGCAAATATGCATTTAGCATTTTCTCATTAATGTATCACCTGCTTCTCCCTCATGTACAAAGGGTGTCTTCTCTTCATGAGATCTGCATTTTACTCATGTATATCAAATTTTCTTCACTCAAATGTAAATAAAGCATGTCTTTAATGCTCGCAGGAAGGGCATTTCTGTCACCAAAAAGTGTCCACGTCCCACATCATTCACAAAAAGTATTTACAGCTTTGTGCATATCTGGGTCTTTCATTGTCAATTATCACGCGCTTCCCTCAATTAGTGTGTCAGTATATACTGGGTGTAAAGTTCATACTGCTCTTCATTATATATTCATTTCATACAGAATGTTCCCAAATCACCCTTCTTACATAGTCTGCAGCTTTCATTTGCATAATCGCTTTCAAACATACAGGGGTATCTCCCTTTTACATTCACTTAAATAGTTTGTCAACTCGATGTACATCACCACCTCACTACAATTTATATATAGAGCTTACATATTCCCATGAAAACTTAGTGCCTTGCCCCATTTATTTAGCGAGCTGAGCTAAATAAACATTCCCTATAATAAGTCCAGTCATTCACATAATACTTGAAATCCTCCTGATGGCAGCCTGTGCGTTTCATCATTATACGCTATTCGTGTATGGTTGGACTAAACTACAAAAAATATGCTACTGTTAAATATTAATAATAGTTCATAAGGGGTTTTTATACCTGCACAGGTTTCTTTGGGACACCAGTAAACGAGGTATACCTTTCCTTTCAGCATTAGGTACTGCAAGGTTTGTATTCTGCACTGTCATCCGTGTCGCGTATTTTTCGCCTCTTCCTCACCTGCTGGCTTAACCCCATGGGCGTAGGAAGTGTGGGGGACGCGGGGGATATGTCCCCCCCAGATTTTATAGTGGGGGTACACGGGGGACAAGGGTTTTGACAGACGAGGGGACCAAAGAATTTCCCCTCTCCCTTCTGTTATTCAGCAGGGCCATCTGCACGCGAAAGTGCTACCTAATGGCCCTGCACTTGACCTGCCTGGAGTCAAAGAGGCCACCCGCCCTCTCTCTTATTTGTTATTCTGCAGGAAGGCTCGGAGGCCTGGGGAAGGGCAGAGAAGGGGAAAAAACTGTCTCTTTTCCTTCATACCCATTTCTGTCTTTGTCTCGCTTCTCCTTAAGTTCTGATTTCAAGAGCTCTTATTACTCTCTCTTGCATCTCTTTTTCTTCATTTGTTTCTCTGTGAAATGGATCCAAAATAGGCGGACACTGACTGGATATTTCCTCATTTACTGACCGTTTTATAATTCCAAAGAAAAACCTCGGGACGGAGATAAAAAAAATGAAATACCTAAATTAAGCAATACAGAGTGGTCAGCAGACAGGCCAGATTGTTATTTACACCCACACACATTAGCGCCACTTTACGGAGTTTGCCAGTGAAAGCGCTACTTTCTTTTTTTCTTCTTTCTTTGAACAACATTGTTTTCCCACGGGAAGTGCACAATTTCTAAAGGGACTGCAATACCTGGTTGAGGAGTGGAGTGAAAATGTTTAATATGATCGTTTTCAACTGTTTTAATAATTTTAGCTTATAAAATGTGTACTGCGGCTCTGTGTTCGGGGATGTGATTTATTTTTTTGCCGAACTGCTCACATTTTGAAAGGATATAAGCGATGGACATTGAAACGGGTCCCTTCCTGGTCCGGTAGCCATGTCCTGAATTTTTCAGGCAAAATCACTTACTGATTTCTGAATAATGAGTTTTAAACTGTTACGGTAACCATGTTGTTCCTGAATACAGTTCACATGACTTGCTTATTCTTGTATTCCCTATGAGTGTTTGTTTTTTCCAGGGTGCTATTCATTTTTTTTCAGGCAGCATTTTACTGTGTTCTAGTGCATAATTTGAATTTAGTTGCAGCACAATTGAGTTGTAGCTGAAGGCAGTGCAAGTTTCTCCCAGTGGGGCAGTATGGTGTTCAGTGTGGGAGAGGATATGGCACTCTGGCCAGAGCTGCTGAATTCGGAACTGGAGCACCATTTTCAGCCTTCATGACCAGTCCACCAGACCACACTCCTGACAGAGCTCATTCCGATGCTACACCTTAGAAGGCCCGATAGACCTTAGAAGCCCTGGTGTCTTAACACCAGCAGGTGGACCCTAACGGTGGCAAGTGTGAGTTAACCTTGAAGGCCTGTCCACCACAATCCATACTGCAGTTCACCTCCAGTCTTGCGAGCAGGCATACGAAGAAGCACACCCTAGATTGACAGTGACTGTCACTGAGGTCACAAGATCCTTGAGGCCAGTCCACCGCATCCATTGGTACCTCAATTGGCCTTTTTCAGCAGTAGTGGTGCAACTTACCAGGGGTTGGCAATGTAGGATTTGCATGCACACCAAACCTAGGGGGTGAATATAATGAAGGTGGAACCGCCACGTCACCCCGTCAATGGCGGTCCCACTGCCATCGGTGACTGCATCAACGCCAACCATATCACAATGGCAGGTGCTTTCCTGGCGGTAGGAAAGACCAACCGCCACCCACCCTACTGGCTCCTTGAGCCTGCCAGTGCAGCGGAGGGGCTCTTTGTTCCTACAATGCTGGTGGTGCCTACCAGGCACCACAGTAGGGCATACGAAACCCCTTACCCACCAGCCTATACATGGCAGTTCACCCGCCATGGAAAAGTTGGCGGAAAGGGACATTGGAGGCCCATAGCGGGCCCCTTTTCCCTCAGCCCCCAGACATGGGACCTGACAGAGCGTCCGCCTCCCCCCTTCCGCTCCAAAACCACAGAGATAATTTGCGGCGTACCCCAAGGCTCATCCCTCAGCCCAACGCTGTTCAACGTCTACATGGCACCACTCACCCACGTCACCTGACAGCACGAACTAAACATCATCTCCTACGCTAACGACAACCAGCTGATCCTCTCGCTCACCAAGGACCTCCACACTGCCAAAACCAACCTCCACGAAGGAATGAAGGCTGTCGCCGACTGGATGAGGGACAGTCGACTGAAGCTGAACTCTGACAAGACAGAGATCCTCATCTTCCGCTCAACCCCATCTGCCTGGGACGACTCCTGGTGGCCAACGGCACTAGGAGCACCCACCAACCACGCACGAAACCTAGAGATCATCCTCGACCCCACACTCTCCATGACAAAGCAGGTCAACGCCGTCTCCTCCACCTGCTTCAACACCCTCCGCATGCTTTGCGGGATCTTCAAGTGGATCCCCACCAAAACTAGTAGGACGGTCACCCAAGCCCTTGTCAGCAGTAGACTGGGCTATGGCAACGCACTCTACACAGGAGCCCCGGCCAAACTCCTGTCACGACTGCAACACATCCAGAATGCCTTCACACGACTGATCCTCAACATACCCCGCCGCAGCCACATCACACCCCACCTGAAAGACCTGCACTGGCTCCCAATCAACAAGAGGATAACCTTCAAGCTCCTCACCCATTCACACAAGGCATTCCACGACACCGGACCGGCGTACCTCAACAGACGACTCGGCTTCTACACCCCCGCCCGCCAGCTCCGCTCCGCAGATCACGCCCTCGCCATCGTCCCCCGCACCCGAAGAGTGACCACCGGTGGCAGATCATTCTCCCACCTCGCCACCAAGACATGTAACGCCCTCCCCATCGGCCTACGACAAACCGAAGATCTTCTAACCTTCAAGAGACTCCTAAAGACCTGGCTCTTCGAACAGTAGCAGCCCCCGCCCTAGCGCCTTGAGACCCTCACGGGTATGTAGTGCGCTTTACAAATGCTATGATTTATTGATTGACATGTAAGTTTTTACATTGCAGCAGATGATGCAGCCAGCAGCACCTGCTGCAATGTAAAAGATAGGCACTGCGAACGCCATAGTGGCGGTTGCATTGTAATGCCTATCGTCGGGCCGCCACCTTGAAGGCCCGCTGTCCCATTCCCCAATTCGAAGGCAGACGGACTGAAGTCCGCCTGCCTTCGTAATCAGCCCCTAAGTTTGCAAACTTCATGGTCTCTGCTTCATGCACAAACACTTAACATGTGCAGCCTTCTTTCGGGCCATTGGAGTTAGGCAGCAATGGAGGCCAAAATTATGTTGCAGTGTTGACTAAATGATGCAACAATAAAAAGGCAGCAGCGTAATGCGGTGCATTTTATGATACTTTATTATTTTAACATATTTATACATACTAACAGCCTCTGCAAAGCTTTTGCCTCATTAGTACCTGTGTAACATACAAATGCAGCACAGGGAAAGGTGACCAGTCAACCTTTGCAAAGGGCCCTACACTTCACAGCAACATAAGTCACATTTCTTTTAGTAATTTTTGAACCGTTTGAGCTACAAAATTGTTTTGGGTCAAATTGTTAGATTATGCAGCAGATGATGTATTATGTGGCAAATATGATACAGCCATAGTTAAGTGGAATTTCTTTTCCACTTTACTTAATTTTGCCCCAGTATTGTAGTTGATCAATTTAGAAGTTCCCCAAACCCAAAAGTCGAGTTTGGGCACAATTTGGATTTTAAAAGCAGCCCTACAACAGAGGGCTACTTTTAAACTGGCCTCAGGCTTCAGCAGTGCACACATGCAAACGCAGAAAGGGCTGCTTGCCTCTAAACTGCCATGCCCTTATATATTCTAGGGACTTAAATGTAGTTCTAATCTCCCTGCCCTATTATGAACTAGGGCCTTATAGGAGAGGTCATGCCAATCATAGGGGTACCCTAACCCATAGTGCACCCTAGTGTATGTAGGTGTTTTCACAGTATCTTCATGTTTCTCTTTCAGAATAGCACTGGCCCTGGGCCTGTTCAGTCAGAGGCCAGGGTCAGTCAGAGTCGGGTACCACCAGTACCAGTCAGCAAAACGTTGGGGAGTGCCCAGGGCACAGGATGGCTTTGCAACATTAGAGAAGCACAAACTCAGAATTTAAAACATAAGACCATGGTTGGGGGTTCTCTTTAATAATCAGAATGGATTTCTATCCAAATGAACCCATTTTCCAACATTAGGATAAGGAAATACTGGGGAAAAATCATAATGTTCTAATATATACCTTGAAGTTTTCATGCAGCTCTTTGATGACGGTTAATAGCTCACTGTTCAATGTGAGGATTTTAACTTATAGACTGCAAATACCAACAGACTCTCTCAGACAAAGACAGTAACTCACTGACCAATTTACATGATATGCATTTTGTGATCTGCGTGGTACACGTTCTTTGCAGCAGGCATATTAACCCACTGTGTCTACTTTACCAAGAGTCAAAACTTCCACTAGACAAACCTTCGATCTCTCTCAATAAAGAACATTAATCACCAAAGTTATCTTCACATTTTTATTGCTGCCTGAAAATTGCTGGAGACCAGGAATGCAGCAGCAGGTACTTTTCAAATCATAATGCACTTGCAAACACGACGCCCCCACCCTAAGTCAGCCACCTATGTTTGCTTGGTGCATCAAGATGATTCATATACATGTTTTTTTAACATTTGGTCCGATTACTATATGAATGTAAATAACAATAAAGCATAAATGAAAATTGTTACAACATGCCCTTCCTAATATTTCACTTCGAAAGTATGCGATTGTATTTGTTTAACGGGCGGTGATTTGTATAGGGTCACTGGAAAGTCCACAAGGTTGTCCCTGTCCCCCCCAGAATTTTAGTGTCTCCTACGCCCCTGCTTAACCCAAATCAATTTGGGCACCACTGGAAGTGTATTTGGATTGTGTGCGCAGGCCGCACTTAAAGCAGTCAGTGGCTTTTAGCTTCCCATTGAAGATAGACAAAATGAGGCATTTAAGTGCATCTATTTACAAAAATCAATTACATTTTGTTTGCTTTAGATACTTGCACAAGTGCCACCATTGCCTACATAACGTTTGTTCTTGTGTTTGAGTGTCTGACATTTATTGCAGTATTATACCTCTACTTGTACTTTGTACGCTTTAGTAACTTGCACACATCACTTTTTCCGCCTGTACTGTACCGTTTGCTACCTCTTGTATTTTGTTTGCTCACAATTGTCACTTTTGCCTCCTGTAACTTAACGTTTGCTTTTGTAATTTGTTCACTTGTAATTTTCTCCTCATGTATCATTACTGTTCCTATTGTGAAGGGCTCCGACACCTTCGGGTAAAGTCCGCGCTATATAAAAACGCCTAAAATAAAATAAAAAGTAAACCTCATGACATGATTTCGTTACATGTCCATTTATCCCCCCACTACCCACTGCGTATAGCATTCACATTTTGTTCCCCTTACTTAAAAAGTGTACAATTGAGGAGGTTCGCTCAGAATGCACATCTTTAGGGTTTCCTTATCTTCTACATAGGGTCTCATGCACATGGCAGTAGCTCTGCTCCGTGGCCGCGTGAGAAAGTGCTGCAGACAGCAGTGAGTTGAGGAACACCTGTCAGGGAGCCCTCAGGCTTTCGCTGGGGTGTCTGTGCAGCTCGCAGAGGCTGCCGGGTATGTACCAAGAATTGGCACTACAGGTCCCATCACAATCCCACTTATAAAGAAGTGACTCCGACCCACCTCGTTCGCCAGCTTGTGATGCAGGCTCTCCCAGTAGAGCGAGGGGATCCCCGCCGCGCGCAGAGCCGGGGCATGCAGCACCACGAAGTCGCTGAACTCCATCTCGGGGCTCCGAGGGTTTTCCGCCTTCTCCATGTTGCCTTCGCTGGTTCCCACAGAACACACAAACCCTACAGAGTATGGAAGCGTCTGTGCACTGCAACAAGCAGGGACAGAGCTGGGGGGCGGTACACCCAGTGGAAACAGAAAAGGGACTACAGAGGCGAAGTCATAGCAAATGAGAACATACTATTAGGAAAAGTAAACGCAGAGAACAGACTAGCTTTTATTTATTTTACTTAAATATGTATGCGTTTTTATATAGCATGCGAACGCTTACTTGGGAACGAGATTGAAAAATGTCCTAGTAGTGAAGGAGTGTTTCAATTCTATTCATGACAAGGATGGGATGGTTATGCTAGACTTTCTCTACTGGTTTCCTCATAACAACCAACAAAACAAGCACTGGCATAGCCAATCGCTCTCGGCAATGGGAGTGCCTAATTAGGGCTATACAAGAAGCACTTTATTAGCACTTTATTATTGATACTACTTCAGTTTTGTTGCCCTGTAAAAATTATCCCCTGCATAAAGCGCTGCGCATTGGTGTCACTTCCTTTATGAAAGGCTCCTTTTATAGTCCCAAAAATATGTTTAAACATTGACTACTGTAATGACTACTTTGAATTGAATGTCTTCAAAACCCAGGACTGAAGCGTAGTGGCTTTAGTGAAGTATAAGTAAGTAAGTAATTTATTGTCTGGTTAATTAAAACCTGTACAAATCCATAAAATAAGAATTATAACAGCAGGGTTCATAATTTAAACAGATTAAAAATAACATTTCATAAACTCCCATTCCTAGTATTAGCTGCAATGAGACATATATAACAAATTATTATTCATTCCTTTGGCAAAATACATTAAAACGTCATCTCATAAAACATCCATACATTATCCTGGTTATTGTCCGTAGTTGTCGTTGTTATGTTCCTGAAGGTCCGCCCCCGATGTCCGGAGGGCTGGACGTGTTGGTCATGTGACCGCCCTATAATAAAAAAAATAAAAAACCTGACCCTCCCTCTGCGCGAATTAACCAAAGACGCCACCCCATGGAACTGGGGACCTGAGCAGGAAAGGGCATTTCAAGACATTAAGAGCGCACTTTCCAGCAACACCACATTGGCGTTCTTTGACCCAAGACACTCAACTCTCATTGCAGTAGATGCCGGACCGGCGGGACTGGGGGCCGTTCTGATGCAGAGAGCCCGAGATGAGATAGACTGGGCCCCTGTTGCGTTTGCCAGCCGGTCCCTCACGGACACAGAACAAAGATACTCCCAGATCGAAAAAGAGGCCATTGCAATACATTGGGGATGTCGGCACTTCCACCTGTACGTGTATGGCAAGCCTTTCACAGTAGTGACGGACCACAAGCCACTGCTGGCTCTGTTTTCAGGCACCTCATCCAAGCCACCCCCTAGGATAGAGAAGTGGATCCTGCAACTGCAAGAATATAACTGCGCCATCGAGTACCAGCCAGGTGCCAAAAATCCTGCGGACTACCTATCACGACACCCTAGGCCGGCAACCCCAGAGGAGATGGATGAGGCCGAAGAGACGGAGGCCTATGTGCAGTGGGTTGTGGCCAGATCATGCCCGCGCCCCATATCCTTGGAAGAGGTTGCAAGCATCACGGCTCAGGATGCCTGCATACAGCGGGCCAAGGACCTGCTCCGAACGGCCAACTGGCAGAAAGCCAAGGAGAGCTGGAAAGTACTCACACCGGAGGCCCAGAAAATCATGGACAGTCTGTACCACGTGAGGGCAGAACTAAATGAAGACGCGGCGGGATGCCTTCTGCGAGGGCATCGCCTGGTAATCCCGACGGCTTTGACAGGACGAGTGGTCCAACTGGCACACATAGGGCACCAGGGGATGGTCAAGACGAAGGCCCGGCTGCGGACAAAGGTGTGGTTCCCGCTCATGGATGACATGGTGGAGAGCGTGGTGCGAACGTGCACGGCCTGTCAGGTCACGGGCGACAGCCCCCGTGAGGCCCCCATTATTGTGGAACCCCGGCCACGAGGTCCCTGGGAGAGAGTCAGCATGGATTTTGGTAGCCTTCCGGATGGAAGACACACGCTGGTAATGATAGACGATCACTCAAAATATCCCGAGGTCGAAATTGTCACCAGTACCAGCGCAGACTGTGTTATCCCCAAGATAGAAAAAATCATTGCCACTCATGGAGCCATGAGGGAACTCAGAACAGACAATGGACCGCCATTCCAGGGTCAAGACTTTGCTGAATATCTCTTGTCTCTGGGAACGCGTCACAGGCGCATCACACCGAGGTGGCCTCAAGCCAATGGGGAGGCTGAGAGGTTCATGAGGACTTTGAACAAGGTCATCCGCATTGCGCATGACAAGGGGCAGTCAGTGGAAATGGCCATTTTCACGTTCATCCGAAGCTATCGTCAGACCCCGCACTCCACAACCGGGGTAGCTCCTGCACATCTCCTCCTAGGAAGAGTAATAACTGACTCCATTCCCCATCACCCCCAGTGGGCACCTGCAATGATAGATGAACACGCTGTGGAGAAGAAAAGAAGCTCTGCATGTGACAAAATCAGTAAGAAACGCCGGGCCGTGGCCCCCCATTTCAAAAGAGGAGACCTGGTGCTTATCAGGAATCGGGCAACTGGTGGCAAGTTCAAACTCAATTATGAAAAACGACCATGGCGAGTCATCGGGGTAAGAGGCACCCGCATCACAGCCACTCGAGGACGAGACAGGGTGACTCGCAATGTGTCTCACTTCAAACTGTATCATCCTTCAAGCAGCGAGCTAAGGCGCCAGCAAGGCGGCGAACAAACCGAAACTGCAACTATATTGCCGACTGGTGAATCAACACCTCAGCATGAGGTCAGGCCAAGTAACGAGCGTCAGGTTTCGGGCGAAGAAGTGGGAGGTGACGCGGAGGCCTTGGATGAGGCCCCAGATCAGGAGGGGGCCGACAGAGAGGCGCCAAGACACGAAGCGGATGTTGGAACGGAACTGCTGACTCATCGGGGGTCCCAACGCCAGCTACGTGACAATCCCACCCCCTCCGGCTGGCTGAGAGACTACTATACGTAAGACTGTTCCCATTTGAATATGTGCACGTGATGTTTGAACTGAAGGCGCTGGCACCTGAAGGACGCTGAAGGTCTCGGTCCTAATGCTCCTAAGTGGAAATGTTATGTTTGAATTATGTTTTGATGTTTGCGGTTGTGTTTTGGTTTTTCTTTATTTTTAGGAGGAATGTTATGTTCCTGAAGGTCCGCCCCCGATGTCCGGAGGGCTGGACGTGTTGGTCATGTGACCGCCCTATAATAAAAAGAGGTCGAGCACGTGCAAGGGCGTTCAGAGAGAGACGCGCCGACCGAGCAAGCAAACTTATTCCCAGTGTCCGGCTGAGTTTATTCTAGGGCCACGTGTTAGGCCTAGTCAGGATTAGATGCCCCTGAGTGTAGGTCCCAGAAAGATACCCCTAGGGCCATCCTGTCACCATCACCCGACACAACAGTCGTATGCTGCAGTACAGTAAAGGGTTACAACCTTTCAATACAAAAACGAGTTACCCAATGATTTCCTTGTAAGGATCCGCCCTTTAACCTGTTGACCGCGGCGGAATGCGGGTGATTTATAAATGGCCTGCGGCCGTCCTCCGCACACGCCCACCGTGACGTCGGACGGCCGTCCGACGCACACAAAGGGTTAAAGAGGACTTTTTGCTGCAGTAGTAAGGCATACCGGTCAAGGGCGACTGAGTTTCTTCCCTGCCGCTTCCATAAATTGCACGAAGTGGCATGCTTACTGAAGGCCTCCTCCGACGAGGCATGCCATCACTGCCTGTCTGCAGGTTCTTATCCCCTTACTTAAACAACCATTGGCATAGCCAATAAGTCTCGCCTTTGAGACCATATAAGTATTTAGTTATGCAGCACAATATCCTTGGTGCAACAACATCAACTACTGCATGGCTAAACACTTATAAGGTCCCAAAGTCGAGACCTATTGGCTATGCCAATGCTTGTTTAAATATGGTGTTGTCCATAGGATAAAAGCTGGGGAGCTGTTGACAGAAATACATTATCTAGATGTGGCTGTTGGAACTGCTTGGTTTTTACGGTCTGTTAAACAGAGTTTTAATGATGAACTGTTCGGGGTGTTCTGTAGTTAGGATGAGACGCTTTTAGGTTCTTCATTTTCATCTGTGTTTTAGAATATTTTATGGACAGGTCTCTAAATCAATAAACTTTCTTACTACTACTACTACTACTATATGTCTAAAAAGTACCCCAGATCACTAATTGAATGCCACTATTTTAAAAACAATCAGATCCCCCACGTGAGCCCCAGAATAGAAACTCAGCCACTAAAATAAACAAAGGAAAAATAGGCAAATAAAATCGAATTAGAAGCAAGTTCCTATAATGATAATCAGCATGCTCAATTGACTTTGTCTTTCTTTAATAACAGGTTGATGAAATGTGGATCATTGATTTAGCTAGTAACGCCCGTCAGCACGCCAAATTGAATGCTGTGATTGGCTCAGACATAACTGTTTTTTGCTGCGATTCCATGAATGTATTATGTTCGTATATAGAGTGGATGGGACAGTTGCCCTGTTTATACGTGTATTTGGAGAGAGTAGAGACAGTAATTGATTTGAGAGCCTCATTACTCACGTGCTGTCGGGCATTAACCACTGTTAATTGCCTTTCCCCACATTATGTGTCCTCTTCAGCTTGGGGTGGAGGTGTCCTCCTAATGACAAGGTGATCAGTAAAGATACTTCTACTGAGAGCATGCTGTAACAATTAAATATGGCGGCTTCCAAGAACAAGTAGGTTCATTTTTGGATGCATGAAGAGTTCATATTATGGTATACAGGGCTTATTTCCATTAGCATGGAGCCGGCTTCCTCAGCCTTAGAGCAGCCTGCAGAAATGTAGTGGAGTAGCTGTGGATACTAGAAAGGTAAGGGATGAGGGTGTTTGGACATGAATACTTTTGTGTTGACACGGAGGCATGGGCATCAATGAAGAAAGACACGATCAAGAGTTCGAATTGATAAAATAGCATTGACTGATATGAGATCCCTGCACTAACAGATGCAATGTTTAGTTCCGTCGTATTCGTGTGTTCTGGTGTCTTCAGATAAGTCGCACTCAACCCCTTCTCTACGAAAAATAAAACAGCAGAAAATATTTATTTGTACTGTTTCTTTGGTCTTACCTCCTTCTCCCCATCTTCTTTGACTATACAATGGTTTTAAGAATATATTCCAAGATTTCTTAAGCATGAGAACAACTCTTTTTCTTTGGTCTTATCTCTATCTCTACATTTAAGAGGCGTATTTATAGCCCACACATCCATTGACAAGGAGACCTTTAGTGTGCTTGATAGATAACAGATGTTAATGATATTTGTTTTATCAACCTCGGAAGGATTAAAAGCTGAACGGCCCGTCAGATTTCAAACCTGTGACTATAGGGTAAAACAAAGGGTCCGGCAAAGCCAATAGGTCTGGCAAAACACTTATAAGGCCCCATGCTTGTTAGATTCTGGGAGGGCCAGGCGCTGGTGCTTGGTATTATGTTGGGCAAAGTCTTCCGTATTCTGTTCTATAGTGACACATCTGACCTTGTTCACTTTAATAAACAATTAGGGGTGAGCGGACGTGCCTTGCCGAGCTCCCGCCGCCGGTGACCGACTTCAGCACTAACTCAGCACCTGCCCAGCCGAGAGTAGCCCCGAAGGGCTCCTGACACCAGCGCCACAGCAGCGGCGACCTTTTGGGCCGGTTCTGAGTCCAGGGGCAGCCTGACCCTCGCCGAGATTGGCCGCGGAGGCAGCGGCGGTTGGGGCCTAGCGCACTCCACGAGTCGGGAGCGAGGCCGAGGTGGGAGGAGCCACAGAACCGCCTAAGGTCGACCAAGGCGGGCACCAGCAGCGGCGGCAGGTCCGGCCCACGCGGAGGCGCGCGAGGCTTCCCACGGTCCCACGTGGAGGCTTCTGCGGACCTGCTGCCCCCATCGGGAGTCGGAACGGCCTCTGCCCGGGCAGCCGCCGGCTCCCTAACCAGACCTGGCAGCGGCGCCTGGAGGGCCCGTGCGGGCGCCTGAACCCGACTTGCAGCGGAACCGGCACAGAGGAGAAGAGGTACCGGGGGGGGGCGAGACAGTGACACCGGCCCCCCCCCCTCCTCCTGCATCCCACCTCGTCTGGCCGGGGAAGGGTCGGCGCGAGAGGCGCGATCCCCAGCAGTGACCCGCCATCTTGGGTGACCCAGCACAGAGGCCGCTGTGGAGCGCGACATCGGCCTGGCCCAGCGTCCTGTGGCCGCTGATCCCGCGCGTTGCACCTGAGGCTAGTCACCATCCGGCCCACTCTCCCACGCTGCTGCCCCGTGTGACGAACCTCGCGCCTACACGGGAACCAGCCGGGGGCCGCGCCTGGGGGTCACGACGAGAGAGGAGCCATCGCGCCTGACACAGCGCCCGCCTGCACGGGGAGCTTTTGGCACCCAGCCCAGCCCTGCCCTCCCGCATACACTGCAGGCCCGAGCGGCGGACTCCGCACTAGCCCAGATGCCGGCCGGAGGACACTCCTGAGCACCACGGCGAGAGGAGGCTCCCACCCCCGGCTCAACTCCTGCCTGCGTGGGGAACCTCTGGCGGAGCCCTCACAGCTGGGCCCTCACAGCGGGGCCACATTGGGACGCCGGCACCTGGCTGGACACATAGCCACCACACCGGACGCACCACCCTCTCCGCTGCCCACGTGCCGGACGCCACGGGTCATAGCTACACCTGCGGCCTGAGGCCACCGGTACTGGTAGCGGCCGATTGCTGGGCAAGGGATATCGCAGGGGCCATGTCCAACGCTAGGACAAGGAAGGACCGCTCCATTGCCGAGCTGTTCACCCCCGGCGCAGTGGGGAAAAAGGCGGATGTCGCGACGACCAGCCACCGAGCGGGCTCCGAGAAGAAAAGCCAGACCTCTCCGTCCCAGGGACAGGCGGATCCAGAGGGCCTGGTCACGCGCTCCTTCCTGGAGTCGCTCTTCATGGGGCTGCGCGAAGACATACAGGCGTTGAAGAAAGAACTCCAAGACGAGATAAAGGAGGTGCGCCGAGACACCGACGCCATTGGTGAGAGAGTAGCGGAACTAGAGACGAAGAGCGACGCACGGGATACAGAAATTGAGGCATTGCGACAGGAACTGGTGCGCATACACGACCAGCAAGTGGACCTCCAGACCCACGCCGAGGATCTGGAGAACCGCTCCAGGCGGCATAACATCAGAATCCGGGGGGTGAAGCAATCCCCAGACACGGAGGACCTCTTTCAGTTTACTCAGGGCCTGTTCAATCATATCCTAGGCCGGCCGACAGACTCTCCCTTGGGCCTAGACAGAGTGCACAGAACGGGCCCACCTAGAGCGGCAACGGCCCACCCGGCTGACATCCTAGTATGCGTGCAGGACTTTCGGACCAAAGAGGAGATCCTCAACAAGGCGCGCCAGATGGCGCACACTCCCCTGCTCTATATCAAGACCTTGCAGCGCTGACCCTGGAGAAGAGACGCATCTTCCGACCTGTCACAGCAGAGCTGCGGAATCGCCACATCTCCTACAGTTGGGGGCACCCCTTTAGACTTGTGTTCAAGATGGGCAACAATCTCCACCAGATCCGTTCCCTCAGGGAGGCATGCAGCCTCCTGAACATTGAGGAGCCGACTGAGGCTGAGAACCCGGGGGTGGGGGGCACCGCCAGCGAGGAAGCGCCGGAACGATGGCGGCAGCAGCGGCGGCGACACAGGCCGCGGCGTCCCGCCACCAAAGAGATAGCAGAAGGCCAACGAGCAGCAGTGGAGACCGTCGCACAAGGCCTAGAGAACCAGGACAACGACTGACCCCCTATTAGCATGAGAATGGGACCCCCTCTATTGTTACTGCAATGGTCAGGGAAAGAGAGGAAAAGCAAAGCACTATCAAAAAATATATTCCCCCTTGACCTCTATAACTTTAACGGTACATATCCAACACTTTAGTTTTTGTATTTTAATACATAAGGGCAAACATCAAGAAAAATTTTTGGGGAGCTTTATAATTTTATTATTTTTTTCATTAGTTGTATTTCTTAGTACAAAAGTTTTTTTCATTTATCAATTTATCACATCAGTTAATATATCTTTCAAAAAACACATAGTATAAAACACATCATATTATAATACCATCAGTAAAAAACTATACCATGCAGAGAAAACAATATACAAAACAATCAACATTCTCACAAGTACATACACCCCTTTCTTATCATGCATACTACATTCATTCTTGATTCTGCGTCTGAGGGATCGCAGATGGAAGTGCAAATTAATACGCAAGGTCGACGCGTTTCGGCAGTGTAGAACCGCCTTCCTCAGGACCTGTCTTGCAGAATACTCATGCACAAACAATATTTTTATAGCCCCTGCATGGTTGGGTATCTTCAATTCTGGGAAAGGATTCCTATCAAGCTTCAAGCATTGACTTCAGGGCTTATTATTGTGTTACTTCCTATAGTGTCAGGTATTGACTTTTTCTGCTAGTTGTTGGTGCAAAGGGTTGTTCTATTCATTTGTTTATAGATCCGATGTTTATCTTGTTTCCAAAATGCCTGAAACTTGGAGCATGTAGTAACTCTCTCAGTAGTTATAAATGCGAGTGATCTTTATGTTATTATTTTCGAAACCGTTGTGTATCTTGTTTGTGGGTATCATAAATCAACGACTGACCCCCGGCCGGGGGCTCTCGGACCTGCGGGGTTACGGCTCGGCCGGGATTGCTCACTCCGGCGGCGGGGGCGAAGCCTCGCTAACCCGCACTATTTCTTCGCCGTCACATTGATGGCCGACCCGGACGGGGACGTGCACTGTCCGCCGTCACCGTCGCCATCGCCTACACTCCAAGTGTTTCCCTTACCACGGATCCAGCGGACATTCACCTGGATCTGGGACTATGATGGATCAAACTTCTTTATGGTTGAGTTGACATGGGCAGAGGGTGGGAAGGGGGGAGGGAGTTACATCGGTGCTTGCACCTTTTTCAATGTTTGGACACTGGGACCACGAGGGCTATGGGAGGGGGGAGTTGCACCAGTTGGGGTTGGGGTTGGGGGGGAGTTGGGGGAAGAGGGGGAGGGTTGGGGGGGCTCTCCTTGTCCAGGGGATTCTACCACCACCGACGGAGTCAGTAGGACTTCCAGCGCAGTGTCTTCCATGGTCCATCAGCCCGCGCCCATCGCCTTCAGGTGGGACCTGGCATCTCCCCTATTGCCTCAGACATGACACAACACCTAACAGTGCTCTCGCTTAATGTGCGGGGTCTCAACAGTCCGAACAAATGCAAAGCAATACTGTCCTTCCTTGAGCGGTCCAAGACGGACATCTGCCTCCTCCAAGAAACGCACCTTGTCCGCAGCGACCAGCACAGACTCAAATCGCGCGCCTTTCCCTGGCAGTTCTTCTCCTCATCCCTGAAGAAAGCAGCAGGGGTAGCAATTCTAGTAGCTAAGTCATTCGAGGGGAGGGTCCTCCAGAAAGAAGCTGAAATTAAAGGGCGGCTTCTACTTTATAGCTTCCAGGTTGCAGGCCATACTTTGCTTGTGGGTTCGGTCTATGCCCCGAATGAGGGACAGGAGAGGTTCTTACACACGGCGCTGGAGGCCTCAACATCCACCACACACACACACTTATTATTAGGTGGAGACCTCAACATTGTATTTCACAACACAGCAGACAGCTCAGGCCAGAGATCCGGGCAAGTAGGAGCACTCACGGCTGCAGGACACGCACACATAGCGGACTTGGGCCTCATAGATTTATGGCGACACACCCACCCCCAGACGACGGCCTACACATATTACTCGGCGGCGCAAGACTTATGCGAGGCTGGACTATTTTTTGTGCTCCTCTCAACTGGCGCTGCAGGTCAAGGAGGTGGAGATAATGCCAGCCGCGCTATCGGATCATTCCCCGGTGGTGGCGACATTTCGAGTGGGAGCCACGCCAGCTCCACAACGGCACTGGAGGCTGCGTGATGGCCTCTTGCAGCTGCCCGACACCCAAACACGGCTCAAGACCGCGATTGACCACTTTTTGGAACACAACGCCAACGACGACACCACAAGGGCCACTCAGTGGGCAGCCCTCAAAGCGGTCCTACGCGGTGAACTTATCTCCATAGCCACCGCCAACAACAGAGAACGGGCTCTAAAGCGTGCCGAGCTTACCAAGCGGGTGGCGGAACTGGAACAAATGCACCAACGCACGGGGGCAGCACGGGCATGGCGCCAATTATGCGCCGAGCGGAAAATGTTGGCCGCTTTAGACCAGGACGTGGCGGAATACGCCGCTATGCGCCTAAAGCACGCCTATTACACCGGAGGCGACCGCTGCGGGAAGCTTCTGGCGAGCAGACTGCGGGCGCAAACCCAACGGCAGCAGGTGCGCTCCCTCCTATCTGCTAGTGGCGGCCAGATCACGGAGGACGCGGCTATAGCAGCGGCCTTCGGCAACTTTTACGCGGCGCTATACGATGCGGACCACTTGGACCCTGCGGCAGGACCGACCTATTTGCAGGGTGCTGAGCTCCCCACCCTTACCCAAGCCCAAGCGGACTTTCTGGAGCGGCCCATAGGCCTGGAGGAAGTCATCTCTGCAATTGCCCGCCTCAAAGTGGGGAAATCCCCGGGACCCGACGGCTATACTGCGGCCTTCTACAAGGCCTTTTGTCAGCAGCTTGCCCCCCTCCTGCGCGACCTGTTTAACACCTTCGACACGCCTGGTGCCATACACCCGGACCTGTTGGAGGCATCTATCTCTGTAATTCCCAAGCCGGGCCGTGACCCGACGGCTTGCGGCTCGTACAGGCTCATCTCGCTGCTGAATGTAGACCTGAAGCTCTACACCGGCATACTAGCAGGCCGCATTGCACCATACATGCAGCAGCTGATAGACCCTGACCAATCGGGCTTTATCCCCCAACGGCAGACCAGCGACAACACCAGGCGAGTGCTGCACCTCATAGAGGCCGGGTCGCGCAATAAACCGGGCTGCATGCTCCTCACCATCGATGCGGAGAAAGCATTCGATAGGGTGCATTGGCCCTACCTTGACCATGTTCTTCGCCACTTTGGGTTTGGGGAGAAACTCCGCCACCGCATCTTCAATTGCTACCGCCGGCCCAACGCCACCGTGAGGGTGAAGGGCCATACCTCCCCGAGATTCGATATTGGCAGGGGCACGCGCCAGGGCTGCCCACTATCGCCGCTCCTATTCGCACTGTACATGGAGCCGATGGCTCAGAGGGTGCGACAACATGCACTCATCTACGGCATTAAATTTGGTGCTGACACGCACAAAATCAGCCTGTACGCTGACGACATTCTGCTGTCCCTCACCGACCCGATGCAATCCCTACGTGCTCTCTTTGTGGAGCTTCATACCTTTGCCCTGGCCTCGGGTTTTAAAATCAATGAAGCGAAGTCCGAAGCCCTGAACATCTCCCTGTGTCCGGACGTGGTGGCCGAGATTAAGTCCGAATTCAAAATACAGTGGTCGGACGCAGCCGTCCCTTACCTGGGCGTCCGCCTGGCCCCTACTGTGCGGGGCACTGCGCGAGTCAACTATGAGGCGCTCACAAACAAACTCCGGGAACAGCTACGGCGATGGAAGCCGCTTACATTATCGTGGCTAGGCAGAATTGCCGCAGTTAAAATGACGCTGCTACCGCAGATCTTATATCTGTTCCAGACGCTTCCCTTGAATCCCCCAGCTGGCTGGCTTCAACAGACCCAATCGGAGCTGTCGCGATTCATTTGGAACGGCTGCCGACCGCGGTTTAAGCATACTCTCGCCACTTTGCCCCCAGCGAACGGGGGGGTCGGTGTGCCCGACCTCACCCTGTACTTCCAGGCGGCGCAATTGCGCACCTTCGTGGAGTGGTTTCAACTGGAGTCCGGCAAGCACTGGCTCTTCCAGGACCAGGCGGTGGCAGGTCGTACACTTCAGGGCGTGCCTTTCCTGCCACGCCAGCACAGGCCCCCTAACCTGTTCGCCTCTGAAATCACAAGCACCGCCCTGAGAGTGTGGGATAGAGTGGCCGTGGCCAAGGAACTGACCACCTTTCCCTCGCCTATGACCCCCATTTTCGGAAATCCTGACTTCACGCCAGGCTTGGACGTCGGAGCGTTTACGACCTGGCGAACGACGCCCTGTAGGGCGGCGGGCCACATGTTCGACCTCAAGGGGATCCTCCCGTTCCAGCAAGTTAAGGCAGACTACGGTGTAGCCGAATCGGAACGCCTGCAGTACCTGCAGGTGCGGCACTGGGTGCTCCACCCCTCGATCCAGCCTGGTGCCCAACGACACCTCACGCCTTATGAAAAGTGGCTGCTGACACGCACATCGGATAAAAAATTGATTTCGGACCTCTATCAACAGCTGCTCCTCACTCAGGCCCACACATACAACGCGGGACAGGTCAGGTGGGAGAGGGATCTGGGGCGGCAGCTCACAAGGAAAGAATGGGAAGGGGTGTACCACAGGGCCAGACACTTAGCACACCACACCGGGTTCACCGAGACCCTAACTAAAGTAGCCACATACTGGTACCACACCCCTGAGAGATTACACCAATGGGATGCCCGAGTTAGCGATAGGTGCTGGAGGTGGTGCGGGGAACTAGGAACACTGGAACACTTGCTATGGAGCTGCGAGGCGCTTCGCCCCTATTGGAACCCTATCCTGGATCTCATAGACGCACATCTAGATACACAGCTGCCGCGCTTCCCAGCATACATTATACTAGGCCTCCCGAATGCTCTCATGTATCCTCTGAAGTCCTGGAGGGGGCGGCTGATCGCACTTGCTCTGGGGGCAGCGGTCCAGAACATTGTGGCCCATTGGAGAGCAGTCCAGGCTCCGCAACAGCTGGGGTGGCTCCACCGGCTCTGGGCGATCCTGGGAATGGAGAAACTGTCACCGGCAGCGGCAGGGAGGGGAACGGAATTTGCGGAGCTCTGGCGACCATTCCTCGCCCTACTTACGGGGGAATTCCGTGAGGTGAGCTGCCCACGCTACCTGCGTCTGCTGCGCCTTGCGGAAACACCTCTCCCAGAACCCAAGACACGCTCCCACAAGCGTACAGGCCCGACAAGCGCAGCACCACCTGATCATTAATGGACGACAGTAGCCAACCAATTATTCCCGGAAATGGACAAGGAGAGGGGAGGGTAAGGGTGGGAAGGGTAAAGGGGGGTTGTTTACAGTTCTATGTTTCCTTCATGTTGCACTTTACTACATAGCCTGCACCTCTGTAGCACCTCTTATGATGCGGCCGGCCCGGTTGGGTTGTAGGTGGCTTGCTGTGTTAACGAACAGTGTGCCCCACTGGCCATGTCATGGGTATCAGTGGGGTCTCAGACTTTGGCTTCCCCAGAGTGGTGCCGGCCCACATAACATCTTGGAGGTGCATAATGTTTGCCTGTGCTCAATAAAAGATTTAATACATAAACAATTAGGGACCATTTACAGAGCTCCATAACCATTTGAAAGCATTGTTATATTTTACTATATGTTTTAATTGTATTTCCATTGTGACTGGAGCTATGTGATACTGTGGCTATGGTCATCTCTGCATAATTACAAATTTGCAGCGTTCGTCACACAGCCCACCATCGGCTGCATAATTTCCCGAATCGCCATGAACACATTTTGTGTCTAGTTCATAAGGATGAAAAGTTACTAAACAAGAAGTGCACCAGATGATTCTACTGCAGACTCTTGCAAGGGTTAACTGTTCAAGGTTCAGTTGCTAATTACTGTATTCAAGAGATAAACTCGTATTATTGGAGTGCACCTTTTACCAAACAGTAGTAATAGTTGTTAAAATGACAAAAAAACGAAAATTTACTGCTTTAGACTATGATGCAGTATGCCCCATAATTTGCCTTTTCTCTGTCGCAAAATTATGTTAAAACTGTCACAGTATTGACTCCTCCACTGCCGCATAGCTCAGTGACCCTGTTTAGATTAAAACAATAGGCACAAATATGCCAGTGCTACATTATACCACATGCTGCAATTTGTGCAGCTAGGACAGCGTCGGACTATGACGTACATTGCAGCCTTGTGCACTTATGCCAGAACTATAGTATTACATACATTGTAGTCTTATGGAGATATGTGCCAGTCCTGTGCTAGTCTTTACACATGTGTGCCAACTGTGACGCTGTACTCTTATATGTATTGTATTGTACTGTGTGTGATATTTATAAAGCGCAGCTATCACCCTACGGGTATCTTGGCGCTATAGTACGTGAATATGCACTGCTGGTTTGTGCAGCAGGGCCGGCGCTGTGCTCTTATATGCTTTGCCGTATTGTCTACTTGTACCAACACTAGTCTCTTACACTTGTGATCTTGTGCAGCAAGGCCAGACTGTGGTGTTACATGCAAGGCAGAATTGTCTACATGTACTGACATTGGTCTCTTACACTTGTGACCTTGCACAGCAACACCGGTAAACTGATTAATTCTTGCTACCTCAGATGTGCAGGCACTCGAAAAATATATATTGCCCTAGCACGAAGAACAGCCAAGCAAGTGAAGCGATCCGTTTTGCCACCCGTAGTCCTGATAAGAAGACCACTTGAACATTACACCTAAAAGTAACAAAATCAGTTACCACTTAGGCCCAAACAATACAATTGTATGCAAAGGTTGCCATCTTGTGGCTGAAGGTTGGGTGAGCACTAGAGATTTCGGCAGTCCGTCCATTACACATGATCACACAAAACGATTCCCTTGCCGGAGCGAGCCAGGGGCACCATGTGTTTGCAAGTTAATTAGAAACATAGGGTGTCAAGCTCGCTCCCGCAAGGGAATCGCCAAATGTACACACGTTGCCATTGAAGGCAATGCAATGCGTGCACGTTTTTGGGACAAAAACCAAAGCGATTGCTAGAGGTCTTTTTCCTAAGCAGTGCATGCGCTGCGTAGGCGAGACCCAGAAAGAAGGCTTCAATAGCTGACGTCTTTCGACTTGTAGTTCTCTGCAAATTCACAGAAGGTGCAATACACTTTCATTGGCTTTGTCGCATAAACAACAGGTTGTCAAGCCCTGTAGTCGTTTCCAGGGGGGAAGATGCAGCAGTACTGGTACAATGCCCATTCGAAAGTGGAGGTATTTTCCTCCAGTTGAAACCTACCCCTAGGTAAGGCTGCGGAGAGGGCTTAACGTAGCTGCACAATGAACATCCATGGGATCTTTCTGTGAGTGCTGCCTTGTCTTCTACTAGGGATAGATTTTTCACTGTCTTGTTTACAATTTGTTTGAAGCAATGATAAGACCCCGGGCCACCCACAGTTCATCCAAGCCTAAACACTCTTTTAATGCTATCAGATATCTCCTAGCTGCACAGTCTCTCTTTTGATGTATTTCATTCCATAAGTAGGAGTTCAGAGATCCTGGTTTGGCATTTTTAATCCTGTACCAGCTCTTGGCGTAAGCTCCTTTGCAAGCTATTTCTTGTGCTGTATGCCGAATTCCAGCCTTATCTGGACTGACGAGATACACCTAGGTGAAGTATAGTAAAAGGACAACTTTAAGCAAATAGACCCCTGATCCCCTCAATAGAGAATGCAGACTTCAAGGCACTCTGCTGGGTAGTGAGCACAGCTCCTCTTCGGATAAGAAGTACATTGACCAAAGCACTGGGGAGCCTGCTCATTATGAGCTTATTGCTTGAAATTCCCTGATGTTTCTGAAGAGGAGGGTGTTGAATTTTGAAGAAAGACTCCAGACTCAATGTAACATGTAACAGGAAATTGCAGGTTTATTCCATATAGAAGATCTCATCCACCAGCTACATACATGCTAATAGACCCGATTCAGGAGGGAGGTTACTGATTTTTCAAGCCAAAAATGGCTTTATTCTAGCTTTCTCCCGCCTGAAATTGCATTTTCTACAATAGAAGTCAATGGGGAATTTTCATTCTCGCTATTTTTTATTTTAAATCTCCCACATCCCTGTCCTAAAATGTTGGCATGTATGCAACTAGGATTTACAGCATTAACTGACACACAGTTTCAAGTAACACCTAGCCTCTTTCACAGATGCACTATGACATCAGATCTTAGATAGAGCATACAAGTAAAAGGCTGGTAATGAAAGTACATTACCATGGAGAGGAAAACTACAGGATACCACACACCTCCCTTCTTTAACCAACTATGTACAAAGTACACAAGAAATTAAATGTAACTACACTTATACATAATCATAGAGATAACTAGGGTGTTTAATCACCCAAAATGACTGTCGGTTATTATCCATTCCATGACTTAAAGGTGAAGAATTACTGGATGAATGTGTATTATTTTTAGGTTGAGCCTATGGCAGCGCGCATGCGCTGCATAGGAAATCAACCTCTTGGAATCACTTAAGCTTTCTTCAAAGCGCGTGCATGTTGTGCTCACACGTTATTGGCGTTTGCGTCTGGCTTCAGTACGCAATTGGGCAAAGGCGTGTGGATGTCCCAGCTTCTTTTCAAAGGTTTACTCCCAGAGCGTTTTGCTCTCGGGAGCCAGCAGCGGCGCGAAGGAACCATCTGTTTAGGTCGGCGTGCGCACGCACTGTAGTGTAGTTCCTATATTCCCAATAGGCTCTGCGCATTGGAATAATATATACTGTAGATTAGACGTAGGACTGAAGTCGACTAGGTCTCTACCGAATATATTAGACTTAATTGTGAGTGCCAGCTAGCTCAGAGGTCACTAGAAACTTTCTCGAATAAACAAGAAGGGATTAGTCTGTGACAACCATATAGCATGACAACTTTGTTTCCCCAGAATGAAACGTATCTCTAGAGTCGCGGAAACAATAGACAGCTATTTCACTCAGTCAATCGTGCATGCTTAGTTTCACCAGAATTGCTTTAGAAATAGAGAGACGGGCGTTTTCAATAAAAGTATTTATTGAACAGTCTTATTTCTTAAGCATAAGAAATGCACTGCTACAATTGAAATGCTAGTTAAGAAGTGCGAGGCATATAATACGAATAGTATTATAAAATAGTACTGTAAAAGCATGATATGGTTTCTAAGCCATAAACATAGAATACATAAAATGCATTAAATACATACAGTGATAAAATGATGGCTAAAAGTACTCAACTGGTGCTTCTAACGTCTACCCCAGTATACCTAACCTAAGCCTAGTACGAGGGAGGGGTAAGTGAGGAGTAGTTTAAGTTTTAGTACTTCTCTGCCAAGAATCTGTTCAAGAATTCTCTAGGGGTTTAATCAGCTCCGTACCTTGGTTTTAGTATGATAGAGGTCTTGTATCTCTCTCTCAGGACTCTATCTCCCAGCAACCCGCAAGGGTAGCCTGGAAACACTGGAGCTGGATTTCTCGGCAGGAGGAAAGACAGCGTCTTTTCAGTGCATCAGTTGGAGGGTCGGCTTCCTTCAGCACTTGCATCAGCAGGGTGTCGGGCAAGTAGTTAGTCGATCTGCACCGGAACCACCGTGTGTTTGACTGGGCAAATGTAGGCATATTTATACCCTTGAAGGTGCTGAGTGTGACGTAATATTGGACATAATATTGTCACTAGTGCCTTAGTTCCTTGAAAACTCACGGATTTCTTGGATAAATCAGTATTCAAGCAGGGGGAGGTTCCTGACTGCTGAGGGCTGGTTTTACCACGAAATCAATGTGGATTCTCCGAGTTTAGTGGAAGTAGCCATGCCGTATTAGGGCTGCGCCGGCTATAACTAAATAAGGCAATGATTCTTTATGCCTGTATAAGGACTGGATGGTTTATACGTATATATGGACATGAATCGGGAAAAGTTACACTAGGGTCCTAGATTCCCACATAACACCCACTCCACGAATGTTAAGTTCAATAATACATAAGCACTGAACATATGTCAAAGCAAAGTGTTTACAATCCCCCCCCCAAAATACAAAAAATGCATTTGCAAATAGGTTTGTTTGCATGAAGGGAGTATACATCATGTAAAAATCATCATAGGCATCATGAAATCAAATATAAACTATGAGCATATATCTTCACATTATATAAAGTGAGAGTACAGTCACCTGAGATCAATCCCATAGCATAATTGTCTAACTATCTTTGTAATAATAATAAAAATACAGCATTTTGTAAAGCGCGAACAGCTACCTCACGATGGAGGTGTCCCGGCGCTAAGGAAGAACACAGCTGACCCAGAGGGTAGAAGTGAGGGATTTATCGCGGTTGGGTAAAGAGCCAAGTCTTTAACAACCTCCTGAAGCAGGGTTCAGAGGAAGCTTGCTGGATGGCTGGGGGCAGGGCGTTCCATAGCGTTGCAACATTTGCCGAAAAAGTTCGACCTCCCAAGTGAGCCCTTTTAGCTCGTGGGACAACAAGTTGAACGCTGCAATTGGAACGGAGCGCACGGGCCGGGAAATATCTCGGGAGACGGGTTTTCAGATACTTCAGGCAGGTGCCAAACAGAGATCTAAAGGCCAACGTGAGTGCCTTAAATTTGATTCTGCTGGCAACTGGTAGCCAGTGCAGTGATTGCAGATGCGGAGAGACTGAATGCTTAAAAGGGATCCGCAATAACAGTCTTGCAGCCGCATTCTGGACCAACTGAAGCCTTTGAGTCAGGTATTTAGGTAAGCCCAGATAGAGTCCGTTGGCGTAATTCATCCTAGATGTTACTGTGGCATGGATTACAGTTTTCCGACAGCTCTCCGGGAGAAGTCTCAGAATCTTACGGAGATTCCTCAGCTTACTCAAACAGCAACCGACTACTTGTTGAATATGCGAGGTAAAGGACAGACTGTCATCCCACCGCACTCCAAGATTTTTTGCCGTGAGGCTAGGTAAGGGGGCTTGGCCCATCTCCGCAGGCCACCATAGCTCTGAGGGAGGAGGGGGGCCTTTGCCAAAAAAGATTACTTCAGTTTTTTTGGCATTTAGTTTTAATTTGTTCGTATTCATCCAGCAGGCCACATCCTGGAGACAGCCCTTGAAGTTCGAGAAGGACTCCTGCGACACCTCTGAGTACGGAAATACCAACTGGGTGTCATCGGCATAAGAGATTGCCTTGACACCCCAGTTGGCAATCAACGTGAAGACAGGGGCGAGGTAGATGTTGAACAAGAGGGGGCTGAGTGCCGATCCTTGTGGAACTCCACAGCTAAGGACTTTGGGTGTTGAAGAGACAGTCCCTAGTGCCACCTTCTGTGTTCTCTGGGTTAGAAGTGAGTGTATCCATCCCAGTGCTTTGTCACAGATTCCTATCTCGGTCAGTCACATCAGGAGTCTAGCATGATCAACCGTGTCAAAGGCGGCCGACAGATCAAGGAGTACCAGTATCGCTGAGTCTCCTGCATCCATCGACCACCTTACTGACTCTGCCACCTCAATTAGTGCTGTCTCCGTGCTGAAGCCGGGACGAAAGCCCGATTGCGTCTCATGAAGTATCTTGTTTGCTTTGATGAATTCGCTCAGCTGACACTGTATTATTTTCTCGAACATTTTTCCCGGGGCGGCTAACAAGGAGATTGGGCGAAGATTGCTGAGGTCTTCTGGATCCACATTGGGTTTTTTTTTCAGTGGGAGGAGGGTTGCGTGTTTCTAGATGTTCAGGAATACCCCCGAGGCGGTGGACGAGTTCCAGATTTGTTGTACTGTGGGGGCCACAAAATCAGCTATGGTGCCCCACAGTTTGGGTGGACATGGGTCGTCCGGTGAACCGGATTTACAACGGATAAGTTCTTGTCTCACCGCACTCAGTGGTATCGTCTGGAATTGAGTTAAGATTTCACCCATTACATTTTTAATAGCAAGGTCCGATTTCATCATTGTTGTTTCTGGTTTAAAGGATTCATAGACTAGTTAGATTTTTTGGTCAAAGAACTCAGAGATGTTTTCGCATAGAATGGTTGACGGGGGGACCTCTCTCTCGATGCATTTGGGTTTAAAAAAGGACTCTACCACTTTAAAGATCTGCTTACTCGACTGCTCTGCCTGCTGGATAGAGTCTGCATAAAATTGTTTTTTTGTTTTTCTGATAGCTTTCTGTAGTTTTTTAGATGCTTCCTTATATTTGGCCTTTTCTTTGAGCCCGTAGTTTGCCCTCCACAGTCTCTCCAGCTTCTTACAGGCTGCTTTCTCCGTTCTAAGTTCCTGAGAGAACCAGGAGGCGGAGAGGGAGTCTCGCTTAGATAGAGCTCATGAGGCTGGTGCAATGGATGAAACCATATTCCCGGCCCAATCATTGAGTAGCTGTGCGTCTGTATTGGCGTTGGAGGTGAGAGATGGAATATTCTGCATCAGAACAGGGCCCATAGTATCGGGAACTAGTTTTTTCCATTGTCTCTTCAAAAAAGAGCATTTGTTTGAAGACAGACTAACATATGCCATATTTAGTTTAAATGGGATCAGTGAGTGGTCTGACCACGTCAGTGGTAGTGGTGCCTCTGGCTTCACATCCTTGATATTAGAAAAGATGAGATCGAGCGTGAGACCCGAACTATGGGTAGGGCCGTCATTAATCAGCCTCAGCTTGGCCGTATTAAGTGTGGATCTGAGCAGCTCTGCAAGAGCGCAGTCCGCTTTGCCCATATGAATGTTAAAATCGCCGACCACGATGAATTGAGGATGGAGGAGGGAGCTCTGAACAATCGTATCCAGCAGAGTAAATAAATTGGGATCCTCACCGCCTGGAGGGCGGTAGATCACTAATCCTGCTAAAGATAGCTGGGGGCTTACCTGAAAACAAAAGTGAAAGCCCTCAATACCCTGAATCATGGTAGGGGCCGAGGAGGTTAATACTAGCTGTTCTTTAAAGATAACAGCCACGCCTCCACCTCTTTTGTCGCCTGAGCGATTAGAGAAAGTTGAAGCCAAATATTGTGAATTAGGAAGTACAAGCTTAAAATCTTGTTCTCTAAGAATAGTTCTACTTTAAGCAGATTACTCTGTGCCAAAAGTTCTATTTTGGAAAAAAGCTCAAGTTAAATGGATTTGTTTTGAAAAAATGAAGGCCGAATTGCAGAGTTCAGGGAACGCTGTGTGAAATAATCAAAAGTTATTCTCAGGAGTGTCAGGAGAAAACATCAGATCATCTAGGCTCGCAAAGAAACCGTCTACCATGGTAGGTGAAAATGAAACCACTTCAGTTAGCAGATCAAAAGTGCAGAAGTGTGGATCATCGCCGTCAGCGTTTGATGCATTAGCAATGTCTGTAGTAGATGGAACCTGTGTGCCTGTAGTTTCTCGTATCTCACCCTCAGTTAAACTTGCTGGTGAGACCTCAATGAATGCCGACATCAGAATTGGCAGCCATTGGGGGCTACACGATGCATGAGCCGTTACAGGACCTAGCAAAGCGTCGACATCCGATGGCAGTACTGATGGAAATGTAAGACAAATGTGCAACACGCATTCCTGACCGCAAAGCAGGCATCGATGAACAGGTAAGATGCAATCTTGCCAGATTGGTCTGAACGAAAGAAACCACGTTGTGTTCAGATCTCTTAAACGAGCCAAGCCAAGAATCTGTGAAATCCTTTCACGATATCTCATTGCAAGGAGGTATTGTTCCATGGTAGTTTCGGTGTTGTTGGTGACCGAACTTGCCATATCGGAGCAGAAGAAATAAAAATAGGATTCCTGCTACTAGTCCCAAGATGAGAGGCAGGCCACCGAACACAGAGTGCACAAAATTAGGAAAAATGCAGAGGACTGCTTCGAATGGTGTTAACAGTCCCAAAAAAACTGTCTTAAATACATGTGCGATGCCATTGGTATCAGACATGTTTAAGATTTGTCTTAACATTTCTGCGAAATGCACTGGGCAATTTGTTGATAATAATGCATGTATCTATGCAGAAGACCATGCTACTTGCTGATCATACGTTTCTCTAGACGAGGTTTACATTTTTTTGTAAAAGAATGGCTTTCATTCTGCTTAAGTATCAATTCGTATATTTAGTGAAGGCCATATAGCCGTCTCCCTTTCTGTCTCTCTTTTTGGATACAATACTTGCATTCAACAAGTGACCATGGACGACACAGTTACGAGATAACTTTTTCATGGAAACATGCCACAACAGCTGTGATCATTCAACATAACGTAACTGCCATTGGATAGCTGCCTGAAAACCGGTATTATCTTAGGAGAGGGCGAGGCGTGCAAGTGGCATGAAAGGTTATTTGCAGAACCGTCACAGGCCCCGTGTAAATTAACTTCATTGCACAGAAGTGTACCACTTAGTGACTTTTTGCAACTATTGCCACTAAGGAAAACTTCATGTCCCCCATTCCAACACTTGTGTGTATATGGTAAAACTCAGTTTGACTTAATGTATTCTTTACCCAACCTTTCATACAGGCCTGCTGGTACATGCTCTAGACAATACTGAAACTGGAATGTCGTGACTGGAATTGAAATGGAGCCATGAATTATCCACTCAATCACAGGTTTCTCAGAAACTGTTAATTGTAATCTTTCGAGTTTTTCTATGCTCAAAACCGTATAGTCTGTTCCTCTTTGTGCCAAAGAGATTTGTTTATCTGTAAGGTAAATACAGCAAACAATGACGTTGTAGTGATTAGATGCCACAGCACATAGCCAGAACACAGATTTTGCAACGTCCAGCCTAACAGCATGATAGAATGTAATTGAGACTGACCATGTTGTAACTTTAGTAAGTCTTGTTCTATGATGTCTATAGCAGATGACACGATGCTGTCCATAGAATATATTCTAGAGGACAGAGTCGTTATCCCATTGTTCACTACAGAAAGTGCTTTCTCCAAATTAATACGATCAATTTCCCGTATTGTTTTTGCAGTTTCTATTTGTGTCACTTTCCAAGCTTCGTTGTAAGCCGCATATATACCGGCGTATATGAAAAGTTTCCGCCTTGACTTGCGAGGTCCCATTAAGAAATCTCGCAAATCATTGCTTTCTTTAAGTAAAGACAAGTGTTGTTTTATTTCTGGAAGTGTAGATTTCTGAAGCCATTCAAGGCATAGCTTCCCTACACTATAAGTCACAGCTTTCCAAACTGTCTGGCGCGACACATTACTGTGTCGCGCCCCAGCCGTAGGTGTGTCAGGGGATGAGATGACTTCTGCCGGCAATCGGCAGAGTGGAGCTACAGGGGCTCTTAGAAGAGGTGAAACAACAACAAAGCCCCATTAACATGCACAAGGTCTTTAACGACCTGTAAAGTGCTCGGGTGCGGCTGTGAGCGGGCCCGGGATGCCACACACGACGGGAGGGCGGGAGGTTTAAGGGGGCCTGAAGCCCTGTGATGCCAATGGGGGTGGAGGTCATTGCATCATCTGCATTATTTGTCGATCCTGCATATCTTCATATAAAAAAGCCAGTAACATTTAGGCCCTAGATGTTACTGGCTTTTTTATACGAAGATATGCTTACAATATGTATGGTGCATTTTCTTCTGTCTTTTGGTCCCCCGTTGTTTTTGTTTTACACCATCACTGCTCAGGTCAATATTTGTGGTATTCTCTTTGCCGAGCAGAAGGTGAGCTTAGGCCAAGTGCCCTATGACAGAAATGACTGAAAATGAGGAACTAATTCTATTTTTAAGAGTACTCGTTTTATTTAACAAAAACATTTCTAGCCACGTGCTTTCCCCCCTTTCCTTAACAGATTGTAGACATTAATTTCTATAAAAATGATTAGTGTTGCTGCATTTTTGGATCTCTTTATTTCCTCAGTTTTGTTCTACCTATAAACAGTAGTTGTGTTCCTGCATTTGGGACTTTGGCATCTTCTGTATGTGTGTTCTGTGCATCTAAATACATCACGCTTCATCTCCTTCCTCCGCATCACTGTCACTTCACTCTCTTCTTGTGCAAGTACTTCCTTTTGTCGCCTCCACTTTACCATCACCTCTCCCACGTACACAAACACACAATACTTTTTCTATTCATTGAGCGCTGTCAATGTTTTGAGAGCTGTGTACAGGGCCAGACTGGGAGCCGAAGGCAGCCCTTGCAATTTTTTCGGTCTGGTCCTGGGGGAGTGGGGGTGGCGGTGTGTTGGGGTTGGCTGGCTGCCTGGCCTCTGGGGAAGCACTGCCAGCCCTGGCAGACTGGAAACTCTTGTATGCTGCTTTTGTAACCTGGGGGGCACTATTGCAGCACAACTGCATACCCCCAGTAACAATCCGGCCCTGGTGTGTGTGGGGATGTGTGTGTTGGGTTGTGTGTGGGGGGGTTGTGTGTGTGTGGGGGGTGTGTGGGGGAAATGTGTGTGGGGTGTGTGTGGGGGTGGGGGTGGGGGTGTGTGTGGGGTTGTGTGTGTGTGTGTGTGTGTGTGTGTGGGGTGGTGTGTCTGTGGGGTGGTGTGTGTTGGGTTGTGTGTGCGGTGTGTGTGGGTGGGGTTGTGTGGGGTGTGTGTGGGAGGGGTGTGGGTGTGTGTGGGGTGTGCGTGGGTGGGTGTGTGTGTGGGGGGTGTGGGGGTGTGTGTGTGGGGTGGTGTGTCTGTGGGGTGGTGTGTGTTGGGTTGTGTGTGGGGGTGTATGTGTGTGGGGTGTTGTGTCTGGGCGGGTGGTGTGTGTTGTGTTGTGTGTGGGGGTGTATGTGTGTGGGGTGGTGTGTCTGTGGGGTGGTGTGTGTTGGGTTGTGTGTGGGGGGTTATGTGGGTGGGGTGTGTGCGGAATGTGTGGGGTTGTGTGTGTTGGGTTGTGTGTGGGGTGTGTGTGGGGGGTTGTGTGGGGTGTGTGTGGGTGGGGTGTGGGGGTGTGTGGGGTGTGTGCGGGGTTGTGTGTGTGTGTGTGGGGTGGAGTGTCTGTGGGTTGGTGTGTTGGGTTGTGTGTGGGGTGTGTGTGTGTGGGGGTGTGTGGGGGTGGGGTGGTGTGTCTGTGGGGTGGTGTGTGTTGGGTTGTGTGTGTGGTGTGTGTGGGGTTGTGTGTGGGGGTGTATATCTGTGGGGTGGTGTGTCTGTGGGGTGGTGTGTGTGGGGTTGTGTGGGTGTGTGTGTGTGTGGGGTGGTGTGTCTGTGGGGTGGCGTGTGTTGGGTTGTGTGTGGGGTGTGTGTGGGGGTGTGTGTGTGTGGGGCGGTATATCTGTGGGGTTGTGTGTGTTAGGTTGTGTGTGGGGTGTGTGTTGGGGGGGTTGTGTGGGTGGGGTGTGTTAGGTGTGTGTGGGGTTTTGTGTGTGTGGGGTGGTGTGTCTGTGGGGTGGTGTGTGTCGGGTGTATGTGGGGGGTTGTGTGGGGTGTGTGTGGGTGGGGTGTGGGGGTGTGTGGGGTGTGTGTGTGGGTGGGTGTGTGTGTAGGGTGTGTGTGGGGTTGTGTGTGGGGGGTTGTGTGGGGTGTGTGTGTGAGGTGGTGTGTCTGTGGGGGTTGTGTGTGGGGTTGTGTGTGGGATGTGTGTGGGGTGGGGTATGTGTGTGTAGGTTGTGGGGCCCGAACTCACCATAGGTGGTTCGGGCTCGCTCGCTGTGCTCCCTCACGTTACCTTGTCCCTGAATTTTTTTTCACAAAAAGGTGTGTCACCAACATGAAAAGTTTGGAAAGCTATGCTGTAAGTAGTTACCATCCCTGGATGTTGTCTCTGGGAATATCTTGGATCTGGCCTATTCCATTTGAATCCTTGTGATTTGTTCAGGAATCTTTCATGACAGTTATTAGTGTCTGTTTGCCAGATTACCCATTTTTTCCAGTTCGGATCAGTTCTGTTCTGTTTTAATATATAAATTACGTCTATCTCCTCATCCGAATCGTTATTATTGTCAGGTGCAGGTTTTGGTAAAGACGGTTTATTTAAATCTTTTATCTTAGCTAAGTCAAGACAGGAGGTTTGTTGAACAGTGTCATTCAAAAACAAAATTTGTTCTGATATAATGCAGGCTCTGCATAGTGCTTCTAAACCTTGTACCTGCCAATCTTTTGTGCCCCAGACAGTTTTTGTCTCTATGTTGTCTTCCCAAAAGTCAAAACCTAATGTAGACAGCTGAGCATACAAGTTTGCAGAATAAATGTGTTTAGTATTGGTCAACATTGTTTTCATACCTGTGTTATTTATATTTTTTAAATAAAACATTTCTGTATTTGTAACATTAAACCCTGAGAAGTACAGAAATTTTTCCAAGAATTTTTTCGAACTGCCTTTTCGCGGTGTTGGACAATGTTCCCATTGATTGTAATATAAAATATCTCTAGGGCTTGCAGATCTATGCAAATAATGATGACCATAATGATTAAAAGTAAAACAATACGGCCAGCAGCCGACGATGGTGGCAGCCTAGAGGGAGAGCTCCGCAGCTGAAGCGGCCTCCAACGAAATCCGTCTAATTATCCGAGACATCTATGTCCCAGGCGGGAAGGTGCTGAGGTCCAGGACCGGGCGGCAGAGGTACGGCCAAGCGGAAAGAAAATCCGTGACCGGGGAGCCGAGATATCACTGGCCCCGAATCGGCCCTTGGAGGGAGCCCAAGCCGGAGACTGACCTAGACGAAGGAGCCGGCAGGAAGTGAGCCGCTCCGGGCGGAGGGCCGCCGGAAGCACCCGCCCGCGACACCTGTGGAGGGAGAGACTCCCCGACATCTTGAGGGACTCTCCAGGCACCGAAAGCACCGAACGGAACCCCGGGGGCCTCCGCGCGGAGTGGCGGAAGACGGACCAAACGACCGGAGGAATCAGGCACGGACGTGCCCTGAGGGGAAGAACCTGACACGGTGCCCGCCATCTCGAGGACCCGGCCGGGTCCCCGTGCACAACAGATCGGGTGCTGACATCGCGGAGGGAAAGCAGGTACCGTCGCTACGCGCCACCTAGCCACCCGTAACAGCGACCCACGGCTCCGGCGGCCCCCTCACCCCCTAGCGGTCTGGGGGCATATTGCACACGCGAGAGGACGCGAGGGCCAATATACTACCGAGCGTGACGCACTCTCCCCTGCAGCTGAGACAGGGGATAAAGACAAGAGAACACACACTGAACTGGTGCAGGCAGCGTTGAGGAAGCGTAGATACCGTCGTGACACAGCAGAACACCGCCTGGTACAGCGCAACACGGCTCACAGACCCCCCCCCCCCCCCTGTGTGGGAGCGCATCGCAATCATAAGCGGGCACAGGGGGCCCTTCTGAGACAATAAGTGGAATAATACCCCCGGGCAGGGGCCGAGGTGACTGGGAGAGAGGTAAACACTGCAACAACAGCAGGGGAAAAGACTGAGGATTAACAAGAGCGCTCTCGGCGCAACAGCTCTTGAGGGGGCATCTCCGCGGCCCGCGACCCGTCGATACCACGTGGTTGGGCAGAGTGCAATACAACGGCCTAGCATATAGCTGAACAGGGGGCCATACGCCGCCACGTACAGGCCGGAGGCGAGCCTGAGGTGCCATACCGGAGCCCTGAGGGTCACGATAAAGGGTGGACTGCGCGCTGGGAAAGTCCGGGAAACTGGTGAGGCGAGGGGCTACCCCGGAGGAGAGTGAGGGGCACGGCTCCACGAGCTAAATGGCTGGAAAGGGGCCGAAGAACAACACGACGCAGTCCCGCCTTGACCGCTTCGCGTATGAGAAACCCGTCACCCCCCCGCCGGATGCCAGGTCACAGGCGAGCAAGACAGTGGAGGCGACGGGGGGCAAGAAGGCAACCCTGGACGATGTCATGCGGGCCCTCACACAGGTACAGGCCACGGTGGGGTCAATCTCAGCCGAAATCACGCTGATTAGGGCAGACTTCCACAAGCTGACGGAGAAAGTGAACACGATGGACATCGTAACAAAAGCCTTGGTGGAGGATGTGTCAGAGCTACAGGTTAATATGGAACGTCTTTCAAAAGAGAACAGGGAGCTGAGAGACAAGCTCGACGACCAGGAAGGACGCTCGAGACGGAACAACATCCGTATAATAGGTGTGCCAGAATCGGAAGACACGAGGTCAATGGACCTCTATGTGGAGAACCTAATCAAACAGCACCTCCGACCGAAGGGACTCTCCAATTTTTTCACAGTGGAGAGGGCGCACAGAGTCCCTGGAGGGCGCCGACAAACGGGTGCCAACCCCAGGCCAATTATAGCACGACTCTTTAATTTTAGGGATCGGGATGTCATCTTGCAGGCGGCGAGAACCTCACCCCCCGTCAAGATTCAAAACGCCACGCTAGCATTTTTTCCGGACTACACGGCGGAGGTCGCGGGGAGAAGGAGAACTTTTTTCGAGGTCAAAAAAGAACTGAGAGCCAGAGAGATCCCTTATTCAATGCTTTTCCCAGCAAAACTTCGGATTGTGGCCGACAATAAGACTTGGTTTTTCGACACCCCGGAGGTGGCACAGGAATGGCTGGAGGGTTGGCGGACGACAGGCCACCCCCGTCGCTCCAACAGACAAGCCAAAAACCGTAATGGAGGATCACAGCAGGGCCTGCAATCAAACGGTGCCGAGGAGGAGACACTTTCGCCATTGTCAGAAACTCAAGAGGGGGGCGACGACGGAGAACAGTGATCCACGGATACAGTCCATTTGAACTGCAAATACCGCGGCCCGAGAATGCCGCCTTGGACACTGGACTGAGGGCCTCCGCGGCAAAGGAGGGGGCCGCCGACTTCGGAGCATCCTTCACCCCAGCGAGCAAGTACTATGTTATGGGTTGGGTTCAAGCACTCTGCTAAGTTGGGGGGGCGGGCAGTTATGAGTCCGTTGAGCAGGGGGGCAGGGAGGGGGGGAGTTGGGGGTAGGATGGGGCTATGGTTTTTAGTTTATACACAGGGTCAAGATTGCTACACAGGGGCACATGCACACAGAACGAGAGTGTCAAGATGCTGCACGCAGAGTCACCACACGGATCTCCTGGTCCTCCATACGCATGACTTAGTCCGCATACACTTGCACGATGGGGGAGGGCACTGATGTGGGGCGGGCAGCCCCGTTGAGCCTCATGTCCTGGAACGTGAGGGGTCTGGGCGACAAGATTAAGAGGGGGCTGGTTCTGCAAAGTATAAAACGATTTAGTCCTGCCCTGGTCCTACTACAAGAAACACACCTCACAGGCACGGCCACAAAGGCCCTAGACAGGAAGGGCTATAGTATGGTGGCCCACTCTGAGTTCACGAAGGGGTCCCGGGGCACCGGGATACTAATTCACCGCTCGTCCAAGTTTATACTCCAATCAGTGAAAATGGACACACAGGGCCGCTTCGCAGCGGTACATGGACAATGGGAGGGAAACCCACTTAACATAGTATCGGTATACATCCCACCGGCACTACACACTGTGGCCTTCACGGACCTAGGTAAATTCCTGCTAGACCTTCCGGAGGGGGCCCTTGTACTGGGCGGGGATTTTAACGCAGTGGTTCAGGACTCCCTAGATCGATACCCAACGCGCGCACAAACACCGGCACACTCCAAACTGCAGGACTTCATGGAAGCACAGGGTTTAGTGGACATCTGGAGGCGACTCCACCCAATAGACCGGCAATACACATACTACTCGGCAGTTCACGACAGCCTGTTGCGGATTGATCACTTCATGTCGTTAGAGGGGGGTCTCCTCACCTTCACTGACTCTCAGATTAGACCGCGAGGGGTCTCAGACCACTCCCCGCTGACACTGACTCTCTCCAGTCTGGAACGGTCACGTGGGCGTATCTTCCCTATATACCCGGGGTACCTCGGGGAGCCTGAAATAGCCAAGGCCTTGAAAAGAACTACACGGTCCTACCTCAATGAGAATAAAGGTTCAGTAGAATCACCTACGGTCCTATGGGAGGCCTACAAAACGGTGCTCCGCGGGCAGGCGATCTCGGTGATAGCGCAGCACAAGCGCACACGGCGTCAGGAACTGACAGATCTGGAGGGTCAACTTGTCAAGGCAACACAGGACCACGAAGGGAACCCAACTGGGGACACACAACACGCGCTCCGACTGGCCCAACAACACCACACCGACTTTCTGCGCCGCAGAGTGAGGGAACACATGTCAGCAACTACGAGTAGGGTATATGACGTGGGCGACAAAGCAGGGAGACTCCTGGCATGGTTGGAGAAAGCGCGGGGAGGTCGGAGGGCCATACTCCGGCTGAGAGACTCTAATGGCGAAGTACACTCTAGTCCGGCAAGCATAGTGGAACTCCTGGCAAACCACTTCCACTCCGTATACACCCCTGAGTATGAGGTTACACGGGAGATGGCAGAGAGCTCGCTCACAGGAGTGCCGACGCGCACTCTCACCCCCGACCAACGTGAAGAGCTCGACTCCGACCTGACGGCGGAGGAAATACAGATTGCCATAACGGCACTCCACCCGGGGAAAGCGCTAGGTCCTAATGGTGTGCCGATAGAGTGGTACAAAATTATGTCCGAAACGCTGTCCACGCCATTGCTTGATATGTTCCAGGAGTGTCGGGAACAGGGGCGTCTGCCTCCTGACCAACGTACGGCCACGATTGTCGCGATTCCCAAGCCCGGCAAACCCCCTGAGGACTGCGGGTCATACCGCCCGATATCCCTCCTTAACGCTGAGAGCAAGATCCTGGCGAAACTATTGGCCACCAGGCTCCTGCCTCACCTGACGCATTTAATACACCCGGACCAGTCGGGATTCATGCCGCACCGGAGTACGGCACTGAACCTAAGACGGCTGCACGGGGTGCTGGCCCGAGCCCCGCGGCTGGAAGAACCAGCGGCGGTACTGTCACTAGATGCCAAAATGGCGTTTGACATGGTGGAGTGGCGCTATCTCTTTGCGGTTCTGGAACACATGGGTGTTGGCCCGATGTTTATATCGTGGGTCAGACTACTATATACAGAGCCCGTGGCGAGGGTAACCGCAAATGGCCACATATCAAGGGAGTTCTCGCTGGCACGGGGCACGAGACAGGGGTGCCCACTCTCGCCACTGCTGTTCGCCCTAGTATTGGAACCATTGGCCACAGTTATTAGAACCACCCGGCTACTGAAGGGCGTACAATGGGGGGGCGGTTGGGAAGATAGAGTCTCCCTATACGCCGACGACATGCTCGTCTACCTCATGGACCTTTCGAACAGCATCCCGGTCCTACTGGCACTGTGCGAAACCCACGGTACAGCCTCAGGATATAAACTTAACTGGGCCAAATCCATAATCTTCATGGTGCAGGGTGACCTGCCTGCGTTGCCTGAGGATTGCCAATTGCTCGTAGAACACATCTCCTTTAAATACCTAGGGATCTGGATCACGAAGGACCAATCAACCTTTCTGGACCTGAATCTCAAACCCCAGCTGGACAGGCTGAAAGCAGATGTGCGCCACTGGAAAAATCTTCCCTTAACCTTATTAGGGAGAGCGGCGCTCTTCAAAATGATGGCGCTGCCCCGCTTCCTCTATGTCCTGGAAAACACACCGGCGATGGTCCCCGTATCACTTTTCCGCCACGTGGCGGCACAATTATCCGGCCTCCTGTGGGGTGACAAACCGGCGAGGGTAGCACAATTGAAATTGACCAGGGACTGGTACAGTGGGGGAATAGCCCTCCCCAACCTCGAATTGTATTACTGGGCCGCTCACCTCAAGGTGATTAACCAATGGGTCCACGCGGCACACGACGACCCGGCGTATGAGGCGGATAGGCACCAGCTGGGCGCATCCACCCTTCTGGCCCCACTTTACAACAAAGGACTAGTGAGAAAGTTAGAGGGGCCTACCAAGCACACAGTAGCCATCTGGCACAAGGCGCAGAGGCGGCTGGCATGGGAGGGAGTGATCACTAACCTCACGCCACTGTGGGACTCCAAGGCCCTCGGCAGCCTGCGCAGTTCGAAAGGGTTTGATCAATGGGATACCATTGGGATCTCCACGGTGGGCGACTTATGGACAAGGGATGGAGTGCTCTCCTTTGCGACCCTGAGGGAGCAGTATAGCCTAGAAGTGACCGAAACATACAGGTACATACAAATCAGGCACGCGCTCTTGTCGGTGTTGGAGCCAGGGGTGACGCTTCCGGAATCGGCCCCGTTAGAGGACCGATTGCTTACGGATTACATGGAGTCTAGTGCAACCTCCCTCACCTACCGCAAACTGATGAACAACCTACCGGATCCCCTTGCAAGGCTGAAGGAACACTGGGAGGATGAGCTAGGAGACCTGGATGAGGCGGACTGGAACGCAGCCCTGGCATCACCCAGGGAGGCGGGCATTTCCGCCCGATTCCGGCTGGTCCAACTCAAAGTACTACATAGGGTCTACTACACCCGCACTACATTATACAAAATACACAGAGCTGACCACCCGTATTGCTTGAGAAAATGTGGAGGGGAGGGTACACTGTTCCACACTATATGGACATGCCCAATTATACAGGAATACTGGAGGCGTGTCACACGCACAATAAGTCAAACCCTCCAGAGCCCATTCACGCCTGACCCCAGAATTTGTCTCCTAAATGTGTGGGGCCCGACAGATTTATCATTGACCGCAAAGGGCTGGGTGGTCATTGGCATAATGCTGGCAAAGCGTGATATCGCGAAAAACTGGGGGGCACTAGAGGCACCGACGCTGGCACAATGGTGCAGGAACATGGACGTGCTCATGGTGACGGAGAGGGGAGTGTATCGGCAGCGACATAACCCACGTAAATGGAACAAAATTTGGACACCGTGGAACACTTACAGGGGGGACATTTGTGAGCCTTTGCCTGAGGAGGAGGAAGGGGATAGCTCGGGGGACGAGGAGGATCTGGAGTGCTGAAAGGGGGAGGAGGAGGGCCCAGATATTCAACATGGCCCCGGGTCATAGGGGACGTAACTGGAAGCATGAATGAAGTTATCAGAGACTGTGTTGAGGGCTGAGGGACGTCTGTAACCACACTAACGCTGTAATAGACTACAATTCGAGACCACTCACTGCAACGCTTAAAGTAGCAAGTTATATGTTGGGGGGGGTAAAATTAAAAAAGTTGCTCTACTACTCGTGGACAGCTGAATGTTGACGCTGCTCCACGGACCGATTGATCGTCGCTGTATAACATGTGATAGCAACAACAAAAATAAAAGGTTTAAAAAAAAAAAAGTAAAACAATACATTTTTTCATAATCAGATGACCCTTTTAAGTAGTCATATTCTGTAAATTTAGCCGATATTTCCAAATTTTTCATCATGTTGTTTATAGTCTCAAAGTCCCAATCATCAGAAAATTCACTGGGTGCCACAAATTCACTCAAAGAAACCTTAAATTGGTGTGGAAGCTTCAGAAGCTTAACCGGACCATGGATGTCATAATCAGTTCTGTCCCATGCTATACCACCAAGTATAGGAACAGCTGTGATGTTTACTGCTGACAGTCCTCTTTTTTTCACGATGAGATGATTTGTAAGGTTTCAGGACCAAGTTGATTTTCTTACTTGCTGTGTCCATAGTACTGTATTTTCCATCACTCATCCTTCCCAAGCTCAATACCAGCACGAGCCAGAGCAGGAGGAAAAGTACACCCAATCCAATCCAAATTCCACCCACGGTGAAACCAGATATGTTTTTTCTTGTAGATCAGGGGTCCCCAAACTACGGCCCGCGGGCCAAATCCGGCCCGTCTAATGAATTCAAGTGGCCCTCCTGGTGCCTCCAGATCCACAGTGTTATTCAGTGTTATTTTTACATTCTGTACTCTGACACATGCGCAGATCGAAGCTGAAGCTGCCTGTCTGCGAGTACTTGACTGGACGGCGTACGCGCGCGTCTTGCGTCACGCGTATCTGTGCGTGGTGGTTGGGCGCGAAGAGTCTGGTGTCAGGCGCGGAGACCGGGAGCGGCGCGGAAGCCTTGAGAAATTGTGAGCACTGTGAGCCGGTGAGTGTGACCAAGGGTGGAGCGGGCAGAAGTGAACCAATGAGAGGTCCATGGAGGCTGGGGGGGGTTTATATAGCGCGGACATTAACAGAAGCAAAGGTGTGATTAGCCGACTGGGAGGGAGGGAGGGAGGGGGGGGGAGGGTTCATGGAGACTTGTTTATGTAGCGCTGACTTTTACAGAAGCAAAGGTGTGATTAGCTGGCTGGGAGGGGGGGAGGGGAGGGTCCATGGAGTGTAATTAATGTGTAATTAATGTGCCGGTGTCAGGCGCGGAGACCGGGAGCGGCGGAAAGCCTTATGAAATTGCGAGCACTGTGAGTTCATGCAGGAAGCTCTTCTCTTGTTTTCAGATTAAAAAAAAACATTTGATGCAAACATAGCACTGGTACAATTTGTAATACCATCACAATGCCCCCGACCCCCCCCCCCCATTCACCCCAGAATGCTTGTGCTCATCCCAGAGAGAAAGGCTGAGTGAATGGTGGTAGGAGCTGCAATCTTTTGTGTAATAATTGAACTTTACATTGTGAGTGTACAACTATTTTAAATTGCTTTCCTTCCTCGTCCAGGCACTGCACATTAGTAACCTTAATGCAAATTTGAGGGTCAGGGGAGACTTGTTTATATAGCGCGGACTTTTACTGAAGCAAAGGTATGATTAGCTGGCTGGGAGGGAGGGAGGGAGGGGGAGGGGAGGGTCCATGGAGACTTGTGTAATTAATGTGCCGGTGTCAGGCGCGGAGACCGGGAGCGGCGCGGAAGCCTTGTGAAATTGTGAGCACTGTGAGCCGGTGAGTGTGACCAGTGTGAGGCAGCAGTGAACGAAAGAGGTCCATGGAGGCTGGGGGGGGTTATATAGCGCAGACTTTACAAGAAGCAAAGGTGTGATTAGCTGGCTGGGAGGGGGGGGAGGGTCCATGGAGACTTGTGTAATTAAATGTGCGTTTTTCATGTAGCGCAGACTTTCTCCGAGGCAAAGGTGTGATTAGCTGGGGGTCCATGGAGACTTGTGTAATTAATGTGCGTTTTTCATGTAGTGCGCATTGCTGGGTACAAAGTACAAGTGGACTAGACTAGTTATAATACTGCAATAAATGGAGGACATAAGATCAAACGTTACTTGGGCAGTGGTGGCATTTGTGCAAGTATCCCGCAATGCTGGGTACAAAGTACAAGTGGACTAGACTAGTTATAATACTGCAGTAAATGGAGGACACAAGAACAAACGTTACTTGGGCAGTGGTGGCATTTGTGCAAGTATCGTAAGCGAACAAGAGGTAGCAAATGGTCAGTGTGTTACAAGACAAAAGTGACGTGTGCATGTTACAAAAGAGTACCAAACACATCCGAATCCGATCTATATCAAGGAGTATCTGTGGTAGTTAAAATAAACACGAGAAGACTTTCTATTACAGTGCCCGTTCTATTACTTTTACTTTTTGCAACAGGTGGCGCCAAGGCCAAGCGAAGGGCAGCTGCAAAAAATGTCAATGAAATTGGTTGTCACTTTGGCGGCGGCCCATATCATTTCCTGTTATAAGACTGACCCCGGCCCCTCGTCACAGAAAGAAAAGTTGATGTGGCCCCCGCCTAAAAAAGTTTGGGGACCACTGTTGTAGATGAAGGAGAACTGTTACTTTTTCCTTGATAGTTTGGTTTGCTGGCTCATCTTCAGGTTCACTGGGATCCTCAGAAAAGTTATCAGAGTTGATAAAGTAACCAGAAGCAGTTCTGTCAATTGTTGGGATTGCATCAGGATTACTTGAAGTCACCGGAGCTGTCTCTTTCCTTGTCATATTTGTACACTCAGACGGTACATCATTGTAGACAGGTGTTTCTTGACGAACTGTTATTTGGGTTTCCAGAGGTACAAGTTCCATGGCTTTGTTGCATAGTCCTTCTTTTTTCACTGTTGGATTATCAAAGGTGATAAGCCTCTCAGTTTGAACCTCTTGGATTGTAGCAAGGTTTGGTCGTCTGCTACTTTTCAGGAGTCCACTGGGCCTACTACTTATTATCGGCCACATGTTTGACCAGGTCGATGGATACAATCCTGTTCTCCCTTTTACCAGCAAGGGGCGGTAGTACTACTGATCTTGTACCTTGGATTGCCAAGACAGGTACTGTTTTTCTGTAAGAAGGCCCAAGTTACTTCTTTACCGCGATCTTCTCTCTGACTAGATCCCCAATCTTTGGAATCCAGACAGACCTTGCTGGGACAGGTGGTTTTTCTTCAGTGGGTGTTTGCTTCTGTATTGTATTACTCAGACTTCTTCTTGTTTCATTTAAGTCCTGTAAAACAGTCAAACGATCTTTGACATCAACAGTTTTTTTTCACCACTGAAGTCTGAATATCGAGGTCTTCGATTATCATTCTAGTACCAAACATTAATTCATACGGAGTGACTCCACGTAGAGAAATTCTTGGCAGATTATTAAGACTACGTTGGACAGTTGTTGGATGTTTGACCCACCCATCACCCGAACCTAATACCTTAGCTGTTATGGATTGCTTTATGTCACGCATTACCCTCAGGATGGAAAGGACTAGAATACCGCAATGCAATCCCAAGCTAACCATGGCCTCCTTGTAAGCTCGAGAGCTAAACGCAGGACCCTGGTCAGAATGTAGTGGGCCAATTGCATATGTGCCGATAAAGACTCGCAAATCCTTTATAACAGTTCTGGCGTCAGCCGAGCGCTGGGGCCATAACCAAATAAATCTTGTGCAGGAATCCACTGCGACCATAATGTATTTATAGTTGCCATCCCTTGTTAAGGAACCACAGTGGTCCAGGTAAACACATGCTAGTGGTTTATCTGAAATCAGAAGGGGCGTCTGTGCAGGACGTTTCACTGTAGAAACTTTTATTTTCTGGCAGATTTCACATTCTAGATCATAGTTTCTAGTTTGTTTCCTCATACGAGGCCAACAGTATCTCTGTTTTAATAATGACACTGTGGCGGAAACTCCCGCGTGTGTAGATGCCAACCCTTCATGTGCTGCTACAATTAGTCCTAACCTATGTTCCATGTTTGGGATTGCCCAGTCCCCCACTCCAGGGATTCGAGCAAAAGGAACACTATTTGCATCAGTCATATATGAGTACTTTACTGGAAAGCTTTTCGGGAGTGTTTTACCACTGTCTTTTACTGAAGCAGTGATAGCTTGCATTATTTCTCTGTCTATTTTTGTTTTTGACTGAGTGATTGCAGCTACGGAAGCCGTTAGCACAGCTGCCTTTGTGGCTTCATCAGCCAATGAATTCCCTGCAACATGAACGCTATCACGTTGATGACTCAGTTTATGTATCACGTGAGTCTTTTGTAGTTCTTTCTGTAAAAGAACTACTTGTTCCCAAAGCATTTTATGCTTAATTGTGCCACCTTTAGCGTCTTTGAAGCCATTCTGAACCCAGTTCTGCAGATACTCATTGTAAGATTGTACGCAGTAATATGAATCGCACACTAGTAGTGTGGGGAATTCGTGATCGGTCTTTTCAAGCACCATCTTGAAAGCCTGTAGTTCAGCTCGCTGAGCTGTACAGTCTCCTAGTGATTGAGTTTTAGTGACCAAAGGTCTGAATTTACCTTCACACCAGCGACCTTTAACAATCGCGCACGAAGCACTATAGGCTTGTTTACCCCCATATGCGGGCTGTGCTGATCCGTCTGTATATATTATACATCCGTAATGTTCTAGAGGCAGAATTTCGGTCGGCAGAGGACATTCATGTTCATATTGGAGAAATTCTTGTGTTTTCAAGCTGGGGTCAAAAACGTATTCAACGTCTGTTGCAGCAAGAGAGTTAACCCATTGTATCCATCTCGGATGTAACGCTTTAGCATTTGGGATGCTTGCCTTTGTCACTGCCTCTAAGGCAGGTACAGGTGTAACGATCATTATGCGTTTCCCATGCGCGAGAGCTCTCTCTTTTGCTACTGCAGTTTGAACCGCTGTCAGAATTTTCTCAGTAGAAGTGAACTTCATTTCAGCTTATGTATACAAGTGTGATTTGTATGCTATTGGTACCGTTTCTCCCTCATTAAAGGTCAGGTACATGAATCAGCATCTCCCTGGGATGACTCGGATCAGAAGATTGCGAAAGTTTTCGCGTGTCTGTAACTGTTTTTTAGCTAACATGTCTGTTTGGACTGAACGTAAAATTTCTGTATGTGTTTGAATCCAATTAATCAGTTTGAAATCAGGATTGATTAGTTCGTAGAGAGGTTTAACCCTCTCTGTGTAGTTTAGAACATAAGTTCTTCCAAAATTTAGGAAACCTAAAATTGACTGTAAGATTTTCAGCGTTTTTGGAGGTTGGAGCAGCGCACATTTCTCTAAGATGTTTGCTGCCAGGCTTTTGCCTTCACTTGATAGCTCGTAACCTAAAAATAGGACATTGAGGTGAGCAATTCGTGATTTCTTAAAGTTGAATTTATACCCTTCAGAAGCAAACCCAAGTATTATGGTGTTTACTCTTTTTCAAGTGCCTGTCCAACTTGTCATCTGTAAGATAGATGTCATCGACATATGATAACGTCTCATCATCTTACGTTTGTAGTAACTCTGTTACCCTTATTCTTGAATCCTTGGGGAGACGGCAAAATTGCCACTGTGTCCCCAAGATTGAGAAAGCAGTCAAATGCCTGCTTTCTGGTGCAATGTTTTGAGAATACCTAATGTGGTTTTATATTTTTTGCACACCATGTTATTCATCAATGCTGTACTACGTGAATTCTGTACTGCAAATGTTTTGCAACAAGAGTTCAGGTGTCTGTAATCCAAAACTAGACGATATGTGTTGTCTGGTTTGGAGACAGGAAACAAAGGATTGTTCATAGATGAGGTGCATGTTTCAATCACCCCTTGATATTCAAGTTGATCTAAGATCTCCCTGACTTGTTTTTTTAGCTTCTTGCTTAACTGGATACTACCTTTGAGCAGTAGATTGAATTTTTTAACTGGATTTTAAGATGAGGAGAGTCCTCATCCCATCCCATCCTACATGATTCTTATATAATGCTGCGGCTTGAGCCACTGCCCATTTTCTGGCATATGTATATTTTTTATGAGTTGGAATTTGATTTGAGGAGGCTGGCATAATTATCTCTTCGCCGTGTGGGCACTCCCTTACAACTGCCGGTGGCCAGTCTTTTTCAGCTAGAAGTATGCCATAACCCTTGGAAAGCTTGTCCCAGAAGAGAGCTTTTATTTTCTAGTTATGTCCCCCTCCATCCGGAGTGTTACTATATATAACTTGTGGGGTACACTAACCCTGGTGTCTACAGTTTCAACCTGAATGTTTTCATTCAAGTCCACTGTCTCCAGATGATCCTTCAGGATCCTGCGAACTATGGTTACCTCTGCTGCGCTGTCTAGCATTGTCTGAGCCCATTCCCCGTTCTTGAGTCATGTCCTCAGAATCCTCGGCATGTCTGACCTTTATGCTTGCTACCTTCTTTTTCGAAAATTGAGCCTTTTTACTTTGGTGAACGGGGTCTTTGTCTTTGGACTTGACTTGTTCTTCTTTGTGTTCTGATCGTCCTCTACTTTTCGATTTCTGCGAGGAAGTCTGAAAAGAATGAGAGGGACGTGTGTCAATATCTTGATATCTATCAGGTTTTCTTAAAGTTTCACTATTTCTAAGGTTGTATCTTTTTTCAGAGGGTTCCCATTGGGGAGACCTACCTCCCCGTTCAGGAGACCTAACTCTCCTTTGGGAAGACCTTCCTCTGGACTGAAAATGTTTCTCTCTAGGAAGAGTCTGTTCAGTGTTCTCCCACTTCTTTTTAGGAGTAGTGAGATTATTTTTAATAAACACTTTTTCAGGATTTTCTGTTAATTCAGGTTTTACAGGTTTTCCACCCAAACTATCTCTACCTAGTTCTTCATAGGATTTTTTAATAATTCTGGCAAGCTCATAAGGTTGCTCAGAAATGTCTGTTTCTTTTAATTTCTGGCGGATTGCCACTGATGCTGCTTCTCCTCTGATGTTGGCTAATAGTATAGCCGAGGCCTGTTTGAAATCTTTCAGTAGTTTCATACCTAGATTTAACGCCGGTTTTGGACCGTATTCATTTTGAATCTATCTTAGAACGTCTGGTATTACCGCCATGGACGGAACACCATGTGTTTTAGTGTAGATTGAAGCAAAGACTGTACCCCAAATTTCACAATCCTCTACGTGCGGTGCAATCCCCATGGGTAAACAGTTTGTCAAAATCCTGTGTTTTCATGAGGTGTACTATCAGGAAATACTGCCTCTATTTGAGTCATTTTTTGTGCTAACCAGAACGGAATCTGTTCTCGTTTCGCTGGTAGTTTGCCAATGACTGACTGTATAGTCTGTGGTGTGATTTTATTTGTGTGTTCCCCTGATGAAGGGTGTGCTGTGGAATTCTTACAGCTGGTTGGACCGTTAATGTCCGCATGACATATTGAACCAATTGTCTATGTATTTTAATTATTTGTTTTAGCTGAGCTAATAATTCTACGTCTGACATCCTTTCAATGTCAGGATGTGGTGTATAGCTGGCTAGTACCGGCCATGTAGCTCCTGGTCTATCTAGTGGACCGAGCCTTGTAATGTGATTTTGATGTTGTAGGGCGCCATTAAACCAGAGCTGATGCTCTTGGTAAGTTAGTGGAATTTCAACGTCCTCGAAAGGAACGTATTCCGCTGGAGGTTCCTCTGCTTTGTAGTAGTGGAACTCGTGTGTTACTGCATTTGCTGCAGGAAATAGAATCCATGAATAGAATACCTCTGTCTGCCGATACTCATGTGCTTCTATAACAAAGATTACTTTACCACCTCTTGATGATACCCCATTTTCTATAAGTTTTATAGTTATGGTTTTCCTTATATTTGGCGGGATGATTACTACATCCGCGTCATTTTCATTAAACCCTGTAACGTCTAAACCCGGTTGGTTCGCATTTACTGCAGCTACACCGGTTGCGTTGTTGTTGCCATTTTCCGACATTGTTTATTGAAAGTTTGCAGAACAAGTTTCAAGGAAACAAAGATTAGAAATAGAGAGACGGGTGTTTTCAATAAAAGTATTTATTGAACAGTCTTATTTCTTAACCATAAGAAATGCACTGCTACAATTGAAATGCTAGTTAAGAAGTACGAGGCATATAATACGAATAGTATTATAAAATAGTACTGTGAAAGCATGATATGGTTTCTAAGCCATAAACATAGAATACATAAAATGCATTAAATACATACAGTGATAAAATGATGGCTAAAAGTACTAAACTGGTGCTTCTAACGTATGCCTACCCCAGTGTACCTAACCTAAGCCTAGTACGAGGGAGGAGTACGTGAGGAGTAGTTAAAGTTTTAGTATTTCTCTGCCAAGAATCTGTTCAATAATTCTCTAGGGGTTTAATCAGCTCCGTACATTGGTTTTAGTATGATAGAGGTCTTGTATCTCTCTGTCTCAGGACTCGATCTCCCAGCAACCCTCAAGGGTAGCCTGGAAACACTGGAGCTGGATTTCTCGGCAGGAGAAAAGACAGTGTCCTTTCAGTGCATCAGTTGGAGGGTCGGCTACCTTCAGCACTTGCATCAGCAGGGCATCGGGCAAGTAGTTAATCGATCTGTTCCGGAACCACTGTGTGTTTGACTGGGCAAATGTAGGCATATTTATACCTCTGAAGGTGCTGAGTCTGATGTAAGATTGGACATAATATTGTCACTAGTGCCTTAGTTCCTAGAAAACTCCCGGATTTCTTGGATACATCAGTATTCAAGCAGGGGGAGGTTCCTGACTGCTGAGGGCTGGTTTTACCACGAAATCAATGTGGATTCTCAGAGTTTAGTGGAAGTAGCCATGCCGTATTAGGGCTGTGCTGGCTATAACTAAATAAGGCAATGATTCTTTATGCCTGTATAAGGACTGGATGGTTTATACCAATATATGGGCATGAATCAGGAAAAGTTACACTAGGGTCCTAGATTCCCACATAACAGCACCAATCCCGGGCTTGTTTTTTCTGTCTCTGTGTTAGAAACCTTGCGTTGTGCTCTAAAGTAGAATAATGGTGCTATGCATCGCTATGTAAAAAACGTAATCCGTCTTTTGTGACTTCAAACTAAATTACAAAGTAAAGCATGCGATCTTGCGCAGGCACAGCCTTGTATTAACGTGTTGAGGAGAAATCTTCAGTTTCCGCAGCATGTCGTTTCAGCTTCAAGGCCCTACACCTTTTGATCAGTGTCTCTTCTGGGACAGCTGGCACGATTCCATCTCCCTCAGCCCTACACTTGCATATGGCTTCTGACCTGTTGTTGTGGCTCAGGCCTAGGAACCCGGAAGGGCTTACGGACTCCCATATGCCAGAGTTTTGTTTCTCTCTTTCTATTTATCACCGGGCTCGTGACACATGAGGGGTCCTCCTATGGTGGACGAGGCCAAGGCCTTCTTTGACGCACATCTGTGTCTCGTGCCCCATGGAGCTTCTTGTTGCCTAGATCCCCCGTGTTTTCATCCCTGTCCTCCTCGCCTGGGCCTCAATGCCGCCGGTGGCGCGCTCAAGGCATCTCTCCTCAAGACATCTACGACTGGTACGGGAAGCTGTCAAGCATGTTATTATGCTGAGCACGCTGTCATGGTTACGTAAAGCCGCCACATGCAGCTGTATCGGTATGTTCTTGTCTTTCGCTGCAGTTATTGCATATTACCGAACATGCTACTAAAGTTGTGTTATTTTTAATCTGACCTAGGATTAATTTAACTGTAATTTGTTTTTAACATTTTCAACGGGCCGGGGGGGCGGAGCTAGCCACAGAGAGTGATGGCTGCATCTTGAGCGAGCTCCTCTCAAACGCCCATAATGTCCTGCAAAATCCTACATAAAACAGGTGCTAAACAACGAGCAACGAGGGCGGCGGCTTGAGCTAACATCGGAAGCCTGAATTGTGTGAAGATCTGTTACCTGGCACCATGTGAAGCTGCCCGGAGACTATCGGCGATCCAAGGGCCTGGCTGGCGAAAGTGAAACTGAGGCCGCTGGTTGTGGTAGAAGTTGCAGCCGTGACGTAGCTACGCAACGTGGGCGAGGATTGCGGTCCGGACCGGAGTGACCGGCCTGTTGAGGCGAAGATACGGATTAAGTTATAAATTGTTGATGGACTGATCTCCGTACGCTGCAGGAGTGAGTGTAGACAACGTGTGATGCGCATCAGGACGGAGAAAACCCCAAGCGCGTCTACAACATAAGAAGTGGGGTCGCATGGTGGAAAAACCTAGTGCGGCACTCGCTGATCTGAGATGGCCGCTGCCTTCTGAAGAGCCAAATGCAATTAATGAACCACGCTGCACAACTTTAAAGACTTGCAGAGACACCACGGAATAACCATCGGGAGGAGGCACATGTGAGGCGTGCAGCAGTGGGGCCCAGCCGCTATCGGAAGACCGGGTGGAAGCAGCAGGTAGAGTGCGGCGAGTGCTGCGACGCCAAAACAAGTTAGAAGCATTTTTGCAGTGCGAGGTGAGCGGATAGGTGGGTGGACAGCACTCCAAGCCCTATGTACAAGGACAACTCCAAGACAGCACATCAAGAGAATAGCGGGGGCAGCGGTGTAGGAACCACAGTGGATGTTCTTGCTGGGGGAAGCAGCAGGAGCTTGACGGGCTGTGGGCCTCAAGATCAGTGTTGCCCCCCCAGTGAGGTGAGAGCCCGCGATAGCCCTCGAGGGACACTAGCTTGGAGTTGCACGGTGATAAAAAAAGAAAGGACCGCTGCATGAGGCCCCGTCTTCGGAGGGCCACAACAAGGTGATACATATACTCATCCGGGGGCCGGAGTGGTCGCTCCCAGTGCTCCCTGGCATGGACTGGTATCGTTATTGCAGCGCTTCTGTGTATTTTGCCTCCTCTGTGCCTCGTATTGCTCTGCCTGGCTGCCGCTTTGAATATAACGCGCATTGGCTTTGAATTGCACTTTTCAGCTGCTTAGCGCGTTGTCCCCAAGTGCTCTGTTGTGCTCCCCCCTCCTCCATTTTGTTGGTTGTTGTTCTCTTGGTAAGCCCGCCCCGCCTCCCAGCTGAGTCGCCCTCGCCCCTCCCCCTCCACTATCCATATATGACAGCAGTTCCCGCGCGCAGCGTTTACGCGCAGCGACCGCGCCCAATCCGCGCCGAAGGTGCGCCAAAGGTAAGCCCGTCTACGCCCGTCCGCGCCTGGACCGCGCCCAGCGCCAGACCCCCTGCCCCTCGCGCTGCCCAGCCCTCCCGCATTACCTACGATGCCGCAACCCTCCTAGCCCTTAACCCCGGTCGCGCTCCCAACTGCGTCCAAGCCGCCCCTGGACAAACCCATGGACCTTTCTCCTGCTTCTCCTGCAAATTCTGCGGCACCGACAACATCTCCGCTACGACCACACCACAGATCCCCGACCCCAACCACCTACAATGCATCCTTCTCAACACCCGATCAGTCCACAGGCACGCCATTGACCTATGGAACCTACTAGACACCACTTCTCCGGACATCGCCTTCCTTACGGAAACATGGATGAATGCTTCCTCCGCACCAGACATCACCATTGCCATCCCTGAAGACTATAAGATCACTCGCAAGGACTGCACCAGCCACACAGGAGGAGGAATCGCCATCGTCCATAAGAAATCAATCCGCATCTCAACCAGCTCTGACGCCAACCTCGCTAACTCCGAACACCTTCACTTCCAGATCCACATCGACCCCAAGACCACACTCAGAGGCACCCTCCTCTACAGACCACCAGGCCCACGCGCAAAATTCAGTGAAGACATCACGGACTTCATCACCCCACACGCGCTCCCCTCCAAAGACTACATCCTTCTGGGAGACCTCAACTTTCACCTCGAAAAGATCAACGATCGCAACACCGCCACCCTCGTGGACAACCTCGCCAACCTCGGACTTAAACAACTAGTCACTTCCCCCACCCACATCGCAGGTCACACACTCGACCCCATCTTCACATCCAGCAACCATGTCTCATTCAGCCACACTACGGACCTCCTCTGGACTGACCACAGCTGCGTTCACTTCACCTACAACAAACCAAAACCCAGCATCCACCTCCAACCTACCCTGCAAAGGAACTGGAACAAAATCACCACGGACCAAATCTCCGCATCGCTCCTTCAACACACCCCAGCCCCCTCTTCCAACGCTAATGAAGCCGCCGCCAACCTCACCCTAAGGTTATCCAACACCGCTGACACCTTAGCACCACTGAAAAAACGTCAAAACAAACCTGGCAGCAAGAAGGCCTCATGGTTCAACGATGATCTCAAGAAGTCCAAGAAACTCTGCCGCTCCCTTGAAAAGGCCTTTAAAAAAGACCCAACCACCAGCACCAAGGACGCCTTCAAAAACGCCACCCGCACTCACCACCAACTAATCCGAAAAGCCAAGAAAACAGCATTCAAGGATCGACTCGACAACAACGCTCACAACAGCAAGGAACTTTTCAACATCGTCAAGGAATTTTCCAATCCCTCGGCCAACTCCAACGACATCACCCCCTCTCAAACCCTCTGCGACTCCCTAGCCTCATTCTTCTACAACAAGATTGCAGACATCCACAACAGCTTTGACAACCAACCCGGAAACCAACCCACCCTACCATCTGCTGATCATCATCCCCCCGTGAACACCCTTAACGTCTGGAGCCCAATCTCCACTGAGGACACCATCCGCCTGATGAATTCCATCCACTCAGGATCCCCCACAGACCCATGCCCTCACCACATCTTCAACAAAGCTGACTCCGCCATAGCACCGCACCTCCGAGACGTCATCAACTGCTCCTTCAACTCCGCCACCTTCCCGGAAGACTGGAAACACGCTGAACTCACCGCCCTTCTGAAAAAACCCACAGCGGACCCCACCGAACTCAAAAATTACCGCCCCATCTCGCTTCTTCCATTCCCGGCCAAAGTCATCGAGAAAGCTGTCAACAACCAGCTCGCCGCCTTCCTCGAAGCCAACAAATCCCTCGACCCCTCACAATCTGGCTTTCGAGCAAAACACAGCACTGAGACCGCCCTCATCGCAGCAACAGACGACATCCGAACTCTACTGGACAATGGAGACACAGTCGCCCTCATCCTCCTCGACCTCTCTGCAGCATTCGACACAGTCTGCCACAGCACCCTTTTACAACGCCTCAATAACATCGGAATCCAAGGAAAAGCACTTAAATGGATCACCTCGTTCCTCACCGGAAGAACCCAGAGAGTCCGCCTTCCACCATTCAAGTCCGAGGCCTCTGAAGTCATCTGCGGCGTACCACAAGGACCCTCACTCAGTCCCACCCTCTTCAACGTATACATGAGCCCCCTCGCGGCCATCGCACGCCAACACAACCTCAACATCATCTCGTACGCGGATGACACCCAACTGATCCTTTCCCTCACCAATGACCCCAGCACCGCCAAAACCAACCTACATGAAGGAATGAAAGAAGTTGCCGAATGGATGAAACAAAGCCGTCTGAAACTGAACTCAGACAAAACAGAAGTCCTCATCTTAGGTACATCCCCCTCTGCATGGGACGACTCCTGGTGGCCGGAAGCCCTCGGAAAAGCACCCATCCCGACTGACCACGCACGAAACCTAGGCGTCATCCTGGATTCTTCACTCTCAATGAACAGACAAGTCAGCGCCGTATCCTCCTCCTGCTTCAACATTCTTCGCATGCTCAGAAAAACATTTCGCTGGATCCCCTCCGAAACAAGGAAAATAGTCACCCACGCTCTGGTCACGAGCCGACTGGACTACGGAAACACCCTCTACGCAGGTACTACCGCAAAACTCCAGAAGAAACTCCAACGAATCCAAAACGCCTCAGCCAGACTCATATTAGACATCCCACGCAACGATCACATCTCTGGTCACCTTAAAGACCTCCACTGGCTACCCGTCAATAAGAGGATCACTTTCCGACTGCTTACCCACGCACACAAATCACTCTACGACATCGGTCCAGAATGCCTCAACTCACGACTGTCCTTCTACACCCCCTCCCGCCAACTACGTTCTTCCAGCCAAGCCCTCGCCACTGTACCTCGCATCAACAAGACCACCATGGGAGGCAGATCCTTTTCATACCTGGCTGCTAAAACATGGAACTCTCTCCCCGCTTACCTCCGCCTTACCCAGAACCACCTAGCATTCAGAAAGCAACTTAAAACGTGGATATTTGACAAGTAATTCTCCTCCCCTTCCTAAGCGCCTTGAAACCCTCCGGGTATGTAGTGCGCTATATAAATCCTTTGACTTGACTGACTTGACTTGACTAGTGCCAAGTCCACAGGACGCGCGGAGGCCGAATAATACAAAAACTGGCCGCTGAGCCGCAAAAGCGTGAAGCCTGAGTTGGACGCGGGCCGATATACATAGGTGGCTCACCTGCAATCCTCCATTAAGCAAGAGATCCGAGTGCTGTGCCTGAAGGGACGTCTTTAAGTGGCAGACGCTGCTGAATATGGTGCCGGCCACACAGTGAAAAAATGCGCACCGAATAAACTCCCTAGGGCCACAGAAGATTCTGGCGGGACTAGTTGTAGTGCTGGTGCTCTTTAAGTGCCGCCACCCTCAACGTGAATGCTGCGGAACAAACAAGACACGAAAAGACATACCCTACAACATTATGGGTAAGACGGATCGGACCCAATCCAAACTCACCTTCGAACAGGCAAAAAAACAACCTGATCATGGCGCGGATGAACAGTCCAGCCCGAACTGCCAAGCCATGCCTTCCCTGGACCGGAAACAAGCTTCCTAGGACCGGTTTCTGGCATTTCAGCCGTCTTCAGCCAGGCTTGCTTGAATCGAGTGGCAAAGTGAGCAAGGGACTCACGTCTGAGCATACCCTGCCAACTAATGGCGAACAAAGCGGTACAAAAGGGGGTGGTGATGGACAGAGCATCTGAACCAATCAAACACTCACACCCAGTCAACAGATCTGGGTTTAATCCATCACCGTTCTTTAGCCCACTCTGCCACCCCAGTTCAGACATGGCAATATGCAAATCAGTCTGAACCTGTGCCCGGGGTAATGTATGACATTGTTCTACATTCTGTTCACAACTGTTGTTTTTGCAATTGTCACCCGAGTGGGACGGGTATGCTCAGACGTGAGCCCCGTGCTATCCACACCACTGGAGTCAAGCAATCAGGCTGATGACGGCTGATAGCCAGAAAACGGTCCTAGGATGCTTGATTCCGGTCCAGGGAAGACATGGCTTGGCAGTGCGGGCTGGACTGTTCCCATGAGGCACAGGGTCAAGGCTGATTTGCATATGGCCATGTCTGAACTGGGGTGGTGTGGAGTGCAAAACAACTATGGATTTAGGCCCAGATCTCTGTACTGGGGTGAATGTATGACATTGTTCTGCATTCTGTCCATCAACTGTTGTTTTTGCATTTGTCATCCCGAGTGGGACGGGTATGCTCAGACGTGAGTCCCGTGCTCTCCTCACCACTGGAGTCAAGCTATCCTGGCTGATGACGGCTGATAGCCAGAAACCGGTCCTAGGATGCTTGATTGCGGTCCAGGGAAGACATGGCTTGGCAGTTCGGGCTGGACTGTTCCCATGAGGCACAGGGGCAAGGCTGATGTGCATATGCCCATGCCTGAACTGGGGTGGGGTGGAGTGCAAAAAAACGATGGATTTAGGCCCAGATCTCTGTACTGGAGGGAATGTATGACATTGTTCTGCATTCTGTCCATCAACTGTTGTTTTTGCATTTGTCACCCCGAGTGGGGCGGGTATGCTCATACGTGAGTCCTGTGCTCTCCACACCACTGGAGTCAAGCTATCCTGGCTGATGACGGCTGATAGCCAGAAACCGGTCCTAGGATGCTTGATTCCGGTCCAGGGAAGACATGGCTTAGCAGTTCGGGCTGGACTGTTCCCATGAAGCACAGGGTCAAGGCTGATTTGCATATGGTCATGTCTGAACTGGGGTGGTGTGGAGAGCAAACAAACTATGGATTTAGGCCTAGATCTCTGTACTGGGGTGAATGTATGACATTGTTCTGCATTCTGTTCATCAACTGTTGTTTTTGCATTTGTCACCCCGAGTGGGACGGGTATGCTCAGACGTGAGTCCTGTGCTCTCCACACCACTGGAGTCAAGCTATCCTGGCTGATGACGGCTGATAGCCAGAAACTGGTCCTAGGATGCTTGATTTCGGTCCAGGGAAGACATGGCTTAGCAGTTCGGGCTGGACTGTTCCCATGAGGCACAGGGTCAAGGCTGATTTGCATATGGCCATGTCTGAACTGGGGTGGTGTGGAGTGCAAAAAAACTATGGATTTAGGCCCAGATCTCTGTACTGGGGTGAATGTATGACATTGTTCTGCTTTTTGTCCATCAACTGTTGTTTTTGCATCTATCAACAATATGCAGCAGATAAAGTAAAATACAAATCATACAAGGAAAATTAACAATCCCAGGCAGTATGTGACAAAAGCAATATGAAGAAAAAGTTCAGGCAAAAGTTATAAAAATAATATACATTTTAATTATTTCAATAGATGATATTAGAATTTAAAAACATCAGTTACTGACTTTCATTTATACATTTAAAATTGATTACACAATCCACAATTTGATGCATATAAAGATGGTATCTTTGACGCTCGTTTCGACACAGGCAGTGTCTTCGTTAGGAAATAACCATCAAACACTACAATTTCTGGAATCCAAGGAAGCTCAAGTGGGTAGCTTTAAAGCGAAATCTTGCTATGATGTATAGCACTTCAGAGATGTAGTTAGGTATTTAGAACAGGGCACTCATGTTAGGAGGACACTTATCCGTTCTGTTTACAGCCAGATGCTGAACGTGTAAAGATTTGTTACACGAACAAGAAATCTAATATGTTTGTCACTTGAGCGCATGCAGATATATGCGGAAGTTGGTGACGATCTCACAAGAGTGTAGTTGTGGCAAAGGCACACTGGTATATTTATTGGTCAAACCGCATGCAGATGAAATGCGAAAATAAATAGCAGTCCCGTGAGTAACAGTCCCGTGAGGATGCAGGGTGACAAGAGAGGGACGCTGAGATTAAATCCTGATATAAGTGTGCACTCTGTAGGGGTCATTAAAGCCTCGTTGAGTCCGTCGGTGCATGGTTGGTGCCGATTTGATTAAAAGACAAATCACGGAGGCGTGGCCAAGATGGCGGCCTGAGAGGACGCGTTTTACTGAGGCTCCTCGTCCTAATCCCCTAACCGTGCTTAAAAGCATACCTTCTCGCCCTCTAAGCTTCTCACCGACTGCCGGTGGAAAGCGAGATACCGGCTGGGGGCCCAGAAGCCGTAGCAAACGCCAAGTGAAGAGGCACGACCCACGCGGCGGCAGCGGCGGCCGTCCCCGGCCGGAGACGAGACCGCGGCGGCCCGGCCCACGGGGCGATAGTGGAGGAGGGGCCCCCCGTGGCAGCTAGGCAGCCAGCCCAACACGGCGAAGCAATCCCCCGCCCGCGAAGAGAAGGACGTTCGGCGCGGGGCTGCAGTACAGCAGAGCACAGCTCGGGACGCGGGGTGCTGGACCGGGCGGTGGGAGGAGCTACCGAGGCCCCGGCTTGGGCCTACTCGGCGGAAGTAGCGGCCACGGATGGAGACTGAGGCTGATGCACTCGGAGGTGAGGAGCGGGACGAGGCAGACCGAGGCAGACCTAAGGGGCAGCAACTCGGGGGGCGGACACTCGAGCCCCCGGCGCTAAACGGACCGGGCCTGTTCTACTAAGGCCCTGCATCGCGCGGCCGCGTTCTTGGAGGCGGCACCACGAGGCCTCGCCCGGACAGGGTCTAACCCAGAGCAAAGAGGACTCACCTGAGAAGGCCCGCAACGAAGGCGGGCTCTGGGGCTGAGGGAGAGAGATCGGGGGGCAACAGGCGAGCCCCCGGTGATTATCGGCAACCTGAGAGGCTAGCGACAGGAGGAGTGGGGCCTGACAGCCGGAGAGGACGAGTGGCGGCTGGCGGGAAGGCATGGCGCGACAAGGGGGACGGACCCTGGGGGTGAAACTCGGGGGGCTAACATTCGAGCACCCGGCGGACCGCGTCTCCGGGAGTAGGCACTCGGGCCCCCGGCGTGCCGTTGACCAGGGCCCAAGCACTGAGACCCCTCTACACATGGCCGCACCACCACGGGTGGCCTCGCAACGCTGACCCCGGCCTAGCAGCAACACTGCATCTACAAGTCCTCCCCCGGGTGGCTGAAAGAAGGCCCTTGAGAACCACCAGCAGGGCGTCGGAGAGAGGGCCCGTAGAGCAACAAAGGACGGACCCCAACGCCGAGGGCTTAAGCTCGGGGGGCATAGGATGGGCCCCTGGGGATCTGCGGTGGCCTGGTGTGGGTGCGGCAACTGCCCAGCGGGCAAGACGAGATTGATGGCGTATCAAAGAGGATAATCTGCCTGAGTAGCCACAGGATAGCATGGTCAAGGAACCTGGGCCAGTGGGCACGCGGCACTCACCACAGCGCAGTGCAACCCGCAGGCATAGCTCCTCACCCCCTCATAGACCCGCCATTGATTGGGGACTCACTGGGGAACGCAGCAGGACAAGGGGATGGCCAGACCCACAGGGGAATAGAACATGTCTTCCACTTGCCACAGAGGGGGCCGCACCATCCCGGAAATGCTGGCCAAAGGAACTTCCAAGACGGACAAAAGCCCTGACAAGCCGGCACAGGCGATTCCGCCTAAAGGAAAGGACCGCGTTGAAGGGGAGGCCCCGGCAACTAAGGCATTTATGGAGGCCCTATTCACCTCTCGCAAGGAAGACATTCAAACCCTCAGACAAGATATGGCGGGAGACTACAAGGAACTGCGCTGCGACGTCGACGACCTTGGTGAACGGGTGGCAGCGACCGAGCTCTCTGGGCAGGCTAGAAGCGTAGAGGTAGAACTCTTGCAACAGGAAATCATCAGACTCAATGAGCAACAAATGGACCTACAAACCCACACAGAAGACCTTGGGAACCGCTCAAGACGCAACAACATACGGGTCCGCAAAGTGCCGTCTAAAGCAGAAGGGGAAGACGTGGCGGCGTATCTGCAGAGTTTATTCCGAGCGGTGCTGGACAAGAGCGAGGACTTTGTGATCCGCATTGACAGAGCCCACCGGGTGGGCCTAGCTCGCCGGGCGCCGGCTCCCCCTCCGGACATCCTGGCCTTCCTGCCCGACTACCCCCTCAAAGAACGGATTCCTGAAGGCGGCACGCCTAAAGCAACCTCTTCGATTTCAGGGTCACACGGTGGAGCTATTTCAAGACTTGTCGGCAATCACCTTGCAGAAGCAACGGGCGTTCAAAGTGGCTACCACCTTCCTACGTGACAAGGGGGTCCCATATTCATGGGGGCACCCCTTTCGGCTAATTTTCAAATGGAACGGGGCCCTGCACCAGCTTAGGTCCCTGCCAGACACCTGCGCCTTGCTGGGCATTCCACGTGAGGGGGACACGCCGGACGACGACATCGAGGGACGGTCCTCCGGGGCCCAGTCCGGATCCCCGCGGACGACCAGTGATGGTTGGCAGAAGGTGCGACGTAGACGCTCCTCCAGGAAAGGCCTCAAACCGAATCCCGAGACTGTGGCACAGGAACAAGCCGCGGCGATCCAAGAGGTCTCCAAAGACACCAACGCCAACTCATGAGTGGATTGAGGCGAGGGTGTTATCCGGTTAAGTTGCAGCACCACGGTGGGGGGGCGGGATGGGGGGCCTCGGGCCACCATTGTTACGCTTTCCCTACACTTGACACTCTACCACAGGCCTGGACTGACGTTGTATAGGCCTGGGACAATGTTCACCAGTTGGGGTTTCACGTTTGGGGATGGGGTGGGAAGGGAGGGGGAGGAGGGAGCGGGATGGGGGATGGAGTCGGGGGTGGGCTCCGGTGTGTTCAATTCACTCAGGCAGCGAGAACAGGAGTGTGGGGCAGCTTCGGAACGGGACAGCGGAAGAGAGAGATAAGGTACATACCTCCTCATGGCTGATGAGTCTATTCAGGTTCTTACTCTAAATGTTAAAGGGTTCAATAACCCAATCAAGAGAAGGGCAGTACTCTCCTATTTGGAGAACTCCGGATGGAGGTTACCCCAGCGGCCGTGTCAGACCACGATGCGGTAGTAATGCGCTTACAGGTCCCGCGTATGCACTCACATAAGGGTAAATGGCGCCTCAGAGAGAATCTTCTTTCCCGCAAAGGGGTCAATCAGCAACTTTCCCAGAGCATCACGGATTATTTAAGCCAGAACGACACAGGGGAGGTGGTCATGACAGCGGTCTGGGGGGCACTCAAGGCGGTCATCAGAGGGGAGCAAATAGCGATCTCGGCTGCGGACAATAGGGAACGGAAGGAACGATGCCAGGAGCTGACAGCACAGGTGCTGGAGTTGGAGAGGGTGCACAGCCGGACGGGGGCCCCTAGGATCTGGCGCAAGTTGAAGGCAGCCAGAGAGCAACTTGCGAGCCTCGATCTAGATCGGTCAGAATATACAGCATTGCGCCTCAAGCACACGTACTACGTGGGGGGGGATAAGACAGGCCGCCTGCTGGCCAGTAAACTTAAAGCAAAAATCGTCCGGTCTAAGATGCCAGTCATTCACGAGGAAGGTGGTGGGGAGCTCCGGGAGGACGATCGTATTGCGGAGGCATTCAGGTCATTCTACGCCAAACTTTACAAGGCTGATCCGGCTTCGGATGCTGGGGCGGGCACAGCATATCTAGACGAAGCTAAGGTAACAGCCCTTCTTAACGAGGCAAACGCCCAGGCTCTGGATGCCCCCATACGATTGGAAGAAGTGATCTCAGCTATTGCACGTCTCAAACCGCTTAAAGCGCCAGGCCCGGATGGATTTTCCGTGGGCTTTTATAAATCCTTCTGCCCCCTCCTAGCCCCCGTACTGACGAAACTATTCAACTCTTTTCAGGGTGTAGGATCTCAAGCAATCTATCACGTAAACTAGATGGTACAACAAGTTTATCTGCCCTTCACCACACAAACGTAAGTAAGCTTCAAATTCATTGGCTACAAATTGTGGACCATTATCAGTGGTGATGGTCTCTGGAAAACCTTCTCTGTGAAATAGTTCATCACAAAAATTGACAATATTAGAAGCTTTAATCTCCTTCACGAACGCCACTTCAGGCCACTTACTATAATAATCCATTAAAACAATGGCGAATTTCCCAACAATGTTGCCAAAACTGAACGGACCACAAATGTCCATTGCTAATCTCTGCCATGGTTTATCAGGAAATGTAACAGAACTGATTTGGGATTCTTGAGAAACATGAGATTTATCACTACATGTGCATGCAGGACAATTTCTGACACGTCTTTCCACATCTTTATCCATACCCGGCCACCAAAAATCACAACGGCACCTTCTTTTCATTCCGGACATTCCCGAATGTCCTACATGAACAAGATCAAGCAATCTATCACGTAAACTAGATGGTACAACAAGTTTATCTGCCCTTCTGACTATTCCTGTTTCTATGTTATAAGAAAGTTCTGGCCACACAGTTTTATATTCAGATAACTCACAATCACTCCATGAGAAATTTTTGCATGGTGAAGTTAATCGTACAATTACTTCCTTCAAAATATGGTCATCTTCGACCGCTTTTTTCCATTCTATTTCATCAATGACACCACTACACACCTCTTGAATGGAAGCTACTGACCATTCCTCATCTTGGTCAGGTGTGGAATCTTCACTACAGATAGAAAGACGGGATAAACAATCCGCATTAACATTTTTAATGCCTGGTACATACTTCATAGAAAAATCATACTCTTGTAGTTTATAAATCCACTTCGCAATTCTGGGAGTAGCTTTCCTGGGAGTACCTTTCCACCTTCTTAAAGGCCGTTCTGCTGGTAATAAGGTAACCCCTGCTTGGATGCTTAATGCCTCTAGCCCTGTTCTTAAAAAGAGCCTGGGTGACAGAATGCGTGTGTATCAACAGAAATATGTGGATAGGCACAACAGTAGAATTAAGAGGATGGAGAGACCTTTTCTTATTGGCGATATTGTGAGATCATCCCGTTTTGGTTTGTCTAAGGATGGTTCTTCTAAATGGTCTCATCCAAAAAGGGTGTTGAGAGTTATGGGAAATTGTGTTCTGTTGGATGATGGTCGCAAGTGGAATTTGTGTAATGTTGTTTTATGCAATGAATTAGAACGGATCGATCCCGCAAGAGATGCTGGAGGCAGACATTATAGTCCTGCCGAAACCAGGCAAGGACGCTGTAACGGCGTGGGTCCGCCGTATGAACTTATTGTTGACAAAGAGACTGTTCCCCAACTCTCACCTACCTCCTCCCCCTCTTTCTGTTCCTTACAGAACACCGAAGCTGAATGGCAAGAGCAGGAATTCAATAACTTGGACTGGCCCTTTAATTCTGAGACCACTGATGAGTGGGCGGGGCTACAACCTGACGTAGAGACGTCTTATACCGGCAAACGAGAGAATCAGGTGTGCTTGTTCACCCGGAGGGAGAGAGTTGAAGACAGGAGAGACGAGGAGCGGAAGGACGGTGGAGACGGAGAAAGACGAGAGTGCGAGGAGGAATCTGGAATCGAAGGACGAATTGCGGAGGACGAACGACATAAGCCAGGAGGCCAACGACCCCACGCGTCACCCAGCCATACACCCGGGGGAGGTGTATGGCTCAACCAGGTACGACACAGGATCAAGGGTTGGGTTGTACGTAAGGGCAGTTCCAGCGTGTAACCTGGGTATCCCCGTGTCCCGGTAATACCCTATGCCGAGCACTTACCCTCACATTTCCACGGTTTTGTAAAGTAGTGCACCAATTGGGATTTCCTCACTCCCCTTCCCTGAGATAAGAGCACCGAAGTGAATAGTACCCTGACATCATGTTCTCTCTTCTTGTTTCACTCCGAGAGTCAAAACGGAAGTGGATGAAGTGTTGCATCGCCGGAGCAGGGAGAGACCTCGTCGAGACGAACTCCCCAAAACCCGGAGGTCCGACAGAAGCCATTCCCCACGTCGAACATTGACAAGAAAGAAAACTTGTACTGATTCTTTGTTTAAAACAATAAATACCACGTCAACTAAGACCCGTTGGTTGCCAATTCCTTCTGAGCCCATTACAGTGGTGGAGAATGCGGGCACTTTAACCATCTCTGCAGAAAAGATGAAAACCGCTGTTGATCAATTGGTAAAAGGCCAGGAGAGACTAGAGTGGGTGATAGAAAAACACCTAACCTCAGCAGAAGCGGATAGAGAAATATTGAAAAAAATCGTTAGAAGGAAAGACCGGACAAATATGGGTAGACCCCATGAGCAGGTCAACCACAACCGAAAGACCCATAACTCAGGGTGCCCCCGGAATTTCATTACAAAAATACCAAGCAGGAGAAGATCCCGATTCCTTTTTGTTAAATTTTGAGAGCCGCTAGAGCATGCGGCTGGCCCGTAGCTAAATGGCCGTTTTTTAAGCTCCTCTGCTGGGGAGCGAAGCTCAGGCTGCATACCAAGTAGCAAACCCTACAGGAGATACACCGTATGCAGATATCAAAAGGATCATCCTAGATCACTTGGGGTTAGACCCTGAAGCCTACAGACTGAGATTTCGGAGAGAAAAAGGCACTACTACGGAGAATCCAAAAACATTGTTTGTAAGACTAAAAATGGCCGCTGATAAATGGCTGACCCCCGCAACTAGTAGCAAGGAAGAAACACTCGATCGGATATATTTAGAACAATTCCTCGAGGCCCTCCCCTATGCCTCTCAAAGGTGGCTTCGGCAACATCATAACCTTACTACCACTCAGGCCGTAGAAATGGCATCCTCTTTTGCTAGAGCCCAACCAAAGAATACTAACTGGGAAACAGATAAACTCAAACTCGCACACAGACCGGAATTTTTTTTTTCTAAAGGAAAAGAACCTCCCCGACCCCACACATGGAGGACGGAACATGGCGGAACGTCGGGACCGCAATGCTTTGACTGTGGTGCGTGGGGCCACATAGCTCGACTTTGCCCCAAAAGAAGAAGTACCGAAGAACCAATGGAGGTTGGATACCTCCCAAAAGCGGTTCTATATTCGGCTGAGATGGGGAGCTCTTTTAGAGTAAGTGTGAAAGTAAATGGCTCTGATGTTCATGCTTTATTAGATTCCGGCTATCGCCAGTCGGTTATACAGTCACAACATGTACACTCCTCTCAATACATTCCCCGAGGGAAAGTTAACATTAGGTGCGTACATGGAGACGTTAAACCCTATCCCATTGCCAACGTCCCTATAGTACCTATCTCAGGAATGCCCCATTCTATAAAGGTGGGGGTACTATCCTCTCTACCAGAAGATCTCATTATCGGCACCGATAACCCTGGGTTCCTACGTATGTTTAGAGAGTCAGTAGATACCAAAGCCCCCATAAAAAAATCATACAAGCGTCACTCAGATCTAGAAGGTGGGAGTCCTCAGACCTCGTTTGTGCTGCGATTCTCCAAACTCTCAGAAAATGCCATGACTCCGACACGTGGCTCTACACGAGCAGCAGGATTTGATCTGTACAGTGCGTACGGATATGAAATTCCGGCGAGAGGAAAGGCAAAAATAAAGACGGACATTCAGATGGCGGTACCCATAGGCTGCTACGGAAGGATAGCTCCCCGCTCTGGTCTTGCCTCCAAACATTTCACTGATGTGGGAGCTGGGGTGATCGATGAGGATTATAGAGGCAATGTAGGAATACTCCTGTTTAACTTAGGAGAGGAGGCTTTTGTTGTACAGAAAGGTGATCGCGTAGCCCAATTAATTTGCGAACAAATAGCCTACCCGTTGCTAGAAGAAGTTGAGCGCCTGGATCATACTTAACGCGGTTCGAAAAGGTTCGGGTCTTCAGACCGAACCAACAGACCCGTACCAGCCTTGCTCTCTCAAGACCCCTGGATACTTGACAGGAGTTTTAGATTTGCACAAGCGAATGACTCCACGTTGTTCAATGCCTGGGAACAGGCACAACAGGCACCTGCTAACGATGATAATTATCCCAGATTTCTTATACAAGGCAACCTACTCTACAGAGTAGGAAAACTACACGATTCGCCACAACTTCTGGTACCTGTGTCGTTTCGTGACCAAGTACTTTTCTTTGCACACAGCCATCTCATAGCTGGTCATGCAGGTGCAGAGAAAACTACCCAAAGTATTATTAAACATTTCTTCTGGCCAGGAATATATAAAGATACTTCGGAGTACTGTAGAAAATGCGAAATTTGTCAAAAAGGAACATGACTAAACCTCCTTCAGTGCCGCTCCAGCCGTTGCCCATTATTGGCAATCCGTTCGAGAGTGTCGGCATGGATCTTATTGGACCACTACCAAGAACAAGAAAAGGGTTCCAACATGTTTTGGTAGTGGTCGATTATGCCACTAGATTTCCAGAAGCATTCCCCCTCACATCCGCGAATTCAAAACAGGTGGGGGAGAAAATGGTGGAATTGTTCAGTAGGGTGGGATTCCCTAAAGAAATATTAACCGATCAGGGCACTCCATTTGTATAGAAACTAATGAAAGACATTTGTAAAACACTGAATATTCACCAGATCCGTACTTCCGTCTATCACCCTCAAACGGACGGTCTGGTAGAACGTTATAACAGGACATTGAAAACAACTCTCAGAAAGATGATGGAGGTCAGTGGAGAGGACTGGGACAAAATGCTTCCACTGGCGCTGTACGCCATTAGAGCACAAAAGCAAAGCAGTTTAGGCATATCACCTTTTGAATTGTTGTACGGGAGACAGCCACACTCCCTTCTAGAGATGACTAAGGACGCGTGGGAGAATGAGTTCCCTCAGGAAACAGCTTCAACTCTTGACTACGCAAAAAATCTCCGGTCCTAAATTGGTAAATTGAGAGACCTGGCGTATACACACCTAGAAGCGAGTCAAAATCGTCAAAAAGTGGCTTATAATTGGGGAAAAAAATGGAGACACCTGCAGGTCGATGAATGGGCTTTGGTTCGTTGCCTTCGTCCACGCAGAAATTTAAAGCTGAATGGATGGGCCCATATAAAGTATTGGCAAAAGTGGGTAGCACCAGCTATACTCTACAGATTGCTAATAACAAACAGCAGACCTATCACATTAATATCCTGAAGAAATGGTTGGGCCCTGTGCCGTCCGATGTACATCTAACGGACGCTCAATCTCCTGCCTCTTCAACCAGAGAACAACTCCTTCTTAATGACGAATTAACTTCGCTACAGTTGCAAGATCTTCAGAAGACGTTGAAGAGCCATGATAAAATTGTTTCAAATATACTGGGCAGGACGTCTATGGCTGAGCACTGCATAGTGACCCCCCCCAACAAAAAAGTGAGGATCCGTCCATATAGGATCCCTGAGTCACGGCGGTCGGCCATTAATAATGAAGTTCAGGAAATGCTTAATCTAGGGGTGATTCAACCTTCGTGCAGTGACTGGTCTAGTCCCATAGTTATGGTTCCTAAACCTGACGGCAGCCGCCGTTTCTGCATGGACTTTAGGGCTCTTAATGAAATTTCTCTTTTTGACGCTTACCCAATTCCCAGGGTTGAAGAACTTATTGAGAAATTGGGAGATTCAAAATTCATTACCACCCTTGACTTAACTAAAGGGTATTGGCAGTTTCCACTCAGGCCCGAGGACCGCAAAAAGACTGCTTTTTCCACTGCGGAGGGACACTTCGAGTTTACTGTTCTGCCCTTTGGGCTGCACGGGGCACCTGCTACTTTCCAGCGCCTGATGAACAATGTTTTGGCTGGTTTATCAGATTTTACGTCCCCCTATCTCGACGACATTGTCGTTTACAGCCCTGACTGGTCTACACATGTGGCGCACTTGAATGCTGCCTTTTCCGCACTTGAATCGGCTGGTCTGACTATAAACGCGAATAAATCGAAGACTGCCTTTCATAAAGTAAAGTACTTGGGGTACATTCTGGGACACGGACTCATCGAGCCCCAAATTGAGAAAGTGAGGGCCATCGCAGATACCTAATGTCCCACCACCCGGAGAGAGATGCGTGCGTTTTTGGGGTTGGTCGGGTACTATAGACGATTTATACCTCAGTTTGCTCACCTGGCAGCCCCCCTAACTGACTCTCTGAAATCCGTGGGGAAGTCCTCTACGCCTGTCAAAGCAACAGGGAGTATGCTTGAGGCGTTCCGTAAATTGAAGTCTATCATCACATCAGCCCCGGTCCTTTCTTCCCCTGACTTCTCCCGTTCTTTTTCATTGCATACGGACGCTTCCGACTATGACATAGGGGCAGTACTATCTCAAACTGACCTTGATGGACATGACCACCCTATCATATATGTCAGTCAGAAACTGTTCCCTCGGGAACTCAAGTACGCAACTGTGGAGAAGGAATGCTTAGCAATTAAGTGGGCTATTGAAAAACTGTCGTACTATCTTGAAGGGCGACACTTTGACTTATATACTGACCATGCTCCCCTCCTATGGATGGCACGCAACAGATCCAACAATGCAAGAGTGTTACGGTGGTTTTTTACTTTACAACCCTATACATTTACTGTTCATCATCGGAAGGGTTCCGAGAATGTGGGAGACGATTTTTTGTCCCGTCACCCACTCACCGATCGTGAGTGTTCTGAGGGGGAGGTGTGTAACTGCGTGGGTCCGCCGTATGAACTTATTGTTGACAAAGAGACTGTTCCCCAACTCTCACCTACCTCCTCCCCCTCTTTCTGTTCCTTACAGAACACCAAAGCTGAATGGCAAGAGCAGGAATTCAATAACTTGGACTGGCCCTTTAATTCTGAGACCACTGATGAGTGGGCAGGGCTACAACCTGACGTAGAGAAGTCTTATACCGGCAAACAAGAGAATCAGGTGTGACCCGCCAGGCCTGCAGAGGCTCGCTACAACTGGGAGGATTGTCCATGCAAATGGCGCTCCCATATCTAGGGTTCGAACTGACGCCCACTACAGCTCAGACAGTCGAACTGAACTACACCAAGCTTCTCACGCCCCTCCGAGGGGATATTCTGAGATGGCGACAGCAGCCGCTCTCCTGGTGGGGCCGGGTGGCCGATGTCAAAATGTCCCTGCTGCCAAAAGGGCTATACCTCTTTCAGACCATCCCAGTCTCCCCGCCTATAGGTATGATTAAAAAACTGCAAGACACTATACAGCAGTACATCTGGGTCTAGGATGCAGTGTGACCTGTTCACATGGGTTCCCGCTGAGCGAGGGAGGGCTGGGTGTACCTGACCTGCAGCGATACTTTCAAGCAACGCAGCTGCGATACCTCTTAGAATAGTCCAGGCCGACTTCGGAGAAGCGCTGGGTGTTTCAAGACAGGGCAATGGCGGGAATGCCGCTCTGGAGAATGCCATTCCTGGCGGGCCCAGATAGACCGACATACATCAAAAAGTCACCCATCACCAGGACTCTCCTCCAAGTTTGGGACGCGGTGGCGGTAGCCAGAGACCTTACGTCCTTTCCGTCGCCGATGACGCCCCTATTTGACAACCCGGCGTTCCCGCCCGGGATGGTTCCCGGTTCCTTCCCGCAATGGCGACAGACGGAGTGTAACTCGGCCGGACACTTGTTTGATCTGCAGGGCTTTATGTCACTGGAGGCTATAAGAGATGGGTACACCATTGACAAGCCGCAAAACTTCCAATACTTTCAGCTACGACACTGGCTCGCCCATAATGATACAATCCCACATGTGGGCTGCTTTCTCAAGCCTTACGAGAAGTGGCTCCTGGCCAAGTCCACGGATAAGCGGGTGATCACGGAACTGCATAAGCTGTTGACCCCCCCCCCACGCCAGTGACTAGATCTACGGGGCAGAAACATTGGGAACGAGAGCTAGGACGTGCGCTCTCGGACAAGGAATGGCAGGACCTCTTCTACCGGGCGCACCACACAGCTCGCAACGTGGCCAGTCGGGAATCAGCGGTCAAGGTGGCATATTATTGGCACTTGACCCCGGAGAGGCTACACCAGAGCAACCCTAGTCGTGATCTCATGTGCTGGAGGGGAAGCGGGCACATAGGGACCATGCTTCACCTGTTATGGGCATGCCCAGGGGTGCAGGAATACTGGGAGGAGGTCCTCCGGGACATAGACAAGTATTTTGAGACAGAGATTCCCCGCTTCCCCTCGTATGCGATCCTGGGCCTGCCTAACAAACTCACTTTCCCACTTAAGTCCATACGAGGGAGACAAATGGGGCTGGTGATGGGGGCAGCGACACAACATATCCTCTCACTTTGGGGCACTTCACAGAAGCCCACGCACACAGGGTGGCTCCATCGGCTATGGTATATAATGGGGATGGAGTGAATACAAGCTTCTCTTACACAAACTTCGGACACCTTTAGAGAAACTTGGTCACCTCTGGTTTCCCTGTTGTCCCACGAATTTCACGAGCTTACATGCCCAAAATATCTCAGAGTCCTCATACTGGTAGATGAGTTCCACAAAACACCAGGAGACGAGAAACGGAAGGTATGAAAGGGGTCTATTCGAACACCATGCGGCTGCACAGCGGAACACACCGGAGGGGGTGGGAAGGGGGAGGGGGGAAGTTCAAGGAAGGGGGCAGTTGGGGTTAGGGAGGATTTTGAAAGGGGGTTTGATACAAGAGCTCCAATATACATTATTTTTAAGGGTATTATCCTCACCAGCATACACGGACACATGGCATTCATTCCCAGAGATCAGACTCCTGATGCTAGATCGGACACATGGGGCGACAGAAGCATTTTGTGTTGTGATTGTCCAAAGGTTGCAATGTTTTGTCTAAATGAAAATAAAAATAAATTTGATTTAAAAAAAAGACAAATCACGCAGATATGAGGCGCGTAGGTATGGGGAGGGGGGCAGACCGGGACGAACCTTGTCAAGCAAAATGAAACCAGCACCCACACAATAATACATAACAAAACTGGTAGATGATGAGGCCCACACACACTATGACACCACGTCTATTTTGGATTGTTTTAAAAACTATTTTAGTCACCTATACGGAACAAAAATAACAGTTGGCTTGCTAGAAATTGATCAGTATTTGAAGGATGTAGCTATAGCATGGCTGTCGGACACCCATCGCAAATTTCTCAGTCACCATTTCACAAAAGACGTAATAGGGGATGCAATAAACTCCCTCCCGAATAACAAAGCACCTGGCCTAGATGAGCTACCTGGTGAATTATACAAAGCATATAGCGAACTGTTAATACCACACTTGGAAGAAATGTTCCAAGAGGCATACAAAGGCGGTAATTTACCAGCTTCTTTAAGAGAGGCTCTCCCGGTAGCTCTCCCAAAACCTCACAAAATGCAATTCGTACTGACCGTTATTTTTAATAAATATAGATGCAAAGATTTTAGCCATGGTGAGTGCAACCAGAATACAGCTTCTGCAGGAGAAGCTAGTGATACCAGATCAGGCAGGATTCGTGCCCAACAGATCAACCACTCATAACCTCCGCACCATCTTTGCGCTAGATCATCACTTAGACCCTGACACCCCAACAGCAGCGGCATTACTAGATGCGGTGAAAGCCTTTGATTCCGCCGAATGGGTGTACATGCTAACAGTGCTACGGAGGATGGGCTTCCCTGAGCTATTTCTAAAATGGATAGAAATATTATACACAGATCCCAGCGCCAGAGTTAGAATAAACGGACACACATCCGACCCCATAAGTATAAGTTGTGGCACGAGACAGGGAAGCCCGCTTTCCCCTATCCTATTTACGCTGATAGTAGAACCATTGGCATGCAAAATTCGTCAGCTGCACCCAGAAGCAGCACTACAATTCCACCTCCGCCCACTCAGCATCTCTCTTTATGCTGACGACATGGTGCTCTTTACTCGAAACCCGGACACATACTTAAATGCACTCATTAGCGAATATATCCGATTTGAGCACTTTTGTGGCTTACGAATTAACTGGGATAAGTCGGTGGTCATACCGCTCACATCGGGTACCACACAACCAAATCTGGACTATCCCTTGAAGTGGCACACGGATCCGGTGAAATATCCGGGCATATGGGTGCCTAGAGATCCGGACCTGGTGCTGAAGGAAAATTATGACAGAGTCATGTCCAAGCTGGAAGACCAGATAGACAAATAGACACGGATGCCCCTCTCGCTAGCAGACCGCATAGCTTTACAAAAAATGATTGTATTGCCAACATTTTTATATTATTCAGTAACATCCCTATTTGGCGGACACAGGCGCTGTTCACAAAATTGAGGACAGCAATGCAGAAGCTCACATGGGCTGGAAAAGAAGTCAGAATACGCTGGGGTATTTTAACAAAACCATACCACAAAGGGGGTTTCGGGGCGCCGGACCTACAATTATATTATTATTGTGCGCAAGCACAACTTGCTTATTATTGGCTGCAGCCGCATGCTTATATCCTGCATTTGGCGGTAGAGAGGGACAGTGTATATCCGACACCACTTACAGCTTATGTCTCGGACCCTGTGTCCTACACCCACAACGACAGAATTCAAACAGTACGCTGCACTTCGAGGGTCTGGCAGATGCTATCAAATCGAGCTAAGAAAGCTCCTGTCTATGCCCCAGCACTCCCATCGCATATCATCCGGAAATATTGGTAACTCAAGAAAAAAGGATGTTGCAGCTACTGGCTGAGATGAAATTAAACACAATGACAGATGTATTCCCACGCGGTAGTTTTATTGGAAAGAGGATCCATCACTAAGCACACACAACACATAAATGAAGTGGTTTGCCCACATGCGTTTACAGAAGGCGATGAAGGACTTATATGATTCTTTCCCGGCAGAACCACCTACACTGACTGCACCTGGTCGCCGGAAACTGGTTACCCGTTTGTACAACACGTCACAAGCAGAACAAATAGGGTCAGTAGACAAATCACTTAGCAAATGGGAAACGATGCTGGGAGACACTATAAGCGAACAGGACTGGGACTATAGCTGCACACAACTGCAACTGATGACACCAAACTGTAATCTACGGATAATACATTTTAAATTCATACACCAATTTTACTATACTCTGTCCCAGTTACACAAATATGGCCTCCGACCAACTGACAAATGTTACAGGTGTGAGGCTTTAGGGGCTGACTTTCTTCATATAGCGTGGGCCTGCACACAGATACACAAATATTGGGAGGAAGTGACGGGGCACTAACCACTATGTTGTCCGAGATGATACCTAACGCACCGCGAACATGCTTACTGGGTATGTACAAGATAACGCCAGCACCAGGAGATTACTGGGAGCCTCTGCTGCAATACCTTCAAAATGCACAGACGGATGAGTGAACATAAGAACACACAAAAACGACAGAACAATATACGGCGATTCTGGCAGGTACTTAAAGGGGAGTCGACTGGAGGCACTAAATAATACTGTATGTAAAAAGAGTAAGATGGCAAAGTGAGCATTGTACTGTCAGAAAGTTTTCATTTCTCACCATGGGGTATTGATGTGCATTACAGAGACTGATGAGATTGTGATTCGCCCTGATACAGTAAGATGTAAAAATATAACAATGACAAAAATGACTATATACTATGTGATGTAAGACTATACTATTCAAGAATGTGTTACTATATGATACTAGTTGTATTCTCAATGTAGACTGGACTCAATAAACAAATTAAAAAAAAAGAAAAATTTTCAGCAGCCCTCGCTTCTTGTTAAAAACTGCTTCAAGTTTGACCGTCGGTGTGAGCCCATTACTTTGTGCAGCTCAGTGCACGCCACGTGAGAGATGCGCTTGACAGACGGGAGTTCTGTTTGCAGCATGTGGGTTAGTGTGGTGTGTTGGGTTCATTAATCAGAAGTATGCCCCAGGGCAGGGGAGGCACGGAGTTTACACTTCGGCAGCACATTAGTCATGTGCGTGTCTGATGGCTATGCGCAATGAACTGAAAACTGGAACTGGTGTGCTTGTGCAAGGTCTGCAGCCCAATTCTGTGGCTCTATTCACTGTCTTGGAAGTGGCTGTAAACAAACCTATATGCAGATGACACCCAGATCTATCTAGAAACCTCCTCCATAGATGACATTCACAAACTAAATATCACTCTAAAAGAAATCCAACATTGGCTGTCGCTTAACCACCTAAAACTCAACCAAGATAAAACCAAAATCCTCCTCATCTCCAACAAAGAAGAGAACCCTCATATATCGGAATGGCTTAAAGCTCTGGGTGGTCTTAACGGCAATCACACTCTGACCTACTTCGCCAAATCAGTAGGAATCACCCTAGACTCAAAACTCGACATGGCCAAACACATCAAAACTCCGCAAAGAGGGCCTTTGTCAACCTGAAGCTACTTAACAAAATAAAACCATTCATCCCAACCAACGACCCCAAACAAGCCACCCAATCACTGGTGCTATCCAGACTTGACTATGGGAATGCCACCCTAACTGGTACAACTAAAGCTCACTTAGCTCCCCACAAAAGTACTCTTAACGCAGCAGCCGGAATAGGCACTGGAATCAGGAAATACGACCACATTTCAGCAGCACTCAGAGAACTAAAATGGCTCCCAGTTGAATTGCGTGCCAGTTTCAGAACTGCCTGCCTCACACACAAAGTCCTGCACACAGGAAAACCTGAGTATTGGCTGCTAAGCTCAAGAGGGCTGGTCAGACAAGGAACCTCCAGAGCTCCAGCACTCTACTACTCATCCCTATGAAAACATGCAAACTAAAAACTGCTGCACGGTCCTTTGCGGAAACGAGCCCAAAATCTGGAACGCTATCCCAGTCGGTATCAGGACTATCTCATCCTTCACAAAATTCAAAAAACATTTTTTCCTCCACCACTCTCTCCAGAATGGATAGCCGCCATCCAAACGCAAATCCCTGCTCGTCGTCTCTCCCAGACATTGCTGCTATAAGACTTACCTACTCCCTGCTATTTGACCCCTACCTGCTCCCCCCCACCTACATGGTTGACTCCTAAAATAACGTGCTCTCTATGAGGTTATGTCAGAACACACATACTACCTCAATGCTGCTCAGCACACATGGAATTTCCGAACCTATATGTAGAATACGGCTTCGTTGTATGAATCTTACTCATAAACTGCTGTGGACTGTGCTCTAAAAGTGCTATAAAGCGCTCCGATACCCTCGGGTCAGGCTAGCGCTATATAAAACTCCTTAATAAAATAAATAAAATAAATAAGTGATTGAAGAGTGCCAGCTGAGGCTGCAAGGTAAATACAGAACAGGAGCTAATGACGTTTTCACATACTTTCCGAGCTCCACGCTGGGCTGGTTGGCTTGGCTATGCTGCTGCTTGCTTTCACGTCTGAATTTGTAATTGGAAACTGATTCATGCTGCTTGTATGCACTTAGTTACATTGTGTGCATTAGTGCACCTTCTGTGTCTAGGTACATGACCGTGTTCGATAAAAAGAAAAGAATAGTTGTGCATGTAATGTAAATATGGGAGCAACAGCAGCCACAATAAGAAAGTTCTATACATTCTGGACATTAATACTGGTCTGCTGTCAGAGTAGCAGCGCGCGCCATTATTTTGCTTTTATGATAAATGTTAGAACTGGCTATTTCTGGTAGGCTAAGGCTGACGCCAAAGCCAGGCAGAAACCACCATTCTAGTCAGGGCAAGGAAGTCACACGCCAAGATAACCCCTGCTCACCCCCTTGGTAGCTTGGCTCAAGCAGTAAGGCTAAACTCGGAGGCAATGTGTAAAGCATTTGCGCCAGCGCACAACAGCAACAACATACTAGGCACACCACAAAAGAGACTCCACACAAGGTTATTATAAAAATAACTTTTGTATTGTAAAAACACATCAGATAAAATCACACATATACATGGTGCCAACTGGCACGGGCAATATTCACAGGGATTATGTACACAAGACAGGGCCACATGGGCGCCTGTCAGAATCAGATATAGCACTTCTAGATAAAATGTAGAATATAAAATCACTTCTAGAAAATGTAACATAAAATAATAATCAAAGATAACAACCAGTAACCACTGGTAACAGGAACCAGGACCTTACTAGGAACACCTGTACTAAAAAAAGAAGAACCACCTAAGTATCACACAGCGTTTAGGGGTCTAAGAAAGAATACATTACTCATGATGCAATAAACCTACATTCAGAGGAGTAGAAAAGACAACCACCTAAGTATCACTCAGCGTTTAGGGGTCTAGGAAAAGAACACATTACCCATGATGCAATAACCTACATTCAGAGGAGTAATAAAGAGAAACACATGATGCCATAAAATACATTCAGAGGTGTTAAGAATAGAGCACATGATGCAATAAAATACATTCAGGGGTGCAGCGCAAGAAGACACATGATGACTAAACATTCAGGGGTGCAGCGCATGGAAAGAAAGACACATAATGCATAAACCTACACATTCAGAGGTGCCAGAACAGAAGTCAATAGCGCAAGCAAAACACACAGTAGGGAATTACTATTAAAACCATAGAAATCACATTGCGCATGACTTACATAAGCCACCACCTGTGGCAGTCCCTAGGCCAACTGGCCTTGTTGGGGCTAGGATGCCCTGGGTCCAAATGTCAGGGCGCGCTGCCATGCAGCGCCAGTCCAAAAGTACCAAAACCTAAACGTGGCAGCTGGCACTAAGTGCTGCGCAGCTGTGAAGGCCTGGCACCACTGTGCCCTCGGTGTCCCACATAGGGACTCTCTCCTGAAGTTGCGCCTAAACGGTGCAGCTGCCCACTAATTGCTGGGCAGCTGGAGAAATCATCAACACTGCGGCTGGGGGCTCTTACTAGCCCCTAGACAAACTGCGCCAGGGTTGGAGCAACACAGGCTCTGTCGCAACACATGCCCCCAGCGTTGGAGCTCTCAGGCTCTGGCCACAGAAAATGCCCCCTGAGCCTAGCAGGCTCTTGAAAATGACGGCGGTGTCGTTGGAGCCCCCCCTCAGGGGCTCGACATCACACAAATGACCCCTGGGCCTCTCTGGGCTTTAAACTACGTTGGGGCGACCCGCTGCCAATCGGGGCCGCCCTGACTCTGCGCCTCGCAAACATGAAATGGGGCGAGTAGCCTCTCAGAGCTCTACCCAACGTTGGGGTGACCCGCTGTCAACCGGGGCCGCCCTTCCCGCACCACTCTTCGCCACGTCGGAGCGGTCCACGGTCACACGGGACCGCTCTTGCCCTGGTGCCTCTACCGGCAACGCCAGCCACATCACGGAGCCCCCCCCAGCCCTCTTAACTCACCGGGCTGTTCTGCAGGCAGGGGCTCCGGCGCTCTCTCAGCTGCAGCGGGCGGCTCTCCCTCACTCGTGGTGGGGGCAGGCACCGACAATGTGCCTCACGCCCCCTCCGCTCCGCTCCTCTCGGCGCGCCTCCTCCTCCTTCTCCGGGGCTCCCTCAGGTCAGAGTAGCCCCGTAACGGCCGCCATGCTTCTCTCCTTCCTCCCGCCTCCCAGGCTGCGGGGCGGGACTTCCGGCCGGCCGCGCTGCGATTGGCCGGCTGGCCAAGCACTTCCGGGTCGCTGCGGGCAGCGCGGCGGCCCGTTTCGGGGGTCAGAGGCTGTGGAGAATTTACTGAGGAGTGGGCTCCCTCGAGTAAAATATAAAAAAATAGCAAATAAGCGAGGTGGCCACTCGCTAGAGCAACCATAAGCAGGGTGGGCTCCTGCAAACTAAATAAAGCGCTCCAGCGCTATAAGTGAAAATAGAGTGCTCCCAGCGCTACCAGCAGTATAAAGCGCTTCCATAAAGCTAAACGCGCTCCCAAGCGCTAAGGAGGACAAATCCAGCGCTCCCAAGCGCTATGGCAAAGACAAAGCACTTCAAGGTGCTTAGGGGGGCAGAAAGTCCAGCAAGGTCCCCCCTCAGCCCAGGCAAGGCAGAGAGGTCCCCCCCAGAAGTCCAGGAAAGTCCATCAGAAGTCCAGGAGCTGGGCAGGGCTCAGGGATTCCCCTGAGCCCCAGCAGCAGCATGCCCCTGGCAGATTCAAGTTAGAAACAAGAACATTTTGGAAGGGGACACAGCCCCTTCTTATACAGTGAAAAGTCTTTGAAGTCTCAGTGTGAGAACCAGCTGGACTGGTTTAGAGGGAAGTCCCTTCAGTATCAGGGACAGAGGTGACAGTCGCCCAGCGGGAGGTGGAGCCAGCTTTGTAGTTAGACAGGCACAGCCCTTCACTATCAGGTGTCATCTCCTCCCACTTCCCTGGCAGCAGATGCTGCCTTTCATCCATGGGCTGACTCAGACAACCTCCTGGGCTCTCCAGCCCCTGTCACCCTCAAACCAGACAGTTAATCCACAAGCAGACCCAGGCACTCTGGGCCAGGCTCACCAGCCAATCACACGCCAGCACCAACTGACACAAATATGCCAACTTCCAAAAGTAGTACTTCTAGACTAGACACAGTCATGCCGCATATATCATTTTGCAGCATACATTCTCACGAGTTCATACATATCAAACTCGACCCTGCACACCCCACACATCAGGAACTACCATGGGCATACATATTCCCCATTCATTCCTATGGGAGGGCAGGTCACTCACCACTCATTCACAGAGAGCTCCAGCACTTTACACTGTACCACAGTGAAAAAGTGCGCAGAGGCCTAAAATCACCAACACCAGGTTCCATAAACAGGCTAGGAAAAAGCAAAAAGTCTAGGAGTGAACCTGCCCAACGGGCCGGGTCCAACACAACCCCCTTCCAGCCAAAACGCAGGGTAGACCAATCACTCCACTGATGGGCTTCCTTGCTTTGGGCGACAAAACACGGACACGGACCTGCACAGCAGGGACACCTTCCGGTTTTACGCCACTCTGAACTCACCTGGTTACCTCTAAACAATAACTCTCTGACACAACTAGGATACCCCACTGGTACTCCCTAGCCATCCATAGCCAAGACCAGGCCATAGGCCATCAAAATTACAGGTCCTAACTAATCCACAGAGTGGGGGGTAGTAACCCCTGGCACACAATGGCCATTCTCCACTCTCTCTCAGTGTAGCTACAACTACCACTGATCCAACAACCTAGGGACCATACCCTCAGGCTGACCAGAGGTCACGGGCAAGAATGCCCCACCCTACCTCTACTTCTGGGTTTCCGCACCCTCACAGAGAAGCACTCACCAGAACACAATTCTCCTACCAGATCAGGACCTTACTCCATCACTGGTCTACCACCTGGAAACTATTCCACTTCTGAGGTACAAAGCACACAGCACAGTCCCTTTTCAAGCAGGTGGGGGGACACAGCACACAGCAAAGTCCCCTTTCCTCTACCTTAGTGAAAACAACAAACTGCAGGTGAGCCCCAGAACACACAGCAAGGGCAGCCCCCTCAGTCTCTTCAGCTGATCCACTTTGGTAGAGATTCCTCTTGACCTAGAAGTTTTCTAATCTCCCAACCTAAGATCTAAACCCTCAGGTTACACCGGGGTCAGAAGTAAGGACACCGTCCCTCTGCACCCCCTTCCAGTTCCAGTATGTCTCAGGCTAGACAGAGCACACGGCAGCGGCGTTTCAGCGACACACTCTCCTCCAGTACTCCCTATCACAGGGTGATTCTCAGTATGTCCCAGGCTAGACAGAGCACACGCCAGCGGCGTATCAGTGACACACTTTCCTCCAGTACTCCTTCCAGGTTAGGCCACACCCCAACCTGGCTTTCCCCCCTCCTCGGGGAACGACCTCCAGAGGCCCCACAAATGGTCAAGCACTCTAGACGGTCAAATGCTCAGCGAGCCAGGACTTCTGCACCCTCCACTTAGGAGCGGTACTGCCCAACACTAGGACCGCCGGAGTTCTGGTTACAGACACTCCCTGTCCTCTAGACACAGGAAGATCCTCCTCAAATGACCTATGTACAGCTTAGGCCCCTGACCTGGCGCTCCCTTAGGGAACCCTCCAGGCCCTGAGATAGGGTTTCGGGCCAACGTGGGACACACCGTCCCACACTCACTCCGCCTCCACTGAGACAGGGCATGAGCCCCTACACCCCTACCATACTACTGGGACCTAGCTGGGTTACACATGAACCTCTTCCCCTTCACAGGATCATCAGATACACAAGCCACTCCTTTTAGAATCACTCCCTAATGCCTCTGCAAGACATCTAGCACACCGCCAGACATCCACCTTCTTGTCCAGTGCCTCTGCAGGACCTCCTGCACACCACCAGAGGTACACCTCACGTGCAAGCCCCTTAAACAAGCATTAGAAATGCAATAGGTCTCGCAGCATTAGAGTTAGTGCTTTTAGAATTGTTTATGGGTTTTTTTGTAAATCTTTAGCATGAGGTTGAGGGTGAGTGAGGGTGAGTGAGGGTGAGGGGTTGAGGGTGAGTGAGGGTGAGGCTGAGGTGTTGAGGGTGAGGGTGAGTGAGGGTGAGTGAGGGGTTGAGGGTGAGGGGTTGAGGGTGAGTGAGGGTGAGGGGTTGAGGGTGGGTGAGGGGTTGAGGGTGAGTGAGGTGAGGGGTTGAGGGTGAGTGAGGGTGAGGGTGAGTGAGGGTGAGGGTGAGTGAGGGTGAGGGTGAGTGAGGTTGGGTGAGTGAGTGTGAGTGAGGGTGAGTGGAACCCAGCCCACTGACAGGGGAAGGTGATACTGGTATGGAAACATGGACGAGAGAAGGGGCACAAGATAAAACTGGGAAGGCGACAGTAACATGCACACTGGACCATGAAAAGTCTGTCACTGGGACAGGCCAGAGAGGGACACGTGTACTATGAGACACTGGACCGCACACAAACACCCCTGATACAAAACCTCAAAAATAGGGGAAACCCACGAGCAGCAGAGAAAAATCTGCAAAATAAATTACCAAACAGCACCAAGATGGCTTGCAAATGGCGAGCACTGTACTACGATAAAAAAACGTGCAACATTATAACTTTCTCTCCCAAACACACGAGCACTTGTAGTAAGTACAGCTGGAACATTGCTGGCTTGCACTAGAAATGGAACATGGCTCACTTGCAACAGAAGAGCTACCTTACTCACTGGCAGTCTGGCACCAGAAAGGATAAACTGATCGCTGGCACCAGAAATGTAACATTATTTACATACACCAGAAATTGTGTATGTGCTCACGTGCATCAGAAACTACACAATACAGTGCAGCCTTGATGATATATTCACCCGTGGGAAGCACGACTAGCTCAACTGCTCACACACAGCCACCAATAGGGGGACGTACAAAGATTACATATTTTACTCACCCACACTCGCCTCCCCAATTGTGTAGGTCTTGCCAGAACCCGTTTGACCGTAAGCGATCACGGTGGCATTGTAGCCCTGAAAGAAAGACTGCACCAGTGGTTGCACGCAGGTCGAGTACACGGCCTCCTGGTTTGGGGTCTCAGCCCCAAAGACTTGGTGGAAACGGAAAGTGCGGTCCCGTCCCAGAGTGAGCTCCTGCGGTCCCACCCGCAGACAAGGCTGGTGTCCACGGAGCACCTCTACGGGCAGCAGCGGCCGCACACGCACAGACACCCGCACTGGACTGTCATCTGCTGGAAGCTTCAGACCCATGGCGGCGTAGTCAATAACCAAGAGGAAGAACTTTTAACATCCCCAACTAGAAGAGAGATGCCGGCCCTAGTCCCAAACAACACAGTCGATGAACTACCAATCCAGCCCCGTAGACATGGAAGACAGACTAAACCAAGAGGACGACAAACAAGGCGAACACAGTAGAAGAGAGACTATTTATGGCTTTCGAAGCTAGACTAACTAAGGCTCAGGACAGCTGATGAACCACGCCATCGCTGCAAAATACAGTTGCAAGTTTTGGCCATTTGAATTTTAAATAATTTAAATGTTGTACTTTAAATCTGTTGACACGTTTTGCGCAATATAAAGATGCTATCACATCACAGGAATAACGGATGCCTATTTCTATCAACATTCAGAGAAGTTTGTATTCATTCCCTGTGCTTAAATTGGAAACAAGCCTTTCACCGTAACACGGCGGGCAGGGGAGGGGGCGGGCAGGGGAGGGGGCGGAGAGGGGAGAGGTGCGACACGGCAGGCAGGCAGGGGAGGAGAGTAGGAGGAGGAGGGGGGAGGAGAGTAGGGGAGGCACGGCCTAGCGGCAGGCAGGCAGGGGAGGAGAGGAGGAGGGGGGAGGAGAGTAGGGGAGGCACGGCCTAGCGGCCGTGCAATCAAGTAGTGAGGGGGCGGAGCTGGGGGAGGCTGTGAGAGAGAGTAGGCAAGGCAGGCGGCTGGGGGCATGTGCACGCGCATTTAAGCTCAATGCGCATGCGCATTGAGCTTAAATTTCTCGTGCACTGCAAGGAATCGCCACGATTCCTTGCAGTGTGGATAAAGAGCGGATAAGTGCCAATACTCTCGCCTTGCTCGATGCGCATGCGCATCGACAGGCGAGACCTAAAAAACTCACACCAACTCCTCCAGTTCAAGACACCACTCATCCACACACTCCCCCTCCAGACTGGTGAGACAGTTCCTCACTGCCTCTGACTCACAACCTGTACCCCTCTTACTGAGCACCAGGCACCATACTCTGGGAACTAGGAATGGGACTTCACACGCACTGGACACATTTAAGCTGCCACCACTGGATCCTACCACACTGGGGAATCCAGACACACACACTACACTCAGGGAACAACCACCCTCCTGAGCTAGTCATTTCTCCTCACACTCCCTCTCTTCCATTTACCCACACAGGGACAGGATTTGGGATTGGACACTGGACCCAGCAAGGGATTCCTAATCTATGGGAACCTCCCCCTCTACTGGCGTCCCGCCCTGTCACTTTCTCTCATCTGCCACTAAACATAAAGCGCAGAAACACATTTGAAAATGACACTCTTGAGGAAAAAAAACCAAAAACAATAATCCCAAACATGTGACTATCCTAAAAAAACAATTGCAGAGTTTTGTAATGTAGCCAGTTGTCGCTATGGCACTGCGCAAACACAAGTCCAAATCCGCACCGCTGACCAACAATGTTAGAACTGGCTATTTCTGGTAGGCTAAGGCTGACGCCAAAGCCAGGCAGAAACCACCATTCTAGTCAGGGCAAGGAAGTCACACGCCAAGATTACCCCTGCTCACCCCCTTGGTAGCTTGGCTCAAGCAGTAAGGCTAAACTCGGAGGCAATGTGTAAAGCATTTGCGCCAGCGCACAACAGCAACAACATACTAGGCACACCACAAAAGAGACTCCACACAAGGTTATTATAAAAATAACTTTTGTATTGTAAAAACACATCAGATAAAATCACACATATACATGGTGCCAACTGGCACGGGCAATATTCACAGGGATTATGTACACAAGACAGGGCCACATGGGCGCCTGTCAGAATCAGATATAGCACTTCTAGATAAAATGTAGAATATATAATCACTTCTAGAAAATGTAACATAAAATAATAATCAAAGATAACAACCAGTAACCACTGGTAACAGGAACCAGGACCTTACTAGGACCACCTGTACTAAAAAAAGAAGAACCACCTAAGTATCACACAGCGTTTAGGGGTCTAAGAAAGAATACATTACTCATGATGCAATAAACCTACATTCAGAGGAGTAGAAAAGACAACCACCTAAGTATCACTCAGCGTTTAGGGGTCTAGGAAAAGAACACATTACCCATGATGCAATAACCTACATTCAGAGGAGTAATAAAGAGAAACACATGATGCCATAAAATACATGCAGAGGTGTTAAGAATAGAGCACATGATGCAATAAAATACATTCAGGGGTGCAGCGCAAGAAGACACATGATGACTAAACATTCAGAGGTGCAGCGCATGGAAAGAAAGACACATAATGCATAAACCTACACATTCAGAGGTGCCAGAACAGAAGTCAATAGCGCAAACAAAACACACAGTAGGCAATTACTATTAAAACCATAGAAATCACATTGCGCATGACTTACATAAGCCACCACCTGTGGCAGTCCCTAGGCCAACTGGCCTTGTTGGGGCTAAGATGCCCTGGGTCCAAATGTCAGGGCGCGCTGCCATGCAGCGCCAGTCCAAAAGTACCAAAACCTAAACGTGGCAGCTGGCACTAAGTGCTGCGCAGCTGTGAAGGCCTGGCACCACTGTGCCCTCAGTGTCCCACATAGGGACTCTCTCCTGAAGTTGCGCCTAAACGGTGCAGCTGCCCACTAATTGCTGGGCAGCTGGAGAAATCATCAACACTGCGGCTGGGGGGGGCGGAGCCGGGCCGGCAGCCAAGATGGCCGCACCGAGTCCCGGCTCCGCCGACCTTCTCTCCTCACCGCCTGATCTGCCTCATTGCCCCGTGAGAGCGCGGAGCTCCTGTGCGTCGGAGCGGACCCTGAGACGAGGCGTCCGACTCCGGCGAATTTCCTGGCTCCGGGGACGGAGATACGCTCTCCAGCGCAGGGCGGCCTGCCCGATGCCGGCGACCGGGACCTCGCGTCTCGCTGCACCCGGCCACCAATTCAACAACAGCGGACACATCGAGGCGTGAAGCGCCGGTCTCCCGCCAGGGTGCCTGAGAAGTCCCCCGATACAGCCGACGCCTTCTCCAGGTTAAATGCACGCTTCTCCTGGGCTGCTTGCTTCTCCCCCCCCACCCTCCTTTCTCCCCCAGCAATTCTTGTCGGCTGCCGGTCTCCGAGACTTGCTCTTTGTTTATCTGGAGCAATTTGCATGCCTGCACTTTGAATTGCCGTCTTATCTCCGGCTCATGGGTGCTGGTGAGAGTACGATATTAATGTGTCTTTCTGGGCTTGGGGGGCCCGCAAACAATATTCAGTGGTGGGGAGAAGAGCGCCCTGTTTTGCCCATTGCTGGTATATAGGCAATCCGCCATTTTGACGAGGAGACTGAAGACCTCTAATCCTGCCTGTACCGCGCCGTGGCGCTGCTTGATGGCACAGTGGCGATTTGATGGACTAAACTATGTGGCGGCGGCTGGATGTGCTGGGGGCCGGGAGATGGTGACCGAATTTCCCTGGGTGTCGTGGACCCACAGTCTGGTGCTGGAGGGACATGGTCCCGATTGTTATTGCACCAATGCTTCATTGTGACCGTCTCCAGCTTCGCTCGTCACTTCCATTGTGGTACTGGCTATTTCTATCACGGCGGAGCTGCGCCTCAATGTGGAGATGACTTATTGACGGTGACACGGCGTACTTGCTCCCTGGGATGACTTGCTGATGGCTAATGGTGGATCGGATACGGGACAAAGTGCTTTGTGGATCAAGATCGGTGGTGGCTGAGTGCTTGTTCCATGTAACTCTGGGAAGGTTTTGGTTATTCCTGGACTGCCATGACTCTTTCACTTTGTGATTTTTGCCCTGGTCCGGCATTTTGGGGCGGGTGGCACCTGCATCATTGATCCTGATTACCTGCCTGGGTCGAGTGTGCTTAGAGCGCCGTTTCTGCGGCAGCGGGGTGCACTATGCCCCCCCGCGGGACTTGGACTGCGTAGCGATTAATATATTCTGTTTAAGTAGGTGCTCCTAATACTGTATATTTGCTCTCTGACTGTTTTTAGGGTGGGTGGGGGGGGGGGGGGGGTTGGAGTTCCCACACTGGGATTCTCCCCCACGTTTCCTTCCCTATCGTGGGCTTTTGGTTACTGCCTTTCCTTTCTTTCTTGTCTCCTTATTTCTCTTATTCTCTTGTCTATATTTCGGGTTCATAATGGGCGACAGGCACGCTGCTGGGGGGTAGGCCATGGTCACATGCAGGGGTGCAGGGTGGGGGGATGGGGGAGGGGTTTTGCTGTCTTCTTTTTGGTTTATCTTTTTCCTTTGTTTCTATGGCCTTCTTATTCTTTTTGTTCCTGGCTAATCCTATTCTTCCTTCTTCGGGTCCTTGTGGTGGTAGTTGTTCGTACACTTGCCTTACTTCGATTATTAAGGAGGATTTCGACTGCTTTGTTACGGTGATCGAGAGCTTGTTGGTGGGCGAGCTGCGGGGTTTTTTACATTTGACTATCCTGATACCGTGTGTAATCATTGCCTCCCACTGACAGTTTTCCTGAATAGTGACCATCCTGCCTCTTGAGTTTCCCCTGATTTGTCTTGATCTATTATATTGCCACAGATCCTGCTCCTTTTACTTTATTTTAAAATTAAACCTTCATTAATCCTGTTGTTTCTTCACAACACTGCTCTCCTGGGTTGCAACCGAGCATATGTGGGACGGAGCCTTGCACTGCCATGGTATAATTGCTTCGCTCTGTCTTACTCTGTTCCGATGGCTGATTATGATGTTCTGCTTTGTATCGATTGTAACTGTTCTCACTTCTAATAAAGGTTTTACAAAAATTTAAAAAAAAAAAAAAAACACTGCGGCTGGGGGCTCTCACTAGCCCCTAGACAAACTGCGCCAGGGTTGGAGCAACACAGGCTCTGTCGCAACACATGCCCCCAGCGTTGGAGCTCTCAGGCTCTGGCCACAGAAAATGCCCCCTGAGCCTAGCAGGCTCTTGAAAATGACGGCGGGGTCGTTGGAGCCCCTCTCTGGGGCTCGACATCACACAAATGGCCCCTGGGCCTCTCTGGGCTTTAAACTACGTTGGGGCGACCCGCTGCCAATCGGGGCCGCCCTGACTCTGCGCCTCGCAAACATGAAATGGGGCGGGTAGCCTCTCAGGGCTCTACCCAACGTTGGGGCGACCCGCTGCCAACCGGGGCCGCCCTTCCCGCACCACTCTTCGCCACGTCGGAGCGGTCCACGGTCACACAGGACCGCTCTTGCCCTGGTGCCTCTACCGGCACCGCCAGCCACATCACGGAGCCCCCCCCAGCCCTCTTAACTCACCGGGCTGTTCTGCAGGCAGGGGCTCCGGCGCTCTCTCGGCTGCAGCGGGCGGCTCTCCCTCACTCGCGGTGGGGGCAGGCACCGACAATGTGCCTCGCGCCCCCTCCGCTCCGCTCCTCTCGGCGTGCCTCCTCCTCCTTCTCCGGGGCTCCCTCAGGTCAGAGGAGCCCCGTAACGGCCGCCATGCTTCTCTCCTTCCTCCCGCCTCCCAGGCTGCGGGGCGGGACTTCCGGCCGGCCGCGCTGCGATTGGCCGGCCGGCCAAGCACTTCCGGGTCGCCGCGGGCAGCGCGGCGGCCCGTTTCGGGGGTCAGAGGCTGAGGAGAATTTACCGAGGAGTGGGCTCCCCCGAGTAAAATATAAAAAACTAGCAAATAAGCGAGGTGGGCACTCACTAGAGCAACCATAAGCAGGGTGGGCTCCTGCAAACTAAATAAAGCGCTCCAGCGCTATAAGTGAAAATAGAGTGCTCCCAGTGCTACCAGCAGTATAAAGCGCTTCCATAAAGCAAAACGCGCTCCCAAGCGCTAAGGAGGACAAATCCAGCGCTCCCAAGCGCTATGGCAAAGACAAAGCACTTCAAGGTGCTTAGGGGGGCAGAAAGTCCAGCAAGGTCCCCCCTCAGCCCAGGCAAGGCAGAGGGGTCCCCCCCAGAAGTCCAGGAAAGTCCATCAGAAGTCCAGGAGCTGGGCAGGGCTCAGGGATTCCCCAGAGCCCCAACAGCAGCATGCCCCTGGCAGATTCAAGTTAGAAACAAGAACATTTTGGAAGGGGACACAGCCCCTTCTAATACAGTGAAAAGTCTTTGAAGTCTCAGTGTGAGAACCAGCTGGACTGGTTTAGAGGGAAGTCCCTTCAGTATCAGGGACAGAGGTGACAGTCGCCCAGCGGGAGGTGGAGCCAGCTTTGTAGTTAGGCAGGCACAGCCCTTCACTATCAGGTGCCATCTCCTCCCACTTCCCTGGCAGCAGATGCTGCCTTTCATCCATGGGCTGACTCAGACAACCTCCTGGGCTCTCCAGCCCCTGTCACCCTCAAACCAGTCAGTTAATCCACAAGCAGGCCCAGGCACTCTGGGCCAGGCTCACCAGCCAATCACACGCCAGCACCAACTGACACAAATATGCCAACTTCCAAAAGTAGTACTTCTAGACTAGACACAGTCATGCCGCATATATCATTTTGCAGCATTCATTCTCACGAGTTCATACATATCAAACTCGACCCTGCACACCCCACACATCAGGAACTACCATGGGCATACATATTCCCCATTCATTCCTATGGGAGGGCAGGTCACTCACCACTCATTCACAGAGAGCTCCAGCACTTTACACTGTACCACAGTGAAAAAGTGCGCAGAGGCCTAAAATCACCAACACCAGGTTCCATAAACAGGCTAGGAAAAAGCAAAAAGTCTAGGGGTGAACCTGCCCAACGGGCCGGGTCCAACAATAAACAACACGGTAATTTTAGAAAAGTTTCTAGTAGTACCATATCCGAGTAATTACTTCCATGAAAATACTTTTATAAGCATGGGCACCTTAGAGATTCACGGCCAGGTGTGTGAGGACAGCTCTGAACCGTATACGCTGAAAGTAGTTTCGTATTACGCGTTTTTCGCATACTTCATGGGCATCATTAGTTCATTCAAAAATTAAATTTTTCAAACAGAAGGTTTCGTACCTGCTGTTTGAACAAAATAGTTTTTAACATGAAGTAATGATGTCAACATTTTGCAAGACTTCTTTTAAGCCATGCGAGTGAATCATTAACTTTGTCATGGGGTCGACAGGGTTTGCGGATGCTCCTCTTGAATTCATCTAAATACACTGGTAGGAGTGAGAGATAATATACGCTATTACGGTACGTTCACGACTAAAGGGGTGTGATGGTTAGTAGTTGTGTTACTGTAGTTGGCAGCACTGACAGTGGCAAAGGACAATGCAGAAGAAGTGAGCAGGGTCAAGAAAGTTGCATTGATATAGACATACATTTTAAATGCTACGTGGTTTCCATGATGTAGAAAGTAGTGCGTAACAAGCCCCTCAATTAACTTAATATAATTATGTACAATGATTCAAAAGTATCTGTATTTTGCCTTAAGATCAATTAAGAAAATGACATTATTTTGAATGGAACTTTAATGTGAACCACGGCTACCCTTGATGATTTGCTTCAGGCTTCCGAGGCTTCCATTTTTCTTTTGGCATTGCAGAGCGTAGAAGGCAGGAGATTTTTAAAATTAATTTAAACTTGTCTGTATGTTTTCACAGTGTTACAATATCTGAGTTTGGGCATATCATTTAAAGGGACCCTAAGATGCATGCAGTAGTAGAACATCTGTGAAGGACTTGCTAATTGAAATCTCGTGAGTCCCCTTCTAAATTGGCTGAGGAAAAAGCAATTCCTCTCTGAAACCACTGTCACCCTACACAGAAAAAGTATACATGAAAGGTGCCAAGTGTCTCCTTAAGAGGGCCCCAAATAGAAAGTGTACCCCACAAAGTGAAGAAACTGTGCTGAAAGACCTGAAGTGAATTAATATAAGAAATACTGGATCAGAGTGTGCGTGTGCACTGGAATTATGTGGATTGTAATTATGTGGTTTTAAGTGTAGTGGATAGTGGTATTGTGTGTCGTGGAGTGGCATGTATCGAGTGGAATTAAGTAGCGTTGAATTATGTGGCATGATGTGGAATTTTGTGGTGTGTAGTGGAATTGTGTTGTGGATTTGAATTTTGTGTCGTGGAATGGAATTGTGTGGATTGCATCAAGTATATCAAGGAGCAAAACACTCTTAAATAAGGTGCTGGGTCTTACCCTAGTTCAAATTAGTATGAAATGACTCCAAGATGATTTGTATACAGCATAGTATGTAACAATAATGTCTTACAGCTATGGCTACGTTTCAAAGCAGGCTTTGCCATACAAATGTAGCTCTATGCACTTTCAGTTTAAAAGTTTGAAAACATAACAGAACACAGTAAAAAACATATCATTTGTCCTGTAAGTCACTGGCATTCCCTGCTCCGGAAGCTTTCCTCCCTGGGCCTATGTGGGATCAAGGAGTCAAAGATGTTATATAATTTCAAATTGTCAGCAGCGCAGGGGTGTACATTTCGGTGACATGCTAAATTGCTATCTTGCCGCAACTTGTGCTGCTTCTCACCCTGTGTGACATAGGTATGCCAGATTTACTAATGCTCAACATACAACCTGTGAGTTTGTTAAAGTTTGCAGGAATTGCTGTTAGCATGAGCTAAAGACCATCTTGTACTTGGCAGCCATTTTAGTTAGCCATGTGCCCTCCATGTGCTTTCTCCCTCTTCCAGAGCCTTGCACATGCTCAGAAAGGCCTAGCTGGTAGAATGCACCTGTTCTTAGTGTGTAACTCTCAGGCTATTCTTACTGATATAAGCAGTTTAGTCTCCCTTCCCACTTTGTTGGGCAAGTACATTTTGTATACCCATATTAGTCAATAACCATGCTTGTATGTGCCAGAACCTCCCCTTGGTTTTATGCTGACTATGTAACAAATGCATATATAAGGCCCCTGTTCTCTGTACTCCTTAGACTGTCTCCTACAGTGGTCCGAGGGTACTTTATGATGCAGTCTACCTCATGTGAGGTTATTAAATATGTTCCTTTCATATTGCAGCTTCTGTGCCAATTTCTTCTTTGTTGTTTTAAGGAACAGGTGTATCAGTGAACCCCGTAGAAGGTGTTTTTTCCTACAAAATAGCGGCCGAACATGGACCTCATTGGAGAAGCGGCTATCCAAGGGAGTGGTCTTGATGGGAGACAGGAATCTACTGAGGAGGACAGGCTAGGAATCTACTGAAGAGGTACCCTGCGCACATATTTTCTTTGTCTCTGCAGCCCAGTATATTCCTGGTCTTCCTGATCTGATCCTCCCAGTGTTTGCCGCTCCCGACTGAGAACTTCTTGGGCGTGAGTATTCTAAAACAACCATTAGGTCACTCAGAACATGGCAGTGAGAGGTGCTTTCTGCTTGGGGTTGAAAAATATTGATAATTCTGTTTGTAATAATAGTCATTACTCTCTCCTGCTATCTGTATGACCCAATGCTCTGTTCCCTTTGTGCTTCTGTCTATACCTTATATATGCCAGCTTAACAATATTTAGAATGAAAACTGCCCACATAGCAATGGATTAGGATATTGATGAATTTATGAGAATAAATGTGCAAAATATTTTCTATGTTCCTTCTAGATCATAGGGATGTCTTTATCTCATGCTAAAAGGACCATCTGTTAAAGTTTGCAGAAATTGCTGATAGCATGAGCTAAAGACCATTTTGTACTCAGCAGCCATTTTAGTAAGCCACGTGCCCGCCATGAGCTTTCTCCCTCTTCCAGAGACTTGCACATGCTCAGAAGGGACTAGTTGGTAGAATGCACCTGCTATTAGTGTGTAACTGTCAGGCTATTCTTACTGATATAAGCAGTTTAGTCTCCCCTCCCACTTTGTTTAGCAAGCAAATTTTGTATACCCATATTAGTCAATAACCATGCTTGTATGTGCTAGGACCTCCCCTTGGTTTTAGGCTGACTATGTAACAAATGCAAATATAAGGCCCATGTTATCTGTACTCCTTACACTGTCTCCTACAGTAGCCTGAGGGTACTGTATGATGCAGTCTCCCTCATGTGAGGGTATTAAATATGTTCCTTTCATATTGCAGCTTCCATGCCAATTTCTTCTTTGTTGGTTTAAGGACCAGGTGTATCAGTGAACCCCTTAGAAGGTTTTTTCTTCAACAAGTTGAACGTGCACCGGGGCAGACAATTTCCTTAGTGGTCATGGGGAGGTCCATCAGCGTTAACTGATATGTACACATTTGCCCCACTCCCCACTTTTTATGCTTTTGATGACCCTTGAATGATATTGCAAGTTCAGGTACTAACTCAGGATGACTTCATAATCCATGTGAAAGGAGTATTTTTGCAGTAGAACACAGCATCGTCATCATCATTATTGGCTTCATCACAGAACAGCAAGTCTTGAAACGCCACTGTCATAATAAATTGGTTTTATTGTTTAGCTGCTGAGGCGAAATTAACCATGTATAAAAAATCATGTGCAGGCCCTTGCAGGCTGCTTTGGCTACTTTTATTTGCAAAAAGGAGTTATTATAGAAACATCGAAGGAAAAATGGGCCTTTGGTATAAAAAAACATGTAAGGCCAATGCTTGGCTCATTCTTGCCCAAACCCAGTGATACACCTATCACGAAACAAGCGACGCCTGGCATAGACAAATTAAGAGCCAAAACTACTTGTACTGTTTGAAAAAGGGATACGTCAACCTTAAAGGAGTTACTTCATCGCAAGCGATAGCATTAACACCCGGCACACATAGGGGTAATATGCAGAGCCACCTCTAATCAACAGGCTGCCCCGAAACACCATTAAACATTACTGGGGGGGGGAGGAGCTACGCTACGATCCAAGATGGCCGAATAAGCTCCCGGCTCCGCCGACCTCCGCCGGCAGCTCGCATATCCTGATATTTATCCTTTACTACCGCCGGACTCCCGTGGGTATGAAGCTCTCCCGATACCGATGGTGCAATCCCGGATCTCCTAACATATTGGGTGGCGGAGTTATGTCGTGTTCCATTCTTGGCCTACTCCAGGGCTGCCGCCGGGACCTCGATTTCTAGCCCATCCGGGTTGGAATTGATCAACATCGGCTGTGGAACCAGGGTTTCGTCCGGTCTTCCGATCTTGGATCCTTTTTTGTATCTCCGATCTGCAACCCAGTCACCAGCTGGCGCTGAAGACACGGTATCGTGACACAAGGTGTTCATCGTGGGTCACACGCCCAGAGACCCTGCTGGGGAGGACGGGGTTGACGGGCTGGCCCCCACGGACGGCGAAGGTGTCGAGTCTGCCAGTTGAGAGGGCGCCCGCTGTTGACATTGGCTCCGTGTGTGCCTGGAGCCTCGGAGGTGATTCCGGGGCTCGAGTCCTGCTTCGTCTCCTTGCGGGGGGAGATGGAGGGGACAGATGGCGCACCATCGTTGAGGTCCGTAATGGCCGCCATTGGGGCGCTCCACTCCCAATTCACCGTCACGTATGCCCGAATGTCTGAAATGCTGGGGGATATCTGCTTGCGATCGGCCGATGATGCTGCGATATGCGATCAGCGTACTGTGGTTCCAATGGAAGGTTTGGCCCACCATTTTGGGGTTCCCGAGCGGCAGCCTGACTTAGCCCACTTGGATGATTTTGGCCTCGTAGATGTTGCACCTAAGACCGCCTTTAGCTTTCCCTGTACGATCTCTGCTCGGCGAAACATCGGTGCCGGAGGTTTTGATCGCCAAGAACAGTTCTTCAGTGACTATCGGAGAGGTCTGCTTTTCTCTTTCATCTTTCCTTGTCGGATTTGTGGATGTCGCCATTTTGTATCCTATCTTCGATCCGATTCCTCTGACTCGAACTGCACTGGATGCTTTGGTTACCTCTTGATTACTGTGGCTTGGGCGACATGGATTTTCATAAAGATTCGCACTGGTCAGGGCTGACTTTGACTTTTGGGGTTTGCTATGTCAAGTGTTCCATGCCGGGACTGTATTTTATATCGTAAAGGGAGTCGGGTGGTCTTGTTGATGTCCTTCCCATGTACGGGTTCAATACTTGCTTTTTATAATGGACAATAAGTCATGGGGTGGTCGCTGATGGCGGGGGGTAAAGGAGTCCGGGAGTGTGTCTGTTTTTCTCCTCCTTCGCTTTCTTTTTCCCTTTCTTTGGGGTCAGTTCCGGGGCGACAGGCACGCTGTTAGTGGGGTGGGCCATAGCCATTACAGAGGTGCAGGGTGGCGGGTGTTGGGGGGGGTTTGTTATTTTAGTTTGTTTTGTTCTATGGTCCCTCTCTTTCTCTTCCTCTTTCAGTAGGGTTGGCTGTCTCTCCTTTTTCCGCTTCTTTCTCTATCTGGTGTCTATCCTTGCCTTTATTTTACTGTCTCTGAAGGATGGGTTTTTGGGATGATGCTTTTGCTAAATCGCTTGCTATTCTATCGACCTTTACTCCTTGTCTGCCTTAGGCGGGCGTAGTGTATCTATGCTGTATTGATTATCACCAGGTCCTGATTGCAAGGCGGGGTACACCCCCCATCTCTTTTTGCCTATATTGTATGATGCGACGCCATTGATGGTACAGCCACTACTGTTTCTTCGTAATATAAAAAAACGAAAACCTTTGATATCCTTTCGCCATGTGGCACATACAATCATATGCTGTATCGCCATCGTAAATATTGCCTGAGCCGTATATATGTACATTTCGTCTTATTATCCTTCCTGACTTTGCGGCCGGCCCAGTGGTTGTAGGCCTGTGCATGTAATACTTTGGTTACATCAATAAAGGTTTTCAAAAAAACAAAAAAAAAAAACATTACTGGGGGTGGGTGAACTAGAATGAACAATGATGAACTGATGAAAAGTTGTGGATAAAATTTGAATAACACTTTCGACTAAGTGGATTAATTGTAGCATTAATGTTATGCATCAAGCAACACTGTGCTGCCAGATTGCGGTGCAATGACGCCATATTATCTCAAGTGAACTAGTAGGGGTACGACACATATATAAATTAGCGTAAAATAAACATCAGATATGACCATGAACTAGTTGCAGCACAGAGACTGGCCCTACTCTGAACTGATGTTGCCCGTCCCCACCTCTACTTCCAATTCCCCCAACCACCCCTCCTTTTCTAATCCAGACCCGAGCACAGTAGTTCACTTGCCCCCTCTAGATAACTTGTCATCACCCGGTCCGTGACTCAGCTATTTGCGGATTGTCTTAGTGACCAGCAATGCTTTAATCTAAGATCACCATATAAATTACCATTCCCTCTCAATTGAGATAGGTTCTTATGTGATCCAAAAGTGTTGAAATTATTGCCAAAAATATATCTGGTAAAAGATTAGTAATAAAGAGTGGATATTATGTTAAACTTTCAGTCACTCATTAAGTTTAAGTCAGAGAGTAGGAGATGCACTGCCTATTTCACAATATTCTATTCTTTTAAATCTATTTTAACCAAGGGTGCTACCCCACTGCCTGTGTTGACCCCACTGGCATGAACTAATCTATTGAAGCAGGAGAGATCCCTGTTTGTGGGGAGCACTGTTCCTATAGCAAGTAATATTCTTCAACAATTTACATCAAAAGTAAACACTACGCATTAATTGATAGCTGATTGATTAATATCTGTATTTTCCCATAACATCGAAAATAAATGCACATTTTTCATTCAATAATGAACAATTGTTATGTAACCATTGCTCTCAACAATTTTATATATCACATGAAATTTTCAAAATCATTGGTACATAGTTTTTTGTGAGACTTTAAAGTATCTTCCCATTGATGACAAAATCTTGAAATTAAGCCCTATGCATTTCGGGACTCTGTGGTCCCTTCCTCAGGGGAATTTATGTGAACAAACAAATACAAGCACTGTGTTTTATTTATATTTACACATAAGTGTGGCAGGGTATGCTCAGACGTGAGTCCCTTGCTCACTTTGCCTCTGGATTCAAGCAAGCCGGGCTGAAGACGGCTGGAATGCCAGAAACCGGTCCTCGGAAGCTTGTTTCCGGTCCAGGGAAGACATGGCTTGGCAGTTTGGGCTGGACTGTTCCCATGAGGCACAAGGTCAGACTGATTTGTATATAGCCATGTCTGAACTGGGGTGGCAGAGTGGGCTAAAGAACGGTGATGGATTAAACCCAGATCTGTTGACTGGGTGTGAGTGTTTGATTGATTCAGATGCTCCGTCCATCATCAACCCCTTTTGTATCAATTCCACATGAGGCAGGACTTGAATCTGTCGAGTGGGCTTCACTCAAAATGCAAGATATTGATGTTGACAAAGTATTCTTGTTAAAGTTACTAAATTCTGTCTACATCATGGTTATTTTCGATGAACTGCCAAGCCATGTCTTCCCTGGACCAGAACCAAGCATCCTGGGACCCGTTTCTGGCTAATCAGCCTGTCATCAGCCAGGCTAGCTTGAATCCAGTGGCAAAGTGAGCAAGGGACCCAAGTCTGGGCCTACCCTGCCAACTTAGGGTGAACAAAGCAAAAGCAAAGGGGATGATGGACAGAGTGTTGAACATTGCAAGCACTCATCCCCAGTCAACCGATCTGGGTTTAATCCATGTTCAGGCTGGACTGTTCCCATGAGGCACAGGGTCAGACTGATTTGCATATGGCAGTGTCTGAACTGGGGTGGCGGAGTGAGCTAAAGAATGATGATGGATTAAACCCAGATCAGTTTACTGGGGGTGAGTGCTTGCAATGTTCAACACTCTGTCCATTATCCCCTTTGGTTTTGCTTTATATAGGTACATTGACATTCACACATACACCACACAATGAATGGGTTCAAAATAAATATTTATTGGATGACAAATTTACATAATTTTCAGTCATTATTGACATCATTTCCATTTGTTTGAAAAAACAAATAAGCCACAACTTTGTACCGTCTCTGCCGAACTGCTATTGCTTGCTCAATGTCAATATAATTTTCATCCTCCTCGTCCAGTTCATGTGGAATTTCTGCCTCATTGCCCCACAACATATAATCATCTGCAAACAGATGTTATACAAAATTGCACATACTAGTATGGTCTTCCAGACCATAGGAGACAAGTTTATTAGTCTTCCCCCAGCGTTATCCAGGTAGTGGAACCGGGAATTTTTAACCCAAAACATTCGTTCAATGGCATTCCTTGTTTTGGTGAGAGTAGCGTTGAACTTCTTTTGGCTCTCTGTCTGTGGTGTTTGGAATGGGGTCATGAGCCATGGCTGTGAACCATATCCTTGGCCACCTGAAAAATGGAAAATACCAACAGTCAATTATTTGGTACATTATTACTGAGACATAACTAACTATGTGTGTTATCTATGCAGGCAAACTCTTGCACATTTCTTTAACTATTAATAGACATGTCTTAGGTACTGACAGTATTCTTCCCCTTCTGAACGCCTCCCTGAGCACTGGTACGGTCCCCAGCGCGTTCAAGGAGGCCATATTAATTCCCCTCTTGAAAAAAGCGGGAGCTGACCCCGCTAACCCTGCTAACTACAGGCCCATCTCCCTTTTGCCCTACACCCTAAACTCCTGGAGGCTCATGTGACCACTTGCCTGTCTGCATTTATAGAGAGTTCTGGCTTCTTGGAACCTAACCAATCAGGCTTCAGGCCAGCACACTCCACTGAAGCAGTCATCCTGAAAGTCCTCGACACTCTCCGGGAGAATGCTGACAAGGGGTCCCAGCAGGCACTGGTTCTCCTGGATTTATCGGCCGCTTTCGACACGGTGGACCATGACATCCTTCTCCACCGTGTTGGACAGGCGGGCATCCAGGGCCCCGCCCGGGAATGGATTAAGTCCTTCCTCTCAGGCAGAGTGCAAAGAGTCCATCTAGGCCCCTTCACAGCAACCCAGGTACCTACTACCTGTGGTGTACCGCAGGGATCCGCCCTTTCACCATTATTGTTTAATCTATACATCCGGCCGTTAATCCATTCACTGAGAAATTGGAAATGCACTGTCCTCAACTATGCAGATGACATGCAGATCATCTTTCCCTTAGACACCCCTGATGCCGCATCTGATTTTCAGGCAGTGATGCTCCACATCCAACAATGGATGATTTCTAAGCAGCTCAAATTAAATCCGGAGAAAATGGAACTCATTTTGCCTGGTACCAGCGCGGCACTTTGGGGCCCACACTTCTGGCCTAAAGAGCTAGGTACACCTCCCAGCCCGTAAAGCTTGGTAAAAAGCTTGGGCGTCACCATTGATATCGACCTCTCTCTTAAAACCCATGTTGGAGCCATCATCTCGGCCAGCATCTTCCAGTTACGAAAAATTCGTAAAATCTCCCACCTTCTCTCGCATGATGCATTGGTGCAAGTTGTCATTTCCCTTGTCCTCTCCCGTCTTGACTTTTCCAACTCTCTTCACTGGGGCCTACCCAAGTCCCTGCTCCATCGTCTCCAGATGATGCAGAACCAGGCAGCAAGGCTCATTTATAGAGACCCTAAATGGCAATCAGCAAGACCCCTTCTGTCCAAGCTACACTGGCTGCCTATCGAACAAAGGGCTGCTTTTAAAATTGGCTGCCTAATTTACAAAGCCCGGCAGTCCAAGTGCCCGGCCTTCTTGAAATCTCTCATCACCTCGCATTGTCCGGCCCGTAATCTCCGATCTGCCCATCTTCACCTTCTAACCACCCCGGTGGTTAAACTAAAGAAACTTGGTGGCCGCAGATTCAGCTATCTGGCACCCAAACTGTGGAACTCCCTCCCCCTACGAATCAAGACCTCTGACACCCTCCTGAGCTTCAGGAAGAGCTTAAAAACCTGGCTCTTCTCGAATTCCCTTTAGTCCTCTGCCATCACCCTCAATCCCAATCTCACGCCAGGAAACCTACGGTGTCAGTGCGCTCTATAAGTGTAGCTTAACATTAACATTAAGATTAACATTAACATTAACTGTTGACCATTGGTTCACAAATGAATTTTCAACTGATATGTGCCATTGCACATAATATTTATGGTGTGAAACACAACACACCAACATGCTAACGTTCATGTTTAGGCAGTAGATTACTATGATAAGTACTTTAGAATTATGTTGACACCTATATGAGATTTGGAATCAATATATATTCAAAGTATCAAATTTATGATCAGATTATCTTGCTTACATTTAGCCCTATATAGGTAGTGATAGTGCCAACATGCTTGACACTCACATTCCATTTGGCCTTTTATCACGTATGATGTCCTTGCTTGCCTACATGACATTTGAACAGATTTTGATTTGTTTACATAATTTAGCATGGCTATTTGCTTTGTACACGTAACCAACTTATAACATATGACATGGATATTTAAAGGTAATTTTGTAATACATCAGCTAATGCTTTTTGTACAGCAACTTGTCTTGCTCAACTTAGATTGAAACATAGATATGGCAATGTCGGTCCTTTTCATATGGGGCAACACAATGTAGATATTAGTTACTTTCACCTACAGGCCTGTACACAACACTTTCTGTATTCACATGTATGTATGTTATTTGCCTTGTAGGTGATTCTGTACTTATTTGTCTTGATTCTGACATTATTAATTTAGCATGAGAGGGTTCATATGTGGATCATGATTACACTCAGGGGCTGTTGGTGCATGTGAGCAAAAGAGGCAGTGCCATGCTACACATAAGAGGAGGAGAGAAAGAAGGGAAGAATGAAACTCACAAGCCCAGTGAAAGGACTACCTGCTCCATCAGGCTCGAGATGTGTGTGTGTGCTTTTTGTTACAGGGCATGTAACTAACTGCGCTTGTGCCGAGCGAGATTCCCACTCGCCCCTGAGGCATAAGTGAAAGGGCGTGCATCATTGAAGATGCGTGGTCTCTTGTTAGTGCCAGTGGTTTGATAGGCACTAGGGTGATATGTTTGTGGCTGTTTGAGTGGCCATCTCGGTGCACTTGGTTTCAATGGTTGGGGGCAGGACAGACAAGCACAGTCAAGGTAGTAGTGGGTGGTGCAGGCTTGCAGGAAAGTCATGAGCTCCACCATATTGTTTTCTTTCTGCTCACTGTTGGCTGGGCTTTCTGAGGGACTGGGGAAGAGTCCGGGTAGGAAACTGACTCACTGGCTCCTCCCCAGCCCTTCCTAACATCCAATCGCAGTAAGTAGATGCTCGCAAGAAGAAATAATTAGTACTCGCTTCTTCTGTGAGTGTCTCGCTGCCGCATGTGAAGTGCACTGAGAGAGTCACTCTCTCATGTAGCCAGTCCTGGCTGCAAGGCCTACTGCTGTATGCCAGCTCTTTGCAATAAGCTAGTAATGCCAGCAGTATGCAGTGTGAATGAGTTAAGCAGCTTTATTGAGCCTGCCTTCAGTTCTGATGTAGGACCTGGACTCTGTTTCACTTTCACATTTCTTTCGAGCCACAGTAAAAATAACACATTTTAAAACCTAGATGAGGCGGTGAGCCCAGTAATGACAGAAGGTACCATTTTATTGCTTCCCTTCCAGAAGTCGATAAGATTAATACTCTGGAATGAAATATCTCTTAATGGGGTGGCATCTCTGCAGTTTACTTGACCCAGAATGGAAGGTAAGGTGCAACAGGGCTCTGTCTGCGGAATGCACAAAACAGTAGTGCATATTTATTTTTATTTATTTATTTAAGAAGTTTTATATAGTGCTGGCCTGACCTGAGGGAGATCTTGGAAAGTCTTAAAGGAAAGTTACTGTCATGAGCAGAGCTCCACTTTCGGGGAGGAGTGACAAGAATGGGGTCAGGGGCAAAGCGGGGGTAGAAGTCTTGAGTACACAGATTCTAAGCGATGCGAGGTGTCTGCTTGAGCGTTCCGGCTACTCCTATCAGTTAGTTAGGCAACGGTCAAGGAACAAGACTTTGAGCTGATTTTTGAATTTTGCAAAAGATGAGATAGTTCTGATGTGAGGGGGAATAGAGTTCCAGATTTTGGGCGCGTTCCCGGCGAAGTACCGGGCTGCGGTTTTTTGTTTGCGCATTTTCAGCAGGATGAGTAGAAGAGTGTTTGAACTTCTGAGGTTCCTGGTCTGACCGTCTTTTTTGATTTTGTCCGCCAGATATTCTGGTTTGCCCGTGTGCAAGGCTTTGTGCGTGAGGCAGGCTGTTCTGAAGCTCGCCCGCATTTCAACTGGGTGCCAATTTAGTTCTCCGAGTAGGAGGAGGGTGGGCATACAGTGCCTCACACTCCAGCACTCAGTTTAACCCGATGCATCATAATAAATACAGTGCATTATAACACTTTCTTCGGTGTCAGGCTTTAGTTTTTCACCCTTGTGGGTGCAGCCAGTGCTGTGTATCTCTAGACAAGTGTTTCAGGATAATGGTCTTTCTTCAGTAGAGAGCAACACTTTTTTGGGGGTGCTGGAGATGTTGCCCAAAGTCTTCTTAGGTCTCAGTACCACTCGCTGGGCGCAGGTGCATCAACCAGAGCTCGTCAGCTCTGGTTGATGCACAAGGGAGCCTTTTCAAATAGTAGGACCCTCCTACTTAGTTCTTTGAGTGCAGGTGAAATTAAGCGTGGGCTAAGAATTCGTTCTGCTTGCGGAATTTGCGAATTTTTGGCAATTTCGTGGTCCGCGATTCACGCGAAATTGCCAAGCAATTCGCGATTCGCGAGTTGGTGAATTTTTTTTGCTTGGTCGCGCTTCAAAAATACAATCTCGCGCACGCGGCATTGACTTACCGTGATTCTGAGTTCGCTGAGTTGTTTTCCTCCCGGTTTGCATGCGCTGCGCCATTTTGGATCTGGCTGCGTGATAGCGCAAGACTTTTCGACCGTGAGTACGTCATGGAGTCCCGCCATCTTGCACTGCGAGATTTTGAGAAAGCGAATACGTCATAAGGGCCCGCGATCACGCATCGCGAGAGTTAACAATAGCAAATACGTAGATGTGACGTGCATCTGACATCCGGCGGGAGATTTGAACAGCTCGCTTTCCCGAAGTCGCAAAAATTGCAATCCTGCACAAGAAATCTATCGCTGGCAGCATAATCCTTCTGAAAAGGATGATTTGGATCAGAATAACTCCTCAGATTGACATTTGGCTGCACTTTTTTGTGCAAGGAGTCCATTTTTGGGGTGGTGGGAGGAAGGAAGTGCCCCAGAGTCTCCAACTTCCTGTTCCTGTCCAGTAGGCTCCTCCCATTGTTTTGTCCATGTCCTGGTCACTTTTCATTTGGATCTGGAGCTGGAAGGATTACTCTTTGTGGCTGCTGCTGGATATTTGTATTTGAGGACCTTTTGTTTGGATCACTTTTGGATTTGAGATTTTACAAGTAAGTTGGTGTTGTTTGTTTGGGGCATTGCAGTTGCTGCAACTACAATTTATAAACTTTTTCACAACTTTAAAAAAAATATATTGTGGTTAGCCACAATATCCAGTAGGCCCAGGGTTAGTCATGGGTGCATGATACAACTGTTTCTGTGAGTGTTGTTGAATTTAAACATCATTTAGGGCATGAATAGCATTGGATTGGGGTAATTTTTGTGTGTATTTCGATTTTTTGGGTGTTGTTGGGGCCTGGTCCAGGGCCTGGCCAAGTGGGTGGGGGCCATTTTGAGGCCTGGTCCAGGGCCTGGCCATGTGGGTGGGAGTCTAGGGGCCATTCTGAAGCCAGGCAGTGTGCTTTGCGACATAGGCCTGCACCAAGTCTGCCTTGCTTTCATCCATTATGCCCAGGGGTACTCAGTGGTGCATGGACCATGTCTTTCTGTGGGGTCCCTTGAATTTAAACATAATTTAGGGCATGGATGGCATTGGATTGGGGTTATTTTTGTGTGTATTTCGATTTTTTGGGTGTTGTTGGGGCCTCGTCCAGGGCCTGGCCATCTGGGTGGGGGCCATTTTGAGGCCTGGTTCAGGGCCTGGCCATGTGGGTGGGGGTCTAGGGGCCATTTTGAAGCCAGGCAGTGTGCTTTGTGCCATAGGCCTGCACCCAGTCTTCCTTGCTTTCATTCATTATGCCCAGGGGTACTCAGTGGTGCATGGACCAAGTCTTTCTGTGGGGGCTCTTGAATTTAAACATCATTTAGGGCATGGATGGGATTGGATTGGGGTGATTTTGGTATGTATTTCGATTTTTGGGGTGTTGTTGGAGCCTGGTCCAGGACCTGGCCATGTGGGTGGGGGCAATTTTGATGCCTGGTCCAGGGCCTGGCCATGTGGGTGGGGGTCTAGGGGCCATTTTGAAGCCAGGCAATGTGCTTTGTGCCATAGGCCTGCACCCAGTCTGCTTTGCTTTCATCCATTATGCCCAGGGGTACTCAGTGGTGCATGGACCAATTCTTTCTGTGGGGTCTCTTGAATTTAAACATCATTTAGGGCATGGATGGTATTGGATTGGGATGATTTATGTGTGTATTTCGATTTTTGGGGTGTTGTTGGGGCCTGGTCCAGGGCCTGGCCATGTGGGTGGGGGCCATTTTGATGCCTGGGCCATGGCCTGGCCATGTGGGTGGGGGTCTAGGGGGCATTTTGAAGCCAGGCAGTGTGCTTTGTGCTATAGGCCTGCACCCAGTCTGCCTTGCTTTCATCCATTATGCCCAGGGGTACTCAGTGGTGCATGGACCAAGTCTTTCTGTGGGGACTCTTGCATTTAAACATCATTTAGGGCATTGATGGCATTGGATGGGGTGATTTTTGTGTGTATTTAGATTTTTGGGGTGTTGTTGGGGCCTGGTCCAGGACCTGGCCATGTGGGTGGGAGCCATTTTGATGCCTGGTCCAGGGCCTGGCCATGTGGGTGGGGGTCTAGGGGCCATTTCAAAGCCAGACAGTGTGATTTGTGCCATAGGCTTGCACCCAGTCTGCCTTGCTTTCATCCATTATGCCCAGGGGTACTCCGTCGTGCATGGACCAAGTCTTTCTGTGGGGTCTCTTGAATTTAAACATCATTTAGGGCATGGATGGCATTGGATTGGGGTGATTTTTGTGTGTATTTCGATTTTTGGGGTGTTGTTTCGGCCTGGTCCAGGGCCTGGCCATGTGGTTGGGGGCCATTTTGAGTCCTGGTCCAGGGCCTGGCCATGTGGGTGGGGGTCTAGGGGCCATTTTGAAGCCAGGCAGTGTGCTTTGTGCAATAGGCCTACACCCAGTCTGCCTTGCTTTCATCCATTATGTCCAGGAGTACTCAGTGGTGCATGGACCAAGTCTTTCTGTGGGGTCTCTTGAATTTAAACATCATTTAGGGCATGGATGGCATTGGATTGGGGTGATTTTTGTATGTATTTTGATTTTTTGGGTGTTGTTGGGGCCTGGTCGAGGGCCTGGCCATGTGGGTGAGGGTGGGGGGGCATATTGAAGCCAGGTAGTTTTTGCCATAGGCCGGCAGGCTTGCGGGCCAGTAGGCCTAGGGTTATGAATGGGTGCATGAAACAACTCTCTCTGTGTGGCCTCTCTTCTATTAATTTAAACATCCATTTTTGATTAGGATTGCAATTTTTATTTTGGGTCTTTCAGTTTTTGGGTGTGTTGTGTTAATAATAATAAATGCCTAGTTGCAATAGTATTAATTGAAGCACGACATATGCAACATTTATTTAACTGATGTTCCTCTGGCTTCTTTGCTTTTAGGTGCACAAAGACTGAGAACCAGGAATCATCCTCATCCTCATCACTTGTAGTGCCAGGAAGAAGTCCTGCTGCAGTGTGTGCACACAACGTCACGAGTGGCCACAGACAACTCTGCAACTCGTGCAACTGCGTCCTGCTGTTCTGACATCTGAAGAAGATGGGCCCAAAGAAAGGTGGCCGTAGCTACTCTACCAAGAAAGTTGCCAGTGCCACTGCCAGTTAGGAGCAGAAGAAGCAAGTGGCGCCACTTACCAAGGAGACTGGTGTGCCGACCGACACTTTTTTTGGGAAAAAGAAAACTACGCCTGCAGCAGGGGTGTCAGCCGGGGACCAAGCTGGGAGCAGCACCTCTGCTTCATTGGTCTCAGTGCCACCACGCCAAGTTAGGCCCAAACCCATGAGAGCCGCAGAGGCAGCCACTTTAATTGCTCTTTCAACATCGACCAGTGATGTTGGAGTTGACTCATCGCAAAGTAGCATCCAATCAACGCAGGGTGTAACTCATCTGACGAGTGTTCAACCACAGCCACAACGACAAACAAAGGTGCAACAAGGAGAGGCGCAAGGAGAGGCGCAAGGAGAGGTGCAAGGGGAGGTGCAAGGAGAGGCGCAAGTAGAGGCGCAAGTAGAGGCGCAAGTAGAGGCGCAAAGAGAGGCACAAGGAGAGGCACAACTGCCCACAATACTTGTTCCTTCAGAAGTAGCGGCACATCAGGAAATCGAGATTCATGCGGAGCCATCAGCCGAGCAAGCCACTCCTGATGAATCATTGTCTTCGAGATCCCCAGCAAGGAAAAGGAGGGCTAGTACAACTTCTTCTTCAAGCCCCCTTCCTTCCGATGATCTAGATCTTGATTGGCACCCATCAATTCAGTCTGAGAGGGAGGCACGCCATGAGCTGACAAAGCTAGGTAAAAGGAAGATTATTGCAAGGCTTTCAGTTATGGGTGATGATGAGTCTGATGAAGAAGAAGTAGAAGTGATGTATTCTGCTGCTGATGAAGAGTCTGACAATGACGACCCAGTCATCTCAGTCGTCCCTCCAGCCCCAGCGGGTATGCAGCAGACAGACATTTTTACCCTATCCCGAAATGCTGCGCGGGATGTGGGCGGCATGGCACTGGTACCACCACCAACACAGGTAACTACTACACCAACACGACCTACAGCTCCCATATTTTCTCTTCAGAAGGGCCGTCAGGGACCTCCATCCAGCTCGACCTCTATTAGCTCAAGTAGTGGTGCTGTAAGTGCACAACAGAGTCAAATTCCACCACGCCCATCCTCCACTTCATCTGGCATTGAAAGTGGCACCTCCACCACCACCAGAAATCTCAACTCCCCAGTTTGGGACTTCTTTAGTATTAGTAAAAAGGCAGAAAACCAAGGTATTTGGTCGATTTGTAAACAAGTAGTTAGTCGGGATAAGCTTGTACCAACTATGGTACCGGAGGCCAGAGAGGTCATCTCTAAAAACACCACAGCATTCCGTGGGAGGCACACCTAAGTAACATCCGGAAAGCCAAAAGTACAAATCCAAATGTAGCCATTGATATTGCATCTAATGACAAGCAGCTGATCGTGCAGGGAGGAGGTGAAGAAGCGAGAGACATTTTTTCTGGTACACACAGTACCCCTGGCAGCAGAACTGCAGTGGTAGCGCCCACACCCTCTACCCCAGCAATATCTAGGAGGCACAGTAAGAGTCTGGTAGAGACACCAATGCGAAGAAGTACATCAATGAGCCTAACTGGGTTGAAGAAGTCTCGATCATCATCACATATGAAAACGGTCCAGACCACCATTAAAAGCAAGTTTTGGTCGGAGGCTCCATTTGAACACAACTACCCAACAGCACGTCTGTATAATGCAATGCTGGCTAAAATGTTAGCACTGGACCTTCTCCCTTTTTCTTTCATGGAAGGGGTGGGTTTTCTAGAATTTGTGGCAACAGTCTGCCCTAAATGGAAGGTTCCTAGCCAGTCCTATTTTGCCGGAGTTGCGGATTGCATCAAGATGTGCTGGACATGATTGGGGCAGCTTTGCAGAAGAGTGCTGTTCACACTATCCACCTGACAACAGACATGTGGACCAGTTGCCAAGCCGTTGATTACATATACATCACTGCACACTGGATCTCTTTTTTCGGGGGTTAGAGAGAAGATAGCTGCAGGTGTTGACAGTGTCACCATTTTTCAAGCTACTCGGAAACATGCAACAGTAGCCATGTTTGCCATGGAGAAATCTCATACTGCAGTAAACATTTTGGAGGAGTTTAACAGTAAGGTCTTTCAATGGCTGCAGCCAAGATGGCGCATGATTGGTTATGTTTCCACAGATAATGGCAGTAATATAGTTAAGGCCATGGCTGATTGTGGCTATTTCAGAGTGCCATGTTTGGCACGCAGTATTAACATTATTGTTCAAGATTTCTTGAAAAAAGAAAATACAGTCAGCAAGTTACTGACCACCTGCCGAAGAATCTGCACACATTTCAGCCATTCTTTTAAGGCCCGGAAACAGCTGAGGATCATTCAACATGACCGTCGAGTGCCAGTCAGAGGACTCATCCAGGAGGTGGCCACATGTTGGAACTCAACCTTCTACATGCTTGAGCGTCAGTACTTGGTAATCAATGAGTATGTATTTCACACACAGGGTGCTTCTATGAAAGACATGAGACTAGAGGTAGAGGAATGGGACTTAGTTAAAAGCCTGACAGACATGCTTCGTCCTTTTGAGGTCTTCACGCGTGAAGTCAGCAGGAAGGACTGTACTTTGGCAAAGCTATCACATTGTTTCGCATGCTAGAGCACCAACTGAAGGCGGTGTCTTCAACGTTCTGAGTTGATGCTGAAAAACAAGACACATATCTGTTGGCGGAGAGCTTATTAAGCCGCCTAGTTGGCAATGCAAGGCTTAAAGCAATATATTCAGAACAACATTACATTTGTGCCACTATTCAGGATCCACGGTACAAAAAGGCACTGGCCAGCAATACATTTCCAAGTACAAACATTGGCTAGTTCTGTTGGCCACACAGTTCAAAAAAGAGCGGCAGGAAATTGAAGGAACCACCACAAATACTACTGAAGCAGCAGGCCATCTGGCGTCAAGGTCCACTTCTGTGGCCAAAGGCAGTCCCTTTCCCTCTGAGCCGTTACCGACACCAGCAACCATATCATCATCACCTGCACCAGGCCCAGCCATAATATTGTCGGAAGCGGATTGGATAACTCATCAAGGGTTTGTTTGTTCCAGTGTTGATGCAAAGGCAACAGATGGTACGCAAAGTGGAGCACCCCTGGAGGACCTTGAGGGGATGGTGCAGGCCTATCTGGATGACCCAACAGAGGTCTTCTTTGATCAGAACCCATTGGTGTACTGGTATAGGAAAAGGCCTCAATGGCCACTGATCACCAAGCTGGCTATAAATTATTTGTCTTGCCCACTCGCAAGCGTGTCTTCTGTACGTGTTTTCAGTGCTCCTGGTGCCATTGTAACTTCAAAAAGGACTTGCCTCTCTCCCAAAAATGTGGAGAGGTTAACAATGATCAAGATGAATCAGCACTTCATACCACCAGATTACAAAATACGTGAATCCACGCAGGAAGAAGAGGACACCGACTTAGGTGACGGAAGTTCTTCTCTGTTAGCTGACCTACTCCTGTTTCAATTCACAGAGTTTGAGGACGAGCTCTACTTCCCTGACCCTAGGCTTGAAATACTTACTTTTATTTTTTTTCGTCCTTATTCACTTTTATGTCTATGTGTCTTTCTTTGTTTTGCAACTTTTAGCACAACAAAACTCTAATTACAACAAATCCATCAGCAGTACTGTCTTCGTCTTATTTCCATATTGTAGGTGCCGCTGTCTGCATTCCTGAAGTTCACAAGTTCACAAATCAGTCATGCTCCTCTATCCTCCACCTCCAGACTCCCCCTATCAATTTCCCTCAAGGCAGATGCCCGGATTACGCAGAATCAAGAAACTGTTGCTTCGTAGACGAGTCCGCTCAAAAGAAGTGGGACTGGAATGACTGACTATGCTGACTGTTACTTCTGAAATTGACACGAGAGGCTGCCCTGTTGCCCTTCACTTAAGAATAAGATGCTGACAAAAAGTGGAACAGGTAATGAATGATGAGATGGCATGCAGTGGACAACACTGGCTGTCTAGCTCTGATGAAAGCAATTGCTGTTTGTTGTGCATGAAATGAATCCTATGTGTTCTGTTATTATTTAATATTTTCCACACTAAATGTAACTCAAGTCTACTCTGTGTACCTTGTTTAATGCAAATTGTACTTCTACTGCAGGGGCCACTACGTTGCATGATTTTTTAATATGTAAAATGTCCTTGGACTCACTGTGTGTAGACTGTGACTGCAATAACAACATTGAGTTTGCCAACACCATGATGATTGATGATGAGTCATGATGACCAAAGTTACATAATATCTTTACAGTCACTCACTGGGATGGATGGATCATCATCGTCGATTTACGGAAGAACTATGGCCATTTCGTGGTAAACAAGTCAACAACAACCACAGCAGAACTACATGCCAGACAGCGATTCATGTAAAATTGTGGCTATGTGGCTTGCTGTATAAAATTAGATCTGCTTTGTCTGTCTGTGTCAAAGAGTTATGCTACATGGAGGTTGGTTCACTCAGTGGTGCCTGCCTTGACCGTCTGGATGGGCCTGGCCTGCTGTGTGCTAATTATTATCCTGGAAACAGAGACTCAGAGTAGGCACTTTAGAAATGATGCATGTATGTAATACTGTCGCCTCTGAAAGTGAAAGTGTTATTTTTGCACTACACACCGTACCTTATATTTTTCCTCCGGGGTGTTTTAATGTCCCTCTCTGTTTTTCCATCGACAATTACAGGCCGGCACTTACCCTGTGCGATGGGAAAAACATTAACTCAGGCTTACCATAGCAATCCGCAATCCCGCATCCGCCAGGCAGGCAGTGGACAGTGTGGTCACCAAGATTGATCGACGGAGCGCCCGATGGAATGGAGGAGTACCGCAAATAAGAGGAATGGCTGGATGCATGCAACTTCCCTATTTGACCAGGACAACTACAACATACAGTTACAGTATCCACTTCACTTGTCCTTATCTTTTAAATAATGTTATTGCTGTGAACTTCTATGAGTGTGACTCGGTGCGTTTGCTCGCTGCTTCACTTCCTTATGTCCCTTAAAAGATTTATGGATATCTTCGTATCCAAATATTTATTTCTCTTCATTTGTTGTTTGTCCATGCTGTGTTTTTTTTGTCTCTCCAAAAAACTTTCCCCCAAACAAACCAATTCCCATCCATTTTTCAAACCCTAACCCTCTTCCCCCGGGCTGCTTGGTTTTCATTGAGGTGTGACTAAAGGACACCAAGAATTCCACACGCTTGCTGGGGAGGATAAGGTCAAAAGCAACAGAAAATCAATTTCAAGGCAGGTCAAGGATTCTGAGGATATATTCTTATTCTGCTTGACACACACCCATGAGTATTTGAAAATCAATTCAGAATTTCAAGTCCGCCATCGAGTGGATTCATCAACAACATCCTCCTACACGTGACGAAAGCTTACGCTGCTGTGTCCTTCAGTACTAGTTCTTGAAGTAGCCATAATCCACGCAACTAGTAGTTAACTTTTGATTGAATACTTTAGCATTGCTTAGGCTACAATTTATGGCACTGTTCTTGTATACTGTACTATCGTGCTGTTCTAATGCTCCTCTCAGGCCACTCAATGTCTCATTTCCTTTTTTTTCATATGCTGCTACTGCCAGTGTGTACCACTACTACTACCACCACAACAATACCATTTCATCTGTCCAGGATTCCATAGCCAACCTTAATCGCCATTTGCCATGCAGCCAGCCCTGTGCCTAATCCTATTCTCAAACACGAATCACAGGTATGATAAGCATTTTTGGGGAGGAAGAATAATGGAGTAGGAGGAGAGGAGAGACTGACAGTAGTACTAGTAAAGCAGTAGGACAATTGAATTCACTAACTCTGTCAGTGGCACTTTTGTACAAATTTGGGCGATTACTTAGACAATTTGAATCAACCAGCCAGTTAAGTTTCAGGAAAACAAATGTACAGTTAACCCCCCCTGCCTTCCCCAGAAAACAGTAAAAATGTGCATGCTATATTTAAGTGGAAAATAAATAATTATTTCGACCCAAACAAAAACAAACTATTCCACAAGAACCGATCCACCCGCCTCCCTAACCCCAACCAATGTCCATGAAATGTCCCCAAAAGTTCCAAAACCCCAAAGCCCACTTCCCACCCCCCAAAAGTCTTTAAAAAAGAGGAAAGGGACAGTCTCTACTTTGGCCGGCGGTGTCCTGTGGCCAGGTGGTCACGCAGCTCTCTCCGGAGGGCCTTGAGCAGGACTTTCTGCCTCTCCACCTCCTGCTCCAGGTAGGCCACTCGCAGGGTTAGGCGGTGCACACGCGCCTTGCAGGTACTGTGGGGGGGCAGCTGTTGAATTCGCTGCTCGGCGGCGGCGGGTGGCTGCCGGGCCACGGCGCCGTACCACAGTCCGCTTTTCTTTCTCCTTCCACCCATCCTTGCTTCAACAGCCATGCATCAGATTCCTACCAGTCACCTTTGCCTCATTCAAAAACACGTATCATTCTTTGCCAGTCATTAATTTAACTCACTCGTCCTTCCTCTTTCCTTACACCCTCATTTCCCTTTTGATTCATCCCATCCATCAAGTTCATCTCTGATCTGACTTGGCTTCTCAATAAAACTTTCACAGCTAAGTTGAAGTCAAATTTAGAGGAGGCCATTGGATACTCGTCAACTCCCCTCGCTAATGCTATTGCTAATTCTAAGTCAAGAGTGACTGTCTTCTACCTGGTTGACAAAAACTTAGTTCTAAATTTGTAAGTCTTCTTAACAGTAAAGTGTACTTGTACTGTACAACCTACACCTCTGCAGCGAGCCTACTCTGCAATCTCAATAAGTAAGGAATATAATAGCTTACCACTGCCCGCCACTACTGCAGCATCCCCCACAGCAGTTCCTGCGGCCACTGGTGGCACTGCATCCGCCCCTAGAGTGACCACCTCCGCACTGGCCCCGTCACTGGTGTTTGTCTGTGCCGATAGTGTTCCGCCTTGAAAAAACTTTTCGTATTTTTAGATGCCATATACACCACCCCCTATTTTGTCGAGGAATCAAAAAAAAAGTTACTTCATAAAGAAATTTAATTATTTGTGATGTCTAAACTAAAAATCCCCCTTTCGGAAGGGGAGGGTGTCTTTATTTATGCTTAGCCATAACATGCTACACTTTTTGGCACAACTGATGAATGCTTGCTTTTTAACGCGCACCTTTTTTCTCATAACAGACAGAAGATTCCCTTCTACGAACAAGAGCAATATGTTACTCATCATCATCACCACCAGTACTTTAAGTTCCAACCAGGTGAGGGGTCTCCCACAATTAATGTGTAAATCAGCCACTGTTTAGTTTTCAGGAGTTCACCGTTTCTCTTCTATGAAATTGATTTTAATAAGTGTTTTTATATAATGTACAATTGAAAATTAATATAAAGAGTACACACAGAGCTAGTTGTTTTACTTTTAATAAAGCTTTAAAACTTACATAGACTCTGTGATTTTCGGCATGAGTGAGTGAGCGAAAGGGTTGGCAATTTGCAAGCATGATTTCGTGACTCAGAGAGGTCGGGACTCTGACTCCGTAGTCTTATGTTCTGGGTTGTATAATCATTGGGGATCATCGCTGCATTCGGGAGCTAAATAATGACTCTGACACACTAGCTAGTAAGTAAGGAGATTGGGGGTTCAACTTCTGTTATGACTGAGGTATGTGGAAAGTCTAACTGCGCCTATTATCACCAATGCCCTATTTCTTGTCCATAGTTCTGTATGTGCAGAATAGTCCCTGCAACAGTAGTAGTATGTCCTCCTATCCAATCAAAAAGTAAACTAGTATCTTATTCTTGGTGGCCATTGACATTTTATTTTTGGGAATTGTCAAAGCATAAACATTGAGAAGAGGGACAACCCAGAGGACTGCACTCAGTGCCTAGAGCTATTGCTGAATAGGAGTTTTGTTTAACACCTTTTGCCAACTGGGCAAGCTTAGCTAGCTACACAGACAGACTAATAATAATAAATAGTAGTAGCACAGAGAGTCATAGTAGAGGCAGGATAAGAATTTAGACACAGTCTACAAGAAGATCGAAGACAATTTAGGAAAAATAGAATTATGATGAACGTTTGGAATAAATAGGTGCTGTAAAAGTTAGGGAAGTATAATTATTCATATTAACAGGAAAACTTACTGGGGCCAGCAGAAGAGCCCTCGGCGGACCGATCCTGGCCTTCCTGCTCCGCCGGCGCCGCCACCGCCACCTCTGTCCTCTTGCCCTGGGAGGAGCTGATGTACATGAAAGAAAGACACAAACATGGATGATTGTTGCCAACGAAATCAAACATTTCAAAAAAACAATAACAAATTATTTCGGGGAAATAAACAACAATTACACTAAATTTATTGACCTATCTGATGTGGTCTACTAGGATATTAGTATTGCTAGATTCGCGGACCGTCTACTTGGAAAGTTATGTAACTCACTAAACCAACTACAAAAAGGTTCTACTAGGACTGGCAGCACCCAGCAGCACGCAAAGTGACAGACACAGTCCGTCATGATTGCAGACCACTAAAAAATGTCCTACTAAATGACAAGTCATAACATACTCAACCTATCAATCCACCACCACTATCTCTTCTTAGTGGCAGGAGTACAAAGGAAGGACTGGACTTGAGTCTCTAGTCTCTCTAGCATTACGCAGTTCTATAAAGTACACTCATAAATAATCACTCAGGCCAAATGAGGACAACATTGAAAACAAGTAAGCATAGTAGCACCGCCACTGACTGAGCAGGTGAGCACCTGCAATCACAGAAGCTTTTGAAACATAATTTACCTGCAATGTAATCTGCAGCATTTTTGCTCTTCGGAAAAAACATATATTTGTAATATAACACAGAGCAGAAGAAAACAAAGTAGTTATTAAATAGCTACTAGTACTCACCAAGCCCAGGGATCTCCACGCCAGGCAGGTCGAGCAGGTCTTGTTCCCGGTCCAGTATGTCGGACCACCAGTGCGTCACCTGGTTGTATGTGCGCCGGACCCCTGACTCCCGATAAATAGGCCGGCACACCTTACCCCATAGCTGGCGACGCTCCCGGAGGCCGTACCCGGTACCGGGCCTGCTGCCTGCTGCGATGGTCTTGGGGAGGTGGAGCTGCACAAAGAAGACCAGTGCGGCCACCTCCACCGCGCTGAAGATCTCCCTGGGACTTACAGACTCCCCCCTTGAACGCCCGCAAGGGAGCCGGCTGCTGGGTGCGGGACTCTTCCCCTTGGACTTGCTGGCTCCCTCTGCCATGGTCCTGGGTTAAAGAAAGGAAAAATAGGAAAGAATAGGGAAAAAAAGTAAAGAATAGAAAAGAGAGAGATAATAAAAAAGTAGTTATTAAAGTAACAAAAGGTTGAAAAAAACACAAAATATAGATGTACAAAAATAGAGAGATAGATAAGAAGTAAAAAAGATTAAAAAAAGTTCAAACAAACAAAGGATTACAAAGTTTGAAGCAGGATAGAAAAGGCATGCCCAGAACTATAGCATGAATGAAAAAGAAGATGGCCGCGCCCATTGCAACCATGTGGGTACGTTTGCGCAATTTTTTCCCCACGAGCACGCAAAAACGGATGCGAACACGTAATTGCGCCCCGGAACAGGAAATGCACAACACAAGCATGCAACTAGAGCCCGGAAACGGAAATACGCGAACAATGAAAACAAAATGGCCACGCCCATATACGACCGCATGGGTAATTTCGCGGTACCGCGGTGAAAAAAAATCCTGCGAACTCGCAAAAATAAAAAAATTGTGATCTCGCGAAAGTTCCCGTATTTTGTGGACCGCAAGTATGCTTTCGCGTGAATTTGCATACCGCAAATTCACAAAATTCGCCAATACTTAGGTGAAATATGATCAAATTTCTTGATTCCAGTGACCATTCTGGCTGCCACATTGGGAGTTGTTTTGGGGGGAGAAAGATGTGATTTTGCTATTTCTGAGAATACTGCATTCCCATAGTCTAGTCTTAACAACACCAATGCTTGGGTGGCTTTTTTGAGATCATTGGGCGGAATGAAAGGTTTTATTTTATTCAGTAGCTTTAAGTTGAGATAGGCACTCTTAGCTGAGTTCTTAATGTGTTTGGTCATGTCCAATTTCGGGTCTAGCGTGATGCCTAGTGATTTTACAGAGTCGGCCAGGATGAGGTTCCCATTGAGAGCATCGATAGCTTTTAGCCATTACGCAATTTGGGGGTTCTCTTCTTTGTTCGAGATGAGGAGTATTTCCATTTTGTCTTGATTAAGTTTGAGGTGTTTACTTGACAGCCAGTGTTGCACTTCTCTCAGTGTGTAATTAAGTATTTGAATGTCCTTAATGGTGGGGGTTTCTAAGTAGATCAGAGTATCTTCTGCATATAGATGGAAGGGAATGTTGGTTTTATTGAGTAGGGTGGTGAGTGGTTCCATGTAAATGTTGAAAAGTTGCGGGGAGAGCACCGAACCTTGGGGGACTCCCTTGTTGACTGGGTGTAGGTCGGACATAAAGTTTTTGATTTTGATTCTCTGGGTGCGGTTGTGTAGGAAGGAGGAGAACCAGTGGAGGACCACCTCATCAAGCCTGGCCCTTTCTTGAAGGACCTTAATGAGAAGTTTGCGATCGACCGTGTCGAATGCTGCCGATAGGTCTAGGAGAATGAGGAGGCAGCAATGGTCCGAATCAAGAGATTTGTGGATATCATCAATGATGTTGAGGATCGCGGTTTTAGTGCTGCAGCCTTTTTTGAAGCCAGACTGATGCGTGTCTAGGAGGTTGCTACTATCCAAGTGTTGGGTTAGTTGTGGGAGCACACATCTTTCTAGGATTTTGGATAGAAGAGGTAGGTTGGAGACAGGTCTGAAGTTATTCAGGTCCTTTGTGTCAGGCCAGGTTATTTCAGCAGTGGCATGACTTATCCAACTTTGAGACAGACTGGAATGACTCCGCTTCTCAGGGAGCTGTTTATGATCTTGCACCAGAGCAGGGTTAGGGAGAGTTTCAGCTTTTTGGCCAGTTGGGGGGTAAAGGATCATGGACGTGAGATGTGGGATTGGAGGTGGAGATCAATTTGACTATATCTGCTTCCTGAATGGGGTGGAAGAGTAGACAGTAAACACTGTAGGGGGTTTGGGAGCATTATCATACGCCCCAGATGTGCTGCTATTGGTGAGGGGTGTGGTGTTGGTGTCCAGTGAGAGCTCGATCTTGGTGATCTTGTTGTTAAAAAAGTTGGCGAAGTTGTCACACAGTTCTTTTGAAGCCGGCATTGAGGTCGTAGCAGGCTTGGAGGTTTGTTGACTGATGATGTCAAAGAGCTCCTTGGGTCTGTTTTTTGTTCTGTCTACAGCATATCTGCGCTCTAGGTGCCCTCCTGCCACTTCAGATTCCTGAATGGCTCAGTGGCTGTCCCAATCCCACAGAAAAACTCTAATTTTAGCAAAGATTACTCAATCAATTTACGAGGCCCCTTCCTTATTCTTTCTCTACCCTTTCTATTTGTCCTGTGTACCACTTGCACAATTAAGTAACTTTAGGGTAGGGTATGAATAAGGGTTGATGGGGGATCACAGAGTTCCCCAGCTAATTTTAGAAAGGGGACTCAGTCCCCGAGAATGGAGGCTGAGGGAGCCTGAGCGGTGTTAATTTTATTGTGAGTTTGCAAAATGGAAGTTTGCATGGTGCCAATATATTGTATTCTTTTTCTTGCATCTCTTCAGGCATCCTGGTCCTGCTTTAACACATCCTATTGACACGAGGGAGGGGCTAATCATGTGGTGCTGTGTCCCATGAACCATACCTCAAGTAGGGTCTCATTCCTCTGAACAATAAAGGTGTATTTAACACCTGCATTTGTTTTCAGAGCAGTGCCAACAGAATGAAAGCATCGCACCTCAGCTCCACCCTCCTCTTGCTCGATAAACCATAACTCATAATTGTCAGAAATGCTACAGCAATTGTATGTTCTCTTTGTGGGAAGTGATGAATTGGTTCTAGTCACAATAAAAATCTTTTGTATCACGTTTAAAAAAAAACTTTTTATTTACCACCCAATAATGTAAGAATTATGGATGGGGGAAAAAGAAAAATCACAAACCCTTTTATTTATACCACTGACAAGTGTATCCAAGTCAATTTCAATATTATCAACGGGTCCTAACATGTTACTAAACAGCTCAGAGTGATGCTAAATAAAAAGCTGGGACAGACTGAAGGCGTCACAGGAGACATGGCGCCAGCCACTTGGCTGATAACCTTATTTGGATCATCCCAGGGAGACGTGAGGGCTTATTTATTTATGTGTATATGGTAGCAACTTTCCCCATCCCCTACAAGCAGGTTTAGAACGTTAAGTGCACACATTCAAAATCGATGAGGTAATTACGTCCTACCACTTTAAAATTTCATCAGCCACCACTAAGTACACTGTGATACCTTAACGTCGTTGCATTTCACATAGGTTATTTCCTAGTTCAAGACATCTTTCAGAGTTTATTTATTGACTGTATCAGTTTGCCATTGATGGACTGAGATGCAGGAAATGTAGGCAACTTGAGAGCCGAAACTATTCAGCTATCACATTGATGGGGTCTGTCAATGTGGCCTAGTATCGATGTATATGGTTGGACCTAGAATGTTGGAATGCCTGAAACATAGGTGCAGTTTGTACTTTTACTATCACATATAACCTAGAGAGGACATTTACACAAGATTTGATGCTACACTTTCAGTGCATGATATTCATGTAATTTTGGAGTTGTTTTTCCATTTGTTCAGCTGATACTCCCATGATTATCTCCCATGTGTGACACATATGCTTAGCAACACATGATTTGTTCCACGACCGTTATTTTAGTAGAACTTTAACAATAATCCAGACTTGAAACACCATTGCACATACACACGTCTCATACTTAGCTAAGATGTATTCTTTCTGGGAAACAGTCGGAACACCGCGGTCTAAACCACATGTGTTGTGACTCCGCAAGCTCTATGCGTGGTTAAGGCAATGCGCAGTCTAGCTGCTGCCAGCTGCAGACGGAAGCAGTAAGACCTTGCAGGAAGTAGTGAGGTAAGTGGGGCTTGTTGTAGTTCTGGGCTGGGGGTTGTTTTGTTGGCTGGGAGTGAGTTGGGTTGTTTTGTTGGCTAGGGATGGGTCTGGGGTTGTTTTGTGGGCGGGAGGTGGGTCGAGTGTAGTCTTGTGGGCTGGGGGGTCGAGGTAGTTTTCTGGGCTAGGGGGTGGGTCTGGGTTGTTTTGTGGGTTTGTTTTGTGGGATGGGGGTGGGTGTGGGTCGAGGGTTGATTTCAGGGCTTGGGTTTGGAGGTCGTTTTCAGGACTGGGGTTTTGGGGGTAGTCTTTAGGGCTAGGGGGTATGGGGAAGTTTTCAAGGCTGGGGCAGGGGAAGTTTTCAGGGCTGGGGGGTCGGGAACGTTTTCAGGGCTGGGGGATCGGGGAAAGTTTTCAGGGCGGGAGGTTCGGGATTAGATTTTGAGGGCTGGGGGCAGTTTCAGGACTGGGGGTCAGGGGTAGTTTTCAGGGTGGGGGGTTGGGGTAGTTTTTAGTGCTGGGTGGGACGGGTAGTTTTTTTATTAAGGGTTAGGGTATCAGATTTTAGGGCCGGGGAGGGGAATGGGTAGTCAGGATAGTTTTTAGGGCTATGGGGATGGTGGGGTAGTTTCTAGGGCTGGGTCAGGGCTGGGCTGGGTCATGTTAAGTGACAGGGTTTTAGGCTTCAGGGCAGGGGAGGGGAATGTGTAGTCGGGGTAATTTGTAGGGCTTAGGGGAGGGTGGGTTTGTTTTGGGGGCAGTTCGTAGGGAGTCGGGTAGTTTTTAAAATAGGGGTTGGCCTAAGAGCAGTAGAAGGTGTTGGGGTAGTTGTAGAGACAGCGCAAGGGAGTGGGACGGGGTCAGAGTAGTGTTTAAGGGTTAGGAACAGCATGGGGGTTGGGAGGGGGTAGGGTATTTGGACCTGAGGGCAGGGAGGGGGGCAGAGGGGGACTTTGCAGCTTAGGGCGGGGGGGGAAGAAGGGGTCGCAACCTTAGCCATGCATACCCCTTTACCATTCATGCCTTTACCATGAAATTACGTGGTAAAGGCATGTGTGGTAAAGGAATTCATGGTTAAGACGCATTCGTTGTTTAGGTTGCGTGGCAAATGCACGAATGGTTTATCCACTCGTTCTATCATACAACAATTTTCTTTCTACTCATATTGAATGTAACTGTGGACCACATGATTTGTGGGTTGATTTATCAACATTGCATACAATGTGGTTGTGTCCACTCACACAGTGTGAGATGACACAGTACTTCTCTCTATGGGATTTTTCCGACTTACATTACAGGATTAGTGAGGGAATGACACAATGGGTCATCATTGACTACATGTTGGACTAAGTTCATCCCCCTTTATGCACATGACACGAGATCAATGCACAAAGACAGAGATGGCTATTATGTCATGTGTTACAACTTCTTAGTTAGTATTGAGTGTATTTGTCCTTTCCTTACCAATGAATAGGCCTTTCCCATAAGTGCCATTGTGAAACCACTCGTTGATAGTACTGTGGTGGAAGATGTATTTTTTTTGCACTTCCTGGGAATTTTTCCAGTACATTGATGAACATTCTCTGATGGTGTCCAACGCAGATGGGAGAACAGCAGAAAATGCTCCCTGTGAGATGCCTGCCATTCTGGCCACTGCATTTGGAAGGATCCTGATGCCAACATGTGTAGCACAGCCATCTATTTGACAAGTGCTGGAATGGCATGGGTCCTTGTATTTGCTGTCTGGAGACTTGGCCCTATCTTATCCAGCAATTCCATGATGACTCCCTCTTCAATCTGTAAAACGATATGGTCTCCTCCTCTTTGGGGTCAATGAGGGAAATACATTGGCAGAAAATACGCTCCTTCCTCCTTTGCTGCCTACGTGGTTGTCTCCGAGCTACTACCTATGGCATTATAACAACCTCCATAATGTAGCTGAGCTTGCCAAAGTGTTCTGTGATGGTAGGGAATTTGTACTACAGCCACTGCATCATTTCCTATGCCTGGGTTGCCGATGTGCAAAAATTCTGGTGCATTTCTGGCTTTGCCTGTTGATTGTACATAATGCATGATGCAATGCTACACTTGTAAATACCACAGCATTACAGTTGCACTGGATTTTACGAAGGAACACCTATATTGCATATAATTTTTTCTGCGTGACACAGCAGGATTCGGCGCAGCTTTTGCCCCACGCAATATTTAAAAAATGGCTCATTTGGGTAGATAATTTGTTTATGCCAGCGCAAACCCTTGATAAATATGGCCCTAATTATGTAATCAAAAAACAGTCTTACACAAAGGCTGCTCAATATTAAAGCAAGGAAAGATCTGGCAAACATCCCCAAAACTGCATTTTTTATGGGTTTAAAAAGAGTAGATAATGATTCCCTTTGCATGATGCGATGTGGCACATGGGGTGTACCAATAAAGATACATTAACAGAAACAAATAAATCAACATTGCAGAAATGAGTTACATAAAAAGGACTAGTTGACCTGTCAGCCTTAAGGTTGTCTTCCCCAAAAACTTTAGCCTTCTTCCTCCCTTTTTGCTGAATTTGGTTTTTAGTGGCCTTAATTTGCTCTAAGTCTCTAATAAAGTGGTACTACATGCACCCAGAGCTTGTAAATTAAATGCTACAAGTGAGCCAGCAGCACTTATTGTGCCACCCTCTTAAGTAGCTCTTTAAACATGTCTCAGCCCTACCATTGCAGCATGTGTGTGCAGTTTTAAACAGCCATTTCAACCTGGTAAAATAAGCCTTTATCCAGGAGCAAACCTTCCTTTTTAATACTGTTAGACCTGACAGCCTTAGGGTGGTCTTCTCCCCAATTTATGGCCTACCTCTTATACTTTTCTGACCATGTTTTGCTTGCTTTAGGACTCTATGCACTTTACCACTGCTAACAAGTGCTAAAGTGCTTGTGCTCTGTCTTCTAAATATGGTATTGTTGCCTCATCCGCAATTAGCATATTTCATTTACTTGTAAGTCCCTAGTGAAGTGCACTACATATACATAGGATCTATACATTAAATGCTACTCGTGGGCCTGCAGCACACATTGTACCACCTACTTAAGTAGCCCTCTAACCATGGCTCATTCTTGCCACTGCAGAGCCGCAATGTGCAGTTTACACTGTCTTTTCTACCTGGCAAGCTAAACCTCTTGCTAAGCCTAAACCTTCCCTTTTTAAACATTTGCGTCAACTCAAAGGTAGACCCTGGGCAACTCAGAGGACAGGATGCAATATATTTAAAACGTAGGACATGCACTTTTCAGTTTTACATGTCCTGGTAGTGAAAAACTCTCAAATTCGTTTTTTATTACTGCAAAGCAAGTCTTTCCCATAGGATAAGATTGGGATGACATAATTACACTTTATAGCTTTATAGGTGTAATTCCCAATTGGGAAGTAATAGACTTTCCGATTTGGGGTCTCTAAAATCACAATTTAAAATCACAACTTATGGTGAAGTCGAATATTAAATTGTAATTCTGAAAATGGCGCTTTTAGAAAGTTACAACCACTGGAGGGGTTAGGCCCAGAGGACAAGGGTCAGTTAGGGCGTAATAATTAACAAATACAAAAAGGAGGAACCTGACTCCTTCACTATTTGCGCTTTATATCATCAATCAAAAAACTGCCTTTTCTGTTTGATTAGGTTATTTCTTTAACCGTTCCACCTAGAGTTATTTACATATGTTTTTAAGCGAAATTCAAAGGCATGAAAAGAAGAAAAACACTCAATTTTCAGATGACATATGCAAACAATACATTTGACAATTCACAAAATACGTTCATAAACAAACAGTGAAATGTGCCCTCACCTATGTACAAAAATTCAAAAAAGCATTGTTTTTACACCGTTTTATTTAACAACTAGACAAGTCTTGAAACTGCCAATTGTATCATGCTCAAGGAAATGCCTAACACAGGGAATTAATTTATGCATACAGACAGGGGATCATTTTTAGTCCATTTCCCTCAAACAGTAAAGTATATTAATTCAAAGTTCCTCCATGTTTGAACATGCTAAACCGTTTCAAAGCACAGGCTTATAGTATTCTACCTCTCATCAGGGCTTCTTATTAATGGATATTTTGGATATTCTGCAAAATAAATGATGCAAACAACAGGTGTAAGCGAATTGAAAAACTAGTGCAAGTGAATTAAAAACTCTCCAGCAGGGCCAAGCACTTAGTGGGCAAAAGTTACCTGATGGAAATTAGTTGTGACCATCAGTTCGCGTTCTCAGGGTGATCGTGTAGCAGATCTGTATCACGTTTGAAACAGAGCAGTGTAGCTCGTTGCTTTAACAAATTCGGAATTTCATCACATGTTTATCTGCAAAGCAAAACAAGCATTTGCAATGCAAAAGGTCTCGCATTTGAAAAGTGTGAGCTATTGGTATTGTAAATGACAACTTTTAGAAAATATGTGTTAGCTTTGAAAATATATAAATTAATAGCATTGTTATTCACAAAGCCAATAGCTTACACTTTCCTAATGCGAGTCCTATTGGCTATGGCCATGCTTGTTGGTAGCAAGCAAGGACACTGCTGTTGTGGTGCTGAGTTATGCTGTTGTGGTGCTGAGTGATGATGTGGTTGGGCTGAGTGATGTGGCGGTGTATTAGAGTGATGTGGTGGTGTCCCTGAGTGATGATGTGGTTGGGCTGAGTGATGTGGTGGTGTACTAGAGTGATGTGGTGGTTATTAGAGTGATGTAGTGGTTGGGCTGAGTGATGTGGTGGTGTATTAGAGTGATGTGGTGGTGTCCCTGAGTGATGATGTGGTTGGGCTGAGTGATGTGGTGGTGTACTAGAGTGATGTGGTGGTTATTAGACCACGTCTGGGCATACCCTTTCCTCATAGGGTGAACAGCAAAACACACAAGATGATGGACGGAATGTTGCACAATGGCAAAACATTCAGCCCCAGTCACAGATCTGGGTTTAATTCATCGTTATTTTGCTCACAAAGCCACCCCAGTTCAGACATGGCCATATGCTAATCAGTCTTGACCCTGTGCCTCATGGGTACAGTCCAGCCCGAACTGCCAAACCATGTCTTCCCTGGACCGTAATCAAGCATCCTAGGACCGGTTTCTGGCTATCAGCCGTCTTCAGCCAGGATAGCTTGACTCCAGTGGCTTAGTGAGCACGGGACCCATGTCTGGGCATACCCTTCCCACATTGGGTGAACAACAAAACACAAAGGATGATGGACGGAATGTTGCACAATGGCAAAACATTCACCCCCAGTCACAGATCTGGGTTTAATCCATTGTTATTTTGCTCACCAAGTCACCCCAGTTCAGACATGGCCATATGCAAATCAGTCTTGACAAGTGAGCCAGCAGCACTTATTGTGCCACCCACTTAAGTAGCCCTTTAAACATGTCTCAGGCCTACCATTGCAGCATGTGTGTGCAGTTTTAAACTGCCATTTCAACCTGGCAAAATAAGCCTTTATCCAGGACCAAACCTTCCTTTTTAATACTGTTAGACCTGACAGCCTTAGGGTGGTCTTCTCCCCAATTTCTGGCCTACCTCTTATACTTTAGTGAGCTTGTTTTGCTTGCTTTAGGACTCTATGCACTTTACCACTGCTAACAAGTGCTAAAGTGCTTGTGCTCTCTCTTCTAAATATGGTATTGTTGCCTCATCCCCAAATAGCATATTACTTGTAAGTCCCTAGTAAAGTGCACTACATATTCAGAAGACCTATACATTAAATGATACTCGTGGGCCTGCAGCACACATTGTACCACCTACTTAAGTAGCCCTCTAACAATGGCTCACGCTTGCCACTGCATAGCCACAATGTGCAGTTTACACAGTCTTTTCTACCTGGCAAGCTAAACCTCTTGCTAAGCCTAAACCTTCCCTTTTTAAACATTTACGTCAACTCAAAGGTAGACCGTGGGCAACTCAGAGGACAGGATGCAATATATTTAAAACGTAGGACATGCACTTTTCAGTTTTACATGTCCTGTTAGTGAAAAACTCTCAAATTCGTTTTTTACTACTGCAAAGCATATCTCTCCCATAGGATAACATTGGGATGACATTATTACACTTTATAGCTTTATAGGTGTAATTCCCAATTGGGAAGTGATAGACTTTCTAAGTTTGGTGCCTCTAAAATCACAATTCAAAATCACAACTTATGGTGAAGTCGGATATTAAATTGTAATTCTGAAAATGGCACTTTTAGAAACTTACAACCACTGGAGGGGTTAGGCCCAGAGGACAAGGGTCAGGTAGGGCCGTAATAATTAACAAATACAAAAAGGGGGAACTTGACTTCTTCACTATTTGTGCTTTATAGCATCAATCAAACAAATGCCTTTTCGTTTGATTAGGTTATTTATTTAACCATTCCACCTAGAGTTATTTTCATATGTTTTTTATCGAAATTCAAAGGCATGAAAAGAAGAAAAACACTCGATTTTCAGATGACATATACAAACAATACATTTGACAATTCACAAAATACATTCATAAACAAACAGTGAAATGTGCCCTCACTTATGAACAAAAATTCAAAAAAGCATTGTTTTTACACCATTTCATTTAACAACTAGGCAAGCCTTGAAACTGCCAATTGTATCATGCTCAAGGAAATGCCTAACACAGGGAATTAATTTATGCATACAGACAGGGGATCATTTTCAGTCCATTTCCCTCAAACAGTAAAGTATATTCATGCAAAGTTCCTCCATGTTTGAAAATGCCAAACCGTTTCAAAGCACAGGCTTATAGTATTCTGCCTCTCATCAGGGCTTCTTATTAATGGATATTTTGGATATTCTGCAAAATAAATGATGCAAACAACAGGTGTAAGGGAATATAAAAACTAGTGCAAGTGAATTAAAAACTCTCCAGCAGGGCCAAGCACTTAGTGGGCAAAAGTTTCCTGATGGAAATTAGTTGTGACCATCATTTCGCGTTCTCAGGGTGATCGTGTAGCAGATCTGTATCACGTTTGAAACAGAGCAGTGTAGCTCGTTGCTTTAACAAATTCGGAATTTCATCACATGTTTATCTGCAAAGCAAAACAAGCATTTGCAATGCAAAAGGTCTCGCATTTGGAAAGTGTGAGCTATTGGTATTGTAAATGACAACTTTTTAAAAATATGTGTTAGCTTTGAAAATATATAAATTAATAGCATTGTTATTCAAAAAGCCAATAGCTTACACTTTCCTAATGCGAGTCCTATTGGCTATGGCCATGCTTGTTGGTAGCAAGCAAGGACACTGCTGTTGTGGTGCTGAGTTATGCTGTTGTGGTGCTGAGTGATGATGTGGTTGGGCTGAGTGATGTGGTGGTGTATTAGAGTGATGTGGTGGTGTCCCTGAGTGATGATGTGGTTGGGCTGAGTGATGTGGTGGTGTACTAGAGTGATGTGGTGGTTATTAGAGCGATGTAGTGGTGTCCCAGAGTGATGTGGTGGTGTCCCAGAGTGATGTGGTGGTGTCCTAGAGTGATGCGGTGGTTTCCCAGAGTGATATGGTGGTGCCCCAGAGTGATATGGGTGTCCCAGAGTATGGGTGTCCCAGAGTGATGTGGTGGTGTCCCTGAGTGATGTGGTGGGGTCCCCGAGTGATGTGGTGGTGTCCCCGAGTGATGTGGTGGTGTCCCTGAGTTATGTGGTGGTAATGTGGTGGTGCCCCTGAGTGATGTGGTGGTGTCCGTGAGTGATGTGGTGGTGTCCCTGAGTGATGTGGTGGTGCCCCTGAGTGGTGGCCCTGAGTGATGTGGTGGTGCCCCCGAGTGATGTGTTGGTGCTGTTGGTGCCCCTGAGTGATGTGGTGGTGCACCTGAGTGATGTGGTGATGCCCCTGAGAGAGTGGGAGATAAGAGAGCGAGAGAGAAAGCTGGAGAGACGGAGGGAGAGAGAAAGCTTGGGAGAATGAGATGGAGAACATGAGAGAGAAAGAGAGAGATAAGAGAGAAAGAGCGAGAGAGAGATAGAGAGAGAGAGAGAGAGAGAGAGAGGGAGAGAGAAGAGGAAATGAGAGAAAGAAAGAAAATGTGAGAGGGAGACAGGGTAAAAGTGAAAACGATGGAATGAGTGAAGAAGTGACAGAAAAGGGGGGCAGTGAGAGAGGAGAAAAGGGGGGCAGTGAGAGAGGAGAGATAAAGTGAGAGTGGGCTGCGAGAGCAAGAAGGAAAGTGGGGAATAATTCAGAGGCTGTGGAATGGAGCAAGAAAGAGACAGATAGAGGCGCACAAATTTATAAATACGTGTTTGTGCCTGAAAGGTGGTAAGAAATCTGCAGTGGCCTCAGTGCCCAATGGGCTCTTTTCCCATTTACCAGCAGTGGTGCACTAAACTCATTCACCTTTCTTGAAGTAGGGCCTGTGCACTATCACACGCCACTGCATGCATCACAAACAAAATGCACTACCAGTTCGAAATCCTACAGCTTAGCAAACCTGTGAGCCGGGTCTTGAATTAAGAGGAACTTTGAAACTGCAGTGAAATCCAGAGTTTGCTCGTCAATGCCGCCAAGCTCCAGACATTTCCTTTAAGTCCCTGTCGTTTCACACCCTGACATCCCCAGGAAAGGCCAGAAAAAAGCCCAGAGATAGGCAGCGCCATTAGGATGTGTGTGCTAATTACAAGCCAAGTGCTTCTCTGCAGGGGCGTGGCTGTCACGGAAGCCGCCGCGGTGGGGGAAGGCTGCATGGGTGCAGGGCTGGGAAAGATGCTTTGGTGTCAGGGTGGCTGCTCGCAGGCCCAGGGCTCTGAGGACAAGAGGGGTTGGCCAGGTCATTTTGCTGGAGATCTATCTAATCCCGAAAACTGTTTTTTAGCGCTAGAGTTAAGTGAATCAACATATGAAAGGCAACTATTTCTTCAGTTTGAATAAATCAGAAATATTGTAAGTGATCCCACTCCATGTGAGTCAGAGCTTGCTTAGCCTTGCAGATGTCTAGTGAGGCTCACGAGCTTCGTGGATTGCTTGAGTTTCCAGGTGCAGAGTAGACCTGCATTGCATCCCAGAGTGCACGCGGCCGTTCGACAAGTGTCAACTGATGTACCGTTAGTGTTTGAGAAACACGGTTGCTACAAACGTTTCGCTATCCAGGTGACATCTACAGTATTCCATTTGCTTTCCATCCCACATGTTTTGTTATAACCTCTCAATTATGTATTCGTTTAAATACCCAAGACAGTCCGTTCCTTTTGGAACGAGTATTCTAACTTTGCCAACATTTTAATATCTTCCTTGTGAATTTTGGTGAATGTGGCACTTATCACCACTAAGGCAAGTGATCCTGAACAGTTCAAGACATAGGCTGACCAAAGCGCCACAGTTTTCCTACGCCAAAGTAAGAAATATTCACTACAGTATGCATCTAATTGCAACGCTCTCGTGAGAGCCCAGTACAAGGATTTTTATTTTAAATGTGAATTAATTCAAATATTGGAAGAAGAAGCCTTGCCCTGGGAAGACACAGTTTAGCACAGAGTGCATAATAGACGCATTGCACGATTACTGACCACACGCTGGTTAAAAGCACTAGAATGCTACCTTCCCTTACACAGTGCCCTGGCAGGCATCATGCCACAAAAAATAAACTCTTATATGCGGTAAAACATACACGGCCGTCCACTGTTTCTCAGAGACTTTGTAGCTGCAGAGGGTGCCAAGTTAAAGCTTGCACTGTGAGTGAAAGGACAGGCAATCGTTACAGAACACCATATTAAACAAGCAATGTCCTGAGCAAATGGTGGGGGCCTGAAGCAGTGGAGTGGGAGAGGAGTCACGGGGAGATTAAGGGACAGAAGGCAAGCGGCCGTGAAGTGCAGGCGGGGGGCGGGGAGCAGAGCCTTTGAAGAGCCAGGGTGAGTGAAGTGAATAATTAGGGGAGGAGAACTGGCAGGCTGATAGGCAGAAGGCTCAGGCAAGCTCGTGCACGAGGCGTGCACTTCCTAAAATCCGCTGGAGAGCCCTTGGCCTTAAGAATGGTTTGGCTGCATTAGGGCTCTTTTCCTATTAGGAAAGGGGCGAGCCCTAAAAAAGGGGGGCCAAATGCCATTACTATTTGTGGCTCCATTTGCGTCTCAACTGTTCATTATAAATTGTGAAAGGATTGGGATGTACCTTAATCCGCACGGAAGTATCACGCACAACATGTACTTCAATTCTCTGGCATCATGATTTCCTGAAAAGATTACACATGTCAATTTCGCATTAGCTACAGACCACAGAGCAAGGGCGTGCTGTTCGAGTCAACACGGCAAAACTTACTTTCTGGAGCGCGAGTGAATTACACCATTCCATTGACCAGCATAGATGCACATTAGGTGACTGGGGGCATTTCTCATAAGAACTATATCGTGCACAACACTGCGCAAGCACTCCTGTGAATTATAGTACCAAAGGGACAGCCAATGCCAGTATGGTTCAGAAGAGATCATTCTGGCACGGGCAAGGTGCATTATGGGACTTGCGTTTAAAAAAAGAACGTTAGGCCCAGAGGCGCAACTAGAGCCAAATTTCGGGGGGGTGGGGGGGGGGACGAAAAAAATTCGGGGGGGGCTGAACCTTTAATCAGTAGGCAGAGTGGAGCTGCAGGGGCTCTTAGAAGGGGGTGAAACAACTGCAAGGCCTAATTAACATTCAAATGGTCTTTTAAAGACCTGTGAAACGTTCGGGTGCTGCTCTGTGTGTGCCCGGGATCTGTCTCATCCCGGGCTGCCACACACGACGGGGGGGCTGAAGCCCGGTGAGTCCAATGGGTGTTGCGCGCCTGGTTAGGCCTGTAACTGCGCTGTTGTATTTTAATATGAGGTAAGCCTCCTTCTGTATTAAAGCAGTCTCAATATCAAATAAGCTTTTAGTTGTATCTAAGACTGACAATACTGTTCACTTAAAATCCTTTTCACAGTGGGATTTTTCAATGAAATGCCTGACCATGGGTGCAGTTAAGACTTTCTTTTTAATTCTTGAGTGATGTTGAGTAATGCGTTGATTGATCTGCTGATTTGTCTTGCCTTAATTGATTTTGCATTTGGTGAACTCTGAATGTCGCCATTTAATGGCATTATGTATAAATTCAGGCTCTTCATTTACAGTGTCACAACCAGAATAGTTTTCACATTTATGGTGGCCCTCGACCGGTTTAAGTTGCCATTGAGTTCGCAAGTTGCTTTTTGATTGTGGAGGGAAAATGTGTGCACTTACAATTTTTTGGCCACTACTCAGATTTTTCTTCATGGCAAATAATGGTTTCTGGAATGGACAATCCAAGTTTTCTTAAAGGTGCCAGTTCTTTAAAACGATTTGCTTAAATTTATTGGTATCTGGCCAAATGTTGTTACACAAACCAATCTTTCAACTGGTGGTTTCACTTTCTTTTGAAGAAGTTCTTCACAAGGCGTATACCACGTTCTTTTTATTGCGTGTTTTAGTATTTTCTTTGGGTATCCCCTCATGATCATTTGTTCACGAAAGATGTCGGCATGCTTTTCATTATCAGTTTATCTAGAGAAATTTCTTCGGATCCGCAGAAGTTGGCCATACGGAAGATTTTCTTTCAGAGTTCTTGGATGAGCACTCTTATGGTGTAGGATTGTATCTTTGTCAGTGGATTTGCGGTGCAGTGAAGATGTCAACCTAGTCTCGTGCGGAGAAACCTCCACATCTAGCAACGTCATGCAGGTCTTGCTTGAGTTCAAACTTAATTTTTTATGTCCTCATGGCGTGTATTTAACCAACCATGGAATCTTTCAAATTCTTTTAGAAAGTTGGCATTTTTGTACATTAGCCATTTGGTGCCTGCTGCCTGTCTCTGATCACTTGTCTGTGGTGTGTGACAGCTGGGCTTTGTGTATTTCCCCTAGATAACCAAACAACATGGAAGGTAAGGTGTGGCCTAATCTACAATCCCGTGAGAATGGGTAGGAAGAGCTGGGTCCAGCCTCACTTACAACTGAATAGGCTGTGTCCTGTCCCCACACAAACAGTTGCATAGCCCTGCTGTAGTATGTCTGCAGCCAGGGTAGGAAGGGAGGACCCCTGTGCTCTTCAAAAACCTGTCTTTGAAGTCTCCCCCACTTCAGAGGCACAACTGGGTATTAGTACTGGACATCTGACACCACTACTTCAGTACACTTCTGGTCCTATGAAGATTCTGCCAGGAAGAAGAACAGGGCCGGACTGGCGGTGTGCCGCACGGGTGGGGGCCGATTTTGAGCACCTGGGTGCAGTTTTTGTTACAGGGCCGTTTTTGCAGCATAGCTGCAAAATCGGCCCTGTACCAAAATCGGCCGAAAACCGGCCCACGGCGAAGAGCTCGGCGGCACCCCCAACCCCCCAAGTGGGGAGTGTCGCAGCGCTCATGGTAATGAAACACACCGAGGCATAGGTAAGGTCTTTGCTTGTTACTTTATTCCCTGCCAGCCTCACACTGGCTTACAGACTACTCTCTTCCTGTGACGTTTCTTCCTCTTCCTATTTCCTGCTCGCCTGTCCTGTCCTGGACAGGGTCAGGCGGGACGACGTGACATCTCCCCTGTTTTGCAGAGTCTCACTTCCTCTACATCTCTTCAACCAGACGTCGAGGTTTTCTTATTAGGCGTTGTGGACGTTCATTGCGCCTTGGTGCTGGACTGTAGTGGTTTGTGGTTTCCACCATTCGCATGGGACTGTGGTGGCTCTGGTCACTGCTGTCACTCTGGTTGGAAGAGTCACTTAAGGGGTTGGTTCGACGAGGTCTCATGTCGGCCGCGCTGGTTACATATTTTAAAGTGTGATATGTTTCTCGTTATTTGCTTGTGATCAGCTTTGGCTGTGACCATGGTTCCTTTCCTCTTAATAACTTGCATGGGAGTGTCGAGATATCGACTGTCTGCCTTGGTCCGTCGATCACCTCGCACTATTACCCAGTCTCCTTCTCGTATGTTGGAGTCCTTGGCGTGTCTACGATGGTCGGCGTATGTCTTCATCTTGTGCTTCCTGTTATGGTCTATTTCCACTAGGGTATTATGATCGATCGTAACGTTTCGTTGTTGAGGAGTCACATTTAGCATGGGTAATCTTGTTCGAGGCGCCCTTCCTAGCATCACAGTGGCTGGGCACTGGCCGGTGGTGTTATGCGGTGTGTTTCGATATGCTCTTCGTACTTCATTTAGTGTCTGTCGGAGGTCTTGGTGAGTTAGTTCGGCTTGCTGAATGGCCCTTTTTAGTGTCCTCATGAATCGCTCCACCATGCCATTTGCCTGTGGCCACAGTGGAATGATTTTCTGGTGTTTGAAGTTGAGATGGGTCGCAAAGTTTGTGAATTCATGGCCGTTGAAGGGAGGCCCGTTGTCTGTCTTTACTCGCAGTGGGATGCCCCAGGCTGCAAATATCTCATCGAGCACTGGGATTACCGCCGTTTCTCGAGTAGACGATATCAGGTGTGCGAATGGGAATCGGGAGTATTCATCCATGGCAACGATGATGTACTGCCCTGATTGTAGTGGTCCAAAAAAATCGACCGCAACTTGCTGCCATACTCCTTCCGGTAGCTCTGACATTTGTAACGGTGCCGGTGGTTCTTCCCGGCTGACCACTTGGCATGTGATGCAGTCTTTCAGGGTTGTCTCTACCATGTGATCAAGGGTGGGGAACCAGACTCTTTCTCTCAGGGCTTTCTTGGTTGCATTGATGCCTCTGTGGCCTTCATGCGCCAGGTTGATGACTTCCTGGCGTAGTTTGAGTGGAATCACAATCCTCCCCCCTCTTAAGAGGAGACCATTGTCACTGATGGAGAGTTCATCACGTACGCGTTGAAATGCGGCCAGATCTTGGCGAAGTTGAGCCGAGTCTTGGGATGACTGTTTCGTGTCTCTCCATGAGTTTGTGCGAATGCGAGTCATCACCGCCTGCACGAGGGGGTCGAGTGCAGATGCTTCCTGAATGGCTTCAACTGGAACTGTGGGAGGACATGCTGTGTCAATGACGAAATGGAGATATTCATCAGCCACAGAGAGAGCAGTTCGAGCACCAGCCAGTGGGTGTCGCGACATGAAGTCAGCTGGGTTTTCAGCTTTTCCTGGTTTGTGGACGATAGAGAAGATGTAATCTTGCAGGCGCAGGCCCCACCGTTCAATGCGTGGTGGTATTTTCGCATTGGGGTTACCGAATATTGTGATGAGTGCCTGATGATCCGCGATGATCGTGAAATGTTTGCCGTAGACAAAAAGGTGGAAATGTTCGCACGCCCACACCACAGCTAGGCTTTCCTTCTCCGGCTGGGAGTACGCTCTTTCGGTATCCGTGAGGCTGCGGCTTGCATAAGCGATGATGTGTCGCTGGTCTGAGTCTTCGCGGTATTGGGCAAGGATGGCGCCCAGGCCCACCGGACTGGCGTCTACTGTGATTTCAGTCTTCTTTTTTGTATCAAAGTACGCCAAGTTGATGGCTGACCCCACGGCTTGTTTGATCACAGAGAACGCTTGCTGACATGCGTCAGTCCATTCGAATGGCTGACCTTGGCGAGTGAGCTCCCGCAATGGATAGCTGATCGTGGCGTAGTCGCGGATGTAGCGTGCGCAATAGCTTGCCATGCCAAGGAAAGAGCGGAGGTCGCTCACGTCTCGGGGCTTTGGAGTGTCAGCCAGGGCTGCTACTTTTTCAGGGTCTGGTCTCATGCCCTCTTTGGAGAATATGTGTCCATAAAATTTTAGAGTGTCTTTGTGGAATTCACATTTGCTGGCGTTAAGTGTTAGGTTTGCGGTCATTAATGCGTGGCAGACTCTGTCAAGGGCAGTGTCGTGTTCTGTTTGGTCTTTTCCAAATACCAGCAGGTCATCACTGTAGTTAAAGGCATTTGGGATGCCTTGTATGACTCGCCTGATGGCTTCCTGGAAGATCTCGGCGGCCGAGGAAATGCCAAAGTTCAGACGCTTATAGCGGAACAGGCCTTGATGCGTGGTGAAAGTCGTGATATACCTCGATTTGTCATGGAGCTCCAATTGGTGGTAACCTTTATTTAGGTCGAGTTTGGAGAAGACTGTGGCGCCGTTGAGTTTTGTGATCATGTCGCTGATGTGTGGCCCAGGGTGGCGTTCCCGCTCAATGGCGGTGTTGGGTGCACGCATGTCGACGCACAGTCTGACTTTGTTGTCCTGCCCCTTTTTGGGGACCACCACGACTGGCGATACCCATGGGGTGGGTCTTGTCGTGCGTTCTATAATATCTGTTTGGAGGAGGTCTTGAAGCTCGTCGTCGACGGCTTGTTGTAGGTGGAACGGCACCTTCCTGTGGTGTTGAGCGATGGGTGTAACATTTTCGTTGATGTGGAGCTTTACCTTGAAGTGATTTAGCTTCCCGAGACCTTTGAATAAGTTAGGGAATTTTGCAACAATGTCGGGAGCGTCCTCCGTCATGTAGAGGAGTTCTACAAGTTTAAGCCTCTCCGCTGTGGGTAGACTGAGTAAGCAATCCGCCACATCTGGTCCTTCTACTACATGGATGTAGGCATCGATTTTCCGGTCCTTGAATGTGAGAGTGGTGCGGAAGCGGCCTAGGCAGGGTAGTGGCTTGCGTGACATCCACGTGAATATGCGGACAGCTGCAGGTTCCAATTTGGGTTTGTGCTTCATGGTTTGGTATTCTAGGGCGCAGATATAATTTAGGGAGGCTCCAGAGTCCAGGACAAATTTGGCTGGATGGTCTCCTATCAGAATGTCGAGTTTTGGATATCGCTTCAATCGGTCTGGGTCTGCTACCATGCATATGTATTCATCACTGTCTTGTGATGTGGGAGTGTGTGATGGTGATTCACTGGAAGTGTCTCTGCAGGACCGATAGGATTCTGTCGCTTGACGCCTGGTGCTGTGGCTACTTCCAGAGCGACCTCTTGATTGGTATGAGTAGGCTGACTGTACGCTGGAGTTTGACGAGCTAGATGAGCGTCTTCCCCTTTCTTCTATAGCTCGGGCGTGATGACGTGCCTCGTGTCCGTGATGACGTGTGTGAGTTGGTTGTTTAGCTTGACATGCAATCTCGAAGTGGTTGTCTCTCCCACGGCGGTGACATTGTTGCCCGATAGCTGGGCATTGTCCTGAGTGTGGGTGGTCTTGTCCACATCTGTAGCAGGTGGATGTAGACTTTGCGGACATCGTGTGTCGCGAACTTCGTTTTGAAGACGTCTTTCGGGTGGTGTGAGACTTGTGAGATTTAGATGTGGACTTGGTAGTCTTAGACGACCTGTGCGCTTGAATTCGCAGGGCGTGGTCCTTTTGATCAGATGATTTCTGCGTCCCCATTCGTTTTGCATAGTCCTCCGCCTGATCATTAATTCTTGTTAGTTCTTCAATTTCTTCCAGTGTATACGACTTTTTTAGGAGTCTCCGGCGGAGGGTTTCAGATTGGCATCCATCAATGATGCGGAGTCGCAGAGCGTCATCCGTTTTGAAGTTGTCGAAATCGCAATACCGCGCTAATCTGATGAAGTCACTCATGCATTCATCTTTTTCCTGCGTGGCTAGGTTGAACGTGTGGCGTTCATAGTCTATGTTGCGTTTGGGAAGAAAACGTCTATCAAGGGCAGCTTTTACTTCTTCATAGTTAGCTGTTGCTGCGTTGGGCAGTTCTTTGATAATTTGCGCAATGTCTGGGCCTATTAGATTTCTTAGAGCCACTAGTTTTTGCTTAGTGTCTTGCACTAGGGATCCTACCATGTAATCTTCGAAATCTTCACTCCATGTTTTCCACGAAGGGCCCATACTGTTGCCCGGCGTCAGTGCCAGTGGTTGTGGTTGGCGCATGAATGAGGCTCCAATGGGATTGTTTGCAATTGTGGGCACGTTGGTTGGGGCAGCTGGGCCTCCTGTGCTTGGAGCTGGGTCTCCTGGACTTGCTGTGCCTGAGCCCCTTGTATTTGAGCTTGGGCCTCCTGTGTTTGCTGTGCCTGATGCACTTGGAGCAGAGCCTCCTGTGTTTGCGGTGCCTGATGAGCTATCAGGGTCCGGGTCGGACATCTGCACCTGATTGGCCCTGAATGACTGAATAGAACGTTGTCCAGGCTTTATTGTATTATTGTAGCTTCACAACAGTTCCTTCCTTATGTTGGGAGGCTTTCTTAGGTTCGTAGGCGTCTTGACCACCTATTATTCTCAGCTAAGTGTTTGAAAACGAGTGGCGCCTGACTTTAAGATGGCCGCCATCGAGGGTACGTGGGTTTGTTTACACGCGGGCGCCTGACCCCAAAATGGCCGCCACGCGGGACATCGCGCCTCGTGTAAGCGTCTCTTGCGCTTGCCTTTCAGGTATTTGGTGCGCGCGAGGGAGGTGGTAGGGTTTGGACTCACCCGCGCTCCTCGCTCTGCATTCGGTTCTGGCCCCTCGCTCCTTGCTTCGTGCCCTGGACCGGGCACTGTTCTCCGGTGCTGTGTGGGGCCGATTGCCTGCTTCTGGGGACACGCGGAGGCCGCGTTCTGGCATACGAGCCCGTTTCTCTTCAGGCAGTGTTTGTAGGCGCATGGGGTGGCGTTCTGATACACGCACTCCGGCTTCCTCGGCGGACAGCTTGGCGCTTCGTGGCTTGTGGCAGGTCCAAAGTCGATCTCAGCTTCCGATTTCCGCTGCAGGAATCGGTGGTCGGCCACGTTGGGTGGCTGAGCGATATGCTGCTCGTGGGCTTCATAAACATCCCACCCTCGTCGCCATTGTCGCAGCGCTCATGGTAATGAAACACACCGAGGCAGAGGTAAGGTCTTTGCTTGTTACTTTATTCCCTGCCAGCCTCACACTGGCTTACAGACTACTCTCTTCCTGTGACGTTTCTTCCTCTTCCTATTTCCTGCTCGCCTGTCCTGTCCTGGACAGGGTCAGGCGGGACGACGTGACAGGGAGGGGGAGGGGGAGGCGAGCGCTTTGCCAGGCCGGTTGTGCTTCCCAGTCCGGCCCTGAAGAAGAAATGCTGCGCTGCTGAAGGACTGCCACTCTGCTGGACTGCTGCTTTGCTGTGTTGCCCTACTGATTCTACTGCTGGATAAAGGGGTTTGAAATATCTGCGTTAGCTCTTTATGCATCATGCCACACATCTGACATGCAGATAGCTCTTGTTTATCTGTTTCCATTCCAACTTGCTACTTTGCTCTGATCATATCACAAGAGAAATATTAGACACGGTTCAGTCTTTTTGGTACTATTAGTCTCAGAACTTTGAAGTCGTAAATGAAGTTCTGGTGGCAGTGATACACAGCACTCCTAAATGACTGGGAATCATGAATTTCTTTGCACCACTCGTAACTGCTCACTTGTCGTACTGGCGATATGTAGACAGGAGGACGGACGTGTTGGAACTCCGCTGGTGTCTGTAAACAACAAAGTGCTAAATTAAATTATAGCACACTGAGGGCCTGTACGAAACGTGCTCGTAAAAAATAGCGGACATCTTCAAAACTATTATTGGAACAAATTGACGGGGTCGCTGTAGCAGAAAATGTAAGGCCTTGAGATTTTCATAACGATGCCATCATTTCCGTGGATTATGAGAAGTTTACAGTAAGCCTTAATAATTTTGGAAAAAGGTGCGAATCGGTCCCTGGTATTTCGAAATGGCGAATTGGACCAACTGAACAATCCCCCAAGCAATCTCCACAAATCAAAAGAGCTTAGAAATATATTATTCATCGAGAGTATATAAAATCAAAGTCTTGATAAAGATGGTCCAACCAGACTAAACCATCGAAAAGTGTTGATGCCTGTTCACCATAAATCCATCAATCTGATGTTACTCTAGATGCTGATGGACTGCAGTGCATCAGGGTTCTTCTGAACAATTTGTATAGATGGATATGGTCCTTTATGACAAAGATTAATGTCTGCTTTCATTCTCGTTTCTTGTTTTAGTATTGTTTTTAATTATTTCTGTGTCTGAAATTATTGGAAGCCATAGGAAGGTTTTCTGTTGATTACTGTTACCCTGTATAAAGTACCTTGTACGTTAAGAGTTTTAACATTATGAAATATTTTTATTATGTAGGTTCTTGTGCAACCACATTGTGAACTTTGGTCTAAAAAGCAACCCTCAAGTTTGGATATGTGGTGATTGAGGTATGGTAAAGTGTGTGTGGAAGTGTTGACTAGCAGGGCTTTCAAATTATTCCCATAGGACACCTCTTCGTGTTTTTTTGTTTGGGTATTTAAGGGTCCCTCTCACTTTGTTTAAGCTATATGCAGACAAGACACAGTTATAAATGAGAGCTATCAGCTATAACCCAGTCATGTGGAAGAAATATACCTGCATTCTTCTGATTGGGAGGCATAAGGAGTCTTTAGCATTTCCTGACTGGGGCTAATAACTTTTCCCAAACTAGGCATCCAAGCGGAACTGATTATTTGTCTGTTTCGTTAAGCATATTTAAAATGCTAAGGTCCAGGTCTCTGGCAAAAGAAAACACTTTTCAGTAATACTTACCCACCTCTGTCACGCCGAAGTAGACATTTATTTTATTTATTTGAAAAGTTTTATATAGCACTGGCTGGACCCGGAGGTATCAGAGCGCTTTACATGAGTTACAGCGAGTTACAGGTTACATAGTTACATCACTTAATTCAAAGAGTCACAGGGGGGGGAGGGAATAAACAACCGGAAAAACGAGGAAAATAATGTCAGATGTCCGGCTGGGTAGGTGACGGCCGAAGGGGTGAAACCAGGGCCTGACTCCTCTTTAACTGCATATGACAGCTCCACAGGGCTCTGTAATGCTTGACACGAATGTTGCCTCAGAAGTACCAGGAAGGTGATGCTCTTTCCTTGTCTCCCCTAACCGGTTCACCACCTGTCAGAATTATATCACTGTGCAGGAATAGTGATGGCCGTCAAGGGAACACAGGGAGACAAAACAAGGAAAGTGAGGGAAAAAAGAAAATACAGGTGTCGTCTTTGCACCGGAGGAGTAACTGTTATTCCTGGAACCACAGAATGTCTGAATACCGGCTTCCTAGGTAGATGTAAAGAACATATGGTTAGTGCAGTAATACTAAGTGTAACAGACAAGGATACTGATAGAGAGAGCAGGTACCTACAGGGGAGTTGGATGAGTAAAGCTGGGAAGGTGTAAAATATGGAAGAGATGGCATCCAGGAATGGTAATCTCTGTCTCCTGTGTAATATAATGCAAAGTGAATAACCTGTCTCTATTCTATGCAGGGAAATGAGTAAATAACCACTACTGCCTACCTGTGTATAGTTTATAAAGATGCCTTAATGCCTGGAACTAGAATCAACACTCCTCTAGTTCCAGGTAAACAATGATTCAGCGCCGGGACTAGTATCAATGCTCCACTAGTCCCGGTTTGTATCCAAGTATGAAGGCACACTAACTAAATCTCCTTCAATCCACCACGCACCGCGTGGTAAACCAAATCAAGAATCAATAATAAATAGAAACTAAACAAATCCCTTAAACTCAGGGAAAGCTTCGAGGCTCAATAAACAAACCAAACGTACACGCGTGTATGAACACACAAACACGCTTCAGGTATAACTAAATAATGCGCACGACCAGAATCTCCTAATAGTCGACGGTACCTGAATGGAGAAGCACCGACGCCCGGCGAAGACCCGACGGATCCCGCTGCTCGCCACCACCGTGACCCGGAAACGTAACAAACCAACGACCTCAATACCGGAACGGAACGCGAAGCGTTCAATGCAGGGAAGGGGGGTGGTTTAATGACGGGTCTGTTCTCTCTGCGCATGCTTGGCTCTTCACGCATGCGCCGTTTGTTTGCCAACCATCAGGGGCTGATGCTTGCCAACCACGTCTTTGTATGCAAGCACGACAGGCATCAGCCAAGGTTGCTCGTGCATCGAGGTGAGTACAAACAGTTTAGGTATCTGCCCAGGGGACGTCGTCAAAGGTCCATCAGAAATTCAGAGGAAAGTTATTTATGAGTTATATATAGTGCTGGCTAGACCCGTAGGTATCAGAGCACTTTACATTAGGTTACACAATGTTACAGAGAATGAAAACAAATACACATTGCGTCAACAATTAAGCAACAAATTGGGAGAGGAAAAAAAGGTGAGACAAAGAGTAAGGATGGGGAGGGGGAAGTATGAAGGGGGAGGATGAGTGAAAAGACGGCATGAGAGACGAAAGGAAGTCTGCCCAAAGACTGACTGGGTAGGTGACGTCCAATGAGGGAATCCACAACCCGTCTCCCCAATAGCTAAACAGATAGGGCATCCTTCAGATAGCTAGGTCTCAACTGACGAGGGAAAGTTCACAGAAGAAAGTCTAGTGGATAGACAGGGTGGGAACTATGAGCAAGGATGAGTGAGGGCAAAGGTCAATAGCTGGAAAGACGAGAAGAGTAGAGAGGAGGGGGGTAAGGGGTATGGAGACGAGTAGAAGGGAGAAAAGTCCAGTAGAGAGACGCAGGAGAGTTTGCCCAAAGACCGACTGGATAGGTGATGGTCAAGGAGGGAAATCCATAGCTCATCTCCCCTTTAGCTCCCGAGGTAGCTCCACTGGGCATCAGCCAAAATGTCTAGGTCTCAGCTGCCGATAGAAAGATCTCCGAATCAAATGTCATTGAGGGTGAGCAGGAGCAGGGACGGTTTGGGAGTGCCCCTGTGCTTCAGGAGTCCCCTGCTGCGGAAGTCAGGACTGGCCCCAGTCGCCATCTTGGGGACAGGCACTACAGCAAATTCCACCTCAGCCTGAGATGCAAGCAGTGTGAAAGCAGAGAGAAGGGGGGCCAAGAAATCACGATAGCCTTTCCAGCAGGAGATGTGGACCAAGGTCCAGCAGGTTGTTGGGCCAGGAATCCGAAGGCGTAAAAGGTACTCACTGTGGACGGTGAAGGTTCAGCTGAGCCTCGGGTGCTCCTCACGGCAGCGATGGCACAGGCCCAACATTCAACGGCACAGGGCACAAACCAACTTCCCAGCTGCAAGGACTCTGTACACTGCGAGTTGGGTGCCGTTACGGTGCTGATTGAAATAGCGTGGGTGGCGGTCGCCATCATAGGGTCAGGCACCATTGGGAACCCAATGTGTGTGCAGCACGGGTTGGCTCAGGTAGGGAATGTGTATCCCAGGTCATCTCTAATCCCAGCGCTATGCGAAAGGAAGTCGGGCTCCAGAGTTTGTCCTATGCCCTCCCCGCTCTGATGAAAGCGCACCTGTGCAGTCAAGAGGGTATCACCCCATCTGTGGCTCATGTGGGGCCCAAAGAGTGTCCACAAAACACTGTGCAATCTCCCTGGCCGCAGCGGTCCCCCCCAGTGCCCCACGTGACCCTGTTTTATTACCAATGAAACCAAAATACAATGAGTTGCATGACCTGCTTCAAGGTTTCAAAATGGACAAAACTGTAAATAACGAAAACTGCAGTTATTTAGTAGGCATTTCACACACTGATGGCATTCCTGTTAATGCGATAAATGACACTTTATGTAGATCAAGTTTGCGACTTTACATTTCACATCTTTAACTTGATGTTCTATGGTAGATTTGTTCCTGTTCCATATAGTACTTCTTTTCCCAGATGTTGCGTTTCTGTAGTTTTGTATTTATGAAGCATAGGCCTATTGTGCAGCAAATACTGTGAATTTACTTTCCTAGGACTGTCTAGGTAAATTCTTGGTCTGAACGAGTGCTCAAGGCTGGGCACGATTCAGAGCTCTGAAGCTGAGCTACAAGGCCTTGTCTCACAGTGCCTGTAGGAGGTCATTATGAGGTTCAACCTACATACCCATTCAATCGTTGGCCCCTCTGCGTACCAGAAGAAGCTATGGTCACACGTGTCAATCAAGATTACGATTGTATGGAATGTGTCTGGGAGTACACAGCTGTTGAATCATTGACAGTGCCAAATGAAAAGAATATGCAGTGGCGTGACTTTATACAGAAAGATAGATCTGATAAACAAAAAAGGCACAAGCGACTAACATAGAGGAAGAGTTTGCAGAGCAAAGTGACATGAATGGAGAACAGGAGAGACTTCGCCTTCCACAGACCCTTGTAATGTTTGTATTTCACAATCTTCTACTTTACACAATTTCAGAATCGTATATTTTTAGAACTGAAACAGTTTTAATTCTAATAATTCCAAATATAGTTGTTATTCGTGTTACTGATATTGAAAAAAAGAGTGCTAATATGCATTAACAGAGCCAGTATGCCTTACTTGCTTTGTGGTGCGTGTGTGTTCTTTGTTGTGATGTTCGTATGTGTGATATAGCTAGATGTGCGAACAGAAAACACAGAGACACCAAGTCACTGTTCATAGGCAGGCTGTGTGAAGTGCAGGATTCTAGTTCACCTTTGTCACCAAGACTTTACTTACATATGCCATGCCTCTGGGGCAAGGCTACCAGTGGTGCAGCTAGTGCAGTGACACTGGGGCTCAGAGGTGAGAAGGGGATCAGTCTACAGTTATATTAGAGGATGCCTCTTCAGAGTTAGTTTAAATACCAGGCTTGCGTGGTGCCTGGCTCTGTGTTTACTGATTAGGGAAAAGTAGTGGTACAGAGAGTAGAGGATAAATGAGAAATTAAGAGAAGACAGGAAAGGGATGGAAGAACAGGAGAGAGTAATAAGTAGAAACGTGAGATGAGAAGAAGGAAAAGTTGGAGAAGGGAATAACGATAAGAGTGAAAGGAGATAAAGATGAACAGAAGGAGCAAAGGAAGAGAAAGGGGTCAAAAATAAGAAGAAAAGAAAAGAAGGCGATAAGAACAAGTGAGAGACATTAAGAGAAGAGAGAAACTGAAGAGTAGAAGGAGGGCAGTGTGCAAGGAATGAAGGAGACGAGAGGAAAGAAGGCTGTAGATACAAGGTAAAGAAGAAAATAGTGCCCATATGAGGCACTTCAAGCCCTATATGCAGACTGGGATCCAACTAATCACGGCCCCAGTCACTGTGCTTTCTCCCTAAATTTGACAGTGGCAAGTACTTTGGTACCTTCACAATTGGTTACTGGTGTACCCTTTTAAGTCCATAGTACTTGGTACTAAGGTACCCAGGGCATAGGTACACCAGGGGTCTCCCATGGGCTAAAGCATGTAATATGCCACCCATGAGAGACCACTCAAATCGTGACTCCAGGCCTGCCATTGCAGTCTGTGTGTGCTGGTACTAGCACCAAGTATGGCAGATATACGTTTCCTTATATATGAGGTAACTGCACTTAAAACCTAAATGTCACCCCTAAGGAAGGGTACTAGGTTATAAGTGTGAGGGTGCCTTGCATGAGCAGGGCACCCCCTTCTAACCCAGAGTCGATTCCCCAGGTTTTGTAAGTGCGGTCAGCCATTTTCATCTTATAGTGGCCATGCATCATTACACAATGCCTTACTATATATTGGCTGTGCTGAACCTTGGTATGTTTGGTATCAAACATGTTGGAATCATACTCCAACACTGTTACCTGTGTTGGGATATGATTCCATGCACTGGGGGCTTCTCTGGGAATCCCCCAGTACTCCCAGTAACAGCCTTTTTAGGGTCTGCCAGCAAGGTAGTGCTGCTGCCGACCCCAGACACATTTCTGCCCTCCGGCTGCTGAGCTTGAACCGGAGAAGGTAGAACAATAGGTTTCCTGTCACAGGGTGGTGTGACTACCTCCCAGACAGGACTTAGTTTATTGGGCTGGGGTGGGAATGCTTGCCAGCACCACCAGACTGCTTTGAAGGGCACATTTGGTGCCCATCATGGATACCCCAGTTTGAGCCAGTTCACGGAGCCCTTGGCTCCCGCTCTGATGCTAAATTGGAGAAAGGACATGAGGGTATACTCCCATCTGGGAGGGACCCTTGAATTGTCCCAACCTTTTCCCTCAGGTCATTAAGGGATTACCTGTAGGTGGCTCGTCAGATTCGTCACAGGACAAGATTGAAAGCTAAAACCACTTCAACTTCGACCATCTGGGCACTTTGGACTTCGCTGGACTTCACCTGGAAGACTCCTTCTGCTCATGGTCTCGCTGTTCTGCAAGTCTTCTTCATCGTCTGTGCCTGTGCTTCATCCAGGTTCCTCTCTAAGCCTATGGGCATCAAAGACACCTGAAGGAATCTACCTTGGAGTGAATGAGTCACTTCCCTGCATCTGCAGGCACAGCAACAAAGCTGACCGGACTGCTGCTCCTGAAGTCCCATGGACTCGGAAAGGACCAGCAACACAGGTGGTGGTTCTGCAACTCCCTCATGGCCTGACCTGTTCAGCATTTGAGGTCAGTATCCACCATCGGAACTGCTGCAACAGAACCCCTGTGCGCCATGTTGACTTGCCATTGCCAAGACTTGTTGGCTCTGTACTCCAGAGATATTGGGTTACACAAAGCTCCGGTCTCCAGCATCTTTTCCTGCCAAGATCTTCATCCTCACTGCATCCTCTGCACTGTGCCTTCAGCCTGTGCGTCATCTTGAGGGTTTTCTTTAGCTTCAGTGGGTTCCCCTGCTGATTGGGCTAGTTCTGACTCTCCTGCAATTGGTGATTCCCTTGGACTTCGCTGGTCCCAACTCTGCGCCTTTTTAATTGACCTCATATGTTGCTGCTGAGAAGCCTTGTTGGTGCTACCACCAGACACCAACCCCCTGGCTCTCAACTTTTGACATGGAACAGCTCGTGAATGGCTCCTGGTCTTCCACAGCATCACCTGGTCCTCACAGCTGTAGCGACAAGGTCACTTTCATACCTCCTGAATATTCCGTCATTTGTGGTCATTGCTCTTCTGTGCTTTCTGGTCACCTCCGAGTGGCATAGACTCTGTCCCCTTTGCTTGCAGATTCGTCACTTCAAAAATCCACCCTTGGATTCCACCGAACACTGTCACCTTCTTCGCCAGCTGTATCTTTCCTGAAGTCCTCCATAGTGGTCCACGGCGGTTTTCGATGTCACTTCACACCTATGCATTCGGCTTCCCAGGTGTAAGTATTCTGGTTCCTGGGGTATCCATGGGTGGGGTGACTCTACAACCTTCTGTCTTCCACAGGCTTTCTTCAGGATCCACTGGAAAGGGTCATTCTTCTTGAAAACTGCAACTTTCCCATTGACTTACATTGAGTATGCAGTTGTGTTTCCACACTGCACACAGCCTCCATGGAGTCCCTGGGTCCTTACCTCGGGTGGTTCCTTGGGCCCCCACCTCTTCTGAGTCTTCTGGTGCAAGTCCTGACTTTGGTCACAGTTTGCATAACAGACCACTGTGTATTTGTGCTTCCTTACCTGTATACAATTGAAGTATTGTGTGTATTGTGTTTATATCTCCTGATAGGAGATATACCAATGTGTTAGTGAGTATGAATAATAAATACACTTAATTTTATAACTACATTGTGCTGTTCTTATTAATTTAACCCACACTATATGATTAGGTCTGGTAAAACGAGCTGCTTAACACTCCTTCGGAGTAAGCCTGAAGGCTGCTCTCCATAGCTACCACTTGGAGAGGAATGTATGACAAAATATCGAAAGACAGAATATAGACATACAAAAATATCGACACAAAAATATCGACATCAAAAATATCGAGCTCTATCTACATAAAGGTAAGTACAAAAATATCGGAAAAAAAATATCGTAGTACAAAAATATTGAAGTAAAAAATATCGTTTTTTTAAATATATTAATAATAATGTAAACATAATTACAAAATACATATAATTAAAAAAGATTGAGATATAAACATTAAAACATATTTAAAAAATATTAACTAATACATATACATTTAAAATAAATTAAAAACTCTACATATAAATTAATATATATACTTACTCCACATATTGCATCAGTACGGAAAGCGTTGGATAGCGGAGGGGTAAAAATTACTATTACCACTTCAGAGGGTGCAACAGTAGGGAAAGCGCTGGATAGCGTAGGGGTAAACATGACTATTCCCACTCCAGAGGAGGCAACAGTAGGGAAAGCGTTGGATAGCGTAGGGGTAAAAATTACTATTCCCACTCCAGAGGGTGCAACAGTAGGGAAAGCGTTGGATAGCGTGGGGGTAAAAATTACTATTCCCACTCCAGAGGGTGCAACAGTAGGGAAAGCATTGGATAGCGTAGGGGTAAAAATGACTATTCCCACTCCAGAGGGTGCAACAGTAGGGAAAGCGCAGGATAGCGTAGGCATTATATTAACATACTTATCAATTACATATAAAAAAAAATGTAATATTTTATTTACAAAAAAATATTACTGAATACCAAATATTTATAAATAATATTTACTTAAATAACAAAATATTACTTCCCCTTTAACACACAACACACTACACATACAAACACAATTCGTCTAAATATCAATTAATCAATTAATAACAATTAATAATATTAAATTGATGTAATTATAAATTACCTAATTAACAAATATTAATTACCAATTAATAATTAATGACCAATTAATAATTAATTCACAAATAATTTACAATAAGAATAAACAATATTTATTAATAAATTAATTATAATTAATATTATAAAATAATTTTTAAAAATACTAATTACCAATTCATTAATTAACAATTAATTAATAATAAATACCAATAAACAAATACAATCTCTTTAATTAATTTAAATTAATTCATTAAAATTAAATTAAATTAAAATACCCTATTCTCCTATAAACACACAACCCACTACACATAAATAAATCACATCAAAATGTAATTATCATTTAATCACTTAATAATAATTAATTACCAATTAATTATTGATTAACAATAACAAAAAATGAAAATTATGAATACATTAACTCTAATTAATTTAATTAACTAATAAATAATAATGAATTTCTAATTAATTAACAATTAATTATTAATCAATAATACTATACATAAATAAATCACATCAAACATTTAGTTATCATTTAATCACTTAATAATAATTAATTACCAATTAATTAACTCTAATTAATTTAATTAACTTATTAATAATAATTAATTACCAATTAATAAATTAACACATAATTATTAATCAATAATATATTTTTTTAAGTATTAATTATAATTAAATTACTTCCCACCCGATTCCCCTATAAACCCACAACCCACTCTGATACTAAAACGCAAAATGTAAACAAAATTAATAATTTCCAAAACATACATTAAAAACATGTTTAACAAACATATAAAATACATATTAAAATACATAACACTAAACAAAATTTCGATATTAGTAACATCAATATATTTGATATCGATATTACTAACTTCGATATTACTTACCTTAAAGTCGATATTCTGTCCATCGATATTAAAACATCGATATTGTTGTATATCGATATTTTAATTTCGATATTTTGGCTACTCACCTTAGAGAGCTTTCTATGGTAGTCTGAAGCCACAAAAATCACCATTAGGGTCGTCTGGATTAGTGTAAGGTGCTTCACTTTTATAAGTGTGCACCATTTACTAAGCCAGCCTCCTACAGCGTTGCTGAAAATTAGTGCAACAGTGACAACAATGCAGATTCGGGGTTGCTTTAGGGCCCATGATACCCAGGCTAAGCCACTGTTACATCTCTTGGAAAATATTTTTACTTACATTTCTTTTCTGGTGCCCCTATTACCGCCTTACAGCAGAGTACCATCCTTTCTCTCCTGCGCTCTGGGTGGAAGTTAAAAGCTCATCTTTTCGTGCATCACCTCATCCCAGGGCAGTAATGTAGGTCCCTGCAGCCCTTGCAGTCCAGGGGGCACCGCAACCTTTCAAGGAGCTGCCAAATCTTTACAGCCAATTTATATCTGTGAGATATGGGAGACTCGGGGACCCCTCCTCACATTTTGCAGGGGTGCCTCTTCATGTTGTATTACGTTAATGCCTCGTCCTTCACCAATGAAGACTCTCTCTGCTGCATGGCATTATTGTTACTTCTCTATGACAAAGTTTTCAATTATGCACAGCAATGCTGAATGCTCCTTACACCCTGATAACATGTACAACACTTTTTGTTTGCTCCTGTATACAGGGCACAAGTCGAGAGTACACTTGTGTAGATGGTATCTACCCACTATTTTCAAAGGGTGGACACTGTCTACCCTGTGTAGAGGTTGGGCCCCACAGAAATATGTTAAACTTGTCCTGGTATAATTTCAGATACCCGGACACATTCACCAGCATCTGCCCATTGTCTGCTTTCCTTCCAAACAGGAGCGTTCAGGCCGGTAAGCAGCAAGATGCAGGTATGAAGGAGACATATCAGATTCTAACTGGGCCCATAACAAAGGCCGAAGGCGCCATCAGGCCTCCTTCTGTTGGAGTATCCTGGCTGGGAGCTTTTGGGGAGCCTCGCACCTTGATGCAATGGAGGGGAATAAAGGCACAGAGTTTATCACTTCACATGTACTTGAGAGAAGCATGCTTTTAGGTGGCGTAACCAAACTTGAGGGGACCCCCTGCAAAGTACATGGAGGGGATACCTTTCTGGAGTCAATCAGGAGCTTTCAGGCCAAGGTACTGTGCTGAGGGGCCCCCCTGGAGCTCGGGGTCCTCCGCACCATGGGGCCTGTGGGGGCCTCTGTCAAGCCGCTGATGCTTTTAACTTTGTTCAGCCCTGGTATATAAGAGATATGCATGCACTGCAAAAAGGATGTATGATTAAACCACTACTCCCTAAACAACTAATTCCGTAGCCACGATTGCTAAATACCGATCAATCCCAAACCACTACTTTTTTTATTACGAGTTCCTAAACCACGGAAAAATATTTACACTGCTCATTACACATTTACATCATATGTTTCTATTTAATCATAATGTTTGACTTTTTTTGTAAAAAAAATCAATTAATAGATTATTTTAAACAGTGTATTTGTGGGGGGAGACCCCCCCCCCCGCCACACCTCCATCTTCCCTTTTTGGCTGAGGCCAGAGCATTCCCATTAACGTTGTGCCCCCGACGTTGCTACAAAGCTGGCAGGATGAAAGCTGACTGCATGTCCTCAGAGCCCACCTGCCTGGTGGCTGCAGTGCCGAGTGAATCATGCCAGGGGAAATGAGCTTGTCAGGTCAGGGGGTGCGAAGGGGAGTGTTTCTCTGGTGCAAGGAGTTTTGGGAATGTGGAAGAGGAAAAGCAACTTAATTAGCTTGATCTCTTCTTTCTCTCCACTGAAATGCACACCTCTCCTGTCGTGCGCTTGCACTTTTAAACATGAACAACTTAAGCTTAACTTTTAGCCTCAAACGTTTCAGGCAGACACATATCTGTAAATTGCTTAATCACAAATGTAGAAGCCTTTAGTGTCAGGCCTTGGCAGTCTTAGATTGTTTGTGGTTTAGAATAGTCGTTGTTCTGGAAAGTCATTGTTAAGGATTGTTCGTGGTACGGACTTCGTGATTCAGGTAACTCGTAATTAAAACTTCTTTGGTTGTTTCCCCTGCAAAAATTGTCATATGTGTTGGTCTGTCCCTGTATTTACACAAATAACAATGTAAATGCTACTATTGTTTTTATAGCGCTATAGCACTACTCATCCCAATGCAGGGTGTCAGAGTGCTTTACATCACACATACGTTGACAATAAATCATATGTGTGTAAATTAAAGTACAACATGTGTTGCAATGAGTGTTACAAGGGGTAGGCGTCATGTGTCCTTCATAGCTCACTGTGCTATATTAGAAGGATTACAATGTATGAACTGCAAGTAACAAAAGGATCTATGTTAAAAGCAGTAACCTACTGACCCATCTACATAAAATAAAAATCTGTCATCTATGTGCTTTGCAGGAGACATATTATCCATGTAGGCTTTTTTTATTCAATACTGAGAATGCACAAAATATAAATCTGTCCAGCATATATGTTAACCTGCAGAGTTATTTTACCATTAGTATTATTCCCTGAGATTTACGTAAATATCTCTACATCAGGTGCCTTAACCCCATAAGATATTTTAAAAGGCAAACTTTGGAAACAACTAAGCAGAACAGATTTACTGCCATGTTTGTCTTTATTGCTAATTTCTTTGTGGATGGGTTTAAAAATAAATCTGTTGGGCGTGTCCAAGATGGCGGCGTGATCGTTCGCAGGTCTCCGAGGCTCCCTGCCAGATCCCGCCTAAATGCACCTATATGCACAGCCAGATCTCCCTGCAGCACGGGAAATCACTGGGGAAGATAGTGGAGCACAGCTGTGACCCCAGAGCCTAACTGCCCGGTCCGCGGGCTGCCTGGGAGGCTCCGAGAGTAGGGGACATCGGATCGCGGCTGGGTGTTGGTGGCCGCCGCGGAGCTATAATAGGCCGGACGCTCGCTGTCCCTGCCTCCCCCGGCGGAGAGACGAGCTGGTCACCTGGGTGCTTGGCGAGTGGGGCCCCCGCCGATGTCACCAGAGCTTTGGCCCAGATCGGCGCACATTCCTGTTGCCGCGACCCGGCCGGTGGTGAGGTGCGGACAGGCCGGGAGTCGCGAAAATCGAGGCCCCGGCTTTGGGCCTTCTGCATCAACGTTCGCGACCTTTGGCGCGGCCCTGCTGGCGCGCCCCCACGGCGCTGGGGCTGACCCCACCGGGGGCGGACAACACAGCGACGCCCTTCCAGCACTGCAGTGTCCTTGTGGCCCCCACGGATACAGGGAGAACCTCGAGGGAGAGCTGAGAGGAGCTGTGAGGCCGAAAACTGCAACGGAGAGCTGCCCCAAGCCAGACACACGAGGAAGGTGAGGAGAGTGGAGGTGGGCACTGCGGAGGAGGCTCCGGGGGCACGATCGGGCTCCCGGTGAAAGGGCTGGCCGAGGGCCTGAGGGGCAGACCGCGCTTACGCCTGGGGAGGCAGGATTGTGCGCACTCCTTCGGAACCTACCAGAGCCTGAATTCACTTGCCCTCACCGATCTGTGCTGGCCGAGGGTTCCGTGGGGGAGACTCGTGGCCACTTAGAATAGAGGGCCGCTCTCGCTACACACCTGCCTGGCTGCGGCTGCTGCCTTCTTTGGGTGCCCGGCTGCTGTCTGGCCGTCCCCGGTGCGGCTGACCCTGCTGCTACACTGTTGACCAACCTGCGGTACCCGCCCTGTGGACATTAACTATCGTGGTGTGCCTTGGCAGTTGCGCGGCGGCGAGTGTAGGCCCCTGCCCGCTGCTATGACCCCGGGTGGGGTGGACGGTGAGCCGCCCCGGGATAGCAATACTCACCCCTGATCTTAACACATCGGACCTTACCACTCACCTCTGACCACTAAGGCCCACCGCCTGACGGGGGGTGGACAGCAACATGGTGGGACAGAGAGGAAAGAAAGGGCCCCAGACACTCCCTGAACTTTTGGCCAAGACTCAGCCCAAGCCCAGTAAAGACCCACCCTCCCCGGTGACCACGAAAAGTTCGCCGGCGTCGGGGGACGACCAAACACCCATCACCAGATCGTTCCTGGAGACGCTGTTTAACTCCCTCAGAGATGACTTCAAGTCCTTAAAGCAGGATGTAGCGGGTGACGTCCGAGAGCTCCGGCGAGACGTGGAAGGCTCTGGGAACAGGTGGTGGCCATTGAAGAGGTGGACCAGGCCAGAAGCGACGAAATCGCACAGCTCCAACAGGAGGTCCTGCGACTCACAGACCAGCAGCTGGACCTTCAGGCACATGCAGAGAATCTTGAAAACCGCGCTCGTCGAAACAACATACGGGTCCGGGGGGTCCCTCAGAAAGCGGAAGGGACCGACGTCACAGGGTACTTGCAAACCCTATTCAGGACAATTCTGGGGGAGCCAGCAGACTTTAATATCCGGATTGACAGGGCACATAGGGTTGGGCTACCTAGGCGCACCTCTGCTCCGCCACCGGACATCTTGGCCTTCCTCCCTGATTTCCAGCTAAAGGAGCGAATTCTTCGGGAGGCCCGACGAGCACAGCCCATTCAATTTCAAGGTAACCCCATAGCCTTATATCAAGACCTGTCGGCCATTACCCTGCAAAAGCGAAAGGAATTTAAGAAAGCAACGGACTTCCTGCGGCAGCACGAAACCCCCTACTCATGGGGCCACCCGTTCAGACTAATATTTAAATGGAACGGAAAGTTACACCAATTGCGCTCACTCAAAGACACTTGCACCCTCCTGGGGCTTGACCAAGAGGACGATGAGCCCATGCCGAGCGCGTCACAGGGGCCGTCCTGGGGGGGCTGGTAGACGGTGGGCCGCAGGCGGTCCCCTTCACACAGCTTGAAACCAGACGCCTCTGTCATCACAAAGGAATGAGAGACAGCGGTGGCGGAGGTGGCCAAAGAGACCTCTTCATCTGGGTGATTGGTACTCCTGTTAGGGAGATCACTTAATGCTTACATCTCACCCGTGTGATGGGGGGGAGTCGGGTAGGGGGCCGAAGTGGCCGCCACTGGATATGACCCGTGTAAGAAACTTCACCACAGCCCTGTGTGGACTAACAGGACTGGGACTATACCTTCTATTGCTTAGGGGTTGGGGTGCCAGGAGGTGGGGGGGGGGGGATGTTCACGTAGGTTTGAGACAATGGAGTTTGAACCTGAACGAAAAGTTTGACAGTTGGGGTGTTTTGGGGGAGGGATCGGGGTGGGATGTGGGGTGGGAACCAGTGTGCCGGGGGGAACTGTTACCAGCGGAATTGGTATGCCTTATAATTATTCTTCACTGCGGGGCCTCGCCCTTCGGGCGCTTCTGAAGGTGCACACACCCGCACGGAGGATCTCATATACATTTTCCATGCGGTCTAAGGCTTCAAGGGCTCATCTTACACTGATTAGTTTGACCCCCATTTGTCGGTCTGGGGCACACCACTATACGCTGCGCTACCCAGCTCACTCCTCTTATCATGGCTAACACCGATTTGAAGATACTGACCCTCAATGTGAAGGGGCTGAACAACACTATCAAGAGGAGGGTAATAATTTCCTATTTAGAGAACTCCGGGGGTGACATCTGTTTATTACAGGAAACCCACCTCTTGCCCAAGGACTGGCACAGAATGCGCTCACGCGCCTTCCCCCAACAATTCTTTTCTTCCCTTCCAACAAAAAAAGCGGGGGTAGCCATCTTAGTGTCCAAACACTTCCGTGGAAAGGTGAGGGATAAAGCGGGTGAGATAAAGGGTCGCCTTCTGGCACACACCTACCAGATTGGAGACATGAGTCTCACGATAGGATCCATCTATGCCCCAAACACGGGACAAGAAACTTTTCTGAAAGGCGCACTCGCTGAGTCCCTTCAGCCATCCAACACGCTCCTACTTATCGAGGGGGACCTTAACTTAGTCATGGATACAAATAGAGACAGATCAGGGCATCGTTATGGGGACGCGGGTGCTATCACAGAGACAGGCTCAGAGTGGTTGCGAGAGAGAGGCTTAGTGGATCTTTGGAGGGCCCCACATCCTAGTGCAACACAGTTCACCTTCTACTCCCACATGCACCGCACCTACGCCAGGCTAGATCACTTCTTAGGATCATCCGATCTGCTCCCTAACCTAAACGAGGTCGACATAGTACCTGCAGCACTCTCAGATCATGATGCAGTGGACCTAATGATTGTCGCCCCTGCGTCCTCCCGCCCTCGGGGCTCAGGGCGCCTACACGAGACCCTACTACAACGGCCAGAAGTCAGCAAATGACTTCACAAATGCATCGTTGACTACTTGGCTATTAACGACACACCAGAGATATCGCTGTCGGCCCTGTGGGGAGCTTTGAAGTCAGTGGTCCACGGGGAACTGATAGCAATCGCCGCTGCGGAGGCTAAAGACCGAAGAGCGAAAAGGGATGATCTCACAGCTCAGGTTGTTGAACTAGAGAGGGTGCATAGCCGCACTGGCGCTCCACTGGTTTGGAGACAATTGAAAACCGCCAGGGCTCAACTGGCTACCTTGGATACTGACAGAGCAGAATTTGCCGCGCTCCGCCTTTGACACACATACTATGTCGGGGGTAACAGAACTGGCTGTTTACTGGCCAGCGCCTTAAAAGCTAAAACTCAAGGCACAAAAATCTCTGGCCTCACGGACGATTCTGGTAACACCCTTGTTGAGGAAACCCAGATCGCAGACGCATTTCGAACATATTATGCCTCACTATACGGCGCGGAAGCAACACCTCTCTGGAACATTGACGCCTATCTGAACACAGCGGCTATAACAGAACTATACCGGGCTAACGCGGACACGTTAGACGCTCCCATCCGTTTGGAGGAAGTGACGGCGGCTATCTCCCGCCTCCGCCCGCTTAAATCTCCCGGGCCGGACGGCTTTTCAGCTGGTTTTTATAAAACCTTTAGCCAACTGCTAGCTCCTGTCCTCACCCGGCTCTTTAATTCCTTTGAGGACCCGGTATCCATCCCCCCTGATATGTTAGCGGCCGAAGTGATCGTGCTGCCTAAGCCAGGCAAGAAACGTACGCGGTGCTCGGCATTCCGACTAATCTCCTTGCTGAACCTCGACCTAAAACTTTTTACTGGGGTCCTGGCAGCGCGCTTGGTCCTGCTCTTGCCCGGGATCTTGGAGCCTGACCAGTCGGGCTTTGTGCCCAATCGCCAATGCAGCGACAACACCAAAAGGATGCTGCACTTGATAGATAAGGCAAACTTCCAGAATTCCAATGCTGTACTGGTAGCTATCGACGCTGAAAAAGCGTTCGATCGTGTTGATTGGACATACCTACAACGTGTCCTGATGCGCTTTGGACTAGGCGACCGTTTCTGTTCCTGGATCACCAGCTGTTACCACCGCCCCCAGGCTCGGGTCCGTCTAGACGGTCTGCGCTCGGACCCATTCGACATCCAGCGGGGAACGAGACAGGGCTGCCCCCTGCCCCCCATTTGTTTGCCCTCTATATAGAGCCTCTGGCACAGAAGGTCCGTTATAACCCTGACATCAGAGGAATCACTTTCGGCCGGGAACCACATACAATTAGCCTCTATGCAGACGACATCATAGTCGCTCTCGACCGGCCAGACCGTTCGGTGCCCGCCTTTTTGAAAGAGATAGACTCCTTCGGGACCATCTCAGGATTCCAAATCAACAGAGGGAAATCCCTGATATTACCATTGGGCGAGAATGCCCACCCTAATAAGCCTGCTTCTACGTATGGGAGTGACCTTCAAATAGCCACAAAGCTTCCATACTTGGGGATCACCCTCACTTCCTCGACGGAGTCGACGGTGGCTCTCAACTACAAGTCCCTTACCACTCAGATTTGTGCAGACCTGACGTGCTGGTCCAAACAACCCCTGTCCCTATTGGGGAGAGTTGCTGCTGTGAAAATGTTGACTCTACCTAAAATTCTGTATGTCTTTCAGACCCTCCCGGTGGCGCCTCCGACGGGTACAATCTCGGAACTACAAACGGCACTCCATCATTTCATCTGGGAGGGGAAGCGGGCGCGCTTACATAAACAGATAGTACACAGGAGCATGGATGAAGGGGGCCTCGGAGTTCCAAATCTAATACAATACTTCCAATCTGCCCAACTTCGATATTTAGTGGAATGGTATAGGTCCGAATCAGAAAAGAGATGGTTCTTTCAGGACAGGGCTATGGCTCAGATGCCCCTCTGGAGAATTCCTTTCTTACCCAGAAAACACAGACCGACTTACATCACTAATTCACCTATCACACGCACTGTCATGAGGGTCTGGGATGCGGTAGCTGTCAGGAGAAGCCTTACTACCTTTCCCTCCCCATTCACTCCCATCTTGGACAATCCAGACTTTCCACCAGGCAACGACCCCCGCGCCTTCTTGCAGTGGCGTGGCACTGCATGTAAATGCGCTGGAGACCTCTTTGACACACGTGGCTTTCTCACCCTTTCGGACATCAGGCTGGGCTACGAGATTACAGACCCTCACCTTTTTCAATATTTCCAACTCCGACACTGGCTCACCGACCCAACCATCACTACCCTGGTGGGTTGCCCACTAACCGCCTTTGAGAAATGGCTGCTGACGAAAGAGACTGATCTGTATCTTATATCAGACATATGTAAAATGCTTACACCCCCTTCTGCGCTAGGCAAAACAGCGGGTCAGAAACGATGGGAAACTGAGTTGGGTAGACCGCTGACACCTACAGAGTGGAACCAAGTGTATTACAGGGCCTCACACACCACACGCAACACAATGGGTAGAGAAGCAGCTGTGAAATTAGCGATATATTGGCACCTTACACCGGTCCGGCTTCATAGAGGAAACCCAACCTGAAGTGACCTGTGTTGGAGAGGGTGCGGGGAGCGGGGCACACTGACGCATATCCTTTGGGACTGCTGCGAGGTCCAGAGTTACTGGGACGTGGTCCTGAATGACATAGACTCCACCTTCAACACCGAAATCCCAAGATTTCCTGCCTACACCATCCTGGGCCTGCCCAACGCACTCACTTTTCCCCTGAAATCTATGCGAGGTCGCTAAATGGGCATTGCCATGCAAGCGGCTACACAACACATCTTATCACTCTGGGGGTCGACCAACAAGCCCATACATGTGGGATGGTTGCACAAACTCTGGTTCACCCTGGGGATGGAACGCATACAAGCCACCCTCACGCACACTACTGACACATTCCAAAAAGTCTGGCAGCCGTTGATATCCCTTTTATCCAAGGAGTTTAATGAAACAACTTGCCCCAAATATCTCCGATTGCTGCGCCTTACTGAAACTGCCACTGAAACTCAAGAGCCTCAAGACTGATTACACTACCCCCTACCTGACTAGTGAAGGATGGGTCTCCCGAGTACGGCACACTGGTGGGGAGGGGGGGAAGAGGGAAGGGATGGGGGGCGTTTTTTTTGTGGGATTTGTTCTTCCAATTCTGTTCGCCTACGTTGCCTACCATTTGCATCTTTTGTATCGAAACGCTACAACAGGGTGCCCACTTCATTTTCTTTTTTGCAAAGCATAGAGAAGACGTGCCGGTCTGTCTCATTCGCTTGGTTTACCTGATACAATTACATTGTCATGTGATACCTTTCTCTGCTTTCAAACTCAATAAAATACATTTGAAATTAAAAATAAATCTGTGTACAAATTAAGGCCCATATTTTGTGTCACGGTTGCACCACTTTATTTAGCACATCCCCCACGCAAAATCCCATTTACCTATTATTGTAATGCACTCAACGGTACTCATGGTAGACCTGCTAAACATGTGTGAGGTCTTAAGATCTGATGTCACTTCTTGTGATGTCACTTCCTGCGAGTTCATGGGTTTTGATGCATCTTCCTGTGATGCTACATGCCCACTGTTATGTCACGTGCCATTATGTCACTTGCATACTTCCCCACTTGGTTAGTCCCCCACTTCTGTTTTCTCGAATTTATGCTCTGCCTATATAGGATTACGCTATCTAAGGATCAATCAGTTGAATAAGGTACGTTTAGAAGTAAAATTTATAAAGGATTCATGAATGGCTGACAAAGGTGAAATCTGCCGGAAGCGATTGTGCTAATGAATTGTTTTGGGGGCTATATAGCCAACCATTTATTTTTTGTTTTTGGCATTTTTGTGGTTTAACTCGAGGGTAATGTAGTTTCTCGACTGCCCGCTAGATGGAAGCAAATGACCTTTAAATATTTTTATATGAAGCTTTTTTCGGCGAGCAAGCAAATAGATCTGTAAAGTAATGATATTTTACTAAAACCGCATTCCTTTGTGACTTCCTAAATAAAAAAATTGCATTTTCACACATGCAGAAAGTCGTTTGTTAAAAAAAGAAAGCCTTTCTTCATTCAGATGCACGCGACGAATGCAAGCCAGGACTTAAAGCAGCAAAGCAATATTTTATTTTTTAGAAATAGTTGGGACACTGTTGCCTTAGTCTAGAGCAGTGGTTTTAACCTTTTGACTTCTGTGGACCCCTCACTTAAATCATTAATGGAACCCGGGGACCCCCACTGATCCATTACTGGAAGTCAGGGACCCCAGCCCAAGCATTTGCGTTGATATGAAAACCCCAAAACATTACACAAAAATACAGAAACAACATTCATCACACAAATGCACAAATGCTTAAATATTTAATTTAAATCACAAACACACAGAAAAAAATGTAAAAATAATTTGAAGGTTGGAGCTTTTATGAATGTCATTTTAGTCACTCATTGTCATGGTATATCTGTTTGATGAACTTGCAGTGCTCCCAAGAATCAGTCTGACAAATCTAACACAGGGTGTGATTTAGTGTTCGGCAGATGGGATACTCCATCACAAATGTGACAGATATCCTGCTGGGCGTATGATAGTCCCACTGACTATAACGCATTTGTACTACAGCGGGCGGCATATCTGTCACTTTGGAGTGTCCCATTTGTTGCGTTCCGCCCCAGGCTGCATGATTTTTGGGGTGGCGGCCGCGGCGGCGCGCGGCACTGGTGGCCCGTTGCGGTGGCGTTTATAATTTATTTGGGACACTCTCACTGACACTACAGTCAATTACAGTAAAGTCAGTGTCCACAACAAAATTATAAATGCCGCCACAACGGGCCACCAGTGCCGCCCCCGCGGCCTTGTTTGAAGTGCGCAGGACATTTACACTCGGAGCACCAAAGACGTCATCACTCATCAGTAAACCTATTAGGCCAATTACCCTGCACGCATTGAGTAATCAGGCAGCCGCCTTGATAAAAACAACAACCGCCCCTCGTTTGAGACCCATGATGCAATGCTGCTTCTGATGACGATCTGCCACTCTCTCAGCTCTCGCTAAAGGACAGTAGGACGCACTTGGGAGCGGGGAGCCTCTACAGAGCAGAGCAAGTGTTCAGGTAACGTCATTTTACATGGTCCTTTTTAAGGGTCACTGCTCAAGTATTTCAAAGCTGTAGGATATGGTCAGCATTTAAATTTTGCTTCCTGGTTCAGGGCATAAAGCTTCTTGAGTAGTTTGCTGGTATCTCATGAGCTGACCTCTTGTGTGGTTCTCGATATATGTTTTGGAGTATGGCACACAAGTGAGTATTAGCTAGCATTGACGTCTTTCAGTTAGAAATGCACCATATCCTAAAGGACACTGCATCTATGGTCAGACATGAGGTTTTGACACTGCGAATGGTGATGTCCTCTGACTGGAAAGGCGCCCATGACTACACGCAGGATTAGGATTTTGGATGTGGTGATAGACCGATGACCATGAAGGGTCTTTGATCTGCATATTGTGTGTAAGGCAATTTCAGAAGTTATGCTATTCTTTTTGTTTCTTGTTGATCGTTAGTTTGGGTGGTTGGTGTCCTTGTTGTACTCTCCAGAAAAATGTACGAACACAGAATGAGATGTTCTCTAACCTAGGATCTTCGGGCCTGTAAAGGTATAGAAAGTGCTGGGAACATTGTGTCGCGTTCTAATCTAGGACCCTGATCAATATTGTGACCTTATGCCTCTATACGGCTATAATCCATTTATTCCCATATAATGGCATAAATGATCAAGAGTAATATTTCAGAAACTCGTCTCTGGCCTAACACGATCAGAGCCACATTTCAGAATCTCTTCCTCTGCAGCTTCCTCTGCAGCTCATTAGTGCAAATGACACAGCAGAAGCCACTATCTAAGATTCCTAGATTACACTCCGAGTTCTTCAACAAGATACAACTCAGCAACCTGGGAAAGCCCCGCTTGCTATGTTTTGATTAGTAATAGAACTCTAATGAGCACTAAGAGACGATCACTTTCTAGTGACATCTTTATTGACGTCTTATGTCCAAAAACGTTCGTCAAACCAGGCACCTTTCAGGTATAAATATTACCAACGTTGCCTTAAGCAAACGCTGCCACGCTGATACTGATGCTATTGCTGCCTCAACGACATCAGCGAACAATGGTGTGGTGCACATAGGAGCAGAACAGCTGTCCCCTTCAGAGCCCAGCAGATGCAAGCTGCCCACGGACGCTGCCCCTCCTCTTCCTCGACGCGCTGAGAGAGACGCTGTCTTTTCTCCTGCAGAGAAATCCAGCTCCGGCGTTTCCAGCCTACTCTTGCGAGTGACTGGGATATCGAGTCCTGGAAGGAGATACCAGACCTCCAACATTCTATTCCAGAGGTATGGTGTTGACTAAACCCTTAGAGAGAATTCTTGAAGCAAACCTTGGCAAAACCAACTTAACTAAAACTGCTACTTACTTACTCCCTCCCAAGTATTAGGCTTAGGTCAGGTACACTGGGGTAGGCGTAGTTAGAAGCACCAGTTGAGTACGTTAGCTAAATGTATATATAAATGTATATATGTTTTATTCATTTTAAACCATTGTATGGCTAAGAAACCATATCAATGCTTTTACAGTATTATTTCGCAATACTCATTTTACTGTACGCACTTTTAATAATAACTAGTCTTGCAATAGTGGCAATTCATTTCTCTTGAATGAGAAGAAAGACTGTTCAATAAATAATACCTTTTTATTGAAAACGCCCGTCTCTCTATTCTCTGCACTTTGGTGAAAGTAATCTGCACAAAACTGACTGAGTAAAATAACTGTCTATTGTTTCACACGACTCTAGAGATTGACTCTTATTCTAAGGAGCAAAGTTGTCATGTTTATACGGTTGTTGGAAAACTGAATCCCTTCCTGTCTGTACCAGGGAAGCTGATCACTTCCTATTCAGTCAAGAAAGTTTCCAGTGACCTCTGAGCTAGTTGGTAACACACCCAATTAAGTTTAGCATAGTCAGTGGAGACCTGGAAGATCCGCACTTCTACGTCCATACTACTGTTTATGTTATTCCAATGCGCAGGGCCTATTGGGAAAATAGGAACTACACTACATGGCGCCCAAACGTTTGGTAAGGCGATAAACTAACGCAAGACGTTAGAGTAACTCAGTCGTGCATTTTTCACACAGACCCCTTTCTACCGTAAATAATCCAATAGACATCTGGAGTGGGTGAAAGGTTAAAATCCGCCCGAACTCAGTAGGAAGAGATTCCTATGTAAAGCTCTGGTTTATTCAACGTTGAAGGATACAGTGTTTCAAAATATTGTGTACCTAATCTTTGTCTCCTTGGAGACCTGCTCTGCAAAAACTTTCCTGACAATAGAATGTCAGACACTGAACACGGAACCAATGGGGGTGCAGTAGATGCAACTCAGCAGGGTCCTGACGGTACTACTGAACCGGGTGCAATAATCATCCCGGCACATTTAAGAAAATTTATAATGTTAAAACTTATAGAAAATGGACTGACCACACAAGGTGGCACAGTCATCTTCGTGATAGAGGCACACGAATATCGGCAGACAGAGGTATTCTATTCTTGGATAAAATTTCCAGCGGCAAACACCGCAACACACAAGTTCCACTACTACATAGTAGGGGATCCACCGGAAGAGTACGCTCCTTTTGAGGAGATTGAAATCCCATTAAAATTCCAAGAGCACCTGCTCTGGTTTAAAGGCGCCCTAAAACACAATGATCATAATACCAGGCTCGGTCCATTCGGTAACCAGGAACAATGTGGCCGGTTCTTGCCAGCTACACACCACATCCGGACATTGCCAAAATGTCAAGTGAAGAACTCTTAGTTAAAATAAGAGAATTAACAAAGGCATATAGAGAGTTAGTAAAATTATTTATTAAAAATAATTCAAACACTCCTAAAAAGAGCTGGGATGGAAATAAACAATCCACTCCCAAAGAAAAAGTTTTCCAGTCCAGAGGAAGGTCTCCTCGACGGAGGGAAAGAACTCCGACTCGAGAACACCAGTCTCCCCAGAGGGAGCCCTCTGAGAAAAGATATAACCTTAGAAATAGGGATAACTTGAAGAAGCCTGATAGATATCAAAGTATTGATACACGTCCCTCTCGATCTTTTTCGCAGAAATCGGAAAGAAGAGGACGGTAAGACCCAAGAGAGCACACCAAGTCCAAAGACAAGGAACCTGCTCAAAGTAAAAAATCTCAATTTCCGAAAAAGAAGGTAGCCAGTATTAGAGTAATCGAACATGCCGAGAATACTGAGGACACAGTTGAAAAACGGGGAGTGGGCACAGACAATGTTAGACAGTGCAGCAGAAATCAGTATAGCCCGCAAGATCCTGATGAGTCATCTGGAGACAGTGGACACGAATGAATACATTCAGGTTGAAACTGCCGACACAAGAGTTAGCGAGCCCCATAAGATATACGAAATAACATTGCGTATAGAAGGTGATAAGACTAGGAAAATAAGGGGTCTATTTTGGGATAAACTCTCAAAAGGCTATGACATTCTGTTAGCTGAAAAAGATTGGCCCCCAGAGTTTGTCAGGGAGTGCCCTCGTGGCGAAGAAATGATTATGCCTGCCTTCTCGAATCACATTCCGATTCACAAAAAATATACTTATGCAAGGAAATGGGCAGTGGCCCAGGCACCGGCATTATATAAAAATCATGTAGGATGGGATGAGGACTCTCCTCCTCACAAAATCCAGTGAAAAAAATCACCCGACTGCCCTAAGGCAGTATCCCATTAAGCAAGAAGCTAAAAAACAAGTCAGGGAGATTTTAGATCAACTTGAATACCAGGGGGTGATTGAAACATGAACCTCTCAAATGAACAATCCTTTGTTTCCTGTCTCCAAACCAGACAATTCATATCGTCTAGTTTTGGACTACAGACACCTTAATGCATGTTGCAAAACTTTTGCAGTACAAAATTCGCATAGTGCTGCACTAATGAATAACATAGTTAGGAAAAAATATAAAATGACATTAGACATATCTAATGGTTTCTTTTGTCAAAACATTGCACCAGAAAGCAGATACTTGACCGCTTTCTCAGTAATGGGGTCTCAGAAAAATTTCTGTAGGCTCTCACAGGGATTCAAGAACAGCCCAGGACTATTCTCAGCCAGAGTAACAGAGTTACTACAAATATTACGTAGATGATATCTATCTCACAGACGATGACTTGGAGACTCACTTGAAAAGAGTGAACACCATTATACTTGGGTTCGCAGCAGAGGGTTACAAATTCAACTTTAAAAAGTCTCGAATTGCCCATCTGACAGTATTATTTTTAGGATACGAATTATCAAGTAAAGGGAAAAGCCTAGCGGACAACTTCTTAGAGAAGTGCGCTGTACTCCAAGCACCAAAAACGCTGAAGAACTTACAATCGATTCTAGGCTTCCTGAATTTCGGTAGAACTTACATTCTAAATTACGCGGAGAGGGTTAAACCTCTCTACGAACTAATTAAACCTGATTTTAAACTAATCACTTGGACTCAAAAACACACAGAAATTTTGAGATCACTACAAACAGACATGTTAGCAAAAACAAAATTAGATACACGTGACAACACATGCAATCTTGTAATCCGAGTCATCCCAGGAAGATGCGGATTCACGTACCTAACCTCTAATGAGGGAGAAAAGGTACCAATTTCAATTAAATCTCACTTGTACACACAAGCAGAAAAAACATTCAGTCCAACAGAAAATACTGTGAAAGCAGTGGAAACTGCATTAGCGAATGAACGAGAACTAGCACATGGCAAAAGGATTAATATCCTCACAGCGGAATCCGCCTTCGAGGCGCTATTCAGCCCAGTAAACCTGCCTACAGTGTCACTGGATCCGAAATGGATACAGTGTATAGATTCTCTTGGAGCTGAAGATTTGAAATACTATTTCGCCCCGCAATTCGAAAAACTGAATGATTTGACTTATGAAGAAGAATATCCTCTGCCAATCGAACTTCTGCCTCTCCCACAGTTCGCCTGTATAATCTATACAGATAGATTTGTACAGCATTTCAACGTAGAGAACAAATCCTACGATGCAGCCTATGCGATTGTTAAAGGTCATTGGCTGTGCGGCAAATTCAGACCGAAAATAACAAAAACTGAATCAGTGAGGTACTATTCGGCTCAGCGAGCTGAAATCAGATTTTTAAAGATGGCGCTTGAAAATGCAGAACGTGAATTCCCGACACTAATCGTGTGCGATTCGCATTTTTGCGTCAACTCTTACAATAATAAGTTGCAGAGCTGGATTGAAAATGATTACAAAGATGACATAGGTGCCACAAAAGGGGGGGAGTAGCTCTGCTATATAAAAATGTCTTTAAAGCTGAAACTATTTGTGCAGAATGCATTGAGGGAGCGGACATCCTAGGCGTCAAGCTCTGCTCTGCCACCAATTGCCTCACGATAATCATCGTATATCGCCCGCCTAGAACTCCCCCAAGTTTTCTTGAACCTTTCTTGGGTTGGTCCACGACCTCCGTACAAGATATGAGGGTCTCGTGGTGATGGGCGATTTTAATCTCCACAGCAACCTTCCCACCTAAACAGACTACCTGAAGATGACCTAGAGAGGGCCAGTCAAAAGCTATGAGGTGGTGGCCCCAGCACGTAAGATAAAAATCAGGGAAAAAGGCAAAGGCGCCCCTTGGTTTAATGACGATTTGAGACTCCTGAAACGGGCCCTGCGACAGTGCGAGAGAGCCTGGCGAAAGGGGTATGATCTTAACTGCCAAACCTTATATAAGGAAAAACTACCTTGTATAAACAAGCCATTAGAACTAGGAAAAGTGAGTTCTACGAAAGCAGAATTGCCACAGCACCTAACCCCCAGTGCTTACTGAACTGAGGAAAAAGAAGGAACAACCTCCCTCTTTTACGCAAGAAGACTGCTATAAATTTCAATCCTTCTTTACCACAAAGATATCTGACCTCTTGATAGAAAATCGAAAGCACCCCTAGATTTGACTGCCCGGTAATTCCTCAAACTCTCCCCCCCACAGTCACTGAGCCGTTAACCTCCCTACCCCTACTTACCAAGGACACCTTGAAAAAAGTGATGAACCAAGTGAAATCTGGCTCTCCGGCGGACCCTTGACCCCCACAGATAATTAAACAAGCATGGCCAGGTTTGGAGGACGACATTTTATTGCTCCTAAACGGTTCCCTTACCTCTGGACAAGTCCCCTCCATTCTTAAGGAGGCGAGACTGATTCCTCTGCTAAAAATAGCCGGTGCTGACACCAAGATTCTAAAGAATTACAGGCCCATATCTCAACTGCCTTTTTTAGCTAAAATACTGGAACATCATGTGCTGTCCACCCTCTCTCACCACCTGGAGAGTAACTCACTACTCGAACCCAACCAAGCTGAGTTTAGAGCCCACAACAGCACGGAATTAGTCATGCTATCCGTGCTAGATGACCTGCGTCTTAAAACAGATAATAAAGATCCTTGTGCCCTGGTGTTACTCGACCTCTCCGCGGCATTTGATACGGTCAATCATGACCTCCTTCTATCGCGGTTGGGGGAGTTTGGCATCAAGGGCACGGCCCACGCCTGGCTGACCTCGTTCCTTGGTGGACGGGTTCAGAAAGTACAACTGGATGACCTGGTGTCAGAGGCTGCTAAGATTACATGCGGCGTCCCTCAGGGCTCAGCCCTGTCCCCCTTGATGTTCAATACATATCTGCAGCCCCTCATTTCATCTCTGAATCAGATGGATTGTAATATATACAATTATGCTGACGACACCCAGATCATCATTCAGATAGGCAATTCCCCCGCGGCAGATCAAAAATTGAAGAATATTCTAAAATTTACCGTCAACTGGATGACGGCAAACTTCTTAAAGATCAACCCGGACAAGACAGAGGTTCTTGCTATCACAACTTCATCTAGCCCTTGGTGCGACCTCCTATGGCCCTCAGAATTAGGCAACCCCCCAGTACCGGCAACAGCAGTAAAAAGCCTTGGCATAATCATCGACACAAATCTCACTGTCAGCCCAGGTCTCGGCGGTGGTGGGCACCTGTGTGAGCCTCCTGAGACAACTGCGCAAACTATCTCCCATCCTAAAGGCGGACACCCTCAGAAGAGCAGTGTCAGCTTTAATTCTGGCCCGACTGGATTATGGCAACGCCATGTATTTCGGTATACCGAAAAAACTCACCAAAAGACTTCAGATCGTCATGAATGACGCGGCCAGACTTATCTATAATAAACCAAGAAGGACACCGGCCACCCCCCTTCTTCGGCAGCTGCACTGGTTGCCAGTGAATCAACAAGCCAAGTTCAAAGGCCTATGCATCACGCAGAAAGCCTTATATGGGCAAGCCCCGAAATACATCAAAAAACGCCTTGTACCATATGCCCCCAACAGGAACTTACGCTCAGCCGATGCCGCCCTATTGATCCGCCCTAGGATCAAACGGTCCTCCATCGGTGGACGGACGTTCTCCCACACAATGCCCAAAGCTTGGAACCAACTGCCTGAAAATCTGCGCAAAGAAACCAGACTCCTGCCTTTTAGGAAAAAGCTAAACCCGTGCTTTTCCAAGAGGCATAGGGTAATATCTAGTCTGTTTCTTCTTGCCAGTATCCACTCGCCTGTCAAGCGCTTAGAGACCCCGGGGTGATAAGGCGCTCTACAAGTCTAAAATACAAATACAAATGCAATAAAACATAAATTGCTCTGGAAACAGGTAGCTCTTTTACAGAAAGAACTACAAAAGACTCACGTGATACACAATCTGAGTCATCAACGTGATGGCGTTCACGTTGCAGGGAATTCATTGGCTAATACAGCCACAGCGGAAGCAACTAAACCGGCTTCCGTAGCCACAAAAAAGCGTTCAGAAAAATAAATAGACGGGGAAACTATGCTGGCAGTAAAAACGTCTGTAAAAGGCGACTGTGCAGCACTACCCGTGAACTATCCACTCAATTATGCATACGTAATTGATGCAAACTCTGTTCCTTTTGCTCGAATCCCTGGAGTGGGGGATAGGGTAATTCCAAACAGGAACCGAAGAGGTTTCCTCACACAGGAAGCACATATGGGGTTGGGTCTGAGACACCAAACAATCAGGGACTCTCTGAGAGAATTGGAATCAGAGTACTGGTGGCCGGAAATGAGTGAAGGTATTCATGAATTTGCAAAAAACTGTGAAGACTGCAACAGAGATCGCAGTGGAGAACCGGCCAGTGTAGTGTCTAATAGAAAGCATTAGGCGATCTATCCGCGCTATCAAACAAGAGAAACGCGTCCCATTGTATATCATTAAGGCTAAACCCACTTAAAAAAATGTGGCCCCCAGCGCTCGGCTGACGCCAGAACGGTTATAAAAGATCTGCGAGTCTTTATCGGCACATACGCAATTTCCATGTTCCATTCTGACCAGGGCCCTACATTCAGCTCTCGAGCTTCTAAGGAGGCCATGGCCAGCATGGGCGTTGGCTTGCGGTATTCTTGTTCGTCACGCCCCGAAGGGAACAGTGTGGTAGAAAGAAAAAACTGGGACATAAAGCAATCTATAACAGCGAAGGTATTAGGTTCGGGTGATGGGTGGGTCAAACATTTAATAAGTGTCCAGTTAAGCCTAAACAACTTGCCAAGAAATTCTCTAAAAGGTTTCAGCCATACGAACTATTGTTCGGAACTAGAATGCGAATTCATGACTTAGATAGTCAGATATCAGTGGTAGAAGATAAGAAAACAGACTTGGACATCAAAGATCGTTTGGCTGTTTTACAGGACTTGAATGAAACAAGAAAATCCTTAAGCAACATAAAGTTAAAGCAAGAGCCAGCTACCACTGATGAGGCACCACCTGCCCCAGCAAGGCCTGTCTGGATTCCAAAGATTGGGGATCTAGTCAGAGAAAAAATAGCGGTGAAGAAGGAATTTGGGCCTTCTTACAGAAAAGCAGTACCTGTCTTAGCAATCAATGGAACAAGATCACTAGTACTACCGCCCCTTGCTGGTAAAAAGGAGAACAGAGTTGTATCAATCGACCTGGTAAAACCACAAGCATGTGGCCTATAATCAACAGTAGGCCAAGTGGACTCCCGAGAAACAACAGAATACCCAAACTTGCAACAATCCAAGAGGTTCAAACTGAAAGACTAATCACATTCGATCAGCCTGCAGTGCACAGAAAGGGACTATGCAATAATGCCATGGAACTCGTGCCTCTTGAGACACAGATTGAAACAGTTCGTCAAGAAACACCAGTCTACAATGATGTGGCATCAGAATGTGCTACCGAAAGACAAATTGAAAGAACAATTCCAACAATTGACAGAACTGCCTCTGGCTACTTCATCAACTTCAACAACTTTTCTGAGGATCAACGCAACCCCGAAGTGATGCCATAAACAAAAAAGACTTTTAAAGAAAAAGCAACAGAACTCTTTCATCAACTCAAGGAAATTTACCTTATATCTCCATGGTTAGAGTTCTGGTTTGGTCTAGGTATATTTTTCCTCCTGCTTTGGCTCATCATGGTACTTTGTTTGGGAAAATTCATTGAGGGAAAATATAGTTCAATGGACACAGCAAGTCAGAAAATCAACTTAGTCCTCAAACCACACAGATCATCCCGCGTGAAGAAAAGAGAACTGTCAACAGTAAATGTCACCGCCATTCCAATACCCGGTGGGGTAGTATGGAAGAAAACTGACTATGAAATATATGGTCCGGTTGAAATCCTGAAGTATCCTCATCAATTCAAGGTTTCATTAAGCGACTTTGTAAAACCTAGTACATTCTCTGATGATTGGTACTTTGAAAGTATTAATAATATGATGTCTGATTTAGTAATGTCAGCTAGAGTCAGAGATCATGATTATTTGCAAGGTTTGTCTAGTTATGAACAGATGTTCTGCTACACACACTATGGTGATCATTACTTGCATAAATCTGCACAGCCTAGCAATGTTTTTAAGTATAACCAATGGGAACATTGTGCTACACCACCTAAAAGCAGTTCTAAAACATTCTATGAGAAATTTCAGTACTTCTCAGGGTTTAACACCAGTGATGCAGAAACGTTTTATTATAAACTGTTAGATAAAGCAGGATTGAAAACAATGCTGACAAATACTAAATTGATATATTCAGAAGCATTTTATGAAAAAATGATGACATTTGGTTTTGATTATTGGAAAATAACATTGAAACAAAAACAATCTGGGGTACAAAAGAGTGGCAGGTACAAGGCCTAGAAGCACTATTTCGAGCCTGCATGATCCCGGAACAATTAATGTTTTTAAATGACACAATTCATCAAACAACCTGTCTTGGCCTAGCTAAGATAAAAGACCTTAACAAACCGTCTATTCCAAAGCCAATACCTGATAATGCAACAACAGATATTGAGATAGACGTATCTAAAATTTTACATTTAAACAGAACACATCCTGATTGGAAAAAGTGGTTAATCTGGCCTACTGACACAAACAACTGTCAAGATAGATTCCTGAATAAAACACAGGGGTTAACAATGTCCAGACAAGACCCTAGATACTCCCAGAGACAACATCCAGGGATAGTAACAACATACAGTGTAGGGAAGCTGTGCCTTGAATGGCTAGAATCATCCACACTGGTTGAAATTAAGCAACACTTATCTTTACTTAAAGATGGTGCTGATTTGCGCGATTTTATTATTGGACCATGCAAACAGCGTCAGAAACGCTTCTTAGCGGCCAGCATCTATGCAGCATACAACGAGGCTTGGAAAGTCACACAAATTGAAACAGCTGAAAAAATACGAGAAATTGATCGTATTAATTTGGAAAAATCACTTTCTGTTGTGGACAATGGGTTAATGACTCTGTCTTCCAGAATATATTCACTGGACAGTATTGTATCATCTGCCATAGATATAATAGACAAAGAATTGCGTTCTATTGTACAGTTAGGCTGGACGCTGCAAAATCTTCGTTCAGGCTATGTGCCTTGGCGTTTAATTAACACAACGTCATTGTTTTCCATCTTTAACCTTACTGATAAACAAATCAGCTTGGCACAGAAAGAAGCAGACTATACAATCCTGAGCATCGAAACACTTGAGAGATTACCTTTGACAATATCAGAAAGTCCTGTCATTGAATGGATAATACACAGGATTATCACAATTCCGATAACAACTTTCCAATTTAAAAATTGCCTTGAATACATACCTACTGGCCAGTATGAACGATTGGGTAAAGGATACATTAAGTCAACATGGAAATTACCATACACACACACATGCTATAGTGACAGCAACAAAAATGTATTTCTTAGTGGTGAAAACTGTAAACATTCACTAAGCGGTAGACTTTTGTGCCAGGGTATTAATTTACACGGAGCCTGTGAAGGAAATTCTAACAACCTTTCATGCCACCAACTTGTCACACCTGCAACGCAGATAGAGCCTTTCTTTATGCAACTCGCAAATGGGAGTTACATTCTAATAACGGATCACAGATGTTGTGGCCTTTTGCCAGGAAAAGCCTATCTCGTAAGCGTAACATCCATGGTCAAATGCTGTATGCAAGTATTGTTTCCAAACGGCCCTGGAGACACTGAGACTCCCATATGGCCTTGTCTGAATTTTTCTTTTATATGAATTGATACTTTAAGCAGAATGAAGTCTGTGCTTTTACAGACAACAGTGCCCATCACGTCATCAAAAGAGACGTATGAACTCCAAATTGCAAGGACAACACTCGAGATTCATGACCTTTTATCAACAAATTGCCCTGTGCATTTCACAGAAATGCTTAGCCAACTCCTTAACATGTCTAGTGCCACAGGCATCCCAGGCATATTTAAGATGATTTTTACGGGACTGCTAACACCATTTCAAGCAATTCTGGGAATCATTCCTAATTTTGTCCATTCAGTCTTTGGTGGCATACCCCTATTTTTGGGACTTGTAGCAGGCATTTTATTTTTGACCCTCCTGCTACGATATGGCAAGCCAAAGCTCAGACATGACTCCTACAAGGAAGGAAGAAACGATCCTAGCAATCCGCTACCAGGACTGAATAACTAGAGTCCTTGGATTGGCCAGGCTGAGAGATCTAAACATGACCTGGTTTCTTTCATTCAGACCGATATGGCAGACCTGCATCTTACCTGTGCTTCGATGTATGCTATGCGGAGATTAGTGCATGTTGGACATCTGTCTTGCACTTCCATCAGCAGTACCAATGGATATCGATACTTTGCTAAGTCCGATAACGGCTCACGCATTGTGTTGTCCCCAGCGGCTACCAATCCTGATGACGGCATTGTTTGAGACTCCTGTGCTACGACTAGGTGGTATCAGTGGAGCAAGAAATAAAAACAACATCACCCAGGTACGACCTTCTGTGAGCATTGCCGATCCAGACTTTGATGGCAGCAATCATTCTCACACCTGCCAAGTTACAGCACTATTGAACTTGGTCGAACTGTCACCTGATTTTGTAGACCAATTCTTTGAGAGCCTGTCTGATATGATGTTCTCACCCGAACAGAAACAATAATTTAGAAAAGCATTCCGACACACAGCGTTCCCACGAACTCTGAATTCGGCCTTCAGTTTTGATCAACAAAAACTGCTGAAAAGCGTTGGAACTCTATTCCCCCGTTCAACAATAATTTTTTTTTAATTGAACACTTTAAAAAATATTTACCTTTTTCTGGCACGAAATTCTTTGCTTAAAGTAGACCTATTCATAAAGAAGAGAAGCTTCTATTTTTAGGTAATTCTAGAGACATAATAACTTTACACCAGCCTCTAGCACATTTTATAACAAATGCATTTATATGTGATGAAATTATCTCACACTTCTTTTCTGTATTAAGAGATATTTCATGTGTACTTTTTTTCGCAAAATCGTTCATTGATTACATATGCTATAATTTTGAATGATTTCTATGCTTAAAGACGTACAGTACATTCAATGTATTTCAAATACTCCATTTCATATGCAAATATGTATTTTGGGGTGGGTAATGTTACACATGCATCTTTTGCTATCGTTTTAGTAAATTGATGGACATACATTCGTGGAGTGGGTGTCGCGTTCTAATCTAGGACCCTCATCAATATTGTGACCTTATGCCCCTACACGGCTATAATCCATTTATTCCCCTATAATGGCATAAACGAACAAGAGTAATATTTCAGAAACTCGTCTCTGGCCTAACACGACCAGAGCCACATTTCAGAATCACTTCCTCTGCAGCTTCCTCTGCAGCTCATTAGAGCAAATGACACAGCAGAAGCCACTATCTAAGATTCCTAGATTACACTCCGAGTTCTTCAACAAGATAAAACTCAGCAACCTGGGAAAGCCCCGCTTGCTATGTTTTGATTAGTAATAGAACTCTAATGAGCACTAAGAGACGAGCACTTCATAGTGACATCTTTATTGACGTCTCATGTCCAAAAACGTACGTCAAACCAGGCACCTTTCAGGTATAAATATTACCAACGTTGCCTTAAGCAAACGCTGCCACGCTGATACTGATGCTATTGCTGCCTCAACGACATCAGCGAACGATGGTGTGGTGCACATAGGAGCAGAACAGCTGTCCCCTTCAGAGCCCAGCAGATGCAAGCTGCCCACGGACGCTGCCTCTCCTCTTCCTCGACGCGCTGAGAGAGACGCTGTCTTTTCTCCTGCCGAGAAATCCAGCTCCGGCGTTTCCAGCCTACTCTTGTGAGTGACTGGGATATCGAGTCCTGGAAGGAGATACCAGACCTCCAACATTCTATTCCAGAGGTACGGTGTTGACTAAACCCTTAGAGAGAATTCTTGAAGCAAACCTTGGCAAAACCAACTTAACTAAAACTGCTACTTACTTACTCCCTCCCAAGTATTAGGCTTAGGTCAGGTACACTGGGGTAGGCGTAGTTAGAAGCAGCAGTTGAGTACGTTAGCTAAATGTATATAAAAATGTATATATGTTTTATTCATTTTAAACCATTGTATGGCTAAGAAACCATATCAATGCTTTTACAGTATTATTTCGCAATACTCATTTTACTGTACGCACTTTTTATAATAACTAGTCTTGCAATTGTGGCAATTCATTTCTCTTGTATGAGAAGAAAGACTATTCAATAAATAATTCCTTTTTATTGAAAACGCCCGTCCCTCTATTCTCTGCACTTTGGTGAAAGTAATCTGCACAAAACTGACTGAGTAAAATAATTGTCTATTGTTTCACACGACTCTAGAGATTGACTCTTATTCTAAGGAGCAAAGTTGTCATGTTTATGCGGTTGTTGGAAAATTGAATCCCTTCTTGTCTGTACCAGGGAAGCTGATCACTTCCTATTCAGTCAAGAAAGTTTCCAGTGACCTCTGAGCTAGTTGGTAACACACCTAATTAAGTTTAGCATAGTCAGTGGAGATCTGGAAGATCCGCACTTCTACGTCCATACTACTGTTTATGTTATTCCAATGCGCAGGGCCAATTGGGAAAATAGGAACTACACTACATGGCGCCCAAATGTTTGGTAAGGCGATAAACTAACGCAAGACGTTAGAGTAACTCAGTCGTGCATTTTTCACACAGACCCCTTTCTACCGTAAATACTCCAATAGACGTCTGGAGTGGGTGAAAGGTTAAAATGGGCCTGAACTCAGTAGGAAGAGATTCCTATGTAAAGCTCTGGTTTATTCAAAGTTGAAGGATACAGTGTTCCAAAATATTGTGCACCTAAACTTTGTCTCCTTGGAGACCTGCTCTGCAAAAACTTTCCTGACAATAGAATGTCAGACACGGAACACAGAACCAATGGGGGTGCAGGAGATGCAACTCAGCAGGGTCCTGACGGTACTACTGAACCAGGTGCAATAATCATCCCGCACATTTAAGAAAATCTATAACGTCAAAACTTATAAAAAATGGACTGACCACACAAGGTGGCACAGTCACCTTCGTGATAGAGGCACACGAATATCGGCAGACAGAGGTATTCTATTCTTGGATAAAATTTCCAGCGGCAAACACAGCAACACACGAGTTCCACTACTACATAGTAGGGGATCCACCGGAAGAGTACGCTCCTTTCGAGGAGATTGAAATCCCATTAAAATTCCAAGAGCACCTGCTCTGGTTTAAAGGCGCCCTAAAACACAATGATCATATAAGATGATAAAAAGAGCTGGGATGGAAATAAACAATCCACTCCCAAAGAAAAAGTTTTCCAGTCCAGAGGAAGGTCTCCTCGACGGAGGGAAAGAACTCCGACTCGAGAACACCAGTCTCCCCAGAGGGAGCCCTCTGAGAAAAGATATAACCTTAAAAATAGGGATAATTTGAAGAAGCCTGATAGATATCAAAGTATTGATACACGTCCCTCTCGATCTTTTTCGCAGAAATCGGAAAGAAGAGGATGGTCAGACCCAGGAGAGCACACCAAGTCCAAAGACAAGAAACCTGCTCAAAGTAAAAAATCTCAATTTCCGAAAAAGAAGGTAGCCAGTATTAGAGTAATCAAACATGCCGAGAATACTGAGGACACAGTTGAAAAACGGGGAGTGGGCACAGACAATGTTAGACAGTGCAGCAGAAATCAGTATAGCCCTCAAGATCCTGATGAGTCATTTGGAGACAGTCGACACGAATGAATACATTCAGGTTGAAACTGCCGACACCAGAGTTAGCGAGCCCCATGAGATATACGAAATAACATTGCGTATAGAGGGTGATAAGACTAGGAAAATAAGGGGTCTATTTTGGGATAAACTCTCAAAAGGCTATGACATTCTGTTAGCTGAAAAAGATTGGCCCCCAGAGTTTGTCAGGGAGTGCCCTCATGGCGAAGAAATGATTATGCCTGCCTTCTCGAATCACATTCCGATTCACAAAAAATATACTTATGCAAGGAAATGGGCAGTGGCCCAGGCACCGGCATTATATAAAAATCATGTAGGATGGGATGAGGACTCTCCTCCTCACAAAATCCAGTTAAAAAATCAACCGACTGCCCAAAGGCAGTATCCCATTAAGCAAGAAGCTAAAAAACAAGTCAGGGTGATTTTAGATCAACTTGAATACCAGGGGGTGATTGAAACATGCACCTCTCAAATAAACAATCCTTTGTTTCCTGTCTCCATACCAGACAATTCATATCGTCTAGTTTTGGACTACAGACACCTTAATGCATGTTGCAAAACTTTTGCAGTACAAAATTTGCATAGTGCTGCACTAAAATATAAAACGACATTAGACATATCTAATGGTTTCTTTTGTCAAAACATTCCACCAGAAAGCAGATACTTGACCGCTTTCTCAGTAATGGGGTCTCAGAAAATTTCTGTAGGCTCCCACAGGGATTCAAGAACAGCCCAGGACTATTCTCAGCCAGAGTAACAGAGTTACTACAAATATATGATGATGAGGCATTATCTTACGTAGATGATATCTATCTCACAGACGATGACTTGGAGACTCACTTGAAAAGAGTGAACACCATTATACTTGGGTTCGCAGCAGAAGGTTACAAATTCTACTTTAAAAAGTCTCGAATTGCCCATCTGACAGTATTATTTTTAGGATACGAGTTATCAAGTGAAGGGAAAAGCCTAGCGGACAACTTCTTAGAGAAGTGCGCTGTACTCCAAGCACCAAAAACGCTGAAGAACTTACAATCGATTCTAGGCTTCCTGAATTTCGGTAGAACTTACAATCTAAATTACGCGGAGAGGGTTAAACCTCTCTACGAACTAATTAAACCTGATTTTAAACCAATCACTTGGACACAAAAACACACAGAAATGTTGAGATCACTGCAAACAGACATGTTAGCAAAAACAAAATTAGATACACGTGACAACACACGCAATCTTGTAATCCGAGTCATCCCAGGAAGATGCAGATTCACGTACCTAACCTCTAATGAGGGAGAAAAGGTACCAATTTCAATTAAATCTCACTTGTACACACAAGCAGAAAAACCATTCAGTCGAACAGAAAATACTGTGAAAGCAGTGGAAACTGCATTAGCGAATGAACGAGAACTAGCACATGGCAAAAGGATTAATATCCTCACAGCGGAATCCGCCTTCGAGGCGCTATTCAGCCCAGTAAACCTGCCTACAGTGTCACTGGATCCAAAATGGATACAGTGTGTAGATTCTCTTGGAGCGGAAGATGTGAAATACTATTTTGCCCCGCAATTCGAAAAACTGAATGATTTGACTTATGAAGAAGAATATCCTCTGCCAATCGAACTTCTGCCTCTCCCACAGTACGCCTGTATAATCTATACAGATAGATTTGTACAGCATTTTAACGTAGAGAACAAATCCTACGATGCAGCCTATGCGATTGTTAAAGGTCGTTGGCTGTGCGGTACATTCAGACCGAAAATAACAAAAACTGAATCAGTGAGGTACTGTTCGGCTCAGCGAGCTGAAATCAGATCTTTAGAGATGGTGCTTGAAAATGCAGAACGTGAATTCTCGACACTAATCGTGTGCGATTCGCATTTTTGAGTCAACTCTTACAATAATAAGTTGCAGAGCAGGATTGAAAATGATTACAAAGATGACACAGGCGCCACAATAAAGCATAAATTGCTCTGGAAACAGGTAGCTCTTTTACAGAAAGAACTACAAAAGACTCACGTGATACACACTCTGAGTCATCAACGTGATGGCGTTCATGTTGCAGGGAATTCATTGGCTAATACAGCCACAGCGGAAGCAACTAAACCGGCTTCCGTAGCCACAAAAAAGCGTTCAGAAAAATACATAGACGCGGAAACTATGCTGGCAGTAAAAACGTCCGTAAAAGGCGACTGTGCAGCACTACCCGTGAACTATCCACTCAATTATGCATACGTAATTGATGCAAACTCCGTTCCTTTTCCTCAAATCCCTGGAGTGGGGGATAGGATAATTCCAAACAGGAACCGAAGAGGTTTCCTCACACAGGAATCACATATGGGGTTGGGTCTGAGACACCAAACAATCAGGGACTCTCTGAGAGAATTGGAATCAGAGTACTGGTGGCCGGAAATGAGTGAAGGTATTCATGAATTTGCAAAAAACTGTGAAGACTGCAACAGAGATCGCAGTGGAGAACCGGCCAGTGTAGTGTCAGAAGCCCTAATAGAAAGCATTAGGCGATCTACCCACACTATCAAACAAGAGAAACGCGTCCCATTGTATATCATTAAGGCTAAACCCACTTAAAAAAATGTGGCCCCCAGCGCTCGGCTGACGCCAGAACGGTTATAAAAGATCTGTGAGTCTTTATCGGCACATACGCAATTTCCATGTTCCATTCTGACCAGGGTCCTGCTTTCAGATCTCGAGCTTATAAGGAGGCCATGGCCAGCATGGGCGTTGGCTTGCGGTATTCTTGTCCGTCACACCCCGAAGGGAACAGTGTGGTAGAAAGAAAAAACCGGGACATAAAGCAATCTATAACAGCGAAGGTATTTGGTTCGGGTGATGGGTGGGTCAAACATTTAATAAGTGTCCAGTTAAGCCTAAACAACTTGACAAGAAATTCTCTAAAAGGTTTCAGCCCATACGAACTATTGTTCGGAACTAGAATGCGAATTCATGACTTAGATAGTCAGATATCAGTGGTAGAAGATAAGAAAACAGACTTTGACATCAACGATCGTTTGGCTGTTTTACAGGACTTGAATGAAACAAGAATATCCTTAAGCAACATAAAGTTAAAGCAACAGCCAGCTACCACTGACGAGGCACCACCAGCCCCAGCAAGGCCTGTCTGGATTCCAAAGATTGGGGATCTCGTCAGAGAAAAAATAGCGGTGAAGAAGGAATTTGGGCCTTCTTACAGAAAAGCAGTACCTGTCTTAGCAATCAACGGAACAAGATCAGTAGTACTACCGCCCCTTGCTGGTAAAAAGGAGAACAGAGTTGTATCAATCGACCTGGTAAAACCACAAGCATGTGGCCTATAATCAACAGTAGGCCCAGTGGACTCCCGAGAAACAACAAAATACCCAAACTTGCAACAATCCAAGAGGTTCAAACTGAAGGACTAATCACATTCGATCAGCCTGCAGTGCACAGAGAGGGACTGTGCAATAATGCCATGGAACTCGTGCCTCTTGAGACACAGATTGAAACAGTTCGTCAAGAAGCACCAGTCTACAATGATGTGGCATCATAATGTGCTACCGAAAGACAAATTGAAAGAACAATTCCAACAATTGACAGAACTGCCTCTGGCTACTTCATCAACTTCGACAACTTTTCTGAGGATCAAAGCAACCCCGAGTGATGCCAGAAACAAAAAATACTTTTAAAGAAAAAGCAACAGAACTCTTTCATCAACTCAAGGAAATTTACCCTATATCTCCATGGTTAGAGTTCTGGTTTGGTCTAGGTATATTTTTCCTCCTGCTTTGGCTCATCATGGTACTTTGTTTGGGAAAATTCATTGAGGGAAAATATAGTTCAATGGACACAGCAAGTCAGAACATCAACTTAGTCCTCAAACCACACAGATCATCCCACGTGAAGAAAAGAGAACTGTCAACAGTAAATGTCACAGCCATTCCAATACCCGGTGGGGTAGTATGGAAGAAAACTGACTATGAAATATATGGTCCGGTCGAAATCCTGAAGTATCCTCATCAATTCAAGGTTTCATTAAGTGACTTTGTAAAACCTAGTACATTCTCTGATGATTGGGACTTTGAAAGTATTAATAATATGATGTCTGATTTAGTAATGTCAGCTAGATTCACAGATCATGATTATTTGCAAGGTTCGTCTATTTATGAACAGATGTTCTGCTACACACACTATGGGGATCATTACTTGCATAAATCTGCACAGCCTAGAAATGTTTTTAAGTATAACCAATGGGAACATTGTGCTACACCACCTAAAAGCAGTTCTAAAACATTCTATGAGAAATGTCAGTACTTCTCAGGGTTTAACACCAGTGATGCAGAAACGTTTTATTATAAACTGTTAGATAAAGCAGGATTGAAAACAATGCTGACAAATACTAAATTGATATATTCAGAAGCATTTTATGAAAAAATGATGACATTTGGTTTTGATTATTGGAAAAATAACATTGAAACAAAAACAATCTGAGGTACAAAAGAGTGGCAGGTACAAGGCCTAGAAGCACTATTTTGAGCCTGCATGATCCCGGAACAATTAATGTTTTTAAATGACACAATTTATCAAACAACCTGTCTTGGCCTAGCTAAGATCAAAGACCTTAACAAACCATCTATTCCAAAGCCAATACCTGATAATGCAACAACAGACATTGAGATAGACGTATCTAAAATTTTACATTTAAACAGAACACATCCTGATTGGAAAAAGTGGTTAATCTGGCCTACTGACACAAACAACTGTCAAGATAGATTCCTGAATAAAACACAGGGGTTAACAATGTCCAGACAAGACCCTAGATACTCCCAGAGACAACATCCAGGGATAGTAACAACATACAGTGTAGGGAAGCTGTGCCTTGAATGGCTAGAATCATCCACACTGGCTGAAATTAAGCAACACTTATCCTTACTTAAAGATGGTGCTGATTTGCGCGATTTTATTATGGGACCACGCAAACAGCGTCAGAAATGCTTCATAGCGTCCAGCATCTATGCGGCATACAACGAGGCTTGGAAAGTCACACAAATTGAAACAGCTGAAAAAATACGAGAAATTGATTGTATTAATTTGGAAAAATCACTTTCTGTTGTGGACAATGGGTTAATGACTCTGTCTTCCAGAATATATTCACTGGACAGTATTGTATCATCTGCCATAGATATAATAGACAAAGACTTGCTAATGTTACAGCATGGCCAGTCGCAATTGCGTTCTATTGTACAGTTAGGCTGGACGCTGCAAAATCTTCGTTCAGGCTATGTGCCTTGGCGTTTAATTAACACAACGTCATTGTTTTCCATCTTTAACCTTACTGATAAACAAATCAGCTTGGCACAGAAAGGAGCAGACTATACAATCCTGAGCATCGAAAAACTTGAGAGATTACCTTTGACAATGTCAGAAAGTCCTGTCATTGAATGGATAATACATGGGATTATCACAATTCCGATAACAACTTTCCAATTTAAAAATTGCCTTGAATACATACCTACTGGCCATTATGAACGATTGGGTAAAGGATACATTAAGTCAACATGGAAATTACCATACACACACACATGCTATAGTGACAGCAACAAAAATGTATTTCTTAGTGGTGAAAACTGTAAACATTTACTAAGCGGTATACTTTTGTGCCAGGGTATTAATTTACACGGAGCCTGTGAAGGAAATTCTAACAACCTTTCATGCCACCAACTTGTCACACCTGCAACGCAGATAGAGCCTTTCTTTATGCAACTTGCAAATGGGAGTTACATTCTAATAACGGATCACATATGTTGTGGCCTTTTGCCAGGAAAAGCCTATCTCGTAAGCGTAACATCCATGGTCAAATGCTGTATGCAAGCATTGTTTCCAAATGACCCTGGAGACACTGAGACTCCCATATGGCCTCGTCTGAATTTCTCTTCTATACGAATTGATACTTTAAGCAGAATGAAGTCTGTGCTTTTACAGACAACAGTGCCCATCACGTCATCCAAAGAGACGTATGAATTCCAAGTTGCAAGGACAATATCTGAGATTCATGACCTTTTATCAACAAATTGCCCTGTGCATTTCACAGAAATGCTTAGCCAACTCCTTAACATGTCTAGTGCCACAGGCATCCCAGGCATATTTAAGACGATTTTTACGGGACTGCTAACACCATTTCAAGCAATTCTGGGAATCATTCCTAATTTTGTCCATTCAGTCTTTGGCGGCATACCCCTATTTTTGGGACTTGTAGCAGGCATTTTATTTTTGACCCTCCTGCTACGATATGGCAAGCCAAAGCTCAGACATGACTCCTACAAGGATGGAAGAAACGATCCTAGCAATCCGCTACCGGGACAGAATAACTAGAGTCCTTGGATTGGCCACGCTGAGAGATCTAAACATTACCTGGTTTCTTTCATTCAGACCGATATGGCAGACCTGCATCTTACCTGTGCTTCGATGTATGCTATGCGGAGATGAGTGCGTGTTGGACATCTGTCTTGCACTTCCATCAGCAGTACCAATGGATATCGATACTTTGCTAAGTCCGATAACGGCTCACGCATTGTGTTGTCCCCAGCGGCTACCAATCCTGATGACGGCATTCGTTGAGACTCCTGTGCTACGACTAGGTGGTATCAGTGGAGCAAGAAATAAAAGCAACATCACCCAGGTACGACCTTCTGTGAGCATTGCTGATCGAGACTTTGATGACAGCAATCATTCTCACACCTGCCAAGTTACAGCACTATCGAACTTGGTCGAACTGTCACCTGATTTTGTAGACCAATTCTTTGAGAGCCTGTCTGATATGATGTTCTCCCCCGAACAGAAACAATAATTTAGAAAAGCATTCCGACACACAGCGTTCCCACGAACTCTGAATTCGGCCTTCAGTTTTGATCAACAAAAACTGCTGAAAAGCGTTGGAACTCTATTCCCCGTTCAACAATATATTTTTTTTAATGGAACACTTTTAAAAATATTTACCTTTTTCTGGCACGAAATTCTTTGCTTAAAGTAGACCTATTCATAAAGAACAGAAGCTTCTATTTTTAGGTAATTCTAGAGACATAATAACTTTACACCAGCCTCTAGCACATTTTATAACAAATGCATTGATAATGTGATGAAATTATCTCGCACTTCTTTTCTGTATTAAGAGATATTTCATGTGTAATTTTTTCGCAAAATCGTTCATTGATTACATATGCTATAATTTTGAATGATTTCTATGCTTAAAGACGTACAGTACATTCAATGTATTTCAAATACGCCATTTCATATGCAAATATGTATTTTGGGGTGGGTAATCATACACATGCATCTTTTGCTATAGTTTTAGTAAATTGATGGACATAAATTCGTGGAGTGGGTGTCACGTTCTAATCTAGGACCCTGATCAATATTGTGACCTTATGCCCCTATACGGCTATAATCCATTTATTCCCCTCTAATGGCATAAACGATCAAGAGTAATATTTCAGAAACTCGTCACTGGCCTAACACGATCAGAGCCACATTTCAGAATCACTTCCTCTGCAGCTTCCTCCGCAGCTCATTAGAGCAAATGACACAGCAGAAGCCACTATCTAAGATTCCTAGATTACACTCCGAGTTCTTCAACAAGATAAAACTCAGCAACCTGGGAAAGCCCCGCTTGCTATGTTTTGATTAGTAATAGAACTCTAATGAGCACTAAGAGACGATCACTTTCTAGTGACATCTTTATTGACGTCTTATGTCCAAAAACGTACGTCAAACCAGGCACCTTTCAGGTATAAATATTACCAACGTTGCCTTAAGCAAACGCTGCCACGCCGATACTGATGCTATTGCTGCCTCAACGACATCAGCGAAGAATGGTGTGGTGCACATAGGAGCAGAACAGCTGTCCCCTTCAGAGCCCAGCAGATGCAAGCTGCCCACGGACGCTGCCCCTCCTCTTCCTCGACGCGCTGAGAGAGACGCTGTCTTTTCTCCTGCAGAGAAATCCAGCTCCGGCGTTTCCAGCCTACTCTTGCGAGTGACTGGGATATCGAGTCCTGGAAGGAGATACCAGACCTCCAACATTCTATTCCAGAGGTATGGTGTTGACTAAACCCTTAGAGAGAATTCTTGAAGCAAACCTTGGCAAAACCAACTTAACTAAAACTGCTACTTACTTACTCCCTCCCAAGTATTAGGCTTAGGTCAGGTACACTGGGGTAGGCGTAGTTAGAAGCACCAGTTGAGTACGTTAGCTAGATGTATATATAAATGTATATATGTTTTATTCATTTTAAACCATTGTATGGCTAAGAAACCATATCAATGCTTTTACAGTATTATTTCGCAATACTCATTTTACTGTACGCACTTTTAATAATAACTAGTCTTGCAATTGTGGCAATTCATTTCTCTTGAATGAGAAGAAAGACTGTTCAATAAATAATACCTTTTTATTGAAAACGCCCGTCTCTCTATTCTCTGCACTTTGGTGAAAGTAATCTGCACAAAACTGACTGAGTAAAATAACTGTCTATTGTTTCACACGACTCTAGAGATTGACTCTTATTCTAAGGAGCAAAGTTGTCATGTTTATACGGTTGTTGGAAAACTGAATCCCTTCCTGTCTGTACCAGGGAAGCTGATCACTTCCTATTCAGTCAAGAAAGTTTCCAGTGACCTCTGAGCTAGTTGGTAACACACCCAATTAAGTTTAGCATAGTCAGTGGAGACCTGGAAGATCCGCACTTCTACGTCCATACTACTGTTTATGTTATTCCAATGCGCAGGGCCTATTGGGAAAATAGGAACTACACTACATGGCGCCCAAACGTTTGGTAAGGCGATAAACTAACGCAAGACGTTAGAGTAACTCAGTCGTGCATTTTTCACACAGACCCCTTTCTACCGTAAATAATAATAAGTTCGTCAACAAGAAAAAACTCATCAACCTGGGAAAGCCCCTCTTGCTATGTTTTGATTAGTAATAGAACTCTAATGAGCACTAAGAGACGATCACTTCCTAGTGACATCTTTATTGACGTCTTATGTCCAAAAACTTACGTCAAACCAGGCACCTTTCAGGTATAAATATTACCAACGTTGCCTTAAGCAAACGCTGCCACGCTGATACTGATGCTATTGCTGCCGACGTCAGCGAACGATGGTGTGGTGCACATAGGAGCAGAACAGCTGTCCCCTTCAGAGCCCAGGGAGAAAATTACAAAAAACAATTTGATGGACAGAATGTAGATCAATGTCTTACAGATATGGCTGTTGTAGTTCGGACTGGACTGTTCCCATGGGGCACAGGGTCAGAGCTGATTTGCATAAAGCCATTATCTGACCCAGGGAGGTGTGGAGTGCAAAAAACGATGGATTTAGGCCCAGATCCTTGTACTGGGGTGAATGTAAGACATTGATCTGCATTCTGTCCATCAAATTGTTTTTTGTAATTTTCTCCCTGAGTGTACTGGGGTAGCTCAGACGTGGGTCCCAGAGCCTCCACACCACTGGAGTCAAGCTAGCCGGGCTGATGAGAGGTGTTACCTCGAAACCGGTCCGGTCCTCGGATGCTTGATTCCGGTCTGGGAAAGATATGGCTGTTGTAGTTCGGACTGGACTGTTCCCATGGGGCACAGGGTCAGAGCTGATTTGCATAAAGCCATTATCTGACCCAGGGTGGTGTGGAGTGCGAAATACGATGGATTTAGGCCCAGATCCTTGTACTGGGGTGAATGTAAGACATTGATCTGCATTCTGTCCATCAAATTGTTTTTTGTAATTTTCTCCCTGAGTGTACTGGGGTAGCTCAGACGTGGGTCCCAGAGCCTCCACACCACTGGAGTCAAGCTAGCCGGGCTGATGGGAGGTGTTACCTCGAAACCGGTCCGGTCCTCGGATGCTTGATTCCGGTCTGGGAAAGATATGGCTGTTGTAGTTCGGACTGGACTGTTCCCATGGGGCACAGGGTCAGAGCTGATTTGCATAAAGCCATTATCTCACCCAGGGTGGTGTGGAGTGCAAAAAACGATGGATTTAGGCCCAGATCCTTGTACTGGGGTGAATGTAAGACATTGATCTGCATTCTGTCCATCAAATTGGTTTTTGTAATTTTCTCCCTGAGTGTACTGGGGTAGCTCAGACGTGGGTCCCAGAGCATCCACACCACTGGAGTCAAGCTAGCCGGGCTGATGAGAGGTGTTACCTCGAAACCGGTCCGGTCCTCGGATGCTTGATTCCGGTCTGGGAAAGATATGGCTGTTGTAGTTCGGACTGGACTGTTCCCATGGGGCACAGGGTCAGAGCTGATTTGCATAAAGCCATTATCTGACCCAGGGTGGTGTGGAGTGCAAAAAACGATGGATTTAGGCCCAGATCCTTGTACTGGGGTGAATGTAAGACATTGATCTGCATTCTGTCCATCAAATTGTTTTTTGTAATTTTCTCCCTGAGTGTACTGGGGTAGCTCAGACGTGGGTCCCAGAGTCTCCACACCACTGGAGTCAAGCTAGCCGGGCTGATGAGAGGTGTTACCTCGAAACCGGTCCGGTCCTCGGATGCTTGATTCCGGTCTGGGAAAGATATGGCTGTTGTAGTTCGGACTGGACTGTTCCCATGGGGCACAGGGTCAGAGCTGATTTGCATAAAGCCATTATCTGACCCAGGGTGGTGTGGAGTGCATAAAACGATGGATTTAGGCCCAGATCCTTGTACTGGGGTGAATGTAAGACATTGATCTGCATTCTGTCCATCAAATTGGTTTTTGTAATTTTCTCCCTGAGTGTACTGGGTTAGCTCAGACGTGGGTCCCAGAGCCTCCACACCACTGGAGTCAAGCTAGCCCGGCTGATGAGAGGTGTTACCTCGAAACCGGTCCGGTCCTCGGATGCTTGATTCCGGTCTGGGAAAGATATGGCTGTTGTAGTTCGGACTGGACTGTTCCCATGGGGCACAGGGTCAGAGCTGATTTGCATAAAGCCATTATCTGACCCAGGGTGGTGTGGAGTGCAAAAAACGATGGATTTAGGCCCAGATCCTTGTACTGGGGTGAATGTAAGACATTGATCTGCATTCTGTCCATCAAATTGTTTTTTGTAATTTTCTCCCTGAGTGTACTGGGGTAGCTCAGACGTGGGTCCCAGAGCCTCCACACCACTGGAGTCAAGCTAGCTGGGCTGATGAGAGGTGTTACCTCGAAACCGGTCCGGTCCTCGGATGCTTGATTCCGGTCTGGGAAAGATATGGCTGTTGTAGTTCGGACTGGACTGTTCCCATGGGGCACAGGGTCAGAGCTGATTTGCATAAAGCCATTATCTCACCCAGGGTGGTGTGGAGTGCAAATAACGATGGATTTAGGCCCAGATCCTTGTACTGGGGTGAATGTAAGACATTGATCTGCATTCTGTCCATCAAATTGTTTTTTGTAATTTTCTCCCTGAGTGTACTGGGGTAGCTCAGACGTGGGTCCCAGAGTCTCCACACCACTGGAGTCAAGCTAGCCGGGCTGATGAGAGGTGTTACCTTGAAACCGGTCCGGTCCTCGGATGGTTGATTCCGGTCTGGGAAAGATATGGCTGTTGTAGTTTGGACTGGACTGTTCCCATGGGGCACAGGGTCAGAGCTGATTTGCATAAAGCCATTATCTGACCCAGGGTGGTGTGGAGTGCAAAAAACGATGGATTTAGGCCCAGATCCTTGTACTGGGGTGAATGTAAGACATTGATCTGCATTCTGTCCATCAAATTGTTTTTTGTAATTTTCTCCCTGAGTGTACTGGGGTAGCTCAGACGTGGGTCCCAGAGCCTCCACACCACTGGAGTCAAGCTAGCCGGGCTGATGAGAGGTGTTACCTCGAAACCGGTCCGGTCCTCGGATGCTTGATTCCGGTCTGGGAAAGATATGGCTGTTGTAGTTCGGACTGGACTGTTCCCATGGGGCACAGGGTCAGAGCTGATTTGCATAAAGCCATTATCTGACCCAGGGTGGTGTGGAGTGCAAAAAACGATGGATTTAGGCCCAGATCCTTGTACTGGGGTGAATGTAAGACATTGATCTGCATTCTGTCCATCAAATTGTTTTTTGTAATTTTCTCCCTTCAGAGCCCAGCAGATGCAAGCTGCCCACGGACGCTGCCCCTCCTCTTCCTCGACGCGCTGAGAGAGACGCTGTCTTTTCTCCTGCCGAGAAATCCAGCTCAGGCGTTTCCAGCCTACTCTTGCGAGTGACTGGGATATCGAGTCCTGGAAGGACATACCAGACCTCCAACATTCTATTACAGAGGTATGGTGTTGACTAAACCCTTAGAGAGAATTCTTGAAGCAAACCTTGGCAAAACCAACTTAACTAAAACTGCTACTTACTTACTTCCTCCCAAGTATTAGGCTTAGGTCAGGTACACTGGGGTAGGCGTAGTTAGAAGCACCAGTTGAGTACGTTAGCTAAATGTATATATAAATGTATATATGTTTTATTCATTTTAAACCATTGTATGGCTAAGAAACCATATCAATGCTTTTACAGTATTATTTTGCAATACTCATTTTACTGTACACACTTTTTATAATAACTAGTCTTGCAATTGTGGCAATTCATTTCTCTTGTATGAGAAGAAAGACTGTTCAATAAATAATACCTTTTTATTGAAAACGCCCGTCCCTCTATTCTCTGCACTTTGGTGAAAGTAATCTGCACAAAACTGACTGAGTAAAATAACTGTCTATTGTTTCACACGACTCTAGAGATTGACTCTTATTCTAAGGAGCAAAGTTGTCATGTTCATGCGGTTGTTGGAAAACTGAATCCCTTCTTGTCTGTACCAGGGAAGCTGATCACTTCCTATTCAGTCAAGAAAGTTTCCAGTGACATCTGAGCTAGTTGGTAACACACTCAATTAAGTTTAGCATAGTCAGTGGAGACCTGGAAGATCCGCACTTCTACGTCCATGCTACTGTTTATGTTATTCCAATGCGCAGGGCCTATTGGGAAAATAGGAACTACACTACAATTGCTTTGTTGTACTTCAATTAAACACATTGGACTTAAGTGACTATTAGTAACCAAGATTCGGCAGCGTCTATGCTCGTCCCCCATAGACGCTGCCGAATATTGGTTGCGGTGACAAGACCCTTTGGCGGTCACTAAGCGGGTACACGATCAGCTGATGCATGTTCTCGGCTTTTTAACGTTGCAGGTATGCAGTTCTGATGCAACCTAATGGTTTGATGTGAACCTCCCATGAAAGTCTAATCTGGAACCCCACTAGACCTAAAGAAGTTGCTTGAAATTTGTTACAGCAATGAAACATGTTGGCTAATAATGATTGATTATGGCTCTACATGAGCCATTTTTAATTTGGAAGAGCTTACAGCACCGAATAAAAGTTATCACAAGCAAGTAAGCTTTACCAATTTTTAGCGGTGAGGATTATTTGTGTATATTCTCACGGGGTCCATAAACTTGTGCATTTTTATAGCATACATAGGAAGTACATTCACATTTAGGTTCTTTCTATTGTTTGGTTTCATTTGATTATGGTTTTTCTCTTAAGCCCACACACATTTCTTTTGGAGAGAAAGCAACCAATGATGAGAAGTGGGTTTTCTGGTGAGTACCAGTCAGCATCCCCCTTGGTGTTGCAACGTGAGGTGCTTTATCTCCTTTCCACACTTTTTTCACCTTTTACATGCTGGCCTTTGCTTGATTTGATGATTTCTCCCCTAGGGGTGGTACCTAAAAAAACTGCGGGCAAATATTGCATGATTTATCACCTTTTATAGCCCCATGGTGTGTCATTCAATGATTATATAGCAAGGGAGGATGCTGCAGTGCAGCTTGCTTCAGCGGATGTAGCCATCGCCCTAGTTAGATCAGTGGGCCCAGGAGCCAAGTAAGCAAAATGCAACATCTAGTCAGAGTTTTGACTACACCCTGTTCATCCTGTACACTTTTCTCTGTAGGGTATACAATAGGAGTGAGTTAGTACCTTTTTGCAGTGGTGCTTTACATACAGAGCAGGTTATGAATTGATTACTCATTATTCAAATGATTTTTTGTTTGTACGTGGAGGAGGCACTCAGGATTGTGATACAACTCTAGGGTGGCAAAAGAGTTGGGTGTACTGTGGAAAGTTGACAAAAAAACTTTCTTTTCTTACTGGTGTCCCATCATGCACCCTATTCACCGCATTACCGACCAGGCAAGCCGGCCCTTGTTTTTTTAACATGAGTATCCTCCTTGTTCCTAATATACCCCCCTCCCTTGCCTGTCTTTTCGTTGTACTGACACATACAAAGAATGATGGCCAGCCATCATGCATCTTACGGGTTTTCGTCCTGTCCATTAATAACAAAACAGTCAGTAAGATGGTTGCCCCGCCAATTTTCTTTCCCTCTCCCCCCTAACACTATCAAAGAACGAACAGCTCTCGCTCTTCAATGACCTCTCAGCTTGCGGGGGCAGCCACGGGCTGGGTCAACAACCAAAAGTAAACTAATCAAATACACGAGACAGACACGAAGAATATAGTTACACACAGCCCATTCTTCTTCCTTCCAGCTGTACACATATACCATTGTGGAACATCACCGCCCTTGTGTGGAAGTAAGGAGCACACAATGCCTCGTTCTCTTTACCTTTCAGATAAAAATGACCCTGTGACAATGCCTCAGTTCTCTGTCCCCAGATATTAGTAACTATGTAACTTGTCGCCACAAAATCCCTGATGCCATGTATTTGTCTATGTCTAACAAATGTGATTCAAGTTATCCTTTAAACGAAACCAAGCCTGCTATGTCTTCTCAATCAATCAATCAATCAATCAATCAAAGCATTTATATAGCGCACTACTCACCCGGAGGGTCTCAAGGCGCTAGAGGAGGGGGGGGTCTGCTACTGCTCGAACAGCCAGGTCTTGAGCTGCTTCCTGAAGGCAAGGTGGTCCTGGGTCAGGCGGAGGTGGGTGGGGAGGGAGTTCCAAGTTTTCGCGGCCAGGTAGGAGAAGGACCTTTCTCCTGTGGTGGCTCTTCGGATGCGGGGGACGGCGGCGAGGGCGTGGCCGGTTGATCGAAGTTGGCGTGTGGGAGCGTAGAAGTTGAGGCGGCTGTTGAGGTATTCTGGGCCTTGGTTGTGTAGGGCTTTGTGTGCGTGGGTGAGGAGACGGAAGATGATTCTCTTGTTGACCGGGAGCCAGTGCAGTTCTCTCAGTGTCCGGAGATGTGGCTGTGACGGGGGATGTCCAGGATGAGTCGTGCTGAGGCGTTCCAAATCCGCTGGAGTCTCTTCTGGAGTTTGGCGATGGTTCCGGCGTAGAGGGAGTTGCGGTAGTCCAGACGGCTGGTGACGAGGGCCTGGGTGACCGTCTTCCTGGTCTCGGTGGGTATCCACGGAAGATCTTACGTAGCATGCGCAGGATGTTGAAGCACGACGAGGAGACGGCGTTGACTTGTCTGGTCATGGAGAGGGAGGAGTCCAGGATGAAGCCCAGGTTGCGTGCGTGGTCTGTTGGTTTGGGTGCGCTGCCCAGGGCGGGGGGCCACCAGGAGTCGTCCAAGGCGGAGGGTGAAGATCCCAGGATGAGGACTTCCGTCTTGTCCGAGTTCAGTTTCAGGCGGCTGTTCATCATCCACTTGGCTACGTCTGTCATCCCTTCGTGTAGGTTGGCTCTGGCGGTGGCGGAATTGTTGGTGAGGGAGAGGATCAGCTGGGTGTCGTCGGCGTAGGAGATGATGTTGAGGTTGTGTTGGCGTGCAATGGCTGCGAGGGGGCTCATGTACACGTTGAAGAGGGTTGGGCTGAGCGAGGAGCCTTGAGGAACGCCGCAGATGACTTCGGTGGCTTCTGATCTGAACGGGGGAGGCGGACTCTCTGTGTCCTTCCGGCGAGGAACGAGATGATCCATTCCAGTGCCTTCTCCTGGAGTCCGACGCCGCTGAGGCGCTGCACTAGGGTACGGTGGCAGACAGTGTCGAAGGCCGCGGAGAGGTCTAGGAGGATGAGGAAAAGGGGGTGGAGATGAACAGAGTGTCTGAATTAAGCCAATTCTTCACCAGAAAGGAGACAAGCTACCGGGGACCGGTTTCTGGCATTTCAGCCGTCGTCAGCCTGGCTTGCTTGAATCCTGATGGTGCAGTGAGAAAGGGACTCATGTCTGAGTATACCCTGCCACACCTATAGTGGCCAAAAACGATTCAGAAAAGGGGGTGGTGATGAACAGAGTGTCTGAATTAAGCAGACCACTCTTACCCAGTCCAAAGATCAGGGCTTGATCCATCACCGTTATTTATCTCACTGCACCATCCCAGTTCAGAACCTGGCTATATGCAAATCAGTCTGTCCCTGGCCCAGTACATCATGGGAACAGGGCAGACTAAACTACCAAGCCAATTCTTCACCAGAAAGGAGACAAGCTACCGGGGACCGGTTTCTGGCATTTCAGCCGTCGTCGGCCCGGCTTGCTTGAATCCTAATGGTGCAGTGAGAAAGGGACTCATGTCTGAGTATACCCTGCCACACCTATAGTGGCCAAAAACGATTCAGAAAAGGGGGTGGTGATGAACAGAGTGTCTGAATTAAGCAGACCACTCTTACCCAGTCCAAAGATCAGGGCTTGATCCATCACCGTTATTTATCTCACTGCACCATCCCAGTTCAGAACCTGGCTATATGCAAATCAGTCTGTCCCTGGCCCAGTGCATCATGGGAACAGGGTAGACTAAAGTACCAAGCCAATTCTTCACCAGAAAGGAGACAAGCTACCAGGGACCGGTTTCTGGCATTTCAGCCGTCGTCGGCCCGGCTTGCTTGAATCCTGATGGTGTAGTGAGAAAGGGACTCTTGTCTGAGTATACCCTGCCACACCTATAGTGGCCAAAAACGATTCAGAAAAGGGGGTGGTGATGAACAGAGTGTCTGAATTAAGCAGACCACTCTTACCCAGTCCAAAGATCAGGGCTTGATCCATCACCGTTATTTATCTCACTGCACCATCCCAGTTCAGAACCTGGCTATATGCAAATCAGTCTGTCCCTGGCCCAGTATATCATGGGAACAGGGCAGACTAAACTACCAAGCCAATTCTTCACCAGAAAGGAGACAAGCTACCGGGGACCGGTTTCTGGCATTTCAGCCGTCGTCGGCCCGGCTTGCTTGAATCCTGATGGTGCAGTGAGAAAGGGACTCATGTCTGAGTATACCCTGCCACACCTATTGTGGCCAAAAACGATTCAGAAAAGGGGGTGGTGAGGAAAAGGGGGTGATGATGAACAGAGTGTCTGAATTAAGCAGACCACTCTTACCCAGTCCAAAGATCAGGGCTTGATCATCACCATTATTTATCTCCCTGCACCATCCCAGTTCAGAACCTGGCTATATGCAAATCAGTCTGTCCCTGGCCCAGTGCATCATGGGAACAGGGCAGACTAAACTACCAAGCCAATTCTTCACCAGAAAGGAGACAAGCTACCGGGTACCGGTTTCTGGCATTTCAGCCGTCGTCGGCCCGGCTTGCTTGAATCCTGATGGTGCAGTGAGAAAGGGACTCATGTCTGAGTATACCCTGCCACACCTATAGTGGCCAAAAACCATTCAGAAAAGGGGGTGGTGATGAACAGAGTGTCTGAATTAAGCAGACCACTCTTACCCAGTCCAAAGATCAGGGCTTGATCCATCACCGTTATTTATCTCACTGCACCATCCCAGTTCAGAACCTGGCTATATGCAAATCAGTCTGTCCCTGGCCCAGTGCATCATGGGAACAGGGCAGACTAAACTACCAAGCCAATTCTTTACCAGAAAGAAGACAATCTACCGGGGACCAGTTTCTGGCATTTCAGCCGTCGTCGGCCCGGCTTGCTTGAATCCTGATGGTGCAGTGAGAAAGGGACTCATGTCTGAGTATACCCTGCCACACCTATAGTGGCCAAAAACGATTCAGAAAAGGGGGTGGTGATGAACAGAGTGTCTGAATTAAGCAAACCACTCTTACCCAGTCCAAAGATCAGGGCTTGATCCATCACCGTTATTTATCTCACTGCACCATCCCAGTTCAGAACCTGGCTATATGCAAATCAGTCTGTCCCTGGCCCAGTGCATCATGGGAACAGGGCAGACTAAACTACCAAGCCAATTCTTCACCAGAAAGGAGACAAGCTACCGGGGACCGGTTTCTGGCATTTCAGCCGTCGTCGGCCCGGCTTGCTTGAATCCTGATGGTGCAGTGAGAAAGGGACTCATGTCTGAGTATACCCTGCCACACCTATAGTGGCCAAAAACGATTCAGGAAAGGGGGTGGTGATGAACAGAGTGTCTGAATTAAGCAGACCACTCTTACCCAGTCCAAAGATCAGGGGATGATCCATCACCGTTATTTATCTCACTGCACCATCCCAGTTCAGAACCTGGCTATATGCAAATCAGTCTGTCCCTGGCCCAGTGCATCATGGGAACAGTGCAGACTAAACTACCGAGCCAATTCTTCACCAGAAAGGAGACAAGCTACCGGGGACCGGTTTCTGGCATTTCAGCCGTCGTCGGCCTGGCTTGCTTGAATCCTGATGGTGCAGTGAGAAAGGGACTCATGTCTGAGTATACCCTGCCACACCTATAATGGCCAAAAACGATTCAGAAAAGGGGGTGGTGATGAACAGAGTGTCTGAATTAAGCAGACCACTCTTACCCAGTCCAAAGATCAGGGCTTGATCCATCACCGTTATTTATCTCACTGCACCATCCCAGTTCAGAACCTGGCTATATGCAAATCAGTCTGTCCCTGGCCCAGTACATCATGGGAACAGGGCAGACTAAACTACCAAGCCAATTCTTCACCAGAAAGGAGACAAGCTACCGGGGACCGGTTTCTGGCATTTCAGCCGTCGTCGGCCCGGCTTGCTTGAATCCTAATGGTGCAGTGAGAAAGGGACTCATGTCTGAGTATACCCTGCCACACCTATAATGGCCAAAAACGATTCAGAAAAGGGGGTGGTGATGAACAGAGTGTCTGAATTAAGCAGACCACTCTTACCCAGTCCAAAGATCAGGGCTTGATCCATCACCGTTATTTATCTCACTGCACCATCCCAGTTCAGAACCTGGCTATATGCAAATCAGTCTGTCCCTGGCCCAGTGCATCATGGGAACAGGGCAGACTAAACTACCAAGCCAATTCTTCACCAGAAAGGAGACAAGCTACCGGGGACCGGTTTCTGGCAATTCAGCCGATGTCGGCCCAGCTTGCTTGAATCCTGATGGTGCAGTGAGAAAGGGACTCATGTCTGAGTATACCCTGCCACACCTATAATGGCCAAAAACGATTCAGAAAAGGGGGTGGTGATGAACAGAGTGTCTGAATTAAGCAGACCACTCTTACCCAGTCCAAAGATCAGGGCTTGATCCATCACCGGATTCAAGCAAGCCGGGCCGCTGACAGCTGTAATGCCAGAAACCGGTCCCCGGAAGCTTGTTTCCTTCCCAGTGAAAGAATTGGCTTGGTAGTTTGGTTTGCCCTGTTCCCATGATGCACTGGGACAGGGAGAGACTAATTTGCATGTAGCCAGGTTCTGAGCTGGGATGGTGCAGTGAGCTAAAAAACGGTGATGGATCAAGCCCTGATCTGTTGACTGGGTAGGAGTATTCTGCTCAATTCAGAAACTCTGTCCATCACCACCCCCTTTTCTGAATCGTTTTGTCCACCATAAGCGTGGAAGGGTATACTCAGATGTGAGTCCCTTGCTCATTGCACCATCAGGATTCAAGCAAGCAGGGCCGATGATGGCTGTAATGCCAGAAACCGGTCCCCGGAAGCTTGTTTCCTTCCCAGTGAAAGAAATGGCTAGGTAGTTTCGTTTGCCCTGTTCCCATGATGCACTGGGACAGGGACAGACTAATTTGCATGTAGCCAGGTTCTGAGCTGGGATGGTGCAGTGAGCTAAAAAACGGTGATGGATCAAGCCCTGATCTGTTGACTGGGTAGGAGTATTCTGCTCAATTCAGAAACTCTGTCCATCACCACCCCCTTTTCTGAATCGTTTTGTCCACCATAAGCGTGGAAGGGTATACTCAGATGTGAGTCCCTTGCTCATTGCACCATCAGGATTCAAGCAAGCCGGGCTGATGACGGCTGTAATGTCAGAAACCGGTCCCCGGAAGCTTGTTTCCTTCCCAGTGAAAGAATTGGCTTGGTAGTTTGGTTTGCCCTGTTCCCATGATGCTCTGGGACAGGGACAGACTAATTTGCATGTAGCCAGGTTCTGAGCTGGGATGGTGCAGTGAGCTAAAAAACGGTGATGGATCAAGCCCTGATCTGTTGGCTGGGTAGGAGTATTCTGCTCAATTCAGAAACTCTGTCCATCACCACCCCCTTTTCTGAATCGTTGTGTCCACCATAAGCGTGGAAGGGTATACTCAGATGTGAGTCCCTTGCTCATTGCACCATCAGGATTCAAGCAAGCCGGGCTGATGACGGCTGTAATGTCAGAAACCGGTCCCCGGAAGCTTGTTTCCTTCCCAGTGAAAGAATTGGCTTGGTAGTTTGGTTTGCCCTGTTCCCATGATGCTCTGGGACAGGGACAGACTAATTTGCATGTAGCCAGGTTCTGAGCTGGGATGGTGCAGTGAGCTAAAAAACGGTGATGGATCAAGCCCTGATCTGTTGGCTGGGTAGGAGTATTCTGCTCAATTCAGAAACTCTGTCCATCACCACCCCCTTTTCTGAATCGTTGTGTCCACCATAAGCGTGGAAGGGTATACTCAGATGTGAGTCCCTTGCTCATTGCACCATCAGGATTCAAGCAAGCCGGGCCGATGACGGCTGTAATGCCAGAAACCGGTCCCCGGAAGCTTGTTTCCTTCCCAGTGAAAGAATTGGCATGGTAGTTTGGTTTGCCCTGTTCCCATGATGCACTGGGACAGGGACAGACTAATTTGCATGTAGCCAGGTTCTGAGCTGGGATGGTGCAGTGAGCTAAAAAACGGTGATGGATCAAGCCCTGATCTGTTGACTGGGTAGGAGTATTCTGCTCAATTCAGAAACTCTGTCCATCACCACCCCCTTTTCTGAATAGGAGGATGAGGGCCGCTGTTTCTCTGTTGTCGAGCAGGGCTCGGATGTCATCGGTGGCTGCGATCAGGGCGGTCTCGGTGCTGTGGTTGGCCCGGAAGGCAAACTGCGAGAGGTCGAGGGATCCGTTCGTCTCGAGGAAGGCGGCCAGCTGCTTGTTAACGGTCTTCTCGATGACTTTTGCAGGAAACGGGAGCAGTGAGATGGGGCGGTAGTTCATGAGGTCGGTGGGGTCGGCTGATGGCTTCTTTAGTAGAGCGCTGAGTGCGGCGTGCTTCCAGCTCTCCGGGAAGGTAGCGGTGTCGAAGGAGGTGTTGATGATGTCCCGCAGGTGGGGTGCGATGACAGCGTTGGCCTTGTTGAAGACGTGGTGAGGGCAGGGGTCGGTCGGAGATCCGGAGTGGATGGAGTTCATCGTGCGGATTGTGTCTTCGGTGCCGATCGGGGTCCAGGCGCGGAGGGTGGTGGTGGGGGGCGGTGGTTCAGTCGTGGCGTGCGTCGGTTGATTGCTGAAGCTGTTGTGTATGTCCGCGATCTTGTTGTGGAAGTAGGAGGCGAGGGAGTTGTAGAGGTCTTGCGAAGGGGGGATGTCGTTGTTTCCGGCGTTGGGGTTGGAGAGCTCTTTAACGATGTTGAAGAGTTCCTTGCTGTTGTGGGCGTTGTTGTCCAGTCGTTCCTTGAATGCAGTTTTCTTGGTGGCGTGGATCAGTTGGTGGTGTTTACGGGTGGCGAGCTTGAGGGCAGTCATGTTGTTCGGTGTTGGGTCTCTGCGCCAGGCTTTCTCGAGGGCTCGGCAGTTCTTCTTGGAGCTCTTGAGTTCGTCGGTGAACCATAGGGCTTTCTTGCTGCCGGGTCTGCTAGGCGGGGTCTTCAGAGGGGAGAGGTCGTCTGCGCAGTTGCTGATCCACTTCGCGAGGTTGGTGGCCGCCTGGCTTGGGTTCGTTGCACTGGTGGGAGGGTTCATGCTCAGGGAAGTCGCGAGCTGGTCGGCTGTGATCTTGTTCCAGCTTCTGCGTGCAACCTGTTGCTGGTGGTGGTGGATCGTGGTCCTTCTGAAGCTGAAGTGGACACAGCTGTGGTCGGTCCAGTGGAGTCCGGTGGTGTGGCTGAAGGCGATGTCCTTGCTGGATGAGAACACGGGGTCGAGTGTGTGTCCGGCGTAATGGGTGGGGGTGGTCACCAGCTGCTTGAGACCGAGGTTGGCGAGGTTTTCCAGCAGGGTGGTGGTGTTGCAGTCGTTGTTGTTCTCCAGGTGGAAGTTGAGGTCCCCGAGGAGGATGTAGTCAGCGGAGGGGAGGGCGTGTGGGCTGATGAAGTCGGCGATGTCTTCGCTGAATTGTGTGCGTGGTCCCGGGGGTCTGTAGATGAGGGTTCCTCTGAGGGTGGCTTTTGGTTTGATGTGAATCTGGAAGTGCAGGTGTTCGGCGGGTGCAAGGGTGTCGTCGGTGTTGGTCGTGATGCGGGTGAGTTCCTGTGGATGATGGAGATGCCTCCTCCTGTCTGGTTGACGCGGTCCCTCCGGATGATCTTGTAGCAGTCCGGGATGGTGATGGCGATGGCGGGCGCTTAGGAGGCGTGTCTGTGGATGGAGCGGGTGTTGAGCAGTTCTGTATGATTGTATCACAGATAATTAAATCATGCCCAGGAAACTCCTTCCTTTGATTGTGAAAGTAATGTATATAAGTGCTATCATGTTTCAAGTAAAGCAGACTACTCCTGAACCCGCTTGGTGAAGGAGCTCTCCCTTAACTCGAGTTCTGGAATAAAGCCCTTTGACTCGAATATCACGGATTCTGCTCCTCATTTGATGTATTACCCATTTGGTTTCTATAGAAATTCCGGCAGTGTAAATAATTTATTTACCACATTAATTGGCGCCTGAACAGGGACGCTCCCTCTTCCCCACGCGCCGGCGATGTAGGTCCGGTCCCTGTCCCTTCCATACTTTCGACGGACTTCAAGTGCACAACAGCGGGGTGTTCCCGCTAACTCCCTCGGGACGAGGAGGAGACGGACTGCGACTGATCACCCACACGAGGCGGTGGAGAAGACAGCGGAGTGTCCCGACCCGGAGCCCGACCAGTGAGAGCGACGAGTCCGAGGTCTTTGGAGCCCCGATATTCCTGCGCAAGGGTCAAGAGTCCGATGACCAGGTCTTCGAGTTTTGCTTCTCGGTGAGTACAACTGGGAATGTATAAAGACGGGTTCCATTTGGGAACACGGTAAAGACGAGTCTCATTCGTGGGACCGGTATGGTTGCACTATATTTTAGTACATAAAATATTTTTGTATGTTTCTAGTTTTAACAATAATTGATCGAGTTTAAAACATGCCTCTGTTTTCAAAATTATGTAAGATAAGCACCAAAAAGAGAATACTAGAGAAACCGGTTAAAGTACCGCCTAGAGACACGCCCGGAAATTTCATGTATAGCAAACATGGACTGGGGGCCATATTGTTTTTAGACCTCTGGGTAGACTATACAAAGAATTTAGAAACAATGTATAGGTGGCCTGCCACAGGTACATGGGACATGGAATGTATCATGACAGTGGAGGAAGAGTTATGGAAAAGAAAGGTGAGGCCCTCACAGACAGAAGCCATTGAATTATGGCGGAAGGAGGCACATAGGAGGGCCCAGAAGGAACTTGGGAAAGTTGAGAAAAGTAAGAGAATGTCAGAACAGGCCAAAGAAAAGCAACTGCAGGAGGAAGGCGAGAAAGTCTTAGCTGAACAGACAGACAGAGAGAGAGGTGCCCTTGTTACTGGCATTTATCCCGTTCTTTCAAAAGAAATTATAGAAAGTCACCCCAAAACACCAGTGAAAATAGCTCCCACCGTCCCGACAACTTTCTCCCTGCCTATCTGTCAGAACCACCCCCGCTTATGTTAACTCGCCTAGGACACGCCCACCTACACATGCGCCTAAGCTAGTAGCCATATTTAACAACAAGGGGTGGTGATGGACAGAGTTTCTGAATTAGGCAGAATACTCTCACCCAGTCAAGAGATCAGGGCTAGATCCAACACCATTTTTTAGATCACTGCACCATCCCAGCTCAGAACCTGGCTATATGCAAATTAGTCTGTTCCTGTCCCAGTGCATCATGGGAACAGGGCAAACCAAACTACCGAGCCAATTCTTACACTGGGAAGGAAACAAGCTTCCGGGGACCGGTTTCTGGCATTTCAGCCGTCGTCGGCCCGGCTTGCTTGAATCCTGATGGTGCAAGTAGCAAGGGACTCACATCTGAGTATACCCTTCCACGCTTATGGTGGACAAAATATTTAACAACAAGGGGTGGTGATGGACAGAGTTTCTGAATTAAGCAGAATACTCTCACCCAGTCAAGAGATCAGGGCTAGATCCAACACCGTTTTTTAGCTCACTGCACCATCCCAGCTCAGAACCTGGCTATATGCAAATGAGTCTGTTCCTGTCCCAGTGCATCATGGGAACAGGGCAAACCAAACTACCGAGCCAATTCTTACACTGGGAAGGAAACAAGCTACCGGGGACCGGTTTCTGGCATTTCAGCCGTCGTCGGCCCGGCTTGCTTGAATCCTGATGGTGCAATGAGCAAGGGACTCACATCTGAGTATACCCTTCCACGCTTATGGTGGACAAAATATTTAACAACAAGGGGTGGTGATGGACAGAGTTTCTGAATTAAGCAGAATACTCTCACCCAGTCAAGAGATCAGGGCTAGATCCAACACCGTTTTTTAGCTCACTGCACCAGATAAATAACGGTGATGGATCAAGCCCTGATCTTTGGACTGGGTAAGAGTGGTCTGCTTAATTCAGACACTCTGTTCATCACCACCCCCTTTTCGGAATCGTTTTTGGCCACTATAGGTGTGGCAGGGTATACTCAGACATGAGTCCCTTTCTCACTGCACCATCAGGATTCAAGCAAGCCGGGCCGAAGACGACTGAAATGCCAGAAACCGGTCCCCGGTAGCTTGTCTCCTTTCTGGTGAAGAATTGGCTTGGTAGTTTAGTCTGCCCTGTTCCCATGATGCACTGGGCCAGGGACAGACTGATTTGCATATAGCCAGGTTCTGAGCTGGGATGGTGCAGTGAGATAAATAACGGTGATGGATCAAGCCCTGATCTTTGGACTGGGTATGAGTGGTCTGCTTAATTCAGACACTCTGTTCATCACCACCCCCCTTTTCTGAGCTAGTAGCCAGCGGTTCCACCACCGATTTGGGAGTGCCCGGGAACGGGACTGAGGATAAGGATGATGTTCCTCCTCTTGAGTGCTCTTATGACCCCGAGCCTGGTAACGGCCCAATGGCCACGATATCAGAGAGGTTAAGACAAGCCCTTGGTCAACTCCAAAAGGTCCCTGCTATAACGAAACATTTGGATGGAGTTTATGAATTTATACGAACGGGGGAAAGTCCGGATACTCTGGCCCAGGTCATGAAAAACAGAAAAGTTCCTATCAGGGGACTACTCTTACGGTTCATCATAAATTGTTTAATCCGGGAACTAGACCCCGGTTATGGGAACGTAGACTTCGAATTAATAGTCCTTAGTGACCAAACACACAGGGGGGCACATGATCTGGGCCATCAGATCGACAAAGTAACTAAACGATTGGTTAAGAAAATTGTCACTATTCGCTCTGAGGAAGTTACACAGGAAGACAACTCAGAGGAAGATGAGGGTCCGACACTAGGTATGATAAATTTCCTGGGTGTAGCGCGGCATTGTCATGGCTCCAAGTGCCGACCCTCGCGAGTGTCACAAAAGATTAAAAGACTAGATCCTTCCCCGAGGACTTTTTCCAGTCCACGGGAAGAGCCTTGGATGAATGGATTGACGATGAGCCTCCTCTTACCCAACAAGAAAAAGAATTGGCCCGGTTTCCCACCAATTGGATATCACAGCACCGGGTATATGGCCCAGATATAGTAGCACAAATGTTTTTGGCTCTTCCCCGAACAGAACAGCATCTAGCAGGTATCTATATGGTCCAACACCTGGCTACCTTATACGAGAATAACTCCCACTGACCAGATAAGCTATACAAATTGTTACAAGAAGTAGTGACAGATAGATGGATGTCTCGGTGACCGGAATTGATCAATACCATTCTGGACCTGCGCCTCCGTTACCAGCAATTTATCTCAGCCACATCAGATCATGAAACTTATAGGATAGGCTAATACCCGTTGCGAGAAGTCCACCCTATACCACAGCCAGATGGCACCTTGCGACGAATACATGTGTATACTCCCCTCACCAAGTTAGAAATATTGGAAATGAAAAAAATGGTGCCCTCACACGAAAAAGATCCTGGAGGATTCCATAGAGAATTGAAGGACATCCTGCAAATGGGTAGTTTCACATATTCAGATATAATAATACTCCTTAAAGTAATTCTACCTACAGGTATATTCGACAAACTAAGGGAAAAGGACTGGGAGGTGGGTGGTAAAAAGATTACGTGGGCTGCCCTAGAAAAAGAAGAGACAGACAGAAAGCCAGGTGAAGGTCTGGGTGAACGCATAAAAGAGTTGCCCAGTCTCCTCATACAGGTCTTGCCTCTATTATTAACAACAAAAAAGGAAGATTGGGATGCCATTTCTGCCTGTAAACAAAACCAGATTAGGATACAGGTGATTATTACACCAGGTTGGAGAAATGTTTCACTATAAACAGTGGACTCGCACCTGGTAGCGAGGCATATCCCCAGCTTTTTGTATCTAAATTGGTAGGCACCGCCTTACCTCAGATCAGAAATAGGGTGTTAAAAATTGAGAGCACCTGGCAAGCAAATAGTCCTTCACAAATGTTACAAATGTTACAGTACCACCACAACAGAATAAGGGAAGAACAGGAACAAGAGAAGAAACGAGTAAAAGACACAAAAATGAAGGTATTAGTTGCACAGACTGTACCAGTAAACACGGGCCCCAAAGGTAATGTGGCAGCCGATAGAGGTACTTGCAATTACTGCAAGGAGCAGGGCCATTTCGTGAGGGAATGTCCAGTCCTGAAACATAACATAGCGACAGGAAAAACGAAAGCACGCCCTCACACTCCTAGACCAGGTAAAACTCAGCAGCCCCAGACTATTGCGCCCCCGCTGGTTCAGACGCCTGCTGCTGCTGCCACACCCAGATTACCCAGAGTTTGCACCATATTCATGAAATAGCCTTGAGAGAGAAAGTAACTTGCCCCTCATCCCAGTTCCAGTGGATCAAAGCGGCCCCTATGTACAAGCCCACTTACTGGGACAAGACAGAACATTTCTCATAGACACAGGGGCAAGTAGGACTACCATAAGTCATAAGGAAGTCCCATAGGTTCCTCTCTCTGGCTCACATAATATATCTCTGGGCTTTTCAGGCAAACCAATAATAAACAAAGTATCTGAACAAGTCTCTTTAGGAGTTGGTCCTCTGACACCTACTACTGACCTAGTCCTTACAGAAACCTGTCCAGAGAATTTACTAGGAATTAAGACACTTAAAGAACTAGGAGCAGTAATATGCTGCTCACCGGAGGGAATAAAATTGTTTCTACGAGATTTCAAAGAACATTTCACCGTCAAAGAATTCGACCCCAGACTTAATGACATCCCACAACATCTGTGGGCAAAAAGCTCGACTGACGTAGGATACATAGACATTACACCACATCAGGTCACACTCAAGGAGGGAGTAGTCCTACCCCGTATACGACAGTATAAGATTCCACCTGAGGCTGAACAAGCCTTACTAAACATCATTCAAGAACTCATAGAACATGGGGTGGTGGTGGAGACGGATTCCAATGTTTGCAATTCTCCAGTCCTTCCGGTCCTCAAACGGACTGACCCTCAGGCACCCCCAGTCTACAGACTGGTGGTTGACCTTCGAGAACTGAACAAATGTGTTGTCTCACAATATCCAGTGGTCCCAGATATTTCCTCACTATTGACTGCCATCGACGCCGAAGCTGCATTTTTCACAGTTATAGATTTGAAAAATGCATTCTTCAGCATTCCTATACATCCCGACAGCCAATATCTTTTCGGGTTCACTTTAAAAGGACAAAGTTTCAGGTTCACTAGAGCTCCCCAAGGCTATACGGAAAGTCCAAGCATTTACAGCCAAGCTCTAAAGAGACAACTTGACAGTATTAGTATGCCTACCAACACAGCATTAATACAGTATGTAGATGACATTCTCATCACAGCAAGGACAGAACAAGATTGTGAAAAGGCATCCCTCACAGTTCTACATTTTCTGACAGACAAAGGTCACAAGGTGTCCCCCTCAAAATTACAGTTCTGTGCACAGCAAGTGGCTTACTTAGGGCACTTGCTGTCCAAGGAGGGTAGGCAACTGACACAAGAACGAATCCAATTGATTAAAAAAAATTCACAACCAAAAACACAAAAAGAAGTGCGTGCATTCATTGGTCTCACCTCATATTGTAGACAGTGGATCCCTCAGTATGCCCACATAGTCAAGCCACTCATACAGTTGACTACATTGGAGGCAGCCACTCCTACAGCTCTCCCTTGGACGTCAGAACATTCCCAAGCATTCGAAGCCCTGAAACTAGCTCCATGTCAAGCACCAGTTTTAGCCACTCGAAATTACAGCAAGGGTTTTACCCTGTTCATGACTGAACGTGACGGAACAGCACTATCCGTCCTCACACAAGACCAAGCAGGAAGAAACAGGCCCGGTGCTTATTTTTCTAGTACATTAGACCCCGTAGCACAAGCCTTGCCTGCATGCCTGAAATCCGTTGCGGCTACAGCCTTGGCCATAAGACAAAGCGATTCAATAGTGCTAGGACACCCCCTGATAGTACAAGTGCCACATGCCTTGGAAGTCCTTCTAAACAGAACACAGACACAACACCTGACTATAGCAGGACTGACAGGATACGAACTAACGCTATTTCAGCCACACATAGAGATAAGCGATGCAACATATTGAATCCCGCTACCCTTTTGCCCTCAAGCTCAGATGACACAACACAACATGACTGTGTGGAGATGATCGACGTAGTAACAAAACCAAGACAAGACCTAACAGATGTTGCACTCCCAGATCCTGATGTAGCACTTTATGTAAATGGATCATGCATGAGAACAAATACTGGAGAGTTAGTGGCAGCTTATGCAGTAACCACGGACTGTAAGATTATAGAGACACAAAGAATAGACACCCTGTCAGCCCAAGCACCAGAGCTCATCACTCTGACACAAGCCTGCATATTGGCAAAACAGCTGAAGGTTAACATCTACACTGACTCCCAATATGCTTTTGGTGTAGTTCACAATTTTGGGGTGCTATGGAGGGAAAGAGGTTTCCTTACCGCAAATGGGGCCAAGATACAACATGGCCCCCTGATTCAGGCTCTACTAGATGCCATACATCTGCCTACAGCCATAGCTATCCTGAAGTGTAAAGCACACACCAAAGCTACAGACACCATATCCAAAGGAAATGACTCAGCAGACCGGACTGCCAAACAGACAGCTCAGACTCCAGTTAACACAACAGATTCTCAGGTACCAACACAGACTGTCACTACGGTAGTAAGGGATCCCTTGAAAGATGTACAAGACATACAGACACATGCCACCACAGACGAAATAAAGAAATGGACTGAACAAGGAGGAGTCCAGACTGATCAGGGTTGGATGACCAAAGACCAAACAGTGTTGTTTCTCCCTGACTCAATGGTGCAAGTAATAATTGACACAGTCCATAGCCCCGCCCACCTAGGCGAAAAAGGTATGCTAGACAGCCTACGGAATATCTGGTTTAACAAACATCTAAGGGCTGCAGCCAAACAAAAGGTAAAAACTTGCATGATATGTTGCTAATTCAATCCCGGTAAAGGAATACCAGTAGAACGGGGTGGGTTCCAGCCTCGTCACCACCCTTTCGAAGTTCTCCAAATGGATTACATCCAAATGGACAGATGTAGAGGATACAAGTATGTACTGGTGGTAGTATGTACACTGACACGATGGACTGCGTCCCGGACTAGGGTGCCCAGACAACAGCTAAACAATTAGTGAGAGAATTTTTCCCCCGGTATGGGTTACCAAGGGTCATCTTTTCAGACAATGGGCAGCCTTTGTCTTCTAAACTAATGGAGGCTGTTTCTCTTCTACTGTTGTATTCCTGGAGATTTCACTGTGTCTGACACCCTCAAGCAGCTGGCCTAGTAGAGAGACATAACCAAACATTGAAAACAAAGCTAGCCAAAATATGCGCAGACAAAGGGTTAGACTGGATCACAGCCCTCCCGGTCGCTCTCTTTTACATGCGGATGGTAGCACATTCCCGGACGGGGCTGTCCCCTTTTGAAGTAACATTCGGTAGGCCTCCCAACATTTGGGGTGTCCCTTCTCCTAGGAAACTAACTGATATTGACTCTAACATGTTGACAGATTACTTGGCCTCCTTGATGTCTGCACTCCACACTTGTCTTTCACAGGTTGCGGCAGCCTTTCCAGATCACACCACACCTGAGGAACATACCATCAGGCCTGGCGATTGGATACTCGTACGAAACTTCGATCGTACCAGCCCCCTGGAGAAAAGGTGGACGTTCCCTAAACTGGTTCTTTTGACAACAAGGACGGCAGTCAAAGTGGAAGGCCGAAAAGGGTGGCTCCACGCCAGCCACTGCAAAAGGTTTTTTGGACCTATATCAACAGACAATGTGCCCTGTCCAACGGCTATAAACGCCCTGAATATAGATAATATTTCACCCCTTCCAGAACTCACTCCTCAGCAGGAATACAGATCGCGGCTGCGATCTCACCAGAAATAGACTAAGGACATTACACCTGACCATAACGAACCGGTGGCTAACTAAGTCCAAGAACAAGCTCTTGGTGAAACGGCTGCTGGGAAGCGTTTGATCTCGTGTACGGATACATTGGACATTAATTAATAGACAATATGAGGAATAATGACGTGATGCGCAAATTGAAAAGGACTGATTATGTGAAATTACTGCATAGCAGGTTCTCCACCTTTTTATTAATAATGTTACTTATTTGCTGTTTTTCGGCGTGTCTGGGTTGGATCTTATATACAGTTTGTCCACCGCTCTCTTCCACGCTTGTAAAGAATGTAACTATGCATTCCCATGTTAATCTTCCCCCACACCTCGAAGACAGAAGAAAGGAATTTATAAATAATACATTCATTTTCACTCTCCATCAACACCAACTAATTGTCAACAAGACAAACTGTTGGGTTTGTGTCTTGATGCCACATTCCGTACACAGAGGAATGCCCTTCTTCCCCCTCCCGTTCAGTTATTCAGGGTCCGCCTATGCATTAGCTATGATATTTTCTACTTCAGTCAGAAATATTCCCCAGACAAAATAAAAAAATGAGAGTAATTGGAACGAAATAAAGACTAAAATAGTAAGGGCTGTTTCTAAAATGGTGGATCTTACTGCAACCTGGGAGAAGGCAGAGGATCACGAAAATATCAGTTACTCTCAGTTCCATGATATCGCTTCCTTCAGGGAAACGTTTTCCATCAAACAAAGACAGACAGATCAAGGAGGTTGGGCAGTACCACAACACGGTCTGTTTTGTATAAGAGGAAAAGGAAAGGGGGAAATAATGGGGAACAGCGAGTGTGATAGGACATATACACTGCCGCTCTCGATTTTCCAACCATAGTAACTGCTCCAAACACCTATTTCATCTGTGGTCCCCATGCCCGCACTTGGTAGCCTCAAGGCTGGTCTGGAAAGTTCTACATCGCATTCCTTTTACCACCAACTTACACAGCCCCTGCCGATTACCATCTGATTGACCCTCTGACCCAAGTTAGAAGACAACGAAGGGGGGTCATAGATGCAGAAGATACTGCAGGACAAGAAGTTGGAGATTTTTTCAAAGGCCTCCTCCATTTCTGGGGACCCATGGCCAATAGTCGCCACATCAGGCAATTAACTGGTGTAGTTCACGCAGCCATAGACAAAACAACTGGTGCCTTAAGTAACATTACAGCTGAAGTAGCTGCAGACAGACTCATGACCCTGCAACATAGTATAGTTTTAGACATCTTGTTAGCTGACCGTGGTGGTGTGTGTAAGGTAATAGGGTCCAGCTGCTTTGTATTTATTCCAGATAACGCACCATCAGTTCACTCTGCTATTTCTCGCCTTCATGTACTATCCGATAAATTGGATATGGACACCGGCACATGGTCCCTGACCGGCTCGTTATGGAGCCTCCTGTCTACCTAGAGATGGAAGGCACTAACGGTCTTAGGCCGCATTTTGGCCACTAACTTCACTTGTTGCCTCTGTATCCAGTCTGGTCCCGCTCTTTGTGGGCTGTGTGCCACTACATGTACTCCTCGTCCACGAAACAGAGGAAAGAAAAATGAAATGATCATGTTACAAGGACAAGTGTACAACTTAATGAACATAGAAATTGACTAAGAATTTCTGCAATAGGGTTTACTATGGGACAAGGAGGGAATGTGGAAAGTCGACTAAAAAACGTTCTTTTCTTTCTGGTGTCCCATCATGCACCCTATTCACCGCATTACCGACCAGGCAAGCCGGCCCTTGTTTTTTTAACATGAGTATCCTCCTTGTTCCTATTATACCCCCCTCCCTTGCCTGTATTTTCGTTGTACTGACACATACAAAGAATGATGGCCAGCCATCATGCATCTTACGGGTTTTCGTCCTGTCCATTAATAACAAAACAGAGTCAGTAAGATGGTTGCCCCGCCAATTTTCCTTCCCCCTCCCCCCTAACACTATCAAAGAACGAACAGCTCTCGCTCTTCAATGACCTCTCAGCTTGCGGGGGCAGCCACGGGCTGGGTCAACAACCAAAAGTAAACTAATCAAATACACGAGACAGACACGAAGAATATAGTTACACACGGCCCATTCTTCTTCCTTCCAGCTGTGCACATATACCATTGTGGAACATCACCGCCCTTGTGTGGAAGTAAGGAGCACACAATGCCTCGTTCTCTTTACCTTTCACATAAAAATGACCCTGTGACAATGCCTCAGTTCTCTGTCCTCAGATATTAGTAACTCTGTAACTTGTCGCCACAATCACCCTGATGCCATGTGTTCGTCTATGTCTAACAAATGTGACTTAAGTTATCCTTTAAACAAAACCAAGCCTCCTGTGTCTTCTGTATGATTGTATCACGGATAATTAGATCATGCCCAGGAAACTCCTTCCTTTGATCGTGAAAGTAATGTATATAAGTGCTGTCATGTTTCAAGTAAAGCAGACTACTCCTGAACCCGCTTGGTGAAGGAGCTCTCCCTTAACTCGAGTTCCTGAATAAAGCCCTTTGACTCGAATACCACAGACTCTGCTCCTCATTTTATGTATTACCCTTTTGGTTTCTATAGAAATTCCGGCAGTGTAAATAATTTATTTACCACATTAATTGGCGCCTGAACAGGAACGCTCCCTCTTCCCCATGCGCCGGCGATGTAGGTCCGGTCCCTGTCCCTTCCATACTGTCGACGGACTTCAAGTGCACAACAGCGGGGTGTTCCAGCTGACTCCCTCGGGACGAGGAGGAGATGGACTGCGACTGATCACCCACACGAGGCGGTGGAGAAGACAGCGGAGTGTCCTGACCCGGAGCCCGACCAGTGAGAGCGACGAGTCCGAGGTCTTTGGAGCCCCGATATTCCTGCGGAAGCGTCAAGAGTCCGATGACCAGGTCTTAGAGTTTTGCTTCTCGGTGAGTACAACTGGGAATGTATAAAGACGGGTTCCATTTGGGAACACGGTAAAGACGAGTCTCATTCGTGGGACCGGTATGGTTGCACTATATTTTAGTACATAAAATATTTTTGTATGTTTCTAGTTTTAACAATAATTGATCGAGTTTAAAACATGCCTCTGTTTTCAAAATTATGTAAGATAAGCACCAAAAAGAGAATACTAGAGAAACCGGGTAAAGTCCCGCCTAGAGACACGCCCGGACATTTAATGTATAACAAACATGGACTGGGGGCCATATTGTTTTTAGACCTCTGGGTAGACTATACAAAGAATTTAGAAACAATGTATAGGTGGCCTGCCACAGGTACATGGGACATGGAATGTATCATGAGAGTGGAGGAAGAGTTATGGAAAAGAAAGGTGAGGCCCTCACTGACAGAAGCCATTGAATTATGGCGGAAGGAGGCACATAGGAGGGCCCAGAAGGAACTTGGGAAAGTTGAGAAAAGTAAGAGAATGTCAGAACAGGCCAAAGAAAAGCAATTGCAGGAGGAAGGCGAGAAAGTCTTAGCTGAACAGACAGACAGAGAGAGAGGTGCCCTTGTTACTGGCATTTATCCCGTTCTTTCAGAAGAAATTATAGAAAGCCACCCCAAAACACCAGTGAAAATAGCTCCCACCTTCCCCGACAACTTTCTCCCTGCCTATCTGTCAGAACCACCCCCCACTTATGCTAACTCGCCTAGGACACGTCCACCTACACATGTGCCTGAGCTAGTAGCCAGCGGTTCCACCACCGATTTGAGAGTACCCGGGAACGGGACTGAGGATAAGGATGATGTTCCTCCTCTTGAGTGCTCTTATGACCCCGAGCCTGGTAACGGCCCAATGGCCACGATATCAGAGGTTAAGACAAGCCCTTGGTCAACTCCAAAAGGTCCCTGGTATAACGAAACATTTGGATGGAGTTTATGAATTTATACGAACGGGGGAAAGTCCGGATACTCTGGCCCAGGTCATGAAAAACAGAAAAGTTCCTATCAGGGGACTACTCTTACGGTTCATCATAAATTGTTTAATCCGGGAACTAGACCCAGGTAATGGGAACGTAGACTCCGAATTAATAGACCTTCGTGACCAAATACACAGGGGGGGCACATGATCTGGGCCATCAGATCGACAAAGTAACTAAACGATTGGTTAAGAAAATTGTCACTATTCGCTCTGAGAAAGTTACACAGGTTGACAACTCAGAGGAAGATGAGGGTCCGACACTAGGTAGGATGAATTTCCTGGGTGTAGCGCGGCATTGTCATGGCTCCAAGTGCCGACCCTCGCGAGTGTCACAAAAGATTAAAAGACTAGATCCTTCCCCCGAGGACCTTTTCCAGTCCACGGGAAGAGCCTTGGATGAATGGATTGACGATGAGCCTCCTCTTACCCAACAAGAAAAAGAATTGGCCTGGTTTCCCACCAATTGGATATCACAGCACCGGGTATATGGCCCAGATATAGTAGCACAAATGTTTTTGGCTCTTCCCCGAACAGAACAGCATCTAGCAGGTATCTATATGGTCCAACACCTGGCTACCTTATACGAGAATAACTCCCACTGACCAGATAAGCTATACAAATTGTTACAAGAAGTAGTGACAGATAGATGGATGTCTCGGGGACTGGAATTGATCAATACCATTCTGGACCTGCGCCTCTGTCACAGCAATTTATCTCAGCCACATCAGATCATGAAACTTATAGGATAGGCCAATACCCCTTGTGAGAAGTCCACCCTATACCACAGCCAGATGGCACCTTGCGACGAATACATGTGTATACTCCCCTCACCAAGTTAGAAATATTGGAAATGAAAAAAATGGTGCCCTCACACGAAAAAGATCCTGGAGGATTCCATAGAGAATTGAAGGACATCCTCCAAATGGGTAATTTCACATATTCAGATATAATAATACTCCTTAAAGTAATTCTACCTACAGGTAATATTCGACAAACTAAGGGAAAAGGACTGGGAGGTGGGTGGTAAAAAGATTACGTGGGCTGCCCTAGAAAAAGAAGAGACAGACAGAAAGCCAGGTGAAGGTCTGGGTGAATGCGTAAAAGAGTTGCCCAGTCTCCTCATACAGGTCTTGCCTCTATTATTAACAACAAAAAAGGAAGATTGGGATGCCATTTCTGCCTGTAAACAAAAGCCAGATGAGGATACGGGTGATTATTACACCAGGTTGGAGAAATGTTTCACTATAAACAGTGGACTTGCACCTGGTAGCGAGGCATATCCCCAGCTTTTTGTAAATTGGTAGACAACGCCTTACCTCAGATCAGAAATAGGGTGTTCAAAATAGAGAGCACCTGGAAAGCAAATAGTCCTTCACAAATGTTACAAATGTTACAGTACCACCACAACAGAATAAGGGAAGAACAGGAACAAGAGAAGAAACGAGTAAAAGACACAAAAATGAAGGTATTGGTTACACAGATGGCACCAGTAAACACGGGCCCCAAAGGTAATGTGGCAGCCGATAGAGGTACTTGCAATTACTGCAATCAGCAGGGCCATTTCGTGAGGGAATGTCCAGTCCTGAAACACAACATAGCGACAGGAAAATCGAAAGCACGCCCTCACACTCCTAGACCAGGTAACACTCAGCAGCCCCAGACTATTGCGCCCCCGCAGGTTCAGACGCCTGCTGCAGCTGCCACCCAGATATACCAGTACGCACAGTCAGATTACCCAGAGTTTGCACCTTATTCATGAAATAGCCTTGAGAGAGAAAGTAACTTGCCCCTCATCCCAGTTCCAGTGGATCAAAGCGGCCCCTATGTACAAGCCCACTTACTGGGACAAGACAGAACATTTCTCATAGACACAGGGGCAAGTAGGACAACCATAAGTCATAAGGAAGACCCAGAGGTTCCTCTCTCTGGTTCACATAATATATCTCTGGGCTTTTCAGGCAAACCAATAATAAACAAAGTATCTGAACAAGTCTCTTTAGGAGTTGGTCCTCTGACACGTACTACTGACCTAGTCCTTACAGAAACCTGTCCAGAGAATTTACTAGGAATTAAGACACTTAAAGAACTAGGAGCAGTAATATGCTGCTCACCGGAGGGAAAAAAAATTGTTTCTAGGAGATTTCAAAGGACATTTCACCGTCAAAGAATTCGACCCCAGACTTAATAATATCCCACAACATCTGTGGGCAAAAAGCTCGACTGACGTAGGATACATGGACATTACACCACACCAGGTCACACTCAAGGAGGGACCTGGTGTGTACGACAGTATAAGATTCCACCTGAGGCTGAACAAGCCTTACTAAACATCATTCCAGAACTCATAGAACATGGGGTGGTGGTGGAGAGGGATTCCAATGTTTGCAATTCTCCAGTCCTTCCGGTCCTCAAACGGACTGACCCTCAGGCACCCCCAGTCTACAGACTGGTGGTTGACCTTCGAGAACTGAACAAATGTGTGGTCCCACAATATCCAGTGGTCCCAGATTTTTCCTCACTATTGACTGCCATCGACGCCGAAGCTGCATTTTTCAAAGTCATAGATTTGAAAAATGCATTCTTCAGCATTCCTATACATCCCGACAGCCAATATCTTTTCGGGTTCAGTTTAAAAGGACGAAGTTTCATGTTCACTAGAGCTCCCCAAGGCTATACGGAAAGTCCAAGCATTTACAGCCACGCTCTAAATAGACAACTTGACAGTATTAGTATGCCTACCAACACAGCATTAATACAGTATGTAGATGACATTCTCATCACAGCAAGGACAGAACACGATTGTGAAAAGTCATCCCTCACAGTTCTACATTTTCTGACAGACAAAGGTCACAAGGTGTCCCCACTCAAAATTACAGTTCTGTGCACAGCAAGTGGCTTACTTAGGGCACTTGCTGTCCAAGGAGGGTAGGCAACTGACACAAGAACGAATCCAATTGATTTAAACAATTTCACAACCAAAACACAAAAATAAGTGTGTGCATTGTGTGTGCATTCATTGGTCTCACCTCATATTGTAGACAATGGATCCCTCAGTATGCCCACATAGTCAAGCCACTCATACAGTTGACTACATTGGAGGCCGCCACTCCTACAGCTCTCCCTTGGACGTCAGAACACTCCCAAGCATTTGAAGCCCTAAAACTAGCTCTATGTCAAGCACCAGTTTTAGCCATTCCAAATTACAGCAAGCATTTTACCCTGTTCGTGACAGAATGTGACGGAACAGCACTATCCGTCCTCACACAAGACCAAGCAGGAAGAAACAGGCCCTGTGCTTATTTTTCTAGTACATTAGACCCCGTAGCACAAGCCTTGCCTGCATGACTGAAATCCGTTGCGGCTACAGCCTTGGCCATAAGACAAAGCGATTCAATAGTGCTAGGACATCCCCTGATAGTACAAGTGCCACATGCCGTGGAAGTCCTTCTAAACAGAACACAGACACAACACCTGACTATAGCAAGACTGACAGGATACGAACTAACGCTATTTCAGCCACACATAGAGATAAGGCGATGCAACATATTGAATCCCGCTACCCTTTTGCCCTCAAGCTCAGATGACACAACACAACATGACTGTGTGGAGATGATCGACGTAGTAACAAAACCAAGACAAGACCTAACAGATGTTGCACTCCCAGATCCTGATGTAACACTTTATGTAGATGGATCATGCATGAGAACAAATACTGGAAAGTTAGTGGCAGCTTATGCAGTAACCACGGACTGTAAGATTATAGAGACACAAAGAATAGACACCCTGTCAGCCCAAGCACCAGAGCTCATCGCTCTGACACAAGCCTGCATATGGGCAAAACAGCTGAAGGTTAACATCTACACTGACTCCCAATATGCTTTTGGTGTAGTTCACAATTTTGGGGTGTTATGGAGGGAAAGAGGTTTCCTTACCTCACATGGGGCCAAGATACAACATGCCCCCTGATTCAGGCTCTACTAGATGCCATACATCTGCCTACAGCCATAGCTATCCTGAAGTGTAAAGCACACACCAAAGCTACAGACACCATATCCAAAGGAAATGACTTAGCAGACTGAACTGCCAAACAGACAGCTCAGACTCCAGTTAACACAACAGATTCTCAGGTACCAACACAGACTGTCACTACGGTAGTAAGGGATCCCTTGAAAGATGTAAAAGACGTACAGACACATGCCACCACAGACGAAATAAAGAAATGGGCTGAACAAGGAGGGGTCCAGACTGATCAGGGTTAGGATGACCAAAGACCAAACAGTATGGTTTCTCCCTGACTCAATGGTACAAGTAATAATTGACACGGTCCATAGCCCCGCCCACCTAGGCGAAAAAGGTATGCTAGACAGCCTACGGAACATCTGGTTTAACAAACATCTAAGGGCTGCAGCCAAACAAAAGGTAAAAACTTGCATGATATGTTGCCAATTCAATCCCGGTAAAGGAATACCAATAGAACGGGGTGGGTTCCAGCCTCGTGACCACCCTTTCGAAGTTCTCCAAATGGATTACATCCAAATGGACAGATGTAGAGGATACAAGTATGTACTGGTGGTAGTGTGTACACTGACACAATGGACTGAAGCATACCCCGTCCCGGACTATGGTGCCCAGACAACAGCTAAACAATTAGTGAGATAATTTTTCCCCCGGTATGGGTTACCAAGGGTCAACTATTCAGACAATGGGCAGCCTTTCTCTTCTAAACTAATGGAGGCTGTTTCTCTTCTACTGGGGTATTCCTGGAGATTTCACTGTGTCCGACACCCTCAAGCAGCTGGCCTAGTAGAGAGACATAACCAAACATTAAAAACAAAGCTAGCCAAAATATGTGCAGACAAAGGGATAGACTGGATCACAGCCCTCCCGGTCGCTCTCTTTTACATGCGGATGGTAGCACATTCCCGGACGGGGCTCTCCCCTTTTGAAGTAGCATTCGGTAGGCCTCCCAACATTTGGGGTGTCCCTTCTCCTTGGAAACTAACTGATATTGACTCTAACATGTTGACAGATTACTTGGTCTCCTTGATGTCTGCACTCCACTCTTGTCGTTCACAGGTTGCGGCAGCCTTTCCAGATCACACCACACCTGAGGAACATACCATCAGGCCTGGCGATTGGATACTCTTACGAAACTTCGATCGTACCAGCCCCCTGGAGAAAAGGTGGACGTCCCCAAAACTGGTTCTTTTGACAACAAGGACGGCAGTCAAAGTGGAAGGCCGAAAATGGTGCCTCCACGCCAGCCACTGCAAGACGTTTTTTGGACCTATATCAACAGACAATGTGCCCTGTCCAGCGGCTATAAACGCCCCGAATATAGATAATATTTCACCACTTCCAGAACTCACTCCTCAGCAGGAATACAGATCGCGACTGTGATCTCACCAGAAATAGACTAAGGACATTACACCTGACCATAACGAACCGGTGGCTAACTAAGTCCAAGAACAAGCTCTTGGTGAAACGGATGCTGGGAAGCGTTTGATCTCGTGTACGGATACATTCGACATTAATTAATAGACAATATGAGGAATAATGATGTGATGCACAAATTGAAAAGGACTGATTATGTGAAATTACTGCATAGCAGGCTCTCCACCTTTTTATTATTAATGTTACTTATTTGCTGTTTTTCGGGGTGTCTGGGTTGGATCTTATATACAGTTTTTCCACTGCTCTCTTCCACGCTTGTAAAGAATGTAACTATGCATTCCCATGTTAATCTTCCCCCACACCTCGAAGACAGAAGAAAGGAATTTATAAATAATACATTCATTTCCACTCTCTATCAACACCAACTAATTGTCAAAAAGACAAACTGTTGGGTTTGTGGCTGATGCCACATTCCGTACACAGAGGAATGCCCTTTTTCCCCTTCCCGTTCAGTTGTTCAGGGTCTGCCTATGCATTAGCTATGATATTTTCTGCTTCAGTCAGAAATATTCCCCAGACAAAATAAAAAAATGAGAGTAATTGGAACGAAATAAAGACTAAAATAGTAAGGGCTGTTTCTAAAATGGTGGATCTTACTGCAACCTGGGAGAAGGCAGAGGAGCACGAAAATATCAGTTACTCTCAGTTCCATGATAACGCTTCCTTCAGGGAAACGTTTTCCGTCAAACAAAGACAGACAGATCAAGGATGTTGGGCGGTACCACAACACGGTCTATTTTGTATAAGAGGAAAAGGAAAGGGGGAAATAATGGGGAACAGCGAGTGTGATAGGACATATACACTGCCCGCTCCCGATTTTCCAACCTTAGTAACTGCTCCAAACACCTATTTCATCTGTGGTCTCCATGCCCGCACTTGGTAGCCTCAAGGCTGGTCTGGAAAGTGCTACATCGCATTCCTTTTACCACCAACTTACACAGCTCCTGCATATTACCATCTGATTGACCCTCTGACCCAAGTTAGAAGACAACGAAGGGGGGTCATAGATGCAGAAGATACTGCAGGACAAGAAGTTGGAGATTTTTTCAAAGGCCTCCTCCCTTTCTGGGGACCCATGGCCAATAGTCGCCACAGCAGGCAATTAACTTGTGTAGTTCAGGCAGCCATAGACGAAACAACTGACGCCTTAAGTAACATTACAGCTGAAGTAGCTGCAGACAGACTCATGACCCTGCAACATCGTATAGTTTTAGACATCTTGTTAGCCGACCGTGGTGGTGTGTGTAAGGTAATAGGGTCCAGCTGCTGTGTATTGTTTCCAGATAACGCACCATCAGTTTACTCTGCTATTTCTCGCCTTCATGTACTATCCGATAAATTGGATATGGACACCGGCACATGGTCCCTGACCGGCTGGTTATGGGGCCTCCTGTCTACCTGGGGATGGAAGGCACTAACGGTCCTAGGCCTCGTTTTGGCCACTATCTTCACTTGTTGCCTCTGTATCCAGTGTGGTCCCGCTCTTTGTGGGCTGTGTGCTGTAAACCCACTCCCTGTGCCAGGGCACCATAGGGTAAATCTCCCTCTCTGCGCCAGGCCACCGCAGGACTAGCCGTGCTCAGCCTCTGCCGCTGGCCGAGTGCAAGACCGCGTAAAGCTCAGGCACCCCCCCAAACCTCTCCGCAGCAGGAATGAACCCTCAAGGCACCCGGGCTCCTTCTAATGCTCTTTCAGGGATGGCGCCAACGCATGGATAGGACACATTTAAGGAGTGTTTTGGGGACAATCCTGTTGCATAACTTTAAATATCTGTGCAGAGCACAGCCTTCCGACACCTCCACAACTTTTTTTTAAATCGCTCCAAAGTTGCGTTAAATGGGAATTTCTGCAGAATTCGTTAAATTCTTAATGATGAATCCCAATCCTCGAGCAGCGCCTCTCATCTGCAAGCAGAGCAACATAAACACAACTTGGCACACTGAGCTCAATTATTAAACAGGCCTGAAGGCAGGCGCAAAGTAGTGTGCCTTCTAGCAATTGTGCTTACCTGAGGGCACCGACCATTTTGCTGCCTCGTCCTTTCACATATGGGCATTGCCCTATGGAAAATGCTCTCCCTTTTCCGGTGTTCTGGCGCGCTCTGACTGAAGAGAAACATTGTTTCCCTTCAGTCCTGGGTCAGCGCTAGGAGGTCGGAGCAGGCTGCGCACAGCAGCTGCTGCTTTAGAGCCTGTCTCTCTCACAGCTCTCTGCAGATGAGCTGAGGGGGCCGGGGGGCCCCTTAATGTACTGGACCCTGGGGGTCCCCCCGCACCACGTGGGCTGTGGGGGTGTTTGTTACGCCCCTGGTTCATTGCCTCTCTCCTCCACCGTTATACTCCTTCCCGAGCACTCCGCTCGGCGGGCCTTAATTTGCTGTCCTCATGTCCTTTCAAGCGGAAGAGGCTGGGGGGCCTAAGATTTGCGTTGCAAGCCCCCAACCTTTGGAATTCCCTCCCGCTTGACCTCCGTCTCATTTCTTCTTATCAGTCATTTAGGAAAGCTCTTAAGATGTGGCTGTTTTCTCAAGCATTTGATTAAGATCTCCCCATTTTGCAGTTAGCCCTTGCCTGTCCCGAAGCGCCAAGAAGCCGCTGGTGTACGTGCGCTTTACAAATGTCTTCATCATTCATTCATTCATTCATTCATTCATTCATTCATTCATTCATTCATTCATTCATTGCCACAGAATGTCCTGAAAAGGGAGCCGGAGAGGATGCAGTGACACATGGTTTGTCAGCTATTCTAATGAGAAAGTATGATCAGGAGATGACTTGGTTGAAAGCTAAGGTATCTCCTCAAGATAACAATTCGGTTAAGATTGACAGGATGACCCAAGAACCTAAAGAGATGAGGCATGCATATTACAAGAAAGTGTTGCAGTCTTTCAAGCAGTATAGTTATGTTATGTTATGTTATGTTATGTTAAGGAAATTTGCGACTGTTACCCTAAGGTGTCCTGGCGCTTGCTACAATCCTCCGAAAAAGTACCAAATAAAGAAACCAGGGTGAGCATTTAGTCAAAAAGCAAGTTTTTAAGGCCTACCTGAATTCCAGTAAATCCGAGCTATTCTTCAGGTGGAAAGGAAGGTTATTCCAAACCATAGCCGCATTTACACTGAAACTTTTACCCCACCTGACTTTTTTTGTGGGTAGTACTGTCACCAATTTTGCTCCTAAAGAGCGCAGTGGTCTATTGGGCACATACTAGGGGTGGACATAATGGGCATAGAGGGGCTACGCAGAGTGCCACGGAGACGGAACCAATCTCCGCAAACTCCACGTAGCTCGGCTTCCCAGCCTCCCACCTCCTGCCTCCCGCTTCCCGCCCGCATTATTAAAACATTAAAAAAGAACAATTTAAAACACCTTACCTGTTCAATGGCATCCCCGGGCTTCTCTCTTCCTCCAGCGTGCCTTCTTCTTGAAAACTGCGCGTGCGCGGGCGCCCACACATGCGCATTCCGAGGGAGAAATGTGCATGCCCGGGCGCTCATGCATGCACAGTTTTCAAGAAGAAGTCATGATGGAGGAAGAGGGATGCCCGGGGAAAGCTGTTGATAAGTTAAGGTGTTTTAAATTATTATTTTTTTACATTTTAATAGTGCGGGTAGGAGGCAAACACCGCTGGGACGCGAGTGTGCAGAGATTTGCCTGCTCCGCCTACCTCATGGAATGCGAAACAGGCAAAATCCCGCACATTCAGTAGGTGGAACGGAGTTGTCCGCCCACCCCTTGCACATACCACTGGAAGTGCTGCTTCAAATGGTCGGGTCCTTGACTTGTAGAGCCTTAAACACCATGCAGAGTGATTTAAACAGCACTCTTTTCTTGACAGGTAGCTAGTGGAGTCTAGGGATTTCACTAGTGACATATGCAAATTTGGGTATATCTGAGAACAATCTAGCCGTCACTTACTGCAAAAGTTTGAGTTCATGCAAAAAACGCTCCTGAATATTCAGATATAGACTGTTGCAGTAGTATAGCCTTGACGTGATCAGTGATGTAATTACCAAACGCTGACTGTCCCTTGGCAAAGGAGGCAGTATTTTCTTGCATGACCTTAGGACGAATGACATGGCCAAGGCTACTGCATTAACTGGGGGCCCAAAGTGGAGTCTCTCATCTATTAAAACTCCCAGGTTTTTTACTTTCCCAGTGGGAGTCGGGAGAGAACCCATAGAGTCCAGCTACCAACATGGGTTCCAGAGACAGGGATAATTCCCAAACAAGAAAACCTCAGTCTTGCTTGAGTTGAGTTTAAGACAATTTTGGGACATCCACTTCCCTGCTGCTACTATGCAAACTTAGAACCGTTTACCTATTCCCATCTCCTGCCCGGGCAGCAGTGACACCATTTCTTGTGTGTCGTCAGCATAAGAGGTGAGGCGGAAGCCAAAGGAGTTTATAAGGGGGGCCAAGGAGGACACATACACATTGAAAAGTGTGCGACTCAAAGATGATCCCTGTGGGACTCCGCATGGCAGACGGAATGGAGTGAAGTAGAATTCGGCCAATGAAACAGTTTGTGATCTGCCGGAGAGAAAGGAATTCAGTAGTTTCCAGGCTTTACCCTGAACTCCGCATTCCCGTATCGAAGGCTGCAGAGAAGTCCAGCAAAATCAAGGCGGCCCTACCACCCCGGTCTAGAACTGCCCTGTTCTCCGTGCTATGACCCTTTCTAAAGCCATATTGGGTGGGATCCAAAGCTTGGGTGTCTCGCAGATGAATACTCAATTGGGCATTCATTCTTTAATCTACCATTTTTGCTGGAACAGGGAGACGTGATATCTGGTGGAAATTATTTGGATCCTTCGGGTCCAGACTAGGCTTTTTAAGGAGTGGTAGTATTGAGGCATTTTTCATGGCTCTAGGAAAGTGCACCTCTGAGAACATTGTATTGAACAGAGAGGTGAGTGTCAGTGCAATAGGTTCAGGGGCCATTTTTAACACCGCGGCCGGACACTGGTCGTAGGGGATCCTGATTTAGTGGACATAAGCAGATTATACGTGTCCAAGGTGGATAGTGGAGCAAACATGTCAAAAGTGGGCTGTAAATCAGTCACTGACTTATGACCCTTTTTTGGTCCATTGTATCCTTTGTGGTTGGCCCTTTGAATGTAGAAAAGATGGACTCAAGATTCAAAAATACTTTATTCGGTTAAAAAGCAAGATAACCATGAAAGTAGCATGAAAGGTACAATTTACAAGAGGTAGAGTAAACTTTTTTTAAAAATCACGAAAAAGGAAAACAACAAAATTGAATTCATACATACAATAAAAACGATCAGTCCGTTTGAATTGATTTACGGCACTTAAAAACTAATTTTAAAAATTCTGCAATTGAGGCAACCATAAAAACAGTTTCCATTTTCTGGCACTCTGTGAACGCTAGGCGGCATCTATATACATTTAAATCCTTGAGGATAGGGATGATAAGTTTCTTTCGAGGAAGAGTATAAAATTTACAAAAGAATAATATGTGTATATCGGATTGTTGGGATACATCATCACATGGACAAAGACATAAATCCTTCGCCCAACAATTCATCACGGGGAACGATAATGTCCTAAAAACAATATTCAATCTAAAACGGGTCAAAAGATAACGTTCATGATTGGACATGTACAATGAAAGATATGGCTGCAATTTCTCTCCACATAGAATGTCCTGGTGGACAGAAACAGTCTTTTTCCTCGCCTCCTCTATATGTCTCTTTTCCTTGAGGTACGCCATACACAGATTTTTCAAATCTCTTCTAGATATATATTCCATAGATTGTGGGTCCTCAAAGTATTGGGGGCAACTTATTTTTTCAAGAAAGTTTCTGACGTAGCCTATCCATTTAAGGTCACTGATATTGTCCAATGCCATAATGTCCTTTAAAATAGCCCGATTGACAACACATTCATCGTTTGTCCAAACCCTATGCCAAAGGAGGACTGCCTGAATTTTAATGGTATCGGTAACATAAGGTGTTCCCAATTCAGCATGGCATATCATCGTTGCAGTACTTTGGGGTACGGACAGAATGTGACATAAAAACTTGTTTTCCATGATTTGAATCGCACTGATATTTGAATACCCCCATAATCCTGCACCATAGGTGGCTACAGATATACAGGTCGCATTATAAACAGTTAAAATCTCCTTTATGGGTTTTTTACCTAATTTTTTCATAAAGCATTTTAGGGCCATAATGGTCTTAGAAAATAACAAAGATCTAGCATGAATTGCTGTAGTCCATGAGCCACTTTCATGGAACAATATCCCCAGATAAGGGAAGGTAGGGGTCCTTTCTATGGGATTGTGGTTTATGAAGATTGGCTTCAAGTGCTTGCTTGTTCTGGACCCACAGTACATAGATAAAGTTTTAGAACAAGTGATTTTCAAATCTAAACCAAGCATAAAAGTGTTAAAGGCTGTAACCAAAGTTTGTAAAGCCATTGGTGTGCGTGCCATCAGAACAGCATCATCAGCGTACATCAGTGCAGGGACAGGCCTACCTCTCACCATAGGCATGTCTCTGCCCTCCTGTACGAGGTGCTTCTCCATTCCATTTATATATAACAAAAATAGAAAGGGGGCTAGGACGCACCCTTGGCGCACACCCCGACCAATCCCAAATTGTCTGCTGCATTCACCATTATTCCCATATCTGACACTAGCAGTGGCCCCAGAATAAAGCTCTCTCAGAAAGCATATAATGGCGTTGTCTACCCCCAATTCGGCCATAATTGACCATAATTTAGTGTGTGACACACAGTCAAAAGCTGATGATAAATCAACAAAAGTGAGGTATAGACGTTGTTTTTTAACCTTTATATACTTCTGTTGCAAGGTGAAAAGATTCAAACCTTGCTCTATGGTCCCTAAACCCTTTTGGAACCCAAATTGGAAATCACTTAACACCCCATTATCCTCGGCCCAGCTTTGCAATTTAGCTAAAATCACTCTCCCCAAAATTTTTATAGAAGAGTCCAATAAGGAAATTGGCCTATAGCAAGTACATTTAGCCTGTCCCCTTTCTTGAAGATTGGGACTATTACCGATGTAAACCAGGTAGGAATTGGGCTATTTGCCAGAGCGGCATTGAAGAGCTGAACTAACAGCGGCCCCCATAATTCGATGTTAGCCTTATAGAGGTCGGCTGGTATACCGTCTGGTCCTGCTGCCTTGCCCCCCTTAGTCGCCTTCAAGCTTGCTATAACTTCAGGAAGGGTTACAATCAAAGTTCTGGATGTATCTAAATTTAGCAACCCCACATCCTGGCCTGTTTCAGGGGTTAGTTCCACAGCCTTATAAAGGGAGGAAAAATGAGCCACCCACTCATCTTCTGAGATGGCAATTTCCATGCGTGCTTTTTGTTCATGTAAAAGGGGGGTGTTAATGACCCTCCAAAAAGCAGCCGGATCCTTTGATTTTGAGGCAGCGCATAGGTTGTCCCAAGCCTCCCTTTTTATCGAGGCCTTCCTGTCCTTCAATGCTAAATTATAGTCCTTCCTTGCAATTCTAATTAGGATTACGTCCCGTGGTCTTTTATGAATTGCATGTCTAAGCTTTGTTAAGGCTCTAGTGCAGTTCCTATCAAACCATTTCCTATTGGACTTTAGGGAATTTTTCCTTTCAACCCACAAAGCTTCCTTAATTGTACTAGAGATGATATTAAAATGGGTTATTATTTCACAGTTCTCTGCGTGTTCATCTAAACAGATCGAAAAACTACTCATGCATTTACTCAATATTTTATACAGGAAATCATCCGGGACCAGTCTGCTCCATTTAAGGTTGTAACCATTTTGGGCACCCAACCTCACGTCCTGGACCATTTGGTTCGGACATTCTCTAGTGTCAACTACAGCAAATAGGTTCTCCATTTTTAATACTTGTGGCAGATGATCACTCAGTGGTAAGTCCATGATGTTTGCTCTAATCAATCTGCTCGCAGAGCTAAGTGTACATAAACTAAAATCGATAATAGATGAGGCACCCCGCCCAACAAAAGTTGGGGCAAATGTCGTTGTATGGTGTGCTAACTCATTTGAAAACCCAAAGTTGAAATTAAAAATCATCTCATTTAATGAGTCGCCTAGTAGGGTATGTTCAAAATGCGTCAAGTTGACATCTTGTTCCAGCATTAAACCACAGATACCCTTTTGGCCCTTTTTGCAGAGAGTGCAATTAAAATCACCCCCCCATAATAACATAACTTCAGCCCTCTTGCTCTTATCGAGTTCGTCTTGCATTTCTGCGGTTAATATGTCAAGTACGTCCTTAATCATGCTATCTGGACAGTTATTGTAAAAATTAAAAAGAACCATCTTTGGACCCTTCCTTGTGTATATCACTATTTTTTGATAGTAACTGGATCCAGGGGAAAAAGAAATTTTATTGTATACTAGGAGATTAGATATGTATACAATCAACCCCCCCTTGGGTCTCCCGTGTACTCCACCCACCGCAGGGGTAAAGTAAGTTTTGTAGCCATTAAGATGTATTGGCGTGGTGGCCCAGGTTTCTTGAAGGGCTAATATTCCCACGTCGGTAATGGCCTCATCCCAGGTTGGATTGGTAATCTTTTGTTTTAACCCAGCCACGTTCCAAAAGAGCACCTTACAGTAATCTTTTTCTACAGGTGGAATATCTACAGTATCCCCTAGTCTTCTGACCAGGCTCCCTTGTATAGACTCATCCCCCTCCTGTATTTCTGGGGTTTCCTCAGACCCTAGACAACTTATAGAACCCAAGCCCACAGGATTGTTAAACAGCCGGTCATCTTCCTTGATCTTGGGGAGTCAGTCCACTGCTTCCAAGCAATCAAACCAGTTATAACACGGGAAAAACGGAGGAAATTGCAGATTGCCTGTCCATCCTGGGTCATAACCTTGTGGATAAAAGTAAGGAGGCCTCCCTTTGTGTTTCACAGTGTTCCAACCATCATCATGCCTCCCATTCCACTGTGTGTTGTGGTAGTTATTATCAAAAACCTGACCAGTATTACCACCATGGTGTCGTTTGTCCCTGGTCCAGCTCCACCTATTATCCGGTTGTTCACCCTCAGGGTAAAAGTAGGATAATGACCTAGCTACAATAGACAAACCATAATTTCTTGGGGGCCTCGATGTAATAAATTCTGCGGTGCGGGGATTCTCAAATGTTATCACCACGCAGTCACCGTGTGTCCTTTTTTTATTGTTATACCCCACCCAAGGAGCCCTTTCGACCATAAGGATGTTGCTTTTAAAGGCTGGTGGGAGAGGGTAATTATCATTTAACCAATGTATTGTTTTATTTACAAGTCCCCCATTATTTTCATTTGATTTGTTATCAGGTTGGGGGACTCCAGTAAGGACCACAACGTATGATGAGGCTTCTGGCGGTAGATGTATGTTTTTACGTGTCTCCCTTTTTTCTACATTAACTTTATCCTTGGGAGTTTGTGTGGGTGGCGCTACTTTACCAGTTGTGGTTGGGTTTTTAGGTGTTGGTGTAGGTTTTGGAGGTGGATTAGTGGTGGGTTTTGGAGGTGGATTAGTAGTAGGTTTTGGAGGTAGATTAGTGGTAACATCGCTTTTAGCAGCTGTGGGTGGTCTGTTCATAGTAGGTTTTTTTTGTGGAACTTTATTGTTCGAATTAAAGCTAGGGGCACTAATATCTTTATGGATGTTAGTCAATATTGTTTCCAGACATCGTAGCCTAACCTCAATAGGTTCTAAGAGAATTTTTAGCATTGCAAAGATGTTATTATTAACCATGCTTAGGCTGCTACTGTCCTCACCCCCTCCAGCTTGATTGTCAACTACCCCACTTAGTTCCAAGATCCCCTCCAAGCTACTATCCAAGATGGTTTCATCTGGCAGACTTAGTGTTATGCCCACACTTACCCGGGGCCCACCCGCGGTATCATTAATATTGGAGTGAGCATCTAGGTTGGTGCTCACATTCAACGGAATCGGATCCATCTGAGTTGGGTCATGGATTTTGCCAGTCTGGGGTTTTTTCCCTTTTCGAGTGGTCGTTTTAATGGGCTTTTGTTTAATACTCTTTTGTTTAGGGATTGCCCCCTCCTTCCTCCCCCTTTCAATTAGGGTGCTAGCTGTAGTTTCGTTCTCCGTTGCAGCCGGGCCATTTTCCAGCAACAAGGAGAGATTTGGGGTTGCCTCCAGGCCTTCCTGCGAGGCTGGTAAGTCACAACCCCGGTCCTTGTGTACCATTACGAGTGTTTTTGGAGCGGATACACTGTTAGGTGTGCAAGCTTGTGCAATATGGCCCAAAGAGGAACGCTTTGCCATGGCTAAGTCTTGGGACACCCTTCTATCCATCAGTATGATCCCTTCATCAATGAGGGCATGTGTGCGTACTATAAAATCATCTAAGGTACCAGTTAGTTTCTTTGCCCCAGCAGCTGCCATGCTTCTGGTCTCTGGGTGGTTCATGGCAAGCCCAATAAATAACCCACTTTACAGCAGGAAATGCTTATAGCCGATAACCAGTACCAATCTCAGTACAACAGGAACTCAGAGGCTCACAATGGTATCTTACAGCAAGATTTAGCCAACTTACAGTTATGGAGTCTTGATGTCCTTTGGCTACTTGCAACCGGGCAGGGTGTCTGGCACAGGCCAGGCTCCTCGGGCCTAAGAGGGCCCGCCCTTTGCCCGGGCTTAGCCCCGGGCGTCCCGCTCGCGTCCCGCGGGCTCTCCTCCCTTTCAAGGGCTCTGGCACCCTCAGCAGCGCGACGACCCGCGTCACTGCAAACGCGCCGCCGCGAGGCCTGCCGGGATTTGTGGTCTCCCGGAGCGGCGGCGCGGAGTCCGGTGTCCAGGGACTCCTGGCGGTGGCGGCGGAGATGGCGGCGTTCCTTCGCGCCTGCTGGCTGCTGCTGTCTGCCCAAATGACTCTCGTGGCGGTGGCGGCAAATACAGGTTAGTGGTGGTTCCCCCCGCTCTGCCGGGGCTCTCCTCCCTTTCAAGGGCTCTGGCGCCCTCAGCAGCGCGACGACCCGCGTCACTGCAAACGCGCCGCCGCGAGGCCTGCCGGGATTTGTGGTCTCCCGGAGCGGCGGCGCGGAGTCCGGTGTCCAGGGACTCTTGGCGGTGGCGGCGGAGATGGCGGCGTTCCTTCGCGCCTGCTGGCTGCTGCTGTCTGCCCAAATGACTCTCGTGGCGGTGGCGGCAAATACAGGTTAGTGGAGAGTATGACATTAAGAAGCTGCCTCCCCGGCCAGGGACCTCTTTCCCTCGGTCGGGGGAGGTTGCGACTTCTTCCAAAATAGAGCTATAGTCTGTCGAGCAGCCCCCACCATGTGTAAAATCAAATGCCAATCTGCATTTGTCATAGCAGCTAATGGCGGGGGCCTAATGCCTAAGAGCGTCACTGCCGGAGAGGTGGGGATGGGGAACCCCCCCAAAGCTCTTAATGTGGCTAAGGATCTCCTTCCAGTAGATTGTGAGACCCGTGCAGGACCACCAGATATGTAGGAAATCACCTGTAGAGCCTGGACATCTCCAGCACGTCGTGGGAAATTTTGGTAGCCTTCGGTGTAATCGGGCTGGGGTATAGTACCACTGCGTCATGAGTTTATATGTTGACTCGCGTTGCAGAATACTATGATATACCTTCGGGATGTCTTGCCATAGTCGATCCTAGTCCTCCGGGAGTATTCCCCCCCTAAGGCCAAGTTTCATCGAGTTTGGCATGTGTGGGTTGTGGGTTGTTGTGCGTGTTGTAACACTGTTTAAATATGGGATATCAGACAATTCAATCCCCCATAGCTGCTAACTAAGGTTTCAAAGGCAATAGGCTTTCTGGTTGCACCTTGGGTATATTCCTGTGGTATCAGCCAGTGTCGGATTTGGTAATATTGTATCCGAGCTCCATTTGTGAGATGAAAAGCTGTTTTGCCTTGATCGAAAGTAAGGAGTTTGCCGCCCTGGAACAGGTCTTGTATAATTAGACATATGAGATTCTCCAGTTCCAAAACCTCTGGAGCTGGAAGTATTCGATTAAGGGCATGTGACTTAGCGAGGTTAATACGGAAACCTGATGCTCTCTCAAAGGCGCGTAAAAGCGTGGCCAATGCTGGGAGCGAAGTAGAAGGGGAGGAGAGAGAGGAGAAGATCATCTGCGAAGAGACAAATGTTATGAACGGACCCCCCATAGGAACGCCCTGGATGGCAGGATTGTGTCCAATGGATCACTGACAGAATATCGACAGTCAAAATATCGACTTGCCAAAATATCGAGGTAAAAATATAGAATGCCAGAATATCGACTTCTTATCTACAAACAGATAAGTACAAAAATATCGACTCCAAAATATCGGAAAAAATATAGACAGTCAAAATATCAAATTTTTAAAATATCTTAAAAGTAATTTTAACGTAATATAATAATAAATATAATTAATTTAAACATACTTAAAATACTTAAATAAACTTAACGTTTTAAGTTTATTAAAAACATATATATATATATATATATATATATATATATATATATATATATATATATATTACCTACTGGCGTTCGCCAGTAGGTATATATAGTTAGGATTTTTTCCCTATGGGATTTTTGAAAATTCTATGTCTAATAACTTTGGCGTTTGTGGACGGAATCGGCTGAAATTTTCAGGAAAATGGCACATTTTGTTTCTGAGCAGCCCCTGAAAATTTGGTGGGGTTTCGTCAAGGGGGGGCCGAGAAAAAAGGGGGGTCCCAAAACGCGTTTTTCCCATTCATTTTTCCATAGGGCGGTTGGACTCACTTTTAGCTCGAACGGCTGAATGGATTTGCACGAAACTTGGCAAAATTGTAGGGACTGTTAGCCCGATGTGCCTTTGCTAGGTCTCAATATATGTGCTCCAGTAGTTTTTGAGAAATTAACGTTCAAAACAAGATATATATCTGTAACAGCGCTCCGGGCAGCGATCCGGTCTGCTTACTTTTCGCGAAACGGAACTTTGCGCGCAGAAAGCTGATTGGCTCTCCGGTGTCTGTCAACATTCTAAACAGTCCGGAGCGGCCGCCATCTTATCTCTCGGTAGGATCGAGAGAGAAGAAGAGGTGAAAAACGAAGGGGGAATTTATTGAAAGGGGGCAAGGTATACCCCTCTTGACCCCCTAGGAATGTTGTTGGGGTTATTAAAGGGTCCCGTGGGGAAAATAAAAAAAAAATGATTTTTCACGGTAGAAGCGCTTCACGGGCCGCGAACTGGGCCGCAAACTGGTAGCGAAACGAGAATTCGCCATTTTGTGCTTCGTTTTAATTGTTTAGAGACAAAAATTATCGCCGCACATCGGCCACAATGCATGAATATCGCTGAAAAGTCAGCGATATTCATGCATTATCCAGCAAATGCTCTTAGCCATGTTATCCACCTTCCATTGGATAACATGGCTAAAAACTGCTCTGTGCGTGAGCTTTTTTTTTTTTTTTTTTTGCTGCGTGACGTGTGTTAACGTTCGATTCGATGGAAATCAGGAAGTGTTGACCACCATTTTGTCACTGCGAGTAAATATTTTGTTATAAATGAATCCTTATTGATAAACATTGTCTGCGCCATCTTGCGTTTTTGTCCAATGCCACAATTTTGTCGTGCACGGCAGCCATTTTAGATGCCTTGACCAGGGCCACTCTCTGCACGCCGCCGATCCTCAGCATGGCTCCCCACCCTCGCAAGCATCTCCCCCACGCACTGGTCACCCCCGCTCTTTCTCTCATGCATGGGCCATATACTTCCCCCCATCTGCGCTGCTCTTCTCTGAGAATCACACCCTGTGCCCGCCCGACACCTCCCTTTCACCCTATTCACTACCGCACCCTCTGACACTCCTCTTCCTCTGTGTCCGATTGTCCAGGCCGGACCTAGGCTATCACCTAGCCCTGCGGATGTAGTTTATGGCCCCAGCTGTAGAGTATCCAGACATGCCAACCCTCCCGATTCAGGCGTGAGACTACTGATTTCAGTGCTAGTCTCCCGCCTTCCGATTCCTGCAAGCAAAAACCCGGGGGCATATTACCAACAACTAGCGATAATTTTTGTCTCTAACTTGTTTAGAGACAAAAATTATCGCCGCACATCGGCGAATTTTATCGCACATAAACTTTGCTATTAGCAAGGTTTATCGCAAATGCGATAAAAAACGGTCGCAATGCATGAATATCGTTGAAAAGTCAGCGATATTCATGCATTATCCAGCAAATGCTCTTAGCCATGTTATCCACTTCCCATTGGATAACATGACTATATACTTCCCCCCATCTGCGCTGCTCTTCTCTGAGAATCACACCCTGTGCCCGCCCGACACCTCCCTTTCACCCTATTCACTACCGCACCCTCTGACACTCCTCTTCCTCTGTGTCCGATTGTCCAGGCCGGACCTAGGCTATCACCTAGCCCTGCGGATGTAGTTTATGGCCCCAGCTGTAGAGTATATTTGTATAGGAAAAATTTGGGGCCCCTGCCTTAATGGATGAACCCTGGCAAGGTAAAGTGTTTTTTGAAAAGACTAGAACACACCGGGTTCTGTGTACTAATTGCTTCTGAGTATATTAGACATGAAAGTAATGATTCATTTTCCACCCAAAAAGGTCTTATTTGATGTTATTTATTTTTTACGAATCTTTGATATTCTTTTCTATTTACGTATCTCTTTTTCTATCTCCTTATTTTATCTTTTTTATCTCTTTTAGTTATTTTGTTTACAAAAAGACATTTACATATACAAAAACATTGAATTAGTTTCACATAAAATCCGAATTATATAAAAAACATCATTCCTGTTTGAAATTTCATATAAACGCAGAGTTAATTCCTTCTACGCGTTTCGGCGGTCGCCTTCGTCAGGAATTCTGCTTTGATCTTTAATGTCATGCCCGTGGCTTAATTATTTGGAATTCGTGGTTTTCGCAAGTTTCGCTTTTAAGGTTGGTGTAAAAGTACCATGGGACCAGGTTTTGTTTCTGCAACGTGAGTGTTCTTTAACTGTTTATACGTATATATCCATCTCGAATCCGATATGACTTTTCCTATATTACTGGCGTCGGCGCTCTGGATATGTATAGGTAGTCCCCTTAATAAGATCAAGTTAGCTGCTTCTGTCTGGTAGGTTAGTTTTCAATTTTCAATTTCCCTTAGCGTCTTCAATGGCCAAGTTCCTTTTAGAGTTTGTATTTTAGCCTTTAAAAGTTGTTGGGTACTAATGGCTGAACCAGATAAAATGAGCTCTTCTTGTTAGCAGGAGTTGTATTTATGAAAACCTTATTCTGTCTGATATTTGGGATGGCTTCGTCTTTACAGGTCCTCCGGGTCAGGATTCCAATCCTGACCCGGAGGACCTGTAAAGACGAAGCCATCCCAAATATCAGACAGAATAAGGTTTTCATAAATACAACTCCTGCTAACAAGAAGAGCTCATTTTATCTGGTTCAGCCATTAGTACCCAACAACTTTTAAAGGTTAAAATACAAACTCTAAAAGGAACTTGGCCATTGAAGACGCTAAGGGAAATTGAAAATTGAAAACTAACCTACCAGACAGAAGCAGCTAACTTGATCTTATTAAGGGGACTACCTATACATATCCAGAGCGCCGACGCCAGTAATATAGGAAAAGTCATATCGGATTCGAGATGGATATATACGTATAAACAGTTAAAGAACACTCACGTTGCAGAAACAAAACCTGGTCCCATGGTACTTTTACACCAACCTTAAAAGCGAAACTTGCGAAAACCACGAAGTCCAAATAATTAAGCCACGGGCATGACATTAAAGATCAAAGCAGAATTCCTGACGAAGGCGACCGCCGAAACGCGTAGAAGGAATTAACTCTGCGTTTATATTAAATTTCAAACAGGAATGATGTTTTTTATATAATTCGGATTTTATGTGAAACTAATTCAATGTTTTTGTATATGTAAATGTCTTTTTGTAAACAAAATAACTAAAAGAGATAAAAAAGATAAAATAAGGAGATAGAAAAAGAGATACGTAAATAGAAAAGAATATCAAAGATTCGTAAAAAATAAATAACATCAAATAAGACCTTTTTGGGTGGAAAATGAATCATTACTTTCATGTCTAATATACTCAGAAGCAATTAGTACACAGAACCCGGTGTGTTCTAGTCTTTTCAAAAAACCCAGCTGTAGAGTATCCAGACATGCCAACCCTCCCGATTCAGGCGTGAGACTACTGATTTCAGTGCTAGTCTCCCGCCTCCCGATTCCTGCAAGCAAAAACCCGGGGGCATATTACCAACAACTAGCGATAATTTTTGTCTCTAACTTGTTTAGAGACAAAAATTATCGCCGCACATCGGCGAATTTTATCGCACATAAACCTTGCTATTAGCAAGGTTTATCGCAAATGCGATAAAAAACGGCCGCAATGCATGAATATCGTTGAAAAGTCAGCGATATTCATGCATTATCCAGCAAATGCTCTTAGCCATGTTATCCACTTCCCATTGCATAACATGGCTAAAACTGCTTAGGGCAGGTGTTAGGTTTTGGAGATATTCGCGCTTAGCGCGAATATCTCCAAAAGTTGGTAATAGGAGATAGCGATGGTTAGGGACTGTTTCCAGTCGCTAAAATCTTGGCACGCCCACTTTGCATGTCATTAGTGATAAATATCACTGATATGCAAAGCGGGGCCCAAGATGGTCGCTATCTCCTTTTAGCTGTCACTAACTGGTGTTAGCGACAGCTTGGTAATAGGGAGATAATTTTATCTCTTTTTTTTTGGGCTTTTAAAGCCCAAAAAGCGGAAATAAACCCCCTTGATAATATGCCCCAGGATTTCTCGGGGGTTTCAGCTGACAGGGCTTGGTATTGTGTTACGTGCTAATTTTTCCAGGAAACGTCAGAGGGTCGATGCAGGGGTTCTAGAAGGGGTGATAAACCATTTAAGCCTCATGAACAAGCGCATGGTCTTTTAAAGATTTGTGAAGTACTCGGGGCAGCGGTGTGTGTGTGCCCTCTTTCAGGAGCGGGCGGGGGGGGCACTGCCAGCAACTTGCCAGGCCAGGCAGTGTTCAACACGTGCATCACCCTTTCTCTGCCTGCTATTGCGCTCCATGCTTCGGAAAGGTAAGAAAAAGAACGTGCATTTGAGTTTGAAATGTCCGATCTTGTAGCAGTACACTTGCAAAGCCCACACATGACAATAACCCGATTCAAGGCCCCATTCACCCGATTTTTTAAACATATATAGCACTCCAACAAAGTTAGATTTTAAAACTTTATTAACATTTAACTATAATGAACGGAACAAAAACTGTAAAAACATTTAAACATTTTTCACCCAAAAAAGCAACAATGGTCAGAAGCTGTCTTTTGTGCGAATAGTCCCAAGGCAGCACAACGAGCAGAGTTCTGGACGGCACCCAGGTGATGTCGCCTGGGTGCCGCACTGGTTTTGGGATCCTACAATGCTGCTCCGAAAATTGGCGTGGGGCGTCCCGGGTGGGGCTGGGGGAGGCCTCGTCAGTAGCGGTCTGTTGTGCGAATAGTCCCAAGGCAGCAGAACGCGCTGAGATGTTGATGGCACCCAGGTGATGTCCAGTAAACTGCCGCACTGGTTTTGGTATCCTACAATGCTGCTCCGAAAATTTTCGTGCGGCGGCCCGGGGGGGGGGGGGGGTGTGGGGTGCGTGGGTGAGGCGGCGTGAACGGGCCTCCCCAGGTGGCGGCCATCCAGCTGAGTTGCGCCCGCTCTTGCGGCTACAGCGTCTCGCTCACCATGTTGTTGAGTTGCTCCCACTCTTGCAGTGCAGCGATAGGCGCCTGCCACATGACTCTCAAAATGGCGGACGGCTCTTCGGTTTTGGGCCTGGTCCACTGAAATGGCCCTGGGACACCTTGGAACTCGGACGCTTGCCTGCTAGGGCTTGGGCTCCATTCTCGAAAAGCGTCCCCTCAGCCGTGAAGATTCTTCAAAAGTCTTGGGGGCCCCCGACTCCCGCAGGCTTCCGGTGGGGAGCGGCTGCCATGATTGCTCGCGGAATGACCACGACGGAGCCACGAGATGGTGGTGCTCTCATGCTGACGCCAGCTTCAGTCAGAATGATCCAGAAACAAGGTGGGGCTTTCATCGTTTGGGAAAAAAAAAAGTTCTAAACCAATGAAAATGTTATTTTTAGGTCATATGACCAAGCCTTCCATCTTTAGGAAACCAAAAGTAAAATGATCCAATGAAAAGTTTTATAAACAAGTCACATGACCTGTTATGCGGCATAGGGCTACAAAAAGCGTAGAAAATCCGTTGGCACGTGAGGCGGCGTCAGTAGCGGACCGATGTGCGAATAGGCCGAAGGCAGCACAACGCGCCGAGATCCGGATGGCACCGAGTTAGTGTCCAGCAAGTTGCTGCACTGGTGTGGCTATCCTACAATGCTGCGCCGAAAGACGGCGTGTCCAGCTGAGTTGCGGTCACTCTTGCGGTACAGTGACTCGAACGCGCCGAGATCCGGATGGCACCGAGGTGGTGTCCAGCAAATTGCCGCACTGGTGTGGCCATCCTACAATGCTGCGCCGAAAGACGGCGTGTCCAGCTGAGTTGCGGTCACTCTTGCGGTACAGTGACTCGAACGCGCCGAGATCCGGATGGCACCGAGGTGGTGTCCAGCAAATTGCCGCACTGGTGTAGCCATCCTACAATGCTGCGCCGAAAGACGGCGTGTCCAGCTGAGTTGCGGTCACTCTTGCGGTACAGTGAGTCGAACGTGCCGAGATCCGGATGGCACCGAGGTTGTGTCCAGCAAGTTGCCGCACTGGTGTGGCCATCCTACAATGCTGCGCCGAAAGTCGGCGTGGGGTGCCCCGTTGGCTTATGAGGTGATGTCAGTAGTGGACCGATGTGTGAATAGGTCGGAACCAGCACAAGGCGCCAAGATCCGAATGGCAAGTCCTGGATGTTGAGTGCCTCAGTTGAGAGTTCTGAGCAGTGCTTGTAAGACTGTCTGAAGCTTATTTGCACCTGCTGCAGCTTCACTATTGCCCTGGTGTGGCCAAAGGTCGCACATGACATAGGCGGCCGGCTCCCGAGGTCCGGCAGAACTTTTTTCCTTTTCCTTTCTGCTTCTTTTCCTACAATCCGTTTCATCTGAAGACACGACCAGGTCCCTGAATGTGTGCAGGGGGACGCTATTGATTGAATGAAAATGGCGGCTTGACACAAAGCTGACTCAAGCGTTGCTGTTGATGCTATACAGACAAAAATTGGTTTTCAGTTTGTACATTCTTCAGGATTTTTTTTTCTATCCAAGTCTGATTGAGAGTTTGTAGAAAAATGGCTTCAGATTTTCCACATACTACTCTTCAACATTTTTCCTAAATGAAACAATGTGAAACTCACTAGGAGAACGGCTGTTTCTGTTTCCTTTCAAAATGCTGCCAACAATATTTTCTGAATGGAAGACACCATCTTGTAGCATAAAGGGCCGAAAGGGGTTCTGGTCTGGCCGATGGTTGGTGGAGACATTTTGACTATATCTTGGACCTGCCCGGCCTCGCCCAAAATGGCGCCGGTATAAATGGGACTCGTAACTCCTTGCCCGCAAATGTATATCTAGAAAATGTTATTGTAAGTGGCCCTGTCGTATTTTAATTACAAAATGTACGTCCACCGATTCCGCAACTGTTAGACACCTTTGTTCTTGCAACCTAATGGCCCGCTCGTTACGTTCCTCTACAGTGTAAATGTCTCCTCATCATATACGATTTCAGTTTGCTCCGTGGCCGGCCCACGTGGTTATAGGCCCGTATTTGTATACTGACATTTTCACAATAAAGGTTTTTAAAACAAAACACGGTAGTAGTATTTACATTGGTAAAGTTTTTACTTTTAGTCACTGTTTTCGAATCAGTAAAAGGCAAGTGAAATAAAGCAGTCCAATTACATGACGGATAAAAGGTATAATATGTAGGAACGCAGTAAAGATAAATGGTCAAGGGCAGTTGTGTTTTTCATTTCTGCAACATAAAGTGATCGATAAGAATCTGATAATCAGGCGTATCGGCGACTAAGACAGCAGGCCGAATCTCTTTTACTCAACGGCTCCGTCATGGAAGGAAGAAACGCCCTTTTTCTCGAAAAAGGAATATATTTTACTTGCAGGACAGTGGAATATTATAACATATGTTTAAAAAAAAATAATGTTCGAAAACAATAAAAAGCGTAATTTTTAGGTCATATGACCAAGCTTTTCATCATTAAAATAACAAAAGTAAAATGAACCAATGAAAAGTTTTATTAACAAGTCACATGACCTGTTATGCTTACGTTACGCGCTGCGCGCCGCGCCTCGGATCACTTCCGGGTGCGCTAACGCGGCGTGTCATATAACGCATTACGCGACAACGTAGGTCAAGAATATAGTCAAAATGTCTCCACCAACCAGCGTTCGGAACACAACCCCTTTCAGCAGTCCAAAAAGTTCTGTTAAATGATAACAGAGGGGACAGGCAACAAGAACCATCAGTCAAAGAGGGGAGGGCAAGTTCTTCTCTTCCGGGTCATGTTGGGGCGCTACCGTAACTGATCGAATTGGTAGTCTACAGTGTTTCTGGATGTTTCAGACTAAAGCTGGCGTCAGCATGAGAGCACTACCATCTCGTAGCTCCGTCGTGGCCATTCCACGAGCAATCATGGCAGCCGCTCCCCACCAGAAGCCTGCGGGAGTCGGAGGCCCCCAAGACTTTTGTAGAATCTTCACAGCTGAGGGGACGCTTTCGAGAATGGGACCCAAGCCCTATCAGGGAAGCGTCCGAGTTCAAAGGTGTCCCAGGGCCATTTTAGTGGACCAGGCCCAAAACCGAAGAGCCGGCCGCCATTTTGAGAGTCCTGTGGCAGCCGCCTATCGCTGCACCGCAAGAGCGGGAGCAACTCAACTACATGGTGAGCGAGACGCTGTAGTCGTAAGAGCGGGCGGTAAACAGCTGAATGGCGGAAGAGGCACAGTATAGCAAAAGCGGGCGGAATGGCAACTGAAACGGTAAAGGGGCGCCCCACTACAGCGTGTCTTCAGGTCAAACGGATTGTGGGACAAGGTCCAGAATTGAAGAGTCATCAAAAGGCAAAAAGTTCCGCCGGACCCCGTGAGCCGGCCGCCTATGTCGGGGGCGATCTCAGGCTACACCAGTGCTATAAGACTTGGGGAGGGTGTCGGAGCCAAGCGTCTTCTCCGAGTCCATGGCCATCACACCGCCCCTCAGGGGCCTCCGTCAAGCTGTTTAGGAAGGTAACATATCACATTGTTTTCTAATGCAGTCAGGTCCACAAACGACACTCACTTACTTTGAGAATAGTGAAGCTGCAGTAGGTGGAAATAAGCTTCAGACAGTGTTAGAAGCACTGCTCAGAACTCTTAACTATGGCACCCAACATCCAGAACTTATGCCATTTGAGAATGGCAGTGACATTGAAGCAACTCAGGGACCAAAACCATTAACGTACTTTCACGTATGAAAATCTTACTTGGGGAGGGGGCAGGAGCGAAGCGCCCCCTCCCAGTCCGCGCCACCACACCGTATGTTGAAAATCTGAAGCCATCGTTCTACAAAGTGAACCAACCTTGGATTGAAAAATCTAGAAAAATGTACAAACTGAAAACCAGTTTTGGTCTGCATAGCATCAGTAGCAACGCTTGCTATCAGAGTGCATGAGTTTCATGCTCGATCGATTGAGCTAGCCGGATCGGGCAATAAAAAGTATAAAATAGTTATGTAAATAGTTATTTAATAAAATGTTTTACCCTGTTTCTTTGCTGGTGTGTTGTCTATATTTTTAATATTTGCATAGGGTTTGTCGTTATTTTGGGCGGGGTGGGTGACGGAGTCGAGCTGTCTTGCAGCCCTCATGGTGTGGAGCTCAGTTCATCTCACTATTTTCGTATTTCTCATGAAGGGTTGTTCCTAATATTTCTATTTTAGCGAGGTCAAAAAGAGATCCAATTAGTGGCCTACTGATTTTGCTCGATTACTTTTATTTATTTACACGATTTTTCACTATCTGCAAAGACTAAACAGAGTATTGCGACTTTGTGCTTGTTTGTAAATAGAGAATGAACCAAAGAGAATCAATTGTAAAACAGTAAATGCTTGGATAATAATCAATCAAATGGAGAGACAAGCAGGCACGACGGATTACAACGGGGGCAAAGGCCTGCGTTAACTACCGTTCACTATCTGCAAAGAGAGAGTACTACTAAGAGAAAAGAGGGGAGGGGGGGGCAGCGTTCAAAGCACATCAGCGTGCATAAATACGAAAATGTTTTTATCTATCACGTACTTGACATTTTAAAGCTTTTCATATTTGCTATTAAAAAACCAATGAAATTCACAGAAAAAACCATAGGTTATAGTGGATATATAGTTAGGAATTTGCATTTACAAAACCTTGAAAATTCAATGAAAAAACCATTGGTTTTAGGCCATATATAGTTAGGGATTTGCATTTACAAAACCTTATTTTACTCGCATAAAACCATTGAAATTCCATATATAGTTATAAGCGCTAACTATATATCGCGCACCCGCAATCCACTGCTGATGATGTCACATATTACATCATTCATGACATGGTTAGTGACATCACTGATGACATCACTGATGACATCTCAAATGACATCACTGATGACATCACTGAAAACATCTCATTTGACATGACTGATAACATCACTGATGATATCATTCATGTGATAATACCATGAACCTCTTCAGACTCTAATATAACCTTAGATACAATCAGTGTAAACAGACAGTCACAGACTGTCACTCATCCATGGAGTTACTCACACACCTAGTCAGTTATGCCAAAAATCAATCACACCTCCATTTTCTCAACTATACAGTTATACACACCTTACTTATTCAAACATATACTAACACATATTTACTTTACTCTCTTATACAATCTCTGATACATGTTCACAATGATCCATACAGCAACTCACACATTTACTGGCTCTTATGCACAGTTATTTATAGATGTCAACTCTCACATGTACTGTGTTTTACATATGTACTTAATTTGACATGTAGCACTGAGATATCCATTCACTCACTAATACACTCATGCACAGTCAACCGCCCATACAGCTGTTTGCACATGCACTTTTGAATCTATACATATAGTGAATCAACTACTCACACATCTATGTACAGAGTCACACACCTCCCAGCCACCCATACACACACACTCAGTTTCCCATACAAATACTTGGACAACCAATCAATAACCCATACAGTTACTCATATAGCTACTGATCAACATATGCAGCAGTTTGTAGAACAACAGATATAATGATGCACAAATTAAAACAGTTTAGTCACTAACCCATGCACTCAGTGAGACACATTTAATCACTCACTCAATCAGTCAGTCATGCACCTAGTAAATCCTTCATCCAGACACTTATATATCCACTCATTCTTCAATATGTAAAACATATTTTAACTTTACAGAAACATACAGTCACTGGATGTTGTCATCAGTGATGTCATCAGTGATGTCATTTGAGATGTCATCAGTGATGTCATCAGTGATGTCACTAACCATGTCATGAATGATGTAATATGTGACATCATCAGCAGTGGATTGCGGGTGCGCGATATATAGTTAGCGCTTATAACTATATATGGAATTTCAATGGTTTTATGCGAGTAAAATAAGGTTTTGTAAATGCAAATCCCTAACTATATATGGCCTAAAACCAATGGTTTTTTCATTGAATATATATATATATGTATATATACATATATAATATTAACAAAACATATACAATATTTTTTCCGTAGAATAGCGAGAGGGTTAAATTTACTATTCACACTCCAGAGAGTGCAACAGTAGGGAAAGCGTTGGATAGCGTAGGGGTCAAAATTGCTATTCCCACTCCAGTGAGCGCAACAGTAGGGAAAGCGTTGGATAGCGTAGGGGTAACAATTATTATTCCCACTCCAGTGAGTGCAACAGTAGGGAAAGTTTTGGATAGCGTAGGGGTAAAAATTACTATTCCAACTCCAGAGAGTGCAACAGTAAGGCAAGCATTGGATAGTGAGAGGGTAAAAATGACTATTCTCACTCCAGTGAGAGCAACAGTAGGGAAAGCGTTGGATAGAGTAGGGGTAAAAATTACTATTCCCACTCCAGTGAGTGCAACAGTAGAGAAAGCGTTGGATAGCGTAGGAGTAAAATTACTATTCCAACTCCAGAGAATGCAACAGTAGGGCAAGCGTTGGATAGTGAGAGGGTAAAAATTACTATTACCACTCCAGAGAGAGCAAAAGTAGGGAAAGCATTGGATAGCGTAGGGGTGAAAATTACTATTCCCACTCCAGAGAGCACAACAGTAGGGAAAGCATTGGATAGCGTAGAGGTAAAAATAACTATTCCCACTCCAGAGAGTGCAACAGTAGGGAAAGTGTTGGATAGCGTAGGAATAAAAATTACTATTCCCACTCCAGTGAGTGCAACAGTAGGGAAAGCGTTGGATAGCGTATGGAAAAAAATTACTATTCCTACTCCAGAGAGTGCAACAGTAGGGAAAGCGTTGGATAGCGTAAGGATAAAAATTATAATTCTCACTCCAGTGAGTGCAACAGTAGGGAAAGCGTTGGATAGCGTAGGGGTAAAAATTACTATTCCAACCTTAGAGAGTGCATCAGTAGGGAAAGCGTTGGATAGTGAAGGGGTAAAAATTACTATTCCCACTCCAGTGAGTGCAATAGTAGGGAAAGTGTTGGATAGCGTAGTAGTAAAAATTACTATTCCCACTCCAGTGAGTGCAGCAGTAGAGAAAGCGTTGGATAGCGTAGGGATAAAAATGACTATTCCTATTCCAAAGAGTACAACCGTAGGGAAAGCGTTGGATAGCGTAGAGATAAAAATTACTATTCCCACTCCAGTGAGTGCAACAGTAGGGAAAGCGTTGGATAGCGTAGGGGTAAAAATTACTATTCCCACTCCAGTGAGTGCAATAGTAGGGAAAGTAAATACTTGATATATAAATATAAATAACATAAATATTAATACCAATTACAAAATAATTCATTTTATTTACAATTCTATAAAATATATTCATTAATCAATTAAAATTACAAATAAACATTAACTAATAATAAACTAGGTATCCAGGGCATGGTGACCAGAGAACACCCCTAAGGGCTGCAGCACTTATTGTGCCACCCTTAGGGGCCCTGTACCCTGACACACACACACTGCCTTTGTCTAAGTACAGAACTAAACAAAGAGTCGACATGGCACATATCCCTGTGTGCATGCCCAGAAGCTCCCTGTCCTGGCATTCATCAGTCACCCCTCTAGCTGGGTGCCCTATGCCAGTGGTGTGGACACAGGTGCATGAGCCCTGTGCCCCTACAGTACCCAGGGCCATTCTTGGGCACTCTAAGTGCAGTGCTGCCATTAAGAGTATATGGTGCTGGGAGGTAGTCATTACTAAGTCCACAGCACCATGATGGCTTCACTGAAGACTGAGAAGTTTTATATCAAACTTCTCAGCACATTAAACCTGCACTGATGCCAGTGTGGGATTTAATGTAAAATGCTCGACAGAAGTCATCTTAGAGATGCCCTCCTGAAACCTAACCAACTTCCAGTGTCGTGACTGTGTGGCTGCCGAGGCTGCCACCACCAGACATGTTTCTGGACCCCTGGGCCAAGAGCCTGCCGCTCTCGGGGGCCTGAAACAATGCACATACAGGGATGAGGTGCGAGGCCTCCTCCCCCAGGATGAGCAGAGGTAACTTCAAAGGCATACCCCCTTTGTGAGCTTCTCCAGGCCACTTGCTGTACTCAGCAACTGTGCCCCCCCCGGTTCTGACCCCCACTCTGGCGGGAAGAACGGCGGGAAACCCTAAGTGAGGAAAGGGGGTGTGCCAGCCTATGCCAAGCCCATCCCTCAGGTGGGAGAGGTGAGGTGAAGCACGACTCCGGGCTCCGGCCATCTTGAAGACGGGGAGCCCTGCCCAATCACAGCTAGGCTCCTGCCCCCCTCCCACAGAAGAGGAGCAGGCTAGGGGGTGTACCCACCCCAGGTCAGGGACACATTGGTCCCTGCCCTTGCCCTACCTATAACACCTCTAAATGTAGTATTTAGGGGCACCCTGAACCTTCCTTTCTCAGATCCCGATTGCAACAAGACGAAGAACAAGAATCAAGAAGACCTGCTGTGCAGCTGCTAACAAAAGGACGACGCCCACTGACTTGGCCAGAGAACCTTACAGGCCTGTTGATCCTTGAACCTCCTCCTGCGAAACTCCGGTTTCTCCTGCGGACAGCAACCTCGAAAACCCTGGAGGACCTGCCTGCCTTGACCATTCCAAAAGACTGGGACTCCCACGAGCAGTGGTTCTGCATAAACATCAATACCCCTGGTGCCAGCCAGGAACTGCGAATCCAGCCCATTCTGCACCCGCCGAGCCCGGCCTGCACCTGAGTGAACCATGACCACAAGGACGTCCCCTGGCTGCTGCGACCCGAAGTGCAGTGCCCAAAGACCCTCCTCAATGAACCAGACTACGCCTGCAGTCTCAGAACCAATGACCCCTCCAACCGCGACCAGCTGAGGGTAAGATTTCCAGACGCCAAAAGACACACCTGCACCTGCGCCCCACGGCCCCCTGGGCCTTTATTTGGGGTACCTACCTCTTCTCCAGGATCCCAACTTACCTCTCGAAGTGGTGGTCGCACCTGAAGAATCTCCGTACCGAGCCTGCAGCCTTTGTTCACTTTTTAACTTTCCCATTGGATAACATTGAGCGCCTGACCGCTCAATAGCACCCTGCACCCAGCCACCCGAGTGCGGCTGGAAGGGCAACTACTACCCTACTCTACTTTCCCACTTGCCCTGAGTAAGAGTCCAGGAGCTCAGCTCCCACAGCCGCGTGGCCTGCTTGCTTGCATCCACCAACTAAAGGCCCCCACCCTCCAATGGATTGCATTGGGCCTGCTCTATCTGCACCCGGCTGCCCATGTGCCGCTGAGGGTGCAACTACTGTAACTTTCCGACCCTCTGAGACCTTGGAGTCTATGCCCAGAACCTTAACTCTACCAGTCGAGTACTTACTTAAAAGCCGATAACTAATTTTTCTTCCAAAGGTTAACATTGACTGGTTTTCACTTGAAATTTCTTTTTAGTGTGGAGTTTTAAATCTTTAAAATATTTGTCTAAAATCAGCTGAATAACTAATTCCGAATTACTTACCTGTGATCAGGAGAGAAGCCAGTACTGTACCTTTTAGCCCAGTTCTGAAGCGTAAAAGTAATCCTAACTGTACTTACGAGTTACCTGCATTTTCTTCCATAGGAAACCATTGACTGTTTTTCTGTGAAATTTCTTTTAAGTGTCGATTTTTGCAGACTACAAATATTCTTTAAAAATCGTACCAAATACCAAAACGTAATTACTTACCTGTCTTAGGTAGAGGCCCCAGTGCTGAACGTAGGAGTCCAGTACTAGATTACAAAAGTAACGAGAACCTACTTTACCTGTGACTTGAATTTCCTCTCGTAGGATAACATTGCTTGGTTTTCACTGAAAAGTTTCTAAGTGTCAACTTTGAAAATACATTTATATTCTTTAAAAATCACAACTGTAACCTAAAATGCTTTTACTTAACTGTTTGCAGCTTATGTCCCGGGACTGAATCCAGGATCCAGTCCTGTGGTTAGAAAAGTAATCCTTAAAGTAATCAACTGAATTTATGTAGAAAAACCCATTGAGCTTAATGTTACATTGTGTTTGAAATTGTGTTGCCTATTACAACCACTGTAGCTATTGTAGTTACAAAGTCTATTGCCCTTTTGAAAAGTAATTACCTAAAGTCACTCATATTGAGAAAAGTATATTTTGATACCTGTTGGTTCTAAAATAAAACAACTATATCTTTTGATATAAAACAATTGGCCTAGAGTTCAGTTCTTGAGTGTGTGAAACCTTTTGCTGACTGAGTGTGTACAACAAATGCTTTACACTGTCCTCTGATACTGCCTTACTGCTCGTCCAAGCTACCACTTTGGAGAGTAAGGTTATATCTAACTTTAACCTGGGTCATACCTCTGGAGACTGGGGAATCTATACACACTGTACCTTACTTTGGTCCAGTATATATAGAGCCACTTTCTTACAAGAAGCTGTAAACCATGTTACCCTCGTGTGCGTCCTCTTTTCCATGTGGAGCAGAGGTTTGTTGGATACTTTCAGCGGTTAACGCTGCTCATGCACCACCAGTCGCTATGTGCTGCCAGTTGCAGTCGTAAATTGGAGGAAGTAGCATGGTAGTGCTAAACTGGCAGCCCCCAGGATATTTGATGGGATGAGGATTTGATGATGACAGCAGTATGGACGGCGGAGACCTGTATGCGAGGAAGTCCGTCAACTTTCAGCGCAGCTCCCATGTTTTCCCTTGTCTCGATATGCCTCTCTGAGTATGTCGACAGATTCCTGGTGACTGGGCACCGTGTGAGCGAATGCTTAAGCGGTGAGGACTACGTGGCTTATTAATTTTCATACAAACGGTCTCCCGACCCTGCTTATCTGTCTGATTTCATCATGTCTGCTTGTGCTACAAGTGGAGACTTCATGGTTATAACACACAGTATGGGTGGCCCCAGACTCACAGGATGAATTGAAATGGAGTCCGCATGAAGTCATTGACCGAAGTTCCCAGGTGAATTTCATGCATCAATCCTTGGTATTTTGTTTGCACATTACGGAACTTTCAAACATGCCGTAACAAATGTTTATTTAACGATGTTGAAATAAATATGCAAATGAACTGTTAAGTGTCTAAGCACAGAGCAGGTCTTTACCAGGGGCGGCCTTTTTATTTATTTATTTATTTATGCAATTTTATATAGCGCGGACTTTACCCGAAGGCGTCAGAGCGCTTCACAATAGGAACAGAAATGATACAAACTGAGAACATTACACGAACAACAGATTGCAAATGCAAACGTTACGTTACATACGGTAAAGTGATAATTGTGAGCAAACAAAAATACATGAGGTAGTAGAAAATTTTGAGCAACCAAAAATACATGAGGTAGTGAAAAGTGCACTGGAGGAAAAAGTGACAAGTCTGCAGGCTACAAGAGAAAACAAAGTATAATTTGAGGTATAATACTGCAATATATGCTAGACACTCAGGCACAAGAACAAACGTTACGTAGGCAAAAGTGGTACTTGTGCAAGTATCAAAGGTAAAAAACATGTGAGAGGAAGCAAACCGTGTGTTACATGGGCAAAGTGGTGAGTGCAAGTTGCAAGAGGGTATCAAACACAAGTACATGGATAATACTGCAATAAAAGGCAAACACTCTAACCACAAGAACACACTGGGAAGGCACTTCCATGGTCATGGAAAGTAGAAATTTTCAGTAGTGGGAGGTCTTCCTTCAGATAAAAGAGAGGACGTGAGTTACTTTTGGAGGTGTCTCTGGAGGAGGAGAACTTTGAGGTCCCTTTTAAAGGCCTGGGAGGAGGCGGTGGTCCGGAGCTGAGGTGGAAATGAGTTCCAGATTCTCACTGCGTTGCCTGAAAAGTATTGGGCCATCGTTCTTTCCTTCTTGAAAGTGGGACGTTCAAGCAGTAGATTCTCCGCATTGCGTGAAGGTCTAGATCCTCCAGAGAGTTTCAGTTTATTCGCCAGGTAGCGAGGAGAGGAGGAGTGCAAGGCTTTGTGGGTGATACTAGCGGTCTTGTAGATAGCTCTAGCCTCAAAGGGAAGCCAGCGGAGGGTAGATAACATCGGTGTGATGTGATCGCTTCTTTTGGCCCCATAAATGAAACGAGCTGCTGAGTGGAAAGCAGACTTAAGTGGGGACAAGTGGGATTTGGGGAGGCCAGTAAGAAGAGAATTGCAGTAGTCGAGTCTGGAGAGGACCAATGATTGCACCAGGGTTATAAGGTCCTGCTCCGGGAAGAAGCAACGGATTCCCCAAAGAAGGCGTAGTTGGTATCGAGCTGATTTTGCAATGGAATTGATGTGGGGAATTAGATTGAGTTTTTTGTCTAGTATGACAGCAAGGGATTTGGCGCTGTCGACAATGATGGGTTTATTGTTTAGTAGATTCATCTGATCCATCCATGATTGAACCGGGGGAGGAGAGAGTGAGGAGGAATTTAGTTTTGGAGGGATTCAGAATCAGTGAGTTGACATCCAGTTTTGAATGGAGCCGAGAGTGGAGCTTAGGATGGAGAGATCGTGAGTAGAGGCAATCTTGAGGTAGAGTTGAGTGTCGTCAGCATAGAGATGATAGTGAATCCCGGATTTACTTAGGTGATTTCCCAGTGGTTCTAAATAGAGATTGAACAATGTGGGAGCAAGTATCGAGCCTTGGGGAACACCTTGACCTACCGCCACAGGAGGTGAAAGACTGTTCGCTATTTTGATCATTTGGGATCTGTCAGAAAGGAAGGATGCAAACCATTTAAGTGGAAAAATGGAAAAGGAGGACCCCTCACAGGTTTGTTAAGGACCAGGGGGAATGAGTAGGAAAAAACAAAAGTGTCCTACTTAAGTGGATACTCTAAGGTTATCCTACATGTGTAGTGTAAATAGTGGTGTGAGTCACAGACAGGCTGTCTTGCAGCGGGAGAGGCAAAGTTACAAAAAGTCAGTGCGTAGTACTGGCAACAACATAAACATTCTTTAAATTAAATCAGTGCACAGAACATAAAGCATACGTATGAGGTTTTAGCACTACTGACATTTTTAGCTATTGAGGCTCATGACAAAACGCAATACGGTAAAAATTGTACAATTTTATTCTCTTATTAAGTATACAAAAGTTCATACGGCAATTAAAAACACATGAAAAAATTCATTATCATAACAATTTATAAAAAACATATAAAACAATTTTAATTAAAACAAAGAATCTTAAAGTAGTCGACACGGCGTTTCGGCTTGTTTTGTGTTACACCTTCCTCAGGACTGATTCTTTTATGTGTAGGTATTTTTCCGGAATGTCTGACAAAATATCGAAATCAAAAATATCGAAATACAAAAATATCGGAACAAAAATATCGAAGTCAAAAATATAGCAATCCTATCCCTAACAAGGTAAGTACAAAAATATCGAAAAAATAATATCGTAGTACAAAAATATCGAAATTAAAAATATCGTTTTTTTAAATGTATTAATAATAATGTAAAAATAATTATAAAATACATATAATGTTACAAATATTAAATAAAAATATTAAAACATAATTGAAAAATTAAAACTAATACATATACATTTAAAATAAATTAAAAACTTAATAATTTAATGTAATTTTATATTTTTTAATTTCATTTAATTGATTTAATTTAAATTTATTTTATTTTTACCCTGTACGACTGTACCCCAAAAACCCAAAACTGACCCTGAACCCTAAAAATACCCCTTTACCCAAAAACCCAAAACTGACCCTGAACCCTAAAAATATCCCTGTACCCCAAAAACCCAAAACTGACCCTAAACCCTAAAAATACCCCTTTACCCATGAACTGAAAACTGACCCTGAACCCTAAAAATACCCCTTTACCCATGAACTGAAAACTGACCCAGAACCCTAAAAATACCCCTTTACCCAAAAACTGAAAACTGACCCTGAACCCTAAAAATACCCCTTTACCCAAAAACTGAAAACTGACCCTGAGCCCTAAAAATACCCCTTTACCCAAAAACTGAAAACTGACCCTGAACCCTAAAAATACCCCTTTACCCATGAACTGAAAACTGACCCTGAACCCTAAAAATACCCCTGTACCCATGAACTGAAAACTGACCCTGAACCCTAAAAATACCCCTGTACCCAAAATTAATTAATATTATTTAATTACCAATTAATTATTAATTAACAATAACAATAAAGTAAATATATTAGCACATTTGCTGTAATTAATTTAATTTAATAATTAATATTATTTTGCACAATTAATTAATTAAGAATAACAATAAATTATATATAAAAAAATAACTATAATTAATGTAATTAAATAATTAATAATAATTAATTACCAACTAAGTAATAATTATAAATATGTAAAAAATTATAATAATTAATTAACTAATTAATAGAAATTAATTACCAATTAATTATTAATTAAAATATGTACAAACATATATCAATTAATTAATTATTATTAAATTACTTCCCACCCTATTCCCCTATAAACCCATAACCCGCTACAGAACATATTTATCAATTAATAAATTAATTAAAAATAATTAAAAATTAATTCTCAATTAATTAATTAATAATTCCTACTAATTAATAATTAATTTAACATAATTAAATTACTTCCCACCCTATTCCCCTATAAACCCACAACCCGCTACAGTAGTAAAAGACAATATTTAATAAAATAGCATTAAAAATAAATAATAAAACATAATAAATACAATATAATATACACTAAATTTATTTAAAAATTGATATTAGTAACATCAAAGTTATTAATTTCGATATTATTAACATCGATATTTACAACTTCGATATTACTGATATCATACCAATATCGATATTTAGACTGTCGATATTACTTACCTTCGATATTTTTGTATATCGATATTTAAACTTCGATATTTTTGCATATCGATATTTAAAAATCGATATTTTGTCTGTGTACCATTTTTCCGTGAAGAAAAAACTTGGTGGTTCATCATTCTATTTGGATTAACTTTGGCCCCGGTAGATGAATCTTTGCGAATTTCTCAAAGAAGATGGCTCGGTCCGCTGCGGTCCTTCCCTGAAAGTTTGGGGGGATTCGTCAAGTGGGGGCTGAGATAAAAGGGGGGTCCCAAAACGTGTTTTCTCCATGTTATTTTCCATAGGACGTTTAGACACGGCTACAGCTCGAACGGGTGAATGGATTTATAAGAAATTTTGGCAAAACGGTAGAGTCCGGCTCGCAGATTACGCTTTTTTTTGAATGGTGTAAATCCGTTGAGTAGTTGCTGAGAAAATTAAAGTTGAAGTCAAATATATATCTATAAGCGCGCACGGGTGCGCGCACTCGTGCGGCTGCACGCTAGCGGAATTTTTGTTTTGGTGTGTGACGTCTGTTAACGTTCGATTCGGAGGAAATCAGGAAGTGTTGACCGCCATTTTGTTAGTGTGAGTGAATATTTTGTACATTTCAAAGCGTTGCAACATGGAAAGGGGACAAGGTAGAGATTGTCTGGCCGCGTACGTTTTCTCAGGGGGTGCAGTAAGGCTCTTAAACGCGAAAAGAATTTTTAATTTTTCAAAAAAAAAGTTGCGGGGTGCGCGCACCCAGTCGCGCACACCTATTTACAAGAGTGTGAAAATGGAGATAAATCAGAAGTTTGAGTGCTTAGATATAAGGTGGCTCTGAAAAGAGCCCTTGTGTTAATTGAGTTTTTTCTGCATTTATAAGTAAGTACCGATGCAGAGTCTCATGTTACAGAGGAAGATTCTGTTTCCCTCATCCGTGAAATGAACACCATCTCTCCTATAGATGCCTTGCATGTTGTAACGCAAGTTGTTGTGGTAAATAGAACCCATGCTATAATCTCTGAGGAAAGCAGAAACAGATTTATTTACATGTTTCCTTGCTTTCTCAATTTGTGCACAATGTTGATTGGACCAATTCCATTTCTGTCTTTGGCATATATTGGAATATACCAAGGCAGTTCGAGGAAAAAGTGTCATCAATTGTCGAAAGGTGTCTTTTAGAAGCATTTCCAGACCTACCCCAGTCAATGTGCCTAGATCGTTCCCACCACAGTGCACAATTATAAGGTCAGGTTCTGGGAGATGCATAAAAGTTTTCACCAATGGTATCAATTGGTGACATCTCAATCCTCTCTGGCCAATCCACGTTATCTGCACATTTGGTAAATCAAGGTTTGAAATTCGTCTGTTTGCTGCATATTTTCCACTCCAGTGAATATAGTTGTGCCCTAAAAGCCAAACCTTCATTTTCAAGGCAGATGCACTCGTACTCCGATGGGTTCTGGAAGTGGAATGGCAGTTAGAAGCTGAAAGTCAGGATAAAAAAATGGATGAGGCTTGGTGTGGTTGAAAAAATAAAAATGATTGGTTGATTGTAATACCTCAAGATTGAAGACTACGTTGCATGTTAATGTTTATGTAAAACGAAAAGTACTATTGGGTGTCAAAAAAATGACATGTAACAGAGCAGTGGATAGGCAGGTGTTTTTGGAGGGAAATCAGCAATCTTGGTTTGCTGTAGAACGTTGAGATATGAACTTTTGACCTGTGCCTTCAGCCAGGTGCAGAATGAATTTTTTTTATTAGGCGTACATGAATGTTTAATTAGTAGGCAGAGTAAAGGTACAGGGGCTTTTAGAAGGGGTGAAATAACTGCAAGGCCTACTTAACATTCAAATGGATGTTTATAGAGATGTGAAACATTCAGGTGCGGCGGTATGTGTATCTAGAATATATATGTTACCTTAGGCTGCCACACCAGACGGGAGGGGGGTGAGGGTCTGAAGTCCTGTGAATTTAATGGGAGTTGCGCACCTTTTTTTCATATTCTTTCAAGTGTAAATTATAGTTTTGTATATAATTTTGGTGAACAACAAAAAATGGAATATAAAATATGTTTAATATAGACAGTAATTATTTGTGTGATTTTGAAGCGTTTACATATAATGAGAGAAGTTGATTTTGAAATGAAAAAATTGTATTAGCAGAGACACAGATAATGCAGATAGAGAGAGAAATGGTACATTACATGTGATACCGTCGTCAAAAAGTGCTAATGCTTAAGGTATTCCTAAACTTTCTGTCAGACGACAAAATTACAGTGTGGTTTGTGGCCGCGGCCTGTACTGGTGGGGGTAAGGTGAGAGGAGGAGGTGGTCGAGTAAAATAAAATGAAAAGTTGTGACGATGAGGTTGTACACAGGTTTGTGTAGTACACATGTGAAACCGTCGTCAAAAACTGGTAATGATTAAGGTATTCATAAACTTTCTGTCAGACGACAAAATTACTGTGTGGTTTGTGGCCGCGGCCTGCACTGGTGGGGGTAGGTGAGAGGGGGAGGTGGTCGAGTAAAAAAAATGAAAATTTTGTGACCATGAGATTGTACACAGGTTTGTGTAGTACACATGTGAAAGCGTCGTCAAAAAGTGGTAATACTTAAGGTATTCCTAAACTTTCTGTCAGAATACAAAATTACAGTGTGGTTTGTGGCCGCGGCCTGCACTGGTGGGGGTGGGGTGAGAGGGGGAGGTGGTTGAGTAAAATAAAATGAAAAGTTGTGACCATGAGGTTGTACACAGGTTTGTGTAGTACAAATGTGAAACCGTCGTCAAAAAGTGGTAATGATTAAGGTATTCATAAACTTTCTGTCAGACGACAAAATTACAGTGTGGTTTGTGGCCACGGCCTGCACTGGTGGGGGTGGGGTGAGAGGGGGAGGTGGTCGAGTAAAATAAAATGAAAAGTTGTGACCATGAGGTTGTACGCAGGTTCGTGTAGTACAAATGTGAAACCGTCGTCAAAAAGTGGTAATGATTAAGGTATTCATAAACTTTCTATCAGACGACAAAATTACAGTGTGGTTTGTGGCCGCGGCCTGCACTGGTGGGGGTGGGGTGAGAGGGGGAGGTGGTCGAGTAAAATAAAATGAAAAGTTGTGACCATGAGGTTGTACACAGGTTCGTGTAGTACAAATGTGAAACCGTCGTCAAAAAGTGCTAATGCTTAAGGTATTCCTAAACTTTCTGTCAGACGACAAAATAACAGTGTGGTTTGTGGCCGCGGCCTGTATTGGTGGGGGTGGGGTGAGAGGGGGAGGTGGTCGAGTAAAATAAAATGAAAAGTTGTGACCATAAGGTTGTACACAGGTTCGTGCAGTACATGCCTTCAAAAATTGAGGTAGCAGACCGAGTATACAAATATCTCTCTCCCTCCTGCCGTCTGACTCCATCTTTATCTCCCTCCTGCTTTCCGTCTCCATTGCCCTGTGTTATCTTACTGTGTGTGCGTCTGTCTGTGTCTGCCTTCAGTCCGGGCTGAGGAAGTTTGCTGTGCAGGCACACACTGATAGTCGCATCAAAGTACTTGGCAGGTTTTCAAAAAACTATTTATATAATTGAGATGCTTTTTTGAAGCCCTAGTGAATGTCTACTTTCACAATTACTGCTCGGTTGGCTCCACAGAGCAGAGGGTATGTCGTGTTTGACTTTTAGTGCTTTTGCATTTGCACTGTGTTCTCTGGTGGCTGGCGGAGATGTGTTTGTTATTGTGGAGATGAAAGCGTGATAAGTAGTGAAATGCGACATAGCGTCTGGTCTGTAGAAGCGGGGGAGCAGTGATTAACACTGAGTCAAGCGGAACTGCGGCGGTGCTTGGTAACAGTAATAAATTATTTTCTTACAGAGGTACAACTGTTTGCATGGTCCGCGACCCACTAAGAAAGGGTTGACGGGCCTTCATAGGCCTGCGGGTTCTAGTATGAGTAAGTCAGGTCGACAAAAGAAAACATGAAGTTAGTACAGCTAAGGTCATGTGGAACACATGAATATTATTTTAGTATACAATTATTTTAGTTGAGATTATGGATTAAAAGAGAGAACGTGTATATTTGAAATATTTATTCAGAAATGCACTGTTTTCAAGGCAAGTCTTATCTAATACGAGTACACACATTGTAAGAAACAAAGTAATCGGTATAGTCACTAGTACATAGAATACAAACGGTATAGTTGATGTAAAATGAATATGGTTTAGCAAAATGAATTGTACAGTGTTATGAGGAAGTACATTATATTTTATTAAATCTAAGAAGGTGTCTTGCCTTTCAGTTTAGGAACGATACATGAAAATGCTAGTGGTTAGACATCAGCTCATTAACAATCAGCTCTCTGCATGCGAAGCACTATCAAATTTGTGTTATGCTGTTGTGTAAGGAAAAAAAAAGGCGCCAAAAGCGACAAGTTGGCTGGAGGTGCATGTATGTAATCTGATGGAACGTTCGCAAATTAGTGTTGAGAAGAACTACTGTATTGACATATCTTTTGAAGGTTTCAGTACTCCATATGAAATACAGCACGAAAAGTAATGGAAATATTAGTGAAAGAACATATTTTTCTCGTATGCATTAAAAATATTTCAGTACATGGAAAACTAAAGCAGCAGAGGTGTGTGAGGCGGAAATAAGCAGTTCAAAGGAGAAATGGCGTTTACACTTATAAAAAACTCATGCTATCTTTACACATTAATCAGGGCACATGTAGCATATATTACCCAGTTTTGCTCCGAGTACATTTGAAATAAGATAAGATAAGATATGGAACTGAATTGTTGACATTAGAGTTTAATAAAAAGTTAAGTTCGAAATCGAGTAGCTGAGGAAAAAAAATTTAGTCCACATAAAACACAAAAATCTGACCAGCAGGAAATTATAATGTCCACTGTTAGTAAAGCCAATAGGTCTGTTGATGTAAAAAAAAATCCAAGAAAACGTGAAAAAGATAGGGAGGCAAAACACAATGTGGACGTCAATGGCTTGCATAAGAGTCATCCTACAATTGTGTAGGCGAAATAAGCAGCTACCGCTTCTAAAAGGAAGTCACTATTATGATCCGAAAACATGTCAGCCATCCAATTGAAAAGAGGAAAACAACATACATGGTCTTTAATTACCGGAGCCTCTAGTACCATCAGAGGACAACTCGGTGGGTTTTCAATGTAGCTGTTTGCCAAGAAATCTTGCGCCGCTGCGAATATATTCCAATGACCCAGAACTCCTTGTATCGCTGCAAAGGCCATAATTCTTCCGTTGGAACAAAGCTGTTGATGATCAATTAACGGATTCATGAGATGATTGTAATTCACTTCAGGAGGTACCAAGTTGCAGAGACATAAGTCCAGGGCCCACATGAAATCACAGCTCAGGCAATGAAATACAGGCTGCACACAGGTGAAATAGGAAAATCGAAATGATAATCGATATGAAGCACTCAAAGTCGAGAGTGGTAGGATGCCGTAGTAGTCAAGCATCCTCTGGCGAAATACTTCTAAGTGCTCTGGCTCGTTTGCGTAGAGAGGAGTAACATCCATTTTGTAATAAACAAAATAGGAACACAAAAGCAGCTGCCACTGGTAGAAGAACAGGAAGTCCTGAAAAATAGGTCGCCGACTATGGAGTGAAGAGTAGCAGAATGACTTCAAATAATTCCTGGCAGACAAGTCACTAAACCATTGCTTAGTTGTTATAAAAAAATAGGGCTGTCTTGAAGTGGAGGATGCGTTAAAAATTAAGGGAGTCACCTCAGCAAATTGTAAAGGAAGGTCACTATTTTATAAGGAATCCACTTCTCTGTGAATATTAGCTAAGTGAAAGATATATTTGCGAACAGATGGTACTGTAACTTGTTTTTGTGACAATAAGGCTGTTGTTCATGTCTTGTGATTCAAGGCCAGAATTCGCAGCCAGATGGAAACATCAAGGTTCCCATGCGTGGGTAGATAAACTACATTCTTATAGGGAAGAATATGCAGAGTGATTATTACCGCGTAAGCTTTGCCGTTTAAAAAGTCATAGTAATTTTCATTACATGAAAAAAAAAATAACCACTGTTGAAGAATAAAGAAAAAGTCGGCATTATAGCAGGCACAGGTGTATCTTTGAAAAGACATGCAACATTACAGCGCTTCTAGTTAAATAAGTCATGTGATTGAAAGTGCCTGCATGTGAACGACTAATTACATGTTTGAGTACAGTCATTTCAATAAAGATTTAGGGGCAGATTAACATGCTCCGTGCCGCAGGTTTGCTTCACTTGTCACATGTTAAAAGTGATGCTAAAGTGGCGTAAGGGGATTGTAAATCTGCCCGACATTTTCTCAAAGGCATTTGTAAGTGAAAGGGAGCGACTTAGTTTTATGACTGTAGGAGGTACTGAGCCGCTGGTATCTATTTATGAGAAGAAATATATAGAATTTAAAGACTGAAAAAACGGGAAAGGTAGACTAATTAATTTGTGCATTAGCCATGTTGCAGTTGTGGCTTCGGATACTAAAAAGGGAAAAGTGTTTATGTTTTGAATGTGGAACATTGAAAAAAACGTGTGTTATGGAAATCAATCTTGGTTTGAAAATGAAATGTAAAGGTTTAAAGCAGTGGTCTCCAAAGCGGTCCTGGAGGGCAAGATCCATGCCAGATTTTAAAAATTACTACATGTATTTCAATGGGGATATCCAAAAAATATGGCATGGATCTGGCCCTTCAGGACCGGTTTGGAATCTCCTGGTTTAAAGAGAGAGGAGAAAATTAAGATAGTTTCAAGGTTTTAAGTTGGCCGGGTCTGTTCGAGTTTCAGCACAGGCAGTTTCTTAAAGGTAGGCTTGCTGTGTTTTGGGCTGCAATTTTGAGGCCTGGCGAAGGCAGACTATTTAGTTGAGTTGTGCAGCTATTAATCTGTGTCAAAGGTATTAGTACTTAGTTGCTGTAGGTATGATGTTATGTGTTGTACCATACCTATATGTAAAAAATTAGAGGGCACAATTTACAGTGTGGTTTGTGGCCAAGAGCTGCAATGGTGGGTGAGAGTTCAGAGGGGAAAGTGTTGGGGCTAAAGGGAAAAAAAGAGTTGTGAGTTAAGATTATGCAGAAGTTCTAGTAACAGATACGTTCTTGCACTAAGTTAGTGGAGTCAGTATACATATATCTGTGTTGCTGTTTTCGTTTTCTCAACATACTGTTTTTGTGCTGTTTACTTTATATATTTTAGTGTGTCTGGCTCGCCCTCTGTATCTTTGTCTACTGTGCAGTTTTTCTCCATGTTGCCTATTCTTTGATTTTTACCGTTGCTGTCTCTCATACATTTTCTCTCTATGCAGTTGTTGTTCTCCATCACATGGGCCTTTCATTATGAAGGCCTTGCACCGCCGGTGCATCACTTTTAACATGGGAAAAAGTGATGTTTCTGTGGCGCAAGGCTTTCATAAATGAGACGCTTTGTGTCCTATCCTTTTTGTTTCTCTTGGTCTCTTTGTGTTGGTTGTGGTTTTCACTATATTTATTCATTTCTGTGATTGTTTTATTTTTGGCCTGAAAGCACTCTTACCTTCACTGTCCCTTGTGATATCTCTCTCCTTCTCGTGTTCTTTTTGTATGCTTCTCTGTGTCCTGTTCTCAGTCGTCTTCCTCCTAGATTGTCTGTATGGTGGTGTATATCTCTTTTCCTTTTATTCACTCTTCTTCTCTCCATCTTTCTCTCTCTTCTGTTTTGTTTGTCCATCTCTGTGTTCCTTATGCTCTCTCTAACCCTATTGTAGTGTTTGCCTGCTGTCCTCTCTGTCTCTGTACCACCTGTCTTTTGTCTTCTTTGTTCTCTGTCTGTTATTTCTACTTTGTGACTCCGTCTGTATGGTCATCTTTTTCTTTATTGTACCTTCCCTGTCAGTGGTGGTGTTATTTTACTACCAATCTGTTTGTGCTTTGAATGCTAGTCTGTCTCTTTATGTTCCTCTTCCTGCTACTGTCTCTCTCTTTCCTGTAGTCTGTATCTCTCCTGTCCTGTATCTATTTTTTACTCTATATTTGATATTTTATTTTATATTTAGTTATGTCATGTGTTAAATAAACAATTATTGAACTTAGTTAGGCATTAGGATATCTAATGGTAGAGAATCTTATGGAATTTATCTATTATGCTTGTTTTTTTGGTACAATGGCTCTATGTTGTGTAATAAATATGTATGTAATATGTTAATTACATTTCATTATTTCTCTTTCTTATAGTGTTTGGTGCTGAACAGCATAACCTGCCTTCCACTTCGCTGAATTTCAGAAATTCTATTCTTTTTTTCAGGTGAGTTGGTATTTTTGAAAGGCAATTTTTTTTGGTGCACATTAAAATAATAAAGAAGATTTTTTTAAATATTTGTAAACTTTCGGTTTGGACCATGATTTTATCTTCTATTTTTGCCATGTCTGTATCTGCTTGTACTAGATATGTATTTTGAGATATGTTTCCACTGACAGTTGAAATATCTTTTTATGGGCCTGGTGCATGTGTTCTTTTTGATGGAGTTCTGGTTTACGTATCATTTGAGTATAATTCTTTCCGGTTTCCATGAAATAATTCTTGCGAAGTGTTCATTATTTTTGAAATCATGCTGTATTATCTTTGGTAGTCTTTTTTCTTCATTTACAGAGGGGTATTATGATATGGCTCTTGGTGTGATGGGCATCTTTCCTGCATATCTCTGACTGTACTATCTATAGGCACTGTTTTACATATATTTGCAGAGCTTTATTATGATGTGGTTCTTCATGGTTAGCATGAAATTTTGTATATGCTATGAAATTCACATGCTGAGTATGCTGTTCAAACATAAAAGCAACTTGTCCCTGTGGGAAGTAGTAATCTGATAAGTGAATGTTATGGTTTGTACAATGTGAGCCTTCCCTTCAGAGTGTATATAGTTTGAATAGCACTTTGTAGTGGTGAACTCAGAAAATGGATCTCTAAAAATTAATTATAAAGTTTATCAATATTTCTGATATCTAGAAAATCTAAAAACAAATTTTACAGTAAAATGTCTTTTTACAGCAGTAATTATTTAATGCAAAAAAAAGGAACAGTGTTAATGTTTAGGGTTATACTGCCAATTTGTTTTCAAAACAAGAGGAAGGTGCTATCTTAATATATGTAGTTAATAAGTTAGAAATTATAAAAATTAGTAAAGGTACTTTTAAGTTATATATTTATGAAAAAGATATAATTTAGTCTTTATATTTTTTTAAAAGGAACAGAAGATCGAACAGTATATAGAGATGGAGAATTGTTCTCAAGAAAAAGAAATTCATTTTGAAATTATTAATGAACTGATGGACGAGTTATTAGAAGCAGTGTTTCAGGAGGAAATACAAAATGAAAATGATGATTTTATGGACATTTCCTTGGACTCTGCCTACTTAAAGATGGTGGAAAGGGATGAGGGATGTTTTGAAGAAGAGGACTATGAATTACAAGAAGTACCTGATGACGTTATGCTTGAAGTTCTTTTGAATTATGAACTTTTAAATGGATAAAATTATTTTTCATAGTAAAGCATTCTTGAAGACAGTTTTCTTGTCGTTCATCTGCTTTATGAGAGTGACAAGACATGTTCTCATGAAGTGTAAAAGAGATTATAGTAAAAAAGATTAAAGCACTAGGATGACCGATAGTTCTTGAAAAAAGTGTACTGTTTGTATGCTTTAAAAAATAGAATTAGAAAATACGTCTATAATGTTAACACAGCTATGGACTGTCATAAATTTAGAACCAACATTCACTACAGGATTTCCTACTCTGTTCAAAGACTGTTTCTTTGTCTTTATTCTACTTAGAAAATGAATCTGTGGTTTTAATTTGTATGTTATACGCTAGTAGCCAACTATAATATTTGTTATGTTTGTGTTTTACAGATTGTCATTTTCATCAGAAACGTAAATTAGTATGCCGACCAGAAGTGAAAAAAGAAAGCTATATAAACGGACATACAATTTGAGGAAGAAAGAAATTCAAGAATTATCAAAACAACAAAGGACGGATAAAAAGAAGAGTGCTCCTGGTAAGAAAACCAAAACTTTTTTAAGAAGATTATGTCAAAGGAAAAGTGTTATCGATAACGTTCAAAAGGAAAAAGAGTTATCAGTATCTGGAAGGAGAAATGGAAGAAAACATAAAAATGTTTCTGGAATGAGCAGAGAGGAAAATGTTTCTAGTAAAACTCGGACAAATCAGTTTACGGAAATCAGGAAGCGTATGTTTTATAACAGAGTAGTTTCGAATTTATTAAAAAAGGAGAAAGTTGGTAAAAGAAGATCTGCTTTTTATAAGAAGAAAGAATATATAGAGGGTGTTGTTCAGCGCGCGTTTGAGACAAAAAGAAAATTATTTATTTTAGTACTTAATAGAATTAATACACTAAATAAGGCAATCCGAGTATTAAAAGCTAAAAGTAAATGGAAGAGACACATAAATAGAAGTAATTTTTGTAAAGTGTTTTCTGGGAAGTGGATGCATACTTCAACTTCTGAGCCTTTTTTTAATGAAGAGAGTTACTTTCAAAGTAACGATTTGTTGCATGCAGTTGACACCAGTGGTCGAGCATATGAGGGGAAGGATGGTTGTGCAATTGAGAAAGAGAAAATTGTGGTTAGAAATGCAGAAGAGGTGATGGCTGGAGAAGTTTTAGAGGGACGTCCTAATGTTCCTGTTTACAGTTGGAATTGTAATAGCATTTGTAGTGTACGACAGGATTCAATTGATTTCTTTCGCAATTTCTTACGTAAGTACACTAAGGAAAGTCTTAAAAAAATATTGTAATGTTGCAAGAATTAGATCATTGCAGAGTGCGAGAAAAAATAAGTCTGCAAGGCCATTCTCTGGCTTGTCTTTCTAAAAAAATATGCCAGAGTGTGTTTCATCACTTTAGGATGTTAGCAGTACATCATACCAAAATGAGAAAATTAGTGGGAAAGTTGTATTATGCAAAAAGTCCAGCACTTAAACTTAAACAGTTAAATAGTGCTCTTTTGCATGGATGTGAATTAGATGTTAAGAAGATTTGTGGAGAAATTGAGGTAAGTTATTTTGGTCCAGAGGAGGATAATGCAGAAAATGATATAATTATAGAAGGAAATGTGTAAGAAAATGTTGGAAATTTTAATATTGAAAATTTTGAACAGGAAATAACAAAGTTTAAGGTCATTGCAGGTGAGAAACCAAATTTTCCTTGTGTGTGTTGTCGACGTATTCATTACAAAAGTCAAACTAGGTTAGTTGATTTATATTTAAAAAGTGAAGATGAAAGTAATAGTCAATGGAAAGATTTTGCAACTTATTTGTTGGTGGAAAACTATTTTGATTTGGGTTTTGAGCAACGTATTTGTAAATATTGTTATGATAAATTAAATGAAAATAGAATGCCTGCTAGAGCTGTCCATAATAATCTTGAGTTGATAAATATTCCATCGGAACTGATGGATTTAAATACTTATGAGACTATTCTGATTCAATGTGTACATCCTATTCAGGCTATTGTTCGTATGGAGCCTAAGACTGGCAAATTAAATCCTTCAGATATACAAAGAGGATTAAAGGGTAGAGTTGTATATTTGCCACTTGATTTAAAAAAAAATATGGAAACAATTGGTGTTGAAAATGTAGAAGAGGAACCTCTAGTTATTCTAGTTAATGGTGTCCCTACAAAGAGTAAGAAAATCTGGCAAGATTTAGTGGATGTTAGAAAAGTCAAAAAGGCAACGTTGTATTTAGTCCAAAATAATAAGTACTAAAAAGATGTATACGTAGAAGAAGAAGAAGTAAGTGAAGAAGAGGACAATGATTTGTCTATTGGACACATTGAAAAAGTTGACTTATCCAGAATTGAAGAAATTTATGAGCATTACAGTGTTCATCTACTGCATTCCAAAGAAACAATAGGGAATGCTATTGAATTATTTCAGATGAAAAAAGCAAAAGGAAATCCTATTAGTGTATGGGAAGAAAGTTTGGAAGGTCGTTGTTTCCCACAGTTACTCCCTACAGGTGAAGGTACACGATATGATGATCGACCTATGCAGATTCCTGCATCTGAGTACCGGACAACAAGATTATATGCAGAAGATCCGAGGTTTCGCCAATGCATTCCATATTTGTTTCATCTTCTGTTTGAGAGTGACTTATCTGGTCTGTCTTATGCAGTAAACCATATCTTAAAAAGTGGAGTTCATCTGCAAAATATTTCAGTAAAGGAATTTATGGATAAAGTGCAACAGAAAGATAGTGTTTTGGATTCACACCTAATTAATTTAATGGCTTGTCAGCGTGGTACTAATGAGTATTGGTACCGTCGTCATGGAGATTTGAAGTGCATGCTTAGAAACTTAGGAGCACCTACATGGTTTTTAACTCTAAGCTGTGCAGAGTATGCTTGGGAAGATTTACTTGAATTTCTTCGGGAGGCGAATGCAAACATTGAAAATATAAACTACAAGACACCTGGAGAACTGTGTTCGTTAGATCCGGTTAATGTTTGCAGATATTTTAATCATAGATTTGAAGCTATGATGTCTTTTATTACAAACAAGAAAAATCCGCCTCTTGGTGAAGTACTGGATTTCTTTTGGAGAAAAGAATATCAAGCAAGAGGTGCTCCTCATATTCATATGCTATTATGGATCAAGGATGCTCCTAAATTTGGAACAGACTCGGGTGAGACTGTACTGTCTTTTATTGAACAGTATGCCACTTGTGACATGCCTAATAGTACAACTGATAAGGACTTAAGAGGAAAAGTGTTACGCTTTCAAAGTCATCGTTGTGGAAAATATTGTCGGCGAAAATTCAAATCAAAGAGTAAATTCTACACCAAATGTCGTTTTGGATTTGCACGACCGGTACTTTCAAAAGGAAGAGTCAACAATTTGATGTCATCTTTGCGACATAACATCAGAAGAAGGTCACCTAAAAATACGTACAATTTAAGAAGAGGTGAAGAATCCAAATTTATAAATGACTATAACCCAGTCATTTTGTCCATGTGGAATGCTAACATGGACATACAATATGTTGCAGACAACTTTATTGCTGTGGCTCGATATGTAACATCTTACATCACGAAATCTGAAAAGACGGAACTGAAGGAGATGTGGGAAGACATTTCTCATGAAAAGAGCCTAAGGAAGAAATTTTATACGTACAGTTTGAAGATGTTGTCTCATCGAGTAATTGTAGCATATGAATGTTGTGATCGGTTATGATCATCAAGTATTTGTGCAAAATCAAGGACTATTCTCTGGGTGAGTTTGGGTCTTGCAGAAACACGAAACCGTGTTCTGAAACCTGTGCAAGAAATTGAATATTTAGCCCAGAAAGAACCAAACAGTATGGAAAGGGGAGACCACTCGGTCCCCCCGAATGTATGGATGGGTGCCCTGATCCCCCGGGAAACCATTGTGGGCGGGGGGCGTGTCCCGGCTGATATGCCCGAAGCGGCGTAGCCGGAGCACGCCCCTCCCACCCTAAAGAGGTTGGCCTAGACACCCGCCCGGAAGTCCGTGCATGGATGGGCGTACTTGAGGCGGGCCCCGCCCTCCCGCAGATGGATAAATAGCGCGGGAATCCAACGAAGCTTCCTCTTGTTCCTGTGCTCTGAAGGCTGCACCACTCGTCGCTCGTGAGCCCTCTGGGGAACAAGCTGCACTTTTTTGAGAACTTGTAATCTTTGTCTTTCTCTTTCAGTATCAGGCGTGAGGAAGATCGAGTCGCCTTTGCGAGTCAAGTCGGACGGAGTGATCGAAGTCATGCCTGGCAAGAAATCTGGAAAGAGCTCCGAGATGGAAAGAATGCTGCACACGTTGGTGAACCAAGTGGCGGTGATGACCCGAAAGTTGGGGAAAGTTGATCAGCTCGGTCGTGGCCTAGCGGCCATCAGGAAACAGGTGGGGGCCCAGAATGCCCCCTCGGGCGGCCTAAAAGGGTCATAGGACCGGCTTTGCCGAACATCACCCCGGGGGATAAGGGTAAGAAACGGAAGGGGAGGGCAGGTCCCAGTGAGGCCCCAGTCCCAGTAGTAACTCCACCGAGTCCCGGCGCGGACATTCCCGTCGCTCTGGCGGCCAGCCCGGTACCAGGACCGGATGGGGGATTGCCAATTCCCGTGGTGATCACGCCACTGGGGGATGACCAGATGCCCCCAGAATTAGCACTTCAGTTAGCAGCGGTATTACCCTGGCTAAAGAAGGGAGCAGGGGGATCAGCGGCTGCGGGAGACCCGGCCGAAGAAGCCAGACTAATTGTTGAGCAGTTGCGGCAGTCAAGGGATGCCGGGACAGCGAATGTACCTTCTATTTCCCACAGATGGCGACGGGGGTCACGGCTGACGGTCGGGAGAAGACAACGGACACAGCTGGGATTTCGGCTGAAGCCGGTAAGAGAGCGTTGCCATTGGTGGGGGAGGGCCCGGTACCCTCAAGGCGGGAAAGTTTATCGCAACATATTCCCATGGTTACAAAAGAAATGGTGTGGGGAGACAAGTATATTAACATGTTTTCACTTTTGACTGACCATCGTGAGTTAGAATATGCAAAGACCCAGAAAGATCTATGGCACCCCAGTGTATGGCGGGCCAAGATGGCAGAATTCAGGGTCGATGAGACCCTGGTGAACTGGGTCAGGGCCTTTTCTATCTTCACGGCAATTATTGGAGAGCGTAAACCAGAAGTGTTGACCGACCTGGCATGTTATCAGAAAAGGGATCCTGAATTTCCATGCGGTGTATGGGGGAAATGAATGGAAGGGTTATGATGTTGCCTTTAGAAAAGCAAAGGAGTTTAATCAGGCCTTGACATGGGATTGTTTGGATACAGTGTCATGGCATGCTCAGCTCTTGCCGGGACCGGCGGGTACTTCGGTACCAAGCACAAGTGGCTCTGGGGGATTCCATCAGAAGCCGTCACAGCCCTTTCGGGCGAGCGCCGGGGGGGATTCCCAGCCCAGGTCTGGCGGGAATGGAGGCAAGCGAGGGGTTTGTTGGGATTTAACAAAGGAACCTGTAACAGGCCTCAGGGAATGTGTAGGTTCCGGCACGCATGTTCGGGCTGTGGGAATTCCTCACACCCGGAAACCAGTTGCCGATCTAAAGCCAATGGCGTGGGAGGAAAGGGGGGATCCAAGCAGGATTGATGCGGTGCCTCGGAAGCAAACATCTTCGCCCGTAGATATCTTGGCTTTGACCCCTTGGCTGAACCGATACCCTGATCATGCGTCCGCCGGGACTTTGAGGGATGGCTTTTTATATGGCTTCAGGATCCCGGCGGGCAATTTTTGGGGGAGCCCTTCCTGTAAGAACCAGCTGTCTATTCAACACAACCCTGCGGTGGCCGCCAAAAAGATAGCGAAAGAAGTTAGCTTGGGGCGAGTGGCTGGTCCATTTGGCGGCCCACCAGTTGCGGAATTTGTGTGTTCCCCTTTAGAAGTGGTTCCGAAGAAAGACCCGGGGGAGTATAGACTCATCCACAATCTATCGGCCCCTAGGGGGGCCTCAGTAAATGAAGCTATTGACAACGAGGTATGTTCAGTGAGGTATGCATCGTTCGATGACGCAGTCGTACTGTTGAATCGCCTGGGCCCCGGTGCATTGTTAGCTAAATCAGACATTCAATCTGCATTCAGGTTACTCCCGGTATACCCTCAAGACCAGCGCCTGCTGGGATTCACGTTTCAGGGGAAATTCTACATGGATAAATGCATGCCCATGGGTTGTTCGATTTCATGTGCCTATTTTGAAATGTTTAGCTCCTTTTTGGAATGGGTGTTCACCGAGGCCACAGGGCATAGACAGGTGATGCACTATTTGGATGATTTCCTCTTTCTGGGCCCAGCGGGCACTCAGGACTGTGCGCAGGCGTTGCAGGACTTCTGCATGCTCATGCGGGGTTTTGGGGTCCCATTGGCGCCAGGTAAGACGGTGGGGCCATCTACCTCACTCGAGTTTCTGGGTATTAAACTAGACTCGGAGGAGGGTGTTTCCGTCTGCCGGTTGAGAAGGTGGCCAAGTTTAGGGCTTCTTTGGTACAATGTCTCCGAAAAGAAAAGGTGACCCTACACCAGTTGCAACAGACAGTGGGTCAGCTTAACTTTGCCTTAAGAGGGATGCCGATGGCTCGCCCTTTCTCTCGTTCCATAGCACAGGCTATGGTGGGCCTTAAAGAAGGACACCACCGCACTAGACTGTCGGCAGAGGTTCGCCAGGACATGCTCATTTGGTTGGCATTTCTGGCGGATTTCAACGGTCAAGTGGTGTGGAACAAACCCCCAGCCTCGTCGGGCGAACTAGGATTGTGGACCGACTCGGCGGGGAGCGCGGGATTTGGTGCAATCTTTGGAAACCGGTGGTCGGCACAAACATGGCCGGCGTGGTGCCACACGAGCGGCCTAACAGGTAACATTGGATTCTTGGAGCTATTCCCCATTTGGGTGGCTCTGATGGCATGGCCAGAAGACTTTAAGGACCGCTCAGTGGTGTTTTGGTCACATAACATGACAGTGGTCGAGTGCATTAATCACCAGGCTGCACGCTGCAAATGGATCTTAAGACTGTTGAAAGAGATTGTATTGCGATGCATGAGATTGAATGTACAATTCAGGGCAAGGCATGTGCCGGGTGTACTGAATAATGCAGCTGATGCACTCTCTCGTTCAAACATGCAGGCTTTCAGGGGTTATCTACCCACAGCGGAACTAGTGGCGGCACCTTTCCCCGAAGCACTATGGCAGATCGGTGCCCCGGACTGCAAGACCTCGTGGCAGCCAGTTTAGCGCCCAGGACGAGGAAAGCCTATGAAGGAGCGTTCCGTTCATACTGCGCCTTTTTAGGGCCGATAGGGGAGCATATATGGGGGAGGGAAGAGTCCTTGCTCCAATTTCTGGTGGCACTTCATAAGGAAGGCCGGTCGGCGGCGACCGCTAACAAGTATAGGGTTGCCATATCATTTATGGCACAGCTCCACGGGATACGGGACCCGACGAACTCCTTCTTAGTCAGGAAGGCTCTCCGCGGCTGGCAGAGCCTGGAGGGTCGCAGACAGGATAACAGGCACCCGATTGGGTTGGACAGATTGTGGAGAAGTGTGGCTCAGGGGTTAGAGGCGGCAGACCTGGAGCTTGAGTTCGGTCCGGGACCAGGGTTCAATTCCCCGCCTCGGCGGGTCTTGGGCTCAAAAATTCCGCGGACTCGTTAATTCTCGCTCCGGTGCCTTCTCAGCTCACGGGTTCACACTCTGCGACTCTGGGCAATAGCTTGCTTAATCTCCACAACGGCCCCTCGCGGTGGGATGCCTGGCTTTCACCTTGTGGATACCCTGCCAGGGCTATCTCACAGGGGAATACCAGGACGGGTTCCCTAAGCAAGCGCCGAGATGCCCCAGGGTAAGTCGTGCGCTATATAAGACTTCATACTTTACTACTTTACTTTACATTACTAGCGAAACTGGATGAGACATGCTCCTCGCCCAGTGAAGTAATACTGTTCCGAGCAGCTTTCGCATTGGCATTCTATGGGGCCATGCAGGTAAGTGAACTAGTGGCAAGGAATAAGAAGGATGTGGAGGGAGGTCTACGCAGGGATCACGTCCAAGTAAGGGGCGATTCCCTACAGATCTCGATAGCCTGGTCAAAAACAGACCAGGAGGTGTTGGGGAGTAGTGTGGTGTTGCAGGGCGCTCGGGGGAACCCCGGTTGTCCAGTACGGCATGTGGAGGCCTACATGAAACAGAGGTTGACAACATGGGGGGGGGGCCCTGCTTAGTCACGAGGACAGCAACCCGTTGACAAGATTTCAATTTCGGAGGGTGCTGGCAATTACGATTGCAGCGGCGGGCTTGAACCCATGTGATTTTGGGACCCACTCATTCAGAATAGGGGCCGCTACAGAGGCTATGGCTAGGGGTCTGCAGACAGAGGAGGTGAAACAGTTAGGCCGTTGGTCCTCGAATTGTTTCAAGTGGTATGTGCGCCTGCACATGTTGTAAAAGACTGATGAAATGCACTCACGCTTGTTGTCTTTTGTTTGGATTACAGTTTTGCAAGCCTGTAACGCGGGCGGAAATTGGGATCGGCCCAACACCAGCTGACCAGCGGGAAGGTATCACCGAATGGAGATCAAGTGGTCTGGGTCGTGGGCCACTCATACGTGAGGCGTGCCGGGGGCATATTCAAGGCGGGTGACGCGATCCACGCATCTGAGGAATATAGGTTCAGAGTGACCTTCCATGGGAAGGGAGGCCTCTGTATTGACCAATTGCAAAATTTTGTGGAGGAACTCTTAGGGCGGCACAGGTCACCGCCATCTGTAATCATAGTGCATGTGGGAGGCAATGACTTGGTGAGACTGGGAAGACGGGTGTTAGTTGAGCACATATTGTCTGCAGTCAGCTGGTTGGCCAAGAGGCTCCCTGGGTGTACGATCGCCTGGTCCCACATGATTCCCAGAAGAATATGGCGGGGGGGGTTTGTCTATGTCAGCGTTGAACCACTCGGTAAAGAGGGTCAACAACAAGATTGAGAAACTGTTTCGCTCCGCTCATCTCCAAAGCATTCCCCATGGGTGTATTAGGGGGGATCACTATTATTTGAATGATGGGGTGCATCTGTCCAGGGCGGGGAATGACTTACTCATAGGAGACTTCGTAGCATGGCTAGTGGGTTTGAGGAGACATGACCTTTAGGAGGTGTGGGGGGGCTGGATAGTCGGTCAACTCCTAGGCCTGTGGCGGTAAGGTCATGATCGGTGAGCAGTGATTTCAAGGTCCCTAGGGGGGCGCCACCCATTATGGATGGGAGCGCCCGGGGGGAGGCGGCCATTGGCCCCTCCCATGGGGGGGCGGCACCCACTACGGATGGGTCGCCCAGGGGGAGACGGCCATAGGCCCCTCCCAGGGGGAGATGGCTATATGCCCCTCCCACGAATTTCCCGGGGGCCGGATATCCGCTCCGGCGGAAGAGAGTGTGGGGAAGGGGGGGAGTCCACGCTGTCCTTCTTAAGGATACCTCGCACGGGAACTCGGACGACCTTAAGATGGCGTCTAGTGAAAGGGGGCCCCCACGACAAGGGAAGTTACAGTTGGCTGCGAGGGTAAAGTCCTCTGCGCATGCGCCACTCACACCGTGAGGGCGGGAAGTTGGTAATAGGGATCTGACACCGGTTAAGACCTTGCCGTAGGCCCTTAATGCTAGGTAGTACAAATTCAAAAATGTTATGCATTTTCAGGATGCTAGACTCGGCTAGGAAACCTTTGTATTAGAGATTTGTTAAGGTTAGCCTAAAAACTTGTCTTCATCAAAATGTAATTGAAGTAGAATTTGTACATGATTCATGAAACGTTTAATTTAAAGTTTTAAATTTTGTTTCATATTTTAATAAATACGGACGGGGGGGTCGTGAGGCCCCCCGCCTTCCAAAAGTTGAAACCTGTGTCTGTCTCCTCCCATGGGGAATTGGTGTTCCCGGCCCATACAGACATTCTGAAAACAAATATGTTGGATACATACTATCCAAATAGAAGTACTCTGCTTGAAAACATTTGTCTGTACGAAATACTTCAAAACTACACTTTTAAAAGGAATATTACAGAGAATATTGATAAAGGTGTACACGCTGTAATTGGACATGAAGGATGTCTGGTGAAACAAAGAAAAGGACACTTGATTAATCATCGAAAACTGAGTTGCGATACACCTGACAAAAGATAATTTTACTATTTTGCTCTTTTGCAACTCTTTAAACCATGGCGTACAGAAGAGCAACTACTTGGTGACTTTGATAGTTATGAAGATTCATTCAACGCATCTAAAAGTAGTATTGAATGTCCTGTTTTTAGTAATTATCTCCAAATGTTGAATGATGAAATAGAGCAAGAAGCAACAATTGCAGCGGAGATTGCTAGAGATAGTTCACAAGGTAGTCAAAGTTCGGCTTCATTAAGTCAAGATCCACTGGGACAACCAATTATCCAAAATGAAGCAACCACTGCCATGGATGAGGTGGAAAAAGCAATGCAGCAAGGTCAAGAGGAAGTAATAAACTTAGAAGAATTAAAGAAGCAATTTAATCTTGAGCAAAGACAGATATATGATGAAGTGACAGAGCACATTGAGCATGGCTTTCGTCATGAGAAAAAAGATTGCTCATGTATGTCATTTGAACCTATTCCACTATATGTAAGTGGAGAAGCTGGAACTGGTAAAAGTTTCCTAATTAAAGGAATTACTACATATCTACAGCAAAGAACTCAGTCAACACTGTCGTGTGTTGTTACTGCTCCAACTGGATTGGCAGCACATAATATTAAAGGTATTACTTTACATCGTTTACTGATGCTGCCAGTTGAACATGAAAATAAATTACAATATCACAAGCTATCTGGAGAAGCTTGTTATGAAGTTTCTAGAGTCCTTAAAAAAATGAAACTTCTTATTATTGATGAGGTAAGCATGGTATCCAATTTAATGCTTGCTTTTGTGCATTTAAGAATGCAACAGATACTTAAGACAGAGTATGATGTGTTATTTGGAGGTAAACATGTCATAGTTTTTTGAGATCTACTGCAGCTAACTCATGTGAAAGGACAACCTGTATTTGAAACTGTTACGCATGAGGAGACCAGAAAGTGCCTGGGCAGTATTGGAAATGTTAATATATGGTCACATTTCAAATATAATGAACTGATTCAAAATATGCGACAGGCAAAGGATACAAAATATGGAAATATTCTTCAAGATATAAGGATTGGAAAACTAACTGAAGATGCGAAAGACACTCTACGAACACGGTTACTTTCCAAGCTGTTTCCTAATAAAGATAATGTACCTGAGAAAATATATAGTAAAGAGGTAGCAGATAAGTCAGTCATATGCTTGATGCCAACTCTCAAAGAATGTTCAGTTTTTAATGAGAAAATGTTGAATTTAGAAAATCAAGAAATTAAGAAACTGGAAGCTTAAGATAGAATAGAGCATGAAGGTAGTACTATTGTTTTGTCTGAAAAGTTGAAGTTAAAATTGGATTCTCTTCAGAAATCTATATCTAAAACTGATGGCTTAGAGAAAAATCTGTATGTATGTTTAAATTGTCGGATAATTTTACGGAGAAATTTACATGTAAAAAGAGGATTGGTAAATGGAGCAATGGGTAATGTTGTTGGTTTTGTCAATTACTCAAATAGAGATGAGATTGAATTTTTAAGAATAAAATTTGATGGAATTGAGGAAGTTCAACAAATTAGTCGCTGTTCAACTCGTTTTTTGCTTGTGAAAGACTTATATGTCCGTCGGAAGCAATTTCCAATTTGTTTGGCATATGCAGTGACTATTCACAAATCTCAAGGTTTAAGTGTAGATTGTGCTTTGGTAAATATTGGAAGCACTGTATTCAAAGAGGGTATGGCGTATGTTGCTTTATCTCGAGTTAGAACTTTATGTGGACTTTATCTAATTGATTTTGATGAGACAAAGATTAATGCAGATTTAAATTGTGTGAAGGAGTATAATAGGTTAAGAAGAGAATATGCTCTAAGTTTACCTCAATATCCTTTAATTGAAAGGCGTATGGTTGGTCAGAAAAGGAGAAATGAGGAAAAATGTACTGAAGTAGTCGAGAAACGAAGAAAAAAAGATGTAGCTGTCGTTGGTAGGCGTAAGACAAAGGTTAGTATTGAAGAGATTGTTGGATTTAAGTTTGAAAACAGGTCTGAAGTCAACTGCTATGCAAATGTAGTAGTTAATGTTGTTTTTTTTCTAAAAAATGTTAAGCAACAGATTGTACAAAATCGGGAGCAAACATTTTGTTGTTCATTAAATTCTGTATTTGAAAAATGTAGCAGTGGTGATAGTGAAGTAGCAAGTGTTTCAGAACTAAGGAATGTTTTAGACATATGTGCAGGACTAAATCAATTTTCTCAGAATATTCAGCAAGATTGTCAGGAATTTATTATGTATATGTTTACAGTTTTGGAAGATGAAGGTGTAGATATTGATAGTCTTTTTGGCCTTTCTTATAAATGGGAACATAAGTGTGATAATTGCTCATTTTCAAGTATTACTGATATACACAGTGAAAGATTTATATATTTAACATTACCAGACTGTAAAGAAGTGTCTTTTAATAAACTAGTTAAAGATGCGCATCAGAACATGGTCTGTTCTCAATGTAAGTCTGAAATGTTATCAACTTTATTTATCTACAGAAATGAACAATATGTAATTTTAATGTTTCAACGATGCAGAGCTGATGGGAGTAAATTGTCAACTTTAATTAAAAATGTTGTGGCTTCTCAAGTATCTATTTCTAGAAGAACGTTTGTAACTGTAGCCATTATTTTTCATGAAGGGCCTTCAACATCATCAGGACATTACACAGCTTATTTGAAGTGTGCAACAGGCTGGACGCTTTGCAATGATAGTCAATTGACTTTTAAGAAACGTTTGCCTTTTGACTTAACTAACACTTATCTGCTATTTTTCCAACCCAAATTTCAGTAAAATGACTTGGTGTAGGAAGATTAATACTGTAAAGATATCAAACTCTGTTGTTTAGAAATATCATGTGACTGAGGGTGTGCAAATCTAAAAATGAAATTTGTATTTGGCACAGTGATAGCATCAGGTACAAGTTTACTTAATGTTTGATGGTACAGAACATGTTACAATTTTTAACTGGAAAGATTCAGAAAAGAATAGATAAGACTAAGATTAAGAAATTTCAGAAAATAACTACTTAACTCATACTATTTGGCCACGCGGAAAAATATGAGACAAGAAAATGAGTACTTCAGATAATTATTTTAGAACATATATGGACACAAGTTTTTTGAGAGGTATTTAAAAGATAACGAGTTAACTTATACAATTTGGCCACGCGGAAAGGTGTGAGAGAAGAAAATGTGTACTTAAGATAGATTTTTAAAGAAGATACTTGCACGGGGCTTTGTTGAGATTTGGAAGTAGTGGTCTAATTCACTGAAGTTTCAAAACGTGAAAAGGAGTAAATCTAAACACATCCTGATTTTGTACATCTTCTAAGGGGGATTCAAGCACACAATTGTTAAAGTATAAAACCTTTTATGTTTTTGAAATAATACTGGGGTGTGTGCATCCGGTCACGCACGAAAGTTTAAAAAGACGTTCGGCTCCATTTACTGAAAAGTTTCATAACAATAAAAAAGAAGGCTAGGTACAGTCTCTTTGACGTACTATAACTTCTTTGAGGGGTCTATGAAGAAACTCAATGAGTTGGAATTGCAATGTTTTCTCGAAATATATAGGAGAGTGCGCGCACCCGATCGCGCACGACAGTATAGAAAGGCGATCTCCATTTACTGCCAAATTTCAATACGTTCAAAATAAGGCAAGGTGCAGAGGGTGTGCGCACCTGGTCGCGCACGAAAGTTTACAAAGGCGATCTCCATTTACTGACAAATTTCAATATGTTCAAAATAAGGCAAGGTGGAGACTTTCTAATCCACTAGCACTTTACAAGGAGTCTCTATACAACTCTGACAGTCAAGAAAACTGTTTCTTTCCGAAACAAATATTTGCAGAAATTCATTGACAAAACTATAGGTTGCATTCACGATATAGTTCAAAATTAGCATTTAAAAAACCTATGAAATTCACTGAAAAAACCATAGGTTTTAAACCTGTTATAGTTAGGAAGTAGCATTCAAAAAACCTATGAAATTCACTGAAAAAAACATAGGTTTGACACATGTTATAGTTAACTGGACATTTTACTCATATAAAACCAATGAAATTCCCCCGTTATAGTTACTTCAGCTAACTATAACTCGCGTGCCCGCAATGCACTGCTGATGATGTTACATATTACATGAGTAGATAGAGTATCCTGGGTGCAACGTCTTAGACCATAATCCCCACTTACTGACTATATAACTAGTAGGAAAGTGCACCTTAGTCCCTCTGTGGCGCCTTGGCACAAAAATGTTGGAGGACACTGCTTTAGGGAGACCTTGGGATCTTCCATAGACGCGTACTTTGACACTAACACAGCCACAGTGACCACAGTGTTGACTGAATGGAAAGCTTTGAAAGTAGTGACAAGAGGGCTCTGCATGGAGCAATCTGTGGGAGCACAGCTTGAGTTGCACCAGGAGGTTAAACAACTGGAAGACCAACTACATGGCTTGGATAATGCACAAGGGTAGGGCACAACACAACATCAACTCTTTAGAGATATATAACAGTTATACCACCAAGCTCTCGAAAAACTGAGGTGCTACTACTATAAAGGTTACCTTAGTAAAGTACAGGGGGAGGAAAATAGGCCAGGTCGGGTCTTAGCACGGTTGATCAAACCAGAAATCAGAGGCTCCCTGATCACCCTCATCTGTACTGAAATACACCAATCCATTCACGACCCAGAGGGCATCAATACCCTATTTCTTGAATACTACACAGCTCTGTATAGGGCAACCCCATGTGCCGCCGGGCGAACGGAGGACCTTTCTGTCTTTGGCACCACTTGGGCATTTGGACCAGCAGGAGATGGCGGGAAAGGGCAACCCCACAAAATATGGGCAGCCATAGAAAGTATGGCCACAGGCAAAACTCCGGGCAGTTTGCCAGCGAAATTTTATGCTTCGAAACTAGCCCCCCGCTTGGCGGGCGTATACACAGAATCATTGTATCTGGGTCGCCTCCTTGACTTTGTCATAGATGCACTGGTAATCCTTCTCCCTAAAACAAAACTGATGGGGCCACGGGTCCAGGCTTTTCACCCAGTCTCCATGCTTAATGCAAAATTCTTAGTAAGATACTGCTTGCACACATGTCCACACTGATACACACAGATCAAAATGGCCTAATTCCTACGAGAAATTTGCATTGACTTTACTCCGTATTGTGCGGCCCTCCTTGCAATTGACCTAAAAAAAGCTTTCGATGAGATTAGATGGTACTTTCATTTTGACACCATGCGGTGCGGTGCATGGATCTAGGTGACGAGAAAGGTAGTCTCCGCGCAATATTGTATCTTTCGTGGTAAGCGGCAGGGATTCACATTATCGCCCCTCCTATTTGATTTGGCAATAGAGCCACTGGCAGCATTGTTCTGTCAGGAAGGGGACAGACTGGGGTTGACAATTGGTGGCCATTTGCATATCATTTCCCTATACGTGGATGATCTCCTGATATATCTCAATCCTGCTGTGCATTACACCTCATCAGCCCTTGACCTACTAGACAAGTTTGAGCAAGTCTCCAGACTACGGGTTAACAAAGACAAGACCTACCAGTTCCCACTGATGCTGGACAGACCCCACCCAGTAGACCTTAACTGGGCCCCCCACACCTTTAAGTATCTGGGGATTCAAATGTTTCACTCCCTAGAAGATATGAGAGACGGACACCTTGGACGTGCCCTGTGATCCCTCAGAATCTGCATCCCTTTTTGGAGTACCCTACGCCTCCCGATCATGGCAAGAATCTCACTGTCAAAGATGGTTATCCTACTTTGTCTACTGTACTTCTTTGTTAGTTTGCCACTGGTGATGCTCCCTAGATGGTTTCGGCAGTTAGACTCTCTACTCAGAGATCTCATATGGGACAAAGGTTGCAGGAGGGTGTCCCTGACAACGTTGCAGCGCCCAGTAGAGAAGGGCGGACTCGGGGTGCCAAATTTCAAACACTACTTCCGTGCCTCACAAGTACAATGTTTGGCACAGTGGATAGAAGGTGTGGGCCCAGTAGGCACTAACCAGATGGACAAATGGGTACACCCCCCCCTACTATTAGCTAAAATGCTGGACCCGACCGTGGCGTTCCCCCACCAGCCCTGTTACAAACCACAGTGTTGCAGTGCTGGAGACACTGTGTAGCCATAAGGGCGAAGGCCCCCCGTATGCACCAGCCTTACCCCTGATAGGCCTACCACACAGTAATCTTAGGAAGATATTCACCCCCAAACAGCTGTCCTACTGGACTGCGGCGGGGTTGGAGGTGTTATCAACACTCACTATTGGCCCCACTGGGGGACTCGATGGAAAGTACTGGACTTTAACCAGGGTAGTTCCTTCTGTATGGAGCCCTGACACACACATTTAGAACACTGTGGGGCTGTGGGCGGGAGGAATACGAGACACACGGACTACTGCTCTCCACACTCACTCTGGGTGGGGCACGTCACCAAGTTAAATGGTTTTATAATGCATTGCAACAGTTATAATGCTTTCCCCTTTAAAAATTACGAGATAAATGGGTGTCGGCCCTGAATAGGGAAATGACAGGAAATGGAAAAAGATATTAGCATACCATAAAAAGGTCTCCCGAAACACTAGGCTCAAATACATTCATTTTAATTATACACACAGGAATTACATGACACCTCACAGGATTTGGATCACAGTAGGCACCCGATTTATAGATTTGGCTTTAATTTTGGCTAAAAGGAGAATAGCATTAGCATGGAAATTGATAAAAGGGCCTACCATAGCTGACTGGAAAAGAGATGTAACACACTGGGCAGGAGCAGAGTAAGGGGTCCTGATTTGGGAGGACACCCGAAGCCAAGATGACATCCCACAAAGGGACCGTGGAGAATTGAAAAATTGAAACACCCGGAGAGATACCAACATATAGAGGAGGAAGCTGGTCTAGCTCACACTCAAACTACACTATAGAACTGTAGGGCAGGAGCAAGAATTGCATGGAAACTGACCCTTCAAGCTGTATTGCCCCACACCATTCTACCCCAGTCTGACAGGGTTGTCACTCAAGCTGCTCTGATGGGTGGTTGTTCAGGTCCTGACGCTCTCAGTAGCGGTCGCTCCCCACGCTCCCTGCTCTCCTGTGGTATCGTTGGGTTGCACTCTTTGCTTTGCTCTGCGCATTTAATAACTGCTAGTTGCTGTATGTCATAGCACTGTACTTCATTAAGCATTGTCGATTAATTGAATTAATTATAGCGCTTTACCTCACTTAAGCACTGTTGATTTATTTGCGCAGTCCCAGTTTCTAGCGCTCGCTGTGTAGCTTTGACTGTAATTTGCATTGCTCGTTTTGTGCATTGATAGTAGTAGCGCTTACATCACAGATTGTTTAACCTCATCAATTACTCTTTGTGCCCCATCCTGTTTCTGGTTTCACTTTTGCTGCCATTTTGTTGTTGTTGTGCCACGGAGCCCGTCCTCTCCACCCGGCTCCCGCCTCCCAGCTGATCCTCCCTCGCCCCTCCCCCCTCCACTCTCCACTTATGACAGATGCATTTGCGCGCAGCGTTCACGCGCAGCGGACGTGCCCTTTGCGCGCCGAAGGTGCGCCAAAGGTAAGCCCGTCTACACCCGTCCGCGCCGGTATACACCTGTTACAACGCAACTTTTACAACTACCTACTATTACAACGCAACTTTTACAACGCATACCATTACAACGCATTGCGCTGGGGGGCGCTCTAGGATAGGGAATAAGTTTAATTTACTATCCAACACCTTCCCTAGTGTCCAAGGGGACTGGAGTTGGAATAGTAAATTATACTTACCACTATCCAGCACCTCTAAGCGCTATGCGTTGTAATGGTAGCGTTGTAATGGTATGCGTTGTAACATGGTACATCCGTCCGCGCCTGGACCGCGCCCAGCGCCAGACCCCCTGGTCCTCGCAAATCCCACTCCACCCGCATAACGTACGATGCTGCTTCCCTCTCGGCACTCAACCCCGGCCGCCTCCAAGACTGCTACCAAGCCGCCCCTGGACACACCCACGGACCCTTCACCTGCCACTCCTGCAAACTCGACTGCATCAAGACCCACACCAAATCCACAAACTCCAAACAGAGCTCCGACACTAACCACCTGAAGTGCATCCTGCTCAACACCCGCTCGGTCCACAAACACGCCACTGAACTTTGGAACCTTCTCGACACCTCATCACCGGACGTCGCCTTCCTTACAGAAACCTGGATGAATGCCTCATCAGCTCCCAACATCGCCATAGCCATCCCGGACGGCTACAAGATCATCCGAAAGGACCGCACCATCCAAACAGGAAGAGGCATCGCCATCGTACATAAGAATTCCATCCGCATCACGACCAGCTCAGACGATCACCTCGCAGCCACCGAACACCTTCACTTCCAGATCCACACCAACCCCAAAACCACACTCAGAGGAACCCTCATCTACAGACCGCCAGGACCCCGCTCTCAATTCAGCGAAGACATCACTGACTTCATCAGCCCAAACGCCCTCTCATCTGAGGACTACATTCTACTGGGAAACCTCTACTTCCACCTGGAAAAGAAAAATGACAGCAACACCACCACCCTCCTGGACAACTTGGCCAATCTCGGACTAATACAACTTGTTGATACCCCCACCCACTATGCCGGGCACACGCTCGACCCAATCTTCACCTCCAGCAAGCACATCTCCTTCAACCACACCACAGCTCTCCTTTGGACGGACCACAGCTGCGTTCACTTCAACTACAAAAAGACCACGACCTACAACCTCCCACAACCAATTCCACGAAGAAACCGGAACAAAATTACCACCGACCAGCTCCTCACTTCGCTCCACAAAAACCCTCCTGCCAAATCATCGGACCCAAACCAGGCTGCCACCAAGCTCACACAATGGATCACCCACAGCGCCGACAAACTAGCACCCTTGAAAAACCATCAAATAAGGCAAAGTAACAAAAAAGCTCCCTGGTTCAACGATGACCTTAAGACATCCAAGAAGTTCTGTCGTACCCTTGAGAAAGCCTGGAGAAAAAACCCAACCAATGACAACCTGACCACCTTCAAGAACGCCACCCGCAAACACCACCAACTGATCCGATCCACCAAGAAATCAGCATTCAAAGATCGACTTGACAACAACGCCCACAACAGCAAGGAACTATTCAACATCGTCAAAGAATTTAGCAACCCCACCACAGGTACCAACGAAATCACCCCATCCCAAGACCTCTGCGACTCCCTAGCCTCTTTCTTCCACAACAAAATTGCCGACATGCATAACAGCTTTGAAAACTAATCAGTAGACCAGTCCACTCTACCCACCCCTGAACCAAATCCCCCCTCTAACAACCTTTGCACCTGGAACCCAATCACCACTGAAGACACCATCCGCCTGATGAACACCATCCACTCAGGATCGCCTACCGACCCATGTCCCCACCACATTTTCAACAAAGCAAACTCTATCATCGCACCCCATCTCCGAGACTTCATCAACTGCTCCCTCAACTCTGCTACCTTCCCGGAAAGCTGGAAACTCAGCGCCCTTCTGAAGAAAACCACAGCAGACCCCACTGAACTTAAGAACTACCGTCCCATCTCGCTCCTCCCATTCCCTGCCAAAGTCATCGAGAAAGCCGTCAACAATCAGCTAGCCGCCTTCCTCGAATCCAACAAATCCCTCGACCCCTCACAGTCCGGCTTCTGAGCCAAACACAGCACCGAAACCGCACTCATCGAAGCAACAGACGACATTCGAACACTTCTGGACAATGGGGAAACAGTTGCCCTCATCCTACTTGACCTCTCCACAGCCTTCGACACAGTCTGTCATAGCACCCTCATACAACGCCTCAGCAACGTCGGAATACAAGGAAAAGCATTGGACTGGATCATCTCGTTCCTCGCCGGAAGAACACAGAGAGTCCTCCTCCCCCCTTTCAGATCAGAATCCACCGAAGTCATCTGCGGCGTACCTCAAGGATCATCACTCAGCCCCACCCTCTTCAACGTATCCATGAGTCCCCTCGAATCCATCGCGCGCCAACACAACCTCAACATCATCTCCTACGCCGCCGACACCCGGCTGATCCTCTCCCTCACCAAAGACCCAAACACTGCCAAAACCAACTTACACGAAGGAATGAAAGATGTTGCCGAGTGGATGAAGGACAGCTGTCTAAAACTGAACTCGGACAAAACGGAAGTCCTAATCTTAGGCTCATCCCCCTCTGCTTGGGACGACTCATGGTGGCCACCGGCCCTGGGAAACGCACCCAAACCAACGGAGCACGCACGTAACCTGGGCTTCATCCTGGACTCCTCCCTCTCGATGACCAGGCAAGTCAATGCCGTTTCCTCATCATGCTTCAACATCCTTCGCATGCTCAAAAAAATATTCCGCTGGATACCCACCAAAACAAGAAAAACGGTCACCCACGCACTAGTCACAAGCCGACTGGATTACGGCAACACCCTTTACGCCGGAACCACAGCCAAACTACAGAAAAAACTCCAACGCATCCAAAACGCCTCAGCCAGACTCATACTAGACATCCCCCGCCAGGCTCACATTTCCGGTCACCTGAAAGACCTCCACTGGCTCCCCGTCAAAAAGAGGATAACGTTCCGACTCCTCACCCACGCACACAAATCCCTCTACGGCCTAGGACCCGAATGCCTAAACACGCGCCTGTCCTTTTACAACCCCACCCGCCAACTTTGTTCGTCCAATCAGGCCCTCAGTGCTATTCCGCGCATCAACAGATCCACCATGGGGGGAAGATCCTTCTCCTACTTAGCGGCCAAAACCTGGAATTCTCTCCCCACCCACACACCACCCAACATAGTTACCTTGTTTACTGTTACTTTAACCTTTATTTTGTTGTTGTTGCTCTTATTCTTCTCCTATGGCATTGTCCCCCTGTATCCAAATGTGGGACGCAGTAGCACTGAAGATTAGGCCCCCTCTTTGACTCAATACTCCTAGTTGGTTTTACTTGTAGGCCTCCTTTTATTGAACAACCCGATGGTTCAAACACACAGATCTGTAACTTGAAAGTTACTTGATGTTATATCTCTTTTTTTGACAAATAGATAAGTAGCAGATAACTGTTTACAAGTGTCTTACATGCCATAAATGTACTGTTAAAAATATTGACTGTATACTCAAAAGTCAATAAAAATATGTTTTTTTAAAAAACATTAGGGAAATCATTGTACTCAGCAGGGGTACAATTTACTATATCCACTCCAGTCTGTGCAAAAGTATGGAAAGCGTTGGATTGCAGAGAGCTAAAAATTACTATTCCAACTCCAGTTTGTGCAACAGTAGGAAAAGGACTGGACTAAGGAGGGATAAAATGTACTATTCCCATTCCAGTCAGTGCAACAGTAGGGAAAGCTTTGAATTTAGGAAGGGTAAAAATTACTATTCCCACTCCAGTTGGTGCAACAGTAGGAACAGGGTTGGATTGTGGAGGACTAAAATTAACTATTCTCACTCCATTCAGTGCAACAGTAGGGAAAGCCCTGGGCTGAGGAGGGGTAAAACTTACTATTCCCACTCCAGTCGGTGCAACAGTAGGAAAAGGGTTGGACTCAGAAGGGGTATTGAGTACTATTCCTACTCCAGTCAGTGCAACATTAGGGAAAGCGTTGGACTCAGGAGGGGTAAAATTTACTAGTCCCATTCTGGTCTGTGCAAAATTAGAGAGAGAGTAGTTCACTTTAAATAAATAACATATTTTAACAACTCTATTAAATAACAAAAAATATAACTATTTAAATGTCAAAATTATATGTCTTAATTGTAACAACAATGAAACAAATTACATATTTATTACAATGTTTAATAATTATTATAAAACTCAACAATCAACACCTAAATTATATCTTACAAATTATAATAATTACACAAATTACATATTTAATAATCAGTTAAGCAATCAATAATAATTAACCAATACATTAACTATATTTAATTGACTTCCCACCTTTCACCCCTCCAACCTGCATCTTATATATATAACTTGAAAAATATCTTAATTACACAATGTATATAATTAATAATTAATTAAACAATTATTAATAATGAACTGTTAAATAATTAATGATATTTAATTAACTTCCCGCCCTTTACCCCTACAAACCCAAAAGCAGCACCTGATATATTACTTTAAAAATATCTTAATTGCACAATTCACATAATTAATTATTCATTAAACTATTATTATTAGTTAACATTATTTATTAATTATTATAATGAATCACCTTTCTACTCTTTACACCTACAAATTCCACAACAAAAATATACATAAAAATGTTATTAATTACACAATTTACATAATTATCAATGAAATAATTAATAATAATTAACAAATAATTATCAATTATTTATAATTACTTTACTTCCCAGCATGTACTGCTACAAACCCCACAACCCACTAAAACACTGAATATTCCAATATACACTTAAATTAAATGTAAAAAAATTAACAATTTACTAAATGTATTAAAAAACATGAACAATAATTATACAAACAATTGATAACATATACAATTAAAATATATAATAAAATGCATAAAAATAATTTTAAAATTATATTATAAACAATGTTTTTGTAACTGATATTAACAACATGGATATTTTTAACATCGATATTAGCATAACAATATTACCAACATAGATATTTTTGACCGATATTACTTACCTTAGTCAATATTCTTGTCAACAATTTTATTAATGCATCACGATATTTGTGGATCACGATATAAAAAACTCAATATTTCTGCATCTTGATATTTTTTACTCTATATTTTGTCCAAATACCGGGAGTAACTGGGTGATGCAGAGAACGGTAAATCTGTCCAATGACAATGGAGAAGAGCCCAATTTATCAGAAACCCATTTAGCTTAATTCACTCCTTCCCAGAAAAATAATTGATGAGAAACTCCAATTCCGACATAAACATCTGGGAAATAATATCCTTATTACAGAATAGTGACAACACACTGCTGTTCAATGACACCAAACCCAAAACAAAACCCCAAAAAACAAGAGTGATCATGTTTTTTCCAAGTTAACCTTATGTAGTATGTAGAATATTTATTTGGGCTTCTTACACAAATAGAAGAACATTACTAGATAAACCTTAGTGAAAGTCTACACACGGTTTCTTACTGAGTAAGCATTATTATGGGATAATTGCATTACAATCTTCTAAAACCTATATAAGTGCGACTTAGACCCACATATCAGGAAATAAACATGCCCCTTTTCATTAGGCAAGTGTCCTAAAGCAAATAACCATGCAAATGTCCTGGGGGATTCTTACAGATTTATGGTTTTCCCATAGATATCCTATGAGATGAATCTGTATGGGAAATGTTTTTGGTACTGTCAAGGGTGACCATTGTATAAATGACACTTGTAATACTATAATATTGTTAGTGTGCTAAACAGTTTTAAATCAGGGAAAGTGTGGAAACCAAGGTATGTTTCCAATGCCGGGTGAGAAGGCAGGACATTAGGCCAGATTTACTAAGATTTCGCTTGGTGTCAAATTTACCAATACATCCTTGTGTGAACAAGAAGCAACATAGTGCTATATCCACTAAGACTGGCCTGCTGCTGTTGTCTTTCCTTGTGCTGATGCATAAACAGGCTGCTTGTGTGAGGGACGGCTTCGCAACATGGTGCAGAGGTGAGTGGGCATTGCCCAGTAGCAGCTGGTGTGGGGTCGGAGTGGCGGGCGGAGGCATGATGGGGAGGTGGGGAGGGGGAACATACAACACACATAAATAAAAAAATGCAAAGAACTTACCTGCCTCCCAACGCTCATTTCCATGTTCTCACTGACACAGGCTCTGGATGCGGTCTCCTTCCTCCTGGCTCTCCTCGGCTGGTTCGGTCGGAAAGGAAAAGACTAACACCCTAGGACAACGCAAATCCAGCTAATCCATGATTGGCTGGAGCAGGCTAACCCAGTGCTCATTTTGAGGCTGGGGGCCTGCGGCTGCAATCTCTCGGCTATTTCCCAGCCTTGGGATTGCAGGCTCTGAAGTGCGCAGGGTCAGAGTGGTCGGCTGTAGGCAGACGGCCAATCTGACCTGCACACTGGCAGGCGGCTGCATTACTAGTGCAATCGCATTGATCAGCCCCGCCCCGCCATTGTGCTGTAACAGTGTGAGCCTCGAACACGTTAATACAATGGTATTTATTACCATTTTATTGATGTGTGCGCCTGCTGTGCTGGCAGCAGGCGGGGCGACGCTCCTCCGCCATAATGGAGGAGCTGCCGCTTGCACTGTCTAACATAGAATTTCTACTGGAAGCATACTTTTCCTCACAATTTCTGGAATCTAAAGAACAATGGAAGAGTTAGTGCTTAGGATATGTGCACAAAGGCAGTGTGCTGATTTCTAGAGCAAATCACTGCAATCCCCTGTGTTTGTGCCTGCTATCACCAGACATTAGTTTTTGATACCTAGTTTGGTCTGACTGTGTTAATCGACTGCTTTGCATCCAACTCTGTGGCCCAGATACTCAAAAGAATCACGGAACACAGTGCAGCAGCCAAAAATGCTGTGCTGCGTGACAGGGAGGGAGCAGGAGAGCACCATATTTACAGAGATATGGCTCTCTTCTGCCCTGATTTCATCTGCCGTGCGCCAGGCACACGCCTTAGTGCCATAGTGCTAGAATGCGTGCCTGAGTCTACCCTAGGTTATGTGCAGGCAGAGTACCCTTCCTGCACGAAATGCTGTGGCTGGGCAAGTTTAAAACCTTTTCCGACTTTGTATGTGTGCTGTACAGTACCCGCATACATGCTAAGTCAGAAAAGCAAGGAGAAATTAAAACGTTTCTCCTTTGAATGCCTGCTTTTCAGCGCCATTCATTTTTGGTGCAAAACCCTGTTTACTGATGCTAGTAGATAGGGTTTAGCGTCAAAAAGCATAGGTGGTTTCATAGGAATCCAATTGTATCACTCATGGAACGCTCCCTTAATGCAAAGTAATGCAAAGCAGCGTTTCGTGCTGCTTTGCCTTACTTTTCCATTCAAACCAATGCAAATTCCTATTGGCTTTGGTTTGTTATTCCCCAATAGGGTTCTGCGTTGGTTTAGCGTTAAAAAAGTAACATTAATCTGACACTAAACCTTTATGAATCTTAGCCTATGGGTGTTTGCCTTGATACACCCCTTGTATCGCCACTCATGGTGCTAAGAAAAGCAAAGAAGAGCAAAGCGTTTTTATGATGTGCGAATGCACCATTCCAGCACAAACCTCCCTGTGCACTGGATAGTAAATAAACTTGCAAGCACCGTTTTGCATTGCTTTGTATTTTTGGCCCAATGTGTACTATAAGAAATTAAGTGATAGTGGTGTGCACTTCAAAATTCTGGCATCTTATAGAGGAACTCGTCCTGCAGCATCGCGGCTCAACAGTCACAGAACTCGCTGGTCGCTTGCAGTGACCTGACTGTGTGAAGCAAAAGGGGGGATTTTTCAATTTATTGGCAGCTATGTGATGCCTACTGCTAAGAATACAGCTAGAACGCAGGGAAAACCATTACACAAACACAATCTGTCTAGTTGGAATGTATTGTTACATCACAAGTTCCTGGGAATGCTCCCTATTTAATGTGAATGTTAAGTTTTTCACAGGAAAAATAAAAAGTGATTTAGCGCACTTCATCTTTACTAAGAAATGCATTCATGTTATTATAACCTAATCTCAATTGGTGCTTGTCTTTCTCAATCTTGGAAGGATGAAATCTGTCAGAACTTGGGCTCTGGCTGCCTGACCTTCAGCTTGCACAGATGTTATCTTGCCACCAAGAGCCAGCAGTGCTTTCTTTGTGGCAAGGGTAGCCTGAGCTGGGTCTCTGAACCAGCAATGAGGGCACTAAGGTGAGGTCAAAGGTGAAGCGGGCGTTTAAATCAATACATTTACAAGGCATATTGTTTTGGCTTAGAGCAGTCTGAACTTTCTTTAACCCAAGAGTACTGATTAAACCAGAATGTGCTAGCAAAACAGTCTCACTTCCATGTATTTCAGAGCAAAGAGGGAAGGTCTGCTGACTGGAAAATTAAACACTCGATAAAGCAAGAATTTTGTTTTTGTTCTAAAAATGAATGTTTATTTTAATGGTTGAGGCTATGTTCTTATTAATGATATGTGGCATGCTCACATTTTTTTCAAATGTATTGCAGAATTATTTCTCACGCCTCTTTAGACTTTGGCAAGGGAGCCGGATCAGTTCTTGTTTAGACAGATTTCTGATGGTTGAGTACATGGAAGCATTACCAAAATAACAAAGTCCAAATGCCTCAGAGAAGGTCTCTCCCTTTCAATACCCGTCTAAATTATTAAAGGCATTAAAGGGGATTAGACTTTCTGCCAAGGTGGCGGATGGTTTAGAGTCAACGCAATGTCTTCACGTTATTTCATCAGTTCAAAATAAGCTACAAAAAATGTTGTGGCTGTTTTAAGGCGTCTTTGCACAGTTACATCCACCATCAACAACGCCGCCGCGTCACTCACAGGCTCGTGCTTTGTGTTTAAATGTTCATGGCATCATCAGGTCTCTGAGAGTGCTGTTCCCAGGTGTTTATTTGAACCTTGGATTACTGGGGGGGAAACGATCACGTTAGTAGTTAAAATGCTCATTTTGTAGTCACCTTGTGAGTGACGTTTCAATATTCGAAAGGAATCCTTTAAAAGATTAAGCATGAATTCAGGTGCACAGGGCATTGCTTAATTTGTGCCATAGCTCTGACCAGGAGGCTACTGCAGCTTGCACCACTCATCACCCCAGTCATCGCTGCAAAAACAACTACTCGCCATCTCTCTCGCCTGCAAGTGCGACAGTACCGATTATTCCAGGTCCCCAAAGCTAAAGGAATGGCTGGGGAGGCAGGTATTAGTGATTTCTGATGTATATTGTATTAATAAACAACGGGTGTTCTGCGCATCTCTAAATTATATGAGCAGCTGCCACCATGTGTGTCTTTTTTAATGAAATTGATAGTTTGTTTCTGCTCTTATTTTTTGATGTACCTTTAATTGTCACCAAATGGTTCTAGGTATGCTGGATTGAAGAGATGGGAAGTACTGATTCTAATAATATTTATTTACTATACTCATCTAGGGACGTCTTTAAATTAGATAAATTTCACACAAGACAAAACATTTTTCATTTTTACAGGTACAGATTTTTTTTTTTTTCGTCAAAGACACGATTTGGTTCACCTCGAAACGGAGGGTTCTTCATAAGAACATTTCTTTATCATAAATTGATGAAAACGATTAATTGGTTTTATGTGTATGTAATATTACGTGCAGTTATATATCTATGATCAATTATGTTAATTATAACCAGGGACACTCTGACAGGGAGGACCAAATTAAGCGGCAAAGAGAACTAAATTATGTGGCAAGATATAGCAGTTTACGTGGCGTAATGCAGCACATTGTGTTATAGCATTAGTTCATTATTTTTACATTTTTACACATGCTAATACTGTCTGGGCAAAGATTTCGTCTCATTAGTTAGTACCACTTTAACACACAAACACAGCAATAAGATATAGAAATGTGCCCAGTCAATACTTGCAAAGGGCCTTGCAACATGGTTGCTGAGTTTTGAGTAACGTTTGATCTGTTTGAGAAAGAACCAATGTTTCTGTTAAAATATTCAGTTTATGCAGGAGATGAAAGATTATGCAGGAAATGTAGCAAATAAATAAGGGCCCCATAATGTTGGCGGGCGGATTTCCACTGCCGGGCTGGCGGTGGCAATCCGCCCGCCATTTGTCCATGGTTCTCCCCCGCCATATTAGGGGGACCCGCAGCAGACGGAAAGACCGTCTGCCGTTTTTCCGCCGGTCGAATGCTCAACTGGGGAGAAACGGGACCCAATATGGTGACTGTGTCTGCAAGACACCGCCATCCATATTATGATGTAGGCAGAAGATCACCTTTCCATGGTAGTGATGCCGCCATGTAAAGGCATGCGGTTCTAGCTGTTGCGGGACTGTTGCTTGAACCCAGGGTGTTGGGGGGGCAGGGGAGCACATTGGGGTACCATAGGTACCCCCCCACATTTGCATGTACAAGGTGGCAGGCACCCCCTGTGCCTGTTACGTAGTGCATGCAAATGCACAACATGCATTTTTTACATTGCGGGGGGTGCGGCTTACAGCACCCCCGCCGCAATGTAATTAATGCAGAATGCAACCCAAGATTGACATGGCGCGACGGCTGCAACTATGACGGGTGGTCCTGTTTGCTGTTGCGGTGGCGGGCGGACTTTGTCCACCCGCCATCGTAATGATGCCCTAAGTGTGCAGAAACTATTGCTGCTTCAAAATTCACATAATTTTAGTGGCCCTGACTGTAACGATCTCTTTTTAGGCATTTTATTGTAGAATGTGCATGCACAAGATAGCCTGGCTGTTATGTATGTATTGTTCTTCTCGTGCCTTGTCTCGCTCTTTCCCTCGCTCCAACCTAGCTTCCACTGTCATGGTGTTCTAGATCGTGGGGCAGTTGGAGAGCTGAGGGAAGAGAGTAGAGGGGTTTCTCTGCTGCGCAACTTATGCTGTAATAAATCATCTTATATCAACTATTCTGCATACTACCATCTTTACACTGGCTTCTAGCTGGTGATAGCTATCTACATTCTGAAACGTATTATGTGCAAAGGTGACATCGAAAAAATCAAGTACAGCTCCAGAAAACACAACACATCATCTCCCTGCCTCATCATTTCTGAATTATCTGTTTGGAAGTGCCTCAAAAAAGTTACACAAGTCTGAACAGCAGTTGCTGACCTGGGATTGTATACCAGTGGATCCACACTTGACCAGTGACTAGGTGTATTTTGGGTGTTGTCATTGTCTTATACACACATGTATTGATTGCTCAGATCCTCTTTCCAGCTCCCCCGGCAACAGTTCTCCTGTCCAGCTTGCTCCCAGTCTGCTGCCCTCTGTTGCCTGTCTACCTGCTGCCCTCTGTTTTGCCTCCTCTGCCTTTTCTTTTGGTTTTGCGCCCTCTTTTTTCATTTTTCTGCTTGTTATTCTGCCCTCTGTTTTGCCTCTTTCTGCAAATTTTTTAGCCCTCCAATTTTGTCTTTTCTGCTAATTTTTCTGCTCTCTGTTTTGCCCTCTTTCACTCTGTTTAGTCTTTTCTGCTAATTTTTCTGCCCTCTGTTTTGCCCTTTTCTGCTTATTTTTCAGCCTCCATTTTACCTTTTTTGCACTCCGTTTAACCATTTCTGCTCTCTGATTTGCCTTTTCTGCTTGTTCTTTTTACTTCTCTCTGTTTTACCTTTTCTGCTCGTTTCTTCCCTCTTCCTGCTGCTTCCTCAAGACTTATTGCAGGGGCAGCTGACACGATGAAGACCTCATACCCCAGTGCCCAGAATGCCCCCCCTCCTCCCTGGGTCTACAAATGCTGAATGATTGATTCATATATACATACACAAATGTTAGTCACTGATAAACAATTGAATGGTCACCAGAACCAGGGTCTAAATGGGGCAGAAAATATGGCGATGCACCAAAATAAAAATTACCCACATTTATAAACTGTGTAGTAAAACTCATCATTCAACACTGGACTTTTTAAGGCCTGCTGTGCGAGCTATCTCTGAGGGGTGGGGACCCGCAGGTATTTGTGCTTGCAGGGGGCAATGTGAGTAGTTATTTTAGAGAAATGCGGCAATTAAATTCACAATGTTCCTTCCCTATAAAAAAGATAAAAAAATTAACACACCCTCCTCTGCTACCCACAAAGTGCAGTTGGTCCACCCACGCTGCATGCGTGAGATAATAACATCCATAGCCTACACTGTGTTTTGCGTGCACCTGCTGCTTTGTCTTTTTTCAAGATGTTTACAACACCACCCCATACATAGCCACAAGGTCCAGTGGAGCTTACCTGTTGTCGGCCATGAGGGGAACGGCCATCCTGTGCCCGCAATCCTGCACAGAACCATGCCGTGAGGTAAACAGCAAATCTTTGCTGGGTGCATGGCTGGGTGCACGTTGTGAGGACTACATCCCCCAGCAGCCTCGCGCACATCACGCCCCACTCGCACCTAGAGGCGCCATAAGAGCGCCGCTGACCTCCCGCAGTGCGGGACTCCCAAGGTCCGGGGGAGCTTACCTGCTGTCGGCCGTGAGGGGAATGGCCATCCTGTTGCCCGCAATCCTGCACAGAGTCACGCCGTGAGGGAAACAGCAAATCTTCACTAGGTGCACGTGCTGGCTGCACATCGTGAGGACTACATCCCCCAGCAGCTCTGTGCACGTCACGCTGCACTCGCGCCTGAAGGCGTGATAAGAGCGCCATTGACCTCCCGCAGCACGGGACGGGCGCAGGTGTGTTCTGGCCATGCTAAGGACGGGCCGTTGAAGACCGGAGGAGACTGGGCTGGGCCACCCCTCTTTCACTGGAGTCTTGATGAACTTACTGAGGTGAGAGCGACCACTTTGCTTTATTAGCCCACCGTAATTATGGGCAAGCGAGGGGGGCAGCTGCCCTCAAGACCTGTCACCACAAGTATCGACAGCATGCTGGAAAGGGCTGTCAGCATTGTATCCAATGAGATCAAACTAACCGAGAGGCGGCTTTCCCTCGGTATGGGGGCCCCCCTCATCTTTTCGATTTTGTGGGCACCAATTTGAATGCTAGTGCATCCAACGGTTTTAACACTAATTGTGCGGCTTCCTCTAATGGTACTGTAATTGACGTTCCTTTACTAGTTGCAACCCCCTTGGATATTCTGATGGTCCCTGACGCAACTATTGGGGCCTAAAGCAAAAGAAAGCCCACTAAAATGACCAGTGCTAAGAGGAAACAACCCACCCGCCCTAGTTCATCTCGTACTGCTCTGAGCTCATGGATACATGCTTCCCCAAATCCCAAGACTGCTGTTGCCCATGTACATACTTCAACCACCAAACCTCGCCGCTCTATCAGTACCCAGTCTGAAACCGCCCTGTTTTCCTTTGAGAGCTATAGTAATGGTGAAGTCATTATTAGTCGTATCGTGGATACTGTCTTTGAGCGTGTAAAAAATTTAGTGGACAGTCATTTCGCAACTTTGAGGGATCAGCTGCCCCTGCTTCAGCCAGAACCACCTGGCATGAACACAATTATCCAGGATAGTTCTACAGCGCCTCTTGAAGGACAGACTTATTCGCACCATCTAATAATGTGTTTATTTCTAATATTTTGCCCTGTGTGTCCAATCCTATCCCATTGGTCAACTTATGCGGTGTCTGTAATAAAATCAAAAAGTTATTTGCGCTTGAGGTCAATGGCCTAGAAAATATTATCCCCAACAATGATAGCGCAGAAAGTCTATTTGTTAATAACATGCCCCGGCTCATTACCACTGCCAACATACCCGCTGTGGTGCAGAGTAACACTTCCTCAGCAGGTAGTACATCACGTGAGGGTGGCATCGATACCACACACTTGTCAAGTCCCATTGGCAGTAGGAAGGTGTTAAATTTGCCCCCGGTAGCCTGCTCCTACATACTGGTTTTAGCGGGTGTGCCCCCCTAAGGACATATCAAGTTTAATCCTGGGACCTACTACGTTACAAGAGTGTGGACTGGCTATCCAAACACAAAGGGTTTAGGGCGTCATTCATCAATAATATAATTATGGTACATGGAGTTGGATGGGTGGGGCAGTCCCCAAAGAGTATTAAGGGGGACTGCATAGTCATCAACTTCCGCAATCCGTCAGTGGCCAAATCAATTATAACGGTCCAGCAGGCCAATTCCAATATTATCACCAGTATATGGGCCCTACCCCTGGGCTATTTTTACAAACCCTCCTTGGGGGCCACATTCCCTGACGCTCCTACTGCCCACCCCCTCTCTCTACATAACAGATTTCTACCATTATCGGGTTTGGACAGTCAGGATTGACTGTCTCTCCCATTGACATCATCAGCTTTATCTGGGTCAGTTCCCCTACCAATTGTATCCCCACCCTGTGATCCTGACTCTCCAATTGTACCTGATGTTGATTTCACACTGAAAATATTGAGTTGGAATGTCGCTGGTCTAGCATCCAAAATGAATCTACCTGATTGGTTGGAGCTAGTCCAAAAACAGAACATTTTAATGTGTCAGGAGACTTGGGCCACACGGGAGCTATTCCTGGAGGGTTTCGAATGTTTTAATATCGTAGCCCCAACTCCACTTATCTGGTCGGCCGGCAGGAGGCCTCTCAATTTGGATCAACGTCATGGCAGGTGGTTGTGCAAGGGCTCTCATCACCAATAACGATAAATTTCAGGCAATAATTTACATACGGGGGATCTCGGTCTCCTGTTTAAAAAAATGTATTTATTGAAGATTGCATAGTAAATCACAGCAGATACATATTATATCGACATTTGTACGTACAAATAAAACAAGCATTGTGGATTCTGCTGCTGCTCCTTGATGAAGGATGGGAGTTTTTCTTTTTTTAAACAAACTAGTAAAACAGGCTACTGTCAGTATACAGATGAAGCAAATCAGCCAATCTCGGCATTTTGTACAGAGTTAGGAATATTCTGATAAAGGAACATATCATTTGGAGTCAATAGATAAAGTGATGGATAAATCTTACATCTCTACATATAGACACAGGTGAGTGTTTAACACATCGTCTGCCCAGATTAGGCTGGAACGGGGCATATTATTCATAGGTGGTACAGTTGCACAGATATTAATATAGGATAAACCCTATACCTCACCCCACAACTACGTCACCAGACCATCAGGCTCAGACGGGGGGACTCCGCTCTGTTTCATGACCATTGCAAGAACGGCTCCCAGATGTCCCGTGGCCATGAGGCAGTCGGCATCAGATCCCAATATGTTTCCAGCTGTGTGTGGCCATATGCCACATCCGACAGCCAGCCGCAAACTTAGGCAGAGTTCTACGTCCCCATTTCATAGCCGCTTGACGTTTAGCATATAAGAACAGCAAAGCATGCAGTTTCCGTCTTTTGGGTTCCGTATTCGCCACCCATCCTAGGATACCGAGGAGCGGGGAAGGAACATCTGCTCTATTCAGAATTTGGTTTATAGCTACAAAAATCTCTGACCAGTACTCAGATAGAGCCGAACAGTTCCAAGCTACATGTAAAAGGAAGCTCCCTCCGCCTCACATCTCCAACATTTATCATCTTCTCTAATACCCATACGGTATAGAGCCAGTGGGGTGCGGTAAAACCTGTGTAGAACCTTAAAGTGAATTAATCAAAGTTTGTAATTCGGGGAGATTTCCATTAACTGTCTACAACAGAATGACCACTGGTCGTCAGTTAAGGGCGTCTCAAGTTCTTCATTCCACAACTGTAGAGATTTTGCACTACAATAGGGGACTGCTCCTGCATGGAGTTGTATAAGCGTGATACTAGTTTCTTCCTGGATGCCATCGCTAGTATGTTCTGGAGTGCGTTTAGGTGTGGCGGTTCCTCCGGGAAGTGGTCCCACATCGCTTTGCATGCCGTTTTAAGTTTGTGATATGTAAACGTATCCCCAAAAGACAAAGGCTGGCTCTCCTCCTCTATTTGCAGATCTAAAAATATACCCTCAGGGTACAAATCCGCAAATGTGTACAGCTTAGATCCAGCAATGGAGACTTCTCCTCCGCCTACTTCCAGGCAGGGGAGCATGGGGTTCTGTTTGAGGGGGACCGCAGGAGCGTATAGCAGGGGTAGGGCCGCTCACCTCTGCAATTCGCGCCACGTCCAGCGAAGCATGTTAGCCGAGTCAATATCCCTTGTCGGCCTTGGAGTTTTGCGATATAAGGCAACACTTAAGGGTAATGGAACCACCGTGTCCAGCTCAACCGTCACATGTGGCTGGTAAGGCGTGGGATAAGCCCAGAAGTGCAGATATTGGGCCTGTGTGCACAGCGCGTATAGTTGCATGTCTGGGGCACCCATGCCCCCCTGTCATAGCGGCAGTGTTAATAGTGCCCATGAGAGTCTAGCCTGGCTCCCAGCCCATACCAAGGACAGTAAGTGAGAACGTAGACAAGTGAAAAAGCATTGTGTTAGTGGGATGGGAATGTTTGCCTTGTAGAATGCTGCCGTAAGGCCATCTGGCACTGGAGCCTTATTAAGCGGAAGAGCTTTGATTTTCTTGGCGATGTCTTGGTCGAGTGGTCCATATACTGCTATGTGCGTTGTTAATCCACGCAAGCGCTATGGATCCAGATAAGAGGCAAGAGCATCCTGTGGCGCGGCGTGCGAGGATTTATACAAATTGGAATAGTATGTAGTGAACGCCTGTAGTATCTCACTTTGCCAAGTTGTCAAGACCGCATCAGTGTCAAGAATGGTATGCACGTGTGTGGGTGGTGCAGAGAAGTTGATCATTCTAGCTAGGGTTCGACTAGGTCTGTCACCCTCACCATATCTACGTGCCTCAGCCTGTTAACCCAAGAACTTTAGTTCGCGCTGGGCTTCCTCGGCGAAGTCTAGTAGTTTAGTTTTCATTTTTGAGGCTGTGTCTGGTGTAGGGTCAGTGCAGAAAGATTGCTCAAGTGTTTTGAGCTCACCCTCCAACCCGGCTATGGTGTCTCTGATGGCCTTCAAGACCCCCGACCTGCCCGCTATGCATTGACCTCTTATGACTACTTTAAAGGCGTCCCATAGAACTGCTTCAGTAGTGACGGAGCCTACATTGTTAGTAAAGTAGTCTTTTATGTCTTGTCTTATCTCTTCAGTGAAGGCTGCATCTTGTAGCGCGTGTGGCGGGAGGGGCCAGGTGAAGGCCCTTGTAGGGGCTCCAGGGACTTCTAGTTCTAGTAGGCAGGGAGCATGGTCAGAGAGGGAGCGAGCCAAAATTCAAACATCAACAGTCCAGATGGCTATGTCTTGAGATACCAACCAAAAATCCAATCTAGACCAGGCTGCGTGGTGTGCAGAAACACATGTTCCCAGCCTAGTGTGTGCATTTCGGGATCTCCAGATATCTACTAAAGATCCTTCATTCATTTTGTCTTGCAATGCCCGACTAGCGTGTGGATGCAACTGCCTGGATGCACCTTGTCTGTCCAATGAGTCATCTATGACCACATTAAAATCACCTCCTCACATCCCCAAATGATGGTAGAGCAGTCTAAAATTGTGATCTGCGCCCACACCTCCCTGAAAAATTCTGGGGTGTCCACATTCGGCCCATATGCAGCAGCTAATATCACATTTTTGCCAAGTAGGGTTCCATGTATCACCACATATCTGCCATCATTGTCCACCGTGTGTTCTCTCCAGTCAATACCCCTACGCACAAGTATAGCTACTCCTCTGGCATAATTAGAGTATATAGCCGAATATGTGGACCCCAATCTTGAATGTTTGAGCCTGGGCGAGGCCGTGGAGTTAATGTGTGTCTCTTGTAAGAAACAGATGTCAATGTTATGCCTTAGTAAATAGCTGTGCATCAATCTAGACTTTCTGCCATCATTTAGGCCTCTTATGTTCCATGTTAGAACTTTTGTCACACCCATCGTCCCTTGTCCAAAGTATTGAACGTAAATTCTGATTGACCCATATTAGAACATTGTACAACAAACCACTGATTCTTGTTCATGTAGCACTGACAACTCGCCAAACTTTCCCGTTCCCCAGACCTCCCCCCTCCCACACCAACCCCCCAATCAGGTTGTGTCGAAACCCCCCCTAACACGCCATCGGCGTTAGAACAGTAAAACCTTTGAATTGCGGGAGACATCCCTCGGAGGCGCGGCATCTCAAGCGTACACCCATGCTTGCACAGGGTGGCTGCACTATTATAAGCTGTTTACCTAGTTCAAGGATCGAATCTACGACCGGGCAACAAGGGCCAAAGACAATTGAAAATCACACAGTATGAAACAAAAGTAAAGTCAGTACTCAGACCAAAATCTGGACAGCCCTTTCCACACGATGCATAACCATAGGAACAGAACAATATACTTAGTGGGTCCGCCTTAGTAGTACCAGAGGGAGGTGAGCTCCACCCAGAGATGACAGCATAGCAGGGCAAATATACCTCAATCATTATCACTCATTGAAGCACCCCCTCCAACCTCCGTTTGGGCTTTCCGTTTCGATTGGGGCCCACATACATGTTTCACAAATTTTAGAGCAGATCTGGCATCGAGGAAGTGGTGCGCTGTGCCTTCGTGCATGACCCTTAGTTTTGACGGGTATAGGAGGGAGTATGGGATCTCAGTCTGGAGCAGCAGCTTCTTGGCTGGCAAAAACCCTTTGCGAGCCGCTTGCACCAGTGGCGTGAAATCCGGATAGAAAGAAATGTTGTTCCCTTTGTGCGTTATCTTTTCCCTTTTCCCTTGCCAAACGCAATATCAAGTCTCTGTCTTGGTAGTTGAGCAGTTTCACCAGGATCGGTCTCGGCGTGCCCCCGACAGGCACCCGCTCCACAGTGAACACCGGAGAGAGGCTCGGGTCAAAGATGTCATGTAGGAGTTCAGTAATGAAGACTTCAATTTTCCCCATCGCTGTGGTCTCTGGAATTCCCGTGACCCGAATGTTGCATCTCCGAGAGCGGGCCTCTAAATCATCCACTTTGGCGTACACCAACTCCATTTTATTTTCCATGCTGGTAATGTGTGTTTTGGTCTCACGCTGAAACTCACTGCACTCCGTTTGTCGATTTTTCAAGGCTATCTAGCCGTGTTTCATGCGTGGCAACTTGGGATCGTACATTGTCTAGTTGTGCCGTCATGGCATCCAGCTTGGCGTCTATACTTTTGAGGCTTGACCTTACCTCAAGCATGAGTGCGGTGACATCTAGTTCTGGAGGAGACTCTTGTGACGACCCCCCTGCAGCCATGAGGTCCCGTTCAGCTTGTTTGAACTGTCTTTTTTGCTCAAATGTGAGCTTCGGCTGGCGAGGGTCACCCTTACCCTTGATGCGGTCGGTAGGTCAGTTCTTGTCCACAGCCATTACGTTTGCAGGAAGCCCGACCTCTCAATAACTTATGGCCCAGGATCGTGGAGTGGGTACAGCGCATATCAGATAGCACTAGTCAGGCAGACAGCACTCTCTACCCTCCAGTGATGCTTATCTGTATGCGCGAGGCTGCCAACTGGATAGATTTGCAGGACTGCGTCACAACCACAGGGAGTCCCACGGTATCATGTACCGGGTGAGGTTGCTGCGTGTGAAATGTCAACAGGGCTAGGGGCACCAGCATGCGCATCCGTGGCAGCCTGCTATGGCGAGATGTAGGTCGTGGGCCTGACCGGGTGCACGTATTGGGCTGCGGAAGTCAGTGTCTCAAATAAACATGCATTTAGAGTGGCATTGTAGAGACAGGAGTTGCCCCAGCTACGCCTGGGTGGAGGTGGTCGCCGTGCGTATCGTTAATGTACAGACGCTGTGTCAGCCCGCCCGGGTTAAGTTAAGTTAAGTTAATGACATTTATTAAGCGCATGGTTGCACAGAGAACAGTGCGTCCCCGCGCTGACAGCCCTATCTGCATCTCATCAGCTGGAACACAGAAGAAGTGTCAGGCCTCCTATACTGAAGTTAGCTTGGGGAAAAGGTGGGTTTTCAGTCCCTGTCTGAACCTGGTTTCAGACAGCTCCATCCTCAAATCGATGGGTAGGTTATTCCAATCATTACTGGCATGGTGTCTAAAGGAACGACCTCCCATCCTAGCTCTATGTATCCGAGGCGCCACTAAGAGCATGCTGCCCATCGACCTCAGGGGACGTGCGGGGCGATAGACAGGAAGCAGGTCCTGGAGATATAGAGGTGCTTTTTTGTGAGCTATACGGTGGGTTATACACATAGTTTTAAATTTTATTCGTTCCTTCATTGGGAGCCAGTGGAGGGAGCGTAATGCACGTTTCCCAGAGGCTCTCCTAGGGAGGTTGAGGACCAGCCTAGCAGCTGCGTTCTGGACGCGTTGTAACTGTGCTAGGCCTTTTTTGCTAAGTCCGCATAGAAGGGAATTCCCATAGTCTAAGTGGGAGGTGACCAAGGCATGAACCATAGTTTTTCTGGAGCTGGGGGGCAAAAGGTCCAGGACTTTCCTCAGGACCTTCAGGAGTCCATAGCATTTTCCGGCAACCTTCCCAACATGGTTGGTGTATGCTAGCTTAGAGTCGAGAAGGAAGCCAAGGTTTTTAACTGTGTCTACTGGGGCTGGGACAGAACCCAATTCCGTAGGCCACCAGGCAGAGGTCCAAATGGAAGGGCAGGGGCCTACGATAAGGACTTCCGTCTTACTGCCATTAAGGCGAAGACAGTTCAGTTTCATCCAGCCGTCAAGTGCTACCAAGCAGGCCGAGAAATTCTCAGCATCCACAACTGGATCACGGGATAGATTGATCACCAGTTGTGTGTCGTCTGCATAAGAGACTATTGCAACACCATATGACTCCACCAGCTTGGCCGGGTGCAGTGTATATGCCCTCCAGCTCTCGTACGTGCAATGTATGTCGCTGCCTTATGTCGCAGAATCAGCGTGCGTAACCCCAGCTTCTTTTTCCCTGTGTTGGGTCGCATTCACACACGACCTATACGCCCAAAGTTCAATGATTTATTTTTGTGGATTTCCTCCACCCGGCCGTATTTGCGCCAGGTTACGCGGCGGGCCCGCCCAGTACAAGATGGCGGTCCGTCGCACTGCCGATTCCTCCCGGCCAGCCGCTAGTTCAAGAAATGGAAATGCATTCCCACCGTAAGAGTGTTTATATGGAGGTAGCCTTCAGCAGAAGTCTTAGCCTTACCCCATCTCCCTGCATGTGGGCTTGGTATAGTTTTCCGTCCTCCTGCCACACGCGAGACCAGGCCTGTGCCTCCTCGGTCTTGATTTAGACAAGGCACCCGGGCTTGCTCCCCAGCGCCTCCGGATCTCAGTACGACCTCTCCCCGGTCCAGATCTCCGGATCCCGCAGATGCAGCAGCATACGTGTTAGGGTCTCAAAATTTGGTTCAACTGTGCCTCAGACCATGCGATGCCCGTGGAATCCGAAGTCGAGCACTGGTTACTCGAAACAGCCAGGATTATTTCAGGATTTATAAGGCAGCCGGCGGAGCTCGCTAGTTAGGCCATTTCGCTGCTCGTTCGGCCATGCCCCCCCCGGGTCTCGGTCTGCTTAATTAACTTTTATGATAACGACTTCAAGAGTGTCCCATATACGAATTTCATAAACTTGTTCAAATTCATTTCTAACTTACAGAAGTCCGAATGTGTTGCCAGCCCCGTCGGAATCTGTCTAGGCAGTGACTTTAATGTTAAGTTACCAAGTGGTATTTATTCTGCTATTCACCCTACCAATAAGGCACCATTATGCAATGGGGGTCCCAATTATTAAACCTTATAAGCAATAACAACTTTTTAGATGTGATGGAACTTGCTGCAGTACCCACATCAAATAGAACCTACCTACAGAGGCAGGGGCTGGGCCTCCACCATCGATTTTATTTTTTTATCACACCTCTATTAAAGAAATGTGTGTTAAAAGCTGAGGTAGTTGGGGGAGGAGCCAAGCTGGCGACCGTGATGGCCGCTTAGGCTCCCGGCTCTGGGTTCCTTCTCTCCGTGCGCAGACATCCTGATTCCTATCCTGAGCGGATGCCGCAGATTCGTGAAGGCGATGTGCTGTGGTCACCGGCAATATGCTCCGGAGGTCCCGGCCGGCGGTAGAAACGCAGAAATTTCCCCTAGGCCTTTCCGGCCCTTAGGGTGCTGAGACCGGGGCCTCGAGTGCGCAGTGAGGCCGGCCACCAACGTGACTATCTCGGCCATGAGCGGGTGGCAGAAGCGGCCGGCCTGCATTGGAAGTCAGCTTGACCGTCTCCTGGGGCAATTGTCCAGCCCACTTCGTGGGACGACATCGCGAGACGGACAGCGCTGCGTGTTGGGGGACAGCTGAGATCGTCCTGTCCTTCTTTGTCGCCGAGTGCAGCCATTGTGTTGGTCCCCCACCGAGACTTGTGGGCAGCCCAGTGTGCGAGACGAGATCCTGCCTTCCACATCAAGGGCTCCGGCCGGAGTCGTTTGTCCTGCAGTCCACTATCCCTGGCAATGGTTGTTCCGGGAGACATCAGGCCGTTCTACGCTCCTTTGTTCTGGACCCAGCCCGGGGCACTACGGGGCTAAATTACATCAGGGTAGCTATGCCGGGAGGCTGCGCCCTAAGTCAAGGACCTCCGTCCGGGAGGGAGAGTGCTGTGGTTCATGGTGTTGCCCCACACACACATGGGAAGGAGCCCGATTTGAACGATCTCATGGCTGCATTGGACTCCCTTCGCGTGGCTCTAATCGGTGGCGCTTGTGCTTTGGAAATGAGGCTGGACGCCATTGCTTCTTCCTTGGGACAGGAAGACTTGCGCTGCCCGCGATGGCATAATGCTGGCATTGCACCATTCTCCGCGCGGAGTGTTTCATCTTTCCCAGTGGTACTGACTGACCCGAGGTGCTGTGCGGACAACTCTACAGAGGCTAGATCTACTTTCCAGATGTTCGACTATCACCAGACAGCTCCTAATATTCCCCGGACATCGCGACTGATACGGCCCGTTACAGTGTTTCTTTCTTCGATACTTTGTAGTCTACACTTGGACCGCAGGAGTTATGAAGGGACAACAATGGCATGGCTCGATCCTTGCAGGACATGGACGGTTGGTTCTCGATTGTTTGCAAATGAGGGGGGGATGGAGCGGCTTTGTTTGCCCGGGCGATTGGGCTTAAATGTATGTTATCGAATATTGCTCACTCAGCTGACGCATAAGGAAGGGCCGGATAGAAGGGGACATGGTTGAAAACTGTGTGCTGCACCGGGACTGATAATGGGCTGGTGGAAACGTGTTATTTACAGAGCTCATGCTAGTGCCCAGGACTCGCATAACCTGTCTGTATACTGTTTTGAGTTTATCTTCCACAATTTGGCTCTGCTTTTAGGACGTTCATAGTGCGCAGGGGGGGAGGGCGGGGGCCAATTAGAATGGCCCTCCTCCGCTTTCTTTCCTTACTGGCCTCCATGCTGGGCGGGGGGGATTTTCCTATCTTTGGGAGGGGTTTCTTTTTATTTTTGGGGCGACAGGCACACTGCTAGGGGTTAGGCTGTAGCCATCTGCAGGGGTGCAGGGTGGGGAGTTGTGGGGGAGGGTCTTGTCCGGTTTTTCATTTCTATGGCCTTTTTGTTCCTTCCTTTCTCTTTTCTTTCCTTTGAGTAGTACACTGGGTTACTTTTCTGTCTAAATGGTTCTTTCTTTCTCCTTTCTGTAACTATATTTCGGGTACTCTTTTTACGGGCGACAGGCACTCTGCTAGGGGGGGGTAAGCCATAGCCTCTGCAGGGGTGCAGGGTAGGGGGAGGGTTCTATTTTTGTTTTATTGTCCTTTCTTAGTTTCTATGGGTCCTTTTTTCCCTCACTTATCTATTTCTTTGTTTCCTTTATCTTTTCTTTCTTCTCTTGGGTCAGTATGGAGGTCAAGTATTGCGCCTCTTGTCGTATCTGTACTCTGGGATATTGCTAACTTTATTGAGGTGTTCTTGCTTTCATGGGGTGGGCGATGACTGGTGCGAAATGTGATTAGATATTCCTTTATCCTGATATGTGTACTGTAGCACCGGCGCTCCGATAATGATTATTAGCTCCGTGGACATCCTGACGCGTGCATTGCCCACTCTGTGCCCTTAGGTTGATTGTATGACATCTGATCCTCTTTATTATATATTTTAAAATGAACCTTATCTGATCCTTTAACTCAGTGGTCACGTCTATTCGAAGTGCTTTTTGTAATATATGCAGTATGTTGTAATGGTGAACTACTGAGGTGCTCTCTTGTTGACGAACGTGCTACAAATTGATTTCGAGGCCGGCCAGGATGGTTGTAGGCCCGTAACTGTATTCATACGATGTACAATAAAGGTTTTAAAAAAAAACAAAAAAAAGCTGAGGTAGTTCATACTGTTCATAGGGATCATAACCCCATCAACGTAATCCTGAGTGTTGCCCCCAGGCCGATCCCTGATACAGAGTGTGGTGCAAGGGATCTGTCCCCGTCCACCGATAACCTCAGATAGGTCTGGCATGGTATAGATAAAAAAGTCTTATTTGGTAGGATGGTAAGAACATATCCGGAATTAATCAATACTTGTCTGACTTTTAAGGAATATAATTCCGCTGTAGTTGCTGCTTTTACGCAGCTTTGTGCGGGCGTCAAAACCTTGTTGTCCAGGCCCATTAAGAAAACACATTCCAGCCCAGGCTGGTTTAATGCTGACTGTTCTGCAGCTAATAGAGCTCTCCGAAGGGCGCTTGTTAAAAAACCTAGAGATAGCTCCCTTATTAAATCACTCAGACGCTATAAAGCAGCCATTTCAATTAGAAAGGAGGACATAACCAGGGAGTGCTGGGACAATCTCACTCGGGTAGTCTTGTTAAAAAACGGGAAGGACTTTTGGTCAGCTGTTAAAGATATGAGATCTTTGGGACACCCCATGTGAGGCATGGGAAGCACATTTCATGAAGATTTACTTAGCTTCAGCTCCAACCACAAACACCAATGAGCATGCTACTACCACTGGGGTCCCGATTACTCTATTAGAAGTAGAGGAGGCTATTGACCAGAGCCTGGGTTGTAAAGCCCCAGGTCCTGATGGTTTGTCCATTGATCTTATCACAAGTCAACCAGACTTTTGGGCGTCCCTATTGTTGAATGTTTTTAATAATTTAACAAATTCCACGATACCCAATACATGGTCCATCAGGATTATTGTGCCTCTTTTTATAAAGGGTGACCGTTCCAATCCAAGCTGCTACAGGCCGATCTCCCTGATCGATAATACATTGAAAATTTTGGGGAGGGTCCTGTATAATAAGATTAGGTCGTGGGCCGAGGAAGATTTTACATCCTTGTCGGTTGGGGTTCAGAAGCAACATTGGCACTTTCGAGCAGTCCCTCAACCTCAACTTGATTATTGTTAAATACAACATGGCCAAAAAACACCTATATACTTAGCCTTCATGGATCTTACCTCGGCCTTCGACTTTGTCAACAGGTCACAGCTTTGGACCATTCTTTTAAATTATGGCCTGGACGAGTCCCTTGTACATTTTTTAGCCTATTTACACAAAGACCTACACACCTGGGTGCGCAGCGGCAGGGCTGGTGAGGTATCCAAAGACATCAAAGTCGGTACAGGGGTCCGGCAGGGTTGCATCCTGGTCCCCCTCCTATTCATTCTTTATATTAACAACCTAAATAAGTCTTTGGTTACACTCACCCATGATGTTCCTTGTATTAATGGCAACAAACTTCTCGCCCTATTATACGCCGATAATGTGGTGCTATTAGGCCGTACCCCAAAAGCCCTCTGCATCTTGGTGAGGGGCTTTGTTGATTTCATGATTAGTTTAGATTTATGTACCAATTTAAAAAATCTTTTTTAAGCCGTGTGGGTCGGAAAAGCATTTTAACACATCAATTGTTTCAGATTCAGATAGTTTACAAAGCATTTGCACTTTCCCTTACTTAGGGTTGGTATTTGCCTCCAATGTACTGTAGGCTGACCATGTGGCTCACTGTAGGAGAAAGTTCTCCAACTCTACTAACATAATACTAGGTTTGCCAAAACCTAGGTATAAGGAGGTTGTATCTGCCACCGTTAAGATCTTTAAACTTCAATGCATTCCAACTGCCACTTATGACACAGAAGTTCGGGGCTTCACTAACTATGGGAGCATCCAGCATTTGTTGCATAATCCTGGGTGCTCCCATTTCCTCTCCACAGTATGCTTGCCACAGCGAACTCAATTTGCCATACATTGAAGGTTATATAAAGGCTCGCCCTGCATTATTGTAGCTCAGAGTCTGGAAGAATCCAGTGGCACAACTTATTAGGGAGATTATATTAGACTGTTTAAAATGTGATAGGGGTTTGGAAATACCTTGGCTAGCAGCTGTCCACAAAAGTTTAACTAGTGTAAACCATGAGTATTTATTTCTGAATCCCTCAGACCTTGGTACTATAAGTAATAAAAGCCTCCAAATGGCTTTATATGCATCATAAAGAAATGTTAGACATGATAAACAGATTCAGAAAATGTCTGTTGCTAGATATATGCTTATTGAGAACATTTCCCCACTCCATCTAGCTATCTCCGAAAACCTATTGGCCGTTGGGAAAGGGGCTTACTTTTTCGGCTGAGGATGATACAATGAAATTCATGCTCTGTTTTCCTGTGGGGTATAACCCTAACCTTGATTTTTTAGCCATGTCCTTGTAACAGTCAATATAACAATCTATGCTGCATTTTTTATTCTTTTGTAGGTACTATTTATTACACACCAAAAGGTTTTTGATACCATATTTTAAGGTCATACCTGTCATTGACTACAAGGCAGCATACAGGAAGGTTATTGCTTTGGAAAATGAAGAGCTAATCTTTTGTATTGGTTCTTTTTTTAAAGCGGCAGTGCGCACCCGTAACTCAATGTGCCCACCCTGAAGTATGCTTATTTTATTCTGTTTTAATCACAATTTTTAAACCTCTGTAAAACAAATACCCTGATTAATTTCCCCTTCTGTATCAGTGTTCTTTTTATGTTTACTGTATTACTGGTGGACCTGTCTTAACTGGTTCTCATGTCCCCTCTGCTGATGAATAATTTAATTTGTATATGTTGTTGTTTGTCTGCACTTTTATGGATATATTCTTGTATCTGAATAAAGATATTGAATTGAATTAAATTGATAGCCACAAATCTGGCCAACACACTCACCTGTCAGACTGACCCATCTAACACTGTCAAACTGCCCATAGACCTGATGGAATCTGGGACAAGAACCTGCTTTCTATGTTAAAATCTTGTTTAAGTGTACTTGCAATTTGCTTTTAAAACATATTTGTTCATATTTGCAGGGCAACTTTAACACTAGGCACAATAAGCAATCTGTGTCCTTTCTAACTAGCTAAGCTTCCCATCTACCTTCTGCCCTAACCATGAAGGTACTCAACCTTACTACCGGTGACTCCTTCCATATGTACAATCACTCCTCAACCTATCAATGTGTCAAATGACTTTCATATGTTCAACCATTCCTCAACCTGTTTACCTGTCACCCCCTTCCATATGCTCACTTATACCTCAACCTACCATCCATCCCCCGAGAGTTGGACTGGCCTATAGGGCAATCAGGCAGCGCCCGATGGGCAGGCCAAAGAGATCACTATGTGGGCTGCTTTTTTAGCACTCTGTGGACCAGTTTAATGGCCAGGTGGGCTGGTTTTTACTGTTGATTTCCCTTATATTACCATAGGCATTGCATGTAGCAAACACAAATTTATGCAGTCTCATATGTCATGCAAAAATGTCTTTGCTTATTCAACACTGGCCTGGTTTGCAAATGCGGGCCACTTTTTTAGCAATCTGGTTCGTTAATTGGGGTGTTGGAAAGTGAGTTAATATTAGTGGTACATATACATATACCACTGGCAATAATGCCACTTACAAAATATAGGGCTCAGAATAGGTCTTAGAAAAGTATTCCCATACTCAATCCTTGGAAACTTGGCTGCGAGCAGACAGGCTTAACTTCAAAGCTAGGGATGTAAAGCATTTAAAAAGTCAAATTCATTAAATAATTAAGATACAACACATAATAAAAATCCAACACCAATGTATACAACATGAAAATATTTGTATCTTTAAAATGACACCAAAAGGAAAAATATCCAATGTAGGCAACTGGAGATATGATTTTCTAAAGATTTAGCACTATATAGCACATAGAAACCTATAGCGCCTATTGGGACGCCTGGTTGCACTAGACCGGGACAAAGTCAAAGTTTCAGGCCGACCGTGATGGAGTTGATGAAGCGAGTTTCAGAAATGAATTTTGTTTTTGACTCGAGAAGTTAAACTTCCATAATTATTAATCATATTAATGAGTTTATGCACAAATATGTACTAATCAATCTAGAGTAAAATGCATACACTACATGAGGGTTTAATATTATGTGTGCTCTTTGTTGCATTCGCAAGTACGTTGAAAAATAATGAACTAACTTTGTCTATTTGTTTTGTCAACATTAATTGCGGCTGTTTAATTAATGGCATGTGCTTATTTAAATGTGCTTTTGTCAATGTCATGTCTTATATGTGGCAAAGGCTCGTGGAGAATCCTGGAGGCCTATAAGAAGAAGGTTTTTATAATGCTGCATTCATGTGCTTAAAGCTAGATAACATCTAGCAAGGGGGTGGGTAACAGAATATTCTTCATTACTCGAACTAATTAATGTTTTGTGTTTCTTTGCATACTAGTTTTCGAGAAAGAGGCCTGAGGCCTAGCTTTTAAAAGGGTGTTTGGAAATCTGTAGTTATGAGCCGAGCACAGCTAAGAGTGGAAAAGTTTTTACCACAATGATATCCGTCAGTAAACAAATGAATGGAACTGTGCAAGATGTGCTCTGAGTTGAATAACCTCAAGGACAGGAAGCGGCGGAACAGCCAAACTGAGGAAGCAGCGAACTGTTATTTAATAAGATGTTGCAAAATCCTCGGAAGCTAATGTTGCCTGTGGACAAAGGACAAAGACGTTTTAGAAAGGCACAACTTTGGATTGAATAAGGTTATGATCTCACATGAAATGACAGTTGTTAGCCAATAGAAATGCTGAATGACAGAGAAAAAGTATTCTTTTAGTGTAGATTAGTAAGCTTATGCTAGAGAAAAGGTATAAAACCTGACCCCTTGGGAGGAGGGCTGGTTGCTCGTTCCTGAATCCTGAAGGCCGTGAAGTGCTGTTGGACTTTTGACTCAAGTAAGGATAACAGAACTAATGACTTTTCCTTTTAGGTTTAATTGAGTTAGTTAGGGAAATAGATTTTAGGGAATGAGATCTTTTCTACATTGATTCTCTGCAGGCTGATCTGTTTTGAAATGACAGTCTAATGTGCCTTTACTTTGATTAAAAGATGCTTTCAAATTGCTAATAAAAAGATTTCTAATTCCAAGAATGCTCTTTGATTGAAAATAAAATAGATTTTGAAAATGACAAGCTGGTCTTGTTTATTCTTAAATAGTCTAGTTACCATTAGTTGATCCATTTACCTAAGTGGCTTAATTAAATGTTTTCGTAATATTTACATGATTATGATGAAGACAAACTGCAGTTGTATATAATTTGAAAATAGTTTGTGAATAGTTCCGATTAATTAGGTCACATGATTCAGTTGCCCTATGATTAATGGTGAGTATCATGGTGTATGGTTGTGTTGTTGAGACAGATTTTCTATAGGGGCGCTGGATCAGAGCCCTACGCGGCTAGTGCACGTGGTAGGTTACAGTCAAAGTGTTTACCTTCTGACATAAAAACTTTCTGGAGCTTTTCTTCCCAGGGTCCCTTGAAGCTCTCCGCCAGTCCGGATTCGGAGAAGAATCGCTAGCTTGCCCTGCAACGACCTCCCAGTCAAACTTATGGAAGTCAGACCTTCAATGCCTTCCAGTGGGATGAACCAGAGATCCAGGCCGGCTTGTGGTTGAAGGTGAGCAGCTTGACTCTCGCGGTTGGTTCCGGTCACCTCCTCTACAGACGTAGAAACCTTTAAGAGCTTTTTCTTGCGGGTTCCTTCGATGCTCTTCACCAGACCGGATACGGTAAGGGTTCGCCGGCTTGGGGTTTGAAGAGCTCCGGGTCAAACTCTGGAAGTCGGACCTCTGGAGCTTTTCAGCGTGACAAACCTGTACGGCTGGCCTGCTCACAGTTGAGGATCGCCGGCTTGGCTTGCTTGGCTCGGTCAGTCCACTTATGGAACTTTCTTCCAAAGTTGCTCCAAACTTCTTCAAACTTCTGGAACGTCTTCCTAAAGTTCCTTTGAGGGTCCCAACGTGTCCAAAACTTACTCCAAATGTCTTGAAGCTCCAAGATGGTCCTTGAAAGTTTGGGACTTCAGTTACACCATTTCACTTGGACAAAACCCTTACAAATCCACTGGAAGTATTCCAGACTGGGGATTCTTGGTGGTGATGGTCCAGGTGAGCTCTGTTAACCTGTAAACTGGATGTGGGAGCACACCGCTGACCTGTCAGGCAGGGATCGCCCCTGCCATTCTGGGAAATGCAGTCTCTTGTAGCTCGCTCCGATATGTTTGTGTATTTCGCCAAGGTTGGCGCAGATAGTGCTAATCTCTAGACACGTGTCTGTTGTCTATTTAAAGTACTCCCGTGAGTCATTGAGCTGACGAGCTCGTGGATGATGCACCTGCGCACCAGTGAGAAGTACGGGACCTGATATAATGTTTGACAGCTTACTCAGCAAACCCCAACACACAAGACTGTATTCACTACTGATGACGGTTAATAAACCAGAAACATGTGTCTAGAGATCAGCACCGTCTGCGCCAACCTTGGCGAAACACTCGAAAATATCGGAGCAAGCTACAAGAGACTGAAATTCCCAGAATGCCAGGGGCGAACCTTGCCTGAGAGGTCAGCGGTGTGCTCCCACATCCTGTTGTCTCTGTTAACCTGTAGCTTGGAGGGAGTACACTCTTTAGTCATTTTGAAGCAGGTTTGATCCACACAGCTGTAGTTCCAGATTGTGCAGCAGGCACAGCTAGTCAGTGTGCAGGGCCTGGTTGGTGCAATTCAAATTTCGACCATGGACCCTGCTTCACCCTTAAGTTTCATGCAGCAGATCTGAGAGGCTCTGCCCCACTCAGATACTTATTCCAAGTTCTCTGGATCAAACAGGAGGGCACTCCTGTCCAATGAGGTGCAGGGTAGCCCCCCAGAGTATGACCATATCCTCCAAATTGTGGCACTATATTCTCCCAGAGATAACCATTTCTCCAAAATTCGCACAAGGATGACTTTCTACAGGGGCCCACTATTTATTTTGTGGCTGTCCCTGTTTTTTGTCCCAGTCTGACCCTACACCCATCTTCCATATGTTCACCCCTCTCCTTGACCTATATACCTGTCATCCATTCTATGTTCACAGATTCTTCGACCTATCTACCTGCCACCCATCTTCCATATGCTCATCCACTTCTTGACCTATCTTCCTGTCCCTCCTTGCATATGTTCACCACCTCCTCAACATATCTACTTTTCACCCCAATTCGATATGTCCACCTACTAGGATCTTGAAAACCATTTATATTAATGCATTTAATTTCACATTCAATATTTGAAAGAGGTGTTATTTAATTTGATTTAAAAAACTGTATGATTATTTTTGAAAAATAGTTTTCCCTCCCTTGATTTTATTGTGTTTGATAGACTTTATACAGCTTATATTTGTGTTGCAACAGATAAATCCCTCACATGGCAATGAACATGGCCCTCTGCCCTGAGTGCCCCAGCTGGAATGATGCCTGGATCCCTGGTGCTGATTTTTGTTGTCATGGGCAGACACAGATCATGCCTTGGTGCCATGACAAAGGCCTGTCTGGTGGATTGCAGTCATACTGGTCCTGGAGAGGTGCCCAAACACTACTGCTTTTTCCAGGAGTTAAGTAGCAGGAGCACGTGGTGGCAGCATATTGTGTCATTAGAAGGGAAGAGGCCTTTTTACCTGTGTCACTGGAGTAAAGCCTGCAGGCTTACTCAAGTTTTGCTTTACATGAGTAAGATGCTTAACTCACCCTTGGTCTTCATCAAGTTATAATGTAGCACTGTGCAGTGGATGAGTGTAGTATGCATGGTCTTGGTGTATGTATGCTTGTGAATTGTATAATATATAGAAGATTCTGGGATCCATTGTGGGATACACAGGACTGATTGGAGGTGCATGTGGAGGCAGAGAATCACTGGAGGAAGGAGAGCCAGGCTGTTCAGTGCATTTCAAATGTTCTCTTTGATACAAACTGAGGTCACTGGAAAACAGCATGGGCGCATCTCTGGAAGGAGATGGTGCTGACAAGAGAATCATAAAGAGCAGGGCCGAGGTCCTGGCATAACCTTTGGATACACATATGACTGTGGCTGGTATCTAGATGTGAACCCCTAGTCACTCCAATGGGCTGTGTGTGGGGCTATCAGATTTGGAGTCACTCCTCCTGTGACAGACTGCTTTCTGGAGGAAAGGCAAGGCAGAGGAGGGCACTTCAAAAATAAGTAGACCCACAGCATAAGCTTCAAAAATCAGACCCTAAATCACATTTGGTGCCTGGAAATGGACTATAACAAAGGGAGTTAGTGGCCCCAAAATTGCTAACTGTCAAGCAGCCAGAAGAGCTGTGTGAGGAGGGGAAGCTCTGTAAGACTTCTGTCTGTGACCAAGGCTGGAGGCTAATGCCTGCCAGTCTCCCAGCTGAGTGAGGGTAGATCCAAGTCAAACCTGCCTGGAGCACCAGTGCCTGCCTGCTTGCCAAGACCTGTGAGCCCTGTGAAAAAGAGGAGAGCACTGGAAGAAGCAAGGTCCAGGGTGGAATCCTGGCGAGTTGGTCCTTGCAGCAAAGAGTGAGGTGATGACTGCATCACTGACGCTTTAGTGGCTTGTGTGCAGGTGGAAGCCTGCAACCCCATATTCCAGAGGGAACTGCCTTGAAGTTAGCCATGAAGTTTTGAGGTTCTGTGAGAATCGTAATGACGTTTTCGACTTGTTCGAATATGGACGAGTTTGGTATCTATGAACCGCAAATGACGAGTTTAGTGGGTGTACGCGTTTACGCTACTCTACTTTGCAGCGTTCGTCCTATTCGTGGGTTTCTCCATCTGAACCCTCGGGTTCCATTTTAGATACGGCATCCATTTTGTTTCTTGCCCTCACGTAGCCGGCGAATGGACAGTGTCCGCTTCGTGACCCTGGGATTCCCAAGCTCTTGCGGAAGACGCATGTTCCTTTGAGTGTGTCTTTATGACGAGGGGGATGATACGGCAAAGGGAGATGGCTCCGCTAGAGGCTCATCTTGCCGTGCCGGTCTATTGTTTTAGCCTTGCATGCGTTAGACTCGAATCCTTTGATCCTGTGATCACGCTTCCGATATTGCCCCCTCACTCTTTTCAATCTGTTATCTGTCTTTGTCTTCCTTGCACCTGTTTCTGTCTCTTCTCTTAGCTCGTTTACAACCAGAGTGGAATGCCTAATGGTGGGATAATGTATTTTTACAGTTGGGAACCGGCGACGTTACTGTAATTATGTTCCGGGCTCCTGAAAACATGAATGAAATCCTTTTGAAGTGAACTGTGGGAACTGAGTTGTAACCTTTTGTTTGCCATGTTGTGCAATGACGAGAATGTGTATAAAAGGAGCGATCCACTGTTGCAATTCGAAGCAGACTCTCAGAACCTACACTCTGTTGTACTTCTAGCGATCTCTGTATCCCTGCAGTAAATAAACGCTGATCTTTGACGCCGAAGGAAGTGTCCCGTGTCTCTGTGATTTGTTCGCCGTAACAGGTAACCCACGAAGGTTTCAGGTGTTGTCCCCTGGCACCGCTGGGCCTTAGAATAGCCCAGTACTTCAGTTTGCTGTGCCAATCGGAATGTCGCCCATGTGCACTGTGTAAGTCAGCAACCCCTTATGCCAGAGGGGCCTGCTGGAAAGTTTGCTGTGCTGATTGAGCCTTCCCATTGTGCGGTGTGCAAGTTGGTGGCCCTGTATGCCAGGGGAGTCCACCTTGATGTCTGCCATGCCGATCAGGTTGTCGCCCTTATGCAATGTGTAGGACAGCGATCCAGTAAGCCAGATGTAGGCACCGTGAAAAGATACCTGCTGCTGTGCCGATACAGCTTTTGACCAAATGAGGAGCAACTAAAGGGACGATCAGCGCCAACTGTAGCCACTCAATGGATGTCTCTAAGTTAGACAGTACCTATAAGTACTGCCCCTATAGTATTTTTTCTAGCATGTATTCAAATCCTGCATTCAAGGAACCCTCTGGACATAAAGCTGGGGGGAATTTCTTTCTCCTTAAATGCAGGTCCCATCCAGCCCATAACTTAGACATCTTTTTCCTCTTGGATGATCAAAAAGCGGACATTGTTTTCCTTACGTAAATATGGCTTCATGAGTAATCTGGACCAAACATCGTACAGGCATTTCCTCCTGATTATCATATCATCCAAAGGAATAGTGTGGGTAGAAAAGGCAGAGGGCTCACCATTATTGTGAAAAACTCTTTTATTTGAAAAACTGATGCCCTCACACTCCCCCATTACAAAAGTCTTGAGTTTTCCATCTCTTCCTCAAAAACACAATAGAAGGCCACTTTGTCTAGTACAAAAGTGAACTGTTGGGGCATCCCATGTACTTATACATGTACATTGTACTGCTTTCTGTTCACAAGGGAACCCGCTCTGGCTATATCTACTGAACGAGGGTAGTTGGTGGAATCCATGCCCCATGCTCGCTATAGTTTTAGTGGCTTTAGTATTTGCAGCTGTACTCAGTTATGGCCAGTCTTCCAGGTTCCGGTCACTGGGGGTTTGTTTATCAAATTAAGAGACACACCCGATTTTATGATTTATTTAGTCTTGTTCCTGACTAAAAACGATAGCAGTAGTCTAATTTTGATTTACATTTAGCTAGTCAATTTATCCAGTCTGTGCCAGAAGTTCTAGTGAGTATGGCCATTAAATGTATTCATTTTACTATCAAGGGAGATTTAAATCTTCATTTTGTTGACTTAGAGGATTCTCAAGCCTCCTGTTTTGTGTATGATTTAGATGCCATACAACTAGAGCAAAGGGTCCTGGGCCCTCCTCATTCACGTGGATAGCTATTGGATCCTATCTGTAAAATTAAGAATAAAAACTCCATAGGAGATACAAGATGCTGCAGAAATACATTTATTCCAGAGTAAGGATAAGTCCCATCCACCAGCTAGCTGGAGCCAGGTGCAACTGACTCTCAGCAAACACTCAGGATTCCATCGCCATGGTGCTAATCAAAAGGTAACACAAGCACACAGCATATGTACATTACAGTTTACAAGGTAATAACTAAAATAATAGTAAACACAATATTACACATCTTCCTTCTACACAAAGAAGGAAATAAAAAAAAACAAGAAAAATCTTAAACATCTCATAAACTACAAATTATCAATAATTCATCTCAAAGTCCTCGAACCTTGAAGGTTTTGTTCTAGGTCTCATACCCCCCCCCCCTCTGAGAAGAGCAGGAAGTATCATTGGATGTTGGATGGATTGAAATGTGGTTTGTACTTATCCCATCCAACAGAATTTTTTTATGACAACCACCCTATTAAGATTCCAGATGTGATAATCTTCTGTTTTAATTGCATTTATGAAAACTTTTATAACCTTGTGGGGCCCTAAGACACAAACCTGAAGCTTTGCGCTCCATTGGAGCTCTGATCATCACCAGATCTCCCACCTTAACAACAGTGGCCTTTACAGATTTCCTAGCATCAACCTTTTCTTTCCTTGCAATCACTTTTTGTTCTTCTCCTGCCTTCCATAACATGTGAAGAAATACTCTTCATTTTAGACTCAGCATCGTTCACCCAGAAAGGTGCTACAAGTGTATTTGGTCGTCTTTTTTTTACTAGATCAAAAGGTGTACAACCAGTGGTTTTATGAGGAGTGAACCTATAAACTTCGACTTTTTTGTTAAGTTTATCTTTCCAATCAAGCCCATTTTGCTTAGCCATAGAAATGGTTTTCTTAAGAACCCGAATAAAGCGTTCCACCATACCATTCGTTTCCGGATGATAAAGTGAACAACTTTTGTGACCAATGGAACAGTGTTGTAAAAACTCTTCCATTTCACCTGACACAAACTGGACACCATTATTGGTCAATAAAAATCCAGGAAATCCTTCACATAAGGAAACCTCTTTAAGAAAAGCAATTACATGTTTAGTGTCAATCCTTTTAGTTAACTTGATCAAAGGCCACCTGGAGTACATGTCAATAAGGACAAAAACAGAAGTCTCTCTACCATTCCCTGAAGCTGGACCCAAAATGTCTAGAGCTAGTTCTTGCCATGGACCTTTAGGACGCTCTCTTATGATCATGGGTTGAACCCTAGGTTTGAGACATTTCTCACTTAAAGTAAAAGGTATATAATCGCTAACTATCCTCTCAATATGGAGATCCATCACTGGCCACCAGTAATTCAGTCTAATTCTTTCTTTAGTCTTAGACATACCCTGGTGTCCTTCATGTGCTAACTTGATCAAATCGTCACAAAATACCAATGGGGGAATTTATCTCGAACCTATGAAGATTAAACCTCTGCTTTCAGATAACTCATGCCTAACATTCCAAACTTTCTCTAAGTTACCATGAACCTTTTTTGACCACCCCTTTTTGATTAGAGAATACAGTTCTACAAGCTCTTCATCAGATTCACACTCTTCACGTCAATTGTCTTCTTTTATTCCATCATGCTCAGATTTGCACACCCATTCATTCATCTCTTTATCCTCAAAATTCATGTTATCTTCATCATAATGCACTAGTCTTGAGAGGGTATCAGCAATACAATTTCATGCACCAAGTAAATATTCAACATTAAAATCATAAGCTTGAAGAGCTACCACCATTTAGATATTCTGCTAGAAATAGCATCAAATCCTTTTTTATTGAATACCTCACGCAAAGGTTTATGATCTGTTCTCACAGTGAATTTTGTGACCCAAAGCAAATTTTTGAGTGTTTTTGTGGCCCAATGAACAGCCAGAGCCTCCCTCTCTATTACTGAATACCTCAGCTCTGTCCCCTTTAAACTACGAGAGAGAAACAATTTCACATTGACTGTGTCACCGTTCTCCTGTTGCAAAACAGCACCAAGACCTTTCATACTGGCATCAGTAATCAAAACAGAATTCAAGGATGGATCAAAACTCCTAAGTTTTGGAGTTTTCTTAGGGGAATTTTTTAAATCAATGAATTCATTTTCACATAGTTCAGACCAGTTGAAATCAACCCCTTTGCACAACAACTTCCTCATGTTAAAAGTTTTCTCTACAAAACATTTAACACATTTACTGTAGTATTCTGTCATACCAAGAAATGTCATTACTTCTTCCTTATTTGTGGCAGAGACTAGATTTTGTATAGACTCAATTAACTCACGCTTGGGTTCAACGCCACTCCTAGAAATAGTGTGTCCAAGATAGTCAATAGACGATCTCCTGAACTTACACTTCTCTCACCTGACAGTGAGGTTATGCTGGCTAAACCTCTCTAAAACTTGTCTTAGTCTTAAATCATGTTCCTCTTTATCACACCCAAAAATTAAAACATCATCCTGATAAATCTTAACACCAGGTTGACCCTGCAAAACTTTCTCAAGTGCTCTTTGAAATACCGACACTGCCGATACTAACCCAAAGGGCAAGCTGAGAAATCTGAAAGTCCCACAGGGGGTGATAAATGCAGTGTAGTCTTTAGAATCATCATCCAACCTAATCTGATGATAAGCAGATTTGAGATCTACTGTTGCAAACAGCTTAGCACCTTTAGTAGCATAAGCATAGCAGCAATTTTTAGAAGAGTTTACCTGTCAACAATGACTTGTTTATCGAGCGTGCGCAAGTCTGTGCATAAGCGCAGACTGCCATCAGACTTTCGTGCTGCGACAACAAGCACCAACCATTGTGTTCCTTTCACCTCTTCAATGATACCTTCATCCTTTAATATGTCTAATTGATTCTTCATCTCCTCTCTCACTGAGATAGGAACACCACAAACCTTACTTGCAACAGGTTCAGCCCCAGACACTAATTTAATTTTGTGTACATAGTCTCGGGGGCAACCCAAATTACCATGAAAACATTGAGAAATTACGTTTTGAGATTAGAGGTGTACATGGCATCACTATTATCACCACTGATTTTGTTCATGTGAAAATTTTCCTTTAACAAAATTGAGGGATCCAACATAACCCCTAGATCTTTTTGGTGAAACCAACTCAAAATACCAGCCCCTTTGTGGGGAATATGAACTTTCCCTGAGATAAACCTTCCTTTGTATTCAATTAACCCTCGATAGTCTATGAGTTTAATTGGCTCACCTCCATAAGCAAAGGGCTTAATATCTGTTTTAAAAACTTTGACTTTACCTTGTACATGGTGAGTGTAAAAGTGGCTCGAGACCATCAACCAAAACTTCATCAATCGGTCCTTTCTTACCATTGTCAGAAACCTGTGAAACAATTTGCCCACATTCAAGTTCTAATTAGGAATCACTTTCTGAGAAGATCCCTTGAGAAACTGACCTCACTTTCACATTATGTTTCTTTGCATGGCAGGCCGAAGTGAAGTGACTAACTTTTTTACAATTGTTACATGCAGCTCTCAATGAAGGACACTGCTTGTCATTCTCCAAGTGACCAAGATTCCCACAACGAAAACATTTGGGTTGAAAACTGGACTTCTGAGACATACGGGAACCATTAATTTCTGTTTTAAAACCTTTTTTAACTAGATTCCCCTTTGTAGAGATCTTTACTTCTTGCACATGTTTTGTGATGATTTCCACACACTTTTTTGAATGTTCAATTTGTTTTGCAATATTAATAACCTCTTCTAAGGAAGAATCATCTTTCTGCCAAATATCGTCCCTAACCTTTTGTACATTACAACCCAACGTAAACTGGTCTCTAATTCTTTCCTCTAGTAATGCACCAAATTTACAAGATGCCCCATATTTCCTTAAGACTGTAATATAATTTTCAACAGTTTCACCCTCATTTTGACTCCTACGACCAAAATGATATCTCTTCAGGATCGTGCTCACTTTTGGTAAGTAATGTCTATCTAGCTTTAAAATACATATTTCATATTCACTTAAGGTAGAGTCATCAATATCAGGGAGGCCATCAAAAACTTCTTGCCCTTCAGACCCCAGGCTGTGTAAAAGAAGAGCAGTTTTTCTTTCATCACTTAAATTAGTGCCACACACCTTCGCGTAGCTTTCAAGCAGCTTCAGCCCTAGAAACAAATGCGATGATCATAGCCATCTTGAAGAAACCTAACCAGGATCCAACCTGCTTGGGAAACTTCCGCCCTATTTCACATTTACCAGCTTTTAATAGGGTGGCAGGAAAACATGCCAAAAGATGTCTTTCAGATTTTCTGGAAACCAACTCTTTTTTTTCACTAAGCACAAACTGCCTTTCGTCCCAGACACATCTCCGAATTCACCCTTTTGGCGGTGGTGGCAGAGGCCTACAAAAGATTGGATCTAGGGGCACTGGTGGCTATCATACCCCTGGATCTCAGTGAGGCCTTTGACACTGTTGACCATCCCACACCTCTGGATAGGGTTGGCAAGGCTGCTGTCACAGTTAAAGCCTAGGACCGAGTCAGTTCCTTACTAAAGGGGTGTACATTTCAAGTCTTTGACAAGGGCTGTACATCAAACATCTTGCCTGTCACTTGTAGGCTTCCGCAGGGGCCCACACTCAGGCCCATGTTATTTAACATCTACCTGCAGCCACTGACAGACCCGTTGGCAATTTTTGGGATGTCTGTAGTCATGTATGCGGATGACACCCAGCTGGTGTTTTCACTTATGTCTGGTTCTAATCTGACCTCAGTTAATCTGGGTTTTTGCTGCGATCAGATCCCCAGCTGGATGACTCAATCCTGGCTCAAGGTCAATGGAGCTAAAACAGATCTAATGATTCTTGGGAATATGTCTCCTGCCCAACACGACTTGAACTGGCCCACCCACCTGGGTCCCCGACTAACAAGTCAACTATAAAAAGTCTGTCAACTATAAAAAGTCTAGGGATGTGGGTTTATGACACTCTGTTGATGGTAACCCAAGCCATTAAGATATCAGCCAGTTACTTTGGCCTGCTTGGGATGCTGCATACGATTTTTTACCGCTGCTCTCCCAGACCTCGAGGCAGGTGGTAGTCCAGGCATTAATGCTTTCTTGCCTGGACTAAGGCAACTCCTTATACCTGGGCTCCCCCAAAGAAGCCATTCAGAAACTCCACGTGGTACAAAATGCGGCTGCAGGTATGCATCTGGTTATTCCCAGGTCCCAATCGGCCAGGCAGGGGTTAAGAGATCTACACTGGCTCCTCATTGCTCAAAGAATTGAATTTAAGACCCTGTGCATTGCCCATAGGGTCCTTCATGGGAAAGGCCCTCCCATTCTTAAACAATGTGTTACTCATTATGCCCCTAATAGGGCCCACCACTCTCCCAACCTGCATTTGGTCATAGTTCATGCACCTAAAAGAGCCAGGAAAGGAGGAAGCCCCTTTTGGTTCAATGTTGCCAAGCTTTGGAATTTTCTCCTCCTGACCATTAGGTGTTTGGATAATGAGCTGCGCTTTAGAAAAGCCATTAAAACCTGGCTCTTTTAGCTTTGATTTCTAGATGCCTGATCTTCCTCGATCTCTGGCTTCTATGCTCCCTCTCTCTCTTAGCGCTGGGATGCCTGTGGGCCACCATGCGTTCAATGAATCCTATAATAGAATACAATAGGAATAGGTGTGGTGACCCCATATGCCAGAGGAGGCCCCTAGAGGAAGACAAGGATTATAACCGGTGGAAGCAATCATAGCAAGTAGAAAACTCTATTGTTGTGACCCATGCGGCCAAAGCCTAGACTAAGCATCAGAACCTGAAGCCTTTAAATCCTCGCCCCCACCTGTATTTAAGACCCAGTGAAACTTACTGTTCCATTGGAGGAGTGCCGAGGACACCCAGACTTGGGCCTTGAAGAGCAGCGTGTGTGATGTTCATCCATGGCTGCAGCTGTGAGCGAGATGCTCTTGGAGACTCCGGTTGGACAACCCCACTGGGGTGGCTAAGACTGAGAGAATAGTCATAAGGCCCCAGGGATCTTGCCTGCTAGATAGCGCTGCAGTCTTCGAACACATTTCATTTTTCTAATAGAGTGGGAGCGGGACTCCTGAGAGTCAGACTGCTGGTAGGGCCTGACATGAATGTTGCCCATAGGTAATGGGGAACAACAACTACCGCTAGTGAGAGGGAAGTGGAACCTAGGTAATTGCCATTAAACCCTAGAGCTCTGTCAGGGGATTAACTGGCACATGCATCAACGTAGGGTTTTGCGATTCCTTAATTGCGATTATTAAGGAATCGCAATTAAGGAATCGCAAAAGCCTATGCAGGTAGGAATCACTATTAAAATAGCGATTCCTACACATTCCTTAATTGCGACTCGCAAATTGCTAGTCACAATTAAGGAATGCTGTCCCATTCATTCCTATGGGCCTCCAGGCACATAGGAATGAATTGGAGATTGCATGAGCAATTTGCGAGTACCAGTAGGCACTTGCAAATTGCTCATGCAATTTCAAGGGTGCAAGGGTGTCAAAATGACACCCTGTTGCACCCCTGACATTGATCTGTGCACATATGTTCACACACACATGCCCTCGCAACATGAAACTTTGAAAAATGCACAAAAGTGCATTTTTTCAAAGTTTTTGCAAATTACCATGAAGTTCAACTTGATGGTAGTTTGCTACTCCTATTAGCGAAATCACTCATTGTTTTACTTTAATGCATTGCATTTAAGGAATCTCAATTTGGGATTCCTTAAATGCAATCGCAATTTAAGGAATTGCAATTTAGAGATTCCTTACATTGCGATTTTTGCATTTGGGTTGGTACATCCCAAATGCAAAAATACCGGTTGTAAAGGAGCAGATTCTGAGAATCTGCCCGTTTGCGACCGGTTTTTCCTTTGATGCGTGTGCCTGTGTGTGTATGCCGCATTATACCCTGTCAATATATATAAATACTCTTTTTGTCATAAATGAAAGTTTTTGACTGTACAGTAATTTATTGCTGCTGTTGAATGACTTTTTATTCGTGAGCTTGTGTCTACCTCCCTGCTGAGAACACTTGGAATGCTCGACCCGTACGACCACTGAGAGCCAAGTGCTGAAGGCTGTCTTGGCCCAGTAGCTCAGTATCCCTAGATCATCGGGCCGTGGGACATCAAGAGTAAAAGGCCTCAACCCAAATGATTGGGCCCAGTAGCTCATGCTTGTACCATGGCCCTATGAACAGGGTCCTGACAACTGATAAGACAAAAGTAGCGATCTTCCGTAAGAATGCCTCACCATATGACTCTAACTGGTGGTCAGCTAAACTCGGACCTACACCCATACCTAGCACCTTCGCCAGGAATCTCAGAATCAGTGCAAACGCATTATATAGTGGGGCTGTCTTGGTCTGGACTAAATGAATTTTTCCCAGTGGTTCCCCAAGTTATGATATGGGGACATTGTGGCATCAACTCCAGTAGAATGTGTCATTCTCCTAGATGTCTCGGGGTTATACAGAGAAACTGCAGAACCAACCGTGACAGGGATAGTTAATGCATCCGGAGCATATAGAAAGGGGGAATCCAGAGAAGTATGAATTCCTGGAATTTCTCCCATTGGGATCTGATTTGAATTCATAGGGGCTGTGGCACTTTCGGTTCTTTCACCCATACCAGCACCACACAATCTGTCAGGTGGACACATGACACCAATACGCTAAAAAAGTAATCACTAAAATCTCTATCATCTTTAGAAACCTCAGCTGCATCTGTCGTTTCCATTTTTTTTCTCTGGTGTTCCTCATCAGTCAACACACGGTACAGCCTGTTTCACTCAAATATTTCTATTTGTCCCTTTTGTTGCTCTGCCTTCCACTTAGCATTAGCGTAACTACATACTGCTTTCTTAGCTTTATCCTGATATTTATCCCTATCTTTAGCATGGGCAGCATGCTTCCAAGCATTAAGTGCTCCTTATTGTGCAGGTCTAGTAGTAGCTTCATCTCATACAATACTCTTTTAAAATTTTCAATGAGTCTCAAATTAAATGTGCCATATCGAGGGAATCTCAATGCACCTTCATTCTCTGTGATCTTATGCCACTGACTCAACAAAATGCATGTGAGGAGCCCCACAATTAAAGCCATATAATGACCTGCCCCGCCTTCTGGTGGTGCCTCTTCGGCTTCTCAAACAGGGACCCTCAGATCCCTTCTGATCATATCTCTAATATCTCTGAAACATTTTATTTTATAGCTATTTCAACAGCCAAAGAACAACAAATGTGTTTCAAACAAGTGGCAGTCCCTACTCAACCACTGTTAACTATTATGCGGTGCTAGTAACCAATCTCTCAGCACAACACCTTCTGTTCTGACCTAACACAGAGCAACTTTCAATGATGTTACAACCAATAGCAGCGCAGCATCTTCACCAACGTCCAATCCCAGAAGGCACAATGTGACGCAATTCTCGCTTTTTGCAGTACTTCACCCTCCTTTCCACTTTTCACAAATGCAACCTCTGGCAATAGTAAGCAAGCTCAATAAACAAATCTTTTGTATGCTCCACTAAGAAATTCAAAGTACATAATCACCCAAAAAAAGTAGTCAGGGTCAATACTTTCCAACCCACTAACGCACACAGATAAAATCTTGGCCAGCGAGAAATCCTCTAAACTAATGTAATTTCTCCATTGCGCAACAGAATCCACCAGCACCAATCACTGTTAGTACTCTCACAATGAAGTTACAGTTCCCTATCTCAATTGTGCAATCAATCGTTCCTCACGACCACCCCCACAAAACATTGGCAGACAAATTTCACCCCAATTTATTCTTAGCTATCCTGATATCTTGGCCTACAAAGACCCTGATAACTTCAACTGCTCAACATTAAGTGTATCTACAACTACACAACAACTTAAACATTGTCACACCAAAACACTCATTCTCAGTACAACACTGCAAGCTTGACATAAGTAATGACAGCGCATGACTCCATTAATGCTCAATCATCTACGGCAACTCCTTTTGAACCACTGGAACACAGCAGATCCTCCAAACTAAGTCATGAACTTTAAGGGCTTGGACTGGGCATGGGTAGCTCTGAATTTCAGCCAAAAAGTATTTTAGCTCCTTACCCTCCAGAGACTAACCATCCTCTACTACAACCTGATAGAGCATGGATATCTGAACCTTAATCTCTTAGTGAAATCATTAAAGAAATCCTCAATTGGTCTCATGGATCTTTTCTAGTCGACTTGGAGCGTTGTGAAGGAGCTAGCATCAGAAACACATTTTTATCTCCATGAAACCAATGCAGCTTCACCAGGAAGACCAAGAATCAGTACTTCAACCATGATGGTTTATTTTAAGACATTAGTCCAACTGGCATGTGCCCGAGTTAGGCCTGGTAAGAATTAGTGCCATTTTACTTATACATGATTCTTTACTTAAGTTGCCTTCCTCTTTCTCACATCAACTTGTGACACACATTTGCATTCATGACACTTGAGTTAGTTCTAAGAAACACCAACCTTGCTGGCTCACAGAATTTCATGTGAACACTAGCATCATGGCTTAGCGTTATGTGCAAAATCTTCATATGTGTGATACAAGTGTGTTATTTTTCCTTCCACAATGCGACACAGCTATCTGTGGAATACAAACAATAGCGGCCTGATCACAATCACAGACCAAGGCAAGGATGCAGTTTTCTATATATAACCTATTGTTTCCAAAAACAATCAGAGGAGACACTTCTGCTGACATTGAGTTGTCCCTGCATGCTGAAGCTTTGCCCAGCAGCTGCCAGACTTCTCCATGAGGGGTGTCCAATTTGTAACCAATATGCGGTCCTACACTCTTACCCATCAGGTAAAAGGATTAGATTACTCAGAGGGGGGCTTCTTGGCAGAACACACATTCACACCGAAGATACATAGTTAGGTCTGGATCATAGGAGAATGCTAGATTGTTATAGTATTGTAAATGTATCCCTACATAATCTGTCTCAATAAAATGGCAGAATTTTTCATTCTATTTCCTCTTTTGACACTTCTCCTAAATGTCTTCTGCTCCTATTAATCATTGCAGCCCATGTGTTCTTTACAAGAATCAATTTGATTCAATAAATATTTGAAAACATCCCCATGTGTATTCTTTGGATGTATAATTCTCAGAGCGAAAGAGAGCATGCGTGACTGAACGAAAAGTTATAGATCTGTCTCCTTGGTTTCTGAGGGAACAGAGTCTTCATGTTTAGTGGTTGCCAGAACTATTCTCACCCTGCCTAAGTTTAGGGGGGCTGACGGTGGCACTGTGAATTAGCTAGTCCAAAGGACAACGTATCCTGCTACCGGGGCCCCCTCCCCTCATCAGCATACAAATGCTAAGCACCTCTTGGAGTGGTTCTTCAGGGTTGGCTTAATTGATGTGTGGAGAACATGGAATCCCTGACTGCACCAGCACACCCACATCTTTGCTGCACATTACACTCACTCCCACATTGAATTGCTCTTTATGTCTGACCCGGAATGTTGCATGGTCACTAGTATTCAAATGCTAGCCCATGGAAACTCCGACCACTCGCCCATCCTCCTTTGCATGGGTGGCCTTACAGGCACACTTCATACCATATGGCAGCTCAACGTCCGGTTTCTGCAGAATAAGGCCTATAAACAGGAAGTGGGTGAGAAGCTTAAACATTATTTCCAGTGCAAAGACGGTATGGTCCATTTACCTGGCATGTGTGGGTGGCTGGAAAGACCACTTTTAGAGGCTTCGCTGAAGGGTATCTCAAAAAGAAGTAATTGGCTTGAGTAGAGCACCTTTCCCAACTGGAGGCTCGTGCCCTCTGCCTGGAGTGGGCCACCGGCACAACGGAGCGTGACACTGAGTCCCACTAGCTCGAGGTCTTACGTGAAGAAATACTTCCTGGTTCCCTAGAATCGGGCAAGCAAATGTGGAGGCCTTCTAAGGCTGAGTCTATGGCTGGGGAGACAAAAATGGCAAGCTACTTTACTGGCTCGTATATCGCCCCCTGGCCAATCGTAAAAATCCATAGATTTTAGATACCTTCAATCAGAGGCTTCGATTTTGGACTCAGAGTCTAACCCCAACTTTATACGAGATGTGCCTCTCCCACAACTATCGGAAGCTGATACCCAACTACTAGACCAACCCATATCACCGGAAGAGATAGGCGCTGACATCTTCACAACAGGAGAGGCAGATATCCGGCGGAGTACTGGCTCAATGAAGTGTGGCGAAGTGTGGCTCAATGATTAGAGCGGCAGACCCTGATGCAGAGGTCTCTCCTGGGACCAGGGTTCAATTCCCTGCCTCGGCGGGTCTTTGGCTCAAAAATTCCACGGACCTGATAATTCTCGCCTCAGTGCCTATTCCAATCATGGAGTCCCACTCTGCAACTATGGTCAATAGCTTGCTTAATCTCCATAACGGCCCCCACAACGCTACGGATGCCTGGCCTCCACCTTGGGGTCGCCCAGGAGTGGACGTCTCAAAGGGAAAGCCAGGATGGGTTCCACAGTAGTATTCGTACCAGCGCCTTGAGACCCTTGCGGGTGAGTAGTGCGCTATACAAGTATCAATTTTTACTACTTGGCATTCAAGGAGGTCCTGACACCGCAGCTTCATGCTCTGTACACTGAGACACTGGAAAGAGGAGCCTTCCCTGCGGTTAGCGATTTGGCCACGATTGTAATCATTTCCTAAGTACACCTACTCGGACTACTGTCTGATTTCGCTCATTAACACTGAGGTTAAAATGTATGCCACGATCCTAGCCACCTGTCTTAAATCAGTCCTCACCACCCTGACACAGCCCGATCAGTGCGGATTCATACCCCATCGTAGCATGAGGCACTGCTTGCGGCGCCTGCATGTCGCACTGGCCCATCGTCACCTCCTCCCATCCACCTAAGCCCTGCTACTGATAGAGTTTGAAAAGCATTTGATACTGTAGACTGGCGGTACTTAGAGCCCGCGCCGGTCAGAGCGGGCTTCGGCCCACAATTCCAGGGGCTCGTACATGTGCTTTTCTCCTTGTACCCCCTTCTTTTTGTCCTAGTAATAGAGCTTCTGGCCTGACTTATCAGATGTGATGCTCAAGTGCAAGGATGGCACTGGAATGACTCGCATGAAGATCATATCGCTCTTTACGTGGAGGATGTTCTTTTGTTCATGGCGGATCCCACTGGTACCGGCCCCAGTTGCCTCCGTATCCTTCAGATCTTTGGGGAAATCGATCCTAGAACACCTACACATTTCGCGCCACTGTGTGGCATGGTCATCTGACATCTCGATTAGATGTCTTCGTTTTAACTTCCTGGGAATATGGGTGACACGCCATCCAGAATTTACCTGGTCCCTCAAACTTACCCCGTTGCTAAAGAAAACCAGGAAGGACCTCCATAAATGGCAGGCCCTCCCTTTGAATCCACTGGGAAAAATTGCATTGTACAATATGATGGTACTCCCCCGTTTCTTGTATGTACTGCAAAACCTGCCTCTCCATCTCCTGTACCATTGGTTTCACAACCTGGACAAAATGGCCACAACATTCCTCTGGGGTAACTCGAAACCATGTGTTGCCAGCAGGCTCCCTATGATGGTGGGACAGGATGACCAACCTTTTTCTTTATTATGTCGCAGCTCACCTCCTAGTGATTAACGGCTGGTTCTCATGGGGATGGTCGAATCCAGCCTACCAATTAGAACTTAAGAATCTGGAATTCTCACAGATCCAGGTAGGGCTCTTTGGCTCCCCGATTCCCCATGCCATTCTGGCAGTGACTTGGGCGGTCCTACTTGCATGGCATTACATGCTGCGTTACACCTGCTAGGATACTAAGCTCATGCTTCAGACACCTTTGTGGCATGGCACCATATGTGGGAGGTGGCTGACTTGGAAGGATTCAAGAAATGGGATCTCATTAGCAATATGCAATTCTGAGACATGTGGTTGAGGGTTCACCTGCGCACTTTTACGGACTTACAGAGCCTATTGTCGTGTAGTTCTTACAAATCTGTATAGAATCTGCACGGTTATACAACATAAACTAAGGGTTTGGTGTCCAGACTGTTTACAGACACCCCCAAAGGATATGCTAGTCTGTAGTCCAGCTAGCTCACAGTACCACTATGAGCCCCACAAACCTACCAAGGAGTGAATAGTTTCTGGCAACTATCGAACATGACAACCCTGACCCCTCAGGGATCATGGAAATAGTGCAGTACTTTTTTCTCAGTCACTTGGGCTCACTTGGTCTCAGAGAGATACACATAATAAACGGTGGGGACGTTTTCAATAAGTATTTATTGAACCAACGTCATTCTAGTATAAAATATGTGTGCTGCAACAACCATTAAACAGAAACAGATGTATAAGATTACAAGCACTAATACAGTAAATAAAAGATAGACTTCTACAATGGTGCTAAAACAGTGAATATAGGCAAGTATTTATATACATGGCAGTAATCATGTGTGCTCCTAAGATGCTAACCCTAGCTGAGTGTACCTAAGTGTACCTAGCATGTATGTATGTGTGAAGCCAAGAATCCCCTTAGGAAAGAGCCAACCTCATTACCTGATGGGAGGGAACGAAGGAACCCATTTTGGTCTTGAGTAGGACACCCTGCAAGGGATGTCAGACCACTGCTTGCTGGAGTGTCTGCGTGCAGGGACTTCAGCGTCTTGTGTCAGCATGGAAGCTTCTCCTCTGGTTTGCCCAGCGAAGATGTAGTACTTATATACCCAAAAGGTACTCTCAGGAGTTCAACCTAGATGTGCCATGGTACTGTGGGTCTGTCGTCCAAGGATGACTATAGCAGTGACTTTTGACAGTTATTATGCAGAATATGGTAATTCTACTGTGATACTAAGAATCATCATGCATATTAAATTGGACTCGTTTTCTAAGAAAACCATGTGACATTTATTCCGCATCTAACTAGGTAAAAGGTCAGCACCAGAGCCGTTATGTAGAGCAAGGTAGGACAAATGTAGGTAAAAGGTTGTGCAACTACCTAGGCCTATATTGGGGTACACTGGGGCTTATAACACTATACTCCCTTAATTCCACTCAGTTTTACAAATGCCTACAGCTCCAACATGCCATTAACCTTCACGTTCCTGCGGTTACTACCCTCCCTTAGTTGAGTCCACTATAGGCCAAACTTCTTATTAGGGACCTGTAGAGGGGGAGAGTGTCCCAGATCTACTGTTCTCTTATTAACAAGTCCCCTATTACATTAGTTCACCTGCGGACATGCTGAGAGCGATGGCTGGGTCCCCTGGAAGACTAAGACGTGTGGGCGCCCCTTATGGCTCGCCAATTTATCATTATCTAAACCAGATTACGACTGATCCAAATTAATTATCTCCACTGCGCCTGTCTCACTCCAACCAGACTACACTGGGCAAGATACCTCTAGACTACAAGTTACCCACAGTGTGCAGAAATGCCTGCAGACTTTTACCATATGAGCTGGTCCTGCCCTGCTCTAACGAAATACTGGGCGGATGTAGTGGGTGAACTGACTGCTGTCCTGGGATGGGAGGTTCCACTCACTCCCCTGGTCCTTCTCCTGTGGGTTTTGGAAGGCTTAGAAGGCTTTCAAACTGATAGAGCATTTCTTGTTATGGCCACCATGGTGGCCAAGCGTGACATAGTGGCCAACTGGAAAGATCCAGCCATCACCCCACAGTGACATGCTGGCACAGAGGGGAGAATTGGTGTCCAGCCAAATACGAACGAGTATGGGGCAAATTTCTGGGCCTAATGTGCAAAAAGAAATATGGACATTTATTGGTTCCTACTATTTCTGTGATTCTGGTTTACAAACTGTTAGACTGTAATGCTAATGTGGCTGTTAGCTGATTATCAAATGCACTGTATGCTGTTGTGCTACAAAGTGCCATGCTATTGTTTTAAAACCTAATAACGTTATTATCAAAAACATATATATATATATATTTCTGAGAATTGCAAGCATGCAATCACTACAACATGGCCTCACACTAGATGGTGGAGGCGTGACCTTAGTGGTAAAGGCACACAATGCATATAGAACAGATGTATTCTAGCCCAGGATTAAATTCCCAGCAGCAGATGATGCTACATAAATCTTTCCCGAATATGAAGTAGACAAAATACCAGATGAATACACTCCATATGAGGAAATAGAAATTCTTCTAACCTACCAAGAACATGCTAATTGGCTTAAAGGTGCCCTCCACCTTAGTATACAAAATGTGAGACTGGGCCCACTCAGCAAAGAGAGGGAAATATGACCAGTCCCCTCCCAGTATTGATCGTTTAACCACAGGCCAGCTGCTGGGTTATATAATAATCTAGTTACCATCTATAGAAGTCTAACACAAGTTGTGATGTGAACATTGACTCTAATACCTGTGATGGAGCAAGAATTCGCACGAAAAGCGACTTGCTTGTATCATGAGCCTCAAATAACCCTAACTGCTTAATCAACATGTTCGTCTTACTAAATCTTTTATTTTTTCCCTTTGACATCGGGTATCCGAGAGAAGCTTGCTTATGTGTTTTCTAATCCTAATATGCTTGCGTCTAATATGGCTGCTGCTACACTGGAATTTCGACTGCGCATGCATCTGTCATACCCACGTGACATGACGTACTCGCAGTTGTGGAGGGAAGTCTGTTGCATCTGCTCACTACTGTTAAAATGGCTGTTCTGTGTTCTCACATGTAAGAGGCTTGCACTGCTGCTTTTGCTAAGATGTTTGTTTTGCTTAATCCTAATGCTATAGTTCATTATAAAGTAATGGGTATAGTGTAGAAGTTCATGGTATAGAGTGTAATCATTTATTTCTGTGTTCTAAATTGTTTCCTTTTACTTTTCATGTATTGTATTCTTTCGGCCTGGGAGGTGCTTATTACTCCATCTTGGAAGTCCTTTCCGCGCATGACAGTCTGCAGTGGGAAGTTGAAAACATTTGACATTGAATGGGAGCCAAGAAATCCACAGCCAAGATGCGCCTGGGAAGATGAACCCTAACCCTGCCAGAAGAAGCTGAACTGTACTGAAATTATTACATTGTATTTAATGTTAAATTCACCATTGTTAGATGGAAGGAATACGTCATGTGAACCTGAAATTTAAGTGGCGTAAACGAAATTTGAATAAAGAGACCGAGGAAGTCTAAAATGTAGGTGGTGTGATGACCTGTCCTCCTCCTTTGTCCAATCAAAATTGGGGATCCTTACACTTGCAACATTGGGGGGTGGTACACTGACCTGAAAAACAGTATAATTAGCGTAGGTTTAGCTAGAGAAATTGTCCGACTTGTCTGAATAGCTGACCTGTCACTGACCCAACACACTCAATAGGTGACTAAGAGCAGAGAGCTGCGGAGCACTCCGTCGGGATGTTCGAGAACCCAATCAGGGTTTTTGGGAAGTGAAAGTGCTGGCAAAGCACTTTGTTGGTGAAAGTTGTAACCCAATCGGGGTTTTGGCAGATTCCTTGCAGAGAGGGAGTAGCGCAGGCGTTGCAACCAAAACTGCGGGTGCTGGTCTTAACCTTTGGTGGTCCGGTCCTGATCCAAGTTCTGGAGTTGTCCTGTCCTGATTGTCCATGAGCTGCACCTGCTTGCCTACTGGCACTGAAGTCTTTGGGGTTCCTCCTGTCCTTTCCAACTGACCCATGGACAGGGTTGGTCTTCACACTGTTCTAGGTAAATATAAATCTGTGTGGGTAATTGTCTTTCTAAATCGCGTCCTTTTCTTTACCGTCCCTGAAATATTGCAAAGTTTTTGTTGTTGTTTTTTTTCTTTATCTTTACGATGCGGTGCAGTAAAAGAACATAGGAATCAATTTAGCATAAACACAGCAATAAAACGATTGACACAGGAATACGGATACATAGAAATAGCACTCAGATATAAATACGTAAAAGCACAATTCATGATGTGGGGATCAAATACATTTTGTCTACAAATAAATATGTCAAACAATGCAGATCAGGTTCCGATTCTGTCATCCCTCCACTTCATAACAGGGGCCCAAAAACGTCTGCCCATCTCCCGTTTTTTAGCCCCTTTAAATTCATATAAACAAGACTCTATATTGTGTATACCTAAAAATCTCGAGAGCCACATCTGGTTAGTGGGGGCTGTGACATCCTTCCACCCAGCAGAGATCATAATTCTTAGCACAGCGACTGACATAAAAACCAAGGCTGCCTCATCCTCTGTCAGGGCCAATTTAGAATCTGTGCCCATTAACATCAGTGTTGGGGATAGATCAATTCTGTGACCTAGCAGCCCCTCCCAAAACGTCATAATCGCATCCGTAACTGGGCCCAGCCGGACGCAGGTAGCAAACATATGTACTAAGTCTGCTTGACCCGTATTACATCTAGGGCAGCAATCGTCATTCCTAACACCCCACGCAAATAATTTGGCCGGCGTGTGGTACAGATTAAAAACAGTTTTAAAGTGCTGAGCCCGTAAATTAGAGGCCCGAAAGAGCTTTTGATTTAGACATAGTGTGAGATCCAAATTCATATCCGGATTTCCCAATTTAATTGCCCAGTCACTTTCTACCTTCCCTACATCGTCCTGAATCCTTGAGACCAAAAGATTACATACCACTTTAATCTTCCTGCACTCTCTAGCCAGGGCCTCAACCACAGGAAATTCGACCAGAGGCTTCAATTTTGGTCTGAGGGCCATTAAAGTACGGGAGATTTGACCATAGATAAGCCACTGATTAGCAGGGACGCCACACACCCTTTGCATATCCTCGAACCCAATTATTTTATCCCCTTCCATTAGATCTCCAATAGTCTTAACCCCCAATCCCTTCCAAGCCTGTAGGTTCCTATCCGCTCTTAACTGAGGAAAAACACTTGAATTTTCCAAGTGGAGATAGGGATTAATTTTAGGGGCATTAAAACATTTTAGAATAGCTTTCCATACCTGCCAAGCCCCGTATAAAGTCTTAAATCGGGCCTTTTTATAAAACCTGTGTTCCACTTCGGTCAGCAAAAAGCCGGTTGCTTTCCCTCCCCAACAGGATCTTAAAAATTGGGGGGGGGGGGGGCCTGAGTGTCCCGGTTTGCGATTTCTTCCACAGAACCAGTATCCAAATGGAAAAAGATAGACATTTGAATCAAGAGGCAAGACCAATGATACAATCTAAGATTTGGAAGTGCCATCCCGCCCCTTTCCCTCGGTAATGACATAAGACTCGTAGAGCGTCTAACCTTGCCATACTGCCATATAAAACTAATAAATACAGATTCAAGATGTTTCATAGTTTTTTCCTCAATAAAAAGGGGTATGGCTCTAAACAAATACAACACTCTGGGGAACATTAACATCTTAAGAGCGTTGACCCTCCCTACCAGAGAAAGATGCATCACATCCAACCTTTTTAATTCAGCCTCTATGGACTTAATTAAGGGGGAGTAGTTCTCTTCCACTATTCTACCCATTGAAGCATTGATCTTTACTCCTAAATAGACAGCAGAGTCCACAAATCTTGAATCAGATTTCGGGATATTTTTTGTACATATTATCTGTGTTTTGGATTCGTTAAGGAGGTACCCTGAACCTAGGCCAAAAACCTCGCCATCTGTACCAAAACCGGAAGTGTTGCTGGGGATTCGTCGTGATAACGGCCAAATCATCTGCATATGCTAATATCTTGTTGACATGACCATTAAAAATCACTGGGGAGATACTGGGGCAGTCTAAAATTATCTGAATAAGAGGGTCAATATACAGAGAAAAAAGGATGGGGGAAACGGGACAGCCCTGGCGCGTCCCTCTCCGTATCTTAAACTTATCCGACTTCTCACCCATAACTGTAATTCTTGCAACTGGGTCCAAATATAGTCTTGATAGCTCTGATGACTTTCTGTCCAAAACCATGTCCCCGCCAGTATACCCCAGAGAAATCTCCAACCAACTCGGGCAAAGGCTTTCTCTGCGTCGAGCAGGATTATGGCCACCCCCCCCCGTGGCTTCTTGGGCGTCAAACAGAGTTATAGCTCTGCATATATGATCTGTGGTGCCACGCCCAGGAACGAACCCATGCTTCCACGGGGAGACGAGACCACCAATGATCCTGCCCAACCTCTTTGTCCAGATCTTTGAATAGAATTTAGCATCGGCGTTGATTAGGGATATTGGGCAGCACAAGCCTGGTTTTTCCGCTGGTGTTCCCTTCTTATGAAAGATTATAATGTTGGTTTCCTTCCAAGAATCCGGAACCACCCCTGAGTACATAATCCCATTAAATAAATCACCCAACAAAGCACAATCTCCCGTTCCATAGCTTTGTATACCTTCAGGGGATCCCGTCAGGGCCAGAGGCTTTCCCAGACGCTAGCTCCCGCAATGCAGATTGAACCTCGGTATACGAAATATCTTTATCTAGGTTCGCTCTTGTTGCATCATCCAATCTAGGGCCCCTATCAAAACACCCCTCGACTTGAATACTGTCCGAATCCCCCTCTTCATACAGTTTTTGATAGAAGTTTTTAAACACCATCAAAACATCCTTAACACCCGTAAATGTATTCCCATTCTCCTCTATACAGGTGATCCTATTCTTAGATTTTTCCTGTCTTAGCCAAGGGCAAGAGCTCTACCAGCTTGCACCCCTATTTCATACCTCCTAGCCATTGAGGCTTGAAAATCCCCGATCGCCTTCTGTGTAACCTTTTTCTGCAATGCCGCTTTAACCGCCAGCAATACACTCCGGCTATCCTCACCACCCCCTACTGCGGCTATATCCCTAATATGTTGTTCCTCCGCGATGAAAAGCTTACCCATTAATTTCTCTACCTCCCCCCTATCCTCTCTTCTAAGCCTAGCAGAAGCGGCTTTAAAATTCTCCTACCCAATTATTCATATGATCTAAAAAACCTGCTATCAGCCAGTAGTTTTCTTTCAAACGTCCAGCTAACTTTTGACCTTTCCTGCCTTTCCAGATCGTATTTTATCACCAGAGGGTTGTGGTCTGAAATTACCCTTGGGAGTTTAAAGATCTCAACTTTTTCAATTCCGACTCAGAAATACAAAAATAATCGAATTTTGAATACCGTTGAGCCAGATTTGAGAAATACGTATAGCCCGCATTCAGGGGCTCCTTAACTCACCATACATCCTGCAACCCATGCGAGCTGACCAACGCCTGGACTGCCTTAAAAACTCTGGGTTTCCTCCCCTGGTATGATATTCCATTACCCCATTCGGATGATAGATTTAAATCACCAGTAAATACTATGGGGGAAGGCCAATTGGCAAGCTCCACTTCTAGAAAATCAAAAAATGTCAGGGTCATCACCATTAGAACCATATACACTACAGATAGTGAAGCCGCGCTCCATTTCAGCTATCGCCCATCTTCCATTACTGTCGGTTTTCACTCTCCTAGCCTTCCCTAAAGCGGTCCTTCCCAAGATAGCAACCCCCCTAATATTTGACGTTTGTGTCGTACAGGCCAGTAACTCAAAACTATTAATGAGAAGCAGATTTCTCTTTGACCATGGGAGATGGGTCTCCTAAAGGCAGAGAAAATCTATCCTACTATGGTTTACCACATAAGCTAACCTCTGCCTATTCCTCCAGTCGTTCAATCCCCCCACATTCATTGTGCAGATACTAATGTTCGCCATCCAATTGAGTGAAACAACCTATAACAAAAACTTGCTCAAATATCTTTATCCTTGTTAACGCTTTTTGTCCGTGACGATAAAGCACCATTTCCTTCTTTTTTCAGTTTTCATTGCCCTGCCCAACCCCCCCTCCCTCTCCCTCTCCCACCCCAAAATCCCCACACTCGCAACCTCTCTCACCCTAACTCCCCTTCAACCTCCCACCCCTCCTACTCTGTGAGGCGCTCAGAGCTAGTCTGTGCGTGTGATGGAGCACGGTGTGTGTGGTGAGGGCTAGCTTAAATCAAATCACCCAACAACCTAGAAAATCTTGGAGTCCAACAGATCCCAGATCACCCAAACAGCCAAACATGATAGTCAAACAATATAGTCCGAGATCAGCCCACCGTCATTGGTCCAGTCCAGTCCAGCAATATTCATCCTAGCTTTCTATGGAATCCAGATATTCCTTAGCTTTAATCTCAGAAGAGAAGAAGAATGTCTTCCCGTCATTGATAATTTTCAAATGCGCCGGATTTATTAGATATACCTGGAGTTTTTTGTCCTGAAAGGGCTTAATCAAACATCTTAACCGCCAGCATCTCTCCACCGTTGCGTCGCAGAAATCCGGCCGCACGAAAAATGAATATCCATCGCAATCCCTTTTGGCATTAGGTTTTGCTAAGTCCGAGATAGCTTGTCGCAGAATGAAATTGCCTAAAAAAATCAAAATTGCCCTAGGTTTTTCCTCTTCCTTCTTATACCTGCGGGCTTTAAAAGGAGTGGGGTGGGGTCTCTGCAACTCTGAGGCCCAATTCCAACTAGCGAGCTCGGGGAATGCATTTTCAAAAAGATTAATAGTAAATGTCCTAATGTCGGTCCCCTCTGCTCCCTCCGAAATTCCCAGGACCCTCAAGTTGTTCCGGCGGAGCCTGTTTTCCAACTCCTCTAGCTTCCATTTTATGTCAACTACCTGGGAGCATTGTGCGTCCACCTTGGCTACTGCCTCCCCCACCTCTGCCTCGGTAGAGACAATCCAGTCCTCCAGGTTTGAGACTCTGTCCCCGGTGTTCCCGCAGGCCTTGGACAACTTCCTAACGACACCCCTCATTTTGCGCATCGCTGCCTGCGATTTACGATTTTCCTGTCGTGTCTCCTCCCCATGGGAGATAATTTCCTGGTGAATTGTTTCCAATAAAGTCATTTGTGCCATCTCTATATCCGGGTTACCTTGTAAGGGCGTCGAGATGGACTGATCCCATTGCAATTCACATTGAAGGTCACCCTGACCTTTTGCCACAGCGACTGATGCTTTCAATGCAGTAGCCAGCTTTTCCAACTCCAGTTCGCTCTCTGAGTCCCCGAAGGAGCTACAGTTTCCCTCCTCCTCATCCTCGGACCACTCCACACCATCAGAGGCTGAAAAGAAGGCTCTGCTCTGCGCCCCTTCCCCAGCACCGCCGGTCTCTCCACCCTGTTCCAGAGGAGCTGGCTGCTCACTTTCACCAATGTCACTCCCTCCTTGAGCCTGAAATTGTATCTGAGGATCGATAAAGGGCCCATTAATCACCCGTGAAAATGCTGCAGAATCACCAGAAGCAGTTCCCTCCATTGGCAGTTCCACCTTGCCCTGCGCAGTGCCCTCCATCAAGGGGTCCCAGATGCTGGGGGTGCCGAGGATATAGCTCCATCGCCATCTTTATCTACCTGGATTAGTTGCTGTGTCTTATTCTCAGTTACATTTTCTTCTAATATCCCAGATGCACCCCCTGCTGCTGTACTAGGCGTTGCCTCCACTACCTTCTCTTTACCGGTTTTATTAAACATGTCAGCGATCGAGGTGGTTGCCTGTCTGGTCCGGACTGCTGACTGCTGCTTTCCTTTCATATTCTCCCGCGTCGGTGAAGGCTCTCCTTTAGTTTTAACTACGGACTCTTCTCGCAGGTTTTTCTTTTTCCCCGCAGCTTTGGACGCTTGATTTTGTTTTGGGGCCATCCTCGCCCGCTGGGTTCCCTTCTGCAGATCAAACGAGCTCGAACGCTCTGATTGTTTGGCGTCCGCACACTCCGATCCCCGTTCAGACCTCCTCCGTCGCAGCAGCACTCGCACACGACCCCGCCCTCCGGGGAACCAGGGTTGGACTTCACACTGTTCTAGGTAAATATAAATCTGTGTGGGTAATTGTCTTTCTAAATCGCGTCCTTTTCTTTACCCTCCCTGAAATATTGCAAAGTTTTGATTGCATATGTTCCTTTTCTTTGCCGTCCCTTGGTAAATGAGATTTTCATGTATTGCTGTCTATTAGCATGTTCCAATTTTCAACCCACCTTTAATCAATACTAAATGTTTTCCACCTTGGTATATGATCCTTTTCTTACCCTCCCTTTAAGGAGATAAGCTGAATTTATAGTGTGTTCTAATTCTTAGTTATTGTGCTAAATCCGATTTTCGAATTGCATAATTGTGTTCTCTTTTCAAACTGCCAATGAATTTACGAAAGTTCTTGGGTTTAGTATGTTCCCTTTCTTTACCCTTCTTTAAACAAGTTGCAAAAGTCTGTTTTCTAAAATTAGCATGTTCCTTTTTTTACCTTCCTTTATTTCAAGTTTGCTAAATGGTTGGCATAATCTATCTTTTACATAGCTATACGCTGTTTTTGATCTTGGTTATTGATAGTTTGATTGCTTTTAATCTATGGCTTATGACTTTTGATGATTATTAGATAAAGAATTTGAACCTGCCCTGTGTCTGTGTTTATTATATACATGCAAATGTTATGATATTTTTGAGTGCCTTTCTTTATTAAACTCCCTGATTCATTGTGTCGCAGGGATTCCGTGCTCAGACTGAACTGTGCATAGAGGCTTGGAACCTCAGTGAATTAGGATGTCCCAAAACTCACCTTAGTACCCAAAAATCCCCTACCAGACTAGCAATCAGTTCTCATTGGTCATCATAAACTCCCAATGCTTAGACAAACCAGAACATGAACTTAGTACACCTCAGGTAAAGTGGAACACATGAATACTCTTTCGTTATACAATCATTTCAGTCCAGAACAAGGAGTAAAAGAGGACACATGCATATTTGAAATGTTTATTCACTAATGCATTGCTCTCAAGCGCAGTATCTTAGCTAATACAAGCAAACATATTATAAGAAACAAAGTAATCAGCATAGTCACTAGTCCATAGAACACAAAAGGTGCAAGCATAGTATTATGCAAAAATGAATAGGGTTTATCAAAACCTAATTCTCACCCTCCCTAGCTAGTATATTATATTATATCTAAGAAGGTCTCTTGTGAGTTAGCAGAGCGGCCCCAAACCTCAAGATCCTAGTGGTAAGGGATCACATCATCAGCAACCAGCTCTCTGCATGCGAAGCACCATCAAGTGTGTTGGTATGCTCTTGTCCAAAGCAATGTAAAACGCGCCTAAAGCCAGAACTTGGCTGCAGCTGCATGTATGTTATGTCTAGGGACGTGCGAAGATCAGTGCTCATAACAACTACTGTGTTGAGATATCCTTGAAGGTTTCAGCACTTACTTTACAGACACAGCTCGCCAAGCAAGGCTGATATCAGTGTAACAACATATTATTCTCGTATGAACCGAAAACATTTTACTAGGCTCAAAGCTAAAGCAGCAGATGTGTGTCGTGTGCAAAAAGCAGCAGAAAGGAAAAATGGCGTTTATACTCATAAAAAGCTCATGCTAACTTAACACAGTAATCAGGCTACATCTATCCATATATCAATTGTGTTTAGGTATCTAGTGACAAGGATCGGTAAGTTACTGGTATAGGAATTAGTGTAAGCACAAACTGATAATAGAGCGTGTGTCACCTGTCTGAGGTAATAAAATTGATGTCCTTTTGAAGTATGGACCCAGCCGAGTATTGGTAAGATCCTAGTCGGGTGACCTGCGCGCTCTATCACCTGCGAGGACTGTTCAAGTGGCTGTACCACAATTAGCTACACCAGACATTAGTCCACAAACACTAAATGCAATAATGGGTAAAGTTCCCACCAAGAGGGAAGAGATTGCGTTTTGGATTGCCCAGAAAATAAGCTGGTTTAAAGCAATATTTCCTCATACAGCCCGCAGGAGAAGCACAGAATACTTACAATTTGTTTGCTGTTGGGAATGGCTCCTCCAATACAGGATTATACCACTTGGGGTACGATCTTCACTGCAGTATACACCAGAACACATAGTTCCCCTTCCTTGACGGTTTTACATGAAGTATTGAAACAGGTACAGGAGGAGCACAGGGCGGCACCTGCCCTGGACTTAGGAAAGGAAAATGAAGGGCAACTTTGCTGCAGTATACGCCATAATGAGGGGCAGTATTAAGGGGGAAGCAGCAGCGGTAGTTATATGCCAGGGCCCATGGGATTTGGCTCCTGCTCAGAAGGAACGCAGATTAACAAAGAAAATATCGAAGAAACCAATGCTGCGCTGGATAGAGATAATTTGGGAGCCAGACCTGGAAAACCACAGTTAAAGAGTAATTCTGAGAAGTATAACTCTGAGCAAGCACCCGACTCGTCAACAAAGAAGAAGTGGGACAACAAGAAATGTAAGGATAAGACAAAATCACGGGGTGGGTCTCCTACATAGAAATCCATCAAAAAATGTTATAACTTACATAGCCGTGAGAATGTTAAACAGCCTGATAGGTTTCAGGATACTGAGACGTGTTCCTCCTGTTTTGTTTCATGATTCATCTGACAAACGTTTGAAGAGACGAAGACGATCAGAGCGCAGATTAGAAGAGCATGCCCAACTGAAAAAGAACTTACAACAGTCGTCTGACTACATAATTAAACAGGAAAATAAGCCTAAAATATCAAAACCTCAATTCAAAAAGAAGAAGGTAGCCGGAATAAAAGTCAGGCATGCCTTGGATTTTGAGGAGTCTTCTTCTGAACGGGGAATGGGCATTGACAATCCGGGACAGTGCAGCAGAAGTCCCGATAGTTTGCCAAAACCTGATGGATTGTCTGGTGGGAGTAGCGCTGAGTGAGTACACTGCAGTGGAAAAACCGAATACCAGGGTAAGTGTTCCATATTGTTTATACAAAATTCAACTAAGTTTGGAGGGGGACATACTCAGGTTCATTAATGTCCTCTTTTGGGAGGAACTCACTCAAGGATACAATAATCTTTTGGCCGAAAAAGATTGGCCACCTGACTTTGTGATGAATTTACCAAACGGGGAAACAGTAATTTTATCAGCTTTTTCCAACCTTGTTCCAGAATCAATTAAACACTCTTACGCTAGTGAGTGTGCCTTAGCGCTAGCCCCTGCATTATACTGCAACCATGTGGGGTAGGATGATGGTTCACCTTACCATGGCATACCATTGAGGACAACCTCAAAGACAATATTCAATAAAAAATGAAGCCAAACCACAATTTAGGGAAATCCTAAAACAACTTGAATATCAAGGTGTGATTGAAATTTGCACCTCTTTAATGAATATTCCTTTGCTTCCAGTAATGATCAATCAAATTGTCTAGTATTAGATTACAAACACTTGAACACAGCTACTTGCACCTTTGCCGTACAAAATGCACACAGTGCTGCACTAATTAATACCATGGTAAATAAGAAAGGCAAAACGACACTAGATATCTCAAATGATTTTTCTGCCAAAATATAGCATCTGGTAGCAGATATTCGACCGCCTTTACGATACTAGGTTCACAGAAACAATTCTGCCATTTGTCCCAGGGGTATCCGAATAGCCCCAGGCTGTTTTCAGCTAGAGTTACAGAATTACTTGAGAATTTTGCTGATCAGATATTGTAATATGTCAATGACATATACTTGATGGACAATGACCTGATGGAACACTTGACCAGAGTAGACCGTATGATCTTGGGGTATGATCATATGGGCTCTAGATTCAAGTTTCAAGAAATCAAAAACTTGCCCACCTCAGTGTTCTATTTCTGTGATACAAGCTGTTAAGCGAAGGCAAAAGCCTGGTGACCTATTTTTTAGAGAAATGTCCTTTGCTCATACCACTAATAACTCTGAAAAGATTGCAATCCATTTTAGGACTTCTGAATTTTGGCGGAACATACATTCCTGATTATACAGAACGGGTTAAACCATTCTACGAATTAACTTGTCCATACTTCATAAGTACACATTGGACATAAGAACACACAGTCAGTCCAAGCCGACCCTATAGCTTCCAAACATTTACACACACATGTGAACACAACAAACCTGATGATCCGTGTAGTGAATGAATGAATGAAGCAACATTTATTGAGCGCATGGCTACTCTGGGGCATCCCAGCGCTAGGACAGAAGCAAAGAGTGACAACACAGCACACTCAAGGGAAGAGCCAGCTCTTGAATGATTTCCGGAAGGCTAGGTGGCTAGTTTACCTCCACTGGCAGAGGGGAAGAGAATTCCACGTCTTGGCAACATTGTATGCGAATAGGCGTCTGCCACTCCTGGCCCTTTTAATCTTGGGAACAGGGAGTAGTTGATTATGGGGCCATTCCCAGTAAGCATCTTATGGGCAATGCACATGGCTTTAAAACTAACTCTCTCCCAAACAGGAAGCCAGTGGAGCGACTTCATGGCAAGTTTTGCGGATTGCTGGCTTGGAGTCCCCATCAGCATCCTTGTGGCGCAATTTTGCACCGTTTGGAATTTTGTGAGGGTCGCAACCGGAGCTCCAAGGTAGAGGGCATTTGGCTATACATTGGTCGTGGGTATATCAGGGTACACATATGTCACATTCAATAAAGGTGACACAGTACCAATTGCATATAAATCACGTCTCTACAAATGCTGAGATGTGTTTTGCACCTACTGAAAAAATATTGACAGCAGTTCAGAGAGCTGTAGTGAGAAAGCGTGCCCTGGCTCAAGGGAATAACATACCAAGAAAGTTCCTGGGTGGTCGAACTCCTTATAAGATCCTGTTTGTGGTTAAGATGTGGGTCCCAGACCTTAATAATGCTAGCACAGTGGAGGTGGAAACACTGTTTGACATCAATGAATGTTTGGCTGTTTTACAGGAACTGAATGATTTCCGGGATGAACAAAGCAACATCTAAGTAAAATACACCTCCACTGGAGAAGGGAAGGATGTACTGGCAAGAACCGGCTGGATCCCAAAGATTGAGGATCTAGTAAGAGAGAGGATAGTGGACAAGAAAGAGTTAGGGTCACCTTATAGAGCACCTGTTCCTGTCCTGGCAGTTGAAAGCACACAAACTGTATTCCTACCACCCCTTGCCGGATGTTGAGAGAGAAAGTTTGTCTTTATTGATCTGATCAAACTACCCTTCGTGGCCAATTCTCAACAGTAAGCCACATGGACTCCTGGGCTGCTACCAAAACCCTTTCGCTGCCATACAGGAGGTTCAGATGGAAGCTTTAATTACTAACATACTAATGTCATGTCAAGTTACTATCACCGCCAGCATGCCTGCAAGGTGACAGTGCGCTCTAGAAATGCTATAAATAAATAAATAAATAATAAAGCCTGTTCTCTTCAACAAGAGACATCAATGAACAACAACGAAGTTCGTCTTCTACCTGTTTCAAAAACAACTACAACTGTACAGTCAACAAGTACAGAAAAACAAATTTGCATTTGAAGTCTAGCAAATAAACAAGGTATACGTCAATGTACCACAGATCGAAGCAGCATCAAGTTCAATGCAACCTGCGGAGTTTCCAAGGATAGATCGGAAGGCTTCTGGCAATTTTATCGACTTTTATGATTTTGTCACCATTTCATAAAAGCCGCCTCCACCCCACCATCTCTGCCTTTCGAGTTCAGAGTGTGTGTTTTTCTACCTTTGTCTGAAAGAACATACTTTGTTTCTCCATGGCTACACCTTTGGATTACAATTGCATTATTTTTCCTAATTCTTTGGATATGTTTTGGTGACTGTGTTCTTCCGTCTCCTGAATGGACCTTTTGTCCCAGAATGCTCAGCAGTACACATGGTTAACTTGGTTCAGAAACCACAGTCAACATCACACCGTGAACAAAGAGACTGGTGAACATTTCTGCTGTTCCATTTCCGGATGGGATTGTATGGGATATGGTATCATTTGATGTGTATGGTCCAACTGAACTATTACAAATTCCACATTTGTTTAAAATGTCTTTGAATTTCATAATCTCCCCTGGGACTATGTCTGATGATTAGGACATTAATGCAATGTATGAAATGTAAGAAGATCTAGAACATGCTACTGTGTTTTCTTCTGATGAGTTGTATGATGGTACAGCTAATTTTGATGAGATGTTCTGTTTTCAACATTACAGTCATCAATTCCTGCACAAAGCTAGTACACCACATGAAGTTTCTAATTCTACACAATGGGAACATCGCCCTATACAACCAAGGGAAGTTCAAATGCATTTGCACAGAAGTTTGACTATTTTTCTGGATATGATACATCTGAACCAGTCTCAACAAGTATAGGCTTGCACCGACACTTGCAAAGAAAAATATGTTAACTGATACCAAGCTGATACACTGTGCCTCTTTCCTTTTCCAGCTCTCTGAACAAGGGTTTGAATTTTGGAGGGACACAATAGATTTGAAATCTATCTGCGGGACCAAAGGTTGGAAGGTTCAGGGAACTGAGGCTTTATTCAGAGCCTGTCTAATACCACAACAGATGATTTTCCTGAACACAGACATATGTTGGCATGGCCTAGAAAAAATATTTGAACATACCTCGAGTTCCCACTCTTAAACAATTTGACAACTGGCAGCAGTTATCGCCTTATGATGAAAATACTGTTGACACCACGCTGCGGAAGAGTAGCCATAACTCATTAGATCCCAATTGGAAGGGATAGTTAGTATGGCCATTGGACACCATCAAATGTCAGAATAGATTCGTAGGAGAAACTGTGGGATTTACAGGCCATAGGCCTGACATGAGATATGTGCACAGTGAGAATTCGGGGGTGGTAACTACATACAGTGTTGGGAAGTTGTACCTTCATTGGCTAAAAACCTTGATGCTGTCTCGGGGGAAACACCACTTGTCCCTTTTATCTGATGACTTAGAGTACCAAGACTTTTTGTTAGGTCCTCGTAAACCACATCAATAGCGCTTCATATATGCGGTCTATAACGAGATATGAAAAATGTCTCAACAGGAAGCTGCTGAGAGGCTGCACGAGATTGATAGGGACAATTTAGAATAGGATCTGGCAGTCATGGACAATGGTATGACAACCTTCTCATCTAGAATTTACTCTTTAGGTAACATTGTCTCATCTACAATAGATGCACTTCAGGAAGACCTATCTTCCTACATCATGGGCAGTCACAGCTTAGGTCGATTCATTTGCTGAGCTGGACACTATAAACATTATGGCCTGGCCATATGGCCGGGATGCCTGTCACCCCTCCCAACACAATCCCCAAGGATGGGAAGACGGACGCAGTTCTGAACTTTTGGAAGGCGGCCGTATTTATTAAAATATGAAACAAAATTAAAACATTAAAATAACAGTTTCATATCATGTACAATTTTCATTTATTACATTACGATGCAGACACGTTCATTGGCTAACCTTAACAAATCTCTAATACAAAGGTTTTCCTAGCCGAGTCTAAACATCCTGCAAATGCATACTTTCTAAAAATTGTACATCCTAGCATTACGGGCCAACGGCAAGGTCGCAACCGGTGTCAGATCCCTACTACCAGAACTCCCCCCTCACGGTGTGAGGGGCGGGCGCACAGGGGACTGTACCTCTGTGCCAACTCCAATTTCCCTTGTCTTTGCGGGGGCCCCTATTTAACTCGACGCCATCTTAATGGTCGTCCGAGGACTCGTGTGAGGTGTCTAGAAGGTAGCGTGGACCCCCCTCCCACCCCACACTGTTCATCACATCCGCCGTCGCGGATATCCTGGCCCCGGGAAATTCTTGTAGGAGGGGCATCTAGCCGCCTCCTCCCCTGGAAGGGGCCTATGACCGCCTTCCCTTAGGCGACCCCATACTTAGTGGGTGCCGCCTCCCCGTGTGAGGGGCAAATGGCCGCCTCCCCCGGGCGCTCCCATCCATAATGGGTGGCGCCCCACCTCTAGGACCTTGAAATTACTGCTCACCGATCATGACCTTACCGCCCGCCCAAAAAAAAAACGACGTTTTTTTGTTTTTTTTTCACCTATTTTAAGAAAGAAAATCAACTTTACATTGCTATATTTATCCTATTATTTAAACATTCTATACATCCTTCAACTAGACTGTTATACTCCGCTCCACTAAGGAAGAAAATGTTATGAAGCAAATCCTTTTATTGCCATACCAACATTGACATTTTTATTAACCACTAAACCAGGAGAAAAAAGACATTATAAAAGCAAATCAATTTCATTGCAGTACTAACGTTGCCATAAGGGGCTGGTGGGTGGGTCAAAAATTGCTCCTTGTTCCGTCGAGGGCTCACGTGCAACGAGAGGGTGCAGCTTCCAAGCACAGGAACAAGAGGATGCTTCTTCGGATTGCTGCTCCTTTTATTCCTCTTCGGGAGGGCGTGTACCCTCCTCCGGTACGCCTACGGGGCGTGGCCAACGGTGTAGGTATCTAGGACAACCCTTCTTGGGCGGGAAAAGGCGCGCCCCGGCTATGCCGCTTCGGGCATACCAGCCGAGACACGCCCCCCGCCCAAAATGGCTTCCCGGGGGGATCCGGGCCCCCTACCATACGTTCGGGGGGACCGAGTGGTCGCCCCTTTCCATATGGCCGGGATGCCTGTCACCCCCTCCCAACACAATCCCCAAGGATGGGAAGACGGACGCAGTTCTGAACTTTTGGAAGGCGGGAGGGAGTTACCCTCCCGGCCGTATTTATTAAAATATGAAACAAAATTAAAACATTAAAATAACAGTTTCATATCATGTACAATTTTCATTTATTACATTACGATGCAGACAAGTTCATTGGCTAACCTTAACAAATCTCTAATACAAAGGTTTTCCTAGCCGAGTCTAAACATCCTGCAAATGCATACTTTCTCAAAATTGTACATCCTAGCATTACGGGCCAAAGGCAAGGTCGCAACCGGTGTCAGATCCCTACTACCAGAACTCCCCCCTCACGGTGTGAGGGGCGGGCGCACAGAGGACTGTACCTCTGTGCCAACTCCAATTTCCCTTGTCTTTGCGGGGCCCCTATTTAACTCGACGCCATCTTAATGGTCGTCCGAGGACTCGTGTGAGGTGTCTAGAAGGTAGCGTGGACCCCCCTCCCACCCCACACTGTTCATCACATCCGCCGTCGCGGATATCCTGGCCCCGGGAAATTCTTGTAGGAGGGGCATCTAGCCGCCTCCTCCCCTGGAAGGGGCCTATGACCGCCTTCCCTTAGGCGACCCCATACTTAGTGGGTGCCGCCTCCCCATGTGAGGGGCCAATGGCCGCCTCCCCCCGGGCGCTCCCATCCATAATGGGTGGCGCCCCCCCTCTAGGGACCTTGAAATTACTGCTCACCGATTATTATTATTATTATTATTATTAATGGCGTTTTGTTAAGCGCATACTACCCGGAGGCCTCGTAGCGCTACATTGTTGAATCATGAGAAAACGAAGAGCCAAGTTTAGGTGAAAAGAAGCGTTTTCAGTTCCTTACGGAACTTCAGCAGGTTAGGTTCGCCACGGAGGGTGTCAGGCAAGGAGTTCCAGGCTCTCGCGGCATTCCAGGAGAAGGATCGTCCACCCCATCTTGCCCGTTTAGTTCTGTTAACGATAGCCAGGAAAGCTGAGCTGGATCTCAGACTTCGTTTAGGAAGATAAGGGTTTGCAGGTGAGCAAACCATGGCTGGTCCAGTTTTCCACATGGCTTTGTGCATAATGCACATAGATTTAAACACAATTCTGGCCTTGATGGGCAACCAGTGCAGTTTCTTTAATGCAGCTGTGCCTGAATCTCGTCGGCCCAGATTTAGGAGTAGGCGAGCCGCTGCATTCTGTGTAATCTGCAGTTTTCTGGTGGTGGAGATAGGGGCTCCTAAGTATAATGAGTTTCCGTAGTCCAGACGGGACAGGATAATGGCTTGCACCATGATTCTACGTGCCTGGAAGGGAAGAAGAGGCAGCACCTTCCTGAGCATCCGCATCAGGCCAAAGCAGGTGGCGGATAGGGTAGTAGCTCTTTGCTTGAAGTCCAACTTGGAGTCCAACCACATGCCCAGACTCTTTATATGGGTCTTAGGTTGAGGTGGGGTCCCCATACTAGGGGGCCAATCGAGCATAAGGCTCGGAATTGGTGAATTACCCAGAATCATAAGCTCGGTTTTCTCACCATTGAGCTTTAGGTGTGAAGAAGTCATCCAATGATTTATTGCTACCAGGCAATTCATAAGATTGGGGGGGGAGGTATTAGGCTGATTCATGGATACCACTAATTGTGTGTCGTCGGCATAGGTCACAATATCTAGGCCATACGAACGCACAATGTCTGCCAGAGATTGTAGGTATACATTAAATAGAGTAGGGCTCAAAGACGAGCCCTGTGGTACACCTTGCTCAAGAGGCCAGATTTTTGAGTGGGCATCGTTCTCGACTACCTCGAAGGAACGGTCCTCCAGAAAAGATTGGAGCCATGTTATGGCCTTCCCTGTAATTCCTATGTGACGTAGGCGGTCAAGGAGAATGCTAGTGTTGACGGTATCGAAGGCGGCACTGAGATCAAGCAACATAATAGCTACAGTGCCGCCTTGATCCATCTGTTTCCTAGCCATCTCCGTCACAGTCAGAAGGGCCGTTTCTGTGCCTAGTTTTGGGCGGAAGCCTGCTTGGGAGTCGTGGAGCAGGAGGTTATGTTCCAAGTATTGAGTGACGGACGCGTTAATATGTTTCTCCAGCAGTTTGCTAATCCAGGGAAGGAGAGAAATTGGACGATAGTTAGCCATGTTATCGGGATCCAAGGTTGGTTTTTTTAAGAGTGCTCTAACTTGGGCACGTTTCCATGCTGTTGGGACTGTGCCTGTGATGATAGAGGAGTTTAAGATTTTAAGGATCATGGGCTTAATGGTGTCTTTAATTTTAAGTAAATGAAAAGGGGGGGCCGGATCGGTAGGTGAGCCAGATTTAATCTTCTGCATCAGAATATCTAATGACTCCTCATTGAGTAGGGGAAACTCCTCCAGCGTACAAGGCGTCAGCTGTGGTAAAGAGGAACTTTCGGATGGTTTAAATGTGGCGATGATATTCTGTATTTTTTTGTAAAAATATTCAGCCTGGTTATCACAGCGTAGTTGGATTTTGCTGGGGTCAAGAGGAGTAGTGGGAGTGTCAATGAGGGATTTAGCAATTTTGAAGATTTCCCTGGATGAATTTGAGGCACTAGTAATTATACTTTCAAAGTACAAGGCTTTTGAGTCACTAATTTCTGCCTTGTATTTTTTAATTGCCTCTTGGTAATTAAGTTTGTCCAGATTATTGCGGGAAACTCTCCAAGTGCGTTCCAGTTTCCTACAACCTCTTTTCAGCTCTTTGAGTTGAGGAGTGTACCATGGGGAATTTCTTGATTTGGTTTTTTCTTTGAGAGTTTTCAAAGGTGCCACTGAGTCAAGAGCTGTACACAACCAATTAGTGTAAGCATCATAAAGTAGTGTGGGATCTGTTCCAAATTGGGAAGGGGCCGGAGATAAGGATTTGATCCACTGGTCTATCGAGATTTTTGACCATTCTCTCCCCTGCTGAGTAGTACGGGTAACGACTGGTGCTGGGGTAGCTACTGTCCATTGTATCGGAACCATGTGGTGATCTGTCCAGGCCAGGGGCAGGGGTGTCCCTACCTCTAGCCTATGGTCATTACTAAATACCCAATCTAAAAGATGACCTTTTTCGTGAGTGGGTTGGAAGCCCTTCTGTGTGATTTGAATGGCTGCCGATCATGACCTTACCGCCACAGGCCGGATAGTTGACCGGCTATCCGGACCCCCCACAACTCCTACTAAAGGTCATGCTTTTACAAACCCTTTAACCATGCTATGAAGTCTCCTATGAGTAAGACATTCCCCTCCCGGGACAAATGGACCCCATCTTCGAGATACATGTGCTCCCCCCGAATACATCCATGTGGAATACAGTGCAACTGCGCCGAGCGAAACAACCTACCAAGTTTGTTATTGACTTTCTTTACTGAATGGTTCAGTGCTGATACAGAGAGGCCCCCCGCCACACCTTCCTGGGAATCATGTGGGACCATGCTATCGTGCACCCCGGGATCCTCCTCGCCAACCAGCTAACAGTAGATAGAACTCGCTCGAGTAGTACTCGCCGACCGAGTGTCACCAAATCATTGCCTCCCAGGTGTACTATGATTACAGACAGCGGTGACCTTGTCCGCCCTAGCAGTCCCTCAACAAAACATTGAAACTGGTCAATACAGAGCCCGCCCCTTCCGTAGAAGGTCACCCTGTACCCGTATTTCCCAGCTGCGTGAATCATGTCACCTGCTTTGAATACGTCCCCGGCCCGCCTCACGTATGAGTGGCCCACGACCCACACCACTCTTTCCTCAGCCGGTGATCTCTGACCGCTGGTCCCCAGGTGTCGGGTCGACTGCTCAGTCCGCCCCGCATAGCATGCTCGCGAAACTGTAAACCAAACAGAAGACAAGAAGCGTGAGTGCATGACATTGGCTTCACAACATGTGCAACCGCACATACCTTTTATAACAGTTCGAGGACCATCGTCCCAATTGTTTCACCTCCTCAACACTCTGACCCCTGGCTGTAGCCTCTGTAGCAGCCCCTATCCTAAAGGAATGGGTCCCGAAATCGCACGGGTCCAAGCCCGCCGCTGCGATTGCCATTGTTAGCACCCGCTGAAACTGAAACCTTGTTAGTGGGGTGGCGTCGATGTGTCTCAGCAAGCTTCCCCCCCATGCTTCCGCCCTTTGCGCTAAATATTCCTCAACGCACTTCACCGGGCACCCGGGGGATCCTCGCATGCGCTGGACAACAATACTGTCTCCCATAGCACCCTGATCGGTCTTGGACCTGGCTATTGTGACCACCATTGAATCACCCTTGATCAAAATGTGTTCTCGACACAGACCTCCCTCCACATCCTTCTTATTTTTTGCAACCAGCTCGCTCACCCGCATAGCCCCATGGAACGCTAATGCGAAAGCAGCCCGGAACAGCACTGCCTCGGAGTGGGAGGAACATGTCGCGGGGAGTACGGACATCAGCAGGGACAACCTTTCTAACCCAATCGGGCGCCTTTCGTCTACTCTACGACCCTCAAGGCGTTGCCAACCACGCAGGGCCTTCCTCACCAAAAAGGACGATGTGGGGTCCTTGATGCCATGCGCCTGCACCATGAATGCAATGGCGGCCCGGTGCCTATTGGCCATTGCCGCTGATCGGCCTGCCCTGTGTAGTGCTACTAAAAACTTTAGGACATACTCCTCCTGCCCCCATTTGTCCCCCCCCGCTGGACCCAAAAATGCACAATAGGAACAAAACGCTCCTTCGTATGCCTTCCTTGTCCTGGGGGCTAGGCTTGCTCCCACGAGGTCCTGTAATCCGGGGCACCGAGTAACCAGAGTGCTTCGGGGAGTGGTGCCGCCACTAGGTCCGCGGAAGGTAGATAACCCCTGAAGGCCTGCATGTGGGAACGAGAGAGTGCATCAGCCGCCTGGTTCAGCACACCCGGCACATGCCTCGCCCTAAATTGAACGTTCAGTCTCATGCAAAGTAGTACAATTTCTTTCAATAATCTCAATATCCACTTGCAGCGTGCTGCCTGATTATTTATGCATTCGACTACGGTCATGTTGTCGGACCAAAACACCACTGAGCGATCACAAAACTCTTCCGGCCATGCCTTCAGAGCCACAAAGATGGGGAACAACTCAAGAAACCCAATGTTACCTGTGAGCCCACTGGTGTGCCACCACGCCGGCCATGTTTGCACCGACCATCGATTACCGAAGATGGCGCCAAATCCTACGCTCCCTGCCGAGCGGTCCACAAACCCAGCTCGTCCGAGGACGCTGGTGGCTTTCCCCACACCACCGACCGTTGAAGTCCGCCAGAAATGCCAACCATATGCGCATATCCTGGCGAACCTCTACCGACAGTCTTGTGCGATGGTGCCCTTCCTTGAGACCAACCATGGCTTGTGCAATAGAGCGGGAAAAGGGGCGGGCCATTGGTATCACTCTAAGGGCAAAGTTAAGCTGGCCCACTGCTTGCTGTAACTGATGGAGAGTAACTTTCTCTTTGCTAATGCACAGTTCCAGAGATGCCCTGAATTTCGCTACTTTGTCCCTTGGTAAACGAAAGCATCCCTCCACCGAATCGAGCTCAATTCCAAGAAACTCGAGCGAAGTAGATGGCCCCACCGTCTTCCCCGGTGCCAATGGCACGCCGAACCGCTTCATGAGAGTGCAAAATCCCAGTAACGCCTGCTCACATTCAGTGTCACCGGCTGCCCCCAAGAACAAAAAATCATCTAGGTAGTGCATAACCTGGGTATAGCCCGTAGCTTTGGTGAACGCCCATTGCAGAAAACAACTGAATTTCTCAAAATAAGCACAAGAGATGGAGCAACCCATTGGCATACATCTATCCATGTAGTAGCATCCTTGAAAAGCAAAACCTAACAGACGCTGATCCCGTGGGTGAACCGGGAGCAACTGGAACGCTGACTCGATATCTGACTTCGCCATCAGCGCTCCGGGCCCCAGGCGATTCAACATGGCGACGGCCTCACCGAACAACCTCCTGGGTCAATCGCATCGTTCACCGAAAGTCCGGGGAACAAATGAAATTAGTGACTGGCGGGTGCCTATATGGGCCAGCGACCCGGCCACGGGCAACCTCCTTTGCAATCTTCCTTTCTACCACCGCCGGATTCTGCTGAACCGACAGTTGGTTTTTACACAGTGATTCCCCCTGAAAATCCCCCGCCGGGATGTGGAAACCATACGAGAAGCCGTCCCGCAACACCCCAGCGGAGACATGATCAGGGTATTCGTTTAGACAGGGGATCATTGCCATGATATCTACGGGGGTAGGTAGCGGTACCACATGGTCGACATTAGACCTGCTTGGCCCCTCCTCTGCCCCCTGTATCACCATTCTTGGCTCTGCACGAACTCTCAGGGTGTGAAGAATGTCCGCACCCTGCACACTCATGCCTGAACTTACACGTCCCTTGTGGCCTCGTGCACTTGCCTCTGTTAAAGTTCCAGCAGACCCCTTTTCTACCCCCGTTCCCACCACCCCTCGGTTGGTGGTCACCAGCGGGGCCTGCTCGAAAGGGCGCCGCCGATTGATGGCGGGAGGCGCCGACCCATTCCCGCCCAGCGAAGACGACTTTGTCGCGCCCGGCAGGAGCTGCTTCTGCCAAGAGATGGAGTCGAGACAATCCCACGTCAGAGATGAATCGTGCTCCTTGGCCTTACGAAACTTACTATCATAACCCATCCATTCATCGCCCTCATACGTTTCATAGAAATCCATTATACGTGCCTGATAGCAGGCCAATTCGGTCAAAACCTCGGGCTTACGTTCCCCAATAATTGCAGTGAACATCGCAAAGGCCTTGGCCCAATTAGAGATCGTCTCCTCAACCCTGAACCCCGCCATTTTGGCTCGCCACACACTCGGGTGCCACAAATCCTTCTGAGTTTTAACATACTCCATCTCGTAATGGTCAGTCAGGAGAGAAAACTTATTCACGTATTTATCAGCCCAAATCAATTCTTTCGTGGCCAGCGGAATATGTTGGACCACCTTTTCCCTTCTTGAGGGTAAAGACCCCTCCCTTGCCATTGGCAATGGCTGCTTACCCGACTCCATAGCTGATCCCGCTGTTTTTCCAACGCCAGCTGCTGGTCCTTCCGAGGGAACCTGTGGGGGGACAAGAGGGAGATTCGCCTTCGCGGCATCTCGCGATTGCCGCAACTGCTTTATTAGCAACTTGGCCTCTTCGGCCGTGTCTCCTGGTGCCGTAGCACCCCCTGTATTTTTGCCGAGCCAAGCAGCCAACTCGGCGGCCAACTCCGGAGGCATATCCTCCTCGTTGGTGGGCGTAACTACAACCGGAATCGGTTGGTCCGCGTCCGGGATCGGTACCGGGGCCTCAACTGGACTAACCGGGCTTGCCGGGGGTGACTCGGGAACTGGGACTTCCCCCCCTGCCGCCCTATTCCTGGCCCTTTTACCTCTCCCTGCGGGGACGATTCCCGGCAATGCTGGTCCTATGACTTTCTTCGGTCTGCCCGTATTGTTCATTGCCGCCATCTGCTTTTTCATGCTCGCCATATCTTTTATCAGCATGCGGAGCATCTGGTCAGTCCCCGACTTCTTTCCGGCCTTCTTGCCAGGCATCGTTGTCGGATGTTCGACCCTTGCTGCTCAACGTGGTCCTGGATCCAAAGGTTCGGAGTCGCTGAAAGAGAAACACAAAAATTACAAGTTCTCAAAAATTGCTCCTTGTTCCGTCGAGGGCTCACGTGCAACGAGAGGGTGCAGCTTCCAAGCACAGGAACAAGAGGATGCTTCTTCGGATTGCTGCTCCTTTTATTCCTCTTCGGGAGGGCGTGTACCCTCCTCCGGTACGCCTACGGGGCGTGGCCAACGGTGTAGATGTCTAGGACAACCCTTCTTGGGCGGGAAAAGGCGCGCCCCAGCTACGCCGCTTCGGGCATACCAGCCGAGACACGCCCCCCGCCCAAAATGGCTTCCCGGGGGGATCCGGGCCCCTACCATACGTTCGGGGGGACCGAGTGGTCGCCCCTTTCCACGTGCTGTGGTGACACAAACATCACAAATTTGTTTTCACCATAACATCTCTCCGATCAAGATAGCTGTGCCTGCAAAAATGCAAAATACACAATGTTACACATTGAGAGGCTTGAAAAATTACCTTTTACCATTGCTCAAGTAACATCCTCGAATTGGATAATCCATGGTTACATCACACTGCCAATCTCGACTTTCCACTTTCAGTACTGTCTACAACACCATCAAGTGGGCAGATATGTGGCATTATGTGAAGGGTTCATATATGATCAAAGGGTGTTTCCTTTCACTTTCCAGTGTTTGAATAAGTATAGTGAAGAGTTTCTCAGTGGCTTGGACTGCGACAATGCTTTAAGTGGGTCTCTAGTATGCAAGGATGTTTTGTTGCCCTGGGCATGCAATGCTTATGTAGTGAACCGGTCTTGCTACTTGAAAGGGTCTCCAGCGGCCTTGATACGTCCAACGTTCATATTGCACTTGAATGAGAGTTAACTTGTGTTGTATGCTCAAGGTTTCAGTGGAATGAAATCAGGGATCCCTTATGTGGTGACCGTTTCTTCCATTGTCATGCTTTGTACACAAGTTCTAATTCCACCTACCAGTGTTGTTCGGGAGGATATGCTATGACCTTCAATTAATCTAACTAACATGCGCTTTGACACCCTGAGCAAACTGAAAGCCAAGTTGTTTCAAAAAGAGATGGCCTTAACCTCTACCAAGGAAATGTTTTGATCTTCAAGTGGCGCGTTCCTCTTCTGAGATACAAGCGCTTCTCCATACCAACTTCCCACACCATTTTGGGTAACTGGTCCATTGTATTTTTCACATGTCTAGTATGACTGGAATTTGAAGGTTTTTCAAGAGCATAGGCTCTGAGTTGATCAGTACTTTCCAGACCATGTTTGGGATTATTCCATCCTTTACCCACACACCGTCTTCAGAAGAATCTTTGGAGGCCTTCTCACGGTCCTGATCCTAGTTGCGTGGATATTACTTTTAAGATTTTTGCTCCGCAATGGATGTCACAGTTCAAGATTAAATGGAACTGGCATTGCCTCATGTCCTGTTGTGCCGTGAGCGCATAGTGCACTTCTTTGGCATACCTTTGCTTCGATAACTGAATGAGCACTGGTTCCTATCATTTAAGCCTGTATGGCTTCATTGCATACAGCCTGTGTTCCGTTTTTATCTGTACACTTATGAGCGTGACCTGGATTTGTTCTCTGGGTCGCAATCGGTTGAGCTGAGGTCCCACTGTGTCGCTCCTGGTTGCATTCTATGAGCTTCCCTGGGTAGCCTCTGTGCCAAGTCGGTTGGATGTCAGCTCTGTCCCTACCGAACTTCAAGTGGCTGTATTCACTCCCTCAGTAGGTGCTGTGGTGGTTGGATAGGAACATACTTCATAATTAATTTGCTCCAAGATTTGCCTATAGGAACGTCTTCTGTGGACGCGGGGAACAGCAATGTTTCATCTGTCACTCGGAACATGTAAACATCTGGCTCTCTGTATGGTGAGAACTTTTGTTGGCCCGTTTTTAACACCCAAATTGATTTTAAATTACATAACATTTTTATATTTTTAATAATGCTTGGTTTTCATTATGCTTTGGACCTCCAAAAAGCATGAGTGCCTGTTTTTTATTGCAATTTTATCATATACATCTTTTAGCATTTTCTTTTATACATGCTATGCAGTTTTTAGGGTTGTGATTAGTTGCTTTAGATAGCTTCTTCGTTGACTTATGTTCAAGGAATGGGTGTCATGCCCGAGTCAGGCCTAGTAGGAAATAGTGCCTTTTTACATATACATAATTCTTTCTTTAAGTTGCCTTTCACTTTGTCACATCGACATTTGACACACATTTGCATTCCTGAAACTTGGTTTAGTTCTAAGAAACACTGACCTTGCTGACACAGAGAATTTCATTTGAACACTATCACCATGCGTTGCTATAATGTGTAAGTGCTTCACATGCGTGATACAATTGTGTTATTGTTAAGTTGACACAGCTATCTGTGGAACACAAACAATAGCAGCCTGATCACAATCTTGACACAAGACAAGGATGTCGTTTTCTATATATAATGTTTTGTTTCCAAATACAATCAGAGGAGACACTTCTGCTGACTTAGAGGGGACCCTACATGCTGAAGCTTTGACCAGCAGTTGCCTGACATCTCCGTTAGGGGTGTCCAATTTGTGACCAAGAGAGTGTCCTGAACTCTAACCCATCAGGTAAAGGGGTTGGATGATCCAGAGTGGGGCTTCTTGACAAAGCACACAGTTGCACCCTAGACATGTAGTTAGGGTCGGTATCGTAGAAGTACACTAGATTGTTATAGTGTTGTATATGTATGCCTACATAATCTGTCTCAACAAAATGGTGGAACTTTTCGTTCTACTTACAGTTTTGACACTCCACATAACTTCCTTCTGTTTCTGTCTATTAAACATCGCAGCCCATATATTCTATACAAGAATCACTTTGATTCAATAAAGATTGGAAAATGTACCCCTGTGTATTCTTTGTATAATTCTCTAATCTAAGAGAGCATGATTGACTGAGCGAAAAGTTCTAGATCTGTCTCTACGGTTCCTTAGGGAACAGATTTGTCATGTTCAATGGTGACCAGAACTTAACGCTCCCTGCCTAATTTTAGGGGGGCTGCGACTAGAAGTCTCTATCACATGAACAAGTTGCTTACCTTTCTGTAACGCTTTGTCGGATAGAGACTCTAGCTACAGATTCCTTACCTTAGAATTATCCCCAGGCATCAAACTGGAGCTGGACATTTTTTGTGAGCAGTACCCCGGCGTATCGGTAGGTAGTGTCGATCGGCTACATGTGGTGTCGTCATTGTCTGAGTCGGTAGTGACGTGCACCACCCCAGCAAGTTGGCATCAGTTTCTTTTCAGGACTTTACATGGCAGGAGCCTGGAGCCATGAAAAACATTCACCACTAGCATGTAAAACTAGGGCCCTGAAAGGGGAAAAGCCCTGTCCATACAATTCCGATGGCAAAGCAGAGAGCATGGATGGGTTGGTAAGAAATCTGCGGCTAGATAGAGTCTCTACCAGAGAAGGCATTATCGAAGGTAAGCAACTTGTTCATGTGACAGAGACTTCTAGTCGCAGATTCCTTACATTAGAATAGATACCCAAGCAATACATCCCAGGAGATGGGTCTGCAAACGATTTAACACCAAAAAGTCCTGAAGGACCGAATGATCAAAGTACCGGTCCTGACAAACATGACTGTCTAGACCAGGGGTCTCCAAACCGGTCCTGGAGGGCCGGATCCATGCCAGATTTTTAAAATTACTACATGTATCTCAACGGGAATATCCCAAAAATCTGGCATGGATCCGGCCCTCCAGGTCCGGTTTGGTCTAGACAGAAGCACTTAGTGAATGTGTGCAGAGAGGCCCATATCGTTGCCTGGCAGATGTCCAGGACCAGGACTCTGCATGCAAACATAGTGGTTGCAGCATTTGCTGCGATGGAATGAGTACGCCAACCCTCTGGAGGTTGCTTCTTGGGCAAAGCGTAGCAGATTTTAATGCAGAGCACAATCTATCAGGAGATGGTCTGTTTCTCCACAGCCTTCCCTTTCTTGGCCCCAACATACCCCACAAAGATGTAATCGTCCACCCGGAACGGGTTTGTGCGGTCAAGGTAAAATGACAATAATCATTCTGGATCCAGCCGGTGGAGTCTCTCCTCATCCCTAGAGGGATGAGGCAGAGCTTAAAACGTAGGCAAAGTGATACACTGGCCTATGTGGAACAGGGTGACTATTTTTGGCAAACAGGATGCTGGAGTCGGATGACCAGTTTTTCGGGGAAAAAGAAAATGTAGGGAGGCTGAGGGGACAATGCCTGTAGCTCACTGACCTTGCGGGCAGATGTAATTGCCACCAGAAAGGTGCTCTTGATGGTGAGGAGCCTAACAGGTCAAGAATGTAGTGGCTCACAGGAGTACACATTAAGAAAGTAAGAACCAAGTTAATGTCCCATTGAGGCATAACTAAGGGGGAAACATGTACTACAGACCGTTGTTGTGTGTCGATTTAGATACCGTATATAGATTTCCCGAATCATGCCCTTACATAGGTACAATTCACATTGCCCTTATTTAGGCATAGAAAGACAGCCCTTATTTAGGCATTGCTCATGCTAACCAAATAAAGGCATTGTCAACTACATCTGTTCATCTTCGTCACAACGAGTTCTTGGAAGACCAGACTCTTAAGCCTTTAGGACTTCCCCCTTGCCTGGATATTGATTTCTCCAAGAACTCATTTATTATGTATGAACATCTATTCCTTAGGGGTTCATTCATGACGTTCTTATGACCGACTTGTACGTCAATATGGGCATTCCTAAACACCTTCAATGTATAAATATACCTTCACTTGCCATGGCAAACCAAGGTGCGGTTTGGCTTCCTACTTGCATGACACGGCTCGCCACAGCAAGTTCGGAAGGAAGTCAAGTCCCCAGCTGACGCACTGACTAGACGCTGTCATCCTCCTCGCCGAAAATCCAGCTCCAGTGTTTCTGACTCCCCTTGTGGGGTGTTAGAGATCGAGTCCCGTAAAGAGATACCAACCTCTCTCATGCTAAGGTATGGAACAGACTAGAACCTAGAGAAACTTTTGGTAAGTCGTGCTAAAACTAAACAGCACCTACTTCTTACCTCGTACTACACTTAGGTTAGGTACACTGGGGTAGAATTATTTCCGAAGCACAAGTTGAATATTTTAGCCTGTGTTATTTATGTATGTATTTGTATATATGTCATAGCTTCAGACCATGCTATTGCAGGATTACTTTATCTTACTGCTAACGCTGTACGTATTCTACTTCGCGTTCTGTCTTACGATTGTAGCAGTTCATATCTCTTGCATGAGAAATAAGACTGTTCAATAAATCCTTTTATAGAAACGCCCGTCTATTTCTATGCAACTTTGTAGAAACGAAGCATGCACGATTGATTGAATGAACCTATTATCTATTGTTTCCACGATTCTGAGAATGTTCCGACTCTGAGGCAAACAAAGTTGTCATGTTTATACGGTTGTCAGAAACTAATCCCTTCTTGTTCATTCAAGAAGTTTCTAGTGACCTCTGAGTTAGCAGGCACACACAAGTAATTAGGTTTAATATACTCGATAGAGACATACTGACCTAAGTCCTATGTCAAAACTATAGTGTATATTATTCCAATGCGCAGAGCCTATCAGGGTTTTAGGAAGTACACCACATGGCGCCCAACAGTTTTGTATGGCACAAATTTAACGCTAGATACTGAAGTAACTTAGTCGTGCTTTTCTCAGAGACCCCCTACTCATAATACTCCATAATACATCTGGAGTGGGTAAGGGATAACATCCGCCATAGCTGAGTAGGACGAAAATCCTATGGATTCGCTTTTTTGGCTTGTTCAACATTGAAGGATACAGTGTTCCAAAATATTGTGCACCTTATCTTTGTTCCCTTGAAACTTGCTCTGCAATCTTCATTAAGCAATGTCTACTAATGGCAATAACACCGAAAACGGTGGAGCTGTGGCTGACTAAGCCGAAGCAGTTTTAAACTTAACAGGTTTTACTGAAACCGATGAGAATGCTATAATCATTCCTAATAATTTAAGGAGAGCCATCACTCTAAAACCTATAAAACATGGCCTGACACCAAGAGGTGGTAGAGCAGTTATTGTAATAGAGGCTCATGAATCTCACCAGACAGAGGTATTCTATTCATGGGAAGTATTCCCTGAATCAAATCCAATAACACATTTGTTTCACTTCTACAAAGAAGATGATCCACCAGAAGAATATATTCCTTTCAAGGATGTTGAAATTCCACTCACATAACAGGAGCATAATCTCTGGTTTAAAGGCGCCCTAAAACATTTAAATCACATTACCAGGCTCGGTCCACTAGGTAGACCAGGAGCAACATGACCAGTTTTAGGTACACACCTCATTGTAAAAATTGAAGACAAGACAGACGTAGAATTACTTGCTCATCTCAAAGAGTAAATCAAAATCTACAGACAATTGGTCCAATATGTCATGCGGACTTTAACAGTCCAACCAACATTAGTTATTCCACAACAAACCTCTCACCAGGGGAATGCACTAAAAATCATTCCACAGGATTTACACGCAGTCATGAGCAAATTGCCCGCAAAACATGAACAAATTGCATTCTGGATAGCACAATAAATTACTCAAATCGAAGAGGTATTTCCTAATACCAGCCCTTATGAGAAACATAGAATTCTTACAATCTGTTTACCAATGGGGATCACACCACATCAGGAAGACTGCACCACTTGGGGCACTAAAACACATGGTGATCCGTTTATGGCGGTAATACCTGACGTCCTGAAACAGATTCAAAACTAATACGGGCAGAGCCTGCTCTAAAATTAGGTATGAAATTTACTGAAAAATTATAACAAGGTTTCATCAATAGTATTATCTAATATTAAAGGACAAGCAGCATCAGTGGCATTCTGCCAGAAATTAAGGGAACTTGATGTAACAGAACAACCACAAGAACTAGCCAGAATAATTGAAAAATCGTATGAAGAATTAGGCAGAGACCGTTTAGGTGGGAAACCAGTTAAACCACAACTGTCTGAAAGTTCTGAAAAAGTATTTAATAAAATAATCCTACATCTTCTAAAAAGAAGTGGGAGAATAGCAAACAACATTCAAAAGAGAAAGATTCTCAATCCCGGGGTAGGTCTCCTCAAAAGGAGCTCTTTGAAAGGAGGTATAACCTCAGGAATAGGGATAATTTGGGAAAACCTGACCGGTATCACGTTCCTCTCGTACCTTTCAGATATCGTCACAGACATCCAAAAGAAGAGGACGGTCAGTACACAAGGAGGAACGAGTGAAGTCCAAAGAAATCAACATGTTCAGAAAAGCAAACCAAAACCTCAATTCACCAAAATAAAGGTTGCAGGTCTAAAGATCAGACGTGCAGAGGATTCTGAGAACACAGCTCAAGAACGGAGAATGGGCTCAGATAATGTTGGACAGCGCAGCAGAAGTAACAATAGCTCGCCGGAACCTGTAGAGACTTCTGGAGACAGTGTACTTGAATGAAGACATTGAAGTTAAAACTGTAGATACCAGGGTTAGTTCTCCACATAGATTATCTGGAATAACACTCTGGATGGAGGGAGACATACCAAGAAAAGTGAAAGCACTCTTTTGGGAGCGACTTTCAATGGGTTATGATATACTTCTAGCAGAACAAGACTGGCCACCAGAATTTGTCAGAGAGTGCTCACATGGCGAAGACATCATTATACCAGCCTTCTGTAACCATATTCCAGTACATTTAAAATATACGTATGCCAGGAAATGGGCAGTTGCCCAAGGCCCAGCATTATATAAAAATCATGTAGGATGGGATGAGGATTCACCTCACCATAAAATGCAGTTAACAAATCAACCAACTGCACAAAGGCAGTATCTAGTAAAGCAAGAAGCTAAAACACAGGTCAGGGAGATCTTAGATCAACTTGAATACCAAGGGGTGATTGAAAGATGCACCTAACCTATGAACATTCCTTTGTCTCCTGTTTCCAAACCAGATAATACATATCGTCTACTTTTGGATTACGGACACCTAAACTCTTGTTGCAAAACATTTGCAGTGCAAAATGCAAACAGTACAGCATTAATTGTGCATAAAAAATATAAAACCACATTGGACATATCAAATGGTTTCCTTTGTCAAAACAATGCACCTGAAAGTAGGTATTTGACAGCTTTCTCAATATTAGGGAGATAACATCAGTTCTGTTGTCTCCCTCAAGGATTCAAGAATAGTCTGGGGATATTCTCAGCAAGGGTAACAGAGTTACTACAAACTTATGATGACAAGGTATTGTCATATGTCGATGACATATATCTGACAGACGATGACCTGAACAGGCTCTTGAACAGGGTGAACAACATTATACTGGGATTCGCCTCTGAATTGCCCATCTCAACATCCTTTTTAGGTCTCGGCCTGCCTAGGCTGCGCTTGCGCAGTCTCGCTGGCGAGATCTTATGTTTTCCAGTGTGGGGCTTGAACCCGCCCCTCTTCTCCATTGGCTGGCTTCCTAAACGGAGGCAAGCAATTGGAGAAGAGGGACGTCTGTCCATTTAAGCCCCATCTTTTTTGGATTCGGGGGTGTGTTTTTAGGTTCTTTCTCTCTTCTTCCCATTGGCTGGAATTTTACATTCCACCCTGAGTGTGGGTCCCTAGAGTCGGAGCCATGCTGTGCCCGGGGGGCCTCCTGCTGGCGCTCCTCCTGCCCTCTCTCTGCCGGGTAGAGGAGGGTCTGGACTTCCCGATCTACGACAGCAAGGACCAGGTGCTGGAGCTGACTGAGCGCGGCTTGAAGCCGGCCTTGAAGCGCTATGAGGTGCTGTGCGTCTACTACCACCAGCCCGTGGGGCCTGACAAGCTCTCACACAAGTGCTTCCAGCTGACGGAGATGGTGCTGGAGGTGAGTGCAAGCCCCCCACAACGCCGCCCCCGTCAGTGAGCTGCGTCTCATGACGTGTGCTGAATACCAGGAGCTGTGTCTCATGGCGTATTCTGAATATCGCTCTATTAAGCACTGTCCTCGGTTGTGTTGTATGCTACACCCCTGTCATGTTTTATCTCTTATTTGCTTATGTTACATAGTACGTGTTGCTATGTTGTGTTACGTTTTTGGCATTCCTATAGCACGCAGTCTGAGAGTAGGGGCTCCAGGCACTTTACCCTGGAAGGTTTCGTGCTGTGCATCCATTTGGTTACTGTTCCCTTGCACTAGGCCTGGCTGGTGTTTGGCGTGGTGCTTCTGGTGTGGCTCTCGGTTTCGCATGGGTGGCTTGTTCACAGAGCTGCAGTATGTGATGTTGGTGTTGGGAAGGTGTGGCACTGGTCTTTGCTGGTTGTGTAGACACACCCCACACCGGTGAGATGTCCGACCCGGGCAGGTGGCGGTACTCTGGGTGCACTGCCGGTGTCTGCGTGCGGTGGATGAGGTGTGTTACATGTGTGTGTGTCTGTGTGGTTCTGTGTCTTTGAGATGGATGTGTGTGGTGTTGTGCCTATTGAGTTGTTCATGTTTGTGAGTCACTGGCCTCCACAGCGGTTGCTGAGGTGGGCATGCCTTAATGATGTGTTGAATTTATATTGAATAAGATTCAGAATGTTCTGTCAAGAATTGTTCGCTGGCTTTAAGAGAGAAAGAGTGTGTCACGTTGTGTTTCTGTGTTGCTTAATTTAGTGAAGGACTTCACAACTGTTCCTATAGAGTTGTGCTTGGTATGCGGCATTCTGGCTAGTGTGTGTGTGGCTCTGTGTGTGTGTGTGTGTGGCTCTGTCTTTGTGTGTGGCTCTGTCTGTGTGTGTGTGTGTGTGTGTGGCTCTGTCTGTGGGTGTGCGTGGCTCTGTCTGTGTGTGTGTGTATGTATGTGGGGCTCTGTGTGTGTGTGTGTGTGTGTGGCTCTGTCTGTGTGTGTGGCTCTGTCTGTGTGTGTCTCTGTCTGTGTGTGTAGTTGGCTCTGTCTGTGTGTGTGTGTGGGTCTGTCTGTGTGTGTGTGTTGCTCTGTCTGTGTGTGTGTGCGGCTCTGTCCTGTGTGTGTGTATGGCTCTGTGTGTGTGTGGCTCTGTGTGTGTGTGACTCTGTGTGTGTGTGGCTCTGTGTGTGTGTGTGGCTCTGTGTGTGGCTGTGTGTGTGGCTCTGTGTGTGTGTGTGGGTACGTGTGGCTCTGTGTGTGTGTGCAAATGCAATAGGTCCCGCATTTGCGAGAGATTAAGCTATTGGCATTGTAAATGACAATGCCATTTATTTATATGTTTTAACCCCATGGCTGCTAAGGCAATTCCCCTCCTGTGCTGGAGATTGCTCTATTTCATTGTTTTATGACGAGCTGGGCTCGTCATCAGTGTACGAGGAGGCTACACCATGACGAGCCCAGCTCGTCATGAGTGTGGAAGGGGTTAAAAACAAAAATAATGTCATGAGCAATGCCGATAACTCTAACTTTAACAAAGACAAGACCATTGCATTGTAAATGCTTGTTCTAGGATATGAACTATAAAGTGAAAGCAAAAGCCTGGCAGCCAACTTTTTAGAACAGAGTGCGCTGCTCCAACCTCCAAAAACTCTAAAAAACTTACAGTCGATTCTAGGTTTCCTGAATTTTGGAAGAACTTACATTCTAAATTACGCAGAAAGGGTTAAACCTCTCTACGAACTAATCAAACCTGATTTTAAACCAATAAATTGGACAGAAAAACACACAGAAATTTTGCTTTCACTACAAACAGATATGTTAGCAACGAAACATTTACAAACATGCGTAAAAGTACGCAACTTAGTGATCCCAATCATTCAGGGTCAATGCGTGTTCACCTACTTAACTTTTAAGAGATTAGTTGTACCTCGGCACTCAAATGCTTGTTTAACATACAAGCAAGTGCTTCTAAGGGAGTTGGTTACTTAACTTTAACAAGGGTGAAAAAGTACCAATTGCATACAAATCACATTTGTCTACACAAGCAGAAATTAAATTCAATTCTACAGAAAAAATGCTGTCAACAGTTCAAGCTGCTGTAGTAAAAGAGAGAGCACTAGCACAGGGAAAACGCATTATGGTTGTAACCCATGTACCAACCTTAGAGGCAGTTATGAAAGCAGGCATTCCGAATGCAAAAGCTTTACATCCGAGATGGATACAATGGGTTAATTCTCTTGCTGCAACTGATGTTGAATATGTTTTTGATCCTTATTTGAAAACACAAGCATTCCTGCAATACGAACAAGAATGTCCTCTGCCTACTGAAATTCTCCCTCTAGACCAGTATGAACGTATAATTTATACTGACGGATCCGCACAACCCGCTACGGGGGGTAAGCAAGCTTAAAGTGCAGCATGCGCTATTGTTAAAGGTCGTATGTTCAATGACAAATTCAGACCTATGGTCACTAAAATGCAATCTCTAGGAGATTGTACAGCTCAGCGAGCTGAACTACAAGCATTCCTAATGGCACTTGAAAATACGGATCATGAATTCCTCACACTTATAGTGTGCGATTCTTTCTACTGTGTACAATCTTACAATGAAAATTTACAGAATTGGCTTCAATATGGTTTCAAAGATGCAAAAGGTTGCTGTATAGCATTTTAGGACCCTAGTGTAATTTTCCAGATTCATGTCCTTATATAGGGATAAATCATCTTATCCTTATATAGGCAGATAAATCATAACCATATTTAGACATAGCTCATGCAGTCCAAATACGGCATGGCTACTTACACTATTTCCGAAAATCCACAACGATTTCTTGGAAAACTCGGCTTCAGCAGTTAGGGACTTCCCCTTGCTTGAATATTGATTGATGGAGTTTTCAAAGAACTGAGACTCTTTGATGACGTTATTATGTCCACCTTTACGTCAAACTCGGCACCTTCAAGGTATAAATATGCCCACACTTGCCATAGCAAACACACTTTGGTTTGGAGCAGTTCGACTATCTACTTGCCCGACGCAGCCCACTACAGCAAGTGCCGAAGGAAGCCGACCCTACAGCAGACGCACTGAGACAGACGCTGTCTTTTCTCCTGCCGAGAAATCCAGCTCCAGTGTTTCCAAGCTCACCTTGCGGGGTGTTGGGAAATCGAGTCCTGAGGCAGAGAGATACCAGACCTCCTTCATTCTAAAACCAAGGTACGGAGCTGATTATACCCTAAGAGAAATCTTGGATAGATTCTTGGCAAAAGAATACTAAACGTATGCTATACCACACTTACTTCTTCCCTCGTACTAGACTTAGGTTAGGTACATCGGGGTAGGCGTAGTCTAGAAGCACCAGTTGAGTACTTTTAGTCTTTATTTATTTATGTATGTATTTTATGGCTTAGAAACCATACCATGCTTTTACAGTATTATTTTAGAATACTCTTCTTGCTGTACGCATTATACTTGACAGCCAGTATTACGATTGTAGCAGTTAATTTCTTCTGCATTAGAAAGATGCCCGTCTCTCTATTTTTCTGCACCTCTGGTGAAACGAAGCATGCACGATTGACTGAATAAAATATCTACCTATTGTTTCCACGAATCTGAAGATCAGTTTTATCTTGGGAAAACAATGTTGCCATGTTTATGCTGTTGTCAGAAACGAATCCCTTCTTGTAAATTCGAGAAAGTTTCTAGTGACCTCTGAGCTAGATGGCATTAGTAGACATAAGTTCTACGTCAAATCTATTGGATATATTATTCCAATGCGCAGAGCCTATTGGGAATATAGGAACTACACTACAAGGTGGCACAATCAAGCATAAAACGCTTTAAGAAGAAGTAGTTCAGTTGCGAAACAGACTACAAAACACTCTTGTGACACATATGCTGAGTCATCAACGTGATGGCGTTCACGTTGAAGGGAATTCATTGGCTGATGAAGCCGCGAAGATGGCTGTGCAACCGGCTTCCGTAGCTGCAATCACTCTTTCAAAAACTAAAATAGACAGTGAAATAATACTGGCTGTCAATGCTGCAAGCAAAGGCAGCGGTGCAAGCGGTGCAGCATTACCTAACAAATTTCCACTCATATATAATTGATGAGAACAGCGTTCCATTTGCTCGAACCCCTGGAGTGGGGGATAGGGTAATTCCAAACATGGAACGTAGGACAGCTTTAATTTATGAAGCACATCTGAGAGAGGGGCTGATACATCAGGGGTTCTCTAAAATAATACAAACTTAAAAGAAATGTACTGTTGGCCAGGGATGGATGCACATATTCACATCTTCGTCATTAATTGCATAAACTGCAATAGAGATCGCAGCACAGAACGCCACCAGAAACCTGACTACAGCATAGCCAGCCCAGTACAGACACCATGGTTAGACATAATTAGACTATCTACGTGAGGGCGTCCTTGTGGGCGAACGTAGTCCCATAAACACTAAATCAAGGTTCCTTTAGATGTGGCCTCAGTGCTCGGCTGACGCTTGAACTGTTATAAAAGATTTGCGAGTCTTTATCGGCACATACGCAATAGGCACACTACACTCTGACCAGGGTCCTGCGTTTCGCTCTCGAGCTTACAAAGAAGCCATGGCCAGTTTGTGCTTAGCATTGCAGTATTCTTCTCATGTTATTCTGTTGTGGAAAGAAAAAAACGGGATATAAAGCAGTCTATAACAGCTAGGGTATTAGGTTCAGGTGATGGGTGGGCCAAACATCTGTATGGGGTTCAACGTGCTTTAAATAATTTGCTAATAAGTTCTCTAGGGGGTGTCATTCCATGTGCGGTCCTATTTGGGACAAAAATGTTGCATCCGGATCTTGATTGTCATGGAACAGTGGTGGAAAATAAGAAATTTGACATCAAAGATCATTTTGCTGCTTTACAGGACTTAAATCAACAAAGAACGAAACAAAGCAACTTGTTCCTGAAGCCAACCACCACTGGGGAAAAAGCAACCATCCCAGCAAGGCCTGTCTGGATCCCAAAGCTTGGAGATCTAGTCAGAGAAAAGATTACGGACAAGAAGGAATTTGGGCCTTCTTACAGACAACCAGTACCTGTGCTAGCAATCCACGGATCAAGAACAGTACTGCTGCCGCCCCTTGCTGGTAAAAAGGAGAACAGATTTGTGTCCATCGACCTGATCAAATCACACTAGGTGGACGATACTAAGCAGTAGGCCACGTGGCCAATGTAGCAGACGCATTCCTCTAGCTACCATCCAATAGGTTCAAATTGAAAGACTCATCACCTTTGAAGATTCTACAGTAAGAAAAGAAGGACTAAGCAACAAAGCTATGTAACTCGTACCTCTTGAGACCCAAATAACAGTTTGTCCTGAAACACTTGTCTACAATGAAGTAACAAGTGATCAAATGGTTCCAGCAATTTAAGCGGTTTCATGCAATTCCAACCATTGACAGAACTGCCTCTGGCTATTTCATTAACTTTGATACGTTTACTGAGGATCCCAGCGTACCTGAAACGACGCCAGAGAAAAGAACTTTCAAAGAACAAGCAACTGACTTTTTTCATCACCTGGAAAAAAACTTATCTGTATTCACCATGGATTGAACTTTGGATTGTGTTGGGAATATTTTTCTTTTTTTTTCTTTGGTTAGCTCTGGTAATAACTCAGGGTATTCTGATAAATGGAAAATATATTCCAATGGACACAGCAAGTAAAAAAGTGAACTTACTTCTCCAGCCACACAAATCATCCCATCGTGAACAAAGAGGCTTGTCAGCAGTGAACATCACAGCCTTTCCTATACAGGATGGTATAGTTTGGGGCAAAACAGAATATTACATTTTTAGCCCTTCTAAGCTTTTGAAGATTCCACACTTATTCAAGATTTCATTAAGTGACTTTATTACCTTTAGTACCTTTTCTGATGATTGGGACTTCGAGTCTGTTAAGAACATGATGTCTGATCTAGAGATGTCCGCAGTATTTACAAATTATGAATATTTAGATGGTTCATCAGACTATGAACAAATGTATTGTTATAACCATTATGGTCATCATTTCTTGCACGAATCTGCAATGCCTAGAAATGTATATATGTATAACCAATGGGAACACTGTCCTACACCTCCAAAGGGGTAGCTCAAAAACTTTTGCAAAGAAATTTCCTTATTTTTCGTGGTTCAACTTGTCAAATCCATAAATGTTTTTCTTTAAAAATGTGAACAAAACAGGAACAAAAAATATGTTAACAATACAAAACAGATTTATTCTGCAGCCTTTATTGCCCAACTGTCTAGACAGGGTTTTGACTTTTGGAAAGACAACATTGAGACAAAAACTGTCTGGGGTACAAAAGATTGGCAAGTGCAGGGGGTAGAAGCTATGTTTAGAGCCTGTATCATCCCTGAGCAAATTATATTTTTAAATGACACTGTTCAAAAAATGTCTTACCTTGGGTTAGCCAAGACATGAACACACCAACCATACCTATACCTGCTAATAATGGCAATACACAGGGGGAGGTCGACATACATAATATTTGGCATCACAATAGATCAGATCCAGATTGGAACAAATAGTTGCTCTGGCCCATGGACACAAACAACTGTCAAGATCGATTCCTGAACAAAAATTTAGGGTTTCACAATCAATAGGCCAGACCCACGATATGTTCAAAGACAGCATCCTGGGGTAATACCATATACAGTGTAGGTAAACTATGCCTTCATTGGCTACAGACAGCTACACTACAGGATGTAAAAGAACACTTATTTTTACTTAAAGATGGCGCAGATCTTAGGGAATTCTTGCTAGGAACAAGAAAAACGCGTCACAAACATTTTATATATGCTGGTATATATGCTGCATGTAGCAAATTATGGAAGATTACCCAAGCAGGGACTGCAGAACGAATACGAGAAATTGATCGTATTAATTTAGAGAAATCTCTCTCTGTAGTAGACAATGGGTTAAAGACTCTGTCGTCCAGGATATATTCATTGGACAGCATTGCGTCTTCTGCCATAGATATCATGGAAAAAGACTGGGTAATGTTGCAACGTGGTCAGTCTCAATTACGTTCTATCATGCTATTAGGCTGGATACTAGAAAACCTGCATGCAGGCTATGTGCCTTGGCATTTAATCAACACTACGTCACTGTTTTCAGAATTTAATCTCACTGATAAACAGATCAAACTGGCACATAGGGGAGCAGACTATACCGTGCTGAGCATTTAAAAACTGGAAAAATTACCATTCACAGTAGCAGAGAAACCAGATACTGAGTGGATAATACATGGTAAAAATACTCTGCCTGTTACAATTTTCCATTTTCAGTATTGCCTAAAACACATACCAGCAGGCAAATATGAAATGTTTGGTAAAGAATACATCAAGACATCCTGGGATTTACCATACACACACAGATGTTGAAGTGGGGGCGTGAAGTGTTTCTTAGCGGTACTAACTGTGAAAACGCACTAAGCGGTTCTCTCCTTTTCAGGGTATTAATTTACACAGAGCCTGCGATGGTTCTACTACCAACTTATCCTGTCACCTGCAAGGCTCACCAGCTCCAGTGATTGATCCAATTTTTGGACAACTTTTAAATGGAGGTTACCCCATGTTGAACGATCACAGCTGCTGTGGCATGTTGCCAGGTATCCCATTTCTAGTGGCTGTTACATTCAGGTTCACTTGCTGTATGCAAGTATTGTTTCCACAAACCAAGACAGTCAGGGAGTCGCCTTTATGGCCTTCACTGAACATCTCTTCTATACAAATTGATACTCTAAGCAAAATGAAAGCCATTCTTTTGCTAACAAACTGTGCCACTGACCTCGGACAAAGAAACCTATAATCTACAAGTCGCAAGGACTTCTGCCGAGATACAGGCCCTTTTGAATACAAACTGCCCTATACAGTTCTCAGACATGTTAGGCCGTATCTTAAACATATCTGATAAGAGCGGTATTGTACATGTATTTAAGCGTGTGTTCAGGACTGATAGCACCTTTTCAAGCAGTCTTCGGAATAATTTCAAACTGTGTGCACTCTGTGTTTGGCGGACTGCCACTACTTTTTGGACTCGTTGCTGGGGTCCTATTTTTGCTCCTACTGCTACGATATGGCAAGCCAAATCACCGGCGATACCCAATTCTCTGTGGAGAGAGCTCTGCTGCAGATGCAGTGTTGTGAGAGCATTGTCCAAATTTTGGGTTTACATCGTCTACGAGAATTAAATACCACAAGGTTTCTGTCATTCAGACCAATCTGGCAAGATTGCATCTTACCTGTTCTACGCTGCCTGTTTTGCGGTGAAGAATGCATGCTAGACATTTGTCTAACACTCCCATCAGTCATGCCAAAGGATGTCGATACTTTGCTGGACCCTGTAACGGTCCATGCTCTGTGTTGTCCCCAGCGGCTACCAATCCTGATGACGGCATTCATTGAGATCTCACAGATGCAAATTGCCACTGCTGAGGTATGAAAAGAAACAACAGGTGCGCAGGTAACATCCGATACGAACATTGCTGATGCAACCAATGCTGAAGGCGATTGTTCACATCTATGTGCGGTTAATCTTCTAAACAAGCTATTTCAACTTTCACCTACAATGGTAGACAACTTTTGGTCTACAGAAATAGAAGATTTCATGTTTTCTCCAAGCCCGAACACTGACTTTTGATTTTGGCACACAGTGTACTGAGAGACTCTGAATTTGGCCTTCAATTTTTCAAAACAAGGGACTAACTTTGGAAATTTTCTATGATCAATTTTTTTCTCCAAATTTGTATTTTTTTTATTTTTGGCACAAGTAATCTGCTTATAGTAGAACTATTCATAGAGAACAGAATTCATTTGAATCCTTCCAGAGACAATATGTGACCTTGTCCACACCAATTGATTTATGCAATCTGACATGAAATGGTTTCGGCCCGGCCCCTTTTCTTCTGTATTTACGAGCCATTTAAAAAATGTATATTTTCATGATTCATTCATTTAGCAGTCAAATGTCAACAAATGCTTAGAATGAAACATTGCTTTAATATGTACAGCACTATAGCATTTTCATGCATAGCAACACTTTTAAATGCATCTTTTAGAAATATGTTTTTGGACATGTTTTAGAAAAACATGTGAAACTCTATTTTAGATATGTTTAACATGTTTAGGATTTAGTAATGTCATTCATATGAAAGTGGAGGGGTGTTGTGTGTTGATCTAGATATATAGATTTCCCGAACCATGCCCTTACATAGGTACAATTCTAATTGCCCTTATTTGGACATAGAAATCCAGCCCTTATGTAGGAATTGCTCATGCTACACAAATACAGCCTGGTCAACTACATCCGTTCATCTTCGTCACAGCGAGTTCTTGGAAAACCAGACTCTTGAACCTTTAGGGCTTCCCCTTGCCTGGATATTGATTTCTCCAAGAACTTATTTATTATGCATGAACATGTATTCCTTAGGGGTTCATTCATGATGTTCTTATGCCCGACTTGTATGTCAATATAGGCATTCCTAAACACCTTCAAGGTATAAATATACCCTCACTTGCCATGGCAAACCACTGTGCGGTTCAGCTACCTACTTGCACAGCGCGGCTCGCAACGGCAAGTTCGGAAGTAAGTCTAGTACCCAACTGATGCACTGACTAGACACTGTCATCCTCCTTGCTGAGACTCCAGCTCCAGTGTTTCTGACTCCCCTTGCCGGGTGTTAGAAATCGAGTATCGGAAAGAGATAAGGTATTGAGCAGACTAGAACCTAGAGGAACTTTTAGCAACTCTTGGCAAAACTAAACTTAAACTAAAGAGCACCTACTTCTTCCGTCTTACTACACTTAGGTTAGGTACACTGGGGTAGGATTATTTTAGAAGCACAAGTTGAGTATTTTAGCCTGTGTTATTTATGTATGTATTTTTATATATGTCATAGCTACAGACCATGCTATTGCTGTATTACTTTATCTTACTGCTAACACTGTACGTATTATACTTCGCATTCTTTCTTACGATTGTAGCAGTTCATATCTCTTGCATGAGAAATAAGACTGTTCAATAAACCCTTTTATTGAAACACCTGTCTCTCTATTTCTGTGCAACTCTGTAGATACGAAGCATGCACAACTGACTGAGTGAATCTATTGTTTCCAGGATTCTGAGATTGTTCCGACTCTGAGGGAAACAAAGTTGTCATGTTTATCTAACCAAGGATCTCCCCACTGCTGAAAAAGAACTTGCACCAACTCCTGGTGAAGATGCCATTTGTGATCTGCTAGGCATCTTCGGCTGTCACCAGAAATGGTTCTTTCTTTTTCTATGGCCAGGACTCTATTCTCTAAGGATATCCTGGTTTTCAGAGAGCCCAGCAGGTGTAGAACCACCAGGGATATGCCCGGCAGTCCAGCCATGTCCAGAGGCACAGGGCCTCTTGACAAAGGGTCGCCGACCCCACGCTGTCCTGTTTGTGGCAGTACCATATGGCAGTGCTGTTATTCATGGACACCTGCACTAGCCTTCCCTTGATGGAGAGCAGAAAGGCTTTTAATGACTGCTGGATTGCTCATAGCTACAAAAACGTTGATGTGGAGTCTGGAATCCGCTGGAGACAAGAGGCCTCTAATCTACACCTCTCCCAGATGGCCACCCCTTCCCAGGAGTGGCGCATATGTCACTACTGTCAAATCTGGTTGGGGAAGGGAGAGGGATCTGACACTGAGCCAATAGTGGTTCGTTAACCACAACTGCAGATCTTTTGCAGTGCCCTCTGGGATCTGTAATAAATGGTAACAGTTGATAGAAATAGAGCGCACAGCAAATCAAGGTAATTAATAATGAGAAAGTAAATTATAGTGCTCCGAGAAGATAAGGGTCGGTTACCACAACCCCAAACTTAACCCAAGAAGGTGAGTTAAACAATATAGAACATATTCTTCCAAGCACTCAAAGTCTGTAATAATAAATGGAAGTCCTCCAATCGTTAATTGTCATTTGATATGTCCAAGTTTATTCCTCCAAAGAAATTATGATCCAGCTCAGTTCAATAAATAAGCACAGCCAACACGTGTTTCGTCTAGTCATTATACGACATTCGACTTCTTCAGGGCTCAATTTAATATGTATATCTCGTAAATCCTCAGTAATATCTCCCGCAATCCAAAATTCTATTTTGCCATATCACGTGTTCGTTTTCCGCAAAGCGTATCACCTACCAGTCAGTCATAAATGGGATCTGGACCATATCAGAAAGATTCCCCTGATGCTGCGCCTACTGGAACTTCGAGTCCCACTGGATAGCTCCCATGTGCTAGCAGGCATATGTTACAAGCAGGATGCAAGAGGCCATGAGGCCCTGCAGCCTCATAGTTAGTATAATCAAAATCCAGGAGACAGGCTGAAACATTGGAATCAAAGCCTGAATATCCTGAACTCACCATTTGGGAGGATAAGCCTAAAACGTCACTGTATCCAGATCCTCTCAGATGAAAGGGAGTATCTGAGAAGGGGGTCAGGTGTGACCTTGGCACATTTATAGTCAAGTCAAGTCAGAGAATCTTATTGAGCGCTCATATCACAACATAGGTCTAATGGCGCTTGCGAAGATACCAGTGGGCTGATGGTCATATTCAGACTTCCGTTATTTCTGATCAAATAGCCACATTTTTTATTCTTTACAAAAGTGCTGTTTGTCAGCAATGGAGAGAAGTTGAAATGGAAGCTTGTTCCAGAGGTGGGCGGCAAGAAAAGGAAAGGATCGTCCCCCGTTTCGTACAATGCGAAAGAGATTTTAAGCTAGACCTTAACATTCTTTCTGGCTGGTATCTTTTAAGTTTTTTCGCTAGATAACCGGGTCCAGTACCATATCTGAACCCCAATGAGTGCAGGAGGTCTGCCACAGTCTGGAGGTGGGAGACAACTGTCTGCAATGAGCCCACCTTCAACAGCCATGTGTTGAGATATGGGAAAACTGGCACCCTTGATCTACGCAGATGTATTGTATTGTATCAGCAACTTATATAGCACAAAACTGTCACCCTACGGGTATCCTGGCGCTGTGACTTACCAAGATGGAGCCGGCAAAATGGATCACCTATTCGCGGGCTTAAAGAGCTCATTTACTCATCCCTAGGGAAGAGCCAGGTCTTTAAGCTTTTTCCGAAAGGATGTAGATAATTAACTTGTCTAATATTCGGGGGAAAATCATTCCAAAGACACGAGGCCACTACAACAAATGCTCTGCCCCCCATCCTGGTCTTCTTAAATCTAGTGGTGGTTACCAGACTTGCGCTATAAGAGCGAAGATTTCTCCCAGGTAAGTTTCTCCTGCATTGGCAGGGGGCCCAGATGATGTACTGTCCTAAACACAGTACAGAGAGATTTAAATTGAATTACGCAGATGACCTGCAACCACTGCCATCACCTTGGGGTACACCTGAGGGGCGCTTGTGAGGCCAAAGAGGAGCATGGTGTACTGAAAGTGCTGGTGACCTGCAGTGAATCGCAGGTGACGTCTGTGGTCAGACAGAACGAGAATGTGGAATATGCATCTTGCAATTCCAACAATACCATTCAGTTTCCTGGATGTAGGGCAGACAGGACTTGAGTAAGTGTGAGCATTTTGAATTTCTCCTTTTTAGATCTTGCGCCTAGCGGTGCAGTGCGCAGGATTGTCCGTGCAGCGCGAGACATTTTGTAGGGGGTTTCTGAAACTGAGCTAGGAATCGGACACGCACGAGCGTGTGCTTTTCCTTTTGGGGCACGCTATTTGCCTTTGCGTGCGTCTTTTTATGAAAGACTGCACGCAGTTGGCCAAAGGCGGGTGCATTGCTCCGCCCACGGCCTATTGGTGTCTATTACGTGCACCGGCCGTCATGTGGTTCCAATCCTCATGCCCAGACACGGGCACAATAATTGAAACCACATATCTCACTGTGGAGCCGCACACGCACCACTCGCGGGATTGTGTTCTTTTGGATCCATTCCACACGGAAGCAACTAAATGAAAGAACCGCTGATGTGTTGTTTCAAAGTGAGTGCAGTGTTGTTAAGGATGTTATTTGCCAGGGAGTCACTTTTCCATCTCTTCAGATCATCTAACAATTGATATTTTACGGGAATGGAATCCGGTCTATCAGATGTAAAAAAGCACATATTCCCTGTGGGCATGCAAAATCTGGAGCTATCACTAGTTCTTGAGAGTTGCCATTTTCCTCTGATTGCATCAGTTCAAAAGTCAGTAGCTTGAGGTTCCTCATACCTCAACCAGGGCAGAGATCTAAAGTTGTCCCATTATTGTCACTTCAATACTGCACAATAACAGCATTGCTTTCATAGGCACTGCTTCCCATTAGGTATACTTGTATGTTTGTTGCCACAGCTGAATTACCACTTTTGTTGCCAACAGCAGTGCTCCTAAATATATTTTTCAATACTGCGCCCACAGAAAAATGCCCATTCAATGTTTGTCTATATTCAAAGAGGGTTTCTTCAATGAGCTATATAGTGATTTATTTATAATGATCAAATGAGAGAACCAATTGTACTGCAACATATCAGGCGGAGCTATTCCACCATCGTACACGTTCCTGAGTGATGTGTTCAGTGGGGTGTGTGGTACACCGCCATCCCAGAGCAAAGTGTGCCAATGGAAATTCGATCCTACAGAAGAGATCTCCTAAGTCTCATAAGGAGTATTTTGGACAAAACAAAGAAACTGTGAGAGAGTGATAATTTTATATGAAGTAGTGCATCCCATTGGGGACAGAGGGGAATTCGGCTAGTTTTCCAGGTATTCAAAATGATCTAAGAGCTTACCAAATCTCTTTATTGGGAACTAGGCCTTGTCCTTTGTGAGAGACATTCCCAAGGATTGAAATCCTTGAGCCTAACCTGCAAGGGGGGGCGGGGGATGCAGGGAAACAGACTCAGGGACCGACCATGTTATCACTGGATTTAACACCAACTTTGTGTCAAGCCACGGAGGCTAACATTATGCAATATTCTTTTTTTTAAGTGTTATTTATGAACACAGGATATACACTCACATCATGTATGGTACATTATGATAAAGTAAACATGAGTTGGCAAGTGCATCATAAAATCAAAATAGATCTGCTCTATATAGAACAATGCAGCCAGCCGAAGGAATAAGACCAGCAATTCCGGAAAAATAGCAGCATGTATACAGTTGTCTAACACATTAGTATCCCCTATTGCCTGCCTCCAGAAATACTTATAAAACAGTACGCTCACACTGTGTTATCATCCTTGCCTTCTATTTCACCAGTCTCTTTACCCATCAAATATATTTGATATGGGCCCCAGAATGCTTTAGGGCGACTCTGAGGAGGAAGCAGGTCCCAATAGGTATTGGATTGTGTGTTACACTAGACTATGTCTGCATGCCATTCTTTCAGGGTCGGGCAGGACCCCGAACCCAGTGCATCGCAATCCACCATTTAGCCAGAAGTAACCCCATGGCGACTAAACTCCTGCCACTCCTATCCACAGTCTTATTAAAGCCCAATAAGGCGAGTAAAGGGTCTGGAGACAAGGAGCAGCCTGCTCTGGTGCTCAGCTCTTGGAAGATTGTTTCCCTGAAATCTAAAATAACTGGGTAACGAACAGGCTCTGTTCATAAATCTGGCATCTTGTAGATGACACCGCTGGCATTCCACAGTCACGCAACCGATATCTATACAATCTTTCTGGAGTGTAATACACATGATTGATGTGTTTAAAGTGTATAAGGCAGTGTCTCCCATTTAAAGAGATCCCCCTAATCATAGCACAACAATATTGCCAGCATTTATCATCTCAAGTCCTGGCAAGCTCTGTCTGCAACTCCAGGCATGCCTTTGTCATATCAGGTCTCGTGGTATCCTGAGTGTAAGCATAAAGTCTGGACACCAGTTTCACAGGGGTAACCGCCTGTATTAGAAAAGAAAGTGCTGGCACTTAAGGAGGTTTCAGCAGATCATCATCCAGCCGATCCCGTGGACGTTGTTTCATGTCATTTATGATGATGTTTGAGAAAGGAGCTTGTGTTGCAGTTTACAGCCCTATAGGTATCGCTAACGTAATTACCCCAAGCGTTGCTACGAAGAGCACTCAGTGGTAAGTGCCAGCCCACCACACAAAGTGCAAATTATGTAACACTTGCTTACAGGCATTTTCAGTTCTAATAAAAAGCAAGCATTTGCAATGCAATAGGTCTCGCATTACTGAAAGTTTGAGCTATTGGCATTGCTTTATTACTTGCAAAACCAATAGCTCAAACTTTCAGTAATGCGAGACCTATTGCATTGCAAATGCTTGTTCAGGAAGAAATTGAGAGGACACTGTGTTAGGATAGGATAAATACCTATGTCCTTCTTGGGCACCAGAGAGTAGCGGGAATAGGAACCATGAGCTACTTCTGCTGCCAGTACCCTCTATATGGTTCCTTTGACCAAGAGAGCTGCCACTTTCTACTACCAACTTATCCTGTCACCTGCAAGGCTCACCAGCTCCAGTGATTGATCCAATTTTTGGACAACTTTTAAATGGAGGTTACCTCATGTTGAACGATCACAGCTGCTGTGGCATGTTGCCAGGTATCCCATTTCTAGTGGCTGTTACATCCAGGTTCACTTGCTGTATGCAAGTATTGTTTCCACAAACCAAGACAGTCAGGGAGTCGCCTTTATGGCCTTCATTGAACATCTCTTCTATACAAATTGATACTCTAAGCAAAATGAAAGCCATTCTTTTGCTAACAAACTGTGCCACTGACCTCGGACAAAGAAACCTATAATCTACAAGTCGCAAGGACTTCTGCCGAGATACATGCCCTTTTGAATACAAACTGCCCTATACAGTTCTCAGAAATGTTAGGCCGTATCTTAAACATATCTGATAAGAGCGGTATTGTACATGTATTTAAGCGTGTGTTCAGGACTGATAGCACCTTTTCAAGCAGTCCTCGGAATAATTTCAAACTGTGTGCACTCTGTGTTTGGCGGACTGCCACTACTTTTTGGACTCGTTGCTGGGGTCCTATTTTTGCTCCTACTGCTACGATATGGCAAGCCAAATCACCGGCGATACCCAATTCTCTGTGGAGAGAGTTCTGCTGCAGATGCAGTGTTGTGAGAGCATTGTCCAAATTTGGGTTTACATCGTCTACGAGAATTAAATACCACAAGGTTTCTGTCATTCAGACCAATCTGGCAAGATTGCATCTTACCTGTTCTACGCTGCCTGTTTTGCGGTGAAGAATGCATGCTAGACATTTGTCTAACACTCTCATCAGTCATGCCAAAGGATGTCGATACTTTGCTGGACCCTGTAACGGTCCATGCTCTGTGTTGTCCCCAGCGGCTACCAATCCTGATGACGGCATTCATTGAGATCTCACAGATGCAAATTGCCACTGCTGAGGTATGAAAAGAAACAACAGGTGCGCAGGTAACATCCGATACGAACATTGCTGATGCAACCAATGCTGAAGGCGATTGTTCACATCTATGTGCGGTTAATCTTCTAAACAAGCTATTTCAACTTTCACCTACAATGGTAGACAACTTTTGGTCTACAGAAATAGAAGATTTCATGTTTTCTCCAAGCCCGAACACTGACTTTTGATTTTGGCACACAGTGTACTGAGAGACTCTGAATTTGGCCTTCATTTTTTCAAAACAAGGGACTAACTTTGGAAATTTTCTATGATCAATTTTTTTCTCCAAATTTGTATTTTTTTTATTTTTGGCACAAGTAATCTGCTTATAGTAGAACTATTCATAGAGAACAGAATTCATTTGAATCCTTCCAGAGACAATATGTGACCTTGTCCACACCAATTGATTTATGTAATCTGACATGAAATGGTTTCGGCCCGGCCCCTTTTCTTCTGTATTTACGAGCCATTTAAAAAATGTATATTTTCATGATTCATTCATTTAGCAGTCAAATGTCAACAAATGCTTAGAATGAAACATTGCTTTAATATGTACAGCACTATAGCATTTTCATGCATAGCAACACTTTTAAATGCATCTTTTAGAAATATGTTTTTGGACATGTTTTAGAAAAACATGTGAAACTCTATTTTAGATATGTTTAACATGTTTAGGATTTAGTAATGTCATTCATATGAAAGTGGAGGGGTGTTGTGTGTTGATCTAGATATATAGATTTCCCGAACCATGCCCTTACATAGGTACAATTCTCATTGCCCTTATTTAGACATAGAAATCCAGCCCTTATGTAGGAATTGCTCATGCTACACAAATACAGCCTGGTCAACTACATCCGTTCATCTTCGTCACAGCAAGTTCTTGGAAAACCAGACTCTTGAACCTTTAGGGCTTCCCCTTGCCTGGATATTGATTTCTCCAAGAACTTATTTATTATGCATGAACATGTATTCCTTAGGGGTTCATTCATGATGTTCTTATGCCCGACTTGTATGTCAATATAGGCATTCCTAAACACCTTCAAGGTATAAATATACCCTCACTTGCCATGGCAAACCACTGTGCGGTTCAGCTACCTACTTGCACAGCACGGCTCGCAATGGCAAGTTCGGAAGTAAGACTAATACCCAACTGATGCACTGACTAGACACTGTCATCCTCCTTGCTGAGACTCCAGCTCCAGTGTTTCTGACTCCCCTTGCCGGGTGTTAGAAATCGAGTATCGGAAAGAGATAAGGTATTGAGCAGACTAGAACCTAGAGGAACTTTTAGCAACTCTTGGCAAAACTAAACTTAAACTAAAGAGCACCTACTTCTTCCGTCTTACTACACTTAGGTTAGGTACACTGGGGTAGGATTATTTTAGAAGCACAAGTTGAGTATTTTAGCCTGTGTTATTTATGTATGTATTTTTATATATGTCATAGCTACAGACCATGCTATTGCAGTATTACTTTATCTTACTGCTAACACTGTACGTATTATACTTCGCATTCTTTCTTACGATTGTAGCAGTTCATATCTCTTGCATGAGAAATAAGACTGTTCAATAAACCCTTTTATTGAAACACCTGTCTCTCTATTTCTGTGCAACTCTGTATATACGAAGCATGCACAACTGACTGAGTGAATCTATTGTTTCCAGGATTCTGAGATTGTTCCAACTCTGAGGGAAACAAAGTTGTCATGTTTATCTAACCAAGGATCTCCCCACTGCTGAAAAAGAACTTGCACCAACTCCTGGTGAAGATGCCATTTGTGATCCGCTAGGCATCTTCGGCTGTCACCAGAAATGGCTCTTACTTTTTCTATGGCCAGGACTCTATTCTCGAAGGATATCCTGGTTTTCAGAGAGCCCAGCAGGTGTAGAACCACCAGGGATATGCCCGGCAGTCCAGCCATGTCCAGAGGCACAGGGCCTCTTGACAAAGGGTCGCCGACCCCACGCTGTCCTGTTTGTGGCAGTACCATATGGCAGTGCTGTTATTCATGGACACCTGCACTAGCCTTCCCTTGATGGAGAGCAGAAAGGCTTTTAATGACTGCTGGATTGCTCATAGCTACAAAAACGTTGATGTGGAGTCTGGAATCCGCTGGAGACAAGAGGCCTCTAATCTACACCTCTGCCAGATGGCCACCCCTTCCCAGGAGTGGTGCATATGTCACTACTGTCAAATCTGGTTGGGGAAGGGAGAGGGATCTGACACTGAGCCAATAGTGGTTCGTTAACCACAACTGCAGATCTTTTGCAGTGCCCTCTGGGATCTGTAATAAATGGTAACAGTTGATAGAAATAGAGCGCACAGCAAATCAAGGTAATTAATAATGAGAAAGTAAATTATAGTGCTCCAAGAAGATGAGGGTCGGTTACCACAACCCCAAACTTAACCCAAGAAGGTGAGTTAAACAATATAGAACATATTCTTCCAAGCACTCAAAGTCTGTAATGATAAATAGAAGTCCTCCAATCGTTAATTGTCATTTGATATGTCCAAGTTTATTCCTCCAAAGAAATTATGATCCAGCTCAGTTCAATAAATAAGCACAGCCAACACGTGTTTCGTCTAGTCAATATACGACATTCGACTTCTTCAGGGCTCTATTTAATATGTATATCTCGTAAATCCTCAGTAATATCTCCCGCAATCCAAAATTCTATTTTGCCATAACACGTGTTCATTTTCGGCAAAGCGTATCACCTACCAGTCAGTCATAAATGGGATCTGGACCATATCAGAAAGATTCCCCTGATGCTGCGCCTACTGGAACTTCGAGTCCCACTGGATAGCTCCCATGTGCTAGCAGGCATATGTTACAAGCAGGATGCAAGAGGCCATGAGGCCCTGCAGCCTCATAGTTAGTATAATCAAAATCCAGGAGACAGGCTGAAACATTGCCTGAATATCCTGAACTCACCATTTGGGAGGATAAGCCTAAAACGTCACTGTATCCAGATCCTCTCAGATGAAAGGGAGTATCTGAGAAGGGGGTCAGGTGTGACCTTGGCACATTTATAGTCAAGTCAAGTCAAGTCAGAGAATCTTATTGAGCGCTCATATCACAACATAGGTCTAATGGCGCTTGCGAAGATACCAGTGGGCTGATGGTCATATTCAGACTTCCGTTATTTCTGATCAAATAGCCACATTTTTTATTCTTTACAAAAGTGCTGTTTGTCAGCAATGGAGAGAAGTTGAAATGGAAGCTTGTTCCAGAGGTGGACGGCAAGAAAAGGAAAGGATCGTCCCCCGTTTCGTACAATGCGAAAGAGATTTTAAGCTAGACCTTAACATTCTTTCTGGCTGGTATCTTTTAAGTTTTTTCGCTAGATAACCGGGTCCAGTACCATATCTGAACCCCAATGAGTGCAGGAGGTCTGCCACAGTCTGGAGGTGGGAGACAACTGTCTGCAATGAGCCCACCCTCAACAGCCATGTGTTGAGATATGGGAAAACTGGCACCCTTGATCTACGCAGATGTATTGTATTGTATCAGCGACTTATATAGCACAAAACTGTCACCCTACGGGTATCCTGGCGCTGTGACTTACCAAGATGGAGCCGGCAAAATGGATCACCTATTCGCGGGCTTAAAGAGCTCATTTACTCATCCCTAGGGAAGAGCCAGGTCTTTAAGCTTTTTCCGAAAGGATGTAGATAATTAACTTGTCTAATATTCGGGGGAAAATCATTCCAAAGACACGAGGCCACTACAACAAATGCTCTGCCCCCCATCCTGGTCTTCTTAAATCTAGTGGTGGTTACCAGACTTGCGCTGTAAGAGCGAAGATTTCTCCCAGGTAAGTTTCTCCTGCATTGGCAGGGGGCCCAGATGATGTACTGCCCTAAACACAGTACAGAGAGATTTAAATTGAATTACGCAGATGACCTGCAACCACTGCCATCACCTTGGGGTACACCTGTGGGGCGCTTGTGAGGCCAAAGAGGAGCATGGTGTACTGAAAGTGCTGGTGACCTGCAGTGAATCGCAGGGGACGTCTGTGGTCAGACAGAACGAGAATGTGGAATATGCATCCTGCAATTCCAACAATACCATTCAGTTTCCTGGATGTAGGGCAGACAGGACTTGAGTAAGTGTGAGCATTTTGAATTTCTCCTTTTTAGATCTTGCGCCTAGCGGTGCAGTGCGCAGCATTGTCCGTGCAGCGCGAGACATTTTGTAGGGGGTTTCTGAAACTGAGCTAGGAATCGGACACGCACGAGCGTGTGCTTTTCCTTTTGGGGCACGCTATTTGCCTTTGCGTGCGTCTTTTTATGAAAGACTGCACGCAGTTGGCCAAAGGCGGGTGCATTGCTCCGCCCACGGCCTATTGGTGTCTATTACGCGCACCGGCCGTCATGTGGTTCCAATCCTCATGCCCAGACACGGGCACAATAATTGAAACCACATATCTCACTGTGGAGCCGCACACGCACCACTTGCGGGATTGTGTTCTTTTGTATCCATTCCACACGGAAGCAACTAAATGAAAGAACCGCTGATGTGTTGTTTCAAAGTGAGTGCAGTGTTGTTAAGGATGTTATTTCCCAGGGAGTCACTTTTCCATCTCTTCAGATCATCTAACAATTTATATTTTACGGGAATGGAATCCGGTCTATCAGATGTAAAAAAGCACATATTCCCTGTGGGCATGCAAAATCTGGAGCTATCACTAGTTCTTGAGAGTTGCCATTTTCCTCTGATTGCATCAGTTCAAAAGTCAGTAACTTGAGGTTCCTCATACCTCAACCAGGTCAGAGATCTAAAGTTGTCCCATTATTGTCACTTCAATACTGCACAATAACAGCATTGCTTTCATAGGCACTGCTTCCCATTAGGTATACTTGTATGTTTGTTGCCACAGCTGAATTACCACTTTTGTTGCCAACAGCAGTGCTCCTAAATATATTTTTCAATACTGCGCCCACAGAAAAATGCCCATTCAATGTTTGTCTATATTCAAAGAGGGTTTCTTCAATGAGCTATATAGTGATTTATTTATAATGATCAAATGAGAGAACCAATTGTACTGCAACATATCAGGTGGAGCTATTCCACCATCGTACACGTTCCTGAGTGATGTGTTCAGTGGGGTGTGTGGTACACCGCCATCCCAGAGCAAAGTGTGCCAATGGAAATTCGATCCTACAGAAGAGATCTCCTAAGTCTCATAAGGAGTATTTTGGACAAAACAAAGAAACTGTGAGAGAGTGATAATTTTATATGAAGTAGTGCATCCCATTGGGGACAGAGGGGAATTCGGCTAGTTTTCCAGGTATTCAAAATGATCTAAGAGCTTACCAAATCTCTTTATTGGGAACTAGGCCTTGTCCTTTGTGAGAGACATTCCCAAGGATTGAAATCCTTGAGCCTAACCTGCAAGGGGGGGCGGGGGATGCAGGGAAACAGACTCAGGGACCGACCATGTTATCACTGGATTTAACACCAACTTTGTGTCAAGCCACGGAGGCTAACATTATGCAATATTCTTTTTTTTTAAGTGTTATTTATGAACACAGGATATACACTCACTTATTCTAGCAGGACATATCATGACATCATGTATGGTACATTATGATAAAGTAAACATGAGTTGGCAAGTGCATCATAAAATCAAAATAGATCTGCTCTACATAGAACAATGCAGCCAGCCGAAGGAATAAGACCAGCAATTCCGGAAAAATAGCAGCATGTATACAGTTGTCTAACACATTAGTATCCCCTATTGCCTGCCTCCAGAAATACTTATAAAACAGTACGCTCACACTGTGTTATCATCCTTGCCTTCTATTTCACCAGTCTCTTTACCTATCAAATATATTTGATATGGGCCCCAGAATGCTTTAGGGCTACTCTGAGGAGGAAGCAGGTCCCAATAGGTATTGGATTGTGTGTTACACTAGACTATGTCTGCATGCCATTCTTTCAGGGTCGGGCAGGACCCCGAACCCAGTATATCGCAATTTAGCCAGAAGTAACCCCATGGCGACTAAACTCCTGACACTCCTATCCACAGTCTTATTAAAGCCCAATAAGGCGAATAAAGGGTCTGGAGACAAGGAGCAGCCTGCTCTGGTGCTCAGCTCTTCGAAGATTGTTTCCCTAAAATCTAAAATAACTGGGTAACGAACAGGCTCTGTTCATAAATCTGGCATCTTGTAGATAACACCGCTGGCATTCCACAGTCACGCAACCGATATCTATACAATCTTTCTGGAGTGTAATACACATGATTGATGTGTTTAAAGTGTATAAGGCAGTGTCTCCCATTTAAAGAGATCCCCCTAATCATAGCACAACAATATTGCCAGCATTTATCATCTCAAGTCCTGGCAAGCTCTGTCTGCAACTCCAGGCATGCCTTTGTCATATCAGGTCTCGTGGTATCCTGAGTGTAAGCATAAAGTCTGGACACCAGTTTCACAGGGGTAATCGCCTGTATTAGAAAAGAAAGTGCTGGCACTTAAGGAGGTTTCAGCAGATCATCATCCAGCCGATCCCGTGGACGTTGTTTCATGTCATTTATGATGATGTTTGAGAAAGGAGCTTGTGTTGCAGTTTACAGCCCTATAGGTATCGCTACCGTAATTACCCCAAGTGTTGCTACGAAGAGCACTCAGTGGTAAGTGCCAGCCCACCACACAAAGTGCAAATTATGTAACACTTGCTTACAGGCATTTTCAGTTCTAATAAAAAGCAAGCATTTGCAATGCAATAGGTCTCGCATTACTGAAAGTTTGAGCTATTGGCATTGCTTTATTACTTGCAAAACCAATAGCTCAAACTTTCAGTAATGCGAGACCTATTGCATTGCAAATGCTTGTTCAGGAAGAAATTGAGAGGACACTGTGTTAAGATAGGATAAATACCTATGTCCTTCTTGGGCACCAGAGAGTAGCGGGAATAGGAACCATGACCTACTTCTGCCTCCAGTACCCTCTATATGGTTCCTTTGACCAAGAGAGCTGCCACTTTCTGGCAGAGTAAGGAAAGACGGTCCTCCATCAGCATGTCACAGATGGGTGGTATGGGTTATGGGGTGGTCATGAAGTGGAGGAGTAACCCCTTCTAACAACCTGGAGAACACAGCGACTGGATGTAATCGACCTCTAGTGGTGCAGGTGTATTGGAAAGTGGGTTTCTGTTGCAGTAACCCCCTCCCTTTTTGCCACATTTCTGAAGCGCTTAGACTTGATGTGCCCTGGGTCCCTGCCAATCAGATTCCCAGGGCCTGTGTACTTTCCTAAAACTGTACATTTGTACTCACAATTGGCACCTCTCTGGCCACATGTAAGTCCCTTGTAAAAGGTAACATGGGTACCAAGGGCACTGTGACCAGGAAAGGCCCCTAAGGGCTGCAGCACCTATTGTGCCACCCTTAGAGGTCCTGTACCTTAACACACATACACACACTGCCATTGCATGAGGCATGTTATGGTGCAGAGAAAAGTGAAGAGTCGACATGGCACACATACCTGTGTGCCATACCTGCAACACACTGCTTATGGTGTAGGTAAGTCACCCCTCTACCTGGGTGCACTATACCACTGGTGAGGGTACAGTTGCATGAGCACTGTACCCCTACAGTGCCTATGTCCATTCTTAGAAGTACAACAACACGTAATGCCCAGACCACAATTATTTAAACAATTCTTTTAGAGGGTTAGCAAACTACCATCTCCAAGATACTAGGACCGGCTGGTCCAGAAAACATTAGTTTATGAATCATTAATTTGCTTATACTCCCCCAAAATGTGATTTCTCTCATTTGTTGATTGTAATGTTTGTGATATTGATGTTTGTGATGTTTTTAAAATTTTTGTAATGTTTGATGCAGAAAAATCATTTATTGTGTAAATATTGTGTGGTTCTATGTGTGTACAAAGCATATATAGATGTGTAAATATTGAAGTGTACAGTCTGTTTTCTGTTGCTAATTTGTGAAAATCTAAAAAGTAAAAAGTGATTGACATGAAATAATTATGTCGAGTGTTGGTATAATAAATTGTTTATTAACCCTCTAAAAGAATTGTTTAAGTAATTGTGGTTTGGGCATTACGTGTTGTTGTACTTCTAAAAAGGGTCTAGCCCTCACCACTTATTTATGGACCTATCCCCTTTCGTTCTTTAAGTCCATTCTTAGGCATTGTAAGTGCAGTAAAGCCATAAAGAGTATATGTCTGGAAGTTTGTCATCACGAACTCCACAGCACCATAATGGCTTCACTGAATTCTGAGAAGTTTGGTAGCAAACTTCTCAGCATAATAAAACCATTTATTATACAATACACTCAGAGGGCATCTTAGAGATGCCCCATGAAAAACGACCAGCCTCTGGTGGGTTTCCTGACTGGTAAACACCAGCCTGCCACCACAAGACATGTTTCTGTACTCCTGGGGTGGGCCTTCCGCTCCCTGAGACCAGAAACAAAGCCTTTCCTGGGCAGAGGTGTTCACACCTCCCTCAGGTCATGAACAGCTATCTGTGGCAGGAGAATTTCAAAGGCCTTGCTTCCTTTACAACACAACCCCCAGCCTCTACTGCTATCAGGAGCAAGCCCCCTTCCTGTCTCGCCCCCTTATCAGAGGGGAGGCAGGTGGGAAAAATGAGAGCAGCCCTGAAGGTGTGCCTACCTCAGACAACCCCACCCCTCAGGTGGAGAGGCGAAATGAAGCCCACTCTTCAGTGCCCGCCATCTTGCAGATGGCAGGCACTCTCCAATCAGGATAAAGGATGTGCCCACTCCCCCACGTGCAGTAAGCACATCAAGGGTGTGGTCACCCTTATGTCAGTTACCCCTTGGCTACTACCACCAGACCCCTAAAACACCCCCTATATACAGTATTTAGGGGACAGCCCTGAACCCAGAAGTCAGACAAGCAAGAAGAAGGAGAAGAAGAAGGACCGAAGAGCCATGCTAAAGGAAGGAGAGGAGAACATCAACTGCCTTGGCCCCAGCCCTACTTGTCTGTACTGACCTCGACCTGCTCCAGGGGAATCCCAGCACGTCCTGCAGCCAGCAGCCCCCTGAACTTGAAGGACCTGCTCTGCTTTTTAAACAAAGGCTTTGTCTCCAGTGAGCACCAGACTTGCTCAAGAACCAGACTCTGACACCGGCTGAATATGAGAGTCTGCACCACTCTGCACCCAACACCGACGACCTGATTTAGAGTGGCTCAACCCCAGGAAGAGGTCCCCCAGTGATCCTGACCTGGGATCTGGTAATCCCTGACCTACCTCAAGATTCCCTACGACGCCTGCTGCCTCTAACTGGAGGGTGCTGCTGACCGTGACTGGAGCTGGTAAGGAATCTGGATGCCTAAAGACATCCCTTCACCTGACGCTCAGCGGCCTTGGGTGGCCCAACTGATGTCCAGGCAACTCCCTTCATCCCAACTTACCTCTCCAACTAGTGGTCGTCTCCAGGAAGCCTACCTGCCCGAACCTGCAGTGTTTGTTGAGACAAGAGAACTCATAATAAAATCAACAGGCCACCCTGCTCCAAACCAGCATCCTGCACCCAGCTGCCCATGTGCTGCTGTGGGTGCACCTTATCTGCTAACTGGGATCCCTTTGCCCTGATCGTAACCCTAGGAGCTTTGCTCCCTCAACCCTGTGGCTTGCCCGAAAGCACCCACCAACCGACGACTCCCCAGCCTCATAGGCTAACATTGGACCTCAGCACTCTGCACCTGGCCGTCCTAGTGCTGCTAAGTGTGCTTTTTAGTGCACCCTTGACCCTGGGGGAACTCTTCTTCTTACCACAGAAACTCAACCCAAAAGACCGATTGTTTACCTGCAAACCGATAATCTAATTTTTCTCCTTAGGATTGCATTGACAGTTTTCCTTGAAAAAGTTGTTTAGTTTGTATGGAAACCTAAGCAACTTTGTTTTAATGAGAAACTGTTTTACTTAACCTTGTCTGGGGAATTTCCCAGTGTGATATCTAGGCATATCACATTGAGTAGAAAAAGTACTCTAAAAAGTAATCTGAAAAGTAGTCACAAAGTAATTACGAATTCCTATTGCGTTTAAATATTTTACAAACCTGTAACAAAGACAATTTCATCCAGCTTGCTTGTTTTGATGAACCTGTCTTGAAAAGTACAATTTTACTTACCTGTACCAAGTCCTGCTTGGTTCTAAAAATAAAATACACTAAAGAAATATTGGTCTGAGTTCAATCTTTGAGTGTGTGATGTGGTAAAGGAAAGATGCAGAGTCCACTTGATAAGTTAAGATCCTTTATTGCAGGTTCCTTCCAGGTTAGATAGACAGGTTAAGATGGAAGGTAAACCTCACCAGGAGCCAGTTGTTAGCAGCTCAGCCTGAGATGACCAACTGCCACAGTAAGTGAGAGAGAGAGACACTGTGAGCTAGAGGGACACCCAGGCATTCTATGAAGTCACAGATAACATAGTATAGTCTAACCAGAGAAGAACAGTGGAGAGGACATTTACTACACATCCTCTTTCCTTATGGAGTAAGAGCAGAATAAAGGAATAATCGGCAATGATACCTTAAATGCAACAATCAGCAGGGAAGTACACAATTGAGATGAACCAAAAGTAATAATGTACAACATGAGATGACGTTAGCAAGAGGTATCATTAGCAGAGAAAAGAACAAAGAAAACATCATTATGTCACAATATGCCTCATCCCCCTCCCTTAACGAAACAGCAAGGTTTCGAAAAAAACAAGACCAACAGCTAAGTTAGCTGCTGACACTCATAACCTCCCCACACATGGGTACACCACAGGGTAAACACCCTAGAAACAAAAATTAGTGTAGACTGGGAGAGACACAATAGGGGTAAGACTCAATTAAGATAACCCAAGAGAGCAAACCCTTTTGACAAGAATTAACCAAAGAAAAAACAAAAACTACCCCTGATAAAGATGTGCTGACACTAAACGTATGATAGATTCACAGCTCAAAATCTTACCAAAATGAAGCCCTGGCCAGTAGCTGCAAGAAGGTAGACTTTGATAGGAAAATAGTGCACAAACAATCTCCACCAAAAGCAGGGGACAGCGCATAGTATGGAGAATGGAATACCCACAGACACTGAACCTCCCCTGAAAAGGGTACACCGTAGGGCAGCAATCCTGGGAATAAAAATGGGCGTTGACTACCCACAGACGCACAACCTCCCCTGAAAAGGGTACACCGCAGGGTAAGCAAAATAACCCTGGGACGGAAAATGGGGCATGGACTACCCGCAAACACTCAACCTCAAAGGGTACACCGCAGGACAGTAATCCTGGGAATAAACATGGGGCATGGACTACCCGCAAACACCAACTTCCCCAGAAAAGGGTACACCACAGGATAAAGACAATAACCCTGGGACAAACAATGGGGCATGGACTACCCACAAACACCAACTTCCCCAGAAAAAGGTACACCGCAGGATAAAGACAATAACCCTGGGACAAACGATGGGGCATGGACTACCCATAAGCACTCAACCTCAAAGGGTACACGGCAGGGTAGTAATCCTGGGGAAAAAAACCAAGGGGCATGGACTACCCGCAAACAAACACACAACCTCCTCTAAGTAGGGTACAGACATAACATCCCCCTAGAAGCAAAATGGAGGGATGACAACAGACATGCATATACCCAAAATGCCCTACATAGGGTACGCAATAAGGTCCTAGAACAGCCTAGAAATAGGCACAGACTACGCACACAACACACAACCTCCCTTAGATAGTGTAAACCTGTTAAACACTAAATACACCCCTGCAGAGCCAAGTTAAAATTACAAAAATTAATTAAAACCGGTGAGCGACCTCTCACCCGGGATCCAAACGCCCAGACCATATACCAAACAGAACATACATAAAGCCAACTTGCTGTGTCCCAGTAGAAGGCTTGCGAGTCGATGTATTGACAGAACTGGTGTCCACAGTCAACGCTGAGTCTTGCCACACCAACAAAGTATCTATTGGATGCCATAACTGAAGAAAAGACAAGAGATGTAAGGCTCCACCCCCTCTTCGACTGAAACATCGCCATGAAGCACTGAAATGCAGGTCAAATCCCTTTTTTCGCCAAAGAAACAGAGGTTTTATTGACACACGTGCACAGAGACAGTTGCCCTCAGATCCTTTCCCCTTCCGGTTGCTGGCACCAGAGCTGGATAAATACGACTTTTGAGTACAACAACGCTGTACGATAACTGGGAAGTGTACAGAGCAAGCTGTTGTCGTGGCAACTAAATTGAAGACAAAATGGCGGGAGCAGAGAAACAGAGGAGATCGCTGCCAGCCAACCGTCGGCCAACCGTCATCAACATACAGAACGGTGAGTAACTGAACATGGCAAAGCGCAGTGAAACAGTAGGCTCATGCTGAAGCTGCGCTGTATTTACGCGCTAGTGAATAACTTCCGATGCTTAAAGAGCTTGCACACAGAAGTTCCCATGCGGAGCAACACTCAACCAGCGAGGAACCAGATTAATGCGCAGCAAGTAGCGAGTTGTGGCGTTGTAAAACGATACAGTATAGATGCAAGAACTCACCAGAGGGAGGAAAAATCAGAAATGTTCACAACATTTCTCTTTGATGCATGCAGCCAATTGACCACTTCACATATAAATTGCCAGTTTCTGCCAACGCCTGACGCTTCCCACACTGGATGAAGGCCAGATGAAATAAAACATGCCTCAGGGAAGAGTAATGCTGGAAGACTTTTCGCAGACAGGAGCAAGGTGACAGCAGGCAAAATAATAACAAACGCCCAGGTTGCAGGCTGTTCAGACACACGCACACATAAGCATAAAGACGCACGCCCAGGGTGCAGGCTGTCCAGGTGAGATAGGACACTGGTGGGGTCAGCTGAGCGTTACCTTTTGTCTTATGTATGATTTTCACAAAGTCTTTAGTTCCTTTCTTTAGTTTCTTTTCTTGAAGTAGCTTTCTTAGTGCACAGGTAGGTTAATCCTCTTCAAAACTTCGCCAAGTTGTGGTAAAGGAAGATGCAGAGTCTACTTGATAAGTTAAGATCATTTATTGCAGGTTCCTTCCAGGTTAGATAGACAGGTTAAGATGTAAGGTAAACCCCACCAGGAGCCAGCTGTTAGCAGCTCAGCCTGAGATGACCAACTGCCACAGCAAGTGAGAGAGAGACACTGTGAGCTAGAGGGACACCCAGGCATTCTATGATGTCACAGATAACATAGTACAGTCTAGCCAGAGAAGAACTGTGGAGAGGACATTTACTACATGTGACTTCATTTCTTGCCTGGGTGTGTACAATAAATGCTTAACACTACTTTTTTATGGAGTCTTACTGCTCGCCCAAACAACCACAAATAGAATTTGAATTTGAATTTAAAATATTTATATAGCGCTACATACACCGTGCGGTTTCTTGGCGCTGGTACTATCTACTTTTACCTATGCCTACATTTGGGGATCTACTGGACTCTGTGCACATTATACCTTACTTTGGTATAGCATATATAGAGCCTGCTTCCGAAAAGATGATGATGTATTCTTCTTCTTACTGATTGCCCAAAATGGTCGGATGTCAAACTAAAGAGGCTTGGAGGTTGCGGCTGCCAGGGGAGTTGTGGACTGACTGACATCTGGCTGCTTGATCCACAGGGTCTGTGTGTTCCATGTCCTTGGCAATGCAGGGGCTGAGAGGCTTGTATGCTGTGGTGGCTGGGTGGATAGAGACCGACCTGAAGTCCCTTCCAGGGCCACAAAAGGAACTAAAGGCAGACTGGAGTTGGTGAGGGAACATGGAAAGGCTCAAGGGCCTGGCCTATCCTTGAAGTGCTCCAGAGCGGAGTCTACCTTGTCTCTGAAGAGACAGGAGAGATCAAAGGGCATGTCCATAAGTGAAGCCTGGAGATACCCTGAAAAGCCAATTATCCTCAGCCAGGCGTGAAGCCATCAATGAAGAAACAACTGTGCATAGTGAGTCGGTCGTGCTCAGCCCACATTGGATTGTGAACCTAGCTGTGTCTCTCCCGTCAGGAGTAGCATTGGAGATAATGGCCAGGGCCTCCTCCAGGACCATAGGTAACACCTGCATAACCTGAATACTAGAGGGATTAAGAGTAACAGCCCAAAAGGCACATGGTGTTCACCAACCACAGCTACAGGCTGGTGGAACAAAATATTTTCTTGCCCAAGGTGCCTAGCCTTTTGGATTGCCTATCTGGTGGGGTGGTCCGGAATGCCCCATGATTTACTACATAAGTGAAGGCTTGGACCACCAAGCTCTCTGGGTAGGGTGTTGGGTGAGGAAGTTGGGGTCCCCTGGGGTATGGCGACTGCAATGGTCAATTGTCTAATTCGCAGGAACCTCTGTGCAGCGCCTGGACCAGGCCCCGAGCAGGACAACATTGAGGGTTTCATTAAATGGGAGAAGAGGTTCTGAAGAGGTGAATCCTGGCTGAAGCACCTCCATCATGACGTTAGTCTTGACAGCCACAGAGGGCAACTGAAGGTCTAGGACCTTGACCATCCTCCTCACCACCATAGCAAATGAGACACCCTCCTCCATAGCCACGGTAGGAGAGACAAGCCAGTAACTGAGGAAGTGTCCATGTCACTGGCATCCGTCAAATACTCACACCAGGTGTAGTCATTGGAAACCAGAGGCTGCTATTCATCAGGGTGCAGTGGCCCCTCCTAATCTTCCCCAAGTCCTAGCCCACCCATAGAAATAGGCCTTAGGCTCTGGCTTGGAGGGAATGGCTCCAGTTGGTGCCAGAGTCAGGGATAAGAATGAGACGGCTCAAGGAGCTTCGGCAGCAGGACCGGCAACAGGGAAGGTAGAGGTGGCTCAACTGTTGCCAGTCTGGATCCATCTGTGGATATAAGAGACTTGACTGGTGCCGGGAGCAAAGCCGCCGGCGGAAGATCAATAGGGGCTCCTCCTGAACTACCTGTTCCCAAAGGGCTCATTTATATGCATAATGCTTTTCTGTTAAGTTTGATGTAAGCTTGGAATTTGGGGTCTTTCTCTGAAAACGCAATCCGGTACTGAGCAGAGCTCAAATGTGGTATTTAGCTATTTATTGATGCCTTTCTGATTTAGGGAACGCAATAATTACATTGTTGTGATTATATAATATACATCAATCACTGCTAGTCGCAGACAATTATGAAGTAGCTATGAGATTTACCTGTAATCACTTTTCTGAACATGAACAATGCCTGATGAACCCCTATTTTTTCCAATTAAAATTTCAGCTAGACAAGTAACCCTCAGCAAATGAAAATATTATCCATAAAGTCTGGTACATGGCAGTAAACGTACAGTTTGAAATATGAGACTTCTGTCAAAATAGGATCACCATTGACCTGTGTATATGATTATGCCCAAATATTCAAGTATATTGTGTCTCACTGCACATTTGCACCCTAATGAGCTTTTTATTGTTGCTGTTGTTATTTACCTACTATTATTCAGATCGCGCCGAAAGTCCCGACACATTGGTTCTTTCTCTGTCACTAGGTATTTACAATTGGTTGTGAGATCAATAAACGACAGCAATTGCTGACGAACACGAAACAACACCTTCCGCCTGTTCCCTCCCCTTTTTGTGTTGGTTTCCACGTCACAGGTGTTCCTTTTCACCACAAATAACGCATTTTCCTATCAATTTTGAAACTTTAATTTTGATTATTCTCTTCCAGCCCTGAAGAGTCACAGCCATATGTTGTGATGAAACACGTGTCGGCTTGATTTGTATTTACAGTGATTCCCAAGTGGGGAATACTGTGGATGAATAAAAACCTTTGAAAGACTATACGCTGTGTCCGGCTTATCCCTACTATCGCTATTCTAAGACAAACCAGTCTACTTATATATACTGTGTGCTCTGGACATTTTGCATAAACTGTTCCCAAAGGCGATCCAGCAAGGACGGGCCGCTCATATATGAAGTGCATGGCCTCATAAAGGTGCTCCAACTCTGGGAAAGTCAGGGAGGTGCAGAGACGGCCCAGGCACAGGCTCAACCATGAAGCACGGCCTTGAGTGTTGACGCTCCGTCACTGAATGACTTTGATGGCGGTGTGGAGGCGAAGAGCACCGTGCACGTCACTTCTTGGGCAAACAACACTGCCGAAGCCACGCAGAGCTGAATGACACCACTTAGCGGCATGCACGGGTACTGCTAACAAATAATTTCCAGACGCCTGGGTATAATTCTAAGTAAGGATTCTGCGGCTAGAAGACTCTATCAGATAATTTCAAATATACAGTTGGGAGATCAAAGTGTTTCAATAAGTTAGGTTGTAATAAAATGAGATACAAAAAACTAGCAGCCACAATGCAGAGAAACAGATTGGCGCAATCAGGTGCTTTATAAAAAAAAGGTTTCAGCATGGTTCATCATAGAAGTTGAAGTTTGAAGAAAAGAGTGTTCAGTATGAAGCCTTACACTCTGAAAAAAACCCTGCAAAGATGGATAGATCTGCTCCCTCTCAAAGTCATGATAAGGTCTGCTTATCCAACTCTGTAACACCAACTAAAATACAATTAACAGTTTTAGAACATCCCTATCTTGTTTCCACCACTGAGAGTCAATTCCAGAACTGCATTTAAGGAGAGTTGACATACCCCTCAAGTTCCCATCTCCTCAGAATTACGTACACATCTGTTGTCCTTGAGAGTTGCATCCTCCTGGTACAACGTGAACAGGAGGCTTTCTCTCAACATCATCCCTTTGTTGCCAACTTTTCTCTCTCAGGCCTCCCTATTAGCAGTCTAATACATAACAATCAGCATTGATATAGCTAATGTGAAACACAATATCACACCTGCAGAGAAGTGAAAACAGCATTCATGGCAGAATTAAAGCAAACGTTTCAGCTCAGGCCTAATGTCAAGCTAAGTTAACTCTAAAATAATAAAATGGATGCGTGTTACAGTACTATAAATCAGTAGAACGCAATCATTATCAAAAGTGAATATGAATACACTTATGTGTGAACTCTTTAGTGAACGTAATGATTCCATACTATTCATTCATTTAAATGTACCACACATGTTAATGAGGTTAAACCACACTTTGAATATAAATGTCGTATATAAGTGTATAAAGGTATATACATAACGTATGTAGGGTTGAGCCAAAATTACCCTGCACCACCTTAAGCCAGGGCTGTTGGGGAGTGTCTTGTGTTATAACCGGTGGGGGCGGGTCAGTAGCCCTTGCTGCTCGGCACATGGAACACCCCCACACAAGATTCTCCACCGCCTCATTGAGTAAAGGGAACCACACTTTATTCCTTATGGGCTTTTCGTAGGTACCATCATTTGGTGGCATCCATGGAATAGTTGAATTACTTTGAGAGCCAAAACTTTGGGGAATCACCAACTGAGACCCTCTCGGTAAACAACTTTCCAATAAGGCAGCCACTTCATGTTTGACAATGTACAAGGGCACCAATACCTGTTGAGCATTCAGTGTCCTAAGTGACAAATTCTGTTTCCAACTGCTTGAATTACTGGACTGGATGGCCACAAGGGCACTTAGGATGTAGTCGTACTGTGCTGTAGCTTCCTTAATGTCCTTTAGTGACACTAGAATAGGCTGTGACCTCTCAATGATCAACTTGACATATATTTCGGTGACGTTTGCTTTCAGTTTGTTTCCCGGCATGGCACCTCGGGGATGTCAAGACAAGTAGTCAGCTGGATTTTGGGCTGATGGCCAATAGACAATGTCAAAGGACTATTCCTTCAGTTGCAATACGCATTTCCCAATGCGGGGTGGGGGCTTGGATCCTGATCCTGCGAAAACGGGGATGAAGGGCTTGTGATCCATGTGGATAGTAAAACAAATGTGGCCATATACATAGATGTGGAAATGAAAACAACCCCAATGCATTACCATGGCCTCCCATTAGATTTGTGAATAGCGTTGGTCAGCCACTGTGAGTGCTTTGCTGGTCTAGGCTACTGTTGTCCACTTACCAAATCTGTGTTGTTCTGGAAGAATTGCTTCATACCATGTAGGCTAATGTTCACAGACACTTTTGTTAGCTTTGCGAGCTAAAAAAAGGCTAGGGGTGTGTTCACAGACAGTCACTTTCATTTGACAGAAAGCCTCTTCTTGCATCTCACCCCAGACCAACGGGGTGGCGGACTTGAGCGGGTCTGTCAGGGAAGCAATAAGCACTGTGACATTCTAGATGAATCTCCTGCAATAATTAACCATGCTTAGGACACTGGGCAGCTCTGTAATGGACAAGGGAGCACTCATTGCTTTAATCCTTCACATTTGCAGTGTCAGGGGCCACCCCTTCTGTGGAGAAAAGGTACCACAAGAAACTGACAGAGTTATTCAGAAACTTGCATTATGCCCTTTGCAGGATCAGCCCACTGTCTTGCAGCCTCTTTAGCACCTTCCTCACTCGCTGATAGCTTTCTTCTAAAGTCATGGCATGGATTAAAATGCCATCGTTCACACTGCAAACTCCCAGCAGTACAGCTGACACCTCTAAAACCATATTTTGGAAAACTTTAGCTGCACTTGAGATATTGAAGTTTAGACACATGGAGCCCGATTCACAGAACTAACTTAAAAAAATCTAAACTTACTACCGTTTTGGTATTCACAGAAGGCACTTACTCATTTTGGTATTCACAGAAGGCACTTACTCATTTCGGTATTCACAGAACTTAGGATTCCTAACTTTATGACTCCTAAATGCCCTCTGTGAATACCGAAAGTCTTAAATTTCGGATTTTTCTCAGTTTAGGAGAAGTAAAGTTAGGAGTCCTAACTTTATGTCTCCTAAATGCCTTCTGTGAATACCGAAAGTCTTAAAGTTAGGCTTATTCTCAAGTTAGTAGTAGTAACGTTAGGACTCCTAACTTTAGGACTCCTAAATAACTTCTGTGAATACCGAAAGTCTTAAAGTAAGGATTTTTCTCTGTTTAGGAGTAGTAAAGTTAGGACTTTTTCCATCGCCTCTTGGCCTACCATACATAGAGCCCTGATGAAGTTCCTTCCTGGAACAAAACGGGTTGGCTGTGTGCCGTTCTTGTTAAAGATTAACAGAATAAAGAAAGAATTATTTTTGGGGACTAAGTGATCTTGTGTCTGATTTCAACGAGTGCACCTTCCAGCACCCCATGATCACTTACATATGCATCGACCAGGCTCGGGACATTTCTTTGAAACAGCCTATGGTTAGGATGTAAGCCAATGAGTTGCTAGGCTCCTGTAGGATCTGCCTGCATAGTTTCACACGTCGATATTATCTGTGCATGGATTTCCTTGGGTTAATCTCTGAATACGCAAATCATTGGCAACTCTTTCAGGTGGGTGTAGATGGTATCTATGAATCTATTGTTTTCTTGTCTCGCCTGGTGGAAAACAAATAATTCATAGTCTGAATTCTAGAGAGGTTCAAAAGAGGCGTTGATGGCCGCTACTAAAGCCATATACGTATATGGTGACCCTGCTTTACAGAAAGTCTTTGACAATTTGTATATTTTCGCACCTCCTAAGTGCAGTGGGAACGTACACTTTCTGTCATCTAAACCGGACACCGCAGAATACATGTCCAGGAGTTTGACCAAAAGCCTCTATTTTGGGGCTTCAGCCAGTAGGGGGCCTGCAAAGATGACTCACAGGGCCGGAATGCTTGTCATTGGAGGAGTGGGTGTTTCTTTTTTTTTATAACCAAATGTATTGATTTTATAAGAGCTAACAAGAAAATAGTACCAGCTGTCCGCACTTAAGGCTGCGCAGGGAAATACGAGAAGACATTACGCCTACATAGAGGAACTGATAGGCAATTCAGAAATAATGACTGTGGTCCACCCACCCCAAAGGAGTGGGTGTTTAAACTCACTGCGGGTGTCCATAAGCTCTAATTGCTCTCAGGGTACCTTAGCATTGGCATCACTTTCGGAGTACATGGCATTTTCTTGCCTTGAGCCACTGTGGGCGCAGATGTATAGTGGTCTGATACGATGTTATGGGTGCTTTTCGGTGGCTCAGGCTACTTTCTACTTTTCAGGGCGTTTAACCAACGCTCAGGTGAGGGCTTCCTGGTACCAATATTTTTAATGCCAGTGAGTGTTTTCACTAAGCTGGCTCCAGTTCCACGCTCGCTGTTTCAGGCATGAAGGACATCGGGAGTGGCCTCACTGCAGCAGGATTGTAGCTACTGTAGCGCCTTCCGCAGCCCAGGAGAAAGCAAATGACCATGCCAAATACAGAGCTCTGTAACAGATGTCTTTATTCCTCAGCATACAACTACACACTGTATACATTGCCTAATATATTTTATAACCACACCTTAACACCTCCTAGCAGATTACGTAATTCCTGCTCATAGTCCACCCAGAACCTCAAGGGTCTTAGTGCTCATATCACAACACTATATCTCCCCCTTTGTTAAATAAAACGTACAGACAGCATTAGCATCATAATTGCTCAATGATTCATTGAGGCACTCACATGGTCTGCCAGATGGTGTGGAATGAGGTTGTTAAGGTGCACCTTGATTATTCACCGATAACAGGCTCAAGTGCTTGATTTGAACTTTAAGGCAGGCTTGCCTCATCTGTGATCTCAGGAGCTGATGTACATCGAGGTAGGTGTTTAAAGTGTGACAAGTCCCGTGTGATGGTCTTTCCGTGACAATGCACCGCACCATGTGTCCTTTGCTTGTTACAACCCTCAAGGGGTCGACATCAAAGGGAGTGTCCATTTTCCACTTCCATTTCTTTTTGACCAGTACCCAGTCTCCTTTACTGAAGACTGTTTCCTGGGCACATTGGCGCTGATCGTCATATGTTTTCATTTAGCACTTTCAAGAAGTGTGTCTTACATGAACCTTATCGGCATTCATCGATCGGTCCAATGTCCATTGTGATAGTTTGTAACAAATAACAATTGCCTCTGACACCATGAATTTTACACTTGATTTTACCCAATGTCCTAATTTATTGACATTGTCAGCAATTTATACTTTTGCGTTTTCTTCAAAATTATTCAGTGGTACACAATTGGGTGTTAGCACATTTGTTTAAATCATCTCCTTTGATAGAAAAACATTCAACATGTATCAAAAAATATAAGTAAATTCATTACGTAAACATTATAACATTCCTCTACATAACATTAGACAATACTCTACATATATACACAATAGTAAAGAGACCTATAGTCCTAGTGTTTTTGCTCCTAAACACTCAAAGTCTTTCAAATGTGCTGCTCTTCCAAGTTAGCTGAAGAAAGAAAGAACGGTCCTACTTTAGATCAATAACTTGACTATCTTTGAGGTATAATTATTTTCCACAAAGAAACAATAAATGTAGTCCTGTATAAGGTCGGAGAATTCTTTTAAGCGTTTTTTGGCCGTGGTGTGAGATACATCTCTCACTATATGTCCTGTTAGTATGCTAGGTCATAAGGCCTCCAATTCTCCTGGCCTGAATGATAAGCCTGTAGGACATCATGCTACACCCTTGTGATAGAAAGATGGTTTCTCTTGTCTTGTTCGTGTCTTTACATTACATCGATCGCTGAGCCCAGCGTCGTGACGTTTCTATGGGATAGCCCGTGTGGTGGAGTCTTCACCTGGGTTAAACAGAGGTGCGCTGCTAGTCTTAGTTGTCCGTCCTGCCGTATATTATTGTTTTCTCCGGCAGTTGTGGGATGGCGTCTCCTCGTTTCACGGCGTTCACTCGGTGCCAGGCTCGTCTGTCATAGTTTGGTTCTGATGGCTCTCCCAAATAGCAGGTGGCAGGTCACTCACCAGTTGTGGAGTGAGGAGTTGATTGTTTGGCACAAAGTGCTTGACACATGACTTGGTTTAGATTGATTACTTCTATCAATGCTTGTTAAATCACCCTCTTGAAAGTGCCCATGAATCGGTAACTATTGACTTGAGGCCAGAGAGGTATACTCTTTTGATGCTTGATATTGAGTGTAACAAACTCCTAGAATTCTTTACTATTGAAAGGCGGGCCATTGCCAGATTTGAGGATTGCTGGATTGCCACATGCTGCAAAGATGAATCAAACCGCTCATTAGTTGTCAATGATAGGTCTTCCACCAACGAAAAACACAAATATTCATCAATGACTACTATGAGATGATGCCCATCTCCTAGAGGCCCAAAGAAGTCAACTGCAACTCTCTGGCATGCATTCGCAGGAAGGTCAGACATTGTCAATGGATGCTGCGTCACCTTGGGGAATAGACCGTAACAAAGGTGGCACGCTTTCAGCTCATTCTCAACTCCTTTATCTAATCAAAGGAACCACACTACATCTCTTAGATCTCTTTTGGTGACAACAATGCCACAATGTCCTTCATGGGCCAGCTCAATCGCAGGCTCTCATGTATGAGGATTCTCAAGCCTCTCAATATGATAGTTCATCCTGTACATTTTCGAAATTTTGGAATTCAACATCATCAGTCACAGGTTGACTACTTTTCTTCCAATATTGTAATAAGGTCTTTGAGGATAAGCATGTCTTTATCTGCATTGGTAGCAGCAATAATCTATCTGTACAATGGATAGAGCTGCTGGCATGCTAAACCTCACAATGAAGTTGGGATACTCTTCAGCCACTTTGTATATCGAACTGTGGGGATGTAGCAGCACTTGTGAAAAGTAATTTGAGGGTTTTGGTCTCTCCCCGGCTTGTGAACAATTGCATAGTCATACTCTTGCAGGCTCAACCCCCACGTCTCGATGCGAGGGGGCATCTTAGGTTTTGGGTTTCAAAAGGTAGTGAGCAACACCTAGTGGTCTATGATGACAGTGAAACTTTTCTATATAGAAACACAGACTTCCACTGGCATAGGCCACATTGTCTCTCTGAGCATTTGGACGGCCATTGCGTTGAGCAAAAACTGCCCCCAGCCCCACCGGGCTTGCATCTACTGTGATCTCAGCATGTAACCTGGGGTCAAAATAGGCCCTTTCTGTTGCATTCACAATCGCATGTTTTATTTATCTGAAACTATTGTCACATTAAGGAGACCACTTGAATGTACATTTTGCTTTGTTAAGTCTCTCATTGTAGCAAAGTCACAGATACATCTTGAGCCACAACTGCCTATGCCTAAAAAGGATCTCAGCTAGATTACATCTTGTGGGGGGCAAGTCGATGCCAATCCTTGCACTTTATCAGGCCGATCAAACAGTGCTGTTGGACGCCTTACTGGATTGAAGTAAATTAAAAGAGATGACTCAAATTTGTTTGGAGTCAGTATTGGATACATAGTCGTTGGAATGACTTTGAAGGTTTTTTTTAATTTGTTTTTATTGGCATTTGTAAAAACATAAATCACAATCCAGAAAAACAATTATCAGGCATCGCTCGGCGTTACCAGAAAGGTGGTGTTATAGCCTCTAAGTTCTTATACAACATATAGCAGATATATTCAACAGCAGTACATTACAGTATTGTTACAGTGGCTATCATATGGTTTCATCTGTCCAGTTTGTACAGTGATTCGAGGGAATGACTTTGAAGTTTAATGAGAAGGAAGCAAGTATCTACAGGAGTCATCATCCTTTGTGCAACGCGGAGTCCTGAGGATGGTCTGGCGGACCAATTTGGCCATAAAACACCGATGTGAATGTATCCTTCCTTTTTTGCGATCAACTAACTGGATCACATCTGTGAGCGTGAATACGTGTCAAACTTACTTTGGATATAAATATTTCCCCAAGGGATATATTATATATAAATTATGCACTTTATCTGGTTCAGGAGTTATTCCCTCATAAGAGAATATGTCCCAAAATAATTTAAGTTTGGTTTTGTGAAACTCACTCTTTGCTGCATTCACTGTAATTGAAAGTATGTGTAACAGGTTTCATTACCTGGCAAATACCATCCTGAAATACGTCGCAGCCAAAGATACTCCAAAAACTCAATCTTTTCTATCTGAACAAACTAACATGATTAAAAAAATTAGTAATGTACCTACAATTCTATTCCAGCTCGAGTTGATGATATCCTTTGTTCAGGTAAAGACAGGAGAAGACTTTGGCTCTGTTCAACTGGATGATAATGTCCGCTATGTGGGGACAGGATGTCTTTCTCTGTTGATTGCTTTGTTGGCCTGGTGCTTATCAACATACATTTGGACTGCACCTTAAACTGTCCTTTTATGGCACCGAATAATGGGTAAAACCGGTGGAACGTTCAATGATGTCATGCTTCAACAGTTTTTCTAGTTCTTTCTCAATGGCTTCCTGTAGGTGGGAAGTGACTCTGCGGTGCTGTTGGGCAACCAGACAAATGTCCTCATTGATATGAGGTTACACTTTAATTTTTTTGAGGCTTCCAAGGCAATGAACATGGAGGTTGTTGTTGAGAAATATCAGTCCCATGTCAGCGGCTGTGCCAAAACTAAGCAGGCGCACATTTGATGAAGTTCCCCGAAGAACATGAATCAGCGCTTGCACTGATGTAGCTTTGTGTCTCATGGTTGCTGTAAACGACCCTTGATTATGTAGTGGCTTAGAAGCAGCCCATGTGTATACTTTTGTGTTTAACCCCTTCCACGCTAGGCTTATTCCCCCGCAGTGCGGGGGTGGGAGGGGCTGCGCGCGACGCCGCAGTACTCATGACGTGTCCAGCTCGTCATGCTGCACAGTGGAGCTGTACTCATGACGAGCAAGACTTGCCATGACTCCGCCCACTCCAATAGAACGCCTGCACAGGCGGGGAATTAGCCGCGTGTGGGAGGGCCGCGGCAGTTATGACGAGGTCAGCTCGTCATGAGCACAGCTTCGTTGTGCCTCATGATGAGCTGAGGTCGTCATGAGCATGGGAGGGGTTAACAGGTAAGGCGTGATACAGGAGATAAGCTGTTAAACCTCTCCACTGGCATGATACTAATCAACTCACCACTGTCTTTGATGAAGGTTATGGGGCAACAGTTCACCTTTAATGCAATTTTAAGACAGTATCCAAATAAAAGTTTGTGCTCCGTTTGGTGCTTCTCTTTTGACTTTTGCTTTTCTTTGCAAGCAGCTAATTCCTACATGTGCATGTCATTCCTTAGTGGATATCAAGGCACATCTGTCTTCTCCACTAGCACTTGATAATGATGTTGAAGAGCCTCTATATGATGAGCTTGGTTTCTACTTGTTGCAACTGATGTTGCCTTTTTGCTTGGGGGCAATGCTTCTGGAACCTTCTGGCGTCTATTTTCTCTTCTCACTGTGAAGCATGTGGTTTTTCTTTCGCTCTGTAGCCCGTCATAAAATGGTTTTCTTTGCATATTTGTTCTATGGCTGGACATTTACCTTCAAAGGGAAATGAAAAATCACATCGGAAGCATAACGTTTTCTTCTTCAAATACGTCACCTTGTGTACCTCTATTTTGTGCTTCTGCTTGCTTTTCATAATCAATGCTGATTCATTGCGCGCTGTTCCTGCTTCCCTATCAGCAGCTTGTTAATCTGATTATTCTTCTGCTCTTGCAGCCAATAGCATTTACTCTAAACTGAGTGTCTCTCTCAGCATGTGTCTTCAGAAGGAATCTGAAAGACAGCCATCAATGACTGAAGAGCATCGCTTCTTCATCATTAAAGTCACAGAACTTTCAGTGTTTGATGAGTGTATCAAGTCTTTCAACAAACGTATAAATCATTGCACTAGTCTATTTCGTGTTTGATTGTATCTTTCATAGTCGACATTCAGCATCGGAAGGAACTTGGTTTCCAACGCTTCATTTATCTTTTGCTAATATGCTGCATCAATTTGTGAGATTCCTTCACTCCATCACCAGCAAAATGTGTCAAATATTTGATGATTTTCATATTGTCTTTTTCTGCTAGTGCATCTATGAAATCATCAAACATCTCCAACAATGCAGACCTCCCTGCACTGGTGTTCTGTCTCTTTGCCGTGTCAAACGGTGGTGGTGGCTTCAGGAATGTAGCAGGAGTGTACTTCGCAATCCCTTCAGCCTCTGTGCTTGAGCCCGGGCCGTCATTCCTGATTGAGAGTCATATAGCACTCTTTTCACACTTGACAGTGATTGAATTTACTGTTCATCGTACCTGGTAGTCGCTGCCTTCGTCTTTTTGCATTGTATGAATAATCACTGTGTGTTTGGGCACAGCTCGGTCTCTCTGAGGGCAGCCTTACCAGCAGGTTTCTGGCGGGCATTTCGAATGTGCTCCCCTGCAGGTCCTTCAACTTCTTCAATGGCTGTGTATGTGCAGAAACAGGGCTTTGACTCCACATACATCAACCACAGACTGCTTTGCATCGACTTGGGGCACACACGTGCAGTGTGCTGTACTGTACTGTTGCAAACTCTCAGGGAGAGAAACATTTTTCCTTGAGGGCACGTACCCTCTACTCGCTGCCAGTTACAGTGTCTTTCCCAGCCCAGGAGCATGCAATTGACCACGCCACACACTCTGTAACAGACTTCTTTATTTCTCAACTTACAACTAGACACTGCAAGCACTTGTCATAACTTTTATAACCACACCTTAACACCTCCAAGCAGATTACGTAGTTCCTGTTCAGCATCTGCTCAGAACCACAAGGGTCCTAGCGCGCATATTATCACGACACTACAGATACTAGCAAACCTGCTTAATATTTATTTGCCATCGATGCCTACCATTGCCTTCTGTTGTGTGGCTTTAGACACTGGGAGGCCCTGCAGCTCTTCAGTGCCACTGTCTTCTCTGAGAAGAGACAGCAGAGACAATGCTCTTGATGGGCAGGGATATTGGATCCAGTCCCCCGTCGCCAGTGTTGCATTGTGAGGTGTAGCAAGGCCTCCGGTGCACATACATTGAAGTAACACGCTCTGCAGGTTAACTTTATTGTTCTGCCTCATACGCCCCTGATTAACTTTATTGTTCTGCATAATACGCAGCTGACTCCAGCCTCTAATATAGGTCCAGTAACCTCATGGGCCAGATAAACCATAGAACATAGGAGAGAAAAACAGCACACCCACCACCCAAACATACCGGCACCCTACTGGCATATAGCCAACACAGACTAGCTGGAATGTCTTGAGAACCTGTGCTGCGGTATCCGCCAGAGAGTGCAATAGCTTCAAGCATGAATACCATCTGAGCCCTTCCTGGAAGAGATCTGATGAGTACTGGGTGTACTGCTGGCTCTGAAGGCCGAGAAGGTGCGCTATGTTGTGTGCAGTGCCCTAAGGCTACAGAAGAGATCATGACGAGTTAAAGTGGAGTTTGGTTGCACTTGAACGGTCACACCAATGGCTACAGAATGGACAGAAAGGGTAGAAAGGGTACTGATGGCAGCAGTTATGAAGGACAAAGTGACCGACTCCTTTCCTTTCCTGATTGTGTAGAGCAATTATCAAGAAAGAGGGCTACAACGTAAGTAAGGGATGGTTTATGGCAGAGAAGGATTTAGTATTGGTCCCCTATCTGTAAAAACTGCAAGTGAACTATATGAGGAAATAGATGTGTTTATGAAGTAGGACTTGGCTCGGGTCTTTCGTAAAAGCCTATCCCCTGCAGACATCTGGTGATGATGTAGTGCACTAATTGAGTTGGTTTTTGAGCTTGCGGTGGGGAATATTACTGTTCATATACGGGGATTTTACTGTTCATATGCCAGGGGCCTTAGGTGAGGTCGGAGTAGAAAGCAGAATGTTTTCACATGCTTTCAAATGCTGTGCCATGATTTTGTATCTTTCATTTTTTTGTCTCCGTGCTCTAACCCTTCCTCTTTGATGATCATGCTTGGGAAGGTTGTGTGATTAAGACAGTGCAGATTGCGACTCAAATTTTTCAACAATGCTAGTAGTGGTTACAATAGGCAGTAACACCAAAGTGAAAGCCGTGTGGAATTCAATCAAAACTACTACTTGCTCTTGCTATCTTGTATTAACATTAGACTTTTTTTTCTCTCTCCCACTGGCCCACATATAAAAGGCACAAATAGCGATCAAGAAATATTCTCCACAGTGTTCGTGACATGTTGGTTGCCAGTTCCTTTCGTACTTAACTATTTATTTATTTAAATAAAGAATTCTTGTACGTTTTGGGACAGAAAAGTCCTTCTGATGGTGATAGGCCTGTACTCCTGCCAGGTTCCAGGACATGAGTAAATTGCCTCAACCACCACAGTTGGGCACAGAAGCTCCTGCTGGTCTGGTGGCCCTCTGAAAGAGGTTTTAATTATTATCATTTGTCGGCGAACCTGTCCCAGAATAAATGGCACAATGGTCAGGTTCAGACTGGGATGGAAAATAGTGGCAAATTAAAAGTGCCCCCCATTAGCGAGATAGATAGATAAAAAAGTGGCCAATGTTTGCAAAGCAGGTGGATTTATAAACTTGTAAAGACAAACTGTATAGGTGTTTTGCAAGAGCTGGGAGACTGCATGAATTTTTGCCTGCTGCAGGCAATGCTTTTGGCAATATCAGAGAGATAGCTAAAACCCGCCCACTAGAACATAAAAAAGGTCCATGAAGAGAGAAACAACGGACCCATGCACTAATCTGTCAGAAAAGCCATTCAAGCACTGCCAGAATGTCCTGTAGGCCATTCTGATCCTGCAGTGGTCACTGGATGATGTTCAGGTAACTATCAATTCCAGACACCTAACTATGTATTAATATTCTTCCTATAAACCCTCTTGGTACTTTCTTGCTGTAGCTGAGTTCTAGGATTATTTTCTAAATCAGGCTAGTAGAGTTTAGCAGTGTGATGCAGGTGCAGTTTGCTAGAGTTCAAAATCTGATGCAAATACATCAGTGGCTAGCCTGTTAAGAATTCCTCTGCGTGTAGTTACATCCTTTGATTTGTTCTTATATGTATAAGTAAGTACTTAGGAGGTTATTAGCTAATAATGTCTTTTGCATGTTTACTTCACCTTGTCTTTCGAGTCGATTTTGAAAACGTGCTACAAAGATGGAATATGACTTTTCTTGCAGATTCTCAAGCACTGAGATAGAAGCTGAAGAAGATACTCAGTAACGAGGAACCTTCCTGGTGACAGCGAAGCATCCCCAAAATGTAACAGGGAAATAGATTGCAGGCAGCTCTAGGTGGGTTCTGATTGCTTTGGCCATGTGTGGTTTATATATAACACTCCACCATAATGCCCGCAGAGCTCCTGCTGATACCACGAGACTTTGGCACTGCTGATACCGCAATAACTGTTGAGACTGACAAAACCCACATCACACCAATTGCCAAACCTCACCATCCATTTTTCCTACCTCAGACCAGGAACACAGCCACAAAGATCCTCCTAGGTCCATGTCAATCTCCCACTGGTTTCTTCAGGAGGAGGAGTATGATGCATGCTCCAATTGTTTGGGAACCAAGCCACTAAAAATGTAGACATATTTCGCTATGTAATTCCCCACATTTAAGCGTATCCAAGATGTCCTTGTTTCCCATAAATTTACCCCCTGATCCTCGCACAAACTAGATATACTTCTTCCCATGGTTACAACATTCATTGCATGGACCAAGCACATAAAAAGGGAGGAAGCCTTGCTGCCATCCAAACCTTAGGCAAGATAGTAACACTCAACTCCATGGAGCTGCTATAATACCATTCTCCATTCTCTGCATCTCATGTCACCACATTCCATCTAAGCTACAGGCCTCTCAGGCAGAACAAGGTTTTCATTGATGAATTCTTAGATCTCTTCACCACCTCATTCATCCGACATGCCCACACCACACTCTTGGGGTGGGCCAGACAAACCAGGCTTAAAAAACACAGGAAACCTCCCTTTTAGCCTCATCAACTCACTCAATGTGGTACATCCTTGCCTTGTCTTCTCAGCAACAATCCAAAGCAAACTACCCATAAACCTGGACTGGACCGACCATTTTTAATATCCAATCGCCGGGCTAAGTTTCCTATCAACAAACCAAGGTCAGCACAAAAGAGATAACCAAACACAGATTCTTCACAGACTTCTCCACAGACAATCTAGGGCTTGAACTCATCTCTCACCCTACTCACTCTATCAACTCCATGTCCGACACCAACATCCTTCTGAACAACTTCAACGCTATTTTGGAAAATTATGTGAACATCCATGCCCCATTAAAGCATACAAATGCATGCCAAAGCAGTCAATACCCCGATACTCTAAAGATCTAGTTGACAATAAACAATTCAGTCATAGACTCGAGATAGAAAGTGGAAAAACCCCAGAAATGCTGATGACCTCATTATAGTGAGGTCTCTCGGCTCAATACACAGATAGCTCATTTCATCAGCCAAATGAAAGGACTATACCAACACCATAAATTAAACCACTAACATAAGCATAATGCTTTTCAGGACAATTGAGCACTACATCAACCTCCTGCACAGATCACTCTCATTCCACAGCTCACTCTCACAGTTTACTTTCAACTCACAGCGAAACAGTGCAATACCATCAACCTGTTATTCAGTAAAAAATGACAGACACTTTGACAGCACATCGACAACACCAAGCCTGCTTCATCTCTTATGCCTCGTCCTTGCCGTAGATTCCCACAAAGGTCAGTCTTCTAAGCCCTATCTCTCGCAGATCTTATCAACATTCTCAACTCCCTCAAAGCCACTTCTTCTGAAGATTATTAGGATCCTCGCGGTAAAAGGGACCGCCCGCCATATGTGCAGGGGTCCCATGAGTGACATTAGGATGTCCCCGCCACACTGGCGGGCGCATCCTGCATTTTTAACTTTGCGGCGGGCGGTGCTTTCAGCACCGCCAGCGGCACTGCCAAAAATGCATGGGGTATCATAGGTACCCCCGTGTGCCCCCCCAATCCCCAACATCCTGGGGGCCCGCAACGGGCACTCACACTCAAAAACTGCATGCCTTTCTGTGGCGGTAACGCCGCTATGGAAAGGCTCCTTCCCGCCTGCATCCTGATATGGATGGCGGTTATGAAACCCTTTTCCACCCGGTCGACTTGTCGACTGGACGGAAAAGCGGCGGACGGTCTTCCCGTCTGCCGCGGTCCCCCCCGCCATACTAATATGGCGGGGGGAAATGGGTGGCGGGCGGGCTAGGATGTAGGGCGGATCGCCACCAACATGCGGGCGGTGGCGATCCACCCTACATCCTAATGGTCCCCCTATCTTTTTCCTTCATCCTCCACTCGAGCTCTTGCGGGGGACACTCTCTCACACCCTACTCTCCAATGCCAATTCCTCCCTCATTTAAGGCATTTTCTCAGAAGTTCCCAAGATAGGCCAGATCCTCCCTGTCCACTCTTATAGAAACCTACACTAAACCCTGATGAACTCACCCAATACCAACTCTTCACCTACCATTTTTTAAACAGCAGTCTATGTTCAACTTCAATGCTAACCCTCCCATGCACCACTATGAGTCTTGCTTTGGATCACGCTTCAGCATGGAGACCTCTACCTTACATAATATAGATGATGCCTTCTTGACTGCAGCTACAGATGATTACTGACTCCTGATATTGCTGGACCTCTTGAATAGGATTCACTTGCTGACCGTGGTGAGACCCGAGCCATGTCTGCCTGACCCACCACCTCACCTGCTGCCAAAGACCCAGTCGACTTATGACTGCAACCTTCAAGATCTGCTCAGCCAGGCAGGATTCCAGGGCCCCCGCTAGGACAGTGGAGACATAAAACCCTCTTCCTCAGCAGCCTTTGATCAACTAAACAGTTGCAGACGTTTCCTTTTCACGGAAGACCTGGCTTGGCAGTTCGGGCCAGACTGTTCCCATGAGGCACAGGGTCAGACTGATTTGCATAAAGCTGGGTCTGAACTGAGGTGGTGAAGTGAGCTAAAGAATGATGATGGATTCAACCCAGATCAGTGAATGGTGTGAGTGTCTGAAAAGTTTCAGCGCTCTGTCCATCATCTCATCTTGTTTACTTTGGAATGATAATAGTGCCTTGGTAGGCTTTGCATCCCTCTTGGACGCTTGGGCCAGAGTGTGTGGAGGTGAGGAGTCAGGAGGTGTGAGAGCTGATGGAGTGACCAGCTCTTGGGATTAGGCTCGCTCTTGGGGAGTGGCCCAAAGGGTAACAAACCTTTCCTGAAAAAGTCTAGTATTGCTAGCTCGAACGGTTTAACCTGAGCAGGCTTGGTTGACAGAGAGGGAACTCTAGCTTCTTCTTTTTCAACATATAAAGAGCCCAGCATTGAGGAACAGCATCAAGACAAATTATCCTGGGAGCAGGACTGCTTCCTTGAGGAAGAGGATGTCTCCTTATGGCACTTCTGTATTTTATGAGAAAGATCTTTTTGTTGTGTTATGTTATGTTATGTTATTATAAGCTTGTAAAGCGCATTATCAACCAGGGGTATCTAGGCGCTATCAGCGGACACACAACACCAGCGAAAGCACAGAGCCACCCGATCAAAGAGGCCCCCATGCCTCCAGGAAAAGCACAGTTTTCAAATTCATCCTAAAAGGAAGAAGATTGGTTTCTTTCCGGAGGCTAGCTGGAAGGCGATTCCACGCCTGGGGAACGGTACTAGAGAAGGCTCTGCCACCCTTAGACGCAAGGTTAAACCGGGGGCATACCAGATTACATGCCTCAGCGGACTGCAAGGCCCTACTTGGCATGTAGTTAATAAGTCGGTCCTTAATATAGCTGGGAGCCGAGCCATACATGGCCTTATGTACAATACAAAGGCTCTTAAATTTTGCTCTCTGGGCGATTGGCAACCAATGTAGATCCTGTAATAAAGGCGTGGCCCGAGTTCGCCTGGGTTTATTGAAAATAAGTCTGGTGGCGTCGTTCATTACAACTTGTAGCCTATCTAAGAGATGTTTTGGTAGGCTATAGTATAAAGAGTTCCCGTAGTCCAGACGTGCTAGAATCAGAGCAGAAACCGCCAGCCTAAGCGTAGAGAATGACAACAGAAAGGATAGTTTCTGGAGTTGGCGCAGTAGACTAACACATGTGCCCACCACCGCCGACACCTGCTGAGTCATGGACAGCAGGGCATCAATTCTGATGCCCAGACTTTTCACTGCCATTGCTGGTTCTGGAGATGGTCCCAATTCCGCCGGCCAAAACAGATCACTCCATGGACTTGCAGCTGTCGTGACTGCCAGGACTTCGGTTTTCTCCGGGTTGACTTTCAAAAAATTATCCGACATCCAGTTGATGGTAAACGTGTCTTGCATTCTCAAGTGAGCTATAGATGAATGCTCAATCTGGATCAGGATTTGTGTATCGTCGGCATAATTATAAACCCTGCAGTCCAACAGGTTCAGTGCAGCTATCAGAGGCTGTAAATAGATATTAAAAAGCAGGGGTGAGAGGGCTGACCCCTGGGGCACACCACAGGTCAGCTTGGCTGATTCGGACACTAGATCCGCTAGTTGCACTCGCTGTGAGCGATCTCCAAGAAAGGAAGTCAGCCAAGTCAAGACCTTGCCCTGTATCCCTAGATCCTTAATCCGCGATAGTAGTCGGCTGTGATTAACGGTGTCAAACGCCGCGGATAAGTCCAAAAGGACCAGGGCACACAGAGTTTTTTTGTCAGCCCTAAGTCTCAGGTCATCCAGCACGGAAAGCATAACTAATTCCGTGCTGTGATGAGCTCTAAAGCCAGCCTGATTAGGCTCGAGCAGGTGATTGCTTTCGAGGAAGTGGGTGAGGAAATGTAGAACATGTTGCTCCAAACTTTTGGCCAAGAAAGGCAGTTGGGAAATTGGCCTAAAATTCTTTAGGACTTTTGGGTCAGCGCGTGGCTTCTTTAGGAGCGGGACCACCCGTGCTTCCTTAAAATTAGAAGGGACAAATCCCGACTTCAAGGAGCGGTTCAAAAGGGTGAGGACTTTATCCTCCATCCCAGACCATCCCAGCTTAAAAATTTTGGGAGGGCAGGGGTCCGCTGGAGAGCCTGATTTCACCCGACCCATTATAGTAACCAGGGATTCCTTGGTAAGGGCGGGCAGTTGAGTCAGAAGGTCCATTGTCAGCCTAGGGAGTGTAGGGGGGGCTCAATAGAACATGGAACATTTGGGGTGTGAGTAATTTCCGTAATTAGGTCCTTGATCTTATCCATGAAAAAGACTTGAAAATCTTGACAGTCCTTCTGATTAAAAGTCGGACTTGACCCCTTAACCGTCCGCAGATCGTTAAGAACTTTAAACACTTCTTTCTGCGGGTTAGCAGCCTCCGAGATTGTTGCCTCATTTTTTGCTGATCATTCTTTGTCAGGAAATATACCTGAGGGCAGCTGGAGAGCGCTTAAGCAGAGGCCATTCTCTGATGACTTTCAGATGCTCTAAAGAACAAGAGTTCCAAGCAACGATGTTGTATTCAGAGTCCAAATACCACAAACAGATTGCATGTGGGTCTGCACTGACATTTTCTTCTCTCATCTGTAACAAGAGTTAAGCCCTTAACAGAGCCGGCTTTAGGGCAGTGCAACTGGTGCGGCAGCACTGGGTGCTGCCCTGTGGAGGAGGCGCTGACCTTAAGAGGGGGGGGGAGCGCTATGTTGAACAATAAATTATGATTGGAGACGTAAGGGGCACTTTGGCTCTGTGGTAGTGTGAGAATCTGAGGAGGCAGTAAGGGAGTGTGGGGGCACCAAATTTTATTTTCGCACCGGGCGCCACCAGAGTTAAAGTCGGCCCTGGCCTTGAAATATTTGGGAAGGGGGTCATTTGATAATTCACTCTAAAAGTACTGTGAAATTTTGTTCCTGAAGCACCAACAGAGCTCTGACCCACCTTGATGAAGCTCGGAAAAGTAGGGACTGATGGCAGCAGGACAGTTTGTGCCTGATATACTCTAATTTTGTCAAATCCAGTGGACAGAGTGGATGAACATGATGCATGGTGTCACTGGAAAGATGTTGCTGGTTCAGTCTGGCACCTGGAGAGATATTCATAAGATGTGTAATCTGTGGGAAGACACGTGCTCTATCTACCCCTCAAGTCTAATATATCATCTCTAGACACATCTAGCATTTCTTAATGGAGCAAGAGCCAGGAAAAAAATCGAATACATTTAATGCACTTCTTTAAACGAGTGATAACCAGCACATAATTTGAGCCGCTGGTTCCAGGTAGGGCCCAACGGCACTGATTTTTAGGAAACAGCACTTATTTTTCCTTAACAGACTTTGATCCACAGCAAGAGAGAGAAACACACAAAAGAGTGATGTAGAAAAAAGAGAAGTACGGAAAAACAGTGACAAACAGAGAAAGCAGGAACGAAAAAGTACCTGCAAGAGAGAACAGGGAATGTCTGGTGGTGGATGAAAGAGACATGAGGTGTAATCAACACTGCACAGCCTTGGTATTCAGCAGCATTTTAATCTCAGACAATGCTGGCCGCTGGCTTCTGCATAAAAACTTTGGGACCCATCACTCATTCTTTTACAAATTAGGCACTGGTTATAACACCAACAAAAATAACTCTAGTCAAGAATAGCTGGTATAGTGCCTGAACAAAAAAGGAGTGAAACACTGCATCCATACCAAGAGAAAAAATACACGAATTATTTTTTATAAAGATGGAAAAATGACTTTGAGTGAAAAATTATTTTGAGTGAAATGCAAAATCCCCAACAGAAAATGTAGGTTCCACTGACAAGTACCCTCTAATAAGGGTTTCACTCTAGTAAGAGCCTTACTACCTCCTGTTTTAGTTTTCACTTTAAAAAAACTGTTTTCCAGTGGTGTGTCAGGCATTGGTTAGTTGGATTTGAACTGAATGCACTGCTAGAAACAAGTATTGACAAAGCCTACAGGTTTACTTTTTGTAGAGTACTCAAGGTGAAGGCACACAACGTGATCCATGAACATGCTGACATAGGCACACAGACCAACACACCTACAGTTTCGCACCCACAGCAGCCGAATAGCAATACATGCACATTGACTGAGAGACATCTGTTATGTTATATTGGTTGTATGTATAGCATTTCACATTGCTCTGAGGTGACTATAGAGTGCTAGATGTGACAGGAGTGTAGACTAAGGGAACCAGTGGGAGAGAATAAGAAAGAAACCTTGCGAATATAATGATGTTCCCAAAAATAGAGTGTTAATATTTAGGTCTATGCTAGGTAAGGAGAAACAAGAAGGACAAATTACTTACCTTTGGTAACGCTTTATCTGGTAGAGGCATGATCTGGCCGCAGATTCCTTACCTTTGAACTTCCAGGCGTAAGGCTGGATCCAGAAGAACTTTCTTAGCAGTACCCTTGTGTACCGGAGAATTGACATCAGCTCGCCCGAGTGGTGGGTATATTGACGAAGTGGACGTCACGGCGAACACGATGCCGAGGACGTCATGTGGAGTCGAGCGACACCACCTACCGGCTCGAAGGGGTACTGCTAAGAAAAATCTTCCGGATCCAGTCTGAAGCCTAGAAGTTCAAAGGTAAGGAATCTGCGGCTGGATGTCTGTATCAGATTTAAGAAGTAGTTACAGAAGAGAGAAAGTAGGAGCAGAAGAGAGTAGGCAGTGTAAATCAAGCACTGCAAATGGTGTGAGTAATCAGGCTTGATTGAGGGTGGGGAATGTTAGAAGCTGGACCGATGTAAGCAGTGGTGTCGGAGGGTGAGAATCTTTTTTGGTGCTCCCCCAATGACCTTCTCCATGGATTCCCTCACTACCACACTCCAACAGTGTCCTTCATCTCTAATTGGCCATTCCCTCACAGTCCTCTTGTTGGGTTTAAAGTGCTACTCATAGCAGTGTAGGGTGCCAGAGAACTTTATATCACACACACTATACAGAGGCAGTGAATCATACATGTGTAAATCAGTCTATTGGAAATGGTACATAAGACAATAAGTATTACAAGGTGTAGGAATCACGTCATCCATACTAGTAAGCCGTATATTTTGGTCTGGAGAAGCACAAACTCAGAACTCAAAACATGCTGCAGTGTTTGGGGGTGGCTTAGCTAATCAGGATGCATTTCTACCCAACATTAAGATAATGAATGACTTGAGGAAAAAAAACAACGCTCTAATCTATACCAAGCGGTTTGCATGCAGCTCTTTGATGACAGTTCATAGGCTATTGTGCTATATTGGGATTGTAACTTATGAACTGCAAGTAACATTAAGATCGCTAGCAAAACAGTAATCCACTGAGCTAGTCACTTAAAATAGAGTTTGTTGATCTGCATGGTACACATTCTTTGTAGCAGGCATAATACACCTCTGTGCTACTTTATGATGAGTCAAAACGACCACTAGACAAAACTCCATCTCTCTTCAGCAGGTACATTAATCACCACAGTAATCTCACATTTTTCATTTTTATTGTTGTCTGAAAACTGCTTGACACACAAGGAACTCTGTAGCAGGATCTTTCAAACTCATAAATTATTTTTAAACATGGTGTCCTCCGTGCTCAGCACTAGGTGCGACTGCACAGGTCACTCCTCCCTAAAGCCAGCCCTGGTTAGAAAAGATGCTAGAGAAAGCAGTGAGAGCTACTTAGCGATATGTACAAAGTAACATCCAGTGACAGATACACACCAACAACAAACTTACTAGCACACATACAGTCTCAAACAAAACAGAAACTACATTTTCAGCACACAAATACGCACACACAGGGACAGCATGGGGATGAATGGGCAGAAAGAAATATGGATGAATACATAGAAGCAGGTTTCATGTCCAAATATTGGTGCCAATACCCAATAATTATGGCTCATGAAAGACTTGTTTTCATATCCTTTCAATCACTGCCCTCTGTGGAATGATCACAAGTCGCTAACGGTGCACTGCTCGTTACATGCTCATAACGGATCACTGACAAAATATTGCCTATGAAAATATCCCTATACAAAAATATTGTGACCACAAATATCGTCATCCTATACTTATAATGCTAAGTACAAAAATATTGCAAAACAAAATATTTTTGTCATTAATAATAATGTATTAAATATCGTTTTAAATATATATTTTATATGATATTTAATATGTTAAATAGTAACATTCATTTAATAAAAATGAAATAGATTTAATATATATTTTAAAAATATATAAGAAATCAACTTAAAAAAAAGTTAAAGGCACATATATTAATATATACATATTTACATATATCTATTTAAAAAACTATTATTAAACTAATAATTGTAATTTATGTTATAATTTCATATTTTTTTAAATAATGTAATATGCCATATAACAAATACCTATTTACAAATACTTATATTTAAACATATCTAGTTAAACTATTATTAAACTAGTAATGTATATTATAATTTCAGATTTTTTAAAAATGATGTAATAATATAACTAATAACCATTAACAAATAAATATATATATATATTTATTAACAGTTATTTGTTATATTATTACATTTTACAAAATCTGAAATTATAATATAAAGAAAAATGTATAATTTATTAATAGTTTAACTAGATATATGTATATATATATTAATATATTTGTCTAACCTTTTCTATACTTATACCAAGAACATAAAATATTTAAAAAAAAAACCATTTTAAATCAAATAAAAAATTAAACATACATTTCTTACATTTTATAACAATATTTTACACATTAAAATATTAATAATTAGAAATATTATAATTTGAAACAAGTAAAAACATAATAATATAAACAGTAACAATATAAAATAAATTATATCATTTTACATGTAATACACATACTATTCCCAATACAATTTATATAAAAGTCAGCAAATTCTTCTACTAAAGATGTATACATTTTACTACTCCCACTTCATGAAACGTAGCAGTAGGAAAGCTGCTACATCACAGGGGTAAAATTTACTATTCCCACTCCAGTCAATACAGCAGTAGAGAAAATGTTTGAATCGCTAGAGGTCAAATTTATTATTCCCACTCCAGTCAGATCAACACTAGGGAAGATGTTGGGTTGCGGAGGGGTCAAATTTACTACTGACACTCCAGTCAATGTAACAGTAGGGAAAGTGTTGGATTATGGAGGGGTAAAGTGTACTATTCCCACTCCATTCAGTGCAACAGTAGGGAAAGTGTTGGATTGTGGAGGGGTCAAATTTATTATACTCACTCCAGTGAGTGCAACAGTCGGGAAAGTATTGGATTGTGGAGGGGTAAAATGTACTATTATCACTCCAGTCAGTGCAAGATTAGAAACAAACAAATTCTCTTGAACACAATAAAATTATTGCAAAAACATAGTAAACAAATACGAATGTAAATATGTAAAAAAAAGTGAACAGATATTTTATTAAAAAAAAAAATAAGTACATAACAATGTTAAATAAATATCAATAACTGCAAATAATATATATAAAATAAAACAAATTCATTTAAATAAGTATTTTGTTTAAAAATGACTTATTACAAAAATGTTTTTATTAAATAATTTTATTTTAGTAACTTCTCATCCTACACCTCTACACAACACACAATCCGCACCTAAAACGTAACTTTAAAAAATTTAGCTATTTACACTATTGGCATACATTTTTATCAATAAACAAAGGCTCAATAATCAAAAATTAATTATGACTTAATTAGAATTAATTTACTTCCTAGAGTGTACCCCTACAAAACACATAACACACTCCTAAAATTTATCTTAACAGAAAATAATTACACAATTAACATAATTAATTATCAATTTAATAATTAATATCAATTATACATTATATTTAAAATAAAACAAATTCATTTAAATAAGTATTTTGTTTAAAAATGACTTATTACAAAAATGTTTTTATTAAATAATTTTATTTTAGTAACTTCTCATCCTACACCTCTACACAACACGCACCTAAAACTTAACTTAAAAAATTTAGCTATTTACACTATTGGCATACATTTTTATCAATAAACAAAGGCTCAATAATCAAAAATTAATTATGACTTAATTATAATTAATTTACTTCCTAGAGTGTACCCCTACAAAACACATAACACACCTAAAATTTAACTTAACAGAAAATAATTACACAATTAACATAATTAATTATCAATTTAATAATTAATATCAATTATACAATTAGTTATAATTTAAATAAAATTAATTTACTTCCCACCTTATACCCCGACTAAGCCCAAAACCCACACCTAAAATTTTAATAAAACAGTTTTTTTAACAAATTATAAAACAAATAGTTGGTATTAAATAAAAATGAAATATTCATTACTTATAATTAATTTACTTTCCCTCCCTGTACCCCTATAAACTCCAAAACGTGTACCTAAAATAATTTTTAAAAGAGTTACACAATTAACATAATGAATTATCAATTCAATAATTTATATTAATTAACAGCTAATTATTAACTATTTATAATTAATTTACTTCCCAACCTGTACCCCATACATCCCAGAACCCGCACCTAATTAAAAATATATATATATATTTACCCAATGAACATAATTCAATTATGAATTAAATAAGTCATATTAATTAATAACATTTGAATTACTTCCCACCTTGTACCCCGATAAACCCCACAACCCATGCCTAAAATGTAAATAAAAACAAAATGCCCAATTAACATTATTAATTAACAATTAAATGAATATTATTAATTAAAAATGAATTGATAATTTATGATGAATTACTACCCACCCTGTACGCCTATGGTTCTACCCGCTATAGTACTAAAATCACAAAAAATAATTAAATTAAATTATATAACTACTACAATTGTAACTATATTCAAAAACATCAACAAAAATTAAATAACAAAATTAACACCATATACATTGAAATTATATACTAAAATACATAACAATTAAAAAACGATATTACAAACAACTATGGGGCAATCCGTCCGCCATCCTGATGCAAAAAGGGACCGCCCACCATAAGGGCGGGGGTCCCGTGGGGACATTAGAATGCGCCCGCCACAGTGGCGGGCGCATCCCGCATGTTTAGCATTTCGGCGGGCTATGCTGAAAGCACCGCCCGCTGCAATGCTAAAAATGCACATCATGCAGTTCAATGCACAACGTAATGTGCCTGCCACGTTGTATGTTAAAATGCAGGGGGTATGGTACCCCCCATGAGCACCCTCCACCGCAACGGGCCCGCAAGTGATTTCCGCCCGTTGCCGCCACGGAAATGCATGTCCCCGCCATTATGCTAATATGGATGGCGATGTCTCCCAGACACCGCCACCATGTTAGCAGCTTTTCCGCCCGGTCTATTTCGACTGGGCGGAAAACCGGAGGACGGTCTTTCCGTCCGCCGGGCTCCCCTCCCACCATGATAATGTGGCAGGGGAGAATTCAGTGTGGGCGGATCGCAATCATAATTGACCCCTATATGTTTGTAAACTATTTTAATGACTTTGACATTTTAAAAATCGATATTACTCACCTTTAAATCGATATTCTTGACAACTATATTCTTGCAGACGATATTTACATATCACAATATTTTGGTATGATGATATTTTGTCTGAATACCGCCCGTGACATCAGTTACTTATTTAATATAATCAGACACATTGTGGCACTAAAATCCATTGTCTTCACTTCTTTAATATTAACATATGACACAACGGTTTATAAAATTACTCCATCTTCTACATTACAGATTGTGTATTAAGAAATTGACTCTTCCTTTACAAACCAGATATTATCAAATGTGTTTGTTAATTGAATCAGATGAAGACTACAGCTCCCAGAATGAAATGATTTGTTAAATGAGTTCTCAGAATCAAAATCATTATACCCAGTGACTATAGAGCAAACACTTTTTTTGCTTCTTGGCAATTTACAAGATGAAACATTTGCAAGAAAATGCTACAAATGTATTTGAATACTTTTTTAGATTTGGTGTTTACATTGTCTTTTTCTCATGCCCCTGAGGTAACACTAGTAGTTAAATTATTTTACAGTGAATAGCTGTCTGCTTCTGTTAGGGACTTATAATTGCAAGATGAGAGCTCTATTCTGGAAGACATGGATCAAAGGGCTGTCTGTACAAACATATTTCGCTTTTACCAGCGCTAAAGGACCACCAAAGAAAATACCATATAATGAAGAAACATTTAAGAGATAAGACCTCCGTTCCTGAACCATGAAGCTTGCATGTCTTGACCAGTCAGGAACCAATTCTACTTCTTTTTGTGGATGTGTGCAATATTTTGCCATGAAAGTCACATGAGTGTGATGATGTGAAACCATAAAGAACTCAAAATGTTTCCTCACATAAGTATGTTTCGGAAATTATTTTACATTTTGAAAACTTAAAAGTTGTGCTCTGTAACCTTAGAAATATGCAGAGATATTTTACTGTTTATGAATATCAGACATAACCCCAAGATGCAGATGAAATGTGTAAACTAGCAGGTCAAAATGTATTATTATGGTATGGGAAATCAGGTTACTCTCTGTTGTTACTGTATCTCTGGTTAAAGTTGCTTTGAAGGAGGCTTCCCATGGGCATACTCTATAATTTCACACTTTCGCCTCTAAGGGGCTGATTAGGATGGCGGGCGGCACCCTATCGTAAATGGGATCGCCCAACAGGCTGTCGGCGGTCTCGACAGAGGCATTAGGATGCGAACGCCACCACGTCGGTTGCGATGCCTATGTTTTTCATTGCGGCAGGTGCTGATAGCTGTAGCACATGCGCAATGCAAAATGGGGACACTTTACATACCCCTGCACTATGTGGAAAGGGTGCAGGGATATGTAGGAGGGCACCATATGTACCCACCAAAACCTACAGCTTAGGGCTGGGGGAAAGGGGGGCCCGCTATGGATAAACCGCCATGAAAAGGTGAGCGGAGAGTGACTTCATAATCTCTATAATAGCAAACATTTTTAAAAAATGAATACAAATGTTACAATAGCCTACAAGAGTCAATAATAGATTCCGGATTAAACAGCATTTGCAAGTCTGCTGCAGTCTTCCTGTAATATCCTTTGTGAAACATAAACTTCGAATAACTCTTTTAACAATAGTCAGTGCTAGACATATAAGCAAAACATGAACTATGGGTTGTGGGGCAGTTCTACGCAGCTCCCAAATTCTATGAATTTTAGGAATATTCCTCTATGTACATGCACTCAATTTGATTTGTAAACCTCCAGTCTGAAATTTTATAACAGCATTTTTCACTTCCTTCAGCAAATTAGACCTTAATTAAATGTTTCTTAATATTGCAGTTGTGGTCACTGGAAATAAATGTTTAATTGTAGAACAATGTAAAAAATTATTTCTAAAGTTTTCCATTACAGTGTTGTCTTCTCAGCCATTTAAAAAAATCTTTTTTGTTTAAAAAGCGTATAGGCATTCCAACATTGACCCAATGTTTTTAAAGTTTTTAAAAGAAAAATCATACTAACTGTTTTCATTTAATCCGCCTTATGGATTAGAGAGGCACATGCAACTGAGTTAACTCAGTACCCAAATTGTTATATGTGAACAGCTTTTGTCGACTGCATCTACCATGGTCAGACTCAAATCCAGTCTCAGGGCTTCTTTGACATGCATTGGACTATCAGTAAGCAAATGCTTGGATAGTATCCTCTCCTCTTTTCTAGGAATTTTGAATAAGCTAGTGCATACCCTCCGATCCATACAGAAATAATGGAAAAATTAGTTTCATACCTTTTTAATAGGATGAAAAAGGTTTCTGGTCGATATTCACAAAATTGTTTAGCATTCAATGGTTTAAATATAATATTTCTGCCTACTTTGTTGAACAGAATGCGGCTTTCAGGAACAATGTGACCTCATATAACCCCTTAAATGGCAATACTCTGACACAAATGCTCTTTTTTGGAAGATGTTTCAATCGTTCTCTATTCCTCCTTTCATCTTAGAGCTACATAACCATTCAAGATATATTCTTGTGAGATCCTCTAGTTCTTCTAGCATTTTAATAAATTAAGTTTCTTCCACGTTTCATATTGTAACATAGCTCCTATATTTACTTGTATGTTGGTGACACCCGGGTCTTCCTCAAAGTTCTACCATTGGATGGGCAGCAACTGGTTTAAGATCATTGTGGACAAAACTGAGGTCTTAATAATAAGATCTAGGAATAATCTCCTGACACTTTTCTGCCGGTTCTAGAATTTTGGTGTCTGTCCAGTCTTTAAGAACCTATGGGTGAAACTGGACTCGATTTTAAAAGTTGTGTCACCATGCTTTTCCAGCCCGTGATAAAGACAGAGGCTTGATTCACAAAGGTAAGTTACATTTTTGAGTAAGTTTACCCTTTGTATAAAGTTTACTACTTTCGGTATTCACAAACTCCAAGAGTACATTTACTATAAAGGTGCAAGTTACATGTCTCCACTCCCAAAGTAATGCAACTGGCTTACTCTTGTTTGGGTGGGTGACAGCTCTCCCTGATCCTTCCTAAACCCCTTTTAACACTTCATAATCTCATCCTCTCTAGTAACAGGTCTGCCCCTTTCTCCACCCACTCCTCTGTGCCCTGTCCAAAAATGTATACTTACATATGACCACATTCAGCAGCCAGGGCAAAGAACTCCCCACACACAAGTATAGGTAAAACGTACATTTTGTATTACTTTAGAAAGTACGACAAAGTGCAGTTTGAGAATCAGTCCAAAAGTTGCACTGTTTGCTCTCAAGACACAGATCTATAAAATAGTAAGTTTTTGGCAATACCATTTCCACTGCTTGTATCTTGTACCCCAGAAATTCTTGCTGAAGAGCTTTATGATGAATCCAAAATTCTCCTAGTTCATCTGAATCTTGGAAATACCAATTGTTATGCGCCCTCTCCCATGTATAGGCCGTTCTATTGTTGATCTGTCACTTTCAGAGTGGAGGCTAAAACCTTACTGTTTGTTCACTGGAGAATTTTGAGTTTATCCTTGGTCAGTAGTTTACATATTACGCCCCAATGCATGCTCTATGTTCAACTCAGCTCCATCTATTGAAGGGTGGTTACCTCTTTGAAGATAACTTAGGGAGCCCTCTTTTTCTCTTCTGGGTACTTTCTTATGGATCAGTCAACCAGTGAGTAGCCATTTAATTTCTAATCATCATAGATGAAGGAATGACTTTAAGAACTGAGGGCCTGATTACGATGTCGGGTGGAAAGCCTCCGACCAGCGGTCAAAGGCTTTCCGCCCGACATCATAGGTTTCATTCCGACCACCATATTAGGATGATGGCGCTCAGAATTAAACTAGCTGGGGGATTCAGACATGGTTCTGAATGGCCCAAGGAGTCCATCGAAGTGTCGGAAGCCAGCATAATACCCAAACGACGCGGAGCCAGGCTCGGCTTCACTGCCAGGATTATGATGGCACTTTGCAACAGCCATTTGATGTCGGCCCTTCCGACATGAAAAGGCTTTCACAATGGGTCTTTGAGGACACATAGCAGTGACCCTCTAGCCCCTGGCCCTCCGCAGTGGGGCCTTGGGAGCACCTATGGTGCCCCCCTTTGCATCCTTGTACCGCATGGTGCCTGCCACACGGTGCAGGGATGTTTACTAACATCCATTTGTCAATGGAAGCATCTGCTGCGGGCCTTTTCCGCCCACCGCACAATCTCCCACTGATACATGGATGTTTGGGCGGTCCCATTTTCATGAGGTCAGAACCGCTGACCCAAGGTCAGGCGGTTGCTTTCGGCAACAGAATTGGGCGGACTTACATCATAATTAGGCCAAATCTGTCTTTCTTACACCTTTAGAGGTAGAAGGCTGAGAGCTCAAGTCCTAGCTTGTTAATAGAAACACCAAGGAGACTCATAGTGTATGAGTGCTTAATAAGACTAAACGTAGACAACCTACGTGCATCCTTGACCCTAGGCCACATAGAGGTTCTGTAAAATGAACATAAAGAGACCGTACTAGTTCCAACTAAGACTAGAACACTTTTCAAACATAATTTCACTGGCTGCAGGATTTTAACATAACAATCTGTCATACTATGAAATAGAATACTTTACTTTACTAGAAAACTCTCACATGAACCACATCTGCTGTAGGGTTATACTTTGGTGGCTCATCAGATTCTGCAAATGTTTGTATTGTTTTCCAGGTTGTGTGTGTGTGTGTACATATATATATATATATATTTTTTTTTTTAACACAAAAGAGGCGGCACAACCGGATATTTTACTGAAGCCTTTTAATCAGCGCTTCACCCCACCGACGCGTTTCAGCCACACAAGGCTTTGGTCACAGTCAGTAAGTCCTTCTACCATTTCCATTTAAATACTGGCCCATGTTAGCCCTAGGTGGCATTATGGGATACGTAGTTTGGAACAAATTATCAATTAAAATTAAAAGAAAAAAAAGACTGGTGTGATTCAAACATTAACAATGTCTTAGTACATTATGTCACATGTTATATTCACATGGGCAAGGTTTTTAGTTCATGTTTGGTATTGGAATAGTTCCATATTTCCTTGGATTGTTGTTTTGGGTATAGTACCCTAGTGATTGGAGTTATCGCTGGTGTTGTTACAGTCACTCTAGATGTATATGGAGGTCCTCCCCAAAGTTCATCCCTCTCGGAATTTTTGTGCGAAGTCGGATAATGAGGCGGGACTCAATTTGTCTTAGTTTGCGAACAGTGTCACCTCCTCTTTCCATTTTCGTTACCATTTTCAAACCATAGAATTTCATTGCTCTCCAGTCTCCATTTTGACAGGCACTTATGTGTTTTGCAGTTGCATACAGCATATTTTTGTTTTTCACTGGCCTGATATGCTCCAGGATTCTTTTTTTCCACATACATGTGGTGCTGCCTATGTATTTGACACCGCATCTGCATTCGATGACATATACCACATTTTTGGAACTGCAGGTAATTTGTTGTTCAATTTGCATTATTTTGCCATCCGGTTCTTCAATGCTTTTCTTGCTCGTTCCGATCTTGCACGCTTTACAGGTTGAGCAAGGTTGGAATCCTTTACGTTGGTCTGATAGCCAATTTTTTTGTGATTTCATTTAAAAGTGACTTTTCACAAGGAGATCTTGGAGAGAGATGTTTTTTTTGTATGTTATGGATGGTTGTTTGCCAACAAGTTCTCCTATATCAGGATCCCCTGATATGAGGTGCCAGTATTTTTTCATTTTGTTGGAGATGATTCCACTTTCTTTGTTATATGTAGTAACAAATCTTGGCGGGTCATTCTTTGTTGTTGTTTTAGGTCTTTCCATTAGGATTTCTGCTCTTGTCTTTTTATCTGCGTTCTTTTCGCATTTTTTTTAGAACACGGTCTTCATATCCTCTTGAAGCAAATCTGACCTTGCTTTATTCTATTTTGATTTCTGCATCTTCAACTTTTGAGCAGTTTCTTTTGAGTCTTATAAATTCTCCATACGGTATGCTTTTGAGCAGGGCTTTAGGGTGGAAACTAGTGCCATGCAGCACACTATTAGTAGATGTTTTTTTGCGAAACAGAGTGGATTCAATTTTTCTTTCTGAGATGTAGATCTTGGTGTCCAAAAAGTCGATTTGTTTTTTACTTGTGGAGCATGTGAATTGAAGACCAATCTCATTATTATTTAATCTTGCGAAATATTTTTGAAATTGTAGGTCTGATCCATTCCAGATTATAAACAAATCGTCTATGTAGCGTACCCATAGAATTATTCGATCCAGATCTGATTGGTTATTGGTGTTCCACGCTATTGTCTTTTCCCACCAGCCCATGGTGATATTTGCATAATTTGGGGAAAAAGATATCCCCATGGCAGTTCCGCATTTCTGCTTGTAAAGGTCCTTGTTGAAGAGGAAGACATTGTTTGTCAGGCACATATGAATCATTTTTAGAAGCATGTTTGTGTGTTCCAGTGTTGTGATACTACGTTGTTTTAGAAAGTAGTGGCAAGCTTCTATTCCTACGTCATGTCTTATCGATGTATATAGCGATACTACATCTATTGTGACTAGTAGGTATTCTGCATTCCAGGTTATATCTACAAGAGTCCTCAGAAAATCTCGTGTGTCCTTGATGTAGGAAGGCATGCTTTGAGCAATAGGGGCAAGAAATGTGTCTACATATGTTGAGACATTCTCATATAGGGAACTGCACGAGGAGACAATCGGTCTCCCTGGCGGGTTGATTAGAGTCTTATGTATTTTGGGTAGGAAATATATACAAGGCATAGCTGGAAAGTCAATGTTCAGGAATTTTTTCTCATCTTCGTTTAACAGTCCTTTTGCATGCCACTCATTCACATGTTCTTTCAATTCATTCAACATTCTAGTGCTCGGATTGTTTGTGAGTTTAGAATAGTTTTGTTCCACATTTAGCTGTCTCATGGCTTCATTGACATAATTGGATGTTTCCATTATTACAATATTCCCCCCTTTGTCCGCAGGTTTTATTGTAATTTTCTCATTGTCCATAAGAGATTTGATCGCTTTGCGTTCATCTGATTTTAAATTTTCCCTTGTATTATTTCTTACTTTTGTTAGTTTGTCCAACTCTTCACTCATTGCGTCTGAGAAGAGATCAATCTTGTTGCCAGGTGACAGAATTGGATAGTACCGGGACTTTCTTTTTAGACCTGTATTCGGTTTTTCATTGGTTCTGATGTGCATTTGTTCCAGCATTTGTGTGTCTGACATTGCTGTACCATCTTGATCGAATAAAACTTCAAAAGTTCGTCTCAAATCAGGTAGTTGTTCGATTGTCGTGATATGTGCCTGACAAACAATGTCTTCCTCTTCAACAAGGAACTTTACAATCAGGAATGCGGAACTGCCATGAGGACATCTTTTTCCCCAAATTATGCAAATATCACCATAGGCTGGTGAGAAAAGACAATAGCGTGGAACACTAATAACCAATCAGATCTGGATCGAATAATTCTATGGGTACGCTACATAGACGATTTGTTTATAATCTGGAATGAATCAGACCTACAATTTCAAAAATATTTCACAAGATTAAATAATAATGAGATTGGTCTTCAATTCACATGCTCCACAAGTAAAAAACAAATCGACTTTTTGGACACCAAGATCTACATCTCAGAAGGAAAAATTAAATCCACTCTGTTTCGCAAAAAAACATCTACTAATAGTGTGCTGCATGGCACTAGTTTCCACCCTAAAGCCCTCCTCAAAAGCATACCGTATGGAAAAGTTATAAGACTCAAAAGAAACTGCTCAAAAGTTGAAGATGCAGAAATCAAAATAGAAGAAAGCAAGGCCAGATTTGCTTCAAGAGGATATGAAGACCGTGTTCTAAAAAAAATGCGAAAAGAACGCAGATAAAAAGACAAGAGCAGAAATCCTAATGGAAAAACCTAAAACAACAACAAAGGATGACCCGCCAAGATTTGTTACTACATATAACAAAGAAAGTGAAATCATCTCCAACAAAATGAAAAAATACTGGCACCTCATATCAGGGGACCCTGATATAGGAGAACTTGTTGGCAAACAACCATCCATAACATACAAAAAAAAAATCTCTCTTCAAGATCTCCTTGTGAAAAGTCACTTTCAAATGAAATCACAAAAAAATTGGCTATCAGACCAACGTAAAGGATTCCAACCTTGCTCAACCTGTAAAGCGTGCAAGATCGGAACGAGCAAGAAAAGCATTGAAGAACCGGATGGCAAAATAATGCAAATTGAATAACAAATTACCTGCAGTTCCAAAAATGTGGTATATGTCATCGTAGGCAGCACCTCATGTATGTTGAAAAAAAGAATCCTGGAGCATATCAGGGCAGTGAAAAACAAAAATATGCTGTTTGCAACTGCAAAACACATAAGTGCCTGTCAAATGGAGACTGGAGAGCAATGAAATTCTATGGTTTGAAAATGCTAACGAAAATGGAAAGAGGAGGTGACACTGTTCGCAAACTAAGACAAATTGAGTCCCGCCTCATTATCCGACTTCGCACAAAAATTCCGAGAGGGATGAACTTTGGGGAGGACCTCCATATACATCTAGAGTAACTGTAACAACACCAGCGATAACTCTAATCACTAGGGTCTTATACCTAAAACAACAATCCAAGGAAATATGGAACTATTCCAATACCAAACATGAACTAAAAACCTAGCCCATGTGAATATAACATGTGACATAATGTACTAAGACATTGTTAATGTTTGAATCACACCAGTCTTTCTTTTCTTTTAATTTTAATTGATAATTTGTTCCAAACTACGTATCCCATAATGCCACCTAGGGCTAACATGGGCCAGTATTTAAATGGAAATGGTAGAAGGACTTACTGACCGTGACCAAAGCCTTGTGTGGCTGAGACGCGTCGGTGGGGTGAAGCACTGATTAAAAGGCTTCAGTAAAATATCCGGTTGTGCCCCCTCTTTTGTGTTACAAAATTACGTCTTGGGTCAGGATCCGACCCCTGGGCTGAGCACACACTGCTGAGCGCACTCGTGGACTGCAGGATCACATTGTGGCAAATATATATATTATATATATATATATATATATATATATACATATATATATTATATATATATATATATATATATATATATATATATATATATATATATATATATATATATATATATATATATATATATATATATATATATATATATATTACCTACTGGCGATAGCCAGTAGGTATATATAGTTAGGATTTTTTTCCTATGGGACTTTTGAAAATTCTATGTCTAATAACTTTGGCGTTTGTGGACGGAATCGGCTGAAATTTTCAGGAAAATGGCACATTTTGTTTCTGAGCAGCTCCTGAAAATTTGGGGGGGGTTCGTCAAGGGGGGGCCGAGAAAAAAGGGGGGTCCCAAAACGCATTTTTCCCATGTTAATTTCCATAGGGCGGTTGGACTCACTTTTAGCCCGAACGGCTGAATGGATTTCCACGAAACTTGGCAAAATTGTAGGGACTGTTAGCCCGATGTGCCTTTGCTAGGTCTCAATATATGTGCTTCAGTGGATTTTGAGAAATTAACGTTTAAATCAAGATATATATCTGTAACAGCGCTCCGGGCAGCACTCCGGTTCGCGAACTTTTCGCGTATCGGAACTTTGCGAAGCGAAGCTGATTGGCTCTCCGGTGTCTGTCAACATTCTAAACAGTCCGGTGCGGCCGCCATCTTGTCTCTCGGTAGGATCGAGAGACAAGAGGAGGCCAAAACAAAGGGGGAAATGAAGGAAAGGGGGCAAGGTAGACCCCTTCTGACCCCCTAGGATTGATGAGGGGGATATTATAGAGCCACGCCGGGCCCAAAAAAAAAAAGAAAAAATCCGATTTTTTCGCCGTAGAGACGCGTCTTGGTTCGCGAACCGGGCAGCTAACCGGGCAGCTAACCGGGAAGCTAACCGTCAGTGTAACCCAAAAAAAAAAAAAAAAAAATCCGATTTTTTCGCCGTAGAGACGCGTCTTGGTTCGCGAACCGGGCAGCTAACCGGGCAGCTAACCGGGAAGCTAACCGTCAGTGTAACCCAAAAAAAAAAAAAATCCGATTTTTTCGCCGTAGAGACGCGTCTTGGTTCGCGAACCGGGCAGCTAACCGGGCAGCTAACCGGGAAGCTAACCGGCAGTGTAACCCAAAAAAAAAAAAAAAATCCGATTTTTTCGCCGTAGAGACGCGTCTTGGTACGCGAACCGGGCAGCTAACCGGGCAGCTAACCGGGAAGCTAACCGGCAGTGTAACGGGAGTCTGAGGAGTAGCTGATTGGCTGTCAATATTGTAAACAGTCCGGAGCGGCCGCCATCTTGTCTCTCGGTAGGATCGAGAGACAAGAGGAGGCCAAAACAAAGGGGGAAATGAAGGAAAGAGGGCAAGGTAGACCCCTTCTGACCCCCTAGGATTTATGAGGGGGATATTATAAAGCCACGTGGGGCCAAAAAAAAACAAACAAAAAAATCCGATTTTTTCGCCGTAGAGACGCGTCTTGGTACGCGAACTGGGCAGCTAACCGGGCAGCTACCGGGAAGCTAATCGGCAGTGTAACGGGAGTCTGAGGAGAAGCTGATTGGCTGTTATCATTGTAAACAGTCTGGAGCGGCCGCCATCTTGTCTCTCTGTGGGATCGAGAGACAAGAGGTGGAAAAAAAAAAGGTGTAAATGAATGAAAGGGGTAAGGCAGACCCCTCCTGAACCCCTAGGATTGATGAGGGGGCTATTAAAGTTCCCTGGGGGGTGAAAAAAAAAAAATTGCGATTTTTCGCGGTAAAGGTGCTTCCTGGTACGTTAACCGGGCAGCTAACCGGCAGCGTAACGGGAGTCCGACATATTGTGTTTTTTGAACGTTTGTGATATGTGCACGTGTGGATTTTGTCTAATTAAGGTTAAAAAAATATATATATATCTTTAAGCGTGTTCTGGCGCGCTTACGTTTTGGGTTTGGTTTGCGCTGCAGAGACGATACGTCACGGTTATGCGATGCATTATGAGGCGTCTCACGGGCTACGTGATACGTCACTTAATAAAGAATATATTTTACAGCTATAGATATTAGCTTTTAAAAAACCAATGAAATTCACAGAAAAAACCATAGGTTATAGACCATATATAGTTAGGAATTTGCATTTACAAATCCTTGAAAATTCACTGAAAAAACCATAGGTTATAGACCATATATAGTTAGGGATTAGCATTTAAAAAACCTTATTTTATTTGCACAAAACCATTGAAATTCCATATATAGTTAGTTGCACTAACTATATATCGCGGACCCGCAATCCACTGCTAATGATGTCACATATTACATCATTCATGACATGGTCAGTGACATCACTGATGACATCACTGATGACATCTCAAATGACATCACTGATGACATCACTGATGACAACACCCAGTGACTGTATGTTTCTGTAAAGTTAAAATATGTCTTACATATTGAAGAATGAGTGGATGTATAAGTGTCTGGAGGAAGGATTTAGTAGGTGCATGACTGACTGTATGAGAGAATGATTAAATGTGTCTCACTGAGTGCATGGGTTAGTGATTAAAGTGTCTTAATTTGGCAATCAATATTTATGTTCTTCTGTAAACTGCTGCATGTTTAAATCAGTAGCTATATCAGTAACTATATGGGTTATTGAATGGTTGCCCAAGTATTTGTATGGGAGACTGAGTGTGTGTGTGGGTGGCTGGGAGGTGTATAACTCTGTGCATAGATGTGTGAGCGGTTGATTCCCTAGGTGTATGGGTTCAAAAGTGCATGCAGAAACAGCTGTATGGACAGTTGACTGTGTGCATGAGTATATTGGTGAGTGAATGGATATCTCAGTTCTACATGTCAAAGTAAGTACATATGTAAAACACACTCCATGTGAGAGTTGACATATATAAATAACTGAACATAAGAGTCAGTGAATGTGAGAGTGGCTGTATGAATCATTGTGAACTTGTATCAAGGATTGTATAAGAGAGTAAATATGTGTTAGTATATGTTTGAATAAGTAAGGTGTGTATAACTGTATAGTTAAGGAAATGGAGATGTGATTGATTCTTTGCATGACTGAATAGGTGTGTGAGTAACTCCATGGATGTGTGACAGTCTGTGAGTGCCTGTTTACACTGAGTGTATCAAAGGTTATATTAGAGTCTGAAGATGTATTATCACATAAATGATATCATCAGTGATGTAATCAGTAATGTCAAATGAGATGTCAGTGATGTCATCAGTGATGTCATTTGAGATGTCATCAGTGATGTCATCAGTGATGTCATTTGAGATGTCATCAGTGATGTCATCAGTGATGTCACTGACCATGTCATGAATGATGTAATATGTGACATCATTAGCAGTGGATTGCGGGTCCGCGATATATAGTTAGTGCAACTAACTATATATGGAATTTCAATGGTTTTGTGCAAATAAAATAAGGTTTTTTAAATGCTAATCCCTAACTATATATGGTCTATAACCTATGGTTTTTTCAGTGAATATATATATATATATATATATATATATATATATATATATATATATATATATATATATATATTCACTGAAAAAACCCTAGGTTTTAGGCCTTATATAGTTAGGAATTAGCATTTAAAAAACCTTGAAAATTCACTGAAAAAACCATAGGTTTCAGGCCTTATATAGTTAGGAATTAACATATAAAAACCATTGAAATTCCTCCTATATAGTTAGCTGGACATTTTATTGATATAAAACCAATGAAATTCCACATATAGTTAGTTGCACTAACTATATATTTCGCGCATCCGCAATCCAATGCTGATGATGTCACATATTACATCATTCATGACATGGTCAATGACATCACTGATGACATCACTGATGACATCTCAATTGACATCACTGATGACATCACTGATGACAGCTCATTTAACATCAATGATCACACCACTGATGATATACTTCATGTGATAATACAATGCACCTCCTTACACTCTAATATAACCTCTGTTACACCTGGTGTAAAATACAGAGTATCATTTTGTAAACTATTGACACACCAATACCATTTACTACATACGCACTCACTGATTCCTACGTCTACACACACATTCATTCATTCACCCATAAGGTCACTCGTACATACAGTCACTCATCATTACAACACTATCATATGCACTCATACACCTATGCAGACACTCACACACTGCCACTCATCCATGGAGTTACTCACACACCTAGTCAGTCCTGTAAAGAATCAATCACACTTTGATTTCTTCATCTATACAGTTAAACACAGAACAGCTTACATTTTTACAGATATACTAACACATACTTACTCACTTAGACAATCAAATCCTTCATCCATACTCTTATACATCCACTCATTTTTCAATATGTAAAACATATTTAATCTTTACAAAAACACACAGACACTGGATGATGTCATCAGTGATGTCATTTGAGATGTCATCAGTGATGTCATCAGTGATGTCACTGACCATGTCATGAATGATGTAATATGTGACATCATCAGCATTGGATTGCGGATGCGCGAAATATATAGTTAGTGCAACTAACTATATGTGGAATTTCATTGGTTTTATATCAATAAAATGTCCAGCTAACTATATAGGAGGAATTTCAATGGTTTTTTATATGTTAATTATTAACTATATAAGGCCTGAAACCTATGGTTTTTTCAGTGAATTTTCAAGGTTTTTAAATGCTAATTCCTAACTACATAAGACCTAAAACCTATGGTTTTTTCAGTGAATTTCAAAGGTTTTGTAAATGCTAATTCCTAACTATATAAGGCCTAAAACCTATGGTTTATTCAGTGATATATATATATATGTATATATATGTATATATATATATATATATATATATATATATATATATATATATATATATATATATATATATATATACAGTAATTTGGGTACAATACATTTGTGAAAATCTGGGGTTAGTTTGCATAAATTAACAATGGAGCAGTAGTACATTCATCAGGCAAAAGTTTAACAAATTTGTGGCGAATGGGGTTGCCGTGTAGTGCTTCATATAAGCAAGGCTTAAAGTGAGGGATTAGACCTGATGTTAATGTAATTGTATTGCCGCCGTGTGCCTGGGGGCTAGGTTTCTCAAACGAAACTGAAAATATCCGATTCCACAAGTCTATTTTTACAAGTTTCGAAATCAGGCTTCATAAAAGGAAACTAACTATTTTCAATATTTTTTGGTTCCACCTGGATGGATTTAAAGTGTTCTTTCTCAGTAAATCAAAGGGATGAATGGGCCTTGACAGGAAAGCTTTGCAGGTCATCTGAAAACAATGACGCAATACTCGGTCTGGCAGCTCTGGTAGATCCGGTAAAAGGGTTTCTCGCCGTTTATCCGGAGAAAACAAGGGTCTAAACAAAAACAAAAACTGTGGGTATCACAGAAAGAGCCGGAGGAACTTTCGGCTACCTGGATGACTGTACAACCACATAATCCACACGATGAATAATAACAGCAGAGACTAAGCTGTAATCCCGCATTGGGCAGGTTGAGACCTGGGTACTTTTAATATCGTTTCAAAACCCAGTACCGAGGTAAAAAAGAATCGCCGCATAGAAACAAGTCCGCCATATTGTAATTGAATTGTCGTCATTTTACACATTGACAAACTGCAGCGGACTTGCAGGTAAGTGCTTCATTGCTTGGGGGATTTGTGCTCGAACAGGTGGAGATTAATTAACTGTTGATTGCTGACTGCGCAGTAACAATCACTAAGTTTAGATTGGCTGCTTCCAACACAAAGATTTTTTAAGATCTAATTATCAGAAGCGCCAAGAGGAATGAATGGTTTATGAATACTAAACGCAGCATGATGTGACACAACTATTAGCAAGAGGAAGTGCAGGGGCGTGACCTTTGACCTTTGTGAACCTTTGTGTTGCACATCAAGCCATACCAGACAATGAGCTGTTAAATGCTTTATCGGTGTGTTTTAATAATTGAATTCTATCAAATATTGTATATCGTTATCACAGCATACCACATATTCCAGCGAATACACATGATTAGAGTGTGTCTCCAACCTTTTCTGTAACTAGAGCTACTTATGTTCCATGAAAGTGATCACGACCTACTAATATTGTCAGTGTTGTACTAGTGACCACATACAATAAGATTACTTTAGTGGCCACCCCTTGTAAGATTGACAGAAATGATCACCTAGTGCATCATGCAGACTTGCCAGTACTAATGTAAAACGTTTTTTTCGATTTGGAATTCCTCTACATGGGTAGTACTGGACAGTAATAGTTACAATGCCCCCAATCGCCAAGTTACCACACACCTGTGCAGACAGGGCTGCAGGAGGAGCCAATGACCGCTCAGCAACGACGTCTCCTCTTTTCCCGGGGCTCCTCAGCACACGGGAGCCCCGCACCAGCCGGCATCATTATCCGGTCTCCCCCTTCGCACGGGAGACCGGCGGGCACATCAAAGGCTTCCCCCAGGTAGGGGGAAGCAGAAACCACGTCCTCCCGGCCCCGCCCACAACCAGGCGGCGGCCATCTTGAGGCGGCTCGGGCCGCGGCGGTGATCTCGGGAGTAAAACGAGGGGTGGGCACCCTCGAAATTAGAATAAAACACATTAAAATAAAAGAGAGAAGCCCCCCAAGCCCCCCCCCAAAAAAAATTCCGAAAATTTGCGGGGGTGCGCGCACGGGTGCGCGCTTATAGATACATAATTTGTTTCTCTTTTATTTTTCTCAGGAACCACTGGAGGGATTTACACTATTTTACCAAAAGTGTGATCTGCGTACCAGACACTACCATTTTGACAAGTTTGGTGTAATTCCCTTCAGCGGTTCAAGCTGTAGCCGCGTCAAAAGGTCCTATGGAAATTAACATGGGGAAAACACGTTTTGGGACCCCCCTTTTTTCTCAGCCCCCACTTGACGAATCCCCCCAAACTTTCAGGGAAGGAGCGGAGCGGAGCGAGCCATCTTCTTTGAGAAATTTGCGAAGATTCATCAACCAGCGCCAAAGTTATTCCCAATAGAATGTTGGGGATTTCCTATGGAAACTAGGTCCTAACTATATATACACCTACTGGCTACCGCCAGTAGGTATATATATATATATATATATATATATATATATATATATATATATATATATATATATATATATATATATATATATATATATATATATATATATATATATATATATATGGAAATCAGCAATAAAAGGTAAGCAACATAAAGCCAAATGGATTCTCTGCCTTTTTGCCTTACAAAAAAATATATAACAAATATAATTTTGTCTAAATTGTGCTATATTTGAATAGATTGTCCAAGGAGACACTTGATCAGGTTATGCTCAATGGCACAGAATTGTATAACTATTACAGCCTTGTTTGAAGAATTGCGAGTAAAATATCTTAACAGAATAAAAAACTGGACAAATGTTATATTTACATGAAAAAATATAGCATTTTTGTACCCACCAACAGAGGAATAGCTCATGTGTGATAAATATTTTTTGAGGTGGTAAAAATTACACTATCCTCACAAACATTGTATAAGTGTATAACACAGAAAGGGATGGTTATGGTGTCAGTTGAAAAGCCTCCGACCAGCTGTCGGAGGCTTTCCGACCTACAGCGTAGGTTTCGGTCAAACCGCAGTATTAGGATGACGGGGAGCCAGGCTTTGCTCCACTGTCGAGATTATGATGGCACTTTCCGATAGCCTTTTTGTGTCAGCCTTTCTGACATGGAAAGGCTGTCGTAAAGTGTCTTTGTGGGCGCATAGCAGGGCCCACTTCTCCCCTGGCCCTTTGGTATTGTTGGAGCCTGGGGGGGCACCTATTGTGCCACCCTAAACAATGGTGTCTGCCACACGGTGCAGGGATGTTTGAAAATATCAATTTCCCAATGGCAGTTTGTGCTGTGGGGCTTTTCTGCCTGCCGCACAAGCTGCCATTGGGGAATGGATGTTTCCAACCGATCATAGAGTGGTCACATCCAGACCGCAACAACATTGTAATTAGGCCCATAGTGTTGAGGCTTCTCATCTACCCTATTAGAAAATCCCTTATTTGGCCGTACACAGCACTTAGGGTCTTACTATGAAGTCGGTAGAAAGGCTCTGAATGGCTTTTGGATTTTCCTAACCCGTGTCGGAACCCATGTTTCCAACAGACTCGGAAACATGACCGACAGACTGATTATGATAGAAGGAAACTGTTCGGTCATTCTGACTTGGTTCAGACCGGTATTCGGAGAATCAGAGGCGGTCGGAGCCAATTCGTACAGCTCAATGGATAGCGTTTCTGACCGACTGATTACGATATCCGATTCCAACAACTTTTCTGACTCAGTCTGTCCGACACAAAAAGGCTGTCGGAAACCGACTTTGGGGGCTCGCAGCAGGCCCCCCCTTCACCCAGAGGCCTCCGGTTGGGGCCTATGGGGGTACCCATGGGACCCCTCTTTAAAACCATGCACAGTGTGGCAGGTGCCTTGGTGTGCTCCCCACAGGGTGCAGGGTTTCCCGCACCCACCCCTTTTTGTAATAGGAGCCTGTGTTGTCGGTAGGAATACAGGCTCCCATTGAAGTCAATGGGAGTCCAACTGAATGGTGTTCAGAACAATCATAATTGGTCAGTCGGACTCCCCGGACCAGAGTCAATCAAAATGATTCCGACAAGGAGTCGATCGGAATGCTTTCCGACTGACATCGTAATGAGGCCCTTAATATAAGAAAATGTGCAGCACTGAAATGTTGATGTCTACTCTTTTAAGAATAATGTCATAGATCAAGTCTGCCCTGTGTACGAATGATTTGATATATCCTATACCACAAAGACAAATATACTCATGAAGTCATTGCTTGGTTTATACCATTGAAAATGTACATAATGTACTTATATACCAAAAAATTCACAAATAATGTTGAAGTGCATTTAGAGTTCGAAATATTAACATTGCTTCTTATAATACATTAATACATATTACCCCACTGTTTTTAAAGTAGGTTTAAAGAGAATACGTTTTTTAAATTCTAGCAAAAAATAGTTTACAAAAATAATACAGACACTAATGGCCTAATTACAAGTGACCTGTTATTTTGCGATACTTGCGCAACACCTGTTTGCATAAGGTTCACAATTATAATTTTGCAAAATGTATTGTACCGAGTAATTACTAGAAGCAATAAAGTGTGCATCCTACATTACACTCCAGAGGGTCAAGCCTGTAAGAATTTAACAGGGAAAAAAGGCCCAGTATTTACTAGGAAGGGCAGATTTTAGTGCAATAATCACCAATATCAGCATGTAATTCCCCAAAAAGTGAGAATAGGTGATAATGATTGCATTAGATCAATTTCGAACACAGAATTTATCAGATGCAATATTTGTTACACCCGACACAGGCCACTTGTAAATAGACCCAAACAGGTAAAGAATGTGGCACTAGTGCAGACCCAGTATTCAAGCATCAGTAGAATACCATCAAAATGTCCTGTGTTTTCTTCTTTGAAGACTACATATAATACTGAAAATTGGCTCTTGACAAATATAAAACAATATGGTCAATTTACAGTTGAGAAAAGACTGCTTCTTGAGCTCTAGTTTCCAAATATTTCTACAAGTGGGGAGAAAAAAGTCTTCACAGAAATATTAGCATATTTAATTTGGATAAAAGCTATTAGTAGGGCCGTAGAAATCTTGAAACCTTGGACCGTAGAAGCTTTAAAAAAGATCTTGGAAACATCTCCTTTGACTCTTGAGCTGTATACTTGAAATAGTTTTGAGGGTGTGCCAACACATCAAAGAGGGCTTTGATTAGCTTCTTGTCCTAGAAGAGACAAAAGGAAATATGAAAAATGTACACAATATGCGTTATGATTTTAGCAACGTGAGCAACATTATTATTTATAATAATTGCCATTTCTTCATCTGGTACCTGAGCAGGAAACACATACCTGAAAATAAAGAAAAACACTGCAAGAGACACAAAGAAGGATTTTTGGAGCCGCTGTTCATGGGCAACGAGTTCCTGCTAAGGGTAAAACACACAAACATATACACACACACACGTTTCCATGGACTGCACTTAAGTAAATATCTGCACTATGGGCGTCATCACGAGTGCCTTATGTACATATCATGATTATGAGTTGTGGAGATTTTATCGCACCGGATAAATGTTAGTAGAAATCACATATACAAGGAAAATACTAGTGCAGTAAACCCCAAATTCGTATCTTTTTTTTAACAATACATTTTCATTGAGCTTCCATCGTACCAAAAGTGCGAAGCCCAGCAGGGATAATACATACAAAATGCACACGATAAAGTACGTGGATAAAACCTGTATGGTTTGCAGAACAAAAGACGAAACACAATTTAAACAGCACCAGACACCCTTGTGAAGCATTTCGCATACAATGTATATCAATTTCCATCCACAGAAATACAAGGTCAGTACACTACGCAGGTGAGTTGCTAACCACCAATTGTTCAATGGGGTCATGGGAGGCAGACTGTGACATTGGGGGGAGATCTATACCTCTGTACGTGGCCCAGCGGGCTCAGATCTTCCTGTGCTTCTGTGGGCACCCTCTTGCCTGAAGCACCACAATTTCGGCTGTCATACATCTGTCCAAAGCATTTTCAAATTTAGTCACACTGGGCAGGGAGGAGTCTTTTCAGTGCTGCGCTATGTCCCTTTTGGCTAAAGAGAGGCCAAGAAATTAAAGGTGCTATTTATAGCAATTCCCTCCAATGTCGTCCGTGCCATGTAGAAGTACCAGTCTTGGGTCGAGCGAAATAATCCACGCCAGGACCTGACCCAGGCAAGACACCACACTGGTCCAGAACGGCTGAATCGCCACACAGCTCCACACTGTATGCAAAAAGGATCCATCCTCAGAGTAGCAGCGGAGGCACATAAGGGACTGAATTGCACCCATTTTCCACTGCCGATGGCGAATGTAATACACTCGGCAGAGAAACTTAAACTGGATGAGCCTGTATCTAGCAAACACTGCTGAATACCAAGGGCTGGCCAAGGCTTCGGCCCAGTCATCACCTGTGAGGGCCGGCAGATCAACGGCCCATGCTGCTCTGGTTTTATGGATAGTTGTCTTAGCGTGTGTGTTGAGTGTCTAGAATTTTTACCTAATTTTGTGGTCCCGGATATCCCCCATCAGTAGGCGACCCTCTAACGGGTGGAACTCAGGTAGAGCCTCCAGTTGGCGTATCTGGGGGTCTAGGGCATGTCGAAGCTGTAGGTAACAGTGAAACTGTGATTATGGAGGTCATAATCTGACTGGAGCCTTTGAAAGTATTTAAGGATGGTGCCCTGCATGACATCCCCCAGCGTGGAAATCCAGATGAGGCCCCATTTACGGAAACCGCAGAGCACCGCAACAGGCCGAAGAAAGGTGCCATGCCATAGGGGAGTGGAGCAAGTCAGTCTACCCCTCCATCCCATGGACCGAACCTCCCATCTCCTGATTTGTATGACTGTCTGACAGCCGGAGACAGAGTGTCTAGCGATACATTACTATACAAGAGGTGCAGCAAGGGGGTGCCGGACATGGCAATCCAATTGACTGCTTAGGCCGGGTCCGGCTGAGGCCCATACCACCAGTCATTTATCACCAAGAGGTGTGAAGCAGAATAATACGCTTGGACATCCGCCCCAGCAATGCCCCCGCAATACGTAGATTCCAAAATTCGTAGGGAGCTCGTTTTGCCGTTGGTGGAGCCCTGTTGTTTGGAGTACTATTGGAGGAGGCTAGAGACCGCGACTCGCCGCACCCGCTGTGCGGGTGCCGCTTTGCCTTTGTTGGACCCTGAGGAAGGGCCAGTGTTGAGGCGGCCATTGTTACCTGTTGTGGGGGCGAGAAGGGCACAAAGCTGACCGTGCCGGACGCTCAGGGACTCAATCTCCCAGGAGTCCCTGTTACACCTGAGAACACCTGGTCTGCGTTCGAGGCTCAGCTCCGCCCACAGGTCATCGCGAGACCTACTTCAGTGACACACGCCCCCGCAGCAGGGGGGGCGCGCGGGGAGAAGCCCGGGACAAGGGCGGGACCGTCTGTGGCCGTCCGGGGCCGAAAGAGGCCGGGCTGGGCTACCCCCCTAAGGTTTGGTCTCTACTAAGTTAGGGATTTTTATTACTATTGTCAGCTCCAAACTGTATGCTTAGTAGTTGGTTGATCTCTTTTATCTGTGGGCTTCTCCATGCCAATGACAACACGTTCTGGAAAAAGCATGAGGGGGGGGGGGGGGGGGGTGGTTCTATAAGTGGCACCATGGACCAGTTTATTACTTGTGCATTTTCGGTGCTTGAGAAAGAGATTGCCATGACTGAGCGTCATCTCTCTCGAGAGCCTCTCACCCACAAACGTTCGTCCCTGGGCCCCCTGGCATTGGTTCCCTCCCCAGTACATGTAGCCGAGCCCTTAGATACTGTTACTCCTGGTGTTGACCGAACAAGAATAAATGCCATAAGGGCTAGCCTGGATAGGCTCACTTCTATAGAGCCTTGCGGGCTCATGGCAACTTTGCCTGAGCTGTTGCTTGATGAACCGCCAGTCCCTCCTGTTCCCTTGTGTTCCTCTGTTCCTCTAGAGGGCTCCCTTGTTCATTTAGCGGTAGTAGCCGCTAAAGTAGCGGGAGCAGCTCCCACGAAAAGGAAACGGACTATAAGTCCCCGTAAGGGTAGCTATTTTAAACCCCCTAAGAAGTCGAGAAGATATTGTACCAAGGGCTGTGTGAAACCAAAGGGACAGGGGGCGGCGGTGAGACAAATCCCGTCTGGATTACAGGGGACTCCTGGGGGGCAGTCGTCATTTGCCCCACGTATGCAGACAATGTTAACCTGCAGCCTACTCCTACTCCTATTCAGGTGCTTCACTTGAGTTTCCCTCCATTACCCAGATCGAGCAATTAATGAAATCTCTGATTCACCCGGTTCTTGAGAGAGTAAAGAGTTTGTCGGAGAGGCAGGATAGATTCGAGCAGGCCACTCTTGACAACTTTTTCTCTCTCAAGTCCCTAATTAAATTACATTCTAAAATTCGGGAGGATGGGTTAGTGGGGAATAGAACCGATCAGGTTAATCCACCACCTATATCGGTGAATGCTTCTACTACTATAATAGGTGAAGCACCTGGGATTTCAGAGGGGAACGCATCTACCATTTCTATAGGGGTTGTTTCTGGGGTAAATGATAGCACAGGGATAGTTGCTGGAGGTGTTTCTGTTCAACCCAATGTCCCTACGAGTTGTAACATCATCCCAAATTCCGCTAAAGGGCCTTCAGGTCCCTGCAAAAGTCGTCCTGCCCAGAGCAAGAGGCCTATTAACAGTAATGGAGGTAACGCGGTTCAGAATTGTAATCCAATTCCTCCCTCCAATATGCAGATTTTGGAAGAGAAGGGAGCTACCCCCATTTCCCATGTTAATCTACCTCCGATTGCCAGCCTTATGTAGCTGTGCTTACTGGGGTACCTTTGCTCAAGGTGGGTAAACATGAATCGTACAATGAACTTAAAAATAAAACCATGTTTTGGCTTAGGGAAAATAGACCCATGCCTAGTTTATTTGATGGCCGGGTTCTTCATGTGAGACAGGTTAGCTGGGTAGGTAACAGGCCCAAGGCTTTGAGGGGAGATTGCATCCTAGTTAACTTTAAGGATGCCAGGATAGCTAGGTTCATTTGCAACCAATATTCTAGCGAAGGTAGCTCAGGAATTAGCATTCGCGATCTTAGCTACTTCAACCCCCAACCAGCAAACCCATGGCTCAGCAGCCCTCCAACTTGGGGAGGAAGGGATTATGGGTATTCCCACCATGATTTCCCCTCCTCAAGATCTTTAATGCCAAACCCAGGCCTAGGCCCCTGTTGGCCGGGGTGGGGCTGCTGACTTGACGTTTACCAATCTGCCAAGAGGCCACCTGCTGTAGCCGATCCACCTGGGAGCGGTAATATGACCGTGCGTGGGGAGCCACCTGGGCTTATCGATACTCTTGAACGTTCTCCCTCTCCTTCTACTGGTTTACCGAACAAAGTCGTCCTAGGTTGCTCTCAAACTGACAAGTATTGCACACTGGTAGTGGCTGAGGACCCACCAATGGAGTCCTGTTCTGGACCTAGTTTGTTCACTTTGCGGCCCCAAGAAGAGCAAGTCATAACCAACAATATTGTGAGGCTTGTTAGTTGGAATATAGCGGGCATTTCCAGAAAACTAGCTCTCCCAGATTGTAACATCTTTATTGAGTCTTTTGGGATTTGTATTTTCCAAGAGACCTGGTGTTTGGAGCCCTGCTATAAGGTTGGATATACCTCATATTTTGTTCCAGCAATCGTCTCCTCTTCAGGGTGAGGTCACCCTTCAGGCGGCCTGCTCATCTGGGTCAGTATTTCTTTGGGCCTTCACATCAGGCATAGACAGTCCAAGTCTCCTGACTTGCTAAGGATTTCTGTTAGAGGGCCCCTTAGAGGGCGGTCTTTGGAGATCTTTAACATTTACGTTAGAGGCTCCAAAGGGGGTTCGTTATCCCCAACTCTATCAGGGCTCGAGGACAAACTCAGCCAGTGCAGTTGTGATATGTATGTCATGGCCGCTGTGGACTTCAACTGCACTTTTGAGCCCCTGGCGGCAGATGACATTTTGGGTACTTCAGATGAGGACGCCAGGAGGGGAATTCCACCCTCATCAATTGCGCCCATCAAGAGGTGGTCACAACGGGCTATGCAGCTTAATGCTCTAACCGTGGAGTATGGCCTAAGGGCGGTGAATGGGAGAACACCTTCGGACCCCTGTGGAGCACATACGTTCAACAGGGTAGACCATTCATCAAGAATAGACTATATTTTGTTGGACCTCAAGCTCTGGGCCCATTTGCGGGATATGGCAGTCCTTTTAACCGCGGACAGTAACCATAACCCACTTTCTTTGATCTTGACCCCTATGTGGTTAGTGCGCAAAGGCCCCCAGGAAATGACTGCGCTTCGGACCACTGGTGAAGTTTGTCCTTTGAATTGTGGGAGGCGCCTCAAATGGCGCAAGGTTGTCTTGGATGATAGGAAGGTTCAGGATATAGGATTGATCTTGGCGAAGTCTTTGTCCAGGCTGGAAACTACCACCTTGGATCATCTTGAGGTATCCTCTATATTCCGTGACACCATTAAAGCCCTGGGAGAGTTATTTCTAATACGCAACCGGGGTGCTCCTACAAGTGAACGTTGGAGACCCAAGGGTGATCCGGGGTGGTACTCCAAGAATTGTCGGAAGACGAAAAGGAAATTAATTGAAGCAGTTAAAACTAAGGGCTGTGAATTGATTCGTGTTGCTAGGAAAGAATATAAGTACGCTATTAGCGAAGCCAAGAAAGAGTGGGATGACCAGTTTTGGTGTGACTTGAAAGAGGCTAGTTTGGGGAGGGATTCTAGGGGCTTTTTGGACCTAGTCTGGACGAGAAACAGGCCGGTTGATACCCTGACAACATGTAATATATCTGAAGAGATGTGGTTCAATCACTTCTCCCTCCTGTATACTCCCACCCAGGATGAGAGGTTGGGGCCGATTGTCCTTCCATCCTTGGGCGCCCCTGGGTTAAGTGAGAACCTCTTCTTTACAGTTAAGGAAGTGGAGAACGTGATTAACTCCCTTGTCCCCAATAAGGCTGCAGGCCCAGATGGGATACCGGGGGACCTACTCTGTCTCAATGTGACGGAATGGGAAGTCTTATCTCATCGCTGCTCAATGCAAATTACTTTGGTGCCGCACTCCCTGATTCCTGGATTAGAGCGGAGGTCGTTCCGATCTTCAAGAAGGGGGGTCGGGACGACCCAGTTAATTATTGTCCCATTAGTTTAATTGACTCCTCCCAGAAGGTGGCAGGAAAGGTGGTCCTCGGGAGAGTATTACAGCGGATATATGATAATAAAATCCTCTCTGATTTCCAAGCAGGCTTTAGGACAGGCACTGGGACTATTGAGCAGGCATTTAGACTGCTGCTCTTATACTGGAAGGTGGTCGTACTAGGCAAAGGAAGTCTATATCTCGTCTTTATTGATTTACGGACTGCCTTTGACCTGGTGCAGACTGTCTGTGGAAGGTACTGTCTGACCTGGGAATGCCCTCATATTTATTGTCCCTATTGGTGAAGCTCCACACAGGGAACTTCGCGCAGGTGAGGTGGGGTAATCAGGGCCAAAAGACTGCCAGAATTCCAGAGAATAGGGGCGTCCGCCAGGGATGTGTACTTGCCCCCACTCTGTTCTCACTGTATGTGAACGGAGTGGTGGAGCATCTTCTGAAAAATCCTTCTGATTCTCCATCCCTGGCGGGCAGGAGAATACCTACCCTATTATTCGCTGATGACACCCTTCTGATCTCAAAATCCCCGGTGGGCCTACAGAGCCTCCTTGACAGTTTCCAACTTTTTTGCGAGAACAGGGGGTTAAAAATGAATACAGATAAGACCAAATATTTGGTCTTGAACCCCCCGAAAAAGCTTGGACAGGTGCCTGTATTAAAAGGGTCAAAGAGTTTGATTATTTAGGCATTCGTCTTACTGATACCATGCAGTGGAATTCCCATCGCCAGAAGTTGCTATTGAGTCATAAAAGGGTGGTGGGGCTCTCCTTAAAGAATAGCGGTCATCCACCTTTAAACCCATTGCCCCTGTGTTGGACATTTATATGGCGAGAGGGGTTAGTGCAGCCCTCTATGGGGCAGAGCTCTGGGGAACCCAGAATGTTGACCAGCTATCCTGCTCAGAGAATAAATTCCTGAAGGACCTGATGGTTCTCCCTCAGAGTACCCCTATATTACCCCTGCTTTTAGATATGGGCTGCCACCCAATTAAACACCAGGCAAAGTTGCGTCTCCTTCTTCTCTGGGTCCGCTTATGGAGAGTGCCTGAACTTGCCAGCTATGCAGAAGGGTTGAAGGAGGTTCTATCATTGTCTGGCTGGTCAAAAATATGGTGGCTTAGGGATGTTAAATTCCTGCTTGGGGAGTTGGGACTGAAGAGACTATACTGGAATTGGGTAGCTTGTAGGAGAAACACAGACCCCAATCAATGCAGATCCACCAGTGAATTTATTATGGTGAAGAATGTGGCCCTTCGTGAACCCTATCTCGATATAATTTTAAAACCTAGAGATAGGGCCTTGTATTTTAAATTTAGAGTAGGTACGCTCATAGTGGGTGAACTGACTGCACGCTGGAAAATTCCGGCCCAAACTGTACCTTTCTGTTCCTTTTATGCAGTCAGGATCGAGTCTGTTACCCACTTCTTATTCGAATGCCCAGTGCCCAGATCTAGGTGGCTAAAACCCTTGTGCAAGGAGCTGGGTACCAGACACCACATAGTGGCCTTGCGAATTTTGAGGTCCGACACTCGGCCTTTGTTTGTGTGTTGTATGGCAAAGTTTTTAAGTTGGGCGTCGTTGATCAGATCAAAAAGGCTAAATGAAATTGTATAATTATGGTCATCATGTTAGACCGTCTTAAGTAATTTATTGATGCCATACGTATTGTTCAATCTCATGTTAGTACCTATATTTCTGGCTTGTTTTTATTCTTTTATCTTGTTGTATGTACTGCTTTTTAAGATATGTTTTAATCGAAATAAAGCCTATTGACTGACTGACTGAGAAAATTCGTATCTTAGGGCCCATTTTATGGGCACACATTTTAATTGCCGATAATTACTATACATGATAAAATCCATTCACTTCGGTGGGGTGTTTTAGGTGTACAATAATTATCGCACTGGACACTGAAGCACTTAGGGCCTGATTATGATGGCGGTCGGACTTTCGTCTGCCATCCTGTCATAGGACCGCCAACTAACTGTTGGTGGTCCAGCTACCGGTATTACGATGCGACTGCCATCAAGGCGGTCGCAATGTGTATCTTTTGTATTTGCAGTCCGCAGCACACACCGCAATACAAAAAAACACATTTCAACCATCCCTGCACTATGTGGCAGGCGCCATGCCTGCCACATGGTGCAGGGATGTTTAGGGGGGCACCAAAGGTGCCGCCCTGGGCCCATGGCGGAGATTCAAGGGCAAGGGGGGCCCACTATGAACCCACAAGTCACTTTCTGCCTACCTTTTCATGGCGAGTTAACCGCCATGAAATGGCTGGTGGAAACTGACATTGTAATTCCTACGGCATTGTAGATATTACAGTCCGTCCAACAGGCTCCTTGAGCCCCTCGGATTAATGTCAGATGGTCTCTCGGCCCGCCATCCTAATGTGGCAGGCAGTCTTGCATGGTCCGATGGAGATGGGACCGCCACCGATAGCCTGACGGTGGCGTCTCACCACCATTGTAATCTGGCCCTTAGTGAGGCCACCTGATGTTTGAAAACCTCATGTATGCCTGCGCAGTGAGAACAACTGAGAAACAGGTTGCCTTTATTTTGACTGCTACAGTTGGAGCCGCCAAGTGACACACAGAGGAAACTACCACTTGGTTTGGTGTTACATGTATGGTTGTGACTTTCCCTAAACATGCTGAAGAGTTGCAGATTAAGCTTCCTATCAGAGACCTGCTTTACCAAGGTTGTTTGGAAATGAAGCTATATTGCAATGGAGATTACACTTGTAGAGGGCTCGGGAACAGAGTTTCATGTATACACTTACCCAGGCCCTGCTAAAATTTGTAAATGCCAGGGAGCAATGCCCACCATCTAAATGGAGAAACATGGAGGGTGATGTGCTAACAGAACACAGAAGGTGGTCTATACCACCATTTTATTAACCGCATGCGCGCTAGCGGGTTTTCCCGCTGTGCGCTGAATTTTTTAAATCGCGGCTTTTATGACAAAGCCAGCTCGTCATCCGCGTAGCGCAGGTAACGCCCATGACGAGCTGGCTTTGTCATCCGCGTCGAAGGGGTTAAGACAGAGCTAAGCTAAAGGAGGAAATGACTTAGGCGACATCTGCAAGACACAAGACATGGGAGGATAAGGAACATCTCTGTGTACCAGTCGACTGATCTCCAGGAGAGGGCGGAGTCAAAGTAATAGGAAAATGAACAAGCATTGGCAAAGGTAATGCGTCTGTACAGTGAACCCTTTTTAGATTGGGCAAAGTTTTTTTTGTTAGATGGCCACCGTGGATGCAGCAGCCACCCTTGAATAGGCTTCTTAATAATAATAATAATAATAATAATAAAGCCATTTCTAAAGTGCCTGGCTGCACTAAAAATAGTGTATCCCTGCACTAGATTGTTGCTATATCTCAAGAGGCAGAAAGTATAGAGAGAACGAAGTCGAGGTCAGAGAGGAAAGAGGAAATTAGGTGGCTGGAAACAGATGAGTTTTAAGTTTAGCACGGAATCTGGTTTCTGAAGGTTCCATTCGGAGGTCAAGCTGTAGTTCATTCCAGTGCCTAGGAGCCAGGTGCCTGAAAGAACATCCTCCCATCCTCGCTCTGCGAGTGCGGGGGAGTTTAAACAGCATCGCTCTGGATGACCTCAAATTCCGGGTGCGGCGGTGAATAGTGAGGAGCTTTTGCAAGTAGCTTGGGCCTTTGCCCTGGGCGATACGATGCGTAAAGCATAGAGCTTTGAATTTGATGCGTTCCTTGACTGGAAGCCAGTGAAGCTTTGCTAGAGCATTCTTCCCAGATGCTCTACGAGGAAGGTTAAGTACCAGGCGGGGAGCTGCGTTTTGTACGCACTACAGTTGGTGCAGGCCTTTTTTACTTAAACCTAGGAGCAAGACGTTGCCGTAGTCAAGGTGGGGAGTGACTAAGGCATGGACAAGTGTCTTTCTGGCGTTGATGGGGAGCAGGTCAAGGACTTTGCGGAGGGTTTTTAGTGTGCTAAAGCATCTACCTGTAACTTTGCTAACCTGAGACTTGAAAGAGAGATCCGAATCGAGCATCACTCCGAGGTTTCTGACAGAGTCGACGGGAGTGGGAAAATTGCCCAGTTCCGCGGGCCACCACATGTGCGACCAGGCAGTTGGGGATTTACCAACAACTAGAAGTTCCGTTTTTTCGCCATTCATGCGCAGACAGTTGTTATTCATCCATGTTGCCACTGATGAAAGGCATTTGGAGAAGTTAATGGCATCTTCTATGTGGTCAAGCGTAAGCTTGATCATCAGTTGGGTATGGTCGGCATAGGTGACAATATCCACCCCGAAAGCTTCAACTATATGAGCCAGGGGTTCCATATAGAGGTTGAACAGGGTAGGGCTCAAGCTGGAGCCCTGTGGAACCCCATGGCTCAGCTTCCGGGGGGAGGATTTAAAAGGGGGGCAGTGCACCTGGAAACTCCTGTTACCTAGGAAAGATTTTATCCAGGCATGGGTGGATCCCTCCACTCCCATGTCGGGAGGCGAGACAGCAGCGTTGTGTGCAGCACGGTGTCAAAAGCTGCACTCAGGTCTAATAAAACCAACGCTGCTGTCTGTCCTTCATCCACCATCTGTCTGAGGCACTCAGTGGAATAGAGGATGGCTGACTCCGTCGAGTAGCCGGCTCTGAACCCTGATTGAGTGGGGTGCCAGATATTTCACGAGTTGCCCGTTGACCACTTTTTCCACTGTTTTCGAACAGAAGAGAAGAAGGGAGATGAGACGAAGATTTTGAAGTTGGGAGATGTGGGCATTTGTTTTTTTTTTCAAAGGGATGACCTGGGCTGTTTTCCATGCATCAAGCACATGGCATTCTTGGAAAGAGAGAGTGACGATGTGAGTAATCTGATCGATCATGCACTCCAAGACTTCCTTACACCGGTTTGGGGGACACACGTCACAGGGGGAACCCGACTGTATGCTGTTGGCAATATTCAGTAGTTCCTGTCTCTCAGGTACTTTAAAACATGTCAGGCAGGGTTTGACGGTGGAGTTGTCTGTGACTTCCACATGTTTGCTAGGGGGATCAGTGCCGTCTGTGAAAGTGGCATTGATTTTGTCGACCTTGCCTACAAAATGATCAGCTATGGAGTCACATAGCTCGCTGGAGTAGGTGTCTTGCGCTTCGAGTCTGGTCGGGACCGTTAACTCTTTGTAAATGGTAAAGAGTTCTCTAGTGGGGTTGTCGGCGGATTCTATTCTGCCCTTAAGTGGGCACCTTTCGTTGCTCTTACAAGTTTATGATATTTATTTAGTTCTGTTCTATAAAGTGACTTACATTCTTGGTTGTAATTTTTCCTCCATTGTCTTTCCAAGTTTATGCATTTAGCTTTGGCTATTTTGAGTTCTTCAGAGAACCAGGGGGCAGTTTTGGTTTGTCTTGCGGGCGGTTTGTGTGTCCAGGGTGCTACCGTATCTATAGTGCATTGGACACCCATCTTTCGTAACTATTCCACGCCTCCTGTAAGATATTGCTAGGGGGCGGGGGTTTTTCAAGTAAGGCAAGTTTAAATGTCTCCTGCTTGAATTTTTTCCAGTCTCTGCGTTTCTGGGATGGAGGATTGTTAGATCTGGGTTCTGAAGGAATACCTTCTATTTCAAACGGGATGATAAAGTGATCAGACCAAGTAGTTCTGATTGGGGAGGAGACCTTGACACCCTCCCAATTGGCAAAGATGAGGTCCAGAAGATGGCCTAATTGGTGCGTGGGGGATTTGGATTGTAGGTTGAGCTCTAGGGCTTTTGGGTCCTGCTTTTATTGTGAAAAAACCGCTCTCGCTATTAGGTAGCGTAGCCTTCAGTAGGGTACAATCTAAGTCTGTTTTATAGATAAGAGCTAACCCCCCACCTCTCTGTCTCTGTCTGTCTAATCTAAGAAGGCAGTAACCTGGAGGGGTGGCTTCGAGAGTTTCAGGCGACGAAGCTTCGTCTAGCCACGTCTTGGTAAGAAATAGAACATAAGCACAGTTCTCCGTCAGAAGATCATGTATCTCTATTTTATGTTCATAGATATGCAGTTTAGTAGCAATATTTTTAACTTAGCTGTCTCTCGCTTTTCCTTCTTCGAGAGTTGGAAGGTGTATTTGCAGGTTTCACAGACAAGAAGTAGAGAGTCCGCTTGTAAGGTGTGGTAACAGCTATCTTTAAGTTTCGGGCATAGAGATAGTAGTTCTTGTTTAGTATAGTGTAGCCCCTGTCTGTGAGTTCCCGTCATGTCCAAGGGAGCGGGAGAACTAGGGGGTCCGGCCCCGGGCCTCGGTCGGTCTTGGACGGGAGCAGACGGGCCTGCCTTTGGGGCGCTGCCGGCGCGCCCGCTGCGCTCGCCCGCTGCGCGTTCGGTAAATGCACATTGAAATAGGATGGGGGGAGGCGTGGCCTCAGAAGAGTGGGCGTGGCCCGGGGGCTTGGCGCGCGATGGCGGCAATTGTATTCCCAAGCCCGCGGCAGGGCTAAGATCCGTTGCGCGGGGGGGATTGAGATGGCGAAATAGGAGGGAAAGTGCCCAGGGGTGAGTTGTCTTTGTTTAAAAACAATTAGTTACAGTGATTTAAAAGTAACATTTCGCGATTTCTCCCGGCTTCCGCATCAGGAGGGTAAAGCAGCAATGGCGCGGCTAGTATTCAGCGCGCTTTTAAGGCTGGGGAGAAGTGGGCGTGGTCTCAGAAGAGTGGGCGTGGCCCGGGGGCTTGGCGCGCGATGGCAGCAATTGTATTCCCAGCCCGCGGCAGCGATAAGATCCGCTGCGCGGGGGGGATTGAGATGGCGAAATAGGAGGGAAAGTGCCCAGGGGTGAGTTGTCTTTGTTTAAAAGCCATTAGTTACAGTGATTTAAAAAGTGAAATTTCGGCGATTTCTCCCGGCTTCTGCCTCAGGAGGGTAAAGCAGCAATGGCGCGGCTAGTATTCAGCACGCTTTTAAGGCTGGGGAGAAGTGGGCGTGGCCTCAGAAGAGTGGGCGTGGCCCGGGGGCTTGGCACGCGATGGCGGCAATTGTATTCCCAAGCCCGCGGCAGCGCTAAGATCCGCTGTGCGGGGGGGATTGAGATGGCGAAATAGGAGGGAAAGTGCCCAGGGGTGAGTTGTCTTTGTTTAAAAACAATTAGTTACAGTGATTTAAAAAAGTGAAATTTAGGCGATTTCTCCCGGCTTCCGCCTCAGGAGGGTAAAGCAGCAATGGCGAGGCTAGTATTCAGCGCGCTTTTAAGGCTGGGGAGAAGTGGGCGTGGCCTCAGAAGAGTGGGCATGGCCCGGGGGCTTGGCGCGCGATGGCGGCAATTGTATTCCCAAGCTCGCAGCAGCGCTAAGATCCGCTGCGCGGGGGGATTGAGATGGCGAAATAGGAGGGAAAGTGCCCAGGGGTGAGTTGTCTTTGTTTAAAAACAATTAGTTACAGTGATTTAAAAAGTGAAATTTCGGAGATTTCTCCCGGCTTCCGCCTCAGGAGGGTAAAGCAGCAATGGCGAGGCTAGTATTCAGCGCGCTTTTAAGGCTGGGGAGAAGTGGGCGTGGCCTCAGAAGAGTGGGCGTGGCCCGGGGGCTTGGCACGCGATGGTGGCAATTGTATTCCCAAGCCCGCGGCAGCGCTAAAATCCGCTGCGCTGGGGGGATTGAGATGGCGAAATAGGAGGGAAAGTGCCCAGGGGTGAGTTGTCTTTGTTTAAAAACAATTAGTTACAGTGATTTAAAAAGTGAAATTTCAGCGATTTCTCCCGGCTTCCGCCTCAGGAGGGTAAAGCAGCAAAAAATTAACAACCTATTCAAGGATGGCAACATTGGATGTGCACATGTTGATAGTGGTCATCTTGGAATACATTTGTAATATTTTAATAAACTCTTTTAAAGATGACTGAAGTAATTGTGCACACATCTGCAGCAGCAATCTTTGACTGTATTTGTAAAAATAATGCAAAACCACTTTATGGTGCCCACTGCACAGTAGGTAAAAAACTATTTTTGAGATGGACATGTGCAAATAGTGTGGTAGTTGCACAAAACCTTATAAAAAGAAAAATAAAGTGGGAGAAAAACAAAAGGAGATGCAACAGTTTGGAGGGAGATCAAAGTATTGGGGGGGTATTAAAAAACCGAGCAGGATGAGGAATGGGGAGTGGCAATGGAAGCAAAAGATGATCTTGAGGCAAGGGTGAAGAAAAATAGACAGCGAGGGGCAAAGGTAAAAATGAAGGCGGACTCTGCACACTGGGGAGAAAGCAAGAAAATACATGCATTTCTATTGAGTTCATAAAGGGAAAGAAAAGTAACTCCCTGAATGCAAGCAGTATCAGCTGTGGAAGGCAACAAGTCAATGAAACGTAGGACTGTTAGAATAACATGCTCCTGGGTGAGACGAACACAAGAATAGAGAGTAAAGTCAATGTATCAAGAGGAAACAACTGAGATAGACAACAGAGCCATCCAATTATGGGCAGCTGTATGTAGCCAAACCTAAAAAAGGAATATCAGATAGTAGGACACATGCAGTGGACGGAAAGGATGTGTGCCTGACAATGTTACTTCTTCTTTCTTCCCACATGAGAAATCTTACTACACCCATACACTTAGTACATCACTTTCCTTTGAAAGGCGCCAGCTGGCATTTACCTTTGCAAATGTTGTTGCAAATGTTGAACAGAATCAGCAAAAGAGAATATAAATTGCTTGATGTGGATGCTGAACAGCATCAACAAAAATGTCAAAATGCCCTTCTTGGCTTTTGGACGTGGTGTTATGATGTTCGTGAGCATGTGTCAAAACAAATGTGTGCACATTTGTCATGACACTCACACAGCAGAATTTTTTGTTGGTTTTTAGGTCGAGTCCACTCTCCGCCCATATTTATCCTTGGCTTCTATGTTTGTCCTTCGTAGATGCAGGCTTCTGATTAAGTAGTCCCTCCCTAGTACTGCCTTTTCTTCATTTGTAACCTCCCATGGCGACTGGCCCTTTTACTGTGTTGTTTAGTCTTGTAAGCACTATTTTCTTCATTGAGTTTCTCTTCCTGCATGCACAGCGTGCTTTGCTTACATTCAGCTCGCCATGTGCCGTTTTTTTTATACATCCTGTTTCTCTCTGGCACCACAACTTGCTTTGCTTATTCTTTAAGCAGACAAGCCACATTTTTTAAATTGCTTGCAGTGTGGAAAAGCAGGTTTGGAGTGACATTTCAGAGGCCAGGGAGAGATAAAAAATAGGGTAATGTACTTTTTGCCTCTGCTTTTACACCTGGGGCGCCACATATAGGAACGGGAGTGGGGGAGAGGTGATGTGCTGGAACTCTCCTCGTCACATCTGAAATTCTCACTGCAATGGGCCTGGGGTCTCCATTACATCCCTTAAATCTGGATAGTAGAGGCTTTTCTCAACAGTGAAAGAGGGGTGTTCATATAATAAAAATGCTCTTATAGAAAGAACACCATATAACAGTAGAAGTCGCAGACGATATTGCAAGCAGAAGTCTGCGGCTTCCATTCAAAGCATCGGTAACTGCTTCCAAGCATGTGGTAACATAAAAGCAGGGCAGTCAATTCAGGTGCCTGCCTGGCACGGACTGTAAACAATGCTCTATCTGCTTGTTTTTTAACCTCATCGCTTCCGCCGCAGCGCTAAGGGGGCGGGGGGCCGCGCCGCGCGCCCATGCTGGTGATGGAACCGCTCCGTCACCAGCCTCGGTTGAGCTGTGCTCATGACGGAGCGGTTCCATCATGGCCCCGCCAGCTTAATAGAACGCGCCGCGCAGGCGCGAAATCAGCGCCTCGCAGGTGCGTCGGGCGGGCCATGACGGAACCGCTCCGTCATCAGCACAGCGCCACCGCGGCTGATGACGGAGCGGTTCCATCATCAGCACGGAAAGGGTTAAACACTAAGAGAGCAAGGCACGCAACTTGTGTGCAGGAGCATCAGGGACATCAAATAAACAGCTTTGGGTTTACAGTCCGTGATTGGACTAAGCACATGATACAAATTGGGCTTACAAACATATATGAAACCATGGTTGGACGAAATGACTGTCAACACTGTGTATTTCTTAATTCCTTCCACAGAAGTGGACGCCTTCTATGTGCCCCAGTTCCTCTCCTAGGCCAACTCCCCAAATAGGCATGCAGAGGGACTCACTAGTATGTAGTCGTACTGAGGCATAGGGGTCAGTGTCCAATGTAGTGGTCAGAGGCATAGTTCACAGGGTCAGCCACAGTACCATACCATCCTTCCATTCCTCCCTTGAAGTGTAGTTTCAACTGTAAGTACTGAGCGCTTAAAGGTTGAATAGGTCAAGCAACGAGGCAGCATGCTGCAGGTCACAGGGTGTGGTGCTGACTCCTCAACTTCTAGTCTTCTCTCCACTCAGCCACCCACATGTAAGTTGTTCCGCCCCCTTTTGCCCACGTCATGGTGGAATGGTTAAAAGGAAAGCCATTACAAGATCATGTCTTGCGGAAATATATTTCACAAGCATGAACAATGTGTCAAACGGTGTCCGAATTGATAGATATAGTTAAGGAGAGTGATAAGTTCTGACCCACATTCAGTGCGGCACTCCCTTGCGGGTATACCAGATCTCTCTAACCCTACTTACAATATGTTTGAAGGAACAACTCCTTCGTCCTCAAAGTACAGTTGGCTCAAATTGGCCTTTCTCATTTAGTACAACCACAAAGGCAATGACCACCTATGGGCTGGGCCACTAGAATTATGCGGGAGGGAATGACAAAATTATGCGGCAGGGCTGACTAAATTATGCGATAAGGAAATACAAAATGCGTCTTAATGCAGCATATTTTGTGATTGAAAAAAAACAAAAACATTTCGTTTTTACAAGCTAGCAATGTCTGGGCAAAATTTTCTCTTCATTAGTTTCAGTTCCACATCTAAATACACCAATGAGCAACTGAATGTGACCAGTCAATCTTTGACAAAGACTGTGCAGCAGGTCGCGTTGCAGTGTCATTCTAAGTAACCGTTGATCCATTTGTTCTAGAAACATTATGTTAAAATCTGCTGATTCTGCTGCAGTTGATCGGTTACGTAGCAAATGCAGAAATTTCTAAATTATGTGGAAAATGTACTTGCCACAGAATCACAAAATTTCAGTGGCCCTAGCATTAGCCCTGGCTCAAAATGCCATCTTTGACGCCTCCAAGGGCTCGTGGAATCCAATTCCAAATGCTTGTTATAACGGTGTGAAAAGTTAATGAAGCACAAAAGGCCATGGAACATGATTAGAACTTCAAACAACGGGCTAGATAATGACCGCTGAGTGCAAAGCAATTGGAATACAAACAGCTAATCTCCTCTTACAAGAGCACAGTGTTTGTAGACGTTCAGTGACCTGCATTAACACTAGGGCTGGGGGTAGTTTGCGTAGCGCCACTACGCACACTACGCAGAATTTAGAAAAAATGTGTGAAAAACGAGCGCACGTCCTGAGGGTCCGTGTGCCCGGGACAGGGGTCCCTCGTGCCAGGGCAGGCTCCCCGATCTCCCCGTCTCGCTGGGTTGGAAAGCAGGGACCGGCCCGGGGCCTGGGTTTCGGTCAGGGCCTGGGGTTTCGGAGCCCCCATCCTGCGGCCTGCCAAGAGTCCATCTGCCAGGCACAAGGGTCCCTGGTGCAGAGCCCGGATACCTGCAAGGCTCCATGAGTCCCGGACAGTCATCCCCCGGGCGGCTGGGCCCCAGGACCGCCTGCAGGCCTCCCCATGCCTGAGGCCCAGTGTGGGGTTTCAGAGCTCCCCTTTCCCCCCTGAGCCCTGCAGCCCGAAGCCCTGCAGCCTTGGAGCCCTGCAGCCCCTGAGCCCTGCAGCCCCTGAGCCCTGCAGACCCCGAGCTCTACAAGGGCAGGCAGGAGCCCTCCTGCGAAGGATTGGGCAGGCAGATTGGTGTTATTTTGGTCCCGGCCATCTGGTCGCACCTGCCCCCTCGGCCATCTGGTCGCACCCAATGCTTTCCAATAGGGCAACCAGATGGCCAGGCTTCCCTGGAAGTCCTGATGAGGCCGATCCCAGCAAGGGCTCCAGGAGGTCGGGTGTCTCCGCGCCCTGGGTCACTCGGTGTGCATGGGTTCCCAGAAAGAGGGGTAGCCTTCCTCCGGATTATTAGGGGCAAGGGTATGCCAGGACACCCCTCCCAGGCTGACTGCTCCCTGCTGGGGACCAGATAAGCTCTGCCAGGGCAACACCTCCCAGGCGTCCGGGGCTCCCTCCTCTGGCCTGCCGCATGGCAAAGTACCCGGGATGGGCTGCCTCTCAGCCCCTTGCCGATGGTCCTTTTTCTCAGAGTCTGCTTGCCCCGGGAGCAGGCAGGGGATGCCCCATCTGTACTCTGATTGATTGGGCACTCTCGGTCCGTTTTGGGATGGACTGCTTGGCCGGCCTCGGCTGTTGTTTCAAGCAAATAGCTTCCAACCCGCATGGAGCGTCTTACTCGAGGGCCTGCCGCCTGGCGGGAGGCCCTTTACCCAGCAGAGTGAAGGCCGAGAGGCCCCGGCAGCTTGTGCCCCCCAGTGGTCTGACCCGAGCGGAAGGAGTCGGTGGCACCAGGCCCTTGGATGCTGCTGCCCAGCTGGTCTGTAGGCCCAGTGTGCCATACTGTTACCCCTCCCTGCCCAGCACATTTCCACAACAGCTTGGAACAACTGTTCCGAGAGGTGCCGCAGCCAGGCTCCGGCACCCCTTTTTCGCTCAGGCTGCGCCTCAGCGCGCCTCACCCTCCTGAGGGAGAGGGCTGGGCCTGCCGGTGCCCATGCGACCGCACCTCTCCACACCCCTCCATCAAGCCCTGCCGCCCAGGCGGGTGGGCTCCTTCCCCTGGCAGGCTCCCACATTATGGAGGGGTGAGCGAAGGTTGCCGGTCGGGGAGATGGGCATGTGCCCCCCCCACCCCGTCAGCAGGTGCACCTACCTGGTTGATCCTGCCAGTAGCATATGCTTGTCTCAAAGATTAAGCCATGCATATATAAGTACGCACGGCCGGTACAGTGAAACTGCAAATGGCTCATTAAATCAGTTATGGTTCCTTTGATCGCTCCATCTATTACTTGGATAACTGTGGTAATTCTAGAGCTAATGCATGCTGACCTCCCAGGATGCGTGCATTTTTCAACCCAAGACCAATACGGGCTCGCCCGGCCGCTTTGGCGACTCTAGATATCCTCGGGCCGATCGCACGTCCCAGTGACGGCGACGATACATTTGGATGTCTGCCCTATCAACTTTCGACCACGGGTAACAGGGAATCAGGGTTCGATTCCAGAGAGGGAGCCTGAGAAAAGGCTACCACATCCAAGGAAGGCTCCTGGCGTGCAAATAACCCACTCCCTACTCGGGGAGGTAGTGACGAAAAATAACACTACAGGACTCTTTTGACGCCCTGTAATTGGAATGAGTACACTTTAAATCATTTAACGAGGATCCATTGGAGGGCAAGTCTGGTGCCAGCAGCAGCGGTAATTCGTGCTCCAAAAGCGTATATTAAAGTTGCTGTAGTTAAAAAGCTCGTAGTTGGAACTTGGGATCGAGCTGGCAGTCCGCTGCAAAGCGACCTACCGCCTGTCCCAGGCCCTGCCTCTCGGCGTCCCCTTGATGCTCGTGTCCTGGGGGTCTGAAGCGTTTTCTTTGATAAAGTTAGAGTGTTCAAAGCAGGCCGGTCGCCTGAATGCCTCAGCTAGGAATAATGGAATTGGACTCCGGTTCCATTTTGTTGGTTTTCAAAACTGAGGCCATGTTTAAGAGGGACGGCCGGGGGCATTCGTATTGTGCTGCTAGAGGTGAAGTTCTTGGACCGGCGCAAGATGAACCAAAGCGAAAGCATTTGCCAAGAATGTTTTCATTAATCAAGAACAAAAGTCGGAGGTTCGAAGATGATCAGATACCATCGTTGTTCCGACCATAAACGATGTTGACTAGTGATCCAGAGACGTTATTCCCATGACCCGCCGAGCAGCTTCCAGGAAACCAAAGTCTGTGGGTTCCGGGGGGAGTATGGTTGCAAAGCTGAAACTTAAAGGAATTGACGGAAGGGCACCACCATGAGTGGAGCCTGCGGCTTAATTTGACTCAACACGGGAAACCTCACCCGGCCCGGACACGGAAAGGATTAACAGATTGATAGCTCTTTCTCAATTCTGTGGGTGGTGGTACATGGCCATTCTTAGTTGGTGGAGCGATTTGTTTGGTTAATTCCGATAGCGAACAAGACTCCTCCATGCTAACTAGTTACACGACCTCCAGCGGTAGGCGTCCAACTTCTTAGAGGGACAACTGGCATTCAGCCACACAAGATCGAGCAATAACAGGTCTGTAATGCCCTTAGATGTCCAGAGCTGCACGCGCGCTACACTGAACGGATCAGCGTGTGCCTACCCTTCACCATCAGGTGCGGGTTAGCCGCTGAACCCCGTTCATGATAGGGATTGGGGATCGCAATTATTTTCCATGAACGAGAAATTCCCAGTAAGTGCGGGTCATAAGCTTGCGTTGATTAAGTCCCTGTTCTTTGTAAACACCGCCCGTCGCTACTACCGATTGGATGGTTCAGTGAGGTCCACGGATCGGCTCAGCCGGGGTCGGCAACCGCCCTGGCGGAGCACTGAGAAGACAATCAAACTTGACTATCTAGAGGAAGTAAAAGTTGTAACAAGGTTTCGGTAGGTGAACCTGCCGAAGGATTATTAATGGGGGAGTAGCACGTGTGACCGACGGCGCCAGCCTGAAGCCCTCGGCCGCCTCCTGCAAGCACGCACCCTAGGCACAGGGCCGGACCCTGCCCTGAGGCGCCCGGTTGGCAGAGTGGTCCGTGGCCACATGGGGTGCTCGGGTGAGGACTGGGACTTCAGCTGGCCTCTTCCCCCCTGTGGAGGGCCCGACTGATGCATGAGGGACCGGGCATGGGGGGCGGCCCCATCCCCTGCCCCTCTCTGATGCGGATCCCAAGTTCACCCGGCGCAGACCCCCACCACGGTGGGGGGATTAACCGAATGACACTGCATCCCCGGGCTGGTACCACTCCTCCCTTGAAAGGCCCTGGCACTGGCTGGGCCCTCCCACGCCCGATTTCCGGCCCGACTGTGGTCCGGGGAACCGAGTAGCGGCCATTCTCGAGCAGCAGAGTGGCCTGGAAGAGATGGGGCCAAGGGCCTGCGCGGGGACCCAGCTCCTCTCGGTGGGAGGCGTGCAGGACGGGGAGCCACCTGGCTCTTCCATTCCGGCGCCTCCGACCTGGGCAAAGGGTGGGGTGGGCTGATCGCCAGCCCGCTGGCACGGCTCGAGCCATCCTGCGACGGACGGCTGACGTGCAGGTGGAGCGACCCTCCCTCTTTGCCAGGTACCCGGTTCAACCTGGTCCTATGCGGCCAGGCCGAGGGGTTTGATGACTCATGTGGTCCCTCCTGGTTACCCCGGGAGGGACCGGCGGCTGCCTGCTCCAGTTGCACTGGGAGCCCCCTTCCTCACCCGTGGGTGGGTGGGTGGTGGGTACTCCCGGGCTGAGTGCCTGGCAATGTTTTTTTCTCCCCACGGTGCAGTCTGACTCCTAGATGGGAAGCCTTGAACGGGCGCCCAGGCCATCTCGCAACACGGGCAGCGGATGGACGGCATCGCCTTCCTCCCGCCTCTCCTGAGCCCGCAGGTGGGCGAAAGTTTTTGAAAAGTTGCCTGTGACTCTTGGTGGTGGATCACTTGGCTCGCGCGTCAATGAAGAACGCAGCTAGCTGCGAGAATTAGTGTGAATTGCAGGACACATTGATCTTCAACACTTCGAACATCTTGCGGCCTCGGATTCCTCCCGGGGCTATGCCTGTCTGAGGGTCCCTCAATCGTGATTCACCCTGGGGCTTCCCTGGGACGCGGCTGGGGCCATTGCAGGGTTAGCTCCGCTTCCCCTTCGTCCCCCCACAAGGTCAGACCCCCAATTGCCCGTGGCAGGGTCCCTCGCCGGGTCCTGCCGCAGAGGTACGCCGACAGTGCGCCTGGCCCCTGAGAATGGGGTCTGGTGACCGGTCTGCCCCGGGACCCGTCCTGGGGCGCCTGGCTGCGTGGCTGTCTGTGGTGTCCCACCGGCTGCCCACGTGCATGCGCCTCGGGCACCCACCTCCGTGGCTAGCTTCCTGGGGAGGGCAAAACCCCTCTGGATCCGATCCGGGGAAAGAGGACGCATACTGCCTGGACGCCAGGCCCCCTGCTCCGGCAGGAGCCTGGCCTTGCCCAGCAACCCCCGTTTGACGCTCCGGCGTCAATCTTCCGACTACGACCTCAGATCAGACATGGCGACCTGCTGAATTTAAGCAGATTACTAAGCGGAAAAGAAGCCAACCAGGATTCCCCCAGTAACGGCGAGTGAAGAGGGAAGAGCCCAGTGCTGAATCCCCGCCCAGCGCCGGGCACGGGAAATGTGGCGTACAGAAGACCGACTCCCCGGCATCGCTCAGGGGGCCCAAGTCCTTCTGATCGAGGCTCACCAAGCGGACGGTGTTAGGCCAGTAGGGGCCACCGGCACCGGGATCGGGTCTTCTCGGAGTTGGGTTGCTTAGGAATGCAGCCCAAAGCGGGTGGTAAACTCCGTCTAAGGCTAAATATGGGCGCAAGACTGATAGCCAATAAGTACTGTAAGGGAAAGTTGAACAGAACTTTGAAGAGAGAGTTCAAGAGGGCGTGAAACCATCAAGAGGTAAAAGGGTGGGGCCCGTGCAGTCCACCCGGAGGATTCAACACGGCGGGAAGGTCGGTGGCCCGGGAGTTCCGGATCCCCTCCGCAGGTCTGGCTCCTGGGCCCTACCTGGCCCCCACAGGGCGCATTTACTCCACAGCAGTGTGCCGCGACCGGCTCCGGGTCGGCTGGGAAGGCTTCGGGGTGGTAGGTGGCCCTCAACTCCGGCGGAGGTTGTTACAGCCCCCTGGCAGACGCTTTGCTGTGTCCGCGGGCCGAGGGTGATTCGACCGCCTCTATGACCTCCCCCGGGCACCCATCCCCGGCTGCCCCTCAGGGCGTGCTGGGGCAGTTGAAGGGGGGACAGGCTCCCTGCTCCCGGCGCAACTGTCGACTGGGGCAGACTGTTCTCAGTGAGCCCGACCGCGTCGCGCTACTGAGCGGGAAGGCCCGCGCCGGGCGCAAGGTCATCTTGAAACACGGACCAAGGAGTCTAACGAGTGTGCGAGTCGGAGGGCCGAGTGAAACCCTGTGCCACAACGAAGGTGAGGGCCGGAGCGCGCCGGCTGAGGTGGAATCCCGCCGTGCTTACACCGGCGGGCGCACCACCGGCCATCTCGCCAGCTCTGTCGGAGAGGTGGAGTATGAGTGTGCGTGATAGCACCCGAAAGATGGTGAACTATGCCCGGACAGCGGTCCTGAGGTGCAAATCGGTCGTCTGACCTGGGTATAGGGGCGAAAGACTAATCGAACCATCTAGAACCTGGTTCCCTCCGAAGTTTCCCTCAGGATAGCTGGCGCTCAGAGACCCCAGTTTTATCTGGTAAAGCAAATGATTAGAGGTCTTGGGGCCGAAACGATGTTAACCTATTCTCAAACTTTAAATGGGTAAGAAGCCCGGCTCGCTGGCGTGGAGCCAGGCATGGAATGCGAATGCCTAGTGGGCCACTTTTGGTAAGCAGTACTGGTGCTGCGGGATGAACGTAATGCAGTGTTAAGGAGCCCGATGCCGATAATCATCAGACCCCAGAAAAGGTGTTGGTTGATATAGACAGCAGGACGGTGGCCATGGAAGTCGGAGTCCGTTAAGGAGTGTGTAACAACTCACCTGCCGAATCAACTAGCCCTGAAAATGGATGGTGCTAGAGCGTCAGGCCCATACCCGGCTGTTACCGGTGCTAAGAGCCGCGGGGGCTAATCCACGACGAGTAGGAGGGCCGCTGCGGTGAGCACGGAAGCCCGGGGGGAGGGTCCGGGTGGAGCCACTGCAGGTGCAGACCTTGGTGGTAGTAGCAAATATTCAAACAAGAAATTTGAAGGCTGTAGTGGAGAAGGGTTCTGTGTGAACAGCAGTTAAACATGGGTTAGTCGGTCTTAAGGGATGGGCGAGCGCCGTTCGGAAGGGGCGTGCGATGGCCTCCCTTGCCCTTGGCCGAGCAAAAGGGAGTCGGGTTCAGATACCCGGAGTGGCAGAGACGGGCACCCTCGCAGCATCCAGTGCGGTAACACAAACGGTTCCGGAGAAGCGTGCGGGAGCCCCGGGGGGAGTTCTCTGTTCTTTGTGAAGGGCAGGGCGCCCTGGAATGGGTTCTCCCCTAGAGAGGGGCCTGAGCCTTGCAAAGCATCACAGTTCCGGCGGCGTCCGGTGAGCTCTCGCTGGTCCTTGAAAATCCGGGGTAGATGGTGTAAATCTCATGCCGGGCCGTACCCATATCCGCAGCAGGTCTCCACAGTGAACAGCCTCTGGCATGTTGGAACAATGTAGGTAAGGGACGTCGGCAAGTCAGTCCGTAACTTCTGGATGAGGATTGGATCTAAGGGCTGGGTCGGTCGTGCTGGGGCGCAAAGCGGGGATGGGCGTGCGCCACGGCTGGACGAGGCACCTCCCTCTGGGGCGGCGGTGACTCTGGACACGAGCCGGGCCCTTCCTGTGGAACGCCCCAGCTGCGGTGGTCGCCTATCCCCATGCCCCCTCCCCGGGGTCGCGGGGCCAGTGTTCTGCCTCGGCCGGCGCCTAGCAGCTGACTTAGAACTGGTGCGGACCAGGTGAATCCAACTGTTTAATTAAAACAAAGTATCGCGAAGGCCCGAGGCGGGTGTTGACGTGGTGTGATTTCTGCCCAGTGCTCTGAATGTCAAAGTGAAGAAATTCAATAAAGCACGGGTAAACGGCGAGAGTAACTATGACTCTCTTAACCTATTCTCGGTTGTAGTGGCCTTTACCTCCCAGTGGTCCTGCCGGTAATTGCCTCTGAAGTGCTAGACTCTGCGTAGAGAAGCATATAGAGACAGGCCAAACAAGGTTCTATCATGGCAGCGAGCGTGATAGTGAGAAATGGTGAAGCAAACAAACCTAATTCCAGATGGGGTAGTTCCCGGAGAATAAAAACCACGTTAAGATGGCGTAAGGAGGTGCTGTCTTTCCCAGAAATCATTAACCTCCTCACCGAATTTGACAAACCAGCACCCGCTTCCAACAATGCAACAGTGAACAACGATTCAGATCACGATATAGGCCCTAGTTCACCCTCCATAGCAGAAGAAGACACAACAATAGACCTCAGCAAATCCATCGAGTTTGTGGCCTCCTCAGCCAAAAATGACATTGGTACAGCAAACTTTGAAAATCTACCCAATGTACACGAGGTCAGCGAAAATGTAATAACAAAGAAAAGTGACTACACAAAGAAAGTCACTTATTGGAAGTACCCAAACGAAAAATATAAATGTGACTTATGTGTAGACATAATGGGAACTTTTAAAGAACCGAGAAAACATGTCTCCAACAAACACAACGGCTTCTATCTTAAAACGTACTGTTCACAATGTGATAAAGAAGCCGAATACCACAATATTGCATGCCATTATGCCAAATGTAAAGGAAGACCTCAAAAAGGAGAGCTGCCATTCCTGTGCTGCTTCTGTGACCTCAGATTTGGAACAAAAATTGGTGTTTCTCAACATGCTCGGCATGCGCATCCAAGAGCGCAAAATGAGGCTAGACTAGCAGCTTTAGCAAGCAGCAAACTGTCAAAATTATGGTCACAGGAAGAAATACTGCTACTAGCAGAATCGGCAAAAGTATATTAAAATAAGAGGAATATTAATGCGCTGATGGTTCCACATTTTGACAATAAAAACAGAAAACAAATTGCAGAAAAAAGAAGAGATAGAAGAGATAAAAGCAAAAAATCTGCAAAAGATGTACTGGCAGCATCAAATGTTTCGGAAAATGACTCTTGCGATGAACCGGAGGTTACAATGGAAGTAACAACAGAAAAGCGCAAAGACTTTTTCAACCGCAAACGTGTGCAAAAAAATCAATAACTTTGATGAACTGGAAGACAGAATCACAGAAATCGAGAAGTACACCCAAAACCTAAAGCAACACGATGTTGCTGTGGATCTGATGGATGAGGTAGTGACTTATATATCGCAGAAAACACCACTGATATAAGTCCTACACCAGCAAATGTACCAACAAATGAACCAGCAAGAGAACTCAATAATGAGCCTATTAACCCTGCTCCAGATGAGCACCAGAATGCCTCAGTAGAGAACAAGATCATAAAAAAAACAAGAAAAAAACTGAAGGCTTAATAGGACGCACAAGAAAAATTATGCCAAAGCAAAGGGCAGCTATAAAGAATACCAGGCAATGTTTCAAAAAGAAAATTTGCCAGGATTATCACTGATGGGGCAGAAGATGCCACTTGCCAAATCAGTGCTGATGAAATCTTTCAATATTACAAAAACATAACTGAGAAAGAAAACAAGAAAAATCCTAATTTTATGCTGATTGAGCGGATACCAGAGGACTATGAAATTAGAAATCTATGTAAAGAAATAACACTGCTCGAAATAACTCATGCCTTTGAGAACTCCAATTTAAAGAAAGCAGTGGGGCCTGATAAGATTGGTCTGAATGACTTGTATAAAGTACACAGCAAACAACCAAGACTGCTGCCCAGAATTCTATTGTCTTGTTCGATGATGAGAAGAGTACCAGAAATTATCAAAAAGAACCAATCAATTTTGATACCCAAGAATGTACCGATTAGTTAACTTAAAAAAATCAGTAACTGGCGTCCAATTACCATCGGTACTGCATTCATGAAGTTATTCACAAAAATATTAACTAAAAGACTTTCATTTTTTGTTGATTTGAATACGACACAAAAAGGCATCATAAAGGTGAGAGGTTGTCTTGAGAATCTGACACTCCTGCAAAATATCATAAAAGGGGCACGAAAAAACAGTCACTCAATAGCAGTTGTGTTCATTGATATATCGAAAGCCTTCGACTCTGTCATACATGGTCACATTATACCGAGTCTCGCAAGGCAAAGAGTTCCATCATACATCAGAGACATAATAAAAGACTTATACACTGACTCAACAACATCTTTCAAGGGAAAGAAACAACGAATCAACTCCTGAAATAACAATGAAATCTGGGGTCAAGCAAGGTTGCCATGGATCCTCTGATCTGTGATCTTCAGAAAAATGGTAAGGGCTTCACATTTGGATCAGATGGTCTTATTTTGGAACTCACCGCTCTCGCCTTTGATATCACAGTACTCAGCAGTACCTGGGAAGGATTGAGTACAAATCTGAAAAATCATTGAAAAGTTCAGTAAAACCACAGGATTAAAACTTAGGGGCCCATTAGGATGGCGCGCGGATTGCCTCCGCCAGGGTAGCGGTGGCCACCGCCACCCTGGCGGAGGCAATCCGCCCGCCATCCTTCCCTGCATTCCCCCCGCCATATTACGATGGCCCCGGTCGCCTTGTGGGGGGTGCACATGGGGGGTACCTATGGTACCCCCCTTCATTTGCATATACAAAGCGGCAGGCACCGCGCGGTGCCTGCCGCTTTGTATATGCAAATGCTGACAAGCATTTCTAGCATTGTGGCGGGCGGTGCTGAGCGCTCCGCCCGCCACAATGCTAGAAATGCAGGATGTGCCCGCCACAGTGGTGGGCACATCCTAATGCCACCCCCGGGACCCCCGCCCTTATGGCGGGCGGTCCCATTCCCCGCTAGGATGACGGGCGGACAAAGTCCGCCCGGCATCCTAATAGGCCCCTTAATGTGAAAAGACACATGGATTTTATATTAGTCACCATAAAGATAAAATCCTGGTTAACAACCGTAAACCATGGCAATTTGAAAAAGAAAATATTGAAAATATTCATCCAGGAGAAAGTGAGAGATACCTCGGATTGAACTTTGATCCACACACTGGTCATACAAGCAACAACAAAATGAATGAGGTTCTTGTCAATTGGGCTCAAAAACTTGATAATCTACCACCTAAGCCCACGCAGAAAATAGAAATGTTGTGCCAGTACTTGGTACCTAAACTATCATTCAAATTGGAAATGACAGGAACAGAAGCAAAAACTTTAAATGTTCTGGATCAAACAATAAACAAGTATGTCAAACACTTTCTACACCTTTCTGCATACACATGTGATGGTCTCCTATGTTCGAAAAGATCATTTGGGGGCCTCAGTATTCCAAAATGATGTACACAAATTGGTCTCAATAAAGTCAATAGTTTATTGTATCTCAGGGCAGCTCCAGGCCTGTACAGAGCACATTCATTCATGTATGCAGGAGAAGATATGAATGAAAAAAAATGATAATATCATCAAAACACCCAAACTTAACATTTTAGACAGTAACTTTCTGAGCTATGATTTGAATTTGTTAGCAAGCTTATAATGAGATGTACACTTTCTCGCAGCATACATGTCACCCTTATAAAGCATCATGTTTTAACATATAGATTTATAGTTGACACAAGAGTTAGTATAATTTTCTAGATGTGAATTTTTCTAGATGTGCTTTTTCTAATTAGATGTGCAATTTATAGATGTGTATTTCTGTTTTATATATATGTGTGCTTATAACAATGTAGATAGAGTGTGTACATCATACTTATTGAAATGTCTTAAATGATAAATAGGTCTCAAATAATCGCATACACATAATCATCACACATTGATTATTGATGTCCTGCTAATCATATTTTAATTTCTGAGGACTGTTCGTAAACAATCTTAAAATTGTTGGAATAGTACTGCAAGGTGTACTATCTCTGGCCTATACGTGATCCCAGTTCCAGTGAGGACAGCATTTGTGGCTGTACTCCGGAGCGAAAGAATGTTGTATTGTTGGAAGCAAAACCAAATTTTCGCTGATGGGCAGAATAATAACCCAGAATGAGCCACCGCGAGGTGGTACAGATTAGCCAAATGCCTCGCCATCTAATTAGTGATGTGCATTAATGGATGAACAAGATTCCCACTGTCCCTACCTACTATCTAGCGAAACCACAGCTAAGGGAACGGGCTTAGCAGAATCAGCAGGGAAAGAAGTCCAGTTGAGCTTGGCTCTAGTCTGGCACTGTGAAGAGACATGAGAGATGTAGGATAAGTGGGAGGCCCTCGGTCCGCCGGTGAAATACCAGTACTCTTATAGTTTTTTCACTTACCCGGTGAGGCGGGGGCGAGCCCCGTGGGGCTCCCGTTTCTGGCTCCAAGCGCTCGGCTCCCGCCGGGCGTGACCCCCTCCAGGGACAGTGGCAGGTGGGGAGTTTGACTGGGGCAGTACACCGGTCAAACGATAACGCAGGTGTCCTAAGGCGAGCTCAGGGAGGACAGAAACCTCCCGCGGAGCAGAATGGCAAAAGCTCGCTTGATCTCGATTTTCAGTATGAATACAGACCATGAAAGCGGGGCCTCACGGTCCTTCTGACTTTTTGAGTTTCAAGCAGGAGGTGTCAGAAAAGTTACCACAGGGATAACTGGCTTGTGATGGCCAAGTGTTCATAGCGACGTCACTTTTTGATCCTTCAATGTCTGCTCTTTCTATCATTATGAAGCAGAATTCACCAAGCGTTGGACTATTCACCCACAAATAGGGAACGTGAGCTGGGTTTAGACTGTCGGGAGACAGGTTAGTTTTACCCTACTGATGATGTGTTGCTGCAATAGTAATCCTGCTCAGTACGAGAGGAACGCAGGTTCAGACATTTGGTGTATGTGCTTGGCTGAGGAGCCAATGGGGCAAAGCTACCATCTGTGGGATTATGACTGAATGCCTCTAAGCCAGAATCCCCCCTAAACCGTAATGATACCGCAGTGCCGTGGAGCCTCGGTTGGCCTGGGATAGCCAGCCTCTCTCTCGAGGGACCGGTGCGTAGAGCCGCTCGCTTGGGGACCGGAGCGCAGACGGAAGGGGGCTGCCTCCATCGCCCTTAGTGCACTGCATGTTCGTGGGGCACCAGGTGCTAAATCATTCGTAGACGACCTGATTCTGGGTCAGGGTTTCGTAAGTAGCAGAGCAGCTACCTCGCTGCAATCTATTAAAAGTCGTTCTCTGAGCCAAGCTTTTGTCTCTCCATGCGTGGGTGCCCGCGGACGTTCTCCTCCACCACACCCAGGGGTAGGTCCCTCTGCTGCTGGGCCTTCGGGAGGGACGCAGAGAGGGTAACGCGGGCCTCCACAACGTGCCCTCTGGCACGGGTGCCTCCCCCTCCCGTCCCTGCCTCACCGGGGTGCAGGGATGGGGCCACTATCCCTTGCGGGTCGGCAGGGTGACCAGATGGCCTGGGTTGACCGGGCCTCCCCTTCCCGTTACTCCTGGGCAAGTCAGGCAAGGAGGCGAGCAGCAGCCACCTGGGGGAAGTAGCCTCCCGAGTGGCTGCCTCGGTACGCCCAGCCACCATCACCGGACTGCAAGGGTGACTGGGTACGGCACCCTCCCAGGCCATCTGGGCGCTGAGCCGTCCCGGGCCATCTGATCGCCTAGCTGCGTGACCAGATGGCCCTGTGGGCCGGGCGACCAGATGGCCCTGCGGTCAGGTTGACCAGATGGCCCTGCGGTCAGGGCGACCAGATGGCGCCGTGGGCAGGGCGACCAGATGGCTCTGTGGGCTGGGTGACCAGATAGCCAAGCAGGCTGGGTGACCAGATGGCCCTGCGGGCTGGCCTCTGGGTTAACTCCAACTTTTGTCCCTCCCCAAAGTTCTGTAAGCCCCCACTCAAGGGAGCTTAATAGTCGAGAAAAATGGGCTCCCCGGGCAGGACGTTGGGGTGAGGATTTGGCCTGGGCTTAACCCTCCTTGGTTCCTGCAGAGAGTCTGGGTGCTGGGGGCAGGGGGGTCCACCGGGGCCCGGGGAGGCTCTCCTCGGCCTGGCTACGGCTCGGAAGCTGGAACCGAGCCCGGGCCCGGGGCTCGTGCTGCTTCCCCGGGTCCCAGGCTGCAGGAGCCCCCCATCCTGGAAGCCAGCCGAGGGTCCGGGTGCTGGTGACGGGGGTCCACTGGGGCCCAGGGAGGCTCCCCCTGGCCTGGCAAGGGTTCAAAAGCGGGGACTGGGCCCGGGGCTCGTGCTTCGTCCCAGGGTCCCAGGCTGCGGAAGCCCTCTGTCCTGGAAGCCAGCTGGGGGTCTGGGTGCTGGTGATGGGGGTTCACTGGGGCCTGGGGCGGCTCTCCCCAGCCTGGCTAGGGTTCGGAAGCTGGGACCGGGCCTGGGGCTCGTGCTCTGCCTGGCGGGCCCCAGGGTGCGGGAGCCCCCGTCCTGCAAGCCAGCCGAGGGTCCGGGCGCTGGTGACGGGGTTCCACTGGGGCCCGGGGAGGCTCTCTCCGGCCTGGCTAGAATTTGTAAGCTGGGACCGAGCCCGGGGCTTGTGCTCCGTCTGGTGGGCCCCGGGGTGCAGGAGCCCCCCCGGCCTGCAAGCCAGCCGAGAGTCCAGGCGCTGGGGATGGGGGTCCACTGTTGTCCGGGGAGGCTCTACCTGGCCTGGCTGCTTTCAGAAGCAGGGACCGGGCTGGGGAGCAGGAGTGGCTGGCTTTATCCGCTATGCTGGCAGAGCGGAGTTTTCTGCCCGCCCCTAACACAGCAACAAAATTCTTCTCTCGCATATCCCTGTTGTGTCATAGAAAGCGCCTCTTTGTCATGCAGTGCGGGAATTAGATGCTTTGAGGTTGTAGTCTGTCACTAGCTGTTCTGCGGTCTTCATCCATCACTGTATTGGCTGCTGCATCTGCATGTGTTTACTGTTCGGAAACGGTTTTAGTTTCCAATACACTCTGTAGGGGTATGAGCACTACTGTAATGAGCGTTGATGTGATGCAGACTTGGAATCCCACTGGTAAATATAAAACAACAACAACAAAAAAAAACTCATCTTTTGGTTCACTTTGCTCTCTCGGGGGTAAGGAGGGAATGTACTGCAATACCTGGTTGATGGGTGGAGTGGAAAATAAAATGCGTACTGCAGCTCTGTATTCATGGACGTGGTCTTTTTTTAAACCATAATGCTTACGTTTTGTAAGAATATAAGTAATGGACATTGAAACATCTCCCTTCTTGGTCCTGCAGTCATGTCCTTAACTTTTCAGGCAAAAGCGTTAAAGTAACCATGTTGTTGAAAGGTGAGCATGGACTCGGGCACACCACAGGTATGGCGTTTGCACCGGTCCACTGCATCCGTGGAAGGGTGGTCATGCAGCGCACAATAGTGACGTGGCGCCCCGGCCTCCCCTAGCCCACTGGTGATTCGCTGTTGCCTGTGTGCACCGGAAGCACTTACTAGTGCTTCAGGTTTGCGCGATCGGGCAACGTCGGGCAAGCTGGTCGGAACCGGCTTGGCCGCCTCAAGCGTATAAAAGGCTGGGTAGTGGAGTGGACAGTCTCTCTTCTCGCCGCTCCCCAGCCTGCAGTTGTGAACAATGGGTCAGGGTCTCAGGCGGAGGCCCCATTTTTCTAATTCAGCCACTTCAGGCTTGGGTCTCCCCTTCTCACCATCGCCAGTGTACCTTCAAGTATCTACGGGCCTTGCCATGTTAGAGGTCTGCACAAGGCGACCACGTTTCCCAGAGTGTCCTGGGTTGCGCATGCCATACAGCACCTGAAACAGCGGTTTGGTCGAGTTTATTTTGAGTAATTTCGGACAAGCCTTCCTGCCAGGTACAAGGATGACTATTTCCACATAAAGTAATTCGGCACAGAAAGTGCATAGTTAAGTCTCACTGGGCCTGGCATCTTAGCGATATTAAGATCTACTGTTCTATGGAGTACGCCTAGAAATGCTTTTTACCAATGGCGAGGTCAAAGGTTTTTCCAAGAGGAGGAAGAGGTGGACGGTGCTGCAAGCCACAATTCTTCACACAGGGACAGGTGCCTGGACAACAAGCTACTTATGGCTACCTAGGGGGTAACGAGCCAGAGCACTTGGGTAGGAAGGGCGTAGTGGAGACCCTACTTACAGAGGGTGGGTGATTGTCAAAGGATGCCCTGAGGCGCTAATAGTAGGGTCACACATGAGTCCAAGATTCCACTGAAAAGGGGGCGAGTATGTGTGGGCCTTTAAATCACCTGGGGAAAGAATTATTAACCGGTTGGTTAAATTATTCAGGACCCCGAAATTGAGGGCAATAGGTCATGGGTGCATCCGGTGCAAGCCTTTGTTCCTGCACGATGGCACACAGAGCTCTAGACTGGGTAATGACGTTTTTTGGGAAAACCTACTGGCACGGTTAAATGGAGCAAAGAACGAAGCATGACCTTTCTAGAAGGTGGAAGGGGGAGGCCAGATAGTCGGTCAACTATACTGGCCTGTGGCAGTAAGGTCATGATTGGTGAGCATAGTTTTTGGTCCTTAGTGGGCATCACCATTGTGAAATGGGGACGCTCGAGGAGGAGGGTCTCTAATGGAACTCCAGGGGCAGTTAAGGCCGGTAGGCTGGAAGGGTGCGGGGGAAGGGAAGTCTTGCTTCTAGTAGGCTGTTTGGCCAAATCCCGCACATGCATGCGCTCAAGGGTGCAAGGATGCAAAACTGCAGCGGCCCCTTTATGGAATTTAATGTTGACGGCGTGGGGGGGCCCGGGGGAGGTTTCCATCCGGTAAGCTGGGCCCCCTGCGTAAGGTCACTCCGGTAGGAGGTTGGGATCTAGCTTGATCTGGACCTGAGGCCGCCAGACATTGACCTTGCCATAGCCTCTAACAGGGATACGCAGAAAGAGAATATCTTCATTGTTTAGCTTACAATAGGAATGGCTATGTATTAAAAGCATGTTAAGGTTAGCCAATTGACATCTTGAACCTATCAACGTATTGGACTTTCGGGTGATGTGTACATAATGTAAATAATATGAATTTTAATGTTTGCTTCTCTTATGTAGTAAAATATGGCCGGGTTTTACGACCTCTAACCCAAAATTGTGGTGTTTGAATTGTTTGCCTTGGTGGAGAAGGGATTCAGAAAAGGGGGTGGTGATGGACAGAGTATCTGAATTAAACAGAACGCTCATACCCAGTCAACAGATCAGGGCTTGATCCATCACCGTTTTTTAGCTCACTGCACCATCCCAGCTCAGAACCTGGCTACATACAAATTAGTCTGTCCCTGGCCCAGTGCATCATGGGAACAGGGCAGACCAAACTACCAAGCCAATTCTTTACTGGGAAGGTAACAAGCTTCCAGGGACCGGTTTCTGGCATTACAGCTGTCTTCGGCCCGGCTTGCTTGAATCCTGATGGTGCAATGAGCAAGGGACTCACATCTGAGTATACACTTCCACGCTTATGGTGGACAAAACGATTCAGAAAAGGGGGTGGTGATGGACAGAGTATCTGAATTAAACAGAACACTCATACCCAGTCAACAGATCAGGGCTTGATCCATCACCGTTTTTTAGCTCAGTGCACCATCCCAGCTCAGAACCTGGCTACATGCAAATTAGTCTGTTCCTGGCCCAGTGCATCATGGGAACAGGGCAGACCAAACTACCAAGCCAATTCTTATACTGGGAAGGAAACAAGCTTCCGGGGACCGATTTCTGGCATTACAGCCGTCTTCGTCGCGGCTTGCTTGAATCCTGATGGTGCAATGAGCAAGGGACTCACATCTGAGTATACCCTTCCACGCTTATGGTGGACAAAACGATTCAGAAAAGGGGTGGTGATGGGCAGAGTATCTGAATTAAACAGAACACTCATACCCAGTCAACAGATGGTGGAGAAGGGGGCAGTGAGCCCCATGGGAGCTGGGAGGAACCATACCCCAAGGATTCTTGGTAAAGAGGAGTGGGATTTAGGCAGTACCAGACCATATTGAAAGGCGGGCACGGACTCAGGCACGCCGCCAGTATGGCAGTCGCACCGGTCCCCAGCATCCGCGGGAAGATGGGCGCGCCAGGCACAATAGTGACGTGGCGCCCCGGCCTCCCCTAGCCACTGGTAATTGGCTGTTGCCGGCGTGAACTGGAAGCACTTACTAGTGCTTCCGGTTTGCGGTAGCGGGCAACGTTGGGCAAGCCGGTCGGAACCAGTTTGCCCGCCTCAAGCTTATAAAAGGCTTGGGAGTGGGCGAATGGTATCTCTCTTTTCGCCGCTCCCCAGCCTGCAGTTGTGAAGGATGGGTCAGGGCCTCAGTCGGAGTTCTCAACGATTCTTTTTCTCCACCCACAACCCCTAAGGCAGACATGTTTCGTAATTTGATTGTTTTTTCCATTTCAGGAGGAGTAAAGTCTATTTGATGGAATTGTCATAATGTTGAAATAAAAGTGTTTTGATTAACTAATCTTTTTCAATTTTCAGGAGTTATATTTTGACGTATTTTGTATGCGTTTTCCTTGGTCAGGCGATAAGGTCACGATTGGAGAGCATAGTTTTCGATCCTTAGCAGGCATCACTATAGACAAATGGGGACGCCTGAGGGGAAGACAGAGGGTCTCTCATGGAACCCCAAGGGCAGTTACAGCGGGTAGGCTGGAAGGGTGCGGGGGGAGGGAAGTCTCGCTTCCAGTAGTTTGGTTAGAGAGTATCAGGTGGCAAATTTAAAGGCCAGACGAGGCGGACCCTTAAGACCCAATAAACAGGCAGGCGAACCCTTACACAAGCACATCAGCTCAAGATTCAGTTATCTATTCGCGCCAGCAGTGGTGGATGGATTTACTATTTTACTAGCACACCGAATATAACATTCTACAGTGGCTCCAGTGTACATATATACATCGAGAACAACTTGCATTATAAGGTGGAAAAGTCTTGAGAAGGTCATCTATTTATTTATTTAGTGTTTTATAGAGCGCGAACCAGACCCGTGAGGGTATCAGAGCGCTTTACAGTAGAATTCGGGCAATATATAACAAGGGGGAAGGAGAGTCCAGGGATAAGGGAACAAATGGAAACAATACATGGTAAACCAAACCAATCATAACAATCAATTACTATAAGGGGTAGGAGCGAAAACAATGCAATAAACTAGAAAAGCAGTCTCATCACCCAGAAGGATAGTTCGAAGTTCAGGGTGGGTAACATAGGGAAGGCAGCCAAGGAAAAGTGCAATGATTTACTTCTCTTGTTTTTAAGTCCAACAATGCTATTCTACTAGAAGTGGTTGATAAATTGCAGCATATCATCATATCTGCTGTGTTTAGAAAAACTGTCCTGAAGAAGGTGTTATTTACAATACCGAAACGCTGCGTTGACAACTGTTTCTCCAAATATATTTTGAATGTAATGTTTTTATGTAATATGCACATGATTGTATTGTAATGAATAAATTGCTTTTTTTAAAATATGATTTGTTATTGTTCATTTTTTATTGTAATCCTTTTGACATTGTAGCATTATTGGTTCCTTTTATGTTATGTAATATCCTTGACTACCAGCAATATTGTATAGACTTTCTCACACCCCTATTGAATGGGATTGTTTTAGGGACACTTTTGTTTCACGTATTTCCCCCATCCCAGATTGGATTAGCAGGGGACCTCCCTTTCTTTCTCTACTTTTCTAGAAAAGCTTGCATAAGTCTGGCAACAGCTACAATGTTAGACCAGACCATAAAACGGTTTCTACTAAAGAACCTGCACTGAAGAAGGAAAGATGTTCAGCAGCACATGGACACTTGCTCAGCTTTTTTTGTCAAGAAACTTTGTCAGCTTTTCAATTAGCAAAGCTGGGAATGTTTTCAAATGTGCAAAAGTGCTTTTGCTCAGTTGTGCATCTTCATGGAGGCCTGATGATTGCATTCATGCACTGTTTTTAAAATAACATTTAATAACACGGTCTGGCTGCCTTTTAGTACAGTAAATAACTGATATAACAGAGAGGAAGATTGCTTAGTAAAATAAGGTTTGGAATCACACATTGCTGACAAACTTTCCAACTTTCTGAGTCTAGAAGATGCTTTTTATTTAAATGCATTATAATTGCATCTGTTATTTATGCACCAACAAGCAGCTCCTTTTTTGATCTTCGTGACATAACGGGCAATGATATTATACATAACAATTTACCTTTTAAAATATGACCATTTAAGTATATCGGACATGTAATTAACTATGGTTGAATTTTGCAGATCTGCGGACCGCGAATTCGCGCGAAATCGCAAAACAAACCACAAATTCATGGATTTTCCCGCGAACTCGCTGATTTCTTTGCGATTTGCACTGGAGTACTTTCTACTGGCTAATCCAGTAAGGACTACCTCGTTGGGTAATGTATAGTGCTTTTCCTACACTGCAGCTGCGTAAAGGGCCAGATGATTTGTCTCCACTGACCATGTGTGCCTGTAACTTTGCCACTGCGCCAAAAGGCGCCGACGTCCCTTGAGTGAGCTGTCCATCATAGTTGGCAAAGGGCGGGAAGACGTTTGATACCGCTAGTGTGTGGTGCGGGGCCAAACGAGCGGGGCTTCCATGCGTGTCAACATGCCTCTTGTGTATAAAGGGTCAGAGAGCAAGCATGGCAGCAGGTGAGGAGAAAGCAGCCTCCTGGTCACAGGAACTACACGGGGATTGCGCTTGAAAAACTCATGGATGCAAAGACCTCCCTCGAGTATTACAGCAAATTTTCAATAGCAGATATGGGGTTAAAGCACACTTGCCCAGGCTTGTTACCTAATTTGAGCTTCAACTCGGGCACCTGCTTTATTTATATCTGTAAGTGCTTCCTGTTGAGGTTTAATTTTTGTGACAGGAATGAATCCTGCCCTGCATAGTTATCCACGAAGGTGCCACCGTTTTGTGCAATACCTCTACTCAACTGGAGTACTTTCTACTGGCTAATCAGTAAGTGCTACCTCGTTGGGTAAATGTATAGTGCTTTCCCTACACAGCAGCTGCGTAAAGGGCCAGAAGATTTGTCTCAACTGACCGTGTGTACCTGTAACTTTTGTCCCTTGAGTGAGCTGGCCATCAAAAAAAAGTAAAAAATCCGCCCGCGAGCGAATTTACGAAATTTGCGGCAATTTCGCGAGATTCGCAGATTGCGAAATTGCCGAAAATCCGCAAGTTTCCCGAGCGGAACGGATTTTTGGCCCATGCTTACATGTAATCCCGCTGTATTTCTGTACATCAACCGTTTTCCAGTTTTTTACATTTTGTAATGGGTCTTGTTAGATTCTTAAAATCTATTTATAGTTACATCTAAGAAGCTTAACCACAGTGGAGCATTGTCACGCTTAAAGAGGTCATACTGAGTACCATAACATTTAATTGGTTAAAATAAAGATGCAGGATACTGCACTACATGAGAAGTTATTAATTTACCAGGGTCACACCTCTTAGGACTAGAAACAATCTGTGTGTGTGCTTTACAACATGGGAACTACAAGAATTTATTTGATGTTTTCCCCTTTTTTCTAACATTTACTTTTCACATCCGGCAGATCGCCGTTCAGAGGGCAAGCAGGAGCTACTGGGCTAAACTGTCAGGTTTGAAGCCCTTTACTCCTAATCTCCCTGGGCCCGACCTACTATGGAACTCGAGCAACTGGGCCTAGTTCCCTTTTAGTACTTGACTCTAAATGGCAGCGCAGGCTCAGCAGTATAAGGCTTCTCTGGTGGGAGGTAGACACGGGGGTGAACACAGGCTCACATCTCATAATACGTTTCACAGCAGCAATAAATGATTTCCCAGTCAAATACTTGCTTTTCGAAAAAAGTTGCTTTTGTTTACGACCCCAAAGTAAAATAAGGCATTCACAAGCCATACACACAGTCCCCTGAGAGCAGGGCTCCAGAGTTTAATATCCGTGTTCCAGAGTCCGTCTCCCTTCTTGCTAGTGGCAATAGTTTTTTCCCATTCACTATAGGCAGTATTCAGGTTAAGACCCACTAATAGTCTGAGTCTCATAATTTCCACTCTGACTCTTTATTAAAGCCAAAAATGTTCTAGTGCCAAATCGCTCTATGGCAGGCGAGTTCGCTGGCTGTGTGGTCCATAAATCAGTCTTACCTACACCAGCAGGATCTGAACAACTGGAATCTCAGAGTGCACCCCCTTTGTGTGTGACCCAATGGTTTTCTACAGTAAGTTCCTCACAAGTGGCCGAGGAGGGGTAGCGGTCAATAGTCTTTGGGTTACTCACATACGGGTCTGTGGATTCAGAAGTCGGGGTGTCCTCGATGCTCCTCTGATGCTGGTACATTATCTTCGATCCTCCCCACATGAGAGGGGGTGTGACGCTCATGGTGCTTGTTCTCTGTTGGGAGCCTGGGCTGGCTCGAGTCACCATAGTGGCCTCCTCCTCAAGACGACGGTCTTGAACAGACCAATTCCCCCAGTAAACGTAGCCACCGCCCTCACTCTGTACACAGATTATGGCCTGATTGGCAAAGCAGTAATCTTCACGGCAGCCCCACCTGGCATACAGGGTCGCAGACTTCACTTTACACACAAACTATGGCCTGGTCGGCATGGCAGCAATCTTAAGGTTGACGACCTCCACCCTGCACTTTGGCAGTGACACAGTCTGTGCAGCAACGTTCACGGCTTGCTTCATGGCAGCCCTCCTCTGGCATACAGGGGTAGCTGACTATACACAGGCAACAACCCAATCGGTGCAGTAGCCATCTCCTCACACCCTGCTACAGAGATCCAATCACCAGGATCCCCCACTGGACCGCGCTCCCTCCAACATTCTCCTCTTCTTCACAGGACAAACTTGTCTTGATCAGCAGGCAGGCACTGGTACTCCAGGATCCAGGGGCAGGTGGTCTTGGATTCCCTGGGTGAAGTCCCCTCACCCAGCTGGGAGACTGGCAGGATTTGGACCCCAGTCTTTGTCACAGGCAGAAGTCTTACAGAGATTCTCCTCATCACACAACCCGACTGGCTGCTTCACAATCTAAAAATGTTAGGGGACTCGAGCTCCCCTTTTTACAGTCCATTTCCAGACACCAAATGTGATTTAGAGTCTTTGAAGTTTATGTTGGGGGTCTACCTCCTTTTGAAGTGCCCTCTTCCCTACCATGCCTCCAGAAAGCAGTCTGTCATAGCAGGAGCAACTCCAAATCTGATAGCCCATGGGAGTGACTAGAGATTCACACCTGAATGTCAGCCACAGTGATATGTGTATCAAAGGTTTACCACAGTTTCTCATCCCTACTCTTTATGATTCTCTTATCAGCCCAATCTCCTTCCAGAGATGTGCCCAGGCGACTTCCCAGTGACCTTTCTCTGAATCAAAGGGACACCCTTTAGAGTGTACTGAAGAGCCTGACTCCCCCTTCCTCCAGTGTGTCCCGCCCAGCTCACAAGAGTGCAGAAATCCACAAATCTGTCTGGGGTTTGGGTCTCTCAAAATGGAACCTAGACTCGTGCATGTATTTGCCACTTCCAGGCATGTATACACCCAGCACATGTATATATCATATACACACTGCACAACACCATATCCTTCGTGTATTGTACCATTCACAGGCACACAAACACATAGCACACACATTTAATAAGCACTTACTGCGCAGAACTTCACACCAACCCAATGTAGGCCATGGGTGCGTTAAGCAGACAGCAGCAGAACTTGAGATAAGTTAGGCTGTAGGCCTCACTCCACACCAGTGACAGAGGTAAAAGGACCTGTTCACTGTTCACTGATACTGATCACTACACAGTATGCTGCACCGCCGTGCTCGTGCTGCTAAATTCCTGGCAAAGGCAGTAGCTTTCCACGATTATGTCAGTAGCGCTTCGGGCGCCCCTCCAGGTTCAAAAGCCCACAATCTGTTTGACAAACCTATGTAATGACATACAGGTGTGATCCGTGTTTGCCCATAACAACAAAAATCTGCACCAGGGATCCAGACATTATTACAGTTGAGGCACTCAGGCCAGGGGTGCATGTCCATCGCCATGAACGGGACTTTTCTGTTCCAACATGTAATTATCAATGCATATTTACTTTAGTATTATAGTTAGTCTTTTGGCGCTTTGCACGGTGTTTGTGGTGAATGCAACAGGATAATGATTTTTTCCTATGGAGAACACTGTAAAATAGGATGTTTATTCTGGCTTTATTCACCCTTGCTGTGCATGCCAAAGGAGATATTGACAAAGCTCTACCTCTGAAACATTTGGCTTAGTAACATGGAGTACTAGATCATCATTCATTTGTGTTATTAGGGAATGTATAAATTTATAGTTTTTGCTTTCTATTTTTTAATGTAGTGTTTTTGGAAGGCTTAGCAGGCAAAGCTACAGGGACAAGAAGTCTGGGAATGTATTGGTCTGCTGAACAGCATTCCAGTCTGTGGTTTACAATTCACTAGTGGGTCATTACAAAACATATAAGAGAGCATGAAGATGAAAACACAATTGGAAAAAATAGAACAAAAGCTGTGATGAGATGTTTAGGAACACAGGAACAAACTTTGTTTTCATGTGACACATATTTGTTTTATAATCCTTCACACAGCTTGCGGAGAGTATTTTATTCCGAGTGATGTATTTTGAGGCAACCATAACACCATCAATGTTAGGGAACAAACGTAGCAAAACATAGCACTGTTAGCTGCTTTCCCTACGTGTGATAATTGTAGGGGAGTGGTACATACTTTTAGAATTTCTTGATGGTTTTCTGATGCATATAGCCTTCCATCTCGAACAATATCTTCTATTAGTTGTTGGTAATCCTCTGAAAAATAAGAATATAACGATATATTAGATGTAAGCCGTGTCTCATACATTTGCCAATATGGTAACACAGTCCTGCATTTTTTGAATGATTATTCTTCCACGTTCAAGCAAACACCACTGATGCTATTTGGGGGTACTGGTGGGAAGGGGTTTAGAATAGGGGTGGGTAGAAAACTATGCTCTGACAGCGTAGTGGATGAAACCAGCCACCCCTGCTCCCCTGCCCAGTCGCTGCTTCTGAAACCAGCCAGGTTGGGGAGAGTCTGCCCGGGCCCCAGTGAACATCCGTCCCCAGCGCCCGGACCCTCTGATGGCTTGCAGGACGGGGGGCTCAGGCACCCCAGGGCCTGCCGGACGGAGCTCAAGCCCCGGGCCCGGTCCCAGATTCCGAGCCCTAGCCAGGCTGGGGAGAGCCTCCCCAGGCCCCGGTGGACCCCCGTCCTCAGTGCCCGGACCCTCTGATGGGTTGCAGGACGGGGGGCTCACGCACCCCGGGCCTGTCGGACGGAGCTCAAGCCCTGGGCCTGGTCCCGAGCCCTAGCCAGTACGGGGAGAGCCTGCTTGGGCCCCGGTGGACACCAGTCCCCAGCACCCAGAACCTTGGCCAGAACCAAGGAGGGTAAAGCCCAGGCCACATCCCCTCCCCGACGGCCTGCCCGGGGAGCCCATTTTCCTTGACTATTAAGCCCCCACGTAGTGGGGGCTTATAGAATTTTGGGGAAGGACAAAAATTGGAGTTAGCCCAGCCACCAGCCCGCAGGGACATCTGGTCACCCTGCCCGCAGGGACATCTGGTCACCCTGCCCGCAGGGCCATCTGGTCGCACAGCCAGGTGACCAGATGGCCCGGAACGACCCAGCGCCCAGATGGCCTAGGAGGATGCCGTACCCAGTCGCCCTTGCAGTCCGGCGAGGATGGCCGGGCGCACCGAGGCAGGCACTCTGGAGGTTCCTTCCCCCGGGTGGCTGCTGCTCACCTCCCTGCCCTACTTGCCCGGGAGCAGCGGGAAGGGGAGGCCATCTGGTCACCCTGCCGACCCGCGAGGGTTGGTGGCCCCCGTCCCGCACCCCGGTGGGGCAGGGACTGGAGGGGGAGGCCCCAGTGCCGAAGGGCACGTGGTGGAGGCGGCCTCCCACGGACCCGCGTTACCCCCTCTGCGTCCCTCCCACCAGGCTGGCAGCAGAGGGACCCACCCCTGGGTGTGGTGGAGGGAGGCATCCGTGGGCACCCACACACGGAGAGACAAAAGCTTGGCTCAGAGGATGACTTTCAATGGATCGCAGCGACGTAGCTGCTCTGCTACTTACGAAACCCTGACCCAGAATCAGGTCGTCTACGAATGATTTAGCACTGGGTGCCCCACGAACATGCGGTGCACTAAGGGCGATGGAGGCGGCCCCCTTCCGTCCACGGTCCGGTCCCAAAGCGAGCGGCTCTACGCACCTGCCCCCCGGGTCAGTGTAGGTTGATGGTTGAAGCGTCCTAGAGACTCGCGAGAGCCACCCTTCACACCTTCAGATAAGCATTAAGAAAAACAGAAGACATCAGGGATAGCAAGAGAAAAACTGGAGCGGGAGCGATACGGGCGGGTAAAAAATAAAAGAGAAACCATGGTGAGAGCAGGGATAGAACAGAGAAAACTGCAGAAAAAAAGCAGAGAACGGAACGCGGGGAGAAGGGATGGAGTTAGAAAGCAAGAGAGAAAGAGATGTTGGTTGGGAAGAGGTGGCTGAAGAACAAAATGATACAACGGGAATGAGAAAGGAGACAATTTATTGTGATAAGTGGCATCGCTGAAGAAACCATCGAAGTCTGCTGTTAGTGCAGAGGGACTCTTACTGCGAGCCTTTTAATCGGGGATTGCCGCATTTGCTCACCTTTGGTTGTTGGGGCAAGAGGAGCACGCCAGCACAGGACTCCAACTCACAGGAGCCCATCCTTCCACACACCTGTGCCAGAGGCCCGCCCTAAATTACGGCCCTACATTACTGCTCGCGGAACCCGCTGGCGCGGGTCCCGCATCGCTGAAGAAACCATCGGAGTCTGCTGTTAGTGTAGAGGGACTCTTACTGCGAGCCTTTTGACCGGGGATTGCCGCATCTGCTCACCTTTGGCTGTTGGGGCAAGAGGAGCACGCCAGCACAGGACTCCAACTCCCAGGAGCCAGTGTTTCCACACACCTGTGCCAGAAGCCCGCCCACCGGCCCTATATTACTGCTCGTGGGACCCGCTGCCAGAACGCGGAAGCCCGGGCGAAGCCCGGGCCAAAGGCGGGCCCGTCAAAGCCAGGAGGAGCCAGGCCAGGGCTACCCCTCTTAATTCCGGCTTATGTGACTGTATTGACTGACTTTGGAGTCCCTAAAGGTATTGTGACACACGAACTAACTCGTCTTTGGAGGTTCCTTGCTCACCAATAATGTTCTGTTTCCTCAACGAAGCTTGATTGTTAAGAGTAGTGGCTGTTGCTCATTCTTTGGCGAGGAATAAGGTCTTCAAAGGCGTTATTCCCTTTTACTTCTTGTAGGAGCTCATACAATAGCAGCTTTACTACCGTTAGTGAGCTATGGGGAAGAGGAAAGCTTTGGATATAAGCGGGGAGGGTACTGAGGGGTTCCTAAAAAAGAACAGTAGGAAAAAACTTAAAAAACCATGTAAGGCTATTGTAAATAATTGTGTTATAGATCGAATTGACACACTGATTAGCGAGTGTTCGGAAGTCCTTGAATTAGCCCCTCTTATTCCGCTACACGCTAAATCCCCTCCACACACAAAGGCACAGGCACAGAGTGTACACTCAACGATTCCAGACATGTTCTGCCAGGTGCGCAAGAACAAATCGGCTAGCACAGAGGGTGTAATTAGATCAAAAGTAGCACCCCCCAGATAGCATTACTGGTTCTAGTCATGGTGAAGATTGTGATAGTGATAATACAGATTGTACCATTCACATTAATCCAATTGTTACCTGTATAAACACGGCACTGGGGGAATATTACCCAGTAAATGGGTTGCAGGTTAGCAATTCCACTAGAACACATGCACAAACACAAACTGCTAATATCGCCTGTAAGTGCAACTTTCGCAATGGTGAGCAAGACTGTTCTCAAAGTCATTTGATGCAGGAAGTGTCTTCTTTGAAGGCAGAAGTACAGGAATTAAAGGGATCTGTGGCCGAGTTGCTCAATTTAGTGAGGCTTTTAACTGCAAGTGCTGACCAACAAAAGCGGCCACCTATTAGAGATACTAATAACTCCAATATCTCGCTAATACCCACTCGCTTGGCTGTCGAGGGTTCCCGGGTAAGCCCAACCCATTGTTCCTCTTGAGTCAAGCGCCAAAATGTTATAAACAATCATGGTCCTGAGGGTCCATTAGTTCATCTACCAAGGCTTACTGCTCCAAATGAATCCCCCTCCCTTTCTGTATCCTTAGGTGGTCCAGATAGCAATAGCCGGTTTCATCAAGAGGCTAACAATAGTAGATCTACCAGGCAAAGTCTTTGTGCTCAGATTCAGGGGCAGGGGCAGGGGCGCCCAAGAGGGGAAATGCAAGATCCACACACAATCTTTATGGTTAATGTCCCAAAATTATCACGGTATGGTGCTACCGAGTCCTCTGACTCATTGATCAATAAATCTATCCATTGGATTAGACATGTCGGAGGGTGCGGCTCATTGATCAGGGAGGATATTTTGGCTGCACGAAGAATCTCTCTAAATGGTCAACTCCTAGATAGTATTGAACTGACCCTGATTAGCGTAGATCTTGTTGATAATCTTTTTACGTTGGAATTCCGTACAAGTGCCCCCGATAAATCCAAGATTCAGTTCAGGCGTTTCCTGTTTGGGAATGGGGCTGAATCCCAGCAAGTTCCCCAAAGACCACAAGGCTCTTCTAGCCTTGAGTCTAATGATTGACTTATACAGCAAAATACATCAGGGGCTTTAATTTTAAATCCGCCAGTGTACCCAGTTGGGTGGTGAAGGGTAGGCCACTGTCAGCTAATTTATATAATCTGGTATCTCAAATAGGTGATACAGGGGATCCTTGTCTATTGGGTTCCCCTCAGGTCAACTTACCGTCTACACTGACAGTGGTCCCCAGCCCCTTTGAAAGCCAAGCCGAGGTAGTATTAAAGTTTAGCTTTTTGAGCTGGAATATTACTGGCCTTAGCTCGAAGCTTCCCTTACCTGAATGGAATTCTTTTATTAAGACTTTCAATTTTTGCGCCTTTAAAGAGACCTGGGCAGACACACCCAAGTTTTGTGAAGGTTATTTGAATTATTCCATAGCAGCCGTGAGGGAGGGGAAAGGAAGAGCCTATGGAGGTCTAACATTGTGGGTTCGGCAAGAACTCAAAGTGAACATTCATGCTATTCCCACCAAGAACAATGACATCCAAGCAATTAAACTAACCTTTAATGCTGGCCTAGTGATCCTGTTAATTATTATCTATGCTAGGAGCACAAGAGGGAAGCACTCACGAGTTTTAGCGGCTCTGGAGCAGCTCCTTGATACCCTTCCAGAAATCACCAAGGTAATCGTTAGAAGTGTGGCTCACTGGTTAGAAGCGGCAGACCCTGAAGCAGAAGTCGGCCCGGGACCAGGGTTCAATTCCCGACGCGGCAGGGTCTTGGGTCAATGTCCGCGGACTCGATAATTCTCGCCTAGGTGCCTACGCTAACCATGGGTCCCACTCTGCAACTCTGGGCAATAGCTTGCTTAATCTCCACAACGGCCCCAGCAGCGCCGGGGATGCCTGGCTTCACCTTGGGGGTGCCCTCTCACAGGGAAAGCCAGGACGGGTTCCCCAGCGGTATACAGTGCCAGGACACCACGTAACGAGTAAACAGTTCCCTTTACAAGTATACATACATTACAAGTATACATACATTACATTACATTACATTACATTACAATCGTTATGGGTGATTTTAATGTTACATTTGAGCCACTATCCTTAGAGGATGTTTCTTGGGTTGAGGCAGAAGATAGGAACTGGATGGTTCCAATGTTTGAGCTAATGCCAGTCAGGAAGTGGACCGATGTGATCATTCAGATGAACAGCATCTGCATCGAACGTGGCCTAAGGGCCCTGAACGGCCGTACTAAATCAGATAGGCTAGGCTTACCAACCTTTGATAATGGGTATTCTGCAAGCAGAATTGACTATATATTGGCAAGCCTGAGTCTCTGGTCACTGGTGGATGACATGATGATCATTAAACGGATGGAAAGCGATCACAACCCGCTCTGTTGTTCTTTGCTTTAATCCCATTCCCTCCCTGACTTACATCACGGGGACAGTAGCTATATCGGGGAGGTTGTTCAAGCCAACGACTTGAGGAGACTCAAGTGGGTTCAGGTTAAAGAATCTTCTACTCTCCTTGACAATATAGCGCAAAGTTTGCAATGTGCCACTAGAGAGCTTGAGAGCAATGTATTGCAGACAGGTGCTCTTGACAATTCAGGAAACACCCATACTGCTTTTTTTAACCATTTACGCACTTTAAAAAAAAAAAAAGGTAAGAAACCCAAAACGCACACACAAGTTGAGGGCCGCTGGTATAATGACGAATGCCGGAGGTTTTAGGGAAAGCGATCAAGGGGGGTATTCCAACTAAAGTACGTGCAGCAAGGTCACTTTATAAGGCAGCACAACTTTGCGCTAAGAAAGCATGGGAGGATCAAAGATGGACTGACCTACGGGTGGCTTGTGTTTCTAAGGACCCCAAACTGTTTTGGAATACGTACAGAGGGTCAAACAGGGGCCAGGCTGAGCGCCCTCAGAACCATGTTTCTGTTACCGCCTGGGTGAACCACTTTAAAATCCAGTACTCGGCTACGCCCTTTGAGGTGGAAGTCGAAGTTTTAAACATGTTTTTCCAGGGGGAGACCTTTACCTTGAGGGAGGTTGAGTTAGCACTGGGTTCCATATTACCTGGGAAAGCGCCGGGGCCTGATGGCATACCGGGTGATATTTTGTTACATGACAAACCTAGCCGGTCCCGTTATATCTTTCTACTTTCCAACGCAATTGCCCAAGGGGCACCGGTCCCTGCATCCTGGAAAGATGCTTAAATCGTTCCAGTTTTCAAAAAAGGGGATAAAGATTGCCTGGGGAACTACAGGCGAATTAGTCTTATAGACTGCTCCCAGAAAATAATCGGAAGGATGGTGCTAAACAGACTCCAGGGATGGATTGAGGAGTTCAGTATTTTAACACCTTTTCAAGCCGGATTCAGAGCTGCCACAAGCACTATCGACCACGTTTTCAGACTTATAATATTTTACTGGAAGAAAGTCAGTCTGGGTAAAGGTAGCCTTTATGTTGCCTTCATCGATCTTAGGGCGGCCTTTGATCTAGTTCCCCGGCGGAAGTTATGGTTTGTCCTAAAACAACTAGGTCTTCCTTTGGATCTCTTAACCCTCATCCGCAGACTCCATGAAGATAACAAGGCCCAAATCAGATGGGGGGGACAGGGGGAAGTCACAAAATCATTCCCGGTGGAACGAGGTGTTAGACAGGGCTGCGTCTTGGCCCTCACCTTGTTTACGCTATATATCAATGGAATAGCGGATTGTATGAGTAAAAATCCAACTGATGCCCCTACATTAGCAGATGTCAAGGTACCCATCCTGATGTTTTCCGACGACACATTGATTCTCTCCAAGACCCCGTCTGGACTTAAGAAAGCCCTTAGAAAGTTTGAGGACTTCCGCAGAAAGAGGGAATTGGAGGTCAACGTGTCCAAGACAAAGCTAATGGCATTTAACGCACGCAAGGCAAACATGAGAGGCTTTGCAATGAAGGAGGGCCCCTTGAAAGTAGTCAACGAGTTTACTTGTCTTGGAGTTAACTTCCAAGTCAGTATGAAGTGGGACCGGTAAATCGATCTAGCCTCACTTAAGCTTAGACAGATAGCTGGGGCTCTATTCCAGGAGCACAATCGCTCTCTGTCTAAGCCTATCAGTCCTGCCCTTGAAATCTACAATCTGAAAAGCCGTTAGTTCAACTTTGTATGGCTCAGAGATATGGGGTTGCGAGAATCTTGTTGCCCTTACCCTGGCAGAGAATAGGTTTCTAAGAAATTTAACCAGACTTCGCCAGAGCTCTCCTATGTGTTCTTTATTATTAGATCTAGGCAAGAAGCCCATTGCAGCCATAGCCAAATTGCGTTCCCTCCTGTATTGGAGGAGACTGTGGACTACTCCTGAACTTGTTGGCTATGCCCAGGGCTTCTTATGATTTAAAAACATAAATCAATTATATTTATTTTGCAAGAAAACTAATCAATATATTCTAAGGTACAGCTATGGATAGTTCCATATATCACATTGATAAGAACTCCACGCTGACATTCTTAAACAAAGTTCCACTGTCCCCTTATGTCTGCAGCCAAGCAAAGGCTATGGGCCTGATTTTGAACAGGCAATCTTTCAATCATCTGTCAAGGTGGCGCAGGTCACACCAGCTAGACTGTTGTCCACTAAATGATCAGATCACAGCTGGCGTTGCTGTAGCCACTGGGCTTCTGTTTTTCAGAAACAAATTCCCAAAGTGGGAGTTTTTTACTGAAAAACAAAAAATAACCAACAGCATGGGAGTTTTCTCTGAAGGTATGGGGGAGGTATGGGGTAGGTGTGGAGGGGGGGGGGTCATTATGTTTTTTCCGCTCACAAGTGCCAGATTTTCTTTGGTGGTGACGAGAGAAAAAAGACCATCAGGCTATCTGCTCTAACTAGATTGGCTATTCTCAGGTCCCTAGTCAGACGGCCCATGCTTCACTGGCCCATTGGAGTAAGCTTTCCGCCAATGGGGGCACCACCATCAGTAAGATGATGGCCTGCCTGCCAGACTCGTTACGAGGGCAGACCGAGGGTTTGGGGGATAGGGTATGCTTTCACATTTCTGACACAATACCTTGACCACCAAATTCTTGATTGGGCAACTGGGGGCCAGATGTAGGTGGCTAAATACCAGTCGGTAACGCCGAAATTCAGCAAATTTCAGCATTACCGACTGGTATTTAGCCATGTGCGATGTAGGTGACTCTAAAACTACATGCAATATAAGGAATCGCTAAATAGCGATTCCTTATTTTGCTCTTGCATTCAAGGAATCGGAAATACCGATTCCTTAAATGCAATGTAGGTAGCACTAAAAACAGTGCACCTCAGCCTTAAGGAATCGCTATTTACCACCAACTCCAAGTTGGTGATAAATAGCGATTTCCTCACAAAAAGCACTTTTTTGCATGTGGCACACATTCATGCCCTTAGGGCATGGATGTGCGACACTTGTGCACACATGCACATTTCGGGGGTGCAACAAGGTGTCCTTTGGACACCCTGGCACCCTTGAAATACCTCCCGCTATTAACAATTCTGTAATACCGAAATGCTAATAGTGAATGTTTTCCCATTCATTCCCACGGGCTGCCTGGCCCTTAGGAATGAATTGCTAGGTATTCCTTAATAACGAATCGTTATTACCGATTCGTTATTAAGGAATGTTAAGGAATCGCTAATATTTTAGCGATTCCTACCTAAATTGCATTTAGCGATTCCTTAATAGCGATTCGGTAATAATCGCTATTAAGGAATCGCTAAATGGAAGTTACCTACATCTGGCCCTAAATTCTGCATGGAACTCAAGGACTCTTATCCTTGATTGATCAAAGATGCCTTATCTCTCCTGCCTCCTTAAGTGATTCTTTCCATAGTGCCAGGTTAAGCATCTCTGAAACCAAGCTGCTGTTTCGGCTGCCCAAACAGATTTCTAATATCAGAGGAGCACTCTTTACTTATTATTGATTTCTAATCCATTGTTAATGCCCGTGTGCAACTTGAATAACTTAGCTCAGTTATAGTAGGAATGTCATAAACATATGAGTGAATGAGCCTGCTGTTTTATACTTCCGTTTTATCAAATCTTGAACTAGCAATTAAATGAATTGAATAACTTCTGCAATGGGGGCTTTGCTAGATGCAATTTTTATTGTCCTGAAGATGGTCTGAGGGATTCACGCCACAGAAGACCGAAACATCGACTGTACCGTCCATTTTCTCAATATTGGATATATTTTAAGTGATTGTTGTATTTACCAGGAGATACGTCACTTTTTTGATCAAATTCGGAATGGATGTTTTGACTCATGAGTTAAAGATTGAATTGTAATCTACCTTTTTCATGTGCTTGCACTGGATTAACTTCGGTTTTGATTGTACCCTACCTAATGTAATTTATATATGAAAATACATCTATATTTTGATTATATGATATTCCTGTGTTTGTTCTGATTCTGTAGCTTTTGTTTCTCTGCACATTGATTGCCGAAGTTATTCATTTCATTGCAGGTTCAAGATTTGATAAAACTGAACTATTTCAATATTTTGAATACAAGTCATTATAAGTTACACTGCTTAAACAAAATCCCTTGTTGGCACACTTCACCTGAAACTATTTATTTTACCCAAGCCTCCAAGGGTTTATTGGGTCTCCCCACGCTATCATTCCAGTTTTATACTTCCAGCATTTATCATCCCTTGCATCTTTCTTTCTGAATCTCTCAAAATTTTACACCAGGTATTTTCCGAAATGTCTACCCACATTTCCCTTCACAGCCAATTATATTTTCAAACAGCTGTCACTTATTGTCAGTGTACAGAAGAGTGCAAGCACTAACCTTCCAAGATCCACCTTCCCAACCTAGGCACTCTGATTATCGCCCATATAGACTGGCATGGTCAAGATTGTGTAAGAGGGCAAAAGAATGGGTGAGAAGGGCGTCAGAGCACCCTTTCTGGAGATGGAAAGATTAGTGAAAGACATAGAGAGATAGTAACGACTACTTAGTGAATGTTGTCTGGGTTGGGTGATATGCTCCCATCTTTGAATCCTTGATTTGTTCCTTACTGTAAAGAATGCTTCCTATCTCTAGAGTATCATCGCTCATCCAATCCACAAGTTGTAAACCTTGGTGCTCTTTCTCTGTTTGGGATGATTACCTCTGGCACTTTTGATGGTATAAGAGTTTGCTTTGAGAACCACATACAGAAAATGTCTTACACTACATCAGAATAGATTTTACTCTGATAACAATGTACAGAAAATGCCTAGACCTACATCACAATAGTGTAATTATAATGTGTACTTCAATTGATTAGGCTTTGCTAGTACAGGTATTCAAGCTCATTTTGTTTTGTTCCTTTAGCATTAGGATCTACATGTTCACAGAGTTTGTAGGAGTTATCAGATCCATTGAAGAGTTAGTTAAGTAGGGGTTTATTGTCCCCAAATACATGCTTTCTATATTAGCTTTGATGCTTCATTAATAAATCTATGACTTGTTATCTCTCGTACCTTAGAAAAATGTAACAACAATATGAAGGACTGAGAGAACCAAGATATCTAGCCAATGACATTAGTTGTTTCTTTCCAGATGCAATACCCCTTGACTTGAAAGATGTCACCGAATCTGATGATGAACCTCCACGTGGCAGAGAGGACCATCATGTGAAGACTGTGAATTGTCAGAAACAGATGCTCCAAAATGAAGTTAAGGTAATTACTCTATGACGGATAAATAGATAAAGGACTTTCTCATCACTAGGTGCAGTTTATATAGAAAACATCAACCCATGATGGCTGCTGGTATTTTGAGCTCCTGTGAGAACTTGTCTAAGGGTTTAGTGGTAGTGAGAGTTCTGCTGACATTAATCGGCATCCATGGAAGGGAATAGCAAACAGAGGCCTGAGAGCAGAATCATTCTCCATATGCAGCAGTTGAGTGTGTTGGGATATCAAATGATGCTGGTAAATAGAAAGTTGATCATTGTTCACCGTGAAGCAGTTCACACTGGAGTGGGCAATGCTGATCACTGATGAGTTAGTCACTGAAGTGTGAGAATTGATCCTGACACCTATCCTCCATGACTATCCCCTAAATGAATAGTAACAAGCAAAGAAAGGTGTACTGTAGGGATTAATTAAAGTACCTGATACATGCAATTACATAATTAATTTTCACTGGACATAGGTGTTTTAATCACTCATACAATTTGCTGTATTCAGTTTATACAGCCTGCCCCTGTGTAGTTGTAAATATTCCTACCCAAGTCATTTTGAATGGGTCTCTGAAAAGACACAAATAGGAAGAAAAGCATTTCCATACAATAAATCTCAACATAATGTGACTCCCTACTGGGAATACAAAGTTCAATCCACTTGGAGGTAGTTGTATTGTCTCAAGAGTCCTGGGGAAACAAAATCCCTTTTGTTTGCTCTCTAGACTGGATTAATTCCAAAATGTTACAAATGATAAAACTCCTCATAAACAGTGTTGACGCCTTTTGGCCGTACTTATACAAGGCCTCCTCAGGAATGGGGGAAGGTGTGTGAACAAGAGTCTAATTGTACCCAAAATAACTTATTGGGTTATGCAATAATGCTGCTGCTCCAGGACTTTCCGTTACCGTGAATCTCCAAAAATTCAGTGCCAGTAAATGTTGGAAATATATAATATCAAAAAGCCTAGTGTACAAACAGGCGACAGAATTCATTAGTGGGAAGGCGGCTGGGCACATAAAACTGTTTCATTTTGTGCATTAATCGCAAAGTCATCCGTTCCTTAGCTTGTTACATTTGAAAGGGGTGACTCCCTTTCTACGAACCCCAGAATATCACCATGAATGAACTAGCTTCTGCGGTGGTAAATTTACAAAAAGAACTTTGAACACTTAGAATAGAAATTCAGCGTTTAACGCAAGAACTGGTTCACGTTAAAGCACATTGGCAGGTAGATGCACGAGTAGGTGATACCCAACATAGACACAAAAAGAGCTACATACAGCCAGCACATTTTCATATACCTCCTTCAGCTTCTCCAACGTCAATACCTCAACCTGTTAGTGTAATAGTAGTAACACCTACTCCACTGCCTTTAGCTATGAAAGACAGATTTACTGGGGATAGTGCCAAAAATAGCTTTTTTTAAATGAACCAATGCCATCTGCAATGTTGCTGTAGATCAGCTTCTTTCCCAGATGATGCAGCCAAAGTCACTTTTGTAATTTCATATCTAATAGGGAATGCAGCAATTTGGGCTGTACACTTGATGGAAAACGATAATACTACCTTGTATGATTTTCTCCAGCTCATTGAAAGAATGCAGAGTTTATTTGCTAGACACACATATATGCAGGCCAGTGATAATGAATTACTGGGTTTAAAACAGGGTTTCAAAGACGTGTTTACCTACATTACTATGTTCGATCGTTTAGTAGCAGAGACGCAATGGCCTGAAGACAAACTGACTTCCTTGTTTTACAGGGGGTTAAAAGGTGAGTTAAAAGATATTTTGTCACAAATTATAGATCCTCCTGAGGATTGTCCCTCTTTTATTGACTTGGTTGTGAAACTGGATTACCGTTTAAGTGAAAGAAAAGGACAGAAATCCAGAGGTGATTCCTCTCATTTTGTGATGTTTCGAAGAGACAAGAAAGAGGTAAAAGATACTAGCAAACCCATGCAAATTGGTAGTATTCGAGGACCTTGGTCAGTAGAGGAGAGAGACAAACGAAGGAAGCTTAACCTCTGTCTCCATTGTGAGAAAGGGGGACATTATGCTAAGGGATGCACCATGAAACCCAAACCCCTTCTTAAGTCACCTGCTGTGAAGACTTTGCTACACAGTCAAAAAACTAACAAACTTGAAGGAACAGGAGATCGGTCTTTCAAGTTCAAACCCCTCTCAGATCTCTCAGTACCTAGCCAACACGACAGATCGTGTACCCAAACATTTCACTATATCGGTTACCTTAATATTGCTCTCTCAGTGCAGAAACGCGTTGGCAATTTTATTGGACTCTGGGGCTACTGTAAATTTTCTGGATATCACACTTGCTAAATCACTTGGTGCGGAATTCATCCCTAAATCCCAACCAGAGAGTGTACGAGCAGTAGACGGTAAGGAGCTGTCATCAGGGCTGCTTACATGTCAAACAGCTGATATAGTAATGTTATGTGACAATGGACAATCTCAAACCATTAGATTTGACTTAATTGACACACCCAATTTTGTGGCCATCTTGGGGGTTCCCTGGTTATTACTACAAAATCCCCATATCCACTGGATCACAAGAAAGACACCTTACGGTCTCATTATTGTGTCTTGCATTATCAAGAAGCAGTGCAATGGCAGGATGTACGTCACTACCACGCACACTTTTACGACGCGTACCATTACAACGCGGTTGTAACAACGCAAGTCGTTACAACGACTTGCGTTGGGGGGGGCGCAAATTTAAAAAATTTAATTTACTATTCCAACACCAGTCCCCGTGGATAGTAGGGAAGGTGTTGGGATAGTAAATTAAATGATTTACTATCCTTGAGCGCCACCCAGCGCAATTCGTTGTAACAACTTTCGTTGTTATAACCGCATGGTAATGGTACGTCGTTGTAACGCTCGCGTTGTAAACGTCGTATACCTAATGGCAAGCCCCTTTGTTCTGTGGCGTATCAGGAATAGGATCGTTAGTCACATCCAATTTGCCTGCAGAATATGTCAAATATTTGGAGGTATTGGATGAAGTAAAAGCTAGTGCATTGCCTCCACAGAGATCCTTTGATTACCGGATAGATTTAGTACCCGGAGGGGACTTGCCGTTTAGTAGGATTTATGCCCTAACCAAACCTGAGACTAAATATCTTCATGAATACATACAAGACTTGTTACAGAAACGGTTCATAAAACATTCTACGTCCCCTGTGTCATCTCCTATCTTTTTCACACCTAAACGAGAAGAGGACTTGAGGGCTTGTTTGGACTATACAGCCATCAACAAGATGACTATAAAAAATAAATACCCTCTGCCTCTCATCTCCGTCCTTTTGGATAAGTTGCAGGGAGCCGAGGTATTTACAAGCTTGATCTCCTTGGGGTCTACCACTTGATCCGTGTGAGGGCGGGCGATGAGTGGAAGACAGTGTTTCACACCAAATTTGGGCTCTATGAGTATTGTTTAATGCCTTTTGGCTCATGAAATGCTCCAGCAGCCTTTCAGTTTTTTGCAAATGAGATTTTGAGACACTTCTCAGACCTTTTTGTGATTGTGTAAATCGATGATATACTAATATATTCAAAGTCAGATGAAGAACACGTTAGTCAAGTTAAAAAGATTTTACGTCTCCATGAAAATCACCTCTTTGCAAAACTTGATAATGTACGTTTTATGCTACGCGAGTGGATTTTCTGGGTTTTGTTATTTCTCCAGAGAGAATTCACCTGGACCCCTCTAAAGTGACTGCCATAACAAATTGGCCAAGCCCTTGTGCCGTAAGAGAAGTGCACTCCTTTCTTGGTTTTGCAAACTTTTATAGAAGGTTCATTGATCACTTCTCAGACATCATTACACCTCTCACTAGGATATTACAGAAGGGTGTCACGTTTGTGTGGTCTGATGAAGCTGAACAATTTTCAAGACTTTGAAGGATAGGTTTACGTCTGCTCCCATTGTACAACATGCAGATAGTACACAACCATATTTCTTGGAGGCTGATGCCTCACAGTTCGCAGTAGGTGGGGTATTATCTCAAAGAGATGTCAAAACGGGTTGTTTACATCCTAGAGCATATTTTCTAAACCACTTCTACCTGCAGAACAGAATTACACGATTGGGGAAAGAGAATTGTTAGCCATTAAATTGGCTTTTCAAGAATGGAGGCATTATTTGTTGGGATCTCCACGTTATAACCATTTATTCTGATCATAGGAATGTACAGTTTTTTAAGTCAGCGAGAGCACTTACTCCCAGACAAATAAGATGGGTTTCCTTGTTCAGTGAATATGATTTCGCAATCACTTATCGTCCTAAGGAAAGACTCGGCAAAGCCGACGCTCTATCCCAATTGGGTAAAGAAAGTAAGAACACCTTGGAACCTCCAGTCCTTACTACATCGGTGCAAAAAGTGATTGCAGTGGGGGACATAAACAAAGATGATTCTAAAGTCTTCTTTGAGAAATTGGCCTTAGCATCTTCAAAGTTTGATCTATCAATTGGTTACAGGTCCCTAACACCACAATAGAGAGTGGACTGTTCTATCGTGAAAACCGCATTTTTGTCCCAACGCATGACCTCTGTGAGTTAGTTGTACAATGGTGTAATAATCTACCTCTGGCAGGTTACTCTGGGTGGGAAAAGACTGGACAAACTTGTCAGAGATGGTTTTGGTGGAAAGGAATGGTAAAAGAAATAGGCGAGTATGTCAACGCCTTCCTACTTATGAAAGACAAAAAACCTCCCTTTGTGCTCCTGCTGGGTTATTAATGCCCTTGTATATTCCCCACAATCCTTGGCATTCCCTTAGTAGGGATTTTATAACAGATCTACCTGTCACATGAGGGTTTACTAGAATTTTGGTAGTAGTGGATCCACTATCTAAAATGGCCCATTTCCTACTTCTCAAAAAACTCCCTACAGCCAAAGAATTGGTAGAGGTATTCATTAAACAGATTGTAAGAATACATGGGTTGCCTTCGGTGATTATATCAGATCGTAGCACATAATACATTTCCAAGTTTTGGAGGGGCATGTGCACATCCTTACACATAGATCATCGACTTTCCATGGGCTGTCATCCTCACACCGATGACTAAACAGAATAAAATAATCAAACACTACAGCAGTACCTACGCTGTTTGTTGAGCACTACTACTAGTAGTTGGGTGCAAGCACTCCCTTCGGCAGAATTCGCATATAACAACACTACACATTCTGCAACTAAGATCTCCCCTTTCCTTTTTACCTATGGTTATCATCCCAAATTCTTGCAACTTCACACTCCTTTGACAATATCTAAAATACCTGCAGTTAAAGACCACCACACTAATCTTGCTAAGATCTGGAAAAATGCTAAACAAAAACTTCTGCACGCTAAAGACAACATGAAAATGCAAGCCAATAAACATAGGCATCCTGCTCCTAATTATGCTTTAGTGGACCAGGTTTGGTTAGCTACCAAAAATCTCAGACTAGCAGGGCCTAGAAAGTTACAACCCCGATATATAGGGCCATACAAAGTTAGTAAAATAATCAACCCTGTTACCCTGAAATTTGAACTACCTCCTGAATTACGGATCCATCCTGTCTTTCATACTTCAATACTTAAAGTATATGATCAACCGTCGAGTCCTGAACCCCCTCACCCACCAGTCAGTGTAGAAGTATATCTTGAGTATGAAGTCAAACTTATCATGGATTCTAGGAGATATCAAGGTAAATTACAATACCTGGTTGACTGGGTGGGATATGCTCCTGAAGATAGGTCTTGGGAACCTGTTATCCAGGTTCATGCCCCCTTGTTAGTGCGTAAGTTTCATGCCCTGAACCCCTCAAAACCCTGGGCCGTTAACAGACCCTTGGGTGGGAGAACTGACCCAAACCACTAATCCCAAGATACTACATTACTAGGAATCACAAAGAACTGAAATCTATTGGGCTTTCTTAGTGTGTCACCACAGACACTCACATGACAATATTCTCGCATGATTAGCCTGAGAGATAAAAGAACGCCTCACAGAATCCTCCATGCTTGGCTTACTTACTTGTTGAAGTTGGACCACGCCCCATTACCTGATTCCCAGTCTCATGATCCTGACCTCTGTTGTGGACTTTCGGCTTCTCATACTCTCTGGTGAACTTCCTTCGTCCTTGGATATGGTCCGTCCCATGACTCCAACAGAGGAGTATCTCCATTTCATTCTTTTTGTCCTGTACGAAAAAAACTTTTTTTGACTCTTCGCGTTTCTTAATGCTGGAGCTCGAGTCTGCCTAACTCCTCCTCCGGCCTTGGTGGACCCAAGGAGCTGAGACTGATGCCTGCAAGTTTCCCGCGTCCTTCTCCTTTTCAATTTTTTTGTTGTTTTTTTATGTTTATTATTTGGATCTAATCCGACACGGTAAAAGCTTGACAGTGGCAGACATGTGCTACAGTTTCTTCGTGGGATTAACCTTTCTTCAAGTTCACGGTCAGTGCACTGATAAAAATTGACATTGTTTATTGGATATTATGGAAGAGACCTTTCTTTTGAGTGGAACACCGTCGACAATCTCCGTGATGACGAACTGAATGCACCTCTGACAACTATTGGTATTGTGAGTATGTGGTTATGCACAAACAATGCATAAGGGAGCAAGATAAACTATTAGTCTATATTTGTTTGTTTTTCTGAAAAACGAATATATGTTTATTTTTCTTTCTCTCTTGTTTGTTATTTTTTGTTTATACAAAGTTTGGGTTACAGTATTGAGGAACTGTGAGAAAGTGCCATCTTTCTTGCATGGGTATGCCCCCACTTTTTGCTGAATTGCTAATTTGCTTTGACTGAGGGTGCCCTGGGCTCCTGCCAACCAGGTGCCCAGGGCTTGTGTTCCTTCCCTAAAAACTGTGTTGAAACTAAAACCCAACTGGCTACCTGTCAGCCCCTAGTAAATGGTACCCTAGGTACCCAGGGCAAGGTGACCAGAGAAGACCCCTAAGGGCTGCAAAACTTATTGTGCCACCCTAAAGGGCCCTGTACCCTGACACCCACACACTGCCCTTGCAGGCTGAGTGTCTAAGTACAGAACTAAACAGAGAGTCGACATGGCACACATCCCTGTGTAAAAATAGACCGTGGGCATCACCCATAGTCGAGGTAGTGCACAGCTCACGGACAGTAATGTCTCTGCAATTTGCTTTCAATTAAAACACAAATAATCAAAGTATGCTCGAAGGCAAAAAGGCTTTTATCAAATTTCAAAGTCTTATTTTGCAAAACGAACTTCAGTCCATGAATACAAACATTTTATGCATGCTGGTAAACATGTTACTTTCTTATATATACATTCTCAATTGGAAAGTTCGAGTAACGTGACATTGTTTTGAAACAAGTAAACAAGTAAACAGATGACAACGTTATTGACTTAAAAATCCCAATGCATTTCGGGTTCAAAAAACGGAACCCTTCGTCAGGGGAGAATAGGTTCAGTCAATCAGGATGTCTTGTCAAATTATGGTCCAATCCACAGAGACCTATAACACAACAAACGCAGTAAGTCTACTGCATCCAAAGATATTTAGGATTTGCACTCTAAATAAAAAAATGAGTGTGCTATAGAAGAAATGAAATCAAAGAGAAGTGCAGTTTTGTAAAGGATAATTTGTTGCTACAGAGATGAGGTCACCACAGAGTGTGCTGGACGTATATAATCATTGGTGAATGAGATACCGAACCCTCGGGTATAACATGCTCATATTTCAGGAGAGCATAAAAAATTGCTTGCCTTTTCTACAACACCCCGTCAACCTGCATCTGGCTTCGGAAATGTGAGCGCTAATGGTTCAGCTGCTCATGCTTAATCAGTAACGGTCTGCAGAATTAAAAAGCGACATTTCTCAGTAACGATAATCGGGATAACAAATGTTGGAAAAAATATACCTCTTTAACGCTCTCACCTAGGTTGTGGAAACGCTAGCGTCCGTCGGTTCTCAGGACGTAAGGGTTGCGTAATCTAGAGAAACATAATGGCGTTGTAAGTATAGTAGCCTTCGCTAGCGTGTTAAAGTTAAAGAATTTTCAAATGCGCTTAAGACAACGTACCTCGAGTGAGTGAAAATCCGTGATTATCGCGGTGAACCCGGAGGTCGCATTAGCTTGTCTCTCACGATAAACGCGAAGGTTGTGAAACGCCGGTTTTTGCTACGTGTGGAAAATATCCCACAATGCTGTGCGAATTTAAAGAGACAGAGCCTGCAGTTTATCGTGTGTGTCGATTATGGAGACAGAATTGTCTCATATTTACGTTGTGTTTACGACGTATGGGTTGAAGTGTAATGCCCGAGGAACTTGTATGAACTGTGCATGTGTTTAATCAGTGATTTACTGATTGGGAAAGACCCCGTATCAAAATGCCAAAATATGCAAAAGCTGTATCAAATGAATCGTGATTATCTGCACAAAGGTAGTTATTATTGCAAAAACATTTGTAAGGAAGGCAAACATCTTGTGTTGACAGAAAGATAATAAGATAGTAGTTAAAGGAAAGGAAAAAATGGAGTGCAAATCCTTTACAGATTAAGAACAGTGAAGCAAATAAATCTCATGTACTTCTGTTACAAAAAGCATAACATCTCATAATGATCATTGAGCCCATTTGGGGCTAGTGTACCTAATGTTTTGATCCAGTAAGTTTCCCTGCATGCTAGGGCTGTGTTTATGTCAGTACCTGATTTGTTGTTAACGCTTTCAAAGACAGTGAAACCAATTGTGGTATAGTGTGACCTGCCGTGCCCCAATGTGAAGCCAGAGGGGAAGTTGTGTTTTTGTTTCTAATTCTGCTTTTGTGTTCTATTATGCGTGTCTTAATTTTTCTGCTTGTTCTGCCTACATAGACTAGGCCACAAGGGCATTTGATGGCATATATTACTTTCTCGGTATTACAATCAGAGGTGTGTTTTAGTTTGACTGGATTGCCTGTCTGAGGGTGCATAAAATTATCACTAAGAATCACATTACTGCATTGGCCGCAGTTATGGCTTTTTGTCATCCCTTTAAACTCTTTAGTTGGTTCTTCTTCTTGAGTCTTCAAAAGTTCACGTAAGTTTTTGGATCTGTTGTGCGCAAACAATGGAGGTTCAGGAAATAGAAATTGGAAGTCCGGTTAATTTTGAATGATTTCCCAACGTCTTCTGATTATGGTTTTAATGCGTGCTGCTTGGGTGGAATATCTCAACACGAAAACCTCTCGCCGGGAGGTTACTTTAGTGGTCGGACTGAGTAGATCCTTCCTAGATTTTTTCACCGTTTTTTGTTCAGCTTCATTAAGTATCTTCATTGGATAGAGTCTGGCTTGATATCTGGATTTTTGATCTTCGATGTGTTGTTTACATAGTTACATAGTTGACCCTGACAAAGGGTTCCGTTTTTTGAACCCGAAATGCATAGGGATTTTTAAGTCAATAACTTTGTCATCTGTTTACTTGTTTACTTGTTTCAATACAATGTCACGTTACTCGAACTTTCCAATTGAGAATGTATATATAAGAAAGTAACATGTTTACCAGCATGCATAAAATGTTTGTATTCATGGACTGAAGTTCGTTTTGCAAAATAAGATTTTGAAATTTGATAAAAGCCTTTTTGCCTTTGAGCATACTTTGATTATTTGTGTTTGAATTGAAAGCAAATTGCAGAGACATTACTGTCTGTGAGCTGTGCACTACCTCGACTATGGGCGATGCCCATGGTCTATTTTTGCATTATACTACATTGAGAAGTTAGGGTCCTTACTCAACATAGGTAGTAGCACGCAACTTCCTCACAACCAAACAAAACGTTCCTCACTTTTTGGTTAACTTAGAAAAGAAATTTACTGAGGTGTGCAATCACACAATCACTTGTTGTATACACATCCCTGTGCGACATGCCCACAAGCTCACAGCCCTGACATCCATCAGTCACCCCTCTAGCTGGGTGTCCTATGCCAGTGGTGTGGGCACAGGTGCAAGAGCCCTGTGCCCCTAAAATACCCAAGGCCATTCCTGGGCACTGTAAGTGCAGTGCTGCCATTAGGAGTATATGGTGCTGGGAGGTAGTGATTACGAACTCCACAGCACCATGATGGCTTCTCTGAAGACTGAGAAGTTTGATATCAAACTTCTCAGCACATTAAAACCACACTGATGTCAGTGTAGGATTTAATGTAAAATGCACGACAGAGGGCATCTTAGAGATGCCCCCTGAAACCTAACCAACTCCAGCGTCCTGACTGTGTGGCTGCCACCACCAGACATGTTTCTGGACCCCAGGGTCGAGAGCCTGCTCTTCTCGGGGGCCTGAAACAATGCACATCCTGGGACGAGGTGCCAGGCCTCCTCCCCAGGGTGGGCAGGGGAAGCTTCAAAGCCATAACGCCTTTGTGAGCTTCTCCAGGCCACTTGCTGTACTCAGCAACTGGCCCCCACCGGTTCTGACCCCACTTTGGTGGGAAGAATGGCAGGACCCTTAAGTGAGGGAAGGGGGTGTGCCAGCCTATGCCAACCCTACCCCTCAGGTGGGAGAGGCGAGGTGAAGCACGACTCCAGGCTCCGGCCATCTTGAAGATGGGGAAACCCGCCCAATCACAGCTAGGCTCCTGCCCCCCTCCCACAGGAGAGGGACAGGCTAGGGGGTGTACCCACCCCAGGGCAGGGACCAATGCCCTTGCCCTACCTGTAACACCTCTAAATTTAGTATTTAGGGGCATCCTGAACCTTCCTTCCTCAGATTCGGATTGCAACTAGAAGAAGAACAAGAAACAAGAAGACCTGCCGTGCAGCTTCTAACAAAAGGACGACGCCCACTGACTTGGCCCCAGAACCTTACAGGCCTGTTGATCCTTGAACCTGCTTCGGCGCCTACTGTGGACAGCAACCTTGACAACCCCGGAGGACCTGCCAGCCTTGAACCTTCCAAAAGACTGGGACTCCCACTAGTAGTGGTTCTGCTCAAACAGCAATACCCCTGGTGCCAGCCAGGAACCGCAAATCCAGCACACTCAACACCCGCCAAACCCGGCCAGTGTCTGAGTGACCCAAGACCACGAGGACGTACCCCCGGCAACTGTGACCCAATGTGCATTGCCCAAAGACCCTCCTCAACGGACCAAACGATGCCTGCAGCCTCAGAACCAGGGACCCCTCCAACCGCGACCAGCTGAGGGTAAGATTTCCCGACGCCAAAATACACCCCTGCACCCGGCACCCCAAAGCCCCCTTTGCCTTCCTTTGGGGTACCTACCTCTTCTCCAAGATCCCAACTTACCTCTCAAAGTGGTGGTCGGAACTTAAGAATCTCCGTCCCCGAGCCTGCAGCCTTCGTTCACTTTTTAACTTCCCGATTGGATAACATTGAGCGCCCAACAGCTCAAAAGCACCCTGCACCCAGCCGCCCGAGTGCTGCTAGAAGTGCAACTACTACCTTACTCTACTTCCCCACTTGCCCTGAGTAAGTGATCAGGAGCTCAGCTCCCACAGCCGCATGGCCTGCTTGCTTGCAGCCACCAACCAAAGGTCCCCTACCCTCCATTGGATTGCATTGGGCCTACTCTCGCTGCACCTGGCTGCCCCTGTGCCGCTGAGGGTGTAACTATTGTACCTTTCAAACCCTGGGAGACCCCTGAGTCTATGCCCAGAACCTTAACTCTACCAGTCGAGTACTTACCTAAAAGCTGATAACTCATTTTCCTTCCGTAGGTTAACATTGACTGGTTTTCACTTGAAATTTCTTTTAACACCTTGGCTGCTAATGGTTTTCCCCTCCAGTGCTGAGAGGCTTTGAAAGCCCATTGTTCATGACGAGCTCAGCTCGTCATAAGCACAGCTCCACTGTGCCTCATGACGAGCTGAGCTCGTCATGAGCATGGAAGGGGTTAAGTGCTGAGTTTTGAGACTTTAAAATATTCATCTAAAATCAGCCGAATAACGAATTCCGAATTACTCACCTGTATTCAGGGGAGAAGCCAGCACTGTACCTTTTAGCCCAGTACTGAACCGCAAAAGTAATCCTAACTGTACTTACCAGTTACCTGCATTTTCTTCCATAGGAAACCATTGACTGTTTTTCTGAGAAATTTCTTCTAAGTGTCGATTTTTGCAAACTACAAAAATTCTTTAAAAATCGCACCAAGTACCAACCATAATTGCTTACCTGTCTTAGGTAGAGGTCCCAGTGCTGAACGTAGGAGTCTAGTACTGGATTACAAAACTAACAAGAACCTACTTTAGCTGTGACTTGAATTTCCTCCCATAGGATAACATTGCTTGGCTTTCACTGAAAAGTTTCTAAGTGTCAACTTTGAAAATACATTTATATTCTTTAAAAATCACAACTGTAACCAAAACGTTTTTACTTAACTGTTTACAGCTGAGGTCTCTGGACTGAATCCAGGATCCAGTCCTGTGGTTAGAAAAGTAATCCTTAAAGGAATCAACTGCATTTATATAGAAAAAACCCTTGAGCTCAATGTTAAATTGTGTTTGAAATTGTGTTGCCGATTGCAACCACTGTAGCTATTGTACTTACAAAATATATTGCCTTTCTGCAAAGTAATTATCTAAAGTCACTCATATTGAGAAAAGTATATTTTGATACCTGTTGGTTCTAAAATAAAACAATGATATCTTTTGATATAAAACAATTGGTCTAGAGTTCAGTTCTTGAGTGTGTGAAAACGTTTCCTGACTGAGTGTGTACAACAAATGCTTTACACTGTCCTGTGATACTGCCTTACAGCTAGACCAAGTTACCACTTTGGATAGTAAAGTTATATCTAACTTTGACCTCTGTCTTACCTCTGGAGACTGGGGGCTCTATACACACCTAGGGTTCCCGTGCGCTGGAAACAGGCCAAACTGTTACCTCTTCTTAAGAAACCTTCTCTAGACCCTTTGGTTCCAGCGAATTACCAGCATATTTCTCTCCTACCAGCTCTGGCAAACGTTTGCGAGAAGGTGGTTTTTCGGCAGCTTGAGACCTTTGTTGAAGCATTGGGTGCCCTACACCCTGCCCAATCCGGGGTTAGAACTGTCTATAGCATGGAGACTGCACTGCTGGAGATGTCGGAGGCGATCAGGGAGTGACTGGATGGTGGCGGCAGGGCGGACTTGATTTTACTGGACCTCTCTGCTGCCTTCGATACGGTGCCCCACCAGCTACTCCGGCTGTCATCTATTGGCATTGCCGGCCAGGCACGGGATTGGATAAAATCCTTCCTGGATGAATGCACTCAGCAGGTCTGGATGTCTCCTTTCTCATCCACGGTCAGGAAACTCTCCACGGGGGTCCCTCAGGGTTCTACACTGAGCCCTTTGCTTTTTAATATATATCTGAACCCTTTGATTTTTCTGGGGGAGGAGCAGGGAGCAAAAATGGTAGCGTATGCGGACGACACCCAGCTGCTATTCACCTGGAAGGGCTCTGACTTGGACACTAATATCGCCCAGACGTGCCTTGCGTCCGTATTTTGCTGGCTTACACAGGCCCATTTTAAGTGCAATGAGGACAAGTCGGAGGTTCTCTTGTATGGCCAGTTCCCCCGGCCTTCAGAGAATCTCTGTGGCCTCCAGATTTACCCTGTCCTAATTCGGAGGGAGGCCCGGCAAAGAACTTAGGGGTGTGGTTTAGTGAAGACCTCCGGTTCTCAGATCATGTTACAAAACTCACCGGAGTCTGCTTTGGCACCCTTAAGGCCTTAAGAAGGTTTTTTCCCTTGCTCCCAAGAGAGGCCAAAGAGACGGTAGCCAGTGCCTTATCCTTTCCCGCCTCGACTATGCCACTGCTTTGTTCATTGGCATTCCTGGGTATTTGCTGAAAAAACTTCAAATTATACAGAATGCCGTAGCCAGATGTTTGTTCAACATCTCTAGGCGATCTAGTGTTCAGCAGCATTTGCCGGATCTGCACTGCTGCCTGTGGCCCAGCAGGTGCAATTGAAAGACCTTATCCTATCAAGCAGGGCCCTCCATGGCCAAGGACCTGTGTATCTTAGGAGACGCTTTGCTCTGTATGTGCCCAATCAATGTCTGCGTTCTGCTTCTCTACCTCAGATTGTTATTCCGCGGTTTTGCAGATCACCCCTGGGGGGCCAGTCTCTTTCTGTCAAAACAGCAGCTGCCTGGAATGCTCTCCCCATGGATTTACAGCATACTCAAGACTTTCGACTTTTTAAAAACGCTTAAAACGCACTTGTTTAGTCAGCACATTTAAATGGTTCTTGCTCGCTCCACCTCAGCTCACTTACGCGCCAGGAAGATCTAGAGTATTTGTGCGTGATATAAGCTCTTTATAACATAATATAACATTATATATAGAGCCACTTTCTTACAGGAACCCTTGCTGTACATAGTGAGCTACAGTTGCCTGCTTCCTTTGGTGGTCCAGTCCGTTGGCTCTTCTCTTCCTAGAGGGAGTGGCCTTTACTTGAGTGAATATAAGATACTCAATTGGGCGCTACCTTGGGGGGGAGTAGGGATCCATCTTCGCTCCTGTGGATGCATACTCTTCTGTAATGATGTTGGTTTTATCCTAGGGGGATTCTTGGCGATACATCTACATACATGCTAGGTACAGTTAGGTACATTTAGTTAGGGTTAGCATCATAGGAGTACGCATTCTTACTATCATGTATTTATATGCCTGCACATATTCATTGTTTTAGCACTATGGTAGAATTCTACCATCTATTTACTCTGTGCTTTTAACAGTATACAACTGTTTCTGTCTTATGGTTGTTGCAGCACATATATTTTACACTAGAATGACGCTGGTTCAATAAATGCTTTATTCTGTGTATCTCTCTGAGACAAAGTGAGTACAAGTGACTGAGTAAAAAGTACTGTAATGTTTCCACAATCCCTGAGGGGACAGGGATGTCATGTTCGATAGTTGCCAGAAACTACTCTCTCCTTGGTAAGAGTGGTTCATAGTGGCACTGTGAGCTAGCTGGTGCACAGGTGAACATATCCGGTGGGGGTTTTTGGAATCAGTCTGGACACCAATCCCACAGTATATGTTGTCTAAACGTGCAGATCCTATACACATTTATAGGAACTACGCTACAACCCCTTAAACTTTCTGATTTCATTCTCTAAATGAAGGTCATTTTCAATGTAGCTCCTAAAATTGAAACTATTTTGTGTAAAACCTCTTTCCCGTCTTACATTTCCATTTTGTGCAGCATCATGATATTAATCAGGTACTCACATAAAGCCGAATTAGTCCAGATTTCACAAATGGGTAAATTACATCTAGTTCTGAGGCGCCGTTCCTGATGGGATGATCTCATCAAGGCTTGTTATTCCTCTCTCTAAACAGCCTCTGTATCGTTAGTTAACATATTCCTTTTAAGGTGTACATGGTTTATTAGAACATAACTTATTACCCCATGCTCCACAACTTTTTAGCTTGGCTTGTATTCTACAAATACGAATATATACATACATTACACTTTTTTTTAACATCTTCTAGAACGCATCATAAGAACCACTTTGACAGTAGTTAGTTGAAATAGAGGTCAAAATAACCCATTGGAAAGCTGAAAAAGCTAGCCTACTTTGAGAAAAACAAAACGAATGTTGCTTTTTTGCAGAGGATCACATGTCTGGACCATTAAAAAGACACAAAGGGTTGATGGGCAGGAACACATTTCCATTCATGCTGCATCTCAAGAGGACTTGCTATTTTACTTCATATAAAAAATGGAAATGTGGAGTGAAGTAAAACATCATTAGCAAAGATGGACAATGTTTATCATTTTGACTTTTGGTGAACAGAAGGAGCTTTACTTTGCGTAAGGTAATCCATGAATTATTAAGCCTAATTGAAAGATTTATGAGATCATCTATATATCGGAAGGGTTTATGTTTCTGAGGAGAAAATTATGGGGAAAGAGAGAGAGGTTTAATTTTGTTACCAGACCCATTAACAGGCAAAACATCATATTGAAACATACATAATAACAGTGATTGGATAGCTTTAAACAACATGCCAAATTATGTTAATTAGGGAGATACTATTTTCTAGTGCTTAAGTCAATGCTGCACATAGGAATGTCGACATCGGTGGCGAACATGCTTTTCTTTGATTATGTACCTACAGACATGGTTGTGGAAGTCTGAAAGGATGCAAGATGAGCCAAAATGTATCGTCGATAGGTTGTGTAAAATTAAAATACATACAAAAATAAATAAATAAATATTCAGTCTTACCATCATACGTCACATAAGGTACTTGAAATCCTTTGCCGGTATTTGCCTCATTTGATTTAAAATGAACCCACAACTTTCGTGATCTAGATGTGAATGCTATCGGTCTCTCGTATGTCTGACAGGTTTCATATGTGGTTATGGAAGTAGGTGAAGCTGCAATTAAAATATATTTAGTTGGAATTTTAAATTACTTTTGATTAGCTATACACAGACGTTTATGCTTTGATAAGCCCAATGATAACTCTTTCGAGAAATGAAATACTGCCCATTAACGTTGATTTATTTGGATAAGAATGCCAAATCTGCTAGTCGATCTAGGTTTATTGGAAGCTTCCTTGATTTTTCACTAAAATCAAAACATAGCACAACCATTGTTTCTAACTGAAAAGAAGGGCCACGTTATCAGGTATATAATTTAATATTGCAATATCTGATGGTTAAAGAGAAGATTTTCCAGTTATCAAACTCACATTGTCAAATACATGTCTCCAAAACGATTGAACACTAACACATTCCCACAACCTAATGAAAATGATTTAGGTGGCTTTACCACATCTCAAACTTCGGTGCTACTCTCATTATTCATAATGGAGTTCAATGCGTCCAATACATATATAATAATACCCATTAAGTATCATTAAGATATGTCTTAATGGGTAAATCCTGATATTAAGATGGAGAACATATATTTTAGGATGAAAAGTTTGATTAATGAAGGGATTTTCAAAATATATCAAGCCTGATCTACAAAGCTTTATTAGCATTTGAATGTCTGAAATATTAACACAATGAGTAGGGATGAATATATGTTTAGATATCTAACGTGGATGTCTCCAAAGGTGACTGAAGAAGCTCCAAGTCTTCATGAGGTGATTCGTGATCCTTTCCAGGCTGCCATCATTATTAATAAAATGATTTCCACAAATGATTCAGCTATAGATATAACAGAGATTAGAGAAAAAGGCCATATTTGTACTGCTACCTCCAATAACATTAGGTTAGAATATGTCACGTTAATAGTAACCTAGTGGCTAGCCCTAGATTGGTGAGATTGTGTGACACTGAATAATTCTGAACAGTGATGTGTCAATTTTTTGCTACATTTGCTCACATATGATCACCCTATGCTCACTGCGCAATTTCTACTGATGTCAATTGTAGAGTTGCTTATACATGTGATGAATTCTGGAGGAAACCCACCCACTCTGCTGACTCCTTGACTTGATAGACTGAACCCTTGTTGGTTTGCCTCATGATATGGACTTTGACTATTTTTTTCTTGATATGTCTTTTGCTACATTTGATTAAACATAAGATAATTACTTATATATTGATTTGACATACATTTTGATTAACAATTATTTTGGCCTTCGTAATTGCAACTTTAATTATTAATACATCTTTATGGTTTGCACTTTACAACTGACTCCAGCGGATTTGTTACTTTGAAAGGTTATTCATTTCACCACTGTGATTGGGTGCCTTTTAGGGACACATTGCTTCACATATGCTTAAGGTTGAGCACTGTCCCTAAGGTAGGCGATTTATCTCTGTCTTATCAGATAACAGAGATAGCGTCAACAATAGTGATATCTACGACCCTCGATGGAGACACTTTTCCAGGTGCTCTTTACTACAGTCTCTGGGATTCCCCTGGGGCAAGCAAGGTGGCTCAGGGATTCATTTTCGTAAAGTTCACTGTTATCAAGAGGGCTGGATCTTACACTCGTCCTCCACCCCACAGTTCACATAACCCTCAACATTGTCAGTACTTCTGACTCAGGCTGTGCTTGTGAAGTGTGTTGCTTTCCACGCTACCACGCAGGGTGTGCGTTACATGACCCCATGACCCCAATGAAGATGATGCTGCAGTCTTTTCAGTAGCGCGAATAGTGTCATCTTTTTAACTTCAAAATGTGTTGGAAAAGTTATACAAGCCATTTTGCAAGTACATATAAGTAAACAATCACAGTTTGACTAAAGCAGTCCCATTACAGTTTAGGATTTGATAACCAGCAAATGTGATTTAATGAATCAAATAAGGATTATACAGAGTTATATTCAAAGGGTACTACGAAACTTTTGTGAAGTATTGGCACAATGCGTATGTGAATGAAACCAGTAGGGTTACAAGATGTGTGCTCTCAAGAATCACTAAATCAAGACAACCTTATATGCATAGTCATGCAGGACATCATCAGTGGCTGATCGGACTGTGGCGGAATGTACCTTGGAGAAAAGGAAGGTGTTTGATTTGGCTTACAGATGAAAGGGGCGGGCTGAACTTCCAAGTCAAGGTAAGCAGACATCTATTTAAGTCCAGCAAAGGCATCTAACAGTGCCTAGCAGCCCTTCATGATGTGCAACTTATCCACTTTTGTTCTAGCTCATTCACCTGTCTTTATCCAACACTATTTTTGCTCCTTGTGGGTGCACTCGGGTGTAACTTCTGGTTGCTCTGCTTGTTCTCTCAGGTCTCAACACAGTTTAGATTGTGTTTTCCACCATTTCACAGTATTCCTATATTATGTCAGCCCTAGATTCATGGTGCCCTGCCGAACGGAAGCCGGTGAATACAAACACTAAAGGGGAAGAGGATGGGTTACATGTTTTTAAATACTACATCACACTCTTATCTGTGATAATTATTTCTGTTAACAGTGAGAGATGAGTACTCAGAGATACGATGTGATCTTGTTCCACTACCCATAAGAGATCTGCATATTGAAACTGTGTACTGAAGCGATGACACTCCTGCACTATCAGCCCCAGTTTTCCAGGATTGGATCCGAAGTGCCGCTGACCTAGTGGCCCCAGAGAAACTCACGAGACCGAACAGAGCATCTCCTTCGGCCGCCTGGTACAATGAAGATCTTAGACTTCATCGTCAATGCTGTAGGAATCTAGAAAGGCGCTGGAGGAAAGCTTACTGCCCCATAGCCAGACAAACTTATAAAGATGCCCTTATGATCTATAAAAAGGCGATTATGGCTCGAAAAACGGTTTTCTTCACGGCGCAAATTGAGACCGCTGCTAACTCTGCTAGAGAGCTGTTCTCTGTTGTCACGACTCTGTCCACCCCCTCCACTGGCCCTGGAGTCGAGCCCTCACAGACCTTCTGTAATGAACTATCTACTTTCTTCACCACAAAGGTGGCAGATATATATGCATCATTTGAAGGGGATATCAAAACTGAACACAGAGGCGGTACTGTGAAAGAAGTACTTTCCCATCACTCCTTTCCATGTTTTTCACCTGCCTCACATGATGATGTTATCAAACTCATTTCTACCATCAAATCGGGCTCCCCTCTGGACCCTTGCCCTCCTTCCGTGATGCTAAAACTCACAGAAGTGATCTCACGCCCCCTCATGGAGATCTGCAATACTGCATTTCAGACAGGCCACTTTCCCAGTATATGGAAGAAGGCTGTTATAAAACCCCTTTTAAAAAAACCTTCCCTAGACCCTACAGCTGTCGCCTGTTATAGACCCATTGCGTGTCTGCCCTTTCCTGCCAAAGTATGCGAATTCCTGATGAACAGACAGCTCTCAGAGTTCGTCGAGACCCACCAACTGCTCGACGAAACGCAGTTTGGTTTTAGGAAAGGGCATGGAACAGAGACCGCCTTGATAAAGGCCTCTGATGAGATCAGGGCGATCATGGATCAGGGAGGGGCGGCTGTCCTCATCCTTCTGGATTTGTCAGCGGCCTTTGACACGGTCGACCATGTCACTCTTGTCGACCGTGTCACAGCCCTGGGGATAAACGGTCTGGCCAGCGATCTCATCTCATCTTTCCTGGCAACCCGTACCCAGACAGTGAGGCTGGGAGACTTCTACTCTCCTATCTCTGCACTCCCTTGTGGAGTCCCACAAGGCTCCTCGCTAAGTCCTATGCTATTTAACATCTATGTAGCGGACTTAGCGAGGGTAATAAAGGCCCATGGGGTACGGCTTACATCTTACGCAGATGATACCCAGCTGGTTCTGGGTATCCACAGGGACGGCCTCACTGTGGCAGCCAACTTCCAGAGAGCTATGCTTGAGGTCAGTACCTGGATGGCCTCGAATTGTCTTAGGCTCAACTCGGACAAGACCGAGATTATGACCTTCGGAAAACTCTCCCCTGAATCGTCCCCTAGTTGGTGGCTGGAAAAGCTCGGCCACCCACCTGTCCCAGTGGAAAAAGCCAGAAATCTGGGAGTGATTTTTGACAGCAAGCTGGCTTTTGACCTCCACACTAACAAGGTTGTCTCGTCATCATTCTTTATTTTGAAAAAAATTAAGAAACTACTACCTTATCTCCCCCCCTCAGCTGGGAAGACCCTGGTCTCCACCTTAGTCTTCTCTAAAATCGATTATGGGAACGCTCTCTTTCTTCACACCCAGAAGCGTGTCATAACTAAGCTGCAATCCGTCCAGAATGCGGCTGCCAGGATCCTTCTAAACATTCCTTGCCGCAAATCCACCACTCCTGGCATTCGTCAGCTCCACTGGCTGAGAGTTGAGAGCCGCATTAAATTTAAGGCCCTCTGCATTGCATATAAGGCAGTACATGGCATAGGACCCAGGTTCCTGACCGAAGCTTTTCAGCTGTATACTCCCAGTAGGCAATTAAGATCGGCCAACACCAGTCTCCTCCCTGTGCCACGCACAAGAACGGCCACCTGGGGAGACAGGCGCTTCCTTGTGGCCACTCCAAAACTTTGGAATCTTTTGCCACTGGCCATCAAAATTGCCCCGAACCTGATGAGCTTCTGCAGGCTCTTAAAAACATGGTTGTTTAACCAGTAAGAGGATGGCTGACTCCAGTAGTTCCACAGCGCCGAGACACCCCAGGGTATTTGTTGCGCTATAAAAATTACGTAAAAATAAAATAAAAAATTAAAATAAAAAATAATGTAAGCAGCCAGCTTTATTCTTCATCAGATCCGGGATGCCGTTGGGATAACGGTTTCTGCACAGGTTTCCCTAAACGTTCTAAACCGCGCGCCAGGAGACACGCGCACGGACAAAGGAGGTAGGACGGGAGCAGGGAAGGGACAAGATAAAGAAGGGACACAGAATGTTACTTCTTCTCCCGTTTTTTCAAAAACAACTCTGGAATACATAGTTTCAAAACAAACAAAGGAAATATATGCTCTGCTTTCCCTAAAATGGCTAATACATTGCATAATCCTTGAATCTTATGGGCGGAACAATTGTTCTCCTATCATGAGTGGTTTCGACAGGATCAGATGTCACACCAGGAAGAGACACCCTGGGAATATCATCACTTGATACAGGGGTAGTTTTATCCCCACATGCTCTACCCATGCGTGACTCAGCAGAGGACACCAGACCATCGTCCTGCGAGTCACTAGGCCTGCTCACAGGCTCAGAGATCCTGCTTCAAGCAACTTTCGACCCATTCCACCATTGACCATTGACAAGAAGAACTGCAGTTCCCTTTGTTTTGACCACACACCTATGTTCACTGTACTTGCTCATGTTGGCCCCCTTCCTGGGATACTTCACTCTCACCACGTCACCTTCTTTCATGGACATCTTTCGTACAGCATTCCTTGTGTCATAATTTGGCACTCCTCAACCAGACTTCTCATCTTACTCTCAGTTACTTGGTGGTTTTCATTTTCCCATTTTTTCCAAGCCAATGAGCAATGTGGTTGTAAACATGTGATAGCTGCCCTACCCCTGATGAGTTCAAATGGGATTCTACCAGTGGTACTGTGGGGGGTAGTTCGGTATGACCACAACCTGGTGCGTAGTGCTGCCTCAACAGGAATGTGAGAATTCAAGGTTATTTGGATGGCTTCTTTAATCAGGCGATTGGCCCGTTCCACTTGGCCATTGCCCTGTGGATAATTTAACGAGGTTGTTACATGTTCTATGCCATTTTCTTTGAAGAATGAGACTAACTCTGAGGATACAAACTGCTCTCCATTGTCGGAGACCAGTTGATGGGGAATACCTTCTCTGCAAAATAACTCCTTAAGAAAGTTAATTACTTCTTGTGTGGTAGGTTGAGACACAAACTTGACTTCCACCCACTTGCTGAAATAATCAAACAACACTATGGCATAACGTAATTCTAGACTCAAGGCATTTATGGGACCTATGAAGTCAATGCTGACTTTGATTCATGGACCTTCTGGTAGTTCAACCGAGGTCATGGGACAATGGCTTGTCGCCAAAGTTTTGTCAGCTTCATTGCACATTGAGCAGTGAGTAACAAACATATCAACGTCACGATCCATGAAGGGCAACCAGTACCCTTTCATCAACCTCTGTTTGGTGCCTGTCATTCCTACATGCCCTTCATGGGATAAAGCCACCAACCTGCTTCTCATGGACACTGGTGCTATTAAAGTTCCAACCACATCTTCGACAACTGTCAGACTTCAATTCTATCAAGCTCAATAGGCTTACCAGTACATGCACGGGAACAGAGGTGCTAGGTCCCAAATCCCTCTATACAATGCTCGCAGGTCTTAGTAAGAACCTCCGGACATTACCTCGGGGGACGGGGGAATTGGATAAAATAATAAACAAAGAAGAGACTGGTCCTGAGCTAGCTCCTTCAGTTGGCTAACTTGCTGACGTCTTCTCTCTCTTCTATGGAACCTAAGGAAGTAATACACCATTACAACCTATCCTTCTCTTTCTTAGTCTAGCCTTACTTAATCTCTTAAATCTCACCTACCCACACTCTTCAGGACTCTAGCTGCTCTTCTGTCTTTTCTCCATGATATTCTTTTTGTCTCGCTCATTAGTTGTTACTGCATGGAAAGATATAGGATTCGTTTTTTCCCTGTCTGTCTGTCTAACTCCTTGTCTTTATTATGATTATGAACATATACTCACTTACTTCACTAATTTTACGAGTTCTTTTTTAAATGTATCCTTTGCTACTTTTTCCTTTATTTCCTGCTATCTTGTTATGAGTTTTCAACTCGTTAACACTGTATTTTGTCTCTTTTTAGAAATTCATAAGTTGTGTCACATTTCTAGCAGTCTCTGGTGAGTATTAACATATTTACATTGAGTCTTTACACATTCTTAGCTTCCATTATCTTCTCATTAAACCTTGAATTCTCTCATTCGTTTTAGGCTCAAACTGAAGACCAATGGTTAATCTCCAATTCTGGTAAGTCTAACTCTATGGCTTTTACTACATTCGTTAAATGTCACTTAGCTTTCAATCTTCATTCAACTCTCTTGCTGCTCGAAATTCGTCTCTCCTCTCAGGAGCTCTTGACACTGCTCTGGAGAAAAACACTGTGAACTGAAACTAGCGCTTGACTGATTGCGCCGAGTATTTCCTCACGAACCTCTCGAATATTCTCAAGATACCCAACAGCGTCGGGTTATAAACTTTTGTGACAAGATTTTAACTTTAACTAGGAACTCAAATCTTAGGCTTCTTCATCGGCTGAAATCTCTGGTGAAGTGCGCGTTTCCTGTCGCGCTCGCGCTGCACCTTGATTTCTCTGCAGCTGCGGCGAAGAGACTAGACCGCCAACCTGTCTCTCAAAAATGGCGCTCATCTTAGTTCTCCTATGCCGAACCCGCTCAGTCCAAGTGCCATAACTTTGTGAATCTTGGCACAACCAGGCCAAGTCAGTGCCACAAGTTATTAGACCCTGTGTAGGGGTCCTGACAACAACACCAATATCATCCTTAATTTTCCAGTAGGGTCTGAGTGCTTCGTCAAGTGCCCTCTTGCAGAGCCAACCTTTGATCACATATTTTTTAATTGTTTCTAACACTGTTTCATCTTTTATAGCTTCTAACCATTCTGATTTGGTAATGGTACCATTGGATTCATGACCTTCAAATAAGTATGCAAAAAGTACATCATCATCATCATCCATTTCGCATTTTGAATCATCCGCGCACAGGGCACATGATAAATAATCTGCCGATATATTCCATTTTAACTTGATGCTCCTGCAATTTGCATGCCAACCTTGTAATTCTTGGCGAAGGCTGGCTAGAACCTTTACCCTCAAGTATACTGACCAACGGTTTGTGGTCGGTACGGATAGTGAATTCCTCTCCCCAAAAGAAAACTTTTAAACTTTGTAACAGCTCAAACATAAGAACATAATTCACGTTCAATTACTGAGTACTTTGTCTCTGGGCCCCTTAGCTTCCTGGATGCAAATGCGATGATTTTCTCCCCGTTCTCAGTCATTTGGCTAAGCATAGCCCCCAACCCGATTTGGCTAGGGTCTGTTGTTACAGTGCTTTTCAACTTCTCATCGAATGACTAGAGAGACACTGCTTGCTCAAGTTCCATCTTAATGGCTTTCATGCTTCGTTCCCACTCTTCATTCCAGATGAATTCCGCATCCTTCCTTACCATCGTCCGCAGCGGTTCGACCTTGGCTGCATAATGTTGTATGTATTTGGAATGGAATTCACATATGTCCAAGAAAGATGCCAGTTCATTCTTATTTTTTGGATTTGGTGAACAGGAAATTGCAGAAATTAAGAAGGGTTTGGGTCGTACTCCATTTCCATCGATGAGATGTCCCAAGTACTCAACCGTTTCTTTTAGGAATTTGCATTTGTCTTTTTGCAGAGTAAGTCCACTGTCCTTAATCCTCTGGAAAACTTTCCTCAGGATGACCAGGTGTTCCTGTTTTTAATTGCTGTAAATCAGAACATCGTCCTGGAACGATCTGACTCCTTCCATGCCTTTGAATAACTGGTTCATTATGCGTTGAAATACAGCTGACGCCGAACATAACCCGAAGGGCAACCTCCATAATTGATACGCTCCTTCTGGTGTGATGAACGCCATGTATTTTTTTGACTCATCTTGCAGTTGTATCTGATGGTAGGCAGCCCTGAAGTCTAGAGTGGTGAAGAGATCTTCGCCTGACCTAACGTCATCACTATTTCAGTAATCAAAGGCAGAGGTTGGCAATCAGCTATCACGTGGCGGTTCAGCTCGATAACCATTGGCGACAACCACTCAGATGCATTGATTGGCTCGATAATCCCATCCTTGCACCAATTCCCCAGGATTGTCTTGACTTCAGCGCGGGCAGATAAGAGTACATTCCTGACTTTCTTTTTCACTGGATATGTTTTTATTCATCAGGATAATCTGATTTTTAAAGTTCTTTAGGTATCCTAATTGTTCTTTGAACACCCCATCAAATTCCTTGAGAATGGTCTCCAGGCCAACCTCTTGAATGCTGAACACATACGGTGGTTGACAAGGATTAATCATCATTTTAAGTTTTTGTTGTTCCAGCCAACCCAGAGTGGTCACATTGTAGTCCACTACAAAGACTTTTGCAAGGTGTTCTTTTCTTTAAACGACAAATCCGCCTTGAAGACCCCTTCTAATTTTATCTTGTATCTGCCATATGCACCTGGAATGATTCTGCTAGATTCCAACGGGGACTTGCACTTGATTCCGTTGTACGTGTCCTTAGACAAAATTGTTATTCTTGAACCTGTATCCACCAACATCTCGACATCTTCACCATTCACAGCAACATCACACCTGGGTTGGGTTTGTGCATCTTCACTGTTGATAATTGGGACCAGCAGCACTAAGTTCTCCAGTAGCTCACTCTCATCTAAGTCTACATCGGACTTTGACTCGTTCACAGTGTAGATTTTTTTAGAATGTGAAGTTCTGCAAACCTTAAGGAAATGTCCCATTTTTCAACATCCATGACAGATCCTGCCACTCGCAGGATATTTTTTTCTAGTTTGCCACATGTGCGATGGATCCGCAACAATAACAATTCTGCCTTCCCACATGGGTACTGGGGTTTTTAGACCAAGTGAAATTCTTGCATGGATGTGGACTCCTCATCCTTCCGCCCAAGATTGACGCTCACTTGCTGGTTATCAGGTTTGCGCAGCAATTTAACACCTTTGGCTGACCTTTCCATGCTTTTAATGGTAGACACCACCTTCTTGAGGTTTGTATTCCTGTGGCATAACAACTTCTCTTGCGCCTTCACACGCATGGTACGCATCACCACCTGATCCCGTATCATCTCGTCTGCATCTTTGAATGCACACGTTGTAGCTAACATTCTCAATGTTGCGACGTAAGACTGAATCGAAATAGTATTTCATTCTCAATTTGGCCGCCTTAAATACATCCCACTCTTCATCCCCTTACTCTTTTTCAATTGGAGTTATGTGGTCGAATAACCTCCTTCCTTCTGCACCCAAACAATTGTACATCATTGCTTGTTTTCTCGTAGGATTATATTCAGTCTCATCAATTGCCTCCAAATGTTTCTCAAAATATTTTACCCCCTGTGTCCAATTTTCCGTGGGTGGCCCAGGGACTTCTAGGAAGGTGCTAGGCATTGCCACCACATTCAATATTCCAGTCATTTTGACACAGCACAGGTAATTGTTAGGAATAAGCTCTTAAATCTTATGAAGTAAAGATTAGAATTCGTTTGGTTCCCTCCGGTGGCCGTTTATGGTATATTTAATTTTGCCGACAGAAATGTCACTTCACTTTCACTCACGTTTTGTTGCAGCTCCTCCCTGGGGCTGACAGGGATAAGTGACGGCAAATGGTGTGAGGCTGAGGGATGAGCATCGCGCTGAGGCAGAGCGAAAAGAGGAAGTTCGCCCCACACAACACTAGGTGGGAGAGTGTCGTCGAGCGACCCTTGACCCTACCAGGTAGGTCGCTCCCCCTCCGCACAGCACCGGCCGCCTGTGTCTTCCTGCCCCAGCTGCCGCTGCCGAGGATGTTCGAGGCCCTTCACCACCCGCAGGCTACCACCTGCGCCTCATCCCTGGTGGTCAGTGGTAGGCAGGTTTGTTTATCCTCCGCTTTATTGCTTTTACTGTATTGCCTGTATTTTCATTGTTGTGTCTGAAACTGCTGTTGTCTGTCTTCCCCCGCTGCCTGTACGTGGTCCGTGTCCCTTTTTCTTCCCTCTGTTCCCCTCGCTGTCCCCGTGCTCTCTCTGCCCGGTCTTTCCTTCTGTACCCCTCGCTGCCCCCGTGTCCCTGCCCGGTTTTGCCTTCTGTTTCCCTCGCTGCCCCCGTGTCTCTCTGCCCGTTCTGCCTTCTGTTCTCAGCTGCCCCTGTATTTCTGTATTGTGTATTTTGCCTCTGTGCCACTCGTTTTTCCGGTATTTCTGTGCCCTTTTTGCCTTCTGTGCCTCTCATTTTTACCTCGTTTTTGTGCCCCTTTTGCCTTGTTCCACTCGTTTTTTGTGCCCGTCTACCTTTTGTGCTACTCGCTTTTCCCTCGTTTTTGTGCCTCTTTTGCCTTCTATTCAACGCCCTACTCAAAAAACCTAAGGCAGACCCAAGAGACCTCAAGAACCATCGGCTCATAGCTCTGCTCCCCTTCCGGGCCAAGGTCATCGAGAAAACCGTCAACTGACAGCTAACCCGATACCTCGAAGAAAACATAATCCTGCACCCTTCCCAGTCAGGGTTCTGCAGCAACCACAGCACCGAGACTGCCCTCATCGTCACCACCGATGACATCAGGACCCTGCCGGACAATGGCGAGACCGCAGCACTCGTCCTCCTAGACCTCTCTGCCGCCTTCGACATCGTCTGCCACAGCACACTACGCGCACGCCTCCACGCGGCAGGGATCCAAGACAAGGCTCAGGATTGGACCACCTCTTTCCTCTTCGGCAGAATCCAGAGCTTCTGCCTCCCCCCATTCCATTCCAAAGCCTCCGAGATATTCTGCAGCATACCCCAGGGATCTTCCCTCAGCCCGACGCTGTTCAACATTTACATGGCCCCGTTCGCAAACTTAGCCCGACAGCACGACCTCAACATATTCCACTACGCCGACGACACTCAGCTGATCCTCTCCCTCACCAAGGACCCCATCACCGCCAAAGCCCACTTCTCCTCAAAGGAATGAAGGCCATCGCCGACTGGATGAAAACCAGCCTTCTGAAGCTGAACTCGTACAAGACGGAGGTCCTCATCCTCAGCTCCAAACCTTCAGCCTGGGACGACTCCTGGTGGCCGACGACACTGGGGGCAGCCCAGACACCCACCGACCATTCACGCAACCTGGGAATCATCCTCGACTCAACGCTCTCAATGACCAAGCAAGTCAACGCCGTCTCCTACTCCTGCTTCAACACCCCCCGCATGCTCCGCAGGATCTACAGATGGATCCCGACAGATACAAGAAAGACAGTCACTCAGGCCCTTGTCAGCAGCAGACTCGACTACGGAAAAGCCCTGTACGCGGGAGCCCCGACCAAGCTCATCAAACAACTACAACGCATCCAAAACGACCCGGCACAACTGATCCTCGACGCACCACGTCACGGCCAGATCACCCCCACCTGAGAAACCTGCACTGGCTCCCCGTCAACAAGAGGATATCCTTCAAGCTCCTCACCCACGCGCACAAGGCACTCCACAAGACCGGCCCAGCCTACCTCAACAGACGGCTCTCCTTCTACATCCCCAACCGCCAGCTACGCTACGCCAACCTCTCACTCACCACCGTCGCGCGCATCCGAAGAACAACCACCGGTGGGAGATCCTTCTCCCACCTCGCCGCCAAAACATGGAACACCCTCTCACTGAGCCTACGACAGACCCAAGACCTGCTGACCTTCAGGAGGATACTCAAAACCTGGCTGTTCGATCAGTAGCGCCCCACCTCCCCAGCACCTTGAGACCCTCGCAGGTATGTAGTGCGCTTTACAAATGGTTGATTGATTACAAATGGTTGATTAATGGAGTGTGAGGACGTCCGGAGCCTCTAGTGATCAGTCTTGTTTCGGATGGTGGGTCCTGATCCCGTAATCTTCACCAGATTGAATGTAATGACGGGACGACAGGAGAGATAATGTAGGCAGCCAGCTTAATTCTTCATCAGACATGGAATGCCGTTGGGATAATGGTTTCCGCACAGGTTTCCCTAAACGTTCTAAATCGCGCGCCGGGAGACACGCGCACGGACACAGGAGGTAGGATGGGAGCGGGGAAGGGACAAGATAAGGAAGGGAGACCGAATGTTTCGACTGCTGTGTGGAAGAGTCCAGTTGTCTCACACTAATCCATTTAACTTCAACCCTGGGAATTACATCAAATGCCAACTTACATTAATCATAGGTGTGAGGTGCATACCAGGCAGCATTGTAGATAATCTCCAAACTCATTTCGTACCCTATACCTGACAGGTACAATATTATGGCTGCAGTTATATGGTGGACAAGAAGCAGGAGATGTATTAAGGTTTGGTGTTTCTGAACAAGTCTTTATCAAAATAAAACAATCTAAAACTATATTCTGTCAAAGTTTCAACACCGTTCCAGTAAATATTGCTTTTAAAGATCAAAGGGCAGTCAATGTTTGGGCAAAAACACATATATTACACACATGAATAGTGGTCCCATACATAAAGTGGGTAAGCACTTGAGGAGCTGACTATAAGAAGAAACATATCACAAATTTAAGACAAATGTATCTGTAACAGGGACCATAAATTGTGTGTAAAAAAAGAGAGCAAACTCCACATGAGGAGACGGTCTACAGAGCACAACGTGTCAATTTTCTGAATTCCTTTTGGGATGTGGACTACAACCTTTATAGGGGTTATTGGTTTATGTTATAAAGATCCAGTATTGGGCAGACGCCAACCACCATATTTCCATAGAAATGGGAGCAGTATTTGTGTCTAATACTCGGAAGGAAGGACAGACTTTAAGCTCTCTAAAAGGAAGATGCTCTTCACCTTCTTAAGAAATTTGGACAATGACCAATGCAGACTTACTTTCAATGGAGGTGCCTTTGAAACTGAAGAGCACAGCAGTTGCTGATCACGAAAGGACTTTAGGAGTTGTTGGTGATCGAATCACAATGATGGTAAAGGAGTAATACCCTGTTGCATGTATGCTCTGTTGCAAACTGTTATCAATAAGAGAAAAAAAAGTATTTTTGTTTTTGATATGTACGATCGTTGGGACTGTCTATTGATGTAAAACACAAAAGTAAAAGTGGAAGAGGGGTCCTATACCCCTGTACAGCCATGTAACTCCTGAGCGGTTGTGTACTCTATAAAATGTGATTAACAAAGTTAAACAAAAAAATGATGGTAGAGGAGAAAAATCCATCTCCTTACTTGGACAGTTGAACCACCACACTGTGGTGCAGAGGGATGTGCTAAAGCCCTAAAGAAGTACTTGAGGCTGCTTGCTATCTGTGGGGCTGGGCTGCTTCCGCTGCTAAAGTACATCCTCTAGGACTGTAGGACAACACAGTGGAAATGAAGGCTCTGGCAATATAAATTTGGAGAAATTGACTTTCACCTTTGAATACTAAAATGCCTTGACTATTGGAAAGAGGTCTGCTTTTTTGGCAGATGCTACTTAAATGGAAATCATAGAATTTGCTGTGAATGTATTGCTCCATAACTCATCTATTGATCTGTCAATGAGGTTTTGCCATGTCCTGGTCCTTCGCCTTTAAACTTGACAGATTCAACAAGGCCTGCGGATGTACTGATAGACCTGAGGTAATGGTCATGGGAACAGTGTGTAGTCATTAACAGCAGCAATTTCTCAGCAGCTTCTTCAGTAATACTGAGCATAAACATACAGGTTTCTTGGAAATATTTGAGCACTAGGGAGAAATAACAATTACATTTGTGCCATAGAAGTAAACCACAGCTCATACTAATTGCTTTGGTGTTAACATGTAAAGGTATCTACTTCCCTTCAAGGTGGCCTCTCTAACTACTATAGACTGAGCTGGGATGTTCTGTGAGACAAACATATGGTTGTTTTTTATAGCATGTATTTTTTGCAATGGACATTTGAACATCAAGATCTGGGTGGCTTTTTCCAAAGCTGCTGTGCCTTCATTAGCATCTGGTTCTCCAAATTGAAAAAAGGGTTTGATACAGGATGCAACACTCCACACAGGCTTAGTTACACTGATTCGCTAGCAGAGGACAAGCTTTTTAATTGACAGTGTCTCAATGGCTTTGGACAGAATGGATAAGTATTGTCTTGCTGAATACATGTTAATTTGCTTGATGGAACCTATATCATTAGGTCAACCAATAGAGGTTTCTTTTGTAGTAATGGTTAGGAAGCCAGGTTTTCCTGATTATCTCTGATGCTTGAGGGATCTTGTAGGAAAACAATCCATTACAACGAAGTCATTACAATGCACTACCTTTACAACTGAGCTGCTACAACGCAATAGCCTTTACATCGCATGCCATTACAATGCAGCCATTACAACACATGTCATTACAACACATGTCATTACAACGCATGTCACTACAACACATGCCATTACAACGCACTATCAGGTAAGTAATGGGGATTTTTTAAGTTTTAGGGTGGGTATGGGTTTTGGGGTACACACTATCCAACATTCTCCCTACTGTTGCACTCACTGGAGTGGGAATAGTATTTTTTACTCCTACACAATCCAACACTTACCCTATTGTTGCACTCACTGGAGTGGGAATAGTAATTTGTACCCCTACGCTAACAAACACTTACCCAACTGTTGCCCTAAAAGTATTATGCGTTGTAATGCTATGCGCTGCAATGGAATGAGTTGTAAATGTGGTTTCTAAAAATGCGTTGTGATGGCATGTGTTGTAAAATCATGCGTTGTAATGGATGTTGCAATGTAAAAACCGTGTTATAAAAGCATGCGTCGTAAATGTTTGCGTTGTAACATGCCTTATTCATCTTGAGGACTGAAGTTTGGAACAATGCTGATATAATTATCTCTTGGACTGTCAGATAAATGGACTGTTGATGCCAAAAACCGAAACCCCTGCCTTTGGTGATAAGAATACCGGATCCAGAAAACCAGAAGGATCTGGCGTTAGTAGTATTTGATTATACCAGCACATTAGATTGGGCTTCCAAGGGTTCTAAAAATGAATACCACACCAGGAAGAATGGCATTATGTTGGCAAAGCTGTTGCCTAGATTATCCAGGGATGCATCTCTAGGTCTGCCTTGGTTAGTTATGTTATTATTATTTATATAGCACATATACACTGAGGCTGTTTGGAAGTTCAGAAGATAACACAACAGCTGGAAATTCAAAATAAAAACCCCAAACATATTAACTAAAGTTGAAAAAAAACTATGGTCTTCAGATTCTTATGGAAGATCTACAATAAAGGGAGCGAGCGAAGATCCAAAGGGAGTTTTTTCCGCTCTTATGCAGCAGCCACACAGAAGGCTCTACTGCCATTGGATTTTTCAGAGTAGCCTCAATCACATTTCTGGGACTTAACCCTGCCAGATAGAAAAATCTTCTGAATCAATGGAGAATGTTGCAGAAGATGACAAATAATGAAAGCGTACGGCAAGAATACATCCCCAAGGTCTTCAGGGGAAACCAAAGAGCATCATCCTCACCCCAAGACTTCACTGAGGGAAAGAGGAAGGTGGGGTAATAAGGGGTAATGGAATAATTGTTCCTCGAATCAGTAAGGTAAAACCAAAGACCATTGTCTACCTTCTGTCTCTATTTAGGGAAAGAGGATTTTGAAGTCAGAACTCTGTAGCTTATGTGGTCAATTTACAAACTGCATTTTGTAGTATGCGAGTAGTTTTACAGCTAATTATACAAAACAACAAGGGCACCCATTCGAGTCAGCACAGGACCTCGGGGAACATATTTATGAGAACAACAGTGGCCCCATGCACACGAGAAATAAGAGCATAGAATAAATATAGACACAATGGAAGCTAAAATAAGTAGTGACTTGTCCAGCCGGACAGAGATTCAATTTTTACTTTAAACAAAGAATGTTTTAAAAGGATACCTTCAACAATTCCATAGAGAAGGGCTCAAGCCTGTACCCAAACATATACAAATTGGCATAGTGAGAAAAGTAGTCAGAGAATAGAGCAGAGTTTTTAGGCAGAAGCAGTAGTTTTCTGTAGATATTACAATAACAGAAATTCCATTTAACACCATTAGTAGCCTAACATAGCAGTTTGCACATTTCACAGTATATGGCGTTTTAAAAAGTCGACGGCGTTTCGATCCCATTTAAAGAATCAGAGGGATCATCATCAGGACAGAATAATGCCTAAATATTACAAGCCATGATAGCCAAGGGAATCAGCCTGACCACAGTGGGGGCCGGCCAGGTAGAAAACGGCGTGTTATTAGATCCAAGGAACGGAACGATCAAGGTACTGAGTTCCGTGTATTACCGAGTGAACGGGTATCAGTATCCCGTTGTTCGGGAGATAGTACTTAAGGCGTGCCAGCGGTATGCTCGGTCGCGTGGGGGGAAGGAGCCTTGTCAATGGGCTGAGATAGCAACGGCCAGGGAAACTATCTCCCGAACAACGCGAGGCAGCCTCGGGCGTGTACAGCATCAGCCCTGTACTTCCCGGGGGTTGCTTCTAAATTACTTTGGAAGCTGGCAGCTGCCCCGTCACAAGGTGGGTGTGATTAAAACCATAACTGACCACACCCAACCCTGTGACAAGTTGGGAAAGAGATTGGTTGCTTATTGAGCAAGAGAACAGTTAATAACATGTACAGCAATCAAACCGATTGCGAGTCTGCAATAAAAGTCACACAAAGTCTTAGATTTAATTACACACAGTAGCACAGTCAATCTCAAATGTGGGATCATAATACAAATGCTGTAACTAACATGTGCATCTGCAATACAAACATTCACCTTGAGGCTGCCTTGCCTCATTCCTGGGCAGTTTCTGAGGACCCCCACGTATAGTTGGTGTGGGCTAGTGCCATTTCAGCCCATTTTCACCCATTACTTTGCACACCAAAACTATTTTATGGGCACATGTTCACTAATTATGGCATGTGACTCAGGAAAACTGCCTGCCTGCCTGACGTCCATGTGCGAGTGTCACATTCAGCAGGCAGTCTAAGGGACTGCAGTATCCTTCTATAATCAATGTGGATGATAATTGCTTTTTGCAATTAGCATGCATAAGGCTTGTGAACTTAAAAGGGTGGAGCATCTCCGCCTACTAACAGGAACCACCCTTCAGGGCGGGTTACTTGTTTTCATTTCGAACTGGACCCAAAACAAAGGACTAAACGGCCATCAGCATTCCTTTTTATTTAGTTTCTTCTTGCCGGAGGTGTGCTTATAACACCTTGATCTCAATGCAATAGAGTGTCGGAATGCTTTACATCACACAGTTATCATTCAGAGATAATGAATCATACAAATGTATAAGTCAATATACAGGAAATTAGCCATAAGATAATGAGGGTTATAAGGTGTAGGAATCACATATTGTTCATACTTGTTGACATTATATTTTATGAGTGCTTTATCCATAGAAACACGAAGGCAGGATTTAACGCAGTGATTGGGGTAGTCTGTAGTAATAAGTCTATTACAACCCCCAAAGAAATCCTTTTTCGTAACCTTAGAGTAATGAAAGATTGTTGAAACTAAACACCATGTGGGGATATTCTCAAGGACGTGTGATAATTACCGCAAAATTGGCTTAACCCAACTCTTCACATCGCAGTCTAACATGGGAAAATAACGGCGGTACCATGTGATAGACCCACGACAACGCGTCGAATGTCGGCGATAAAGTCAACACGACGCCGCAAAAATGCGAAACACGAATGCAAAAAAACTGCAATGACACCAATCGAGATACAAAAGCAGCGAAAACCAGCTATGGGCCCACACGTGTCATGCGGGAAAATGCACTATAAAAGCAACATAATGAACACACCAAAACCAATTCAAACTGCGTAGCACCATGGATGCACCGAGACCGAGTGCAGAAGCCAACGCAAACCCCACAAGCCCCACAGACCACCAGCAAAGAACCTTGGGGTCGGGGAAGGCCAAGGAGAAGAGGAAGATGGGCTGCAGTCCGCAGGAAAATTAGATCAGCGTCACGGAGGTGACAGAACACTACCATCAACTGAAAGCCAATTTGACAAATGTGAATGCAGTCAGAGTGTCGAGGAGGTCAATGGAGGAAGCCAAGAGGCACTGGCATGATGTGAAAAGCCAAACCAAGCACAAACCAACAGGAAGGCAGCAGCAGCGACAGGAAGTGGGAGTCCTGCGCCACAGGAGGAGCTGGAGGAAATGGAGGCCACAGTCATCAGTGTGGATATGTTGCAAGGAGTTGGGAGTACAGACATAGCTTGATAGGACCTGCCACAACATCAACAGGGTGAGTAACGACCAGGGACTGAGGGGACAGGGAGAGATGGGCACAATGGCACACATGCACAACGATGTGTAGCACACTGAACACCCACCATGACCCAGGATCATGTCCCTGATCCCCGTGGCACACTGCAGCACACACACATAGCAATCACAGCACATCCCACGACAATGTGGTACAAAGGGCATCACGGACACTGCAGAACAGAGGACACAACTGGGTCCGCTAATGTGCAGAAACAGGCCAATCACATCTAACATAGCAGGAAACTGTCAGATTGAAATGTACGTGTACAACCTCATATTCTTCATGTAGTCCAAATGTACTTTGTCCCGCATCAAATTTTCAGCACCTCCCAAACAGTCACAATGTACATTGTCAAACAGTCTGGATGTAAACAAGAACAATGCGCCAACATACATGTCAACACAATGTCAACATGTATCTCCCCTTCACATTGCAGAGGGACAAACAACACTCCCAGCAGAGCAGACCAGACAACTCATAAGTAAATGCTGGAGAGGACCACCACACCTTCTACACTGACGCCCTACAACAGCTCGTGGACATCTTAGGCAACCCACCCCCAGAAGCAGGGCAGCCAAGCTACATAGAGGAGACCCCAGCTTCTGCACAGACCACACAGCAGGAAGCACCTCCACCACGGCTGGCTCTCAACAGTCCACGGAGGCACACATTGCATTCCAATGCCAGGTGTCAGAATGCCAAAAGGAGTTGGCCGAACAGGTGCGGGTGGGGTAGGAGCCCTTGGAAGTCGAACTAGATCACATACCTGGGTGTCTAAGTCCCATCAGGGACCACCTACACCCCAGAAAGGAGACCCACACTGCGACAGAGACACATGCATTTGCACATTTCCTGTAATGAATCACGCCCAGACCCTCGGAATTATCATTCACACACACACGCTAGACCTCTGTACGACGGCCCAGTCCACTCCTCTCACGTATTGAGTGGGTGACTACAAAGCTACATGTCCAAGGTCTTACCCGCTGCCAGTGGGGACATGGTTGAATCCACTGTACCCAGCACAATGCAATGTTGTACGGCCCAGGGCCCTCGTGCATACATCATGACCACACGGACACATGCAGATAAATATTGGCAGGGTCACATGTACAGTGACACCTGACCTGGTTTGTGTGTGGTAGAGGTGTAAGCCAGCCCGCAAGGAGTGGTTGGTGCTGGCAACAACTTGAACAGTGAACACTATTAAAACGGAAAGAGAATACACCAACATTACAGAGACAACTGCGGAGCATCTTGGTGGTAGACGGAGCAAGTACAGAGGTCACCGTGAGTTGCACTGCACTGAGGTTGGGGCCCTAGAGCTGAGCGAGCTCATGTGAAGAAAATGTCTAGGATTGTGTCCCTTTTTGGATATACCTGATGCAGCTGAAGTGGGGTGTGTTACACCTGCATCATCTTCCTCATCATCGTCCCAGGTCTTCCAAACTGCCTGAGGTGACATTGCTGCATGAGCTTTCCACAGCACTGAACTGAGTTAGTGGCAGCTGGAGTGCTGAGCAGAGTATCAGGCGCAGGACGGCATCCACGACAGGTGTGAGCAACTCTGGTAGTCTTTTGACTCTGGCACTTGGCGTTTGGAGGTGGTCCTTGCGGTGGTGGCTTGTGCCTCCTGTGGTGATGCGACATCTAGGCCGGTCAGGACTCGATTTGATGTGTGAGCCCTGGTGGACCGCAGTTAAGGCCGGATGCAGAAGACAGTGCAAGGCCACATACACATGGCGTTGAAGATCCAAGGCCATCATCTCAGAGGCCATCCAATATCTCAGCAGACAGGGTCCCTGACTTGAGATGCACAGAGTTAGTGGCCCAGGATGCACTGCGGCTGGTACAGGCACACCCCCACGGGACGGTGACTTGCAGTGCACTGAGTTAGGGCCACGGGGACTGAGCGGGTCCTCGCCGATGTCCAAGGAGAATGTGGCGAAGGGCTGCGGGGGACAGTGAAAGGTGTCCTCCAGGGCATGATGCAGAGGGCAGCAGCCACCCAGAAGTGGCAAATTGAGGAGTGGAATGCTACTGCCTCCTTATTACCACCAAGTCGTTATCAGCTACATGAGGATGAAGACAACCCCCAGTCCATAGACTCAGATGCCCCCTTAAAGTTTAACCAGAGATGGCCATGAATGTCAGGAAACAGACTTAGTGGCACCGGGGCTGAGAGGGGATGCAGTCTACGATGAGTCCGGTAGAATGATATGAACTCTGTCATTGCAAAATCAAGACTCAATCCCAAATGTGTGACCTACTTGACCGCAGTGTGGGCCGGAGGCAGCGGTCAGCAGGGGCCCACACCCACGTGTCATTGAAGCGCGATGACTGAGTTAGTTGTTGGTAGTGTTCGATCACCTCCGTAACGATGATCCTTTTTTCCTCCTGACTGACACGCGTCTTCCTCTTACACCTCTCCTTGAGTGGAATGATATGAACACTGCCATTGCTAAATCAATACTCAGTTCCAAATGTGTGACCTACTAGTCCGCTGTGTATGTCGGTGGAGTACGTCAACGAGAAAGGAGTACTGCGGGCCAGTGTCGCGGAGGCCGTGATGGTCTGAGCAGGCTGCCAGGGTCACGGGCCTCAGGCTTGGAGCTTGCACCGGCACGTAGTGGGCCCTCCTTGACACACACCAGTGTCGGCAGGTGAGCAGTTAGGTCTGGGTGCTCGGGGCGGGCAAGCCGAGTTCGGGGACCAGAGGGCCAGGGTGCAGCAGGCACACAGGATCGCAGGCAACACCGCTCACGGCGATGATGTCAGCCTCGTGGCGGGGTGAGAGGCACCACCCTGGCAGAGACGTTGGGCATTCCGAAAGAGAACCACAGAGTTACATGCTTTTTATTCACACCCCTACGCTGGCCTGGCGTACGCTGGGCCAGCCCACTCCGCTCACGCTTACAGGCGGGGACATAACAAGCTACATTTCCGCAATCTTCCCCACTGGCTGGGGTGACATGGTTGGGTCCACTACACTCCATACACCAGCGGTGTATGTCACCATAGATATGTGTGTGGTCTGCCTACTGCAGTCTGGCCATCACATCCATGCCACACTTGGCAATGGGTACATTCTCCTTCATCGGTCACTTGCCTCCTTCGCACATGCCTGGTTCCCACCTCTCCCCACAATCTGCAATCGTGTGGCTGAGGTGCCATGCTATTGATGGCTTATGTACACGGCTGGCCCAGGTTCCCTTAGTAAGTTGTGCTGTCGTGTTTGATGGGTGGGCATGTTGTTTGGCATGTTGTATGTGAGTCTGTAACATGTGCATTCCCAGAGTTGTGAGTTGCATGATTGTGAAATTGAGGTGTGTGGTGTGTTCATTTTGTACTTGCCAACGAGCAGTGCATTTCTATGGGGCCATCCTGGTAGTGCTGGTTGATGATGGACTGTCGGTAGATGTGGGAATCATGTACACTGCCTGGGTAGTTGGTGATGACGTTGGTGGAGATTCCCCGGTGGTCCACTATTGCCTGCACTTTGATGGAATGCATGTGCTTTCTGTTGCGGTTATTGTGTGCAGTGTTGCCAGGGGGCACAAGTAGGACATGTCTGCAGTAAATTGCCCACTGACATGTGCGGGAAGCCAGCTATGACATAGACGCCTTGCTTGGTCTCCCACTGTCCCTGTGCAGTGTAGGAGAAGTATGGGTAGTGGGGTACCAAGCTGATGATGTCATCCAAGACCGTTGTGAGGACCTTGGATTGGGCTGGCTGTGAGACTCCTCCGACCCTGACGGTTGTTAGTTGGAAGGCACCACAGACCAACAAGTGCAGCACCGCCAGCAGCTTTGTCTGAGGTGGGATGTTGGCTGTCCGCTGTGTTGGTACCGTCAGTCTGTGGGCAATGATGTTCAGGATCTGGAGGATGGATGTCCTTTTGAGCCTGTAGTAGGCAATGACATTCTCTGGTGTTGGGTCTGTAAGTTTGGTGCTTTTTCTGAAGGTCGCTGTCTGTGTCTGCGCTGCCTTTGTGGTGGTCTGGGAGGGTGGAGGGGGTAGAGTGGTCCTGGGGGTGGTGGCGGTGGGTGTTAAAGCCCTTTTGGGGCTCCGAGCTGCATGATCAGTGGCTCCATGGCAACTGTTGATCTTCAGGCGTGGCCCTGGGCTGGGCTCCCTTTTCAGGTGCAGGCTGTTGTCCAACTGTACACCAGGTCAGAGCAGGCGTTAAATCCCTGCTGCTAACGCTCCTTAACTCCTGTTTTGGGTTCTCATCGCCGATCTGACCAGTCGTTGAGAATGTTGCGGAGTGGTGTTGTGGCTTTTTGCATGGAAACGCCTACTCTGCATCTCATTACCGATAGTTATGGGGGTCACCTGGGCGATGTTTTTGAGGCTGCTATCACAGGTAAACTGGTGATATGGGCTGTTAGCACCAGCTTGTGAATGGGGCAATATATTTATTGCGACTTTGCCTGTGATAAAGGGCTGTTAACTCAGCGATATCTCCTTGATAATATGCCCCTATGGTTGTTAATCTGTGCCTTAAAGTTTGCATATAGCTCCTTGATGGCCATTTATAGCTGCTGTGCTACATTGGAATGATTGTAATCTATGAACTGCAAGTAACAAAAGAGTTTCTGTGAAAAAAGCAGTGACCCTAGGTTAGAGGGCCCACTAACCTGACATCAAATGCTGCCGACTACCCTCACTAGGAGGATTGAGAGGACACTGAGCCCCAAGCCAGGACCAGAGCTGAGGCACTACAGGCGACAATTGTGGGTGACCGCCAGTGGATTCCCGTCTTGGATGCACAGAGGGCCACTGGTCTGTTTTACATTATACTATTCTTTATTTATGAATACAACTACGAAGCAGAAGTTCTATCATTATATGTCCAAATAAATGCTATAACACCCCACCTGGGGGTTATCGGCAGAAACATATTGACCTACCTTGGTGACACATCCAGCAGATTTAACTTATCCTGTAGTGTCCGTTGTTTTTAATCCTGGCCCAGGGGCACACAAATAAACTTGTCTACATACCCTGTAGTCAGTTTTACATATCACACCACGTTTTGCATGCTCTGCTTCTCTGAATACCCCAAACTTATTTATAGGGTGATCTTTCTTACCTCTGCAAACACCCACTGTGCTCCTCTCTCTCGGTAAAAGGGTTGTAGCACGCACCATGACTAGGCGTGCAACCATTGGTGTTTTAAAAGCAATACTCCATCTCAGCTAAACTTTTTTGTTTATTGTTTTACTTGTTCTTGTTCAGACCCTGGGTTTCTATTGTGGTACATAGTGTTAAACTAATTCCTGCTGATCTCTAAATATCAACTAATCAATGGGGAAGGATCACTTGCCCTGCATGAACCAGGTTATGCAAGAAGTAAGCGAAGTGTCTCCAATAAAAAACCCTCATGCACTTGTTGGGAAGTCGTGGTAGCGGTATATCTTGATTCTCCGCTCTTCATACACGTGTGTGCATAATCATAGGGTTAATTTTCGGTATGCAGCCTCCACCAGGAGGATCTTACCCATGGTTAAAAACAGTATTGACCCAGTGATGTGGACAGTGTTCAGTTTAAAATACTGGTTAGTTGCATTGAATATAGGAAACTGAAGGATCAGTATATCCTCCTCCCTCCTTTGATTAGTAGATCTCTAAATATCCCCAGGCCCCCCTTTTGTGTTTCTCAGCCATCAGACACAAGGGCAAGTCCATAGTTTGAAAGAGGAAAATATGAAGTAGAAATCCTGATAGTGCCGAGAGGTGTCCGAGCTGGGGAGAGGGAGGGCTGTGGGCAGGGTTGCCATAGGGCATCCAGGTGCAGAGAGGAAAGTAAACTGAGGGTTGTTGTGGTGCCAGGCTTCGAAATATACATGATTTTAACCATGCAGGGATCAATGTGGCCCCAAATGTTTGTGGAGTGGGAAAAGTAATCCTAATGTTTTTCCATTCTTGAACACTGCTTTTCATTTGATTATAGGTACAATTGTGTATTATGTATTAAGCCCTATTTTAACCTTGTGGATATGAATGTCCACTTCCTGATGAGAATGTTATCTAATTTTTTCAGCCTCCCTCAGACAACATGCTGTCGCCTTCATGGACCTTCACATCTTGAGTTGCTAAGCATGTAGAATGGAGCTACATTGTAACAAGACAATTGAAAAACGTTTAGAAGTTCTTTAGAAGTTTTTGTACATAGACATCTTTGCAGCGGCTTACTGTACAAGAAGGACCCAAGGCTTTTTATAACCTAAGGCGAGTATTCTCAGTTCTTGAAATGTTGTTGGTAATGTAAAGAATGAGGGAACGTGAACTAACAGTTCATAAATGTCCACCGCTGAGGCCACATCATCTAAAGAACTAAGAGATAAGATCAGCTCTCTTACTACAGTAGTTTTAATAACTAGATTGCTTTTCAATACTGGAGATTATGGGCCTTCTTTAGAGTTTAGCAGACGGGATACTTTGTCAAAACATAAAGAATAAATATTCACCGTTTTATAAGTGCTATAGGCTATAATGCACTTCTAATACAGTAGATGGGATATCTGCAACGTTTTTACCAAATTTATAAAGCCATTTGTCAGCTCTCTTGCCACAACTTGTGGGGTGGCGTTGAAACCTTTCAAGTTCTAACTGAATAAAAAAGAATATTTCAAGTCTGATTACAAGATATACCAAACAGGTTTAATGATCTTCTAGCTGTGTCTCTTCCGGATTCAATATGGCTCATTAAAAGAAACAAGTACAGAAACTGTGAACTTACCACTTTTTCGCATTACTAAAACATCTCCACACTCATCTTCAATTGGAAGGAATATCTCAGGTACTACAATAAGAATACGTCTTTTTGGGGGTGGATTGATATTCCAAACACATTCAACATTGGCTGGGTAATCTCCAGGATAGTTGGGGGACTCAATATAACCAGTGTAATCACCCAGTTCGCCTCCACAGTACAAATCTGCAAATGAACATAAGAGATAATGTTTTTTGGGTTCAATTACAACTATTGAGTTAAATATTGTAATAATGTAAATACGAATACATATACACAACAGGAAGCAGGAGTACCGCTTTTATAGTAAAGTAGCAAAGTAGAAGCAGCAGCAAAAATGAACATCTTGAATATGATTACAGGTGAATTTTAATACATGTACAAGAATCACAGTTTAAGTGTACTCATTCACAGATATTAACAATTAATCGTTTTTAATTTAATTTTGGGGCAAATGAGCCATCATGTCTTGCTTTTACTGTAACAACAACATATTTCAAGACCACAGACACGTCATATTTAGATATGGTACTTGATATCTACTCTTAAATATTATTAACATTTTCATTATAATTGCATTTTCGCTCACATATTGTGGTATCCTGGCTACCAGCTCCCTAGTAACGGGATACCACAGGTTCCAGAAAATGGAATGTGGTGCTAGGCAGTTGAAGAGAGTACAGCTAGTGGCTGCACGTACCTGCTTGCTCTCCAATAAAGTACCTATTATCTACTTACCTGCATGGAGTGGTCTGTACAAATTGGCGACAACTGAAAAAGGAACTGAAGAACAAGTTACTTACCTTCGCTAACGATATACCTGTAAGAAACATAGGTTAGTTTATAGATTCCTTACCTTAGAATTACCCCCAGGTGTCAGACTGGATCCGGAAAGTTTTTCGTTAGCAGTACCTCTGTGCATCGAAAGGTGGCATCGGTCGGCTCCGCGTTCGTTATTGGCGTCGTGGTTGCCGGAATGACATCACAGGAGCTACTTAGATGCCGCCCTTGCGCGCTGACGTCAGTTCTGAAAGCGCGACTCTCTGTGCCAGAAGCGCAGAGCCATGCAAGACACTGACCACTGGTGCACAAAACTAGGGCCCTGAAAGGATATCTTTAATCCTAAAAATTAGTTTGCAGAACGGGGAGGATGGGTGGGGTGGTAGGGAATCTATAACTAATCTATGTTTCTTACAGATATATCATTACCAAAGGTAAGTAACTTGTTCATCTGAAAGAAACATGTTAGTTATAGATTCCTTACCTTAGAATAGATACCCCAGCAATACCAACCCCGGAGGTGGGTCTGGGAACCAAGATCACACCATAAAGTCCTGGAGAATAGAACGGCCAAAGAAGCCGTCTCTCCGGACTTGACTGTCAAGGCAGTAGTGTTTCATAAATGTGTGCAACAAAGCCCACGCAGCTGCCTGGGCCTCATCCCAAAGCAGTAGATGCAGCCGTCGCCCTGGTGCAATAGGCGCACAGCCCCATTGAAGGCTCCTTCTCCGCCAGAGAATAGAAGGCTTTGATACACCGAACGACCCATCTGAAGATTGTCCGCTTGCGTACGGCCCAACCTTTCTTGGCGCCCAAGTATCCAACTAAGAGCTGGTCATCCACCCGTAACTGCTTGGTGCAATACAGATAAAAGGAAAGTGCACGTTTTGGGTCCATACCGTGGAGCCTCTCTTCCTCTTTCAAAGGATGCGGAGGCGGAAAGAAGGTGGGCAAAGTGATGGTCTGCCCGATGTGAAAGGCAGTGACAACCTTGGGCAGGTAGGATGGAAGAGTCCTGAGAACTACCTAGTGCGGATGGACTGACAGGAAAGGAGGCTTGGATGAACGAGCATGGAGCTCACTCACTCTTCTGGCAGATGAGGTGGCTACCAGGAATGCAGTTTTAAGTGTCAGAAGCATCAAAGACAGTTCTGAAGCGGCGCTAAGGGAGCGCACATTAAATAGGTTAAGACTAGATTCAACTCCCACTGAGGAATAGGAGGAAAGAGATGAGTTATGTCCTTCAAGAAACGATTACCAACTAGGGACTTGAAAAGAGACGGCTGATCTGGAAGCCGAAGGAAGGCAGAGATGGCCGAGAGATAGCCCTTGCTAGTGCCCAGAGCAGAGCTTTGCTGGGCCAAAGAAAGAAGGAAGAAGAGAACCTCAGAAAGAGGGGCATAGAGGGGATCCACAGCCTTTGCTGTGCACCATGCCACACATTTGTTCCACCAGCAGGTGTATACCGCCTTAGTGGAGGGACGCCTGGCTGCCATGATTACATCACAAACTTCGGGAGGCAGGTCAAAAGACGTCAACTGCCACCGCTCAATAACGACGCTAGGAGGTAGAGGCTGGATACGTTCAGGTGGAGGACCGTCCCCTGTTGCTGTGACAGAAAATCCTCCCGAAGAGGCAGATGGGTCGGATGATCGATGGCCATGTTGAGCAGCTCGGGATACCAGACTCTTCGTGCACCATCCAAGGATGACTTGGCCCGGTCGCGCCTGATCTTCTTCAGCACTCTGGGCAGAAGTGGTATAGGCTGAAAGGCATACAACAAACCCCAACTCCACTTGTGGCAAAAAGCATTGCCTAGCGAGTGCCGCCTTGGAAATTCCAATGCGTAGAATTGCTGACATTGCATGTTCTCTTCGATGGCAAATAGATCTAACCAAGGCTCTACCCACTGTCGAAACAGAGCTTGCACCACCTCCGAATGAAGACGCCATTCATGATCCATCATGCACCTGTGGCTGAGTTTGTTGGCCCTGGCATTCAGTGAACCCGCCACGTGTTGAACTACCAGGGAAATGCTCTGATGTTCCAGCCATGTCGAGAGGTAGAGGGCCTCCTTACATAGGGTCCACAACCCCACGCCGCCCTTTTTGTTGCAGTACCACAAGGCGGTGGTGTTGTTCGTGAACACCTGCACTACTCTTCCCCGCACAGAGGGAAGGAATGCCTTGAGTGCAAGATGGATCGCCCGGAGTTCCAGAGGTTGATATGGAGCACGGACTCCGCCGGAGACCAGAGGCCTCTTATCTCCACCTCTCCCATGTGGCCACCCCATCCCAAAAGGGACGCGTCATTCACTACTGTGTGCTCTGGTTGGGGAAGGGAGAGGGATCTGCCATTGACCCAATCCTGGTTCGTGAGCCACCACTGCAATAATCATGCAGTGCCCTCCGAGATCTGGATGCAATCGGACAGATTTCCCTGATGCTGCACCCACTCAAACTTCAAGTCCCACTGCAGATCCCGCATATGCCAGCTGGCATGGTCGACCAGCAGGATGCAGTAGGCCATGAGGCCCAGTGGCCTCAGAGTCATCCTGACCGAAAACCCTGGATAGAGGCTGAAAGATCAAAATCATAGCCCGAATATCCTAGACTCTGAGAGGGAATCAGGTGTGACTTTGGCACATTGATTGAGAACCCCAGCGAATGCAGGAGGTCAGTCGAAGTCTGAAAGTGGTAGACGACTGCCTGGGGCGAGCCCGCTTTCAACAGCCAGTTTTCGAGATAGGGGAAGACTGAAACCCCCAATCTGCTCAGATGAGCTGCCACCACTGCCAAAACTTTCATGAACACCCGAGGGGCACTGGCAAGGACAAAGGGGAGCACGGTAAACTGAAAGTGCTTGTGGCCTACTGTGAACCGCAGACAACGCCAATGGGGCTGGTAGGACGGGGATGTGAAAATAAGCCTCCTGAAAATTCAATGCTACCATCCAGCAGACAAGACCTGAGCGAGCGTCAACATCTTGAATTTCTCCTTTCGGAGGAAGCAGTTGACGTTCCTGAAATCCAAGATAGGACGCAGGCCCTTGTCCTTCTTGGGTACCAGAAAGTAGTGGGAGTAACAACCACAACCTACTTCTTTGACAGAAACGAGCTCCATGGCTCCCTTGGCCAAGAGAGCCGTAACTTCCTTTTGGAGAAGGCCCAGGTGATCCTCCAACATGTGGTGGTATTGAGGTGGCATGGCGGGAGGGGTAGCCTTAAAGGGAAGGGAGTAGCCCCTTCGGACTATCTGCAAAACCCACCAGCCCGACGTGATGGTGCGCCAGTGTGGGAGGTGATGCCGCCCACTGGCGTTTGATGGGCCTGAAAGGTCGTACTAGGAAGGTTAGGAGGTTGCAGCAGAGGGGGGTTTGCTGGACTGGCCTGCCTGCTGGCCCCCTGAACCACAGCGGTGGTTGCCACGTCCCCAGCCACCCGAAGGTTGGGGATCTTGCTGCAGCCTGTGGCTCTGGGTGGGACAAAGTGGGGCACCCCTTCAGTAGCCACGAAAGGGGTGAAAAGCAGACTGCGCAGGGAAGCTGGAGAGGCCCAAGGACTTGGCCGTAGCCCATGAGTCCTTGGGATGCTCTAGAGCGTTGTCTGCTTTGTCGCCAAAAAAGCGACGGCCATCAAAAGGTATGTCCATGAGGGTCTTCTGGACATCCCTCGAAAAGCCAGTTTATCTGATCCAGGCATATCGGCAAAGGGCTACTGACGTTAAAATCGTCCTGCCCAGAGAGTCGGCAGAATCCAGCCCACAATGGATGGAAAACTTTGCCGCATCTCTCCCGGCTGCAACAGCCCGAGAGAGCACTGTCTGGGCCTCCTCTGGACACTGAGGCAGCACCTGCGCCACCATATCCCACACAGAGTGGGAATATTGGCCCAATAGACATGGGGTGTTTACCGATCCCAGTCCCAAGCTGGCTGAAGAAAAAATCTACTTCCCAAGATGTTCCAGCTTCTTGGATTCTCTTTCCAGTGGAGCGATGGGGAAGGCGCTCTTGGAAGTGGAGGCTGTGGGGTGTTGGGAGAGGAAAGTGGGGTCTTCCGTAGCCGGGTGGTGGCGTTGGGCAATCACACTATCCAAGGGAGCCCTGTAGCCTGGACCAGGTGCCAAAAAAGACATCAGTAAGGGCCTCATTAAACGGCTGCAGGGACTCCGAAGAGCTCGCAGCCGGCTGAAGCACCTCTGTCAGGGTTAGTCCTGACCGCCACCTTAGGAAGCTCGAGGTTGAGAGCCTCAGCCGCATTATGCAACCCCACGGCGTATGACGCTCCCTCCTCCGTAGCCACGGTAGGAGGAGACAACATGCCACAGTCAGGGGAGATGTCTAGACCACTGTCATCCCCTAGTTCCTCTATCCAGTCCTGCTCAGATTCTAGCTGATCAGTTAAAGGTCACCTGACCCCTCCCAGTCCTCCTTCTCATCCTCTGGGTGCTAACCTTGACAAAAAGGGACCCCAAGAGTGTACAGGGGCACAAAAACCCCGCTTGGTGCCAGATCCGGCCTCCGCGATGCCGGTCCGGGTCCGGCTTTGGGTTCACATCAGGATGGAGGCCGGGGTCGACGCCAGCCAGGGCCACGACCGGCGCCGGAGGGCGCAGTGCCAGTGGAGGTGTTATAAGGTCAACCGGCGACAATCCAGGTCTAGGCCTGGATCCAAGGGGGGCCTGCGGCGCCGTGACCGGAGCCGTCAGCAAGGAAGGCCTAGGTCCCCCCACCAAATCCACAGCGCGCCAGTGGGTTCGGGCTGCCCAAAGATGGCATGCATCGCCTTGTAAAATTTACAAAGCTGAGCAGGAGTCGCCACGGGTCCTGGGAAAGGAGAGAGAAGCCCAGAGTCGACTCTATGGGCTCGACACGCAGAGCCGGAGTAGGGGCAGCACCCGCATCCCTTGTCGCATCAGTCGACCGACGGGGAGAAGTCGAAGAGCGACGATGCTTCTTCAACTTCTTCTTGTGATTCGACTTACCCGACCCCAAGTGCGAAGACTTCAAAGACTTGGAAGAGTGATGTTGGCTCCGCAACCGGTCCTTCGACCTCCGCCGCGTCCGGGACCTCGAACAGCGCGGAGCCAACTGCCGACGCTCAAGAAGCTTTAGGGACCGCTCCCGCAAAGACTTCAGAGCCATGGACCGGCAGTCGGAGCACGACTTGGCATTTTGGTCGTGCTCCAGGCAAAAGAGGCACACGCGGTGCGGATCCGTTACCAATATCAGTCAACTACAGTAACAGCATGCCTTGAATCCGGGCATCCCTACATGCACTAGGAATTGTAGACTCAAAAAATATGTCGACAAAAGTCGCTCAAAAAGAACAGTTAAAAAGTGACTGGAGGTACCGCTCCCTATGGATCTGTGCTGGCTGGCGCGGAAAAAGACAGAACTGACTTCAGCGCACGAGGACAGCGTCTAAGTAGCTCTCGCGACGTCATCCCGGCGACCATGACGCCAACAATGGACGCGGAGCCGACTGACACCACCTTTCGACGCGCAGAGGTACTGCTGACTAAAAACTTTCCGGAACCAGTCTGATGCCTGGGGGTAATTCTAAGGTAAGGAATCTATAACTAACATGTTTCTTTCAGATTTGGCGCCCTGCTGCACAAGAATGTGGTGGTGCTAAGAAGCTTCCAAGAACCATCGTAACAGATTACGGAGGGAGAGCAAGCAGAGGAAAAGAGGAGGTCGGCATATGTGTTGGAGACTGGAGTCGCAAATCTGCGATGTCTCGGTTAGCCGAATTGTGGAAGGGAAGTTGTGAAGATTTTCCAAACAAGTTGACGGTTTGGGGTCTGGTGCAAGAGCGAGGAATGAAGATGGCTCAAGCAGTGTTCAGGATTAAGTCTGATGCAACCAATGTTCTGATTATCCAGCAAACCTTGTTCCTGGTTACGTCATGAGCGTCCAGCGTTGTCAAGACGAAGAGCAGAAGGCTGCCGTAACCGGAGTGATCCTTGCATTTCTGGTTGCCCGGCAACCTCGTAACCATCTTCTGGGCAACCTTCGGATTCCAACTGACACTTTTTCCTCCTTCAGCAGCGGCACTTTACTGAAGTCCTCCATTGGGTTGGACGGCGGTTTCCGACACCACTTTACACCTATACACCCGGCTTCCATGTTGTAGGTACGGTGGGTACAAGGGTATCCACAGAATGGGTGGCTCTCTAACCTTCTGTTTTGCATGAGGTTTCTTCAAGGTCCACTGAGAAGGGTCCTTAATCTTTAAAAACCCAACCGTGACTTACACTTAGACTTGCACGGAGCACGCGGTTGTGTTCTCACACTGCACACGCTCTCCGTGGGGTTCCTGGTCACTCACCTTGGGTGGTTCCTTGGGTTCCCAGCACTCCTACGTCCTCTCGATATTGTCTTGACCTGAGTCGCTATTCTTATACCACTTTCTTAGAATTTGGTTTGGTCCCCCACTGTATTTCTTTGCAAAGTATTGTGTTCATTGTGCATATCTCCAGGTAGGAGATATTTGTATGTGTTAGAGAGTTTTATAAATACATATTTTTATAAATACCTTGTTTGTTTATTTTTCACTTAATATATACTATAATATTGCATTCTGGTAAAAAACAGCTGCTTTACACTCCTTATAGGACTAAGCCTGAAGGCTTCTCTCCACAGCTACCACTTAGAGAACTTTCTAAGGTTGTCTAAGACCTCTTAAATTGCCATAAGGGTTGTCTGGACAAGTGCCCGCATCCATAAGTGTACATCATATACAGGCCAGCTTCTCACAGTTGTCTGTTAATGATGCCAACTATGTTCTTCCTAGTGACAGATTAATGGTCCCGGGTGGGTTGACAGCAAGAATTTTGAATATCAAACATGGGGGACAGCTCGGCATTGTGAAGTTAAATAAAATGTTTAAGTTGCTATACTGGAGGCCAGGTATGGACAAAGAGACTGGTGAGTTTGTTACAACGTGTCATGTGTGTGCTAATTTTGACAAGGCTCGGTTTTTGCTGAGGCAATGTTTGGGGGATAGACAAATTCCTGAGCATCTGTGGGAGGATTTGAGTATTGACTTGGTGGGCCCCATTTTGGATGTCAGAGGAGAGTACAAACATGTGATAGTGGTTATTGATAATTTGTCTAAGTGGACTGCAGTGGAAGTAGTTGACGTGGCTGACAGCAGAACGATAATTAATTTCCGTGAGACCATATTTTTGAGGGAAGGTATTCCTAAGTGTATTCTCAGTGACAACACTCCTCAGTTTATTTCTAACAAGTTTGGAAGTTTTCTTGACAGGAATGGAACTGTTGGAAAGAAAACTCTGGTTTACCACCCACCAGGTAATGGCGTTGTAGAATGCTTTAATAGAGTATTGAAGGGAAGCATACAAGCTTCTTTAAATGCTGGTAAGGACTGGAGGAAGGACTCTACAAGACAATTTGGGCATTTCGGATAACACCCACAGGGACAGGTTATAGAGAGGAAGAGAGCCTTTCACTCAAGTCAATGTGCCATAGAATGACATGAAGATGTGTAGTCGGTGGTCACCTGTGGTTATAAGATCAAATTTGAAGAAGATGCAGGAAGTCTATAAGACTTATACAACAAAAACAAGCATTGAAAATACAATAGGTCTCGCCTTTGATTAAGTTAAAGCCATTTGCTTTGCTAATGGTATTGTGTAGCAAAGCAAATGGCTTTATCTTAATTAAAGGCGCGACCTACTGCATTTTTAATGCATGTTTTCATCTCCTGCCAATGAAGTAACCACACAAGACAATAAACAAAAACAAGAGCCATCTTGTATTTGACGAGAGACCCCTTTCCAAGCGGGGTGGGTCCATCTGTCTTCTCGCTGGCAGTTTTGAATTTAGGCAGTGGGCCTAGTGGAAAGTGAAGCCAGGGAGGGCCTGGGGGCAGGCAGCGTGTGTGGGGGAGAGTCCTGGGGCCTATTGAAAGAGGAGTCCGGGAGGGCCTGGGGGCAGGCAGCATGTGTGGGGGAAGATTCTCGGGGCCTGCCAGCAGTGGGCTGTCAGTGGGAGACTTCCACTTGCAGGCCCGAGAGAGCGCGAACCACGGCAAGTGAGCATGAGAGGGTGCGGGTCACCGCCATTGTTATGCACGAGCACAAGAGAGTGCGAGGACCAGCCAGTGTCAGACACTAGCATCAGACGGCGTGGGGCACATCACCTGACAGACTGCGGGTGCGAGAAACCAGGGTCACGATGACTGTCAGACACCGCGCACCTGAGCATGGGACTCAGCCTCAGGTATGCACAGAAACAAGAAAACGCCAGTCTTGGAGACTGTCAGACACCAGCAGAAGAATACAAGACACAGCCACTGCCAGACACCGGACATGGCGTCTGTCACACTCCAGGCAAGAGAGAGCCCAGGACTGGGCCACTGTTAGATAGCAGGCATTGAGAGGAGGAGGTGGGGGCATTGGGGCTACAACCTCGTGAGACTCTAGGCCAGAGAGAGTGCAAACCAATGCTAGTGAGCATGAGCGGGTCACCGCCATTGTTATACATATCGCTAGTCATTTCCAAGTAAGTGGTGAATCACACCATTGTTATGTTTAAACAAGAAACGCCTTCCGTTCTGAAAGCAATACAAACAGTGTCTTTTTTCATAACTACAGGTCACAATAAAATGCTCTTCACCGTACCTAGATGACTTCACGGCGCAGGAACAAAAAGGTATTCCCATGTTCCCGTATGCGCTAAGTAGAATTAAAACATACTGGAGTAGGCACTAAATGAAGTCTATTTTTTATTTTTCACACCATCAGGTACCCAGGTTGCCCTGAAGAAAAACCCGATACACTTAGGAACGGGTTTGGAAACACGTCGGCTTTTCCAAAGGATTCATCCTTTTTTCACCAAAGGCAAAAAATAGTAGTCCCAGGCTGTTGGACTTAATTTGATTTAAATGAATGCCTATGGTGATTTTCAGTCCGAACCGGCCAAAAAAAACCTGCAGACAGGACTGTATTAATTTTTTCTGGTGTACCTATGAACTAAATGATTGTACTCTGTACACGAAATCTTTATGTAATCTATTTTGCACATAACTCTTGTTTCACATTTTGAATAATTTTCCAATTATGTTTTCACTATAAGTGTTTAATGTTTATGCATAGTTTGTATTGGTTGTGTTGAAACCTCGTATTCACAAAAATGATTTTCATTATGTAAACATGTGAAAGTATACATGAGCTTTTTAATTAATTTGAAGCTTTGCTGCTGAAAATTAAAATACAGCACCCAAACTCGAGACCAGGCACCATTGTCTTTTTCCATTGTTATACATGAGCACAAGAGGGCGCGAGGACCAGCCAGTGTCTGACACCGAATACAAGAGAGCGCTGTTCTCTTCCACTGCTATACACCGGCCGGGGACGAGAGAGCCCAGCATCTGTCAGACACTGGTATGAGACAGTGTGGGGCACATCACCTGACAGACTGCGGGTGCGAGAAACCAGGGCACGATCACTGTCAGACATCGTGCACCAGAGCACGGGACTCAGCCTCAGTTATGCACAGACACAAGAAAACGCCAGTCTTGGAGACTGTCAGACACCAGCAGAAGAATACAAGACACAGCCACTATCAGACACCGGGCAAGTCTCACAAGCTAGGACGGTGCATGCCCACCATTACGCACAGTGCATGGTAAGGAATGACACTCAACCAGGGTCAAACACCGGGCACACAAACCCTGTCCATCGCCAAGCATCTGAGAGGCCTGGGGACAGCTTTATAAGACACCGTACATGAGGAAACAGGGGCACATGCTCTACTGGACATGAATGTGCAATTCCAAAACGAGGCCACACTGCACTGCATAGTATCCAAGTGCAGGGTGTCTGGAATAATATTGGGGCAAGAGTCCTCTATCCGTGTTTGATTGGTGCTGTGAAGCGCAGGTGTCGGATTTCCTGTGCCCGGGTTGTCCTAGCCCATCTGTGTGTGTGGACAGGACCGAGTAAGACTGCGGCCCTCGGTCATTGCCGAAACAAGCATCGCTCTCTTAGCTTTATGGGGACATGTGTTTCTAATTAGAAACACATGGCCCCATAAAGCTAAGAAAGTGCTTTGCAACAACAGCAAAGGAGGCGAGACAGTCCGGATTGCAGACCAAAGAGCGGCAACCAAAAACCCTCATTTCCAACGGCAGGCCACCGTTTAGCATAAACGGTGATGCCAGCCAATGGAAATGAGGGGTGGGGCTTTGAGTCCCTTTCTGAAAACCCCTCATCCACAAAATCTCTCACCGAGCGAGCAGGGCTTTGCCCTGCAACGCCAGGCAAGACCTAAACATGGCACAAAAGATATTCAAATAAGGCTGGGTGATTGGGTCAGAGTGAAGTTGGGTTTTAAAACCAAGGGAGAGAGTAAGTTCTCAGAACCTATGCAAGTGAGTGAAGTGTATTCTAAATCAGCAACATTGAGTGACGAGAAAGTGTGGCATTTTGGTAGAATGGCAAGATGCAATACAATTCTGAACTGGAGAAGTGTCAGAGTAATTGGCACACCTACTTCTACAGCTTGGAAGTGGGAGGAAGTTACCAATACAGGAGGTATAGCAGTTACTCCTTCATCTGAAGGGCACATGAGTGGGGTATGCTCATCTCTTACTTCAAGTCAGGATAGCGTAAGGGCAGACACACAGTTTTACCCAAGAGGTTAGAAACTTTTGTCATGTAAATCATTGTTGTAAGAAGGGGATGATATGGGGAGTTAGTATTTTCTTATATGCTTGCAAATATTGGACATTTCTGAAATGAATTTGCTGTCTATTATTTTCCCTAGAACTACCTGCATGGTCATAACTTTGTTTCTATTTTATAATTTTCAATTTATATCAGTATGTCACATGTACAGTAATGCTTGTTGTGTATATAATTTCTTCCTTTAGTTAGTTATTTTCACAAGGATATTTATGTTGTTATCACAAGGATATTTATGTTGTTATTGACTATCATATTGACTGCCCTTATTATTAGCTGTAAAGAAGGGAGATGTGGTATCCTGGCTAACCCGTTACTGGCTCCCTAGTAACGGGTTGCCCCAGGTTCCAGAATGTGGTGATAGACAGTTGAAGAGAGTACAATGAGTGGCTGCAAGCACCTGCTTGCTCTTCAATAAATTACCTATTATCTACCTATCTATCTACATGGAGTAGTCCTTACGCACATTTACCTAGATTTCAATTATGTCATGTACATACAGTGAAATTAAATATGATGATAAAACTATTTTGGCGACACAAATTGCTACATTGAAATGTTTTGCATGAGCCATATAATAAATGTGTGGTTTCAGTGGAAATACCCAGAGTGTGCAAAATAAATGTCTGTTGAGTTTGGAATCTCCACTTCAGACCCGTATCTCTGCACCACATTCCGGCTATTCTGAGTTTAGTCCCCAGAAAGGGAAATAACTACATGGATCCTGAAATACCAGGTTCTTTTACAAGTGTTTTTCACCAATTTCAGTGACAAATTGGCTGAAATTTTAAACCTACTCAGAGCAGGCCTAATATGCCATATTGAGGGCGCTTGGGGCAAGGGGAGCAGGAAATAAAGTCATGCCAGTGCAAGACTGGGGATAAAATTGTATTTGTCACCCATGTTGTGCTCTGTGTGAGGCGGGGCGGGAAACATCATTAACAACGAAGGCAGTATTACGCGTAACGTTTACAACGAGGCACTTACCACGTAAACGTCTTTCCAACGCGTATGCCTTCAACGATGTCTCTACCACGAACAAAAAAAAAACGTAGGATTAAAAAGGGGGGTTGGGGGTGGGGTCTCCTTCCCATAAAATAACGATCCCGACGTGCCGAAGAAAACAGCGTCGTAAGAGAGGAAGCGGAATAAACTTCCGCTTCCTCTTTACGACATAAGAGCGACGTAGTAAAGATGATGAGGGGAAAACTAATTCCGTGGTAACGCATGCGTGGAAAAAGCATGCGTTGCAACGGAATTCGTGGTAACATCATATAACCAGGCGGGGCAGCCTCTCAACCACAGGGTCTGTGTCTTTTGCCTCTTCTGTGAGGTGGGGGAAGGGCTTTAGGGAAGATCCTCGGCCTGCTTGAGGGGATATTAGTCTGTTCTATCAGTTTTGTGCTATGGGAGGGTCGAGTGGAAGATTACAGAAGCCAAGGTTCTGTCACTGATCCAGGGCTTGTCTTCCTGGGACCGAGATGGGAAGTGAGGGGGTAGAAGGGGAGTATGGTGCCAGTCAATATTAACCTTATCTGGTATGGGCTACAGCCTCTAGCCCAGGGCTTTGAACTTGGTCGAGGGCATCCTTGCACTTGGCCGTGCTGGTTTCGGTGGGTGGGTGGAAGTGTGGTATTTTTCTTAATTGTAAATGTCATTGTTCCAATTAAAGATTCTAAAAACAGAAAGTGTTCTGTTCTGGAGCCCAGTCACCATTCTGGCTTCAGTAGTTGTAGTGGTGCTCGGGAGCCTGCCGGTACTGTGTCCTGGTGATGGAATTTATTTCCAACAAATGTATACACCTTTTATCCAGAGCTTCCTGCTCATCCTTGACTGTCAAATATTGGCAACCAGTAAGGGATCAAATCAAAGCCCACTGGCACAGCGGTTCTGGTGACTTTGAAGCACTTTGTGTGTTGCTATATCTTTTGTTTGAACACCAACCTTGTGTGAGTTTTTTTTTCTCTTGGGCTTCAACTTATGTTTCTGAACATCGTAAGCCCTCACTTTTCTACAGTGTTTAAGGTGAGACTCAGGTGTTCTGTGACAGCATACAACGTATGACTATAAATTGTTTTAGTGCATATCCACCTGGTGTTAGCCATTCAAATGTGAACAGGGAAAAAGGACCTTACCATATTTACAATAATGTGATATTGCGCATAGTCTCAGTCTAACTAGAGTCAACAGACAAGTTTTGAAAGTGCATTGTGCAAGTCTTCCAGTTTGGCATTAACTCTTCAAAGGTTATTTCTAATTCGGTGCTCCTTTATCTCTGACTTTTTGTTTCGAGATCCAGAGTCAACACCTTATTCTCTACCTCTGCAGAGATTTTACCACTGCACAGTTCAATTAGGGATCTTCGGGATTAAAACAAGCTACTACAGCCTCTCTACATGACCTAATTTCTTGTTCGTTGAATTTCCATCTTAAAATTGCCAGTCAGTCTACCAGTGGGCTTTACACAAACACAGTGCATAGACAATTTCTTCAATACCCTGACCACATAGTTTGCAGCTGTCCTGTTCTCCTTTCCTTCTCCATGGGGGGGGTGAGGGAGGGGGAGGGCGTGCTTCATTACGGATAGAACTCCCAACCAGTATTTTAAAAACCTTTCTTTTGTCGAGATATTATAAAGCTCTCCTAGGTAGCACTTGGGCTTAGGCTTCATGTAGGTGTTAGGAACTAGCCATCCATGGCTGAGTCTGGCTAAAGTGGTTTTGTCCTTCAGAAGTGACATGGTTTTGGTGCTTTAATTATTCTTTTAAATTCAGCCCTCCTCAGTGCTAGATACCATGATGAGGAGAGGCCTAAATTAGTTATGGCTGTTTTTGAGTAGGCTCTTGCTCGAAGAATATTGCTGCTCACTCTTGCTCTGTCACCTGTAGTATAGTCAGGTCCTGCTGAAGGGACAAAAACTCTTTCTCTGGAGAGGGGATGGGGGAGTAACAGTAACAAATGCAGCAGCCTCAGGTGAATATTCATTTGGATCAATTGGCTTCTGCCTATCCATGAAACATATATGGAGTTCCATTTATGTAGGTCAGTCTGGGGGACGTGGCCAAGCTACCGCCCAAGAGGACCATGTAGTGTTGGAGCAATAATCATGCATGTTATTCACAACTTCAATTTCAAGCTGTGGAGGTTGCAACAGTGACTACAAATGTAGCAGGTGTCATTGATCAGCCCCTTGTGTTTTATATACCTTTACCTTGTATATATTGCTTGCACGCCTTTTTTACTTATGTCACAATACACTCTCATTACTCTGTTTTTGTTGCAGCACCTTTAGAATGAATTATTGGTTTTGTCATACAAGGCAATGACTATGCAGTGAAAAAATTGACACTTCATATATTTTATCTTTATTGTAAATATCTCACTAGCCAACGGTGTTTAGGCGAAACACTCACTGCTAGGTAACATTTGTGATGTGTCTATTGCTAATTTGCTCAGGTTCCCAGGAATACAGGGTTTGCCCTATATAACTTTGCATATCTCTACACCTAGCACCCATCATTACCAGTGCCTCACCTCCTTCTGTGACATTGAAGGCGTCCCATCAAGTTGAAAGCAGGGTATCTTCGACCTTGTTTATTTTTAAAAATGACTTTTTATTTAGGCCAGCTCTTGCACAATGCCCGGCCCCTATATATTTATCCAGGGGAATTCGCCCAGGCAAGATCAGATAATGAAATGTCGAAATAGCTGCACTTAGGCCTTTGCACAACAGATGCTGAAACATCAGTATATAGTCGATCCTTGAGTGGTCACGTGGCCCATAGGGACATTGTCGTCTTCAATAACTTAGCATGCGCATGTTGCAGCTTGGCTGCTGCTTTGCACACAGTAGTACATGTCTTTATTTTTTTTTTTTAAAACAAGTTTTATTTGTCACGATTCACATATACTGCATAGCTCCGCAACCCCGGAGACTGCTGCACACATCCAGCATACAATAGCAAATGACATTGACTTTTACACTTAAGAAACTAACAAAACTCCTCCTCCCTCCTCCCGCCGATTGCACCCACGCCCTCTCGGAAACATTTAGCACTTCACTGGAATCACGTACAAAACCCACCATCCCCCCAGCAAAGCTCGTCTTCCGCACACCCATTAATCTGTCAGATGAACATCACCTTCAAACGGCGGATCTAAATCTAGGCCCCGGTAGTCTGCCCATCGTTTCCAAATCTTATAATGTTTACGGGGACACCCCCTGGCACTGAAAACCGGCTGTTCAAGGCCGATACAGAAATCTATCCCGTTTCCCCATGCAGTCAGCGAAGGGGCCCAGGGTGCTTTCCAAGCCCTAGCTATGTCCCTCTTTGCCAAAGTGAGACCAAGTAATAGGAGATGCCGCTTATATCTATTGCCCCCAACCCCCTCCATGACATGTAGCAGGGCCAAACACGGCGTGCGAGGAAGCTCCCAGCCCAGCACTTCTTACAGACAGGAGAACACCCCCCTCCAAAATCTGTGTAGCGAGAGACAGCTCCAAACAGTGTGCAAAAAGGCGCCCTCCTCTGAACCACATCTAAGAAACTCGGGGATACAATCATTCCTGCCCTCCACAAGCGCACTCTGGTAAAATACACACAATGTAAATATTTAAATTGAATCAGGCTCAGTCGTGTAGCTATTGCTGCCCCTCGTGTACTTGCTAATGCCTCAGCCCAATCCTCCTCCTCCTGTTCCCCTACATCCTTCTTCCAAGCCGTCTTAAGCCGCTGCAAGGTTGTGGAACAATGAATGATCAGTGTCTGATATATGCGGGAAATCTTGCGGTCTGGCAGTTCCCCCATAAAGACCTTCGCTTCGATGGGGCTGAAATTAGGGAGTGGCTCCAGGCCCTCCAGACTAGGCGCCAGCGTGTGTCGGAACTGTAGGTATCTAAAAAACTGGGATCGTGGCATAGCGTACTCGTCCTGCAGATCCTGAAATGATTTAAGCATCACATCAGACATCACGTCAACCAGAACCGAGATGCCTATGGAGTCCCACCCCCCAAAGCCCTGCAGAGCTGCCAGCTGAGGGAAGCTCCCATTACCCCAAAGAGGAGTCTCTCTAGTTAGGACATTCCACCACCCCATCCTACGCTGGGCCTGCCTCCAAACATGGAACACCACCTATGTGGCCGGGGGCAGATTCTTCTGACGCGGCATGGAGTATAGTAGTGTATGTAGGGAGTTGCTACCCATGAGCTGCCGGTCAACCGCATAGGCTGGGCCACTCCTATCCCCGTACCACCATTCATTGAGGACCAGCAAGTGTGCGGCATGGTAGTAGGAGAGGACATCCGAAGTAGCTAGACCCCCATGTATGTGGAACATGCCTTTATTTTTTACAATCATTTCTATGGCTATTTTCACATGAGAATGCATTGCTGTGTTCACTCTCTGCATGTTCCTGGGATTTTGATTGAACATTATGTGCAAGGTCAAACAACAATACTCCTTGTTATTTTGTTCTGGCCAGGCCTTAGCCCCTAGACAAAACATACTGATGCAGCTGGTGTTTGGAAAATGTATGTTAGTTTTTAGTAGGGTACATGAATAGATAACACACACTTGGAGAGAAACCTTTCCAGAGAGAAGAGCGAGACAGCACTAGGGATGGGCAATGAACTCCGCTCCTCTACTAGCGGAGTCAGCTAGTAAACTGCAACCACAAATGCTTTGATAAAGCAACTTTACATGCTAAAAAGCATATAACCAATTCACAAAAGTGAACTTTCAAACCAGAATATCAGCCAATGAAAGAGGTGATTATTTTGGGATCCTTCCTAACCTAGGGAGAGGACCAAGCATAAGCCTTGAACAGAAAGAGCATATCATGCTGAACTATTCAGTGGTGGTTCCATCCTCTTAGGACCACCCCAAGCACAGTTGTTATGGGCAAAAATACAATCCCAATCAAAGGCCCTGCAAAGCATTATGGAATGAGAGTAGCAGTAGGCAGTGAATATTATAGTATCCTATATCAAAATAATTCTACAAAGCGCTGCAATTCAACTCATCGTTACTAAGTGTCCCTCACGAGTCAAATGCAAAAGCATTGAAACCCTTTCATGAAGCTGCAGTTCCACTAGTCGTTACTAGGTGTCCTTCACGAGTTAAATGCAAAAGCATTGAAACACTGAGCTGAAAGCTAATACTATAAATTCTACAAAGAGCTGAACTGCAGCTTCATGAAAGGGTTTCAATGCTTTTGCTTTTGACTCGTGAGGGGCATCTAGTAACAACTAGTGGAACTGCAGCGTGATGTAATAATTTCAATGCTTCTGCATTTGGCTCGTGAGGGACACCTAGTAACGACAAGTTGAACTGCAGCTCTTTGTAGAATTATTTTGATATTGGATACAATAATTTATTTATTTATTTATTTACGCAACTTTTATAGCGCGACAAATACCCGAAGGTGTCTCGGCGCTGTGGAGCAACTAAAGTTCGTCATCCTGCCGTCTTCTCACTGGTTAAACAACCATGTTTTCAAAAGCCTACGAAAACTAATCAGATTCGGAGCGGCTTTAATGGCAATTGGCAGGAGGTTCCAAAGTTTTGGAGTGGCCACGAGAAAGCGCCTGTCGCCCCAGGTGACTGATCTTGTACGTGGCACCGGCAGAAGACTGGTATTGGCCGATCTTAATTGTCTTCTGGGGGTATAGAGCTGAAAGGCTTCGATCAGGAACCTGGGTCCTGTGCCATGTATGGCCTTATAGGCAATACAGAGGGCCTTGAATTTAACGCGGCTCTCAACTCTCAGCCAATGAAGCTGACGAATACCAAGGGTGGTAGATTTGCGGCGAGGGATGTTAAGAAGAATCCTGGCAGCCGCGTTCTGAATGGATTGCAGCTTCGTTATTACACGCTTCTGAGTATGGAGGAAGAGGGCGTTCCCGTAATCTATTTTTGAGAAGACTAAGGTAGAAACCAGAGTCTTCCCAGCTGACGGAGGGAGGTATGGTAGCAGCTTCTTAATCTTTTTCAAAATGTAGAATGAAGATGACACAACCTTATTAATATGGAGGTCAAAAACCAGCTTGTTGTCAAAAATCACTCCCAGATTTCTGGCTTTTTCCACTGGGACAGGTGGATGGCCGAGCTTTTCTGGCCACCAACCGAGAGACCAATCAGGGGAAAGTTTTCCAAAGGTCATAATCTCGGTCTTGTCCGAGTTAAGCCTGAGGCAATTCAAGGCCATCCAAGTACTGACCTTGAGCATAGCTTTCTGGAAGTTGGCTGCTACAGTAAGGCCATCCTTATGGATACCCAGCACCAGCTGGGTATCGTCTGCATACGATGTTAACTGTATCCCATAGGCCTTTATTATCCTCGCTAAGTCCGCTACATAGATGTTAAAAAGCATTGGGCTTAGCGAGGAGCCTTGTGGGACTCCACAAGGGAGTGCAGAGATGGGAGAATAAAAGTCTCCGAGCTTTACTGTCTGGGTACGGTTTGCCAGGAAGGATGAAATAAGATCCTTGGCCAGACCATTGATCCCCAGAGCTGTGACACGGTCGACAAGAGTGACATGGTCGACCGTGTCAAAGGCTGCTGACAGATCCAGAAGGATAAGAACAGCCGCCCCTCCCTGATCCATGATCGTCCTGATCTCATCAGAGGCCTTTATCAAGGCAGTCTCTGTTCCATGCCCTTTCCTGAACCCAAACTGCGTTTCGTCGAGAAGTTGGTGAGTCTCGACGAACTCTGAGAGCTGCCGATTCATCAGATATTCGCATACTTTGGCAGGAAAGGGCAGGCACGCAATCGGTCTATAGCTTGCGACAGCAGTAGGATCTAAGGAAGGTTTTTTTTAAAAGGGGTTTAATAACAGCCTTCTTCCATATACTAGGGAATTGGCCTGTTAGGAATGTATTATTGCAGATTTCCATCAAAGGGAGGGAGATCACTTCTGTGAGTTTCTGCATCACAGACGGAGGACAGGGGTCCAAGGGAGAGCCTGATTTAATAGTGGAGATGATTTTAATCACATCCTGATGTGAAACAGGTGAAAAACAAGGGAAGGAGTCAGGATTAGGGTGCGACAGTACTTCTTTCCTGCTGTCACCTCTATGTTCGGTTCTGATGTCATTTTCAAATGAAGCGTAAATATCTGCAACCTTAGTGGTAAAAAAGATGGCCAATTCATTGCAGAAAGTCTGTGAGGGCTCCACTCCAGGCCCAATGGAGGGGGTGGACAAGGTGGTGACGACGGAGAAAAGTTCTCTGGCAGAGTTAGCAGCGGTCTCGATTTGTGCTGAGTAAAAAACTGTTTTTCGGGCCAAGATCGCCTTTTTATAAATCATAAGAGCGTCTTTGTACGTTTGTCTAGCTGTGGGACAGTAAGATTTCCTCCAGCGCCTTTCTAAATTCCTACAATGTTGGCGATGTAGATGGAGATCTTCATTATACCAGGGGGCCGAAGGAGATACTCTATTAGGTTGCGTGAATTTCTCTGGGGCCACTAGATCAGCGGCACTTCGGATCCAGTCCTGAAACTCTGAAGCTGACGGTGACAAGCTATTTCCTCCCTGAGGACAGGAGGAGGCCAAGGAATGCAACATCTGAGGGAGATCTGCATTTTTCCAGGCCCGGGTACCTATCTTGGTACGAGGTCTGAGTTGTGGAAAGGCAGTGGACCGTGTATTTAGTTGAAAAATAATAGCCCTATGATCTGACCATGTAATTGGAATAATGTCTGATACAGTAATGTCCGGATCATTGGTAAATAGCCCGTCAAGGGAGTGTCCAGCTTGATGTGTGATACCCTTGACTAATTGGTGCAATCCAAAATTGGCAAAATCAGTCGTAAGTTGGGCGGTGTCTGGGTTGTCCTGATCTTCTAAATAGAAATTGAAATCTCCCAGTATAGTAAATTTATCTGAACAGATGACATTGTCACTCAGGTCAGAGAGGGTAGAGAGAAAAGAGTTACAGGGGCCAGGGGGTCGATAGAGTATTATTATAGTATTATAATATTCACTGCCCACTGCTAATCTCGTCCCATGATGCTTTGCAGGGCCTTTGGTTGGGATTGTATTTTTGCCCATAATAACTTTGCTTTGGGTGGTCCTAAGAGGATGGGACCACCACTGAATCGTTCAGCAAGATGTGCTCTTTGTTTTCAAGGCATCTGCTTGGTTCTCTCCCTAGGTTAGGGAGGATACCAAAATCATTACCACTCTCACTGCTTGCCAAACTTTCATTTTCACTTTTGTGAAATTACTATATGCATTTTAGCATGTAAAGACAGAGATACTTGTTATTTTACCAAAAGTATGAGGTCTCTGTTGACGGAGCGAAGTTGCAGAATTCACTGGGTTTTTGTTCAACTTCGTGTAATTCCATGTAGTAGTATTCTGCCAACTACGCCCACCATTAGACAGCACCTATGATGTAGATCTACCATCTATAGGCTAAGGTATGGGGTCTGCTGACAAAGCCCGGAGAGCTTCTAATAAATAATAATACTACTTCATAGCAAGGGGAGGGAGGTTGGGCTCTATTGTCTTTCCATGATGACATATCCCTTTATGATTTATGGACTAGCTGCTATGCTGACTGTATTTGTACTATGCATTTCCCAGCTTGTTGTGGCACGTATACTGCATGTTAGGGCAAGTTAGTTAAAATAAATATTTTAAACTGCTTTGTGTCTCTGTCAGATCTTATTGTGGACAAGTACAAGAGTGCGAGCGAAAGGATGTGTCTTCTTACCGCGATTCCTGAGAGATCTGGGAGTGTTGTGTCCTGGGGTGTCTAATCATTTTTTTTATCTCTGAGTGATAGGAGAGCAAGTGAGACATTATAGCTAGTTGGTCCTGTGCTTATGGGTACTAAGGTGATAGGATGACTCAGTCCCTATACACCAAGGTCCCATATTCCTGAGCATAGTTCTGCTTTTGGGCAGAGTAAAACCTGTGCACCTGAGAGAATAAAGTAAAATTCCTCTTGACTGGCTGCGGGGTTCGCCACACGTCTGCAATATCCCATTGTGTTAAGATATACTTTAAGCCCTCCGAGAAAGTTGCAGTTGTGTGGCGGCCACCACTACTTCTAGCAAGACCTGTATCCCAGGCTACTCATGATGGATTTTAGATAGAGGTCTTGTCCAGCACTTTGAGTATGTATGTTTATATAAGCCACACAAGTGTTGTGTCCTCAAATCTTTACTCTCAAGAACCATCCGTCTGGTTCTCTGAATACTGTGTCCTTTTCTATCATCAATTTGCTTTCCCCTAATATAACCACCTCTCTTTTTTAGTAGGCACTGATGCGCTATGCTGGACATCGTGTTTCCTATGCCTCATCCAGAAAAGGTCTTTATGTACCAGATGAGTCTCTTGGAAGAAAATGAGATCCTGGTCGTATCTCTGTATCTATTCCCAGAATTTGCATCTTTTGTTCAGAGAGTTTAGCCCCAGACAATAAGTGAGAGTAATTTGAATGTATTGGCCTATGAATTGCATAGTCTCCAAAATAAACAAAGCATGACTGTGTGACTCAAACGGATTGGCATAGCACAGGTGCTCCACCACCCTAAACATCCTCAAATAAGAAATCTAAAATCGCCCAAACACCTTCAACTAACAAATCTTTAGCATCATGGGGAAGAGATGGTTCTTTTATCCTGTGTCTGCGATCTCGACCCACATGCTAAACTCAAATATCTCCTGTAGTGATCATTACACCCAAGGTTTAGAAGTCTATGAGTTCTGCTCAGAGGGAGGTTGTAATGTCTGAGTGAGCCCCCACACCCATGAGTCACTGGGTAGCTAGGCTAACACAGATGGTTGCTTTTCTACCCCTTCTTAAAGCGTCTGTCATAGAAGGTTCCCACTCCTGTTTAATACATGACCACCTAGTTCCAGCATTTTCAGTGCAGTGTAATGATTGTGTCAAGCCAATCAGTCATTCATAATAATCTGTTATTCTTCAGTGTCTCTTCCGGGTTTGTTGCAATTTGGGTGCTCTTATACCCACCTTGATGACTCACCTCCCCCTGCAGACCTAGCAGGCCCCTAATGAGATCTCTCCTCTCCTGTTCTGTGTCTTCCAAGTATGGTTTTAATCTTCTCAATGCAGCCCTCCCTGCTCCAGTACTCTCCTGGCAGTTTATTTGCTTGGCTAGTCAGAGGCCCCTTCATCTGCGGCTGGTCTTTAGTGTAATGGGCTGATTGTAGTAGTTCCCTGGCCTTCGCCCAGGAGCACAGCAACTTCATTTTGCTCACCCACATGAACATAAGGCAGAATGTGTGAATGCAGTGATATTTGACTTTTTCTTTTCATAAGTGGTCAGTCAGTGGCTTACAGTCTCATCTTTTCTGCAAGGTTACTACGTCCAGGTCAACAAAGATTTGGAGCTTAGCACCATCCTAAATGGGGTTCCACTTCATGCAAGCAGCAGCAATAATATGTTTTTTAAGAGGTGAGGTCTTGTGATGGTGTCTAGTGGGGGGTTGCTCAGTCCTCGCGAAGGGCCCACTCCGTGCATTCTATCCAGTTCAATATGGGTGGAGCGCACAGGCACAGCATGTCTCTAAAAATCAAAAGAACATGGGCCTAGATGTAGGTAATTTTATTTTACCACTTCTTAAATACCGAATTTTACAGATTCGGTATTTAAGAAGTGGTAAAATAGAGGGGAGGGGGATGTAGGTATTACAGAATCGGTAAATACTGAATTGTTCAGATTCGGTATTTACCGATTCTATAAATACCGATTCGGTAATGCCCATTGATTCCTATGGGCATTGAAGCCCATAGGAATCAATGGGCATTACCCAATCGGTATTTACCGATTCGCTAAACACCGATTCCAGCAAGGGTGCAGGGGGTGTCACTTTGACACCCTCTAGCACCCCAAATACAGGCATGTGTGCCATGTGACAGACAGACATGCCCTGAGGGCATGTCTGTCTGTCACATGGCATAGGTGTGCATGCACACCTGGATTCGGTATTTTACCACCCAATTGGATTGGGTGGTAAAATACCGAATCTGAAAGGCCTTTGGGACTCAGTAGAGTCCCACCTACATCTAGAAGTTACCGAATCGGTAAAAATACTGATTCGGTATTTTACCGAATCGGTAAATTTACCGATTCGGTAAATTTACAGATTCAGTAAAATTGGACCCCTACATCCCAAAACCCCATTTACCGGTCGGTGGCCGGTAAATGGCCACCTACATCTGGCCCATAGTCCTCTAAATGGTCATTTGTTGTGGATGCAGGGATCTCATGATTTCTAACATTAGTGCAGTGGGACCTATTTTTCAAATTTTCAAGATGGCCCTAGAGGTGGACAATATGTTACTGCAGGAAGAATAGCGCATGTTTACTTTGCTCAGATTCTTCTTCCCTTGCATCCTTATTCTCTTCAAGTGAGAAAACACGCTCTCCCAGGTCACCAACATCTTCTTTAATATTCAACAGTTCTCCACTGATGTCTGTGTGTGCACCCCCAGGAATTCTCAAACAACAGCAAAGACTCCTGGTACGCAGATGTGCCTTTGCTATATTTGGTGAAATTTGCTCCGGTTGTTTTTTTGAAAATTAACTTAAAAAACACATATATATCTATAGGCGCGCTCCAAGCGCTCACCGGTACGCAAACCGGAAAGCACACCCTGCGTGCTATGGGAGCGCGCGAGCAGAAAGCTGATTGGCTGTCGGATGTCTGTCAACATTCTAAACAGTCCGGAGAGTCCGCCATCTTGTGTCTCGGTAGAATCGAGACACAAGAGGTGAAAATAAAAAGGGGGAAATGTTTAAAAGGGAGCAGGGTACACACCCCCTGACTCCCTAGGTTTTCTGATGGGGGCCTAGCTGGGGTCATTATGAGTACCGAGGTAGGCTATTAAAGTCCAGTCGGAAACAGATTGCAAGCTCTACTTCGAGCCTCTTATTTCAAGACACTCAGGTGGCGGATGTTACAACTGGGTCCTCCGTAAGTCCGGTAGCCCCCATTTTCATGGAGTAGCGGGAGAATTCCAGGGCATTTGAGTGAGTCCTTCAACCTCCTCCTGTGACAGCTAACAGGCACTCATTCTCCTCTGAGACGGCTGAGTACAGGAGGTCTGCTAGCGCCAATAATAATACTTTAGTTCCCTAGCTGCGCTCTTGCCAGTTTTCTGCACTGGTATATGGCCTACCCCGGGTCTTTCCCAGCCTCTGTACGTGGTGTCCCTATAGAGTGGCACATGAGCAGCGGCAAAGTTCAGACATTGTGCGTCACCTCAGTGGGGCGCGTAATCTTGGGTGAATTTCCATGTAGGCTTCAACTTTTCTCAAAATTATGCTGGAATGTAGACGTGGCCTTCAGTTGTTACCATGATCAACTTATGGTGAAATCTTATACATGGTGTGCCTCCAGCACCACTCATGTGCAGCTGGATCCACCCAGCACCTCGCCAGCTTCTAAAGGACTGTCTCTAAGTACCGGCTGATTTACACCATACACGCCAGTCAAAGCCCACCAGTCTCCGGTTTTACGTAAGCAGCCCCTCATGATAAACATGGACTGGGCTTGTGTCGCAGCTGTCAACTAGTGGGCAGTGCTCAGGGCTAGTGGTATGTACCCCTCTCTAACATCACCCTCCTCCGTGGGTCAATTCACCAGCCCACTGGGCTCTCCCACTGGCTGGGGAAGAGGCTGGGTGAAAGGATGGGGTCAAATTTGGGCACCAGTTATTGCCGGGCTCACCACTGCATCTGCTTCTCAGATAAGGCCCACAGAAGCTGGTTTCAAGATCCAATCCTGGAGGGCTACTACGGCAAATGCAGTGAGTAAGGTCAGATCCAAGGCTCCAATCGAAAGCCACATTTATGAGTTAGAGGGCCCCAGCACAACCCCTCTGGCTTCACGCAACCTTGCCTTAGGATGGAGGGCTCCCAAACTCCCTTCCGACTCCTGTTTGTCATTGTCTTGCTCGAGTGCTCGATGCTCTTCTGCAGCATAGGCCTCGTACATCATGTTGAAACACTTCCTTGCAGCCAGGGACAGGGCCAATGGCATCCGCTGCTTACTTAAATGCTTCAGAGCTTCATTCCCCACTCCTAACCCAGGCAAAAAAGAGTGGACCCCTGGCTATATGGGCTTCCAGCCACCTGAGGAATAGCGTTACCTGGGACTGTGGAGCTGTGCATTCATATATGCCACCATCTTCTTTAGCTAATTTTCAGGCTACCAAATAAGCTAGTTCAAATCTCTCAAGATGATTATTTTTAAAAAAATATATAGGAATGATTATCATTCTTGGGCAATATTATGTGTTATATTTTGGAATAACAATTCTCGGAGAGACGGGTTTAACTTTCAAATTGTACTTTGATAAATGGCACAGCATAAACCTAATTAGGGTTTATTGACCAAAATTCTAACATGAAAATTTACTTTTTTCCCAGAATGTTATATATTCTGCAATTTGTTTGTGCCAGAAGAAGTGAAATGATATACATGCAGATTAAACAATTTGTGTCAAAATGTATCTGGTTCCAAAAAAACAACTTCTCTGTATCCTTTGGTAGATTGAAGATTTGGGTTCTTCAGACTGAAGTAGTGGCATATGACCTTTACATTCCTTCAGATGCAACACAAGTTTAAAAACACTACTTCTGAAACACTCAAAAGGATTAAGTTTGAGAGACAACCTACTGAGGACATTTCATATATTGTTTAGACAGTATGGATTTAGCTAAATCATTCAAGTCACAGATGAAACAAACATGGATTTCTCTTTCTAAAATTACAAGTGGCTCCATTAGGGCGAATCCATTCATAATAGCACAAGACAGTCCAATATACTGACACAAGTGGTTGCAGGATATTGTGATATTTTTCCATCAATTAACTATTGTTGAGAAATGTGCTCCATTATCAGTCTTAATTATTAAATTTGGCTTACACAAATATAACTGTGGAAATATTTGTCACTTAAGCACAGTGTGTAGGATAACATCACAAATCCAAAAACAAGAGAGAGAGCTCCATTTTACGAGTGTTAAGTTTAGGGTTATCTTGCTCTATTACAATGTGTTCTAATAACCTCAAATTCTTAGTAGATAATCCACATTTCCCTGCAAAAACAAACAATACAGGGAAAATGAGCTTGAATGTTCTGCAACCAAAAATTAATACTTACTTGAAAAACATAGTGATAAGGCTACTCACAAAGGTATTTTAGTCCAGTGAGTAGTTTAGGGGTGTATTTACTCATACACTTTTGGCTATTCACAAGATCTTAATGAAGTTATTCAAAAGTGTAGACTTGCACGTCTCCAACCCTTGAGTTAGTACGGCCAAAAAGCTAATCAGCAGCAAATCTAGGACCACTAATGGCCAACCACTAGAACTGCAACATCCTCCCATAGTAAATAATGGAGAGAGGGACTTGAAATAAAACCCCATTTTTTTTATTTTTATGAAATCACCTAAAATAGTTACAAATATAAATAAACATTATTTAATGTTGAAAAAGTATAAATAAAAAAACATTTAATATTTAACATTTTAACAACCTTTTTATAATTTATAAATTAATGTAACATACATTTTTAACAAAACAATTCCTATACATCACTTTTAATAATAACTCAATGTTCGAATGGTGCTGTACCTTTGCTGAAGAATGCACCATATGGAGGTAACAAAACTGAGCTGCTCAAGTTAAAAAACATTGTTTTGTGCAAAACTGAGGCTAGTTTATTCATTTTGGCAAGGTGCAAAAGGAGAAAAGTGATGTTCGGGCAAAAGGGGATAGCGAAACCCAGAACAGGAGGAGGGCACAGTGTAACACCAGAACATTTGACATGAACAGTAATGACCTAGAGGATTTGTGTGTGAATGAGAACTGATAGGAATAGGAGTTTCTTTAATAAACAGATGCTCTATTGGTGAAGGAGAAAGGTGTTATGAACACCTTCAGACCATTCCATAAATATTTGTTGTAGACAACCATACCAATGATTCGTAGTAATAGGTATAGAGATAGTTCCATGTTTTAACCACATTAAACCATGGTAATTAGCTAGTAAAGAGGGTATGCATTCTATTTGTTGTACAGAGAGAAGATTAAAAACTGCACTTTTTTGTTTCATAATTGTTTTGTGCAGTACGATACTTTGTGTATTTCTCTCCTCACAAAGCAATGCAAAAGCGAAGACAGCTTATGTAATGGATTTTTACCGTTATGCTTTGAATTAACTTTCTAGTTTTCCTAATTGTTGCAGTTATCAAAGTCCTTCCACAGTAGTTTTGTTGCTGTGCTTAGTCTTATTCATTTGTGTGCTGAAATGTTTCATAGTTGTTTGGACATCTACATCTTCTTGCCTGAAGGCTGAGCCATGTATGTCCAAAGACAGATGTCTTGTCCTGTGTGTACTCCTTTGTAGTGTTGATTGTGTGTGAACAGTAGGAAGTAAAAACAGATTCTGCATGAAGGGGCAACAATTATTCAATTTCTCTGGATTGTTATCTAGTCTTCTGGTTGATGAACTTCCAAGTGCTACTCGTTCAGTTGTAGCAAGGTCTTCTACTCTGAGGTTCTTTCAACTGTCTGGATCTGGTGGTTTCTCTTAGTAGGTGGCTCGGTTTGGGACACATGGTTTTAATATGTAGGTTGTTTAGTAAATGAATGTGAGATTTACATAGAATTACAACAGCAGCAAGGTGATGGATGGAATGTTTGAATTAATCTCAGCCACTGTCAATCCCTCGGGCCGCATTCCAGTCCATGATTTTTGCCTATCATGACACTCTAGACCAGGTCTTCAAACGTTTGGATGCCGAGACCCCCCTGTCAAAATGACCAGCCATAAGGACCCCCTCCTGAATTTTGTGTCGAGAACTTGGAACTCCTCATCACCGACAACCACAAACACCGTCAGTTCTGATGGCAAATAATTTTTACAGTGGGGATATATTATTAAACAGTCTTTAGCAAACTAAAGGTTTGTGGGTGATTGTAGAAGTTTGGAGTCACATGCTTCCTACACAGGTCAAACAAAACGTCTACAAAAAGAAATGCCCAAAAATGCACAACAGTACTTTATTTTTCATAAACAAAACATAATTTGACAAAACTTGATAACACCTTTCTGAACTAATGTGATGGGTTTGCCTGTTTTTCTCCAGAGAGACTGTCAATTTGTGGATGTATTTTTGCATCGTTTTGAAACAGGATGGAGCGGTGTCTACCCTAGGCTGTAACTACCAATAAATGCAGCCACTAATCACCCCATCCCAGGTGACCTTATTATATGGATACATTAACTTGAAGTTACTAGGGTGCAACCCCAAGTAAGAAAACCTCTAGAAACAGCAGCTGAGAAAGTAGGCTTTGGAAAAACAATCCTTGGTAAAGAGCAGGCACTCAATTGCCAACACTAATCAAAGAAACTGATGGCAAGAGTTTTCAGGAGACTGCCCACTAAACAGGGCTGGCATATTAGGCCCCTCCGCAGCTGCTTGGTCACGGTGGTGATGTGGGGGGACAGGATGCCTCAGATGAGCTAAGAATAAAGTTTAACAAAGGACACCAGACAAAGGTAATTTATCAGAATTGCTCATTTTCCAGTGAGCTGCATGTCGAGGAAACTGTAATCATGTGACAGTGCCACCATTTACAGAACAAAGGCAGGTAAACAGATGCCATTCACCGCTGCATACTAAGGCAGAACCCATTTTCAACATTGTCACTTACATCGTGTTTAGGGTCTAGCATGGTGCACAGGAGGTCTAAGTTAATAGATTTGTTTTTGAAGGAGACTACAAGGTTAGTATGACTTGCAAAATTACCTATAAATGTTGCCAATCTGAAATGATTTATCCTGAAAAATATCCAAAAGTATGTAGCTGAGCCCCTCTGATATGATTTGTAGTAGTACTAGTAGCTGTTGTAGCACTGGCAGTAGTGAAATTAGGTGTAGCAGTCAGAGCAGTTGGAGGAGTAGGAATAGTTGCTTTAAGGGTAATAGTATTATTATCAGTAACGAGTTTGACGTGCCAAGAAATAGTAATATGCCATCAAAGTATCCCCAGACCACAATACAAAAATGCAATAACTGGGCCAGAATTAAAGGTCATGGAAAAAAAGTGAAATAATTGTGCTAAGACTGAAAATAAACATTTGCTGAGGAGGGAAGTTATATGAATGTAGAAGGTAAATGTGGAGTTTAAATTTGGCTCAACTACACATGATAGTCAAACAAGCATTAGCAAAGCCAATAGGTCTCGTCTTTGGGACCTTATAAGTGTTTAGCTATGCAACAGTTGATATTGCACCAAGAATATTGTGCTGCATAACTAAATCTTTATAAGGTTCCAAAAGAGAGACCTATTGGCTATGCCAATGCTTGTTGAGATTGGCCAAAAGAGGACTGGCCTGAAGCACTTTTTGTGGCACTTAAGGCATCATAAAGGACTCAAACGTGTAGTCGGGTAGTTCACTGTACTGTCGGAGAATATTAGATAATTAAGGAAGCAACAATACTTCCTTCTGTTCCTCTTACAAATATCAGTGAATGACAGCGCAGCCATGCTGTTTCTCACCGACTCTCCGGGTCATACTTACCGGATGTTTAGCTGATCAGATGTACCATCTGCAAAATGAAGACGCTGTGATGCGAAGGAAAAAGGGGTGCACGTTTTTATTCCAGAAAAAACAATGGGGAGTGCAGTTGAAACCAAGAGTTAATGTCCTTAGAAAATGACCAATTTGACAGCTTATGCAACATATTTAATTTTCTCAAGAAGCCTTGTTAACTGGTATTGTTGCCATATACTGATACAAACACCACACAGGCTATAGTGTTGTTGTTGTTATTTCCACATGCTGTCAGTAATCGGTGCAACTATTATCCAAGGATCATGACTTGCAGTTCACATTTAAATGTATGCGGCCTGGATTTAAATAACCAAACAACCCTGGTATTTTAACTGCGTTGAAAGTTCCTCCTTTAACATGGATTTTAGGACTGGAAGTCCGATTCACCCTGACGCCCATAGGGTTTCAATCTTTAACCTGCATGATAAAGCTGGGTCACTGCAGCAGGGACTCAGCTCCCTGAGCTAACTTGCTGGCATTGTAGTCCTACCTCTCCTAGCTGGGGAGAAAGATTACATATAACATTAATAAAGATTAAAATAAGTCAATTTTAACGAGAGTGTTATTTCAAAGATCTTAAATTCCGCCTGTGTGGACCACTGTTTGAGGCTGAATGATGAAGTACACAGATCACGGCCCGGTAACGCCCCCACGACCCGGGACATATCTGATTAATTTACAGAAATGTAATTAATTTTTAGTGACCGAACACAGGGGCTCAGACATGAATGATGCAATATTGCCAGTGATGTCCTCTTCAAATTGCTTTTAATATTTCCCCACAATAAAAGTGGTTCTTTTTTTAGAGCAGGTCAAATAACGAGCCAAGCTGATGAGTCAAAAATTAGCATATTTCACTCTCTATTCCCGCTACGCCGAAATGCATGTCAATCAAACATAAAGCAAATTACTTAAAAAAAGCGAAAAAACGAGGAAGTTCAGGAAAGGGAGCAGGTACATCCCACACCACAGGTGCATATTTATGGTCCCAGTAGTTCCCGGCATTTTCTGGTGTGCATCCTGCAGTTTCTCTGATTGGAGGACAGTCGTCAATGTCCTCCAATCAGAAAGCTCCTTGAGATGCACTGTTCGGAATCCAAAACGAAGAGTAAACGTTTTGGATTCCGGATCCAGGCAGAAGTGGGACGGGAAGGTGTGACTCCCTTTCCACAACTCCACGCCCCCCCTGGGGGTCGCGCCCCACAGATTGAGGACCCCTGGCGTACAGCAAGAAGAGTATTATAAAATAATACTGTAAAAGCATGGTATGGTTTCTGAACCATAAAATACATACATAAATAACAAAGACTAAAAATACTTAACTGTTGCTTCTAAAATATGCCTACCCTGATGTACCTAACCTAAGTCTAGTACGAGGGAAGAAGTAAGTGTGGTGTAGCATAGGTTTAGAATTTTTTTTGCCAAGAGTCTATCCAAGATTTCTCTTAGGGTCTAATCAGCTCCGTACCTTGGTTTAGAATGAAGGAGGTTTGGTATCTCTGTCTCGGTACTCGATTTCCCAACACCCTGCAAGGGGAGCTTGGAAACACTGGAGCTGTATTCTCAGCGAAAGAAAGGCAGCCTCTCTGTCAGTGCATCAGCTGGAGGGTCGGCTTCCTTCGGCGCTTGCTGTAGCGAGCTGCGTCGGGCAAGTAGATAATCGAACTGCTCCAAACCACTGTGTGTTTTCTAGGGCAAGTGTAGGCATATTTATACCTTGAAGGTGACTGGATTGACGTAAAGTCGGACATAATAATGTCACTAAAGAACGGTAGTTCTTTGAAAACGCCATGATTTCTATGACAAATCAATATTCAAGAAAGGGGATGTCCCTTTCTGCTGAAGCCGAGTTTTCCAAGAAATCATTGTGGCTTTTTGGAACTAGTGGAAGTATTCATGCCTGTATCAGGACTGCATGGGCTATGTCTAAATATGGGTATGATTTCTATGCCTATATAAGGGTAGTGTGAATTATACCTATATAAGGGCATAAATCTGGAAAATTACACTTGGGTCCAAAAACGCTATACAACACCCACTCCACTTTATTATGTTTGACATTACAAAATACTAAGCAAATGCATATCTAAAGCATGTGTTCACAATCCCACCCAAAATACAAAAAATGCATTCGAAATGGTTGTAAACGAAAATTAGCATTTGAGATGTACGCATTTTAAAAAGCAATATTTTCATCCAAAAGCATATAGCATGACTTTGGAAATGCTTTCAGAATGAATCATGAAATTACATTCATGAAATGGCTCTTAATACAGAAGAAAGGTTGAGACCATTCCATGACAGAATAAATAAACTGTTTTGGTTGTGAACAAGGTCAAATATTGACTCTTGGAAGTATTCAAAGAATTCATGTTCTCTAAGAATAGTTCTACTTTAAGCAGATTACTTTGTGCCAAAAAAAAAAGAAAAAAAGAAACTTTCAATTTGGAAAAATGTTAAATCGTGGAAAAATAGAGTTCCAAAGTTCTTGTTTTGAAAAATGAAGGTCGAATCAGAGTTTCATCAGAACACTGTGCTAATTTCAAAAGTCATTCTCTCTGTTAGGAGAAAACATCAAGTCTTCTAAGTTTGAAAATAATTTGTCTACTACTGTAGGTGAAAGTTGGACTACCTCGTTAAGCAGATCAATTGTACACAGATAAGAAGCTTCGCCGTCAGCAGCAGTCGCATTAGCAATGTTCGCAGTAGATGGTACCTGTGTGCCTGTTGGTCCACGTTTCTCACCGCCAGTTTGTTGTGCTGGTGAGATCTCCATGAATGCCGTCATCAGGATTGATAGCCGTTGGGGACAACACAATGCATGAGTCATTACCGAACCAAGCAAATCGTTAACATCCGTTGGCAGTGCTGATGGAAGTGTCAGACAGATGTCTAGCACGCATTCTTCTCCACATAGCAGGTATCGTAGAACAGGTAAGATGCAATCTTGCCAGATTGGTCTGAATGATAGAAACCATGTGGTATTCAGATCTCTTAAATGAGCGAAGCCCAGAATTTGGATTATGCGCTTACGACACCTCATCGCCACAAGTGTGTTCTCCATGGTGATCTGGACGTTGTTGGTGGATTGGCTTGCCATATAGAATCAGAAGTAGCAAAAATAAAATTCCTGCTGCGAGTCCCAAAACGAGAGGCAGTCCGACAAACACGAAGTTTGGAAATATGCTCAGGACTGCTTCAAAGGGTGCCAACAGTCCCGAAAAAATTGTCTTAAATACATGCACATTACCACTGGTATCAGGCATGTTTAAGATATGACCTAACATTTCTGCGAAATGTATGGGGCAGTTTGTTGATAATAGGGCATGTATCTCTGCAGAAGTCCTTGCAACCTGCAGATCACACGTCTCTTTGGACGAGGTCAGTGGCACAGTTTTTTGCAAAAGAATGGCTTTCATTCAGCTTAAGTATCAATTTCGAATAGAAGAGATGTTCAGTGAAGGCCATAGCGGTGACTCCTCATCTGTCTTGCTTTTAGGAAACAATACTTGCATACAACAAGTGACCCTGGCTGACACACTTACGAGATAGGCAATTCCTGGCTTAATTTCACAACAGCTGTGATCATTCAACATTATGTAGCTCCCATTGGAAAACTGCCTAAAAATTGGATATATCACTGCTCCCGGAGAACCTTGCAGGTGGCAGGATAAGTTGGTTGAAGAACCATCACAGGCTCCGTGTAAATTAATACCTTGACATAAAAGTGTACCGCTTAGTGCGCTGTTACATTGTGTACCACTAAGAAATACTTATTTTCCCCCACTCCAACATTTGTGTGTGAATGGTAAATCCCAGGTTGACTTCATGTATTCTTTACCCAACCTTTCATACAGGCCCGCTGGTATGTGTTTCAAGCAATAGTGAAACTGGATAATCGCCAAAGGCAACGTAATGGTGCAATGAATTATCCATTCTATGGCTGGTTTCTCAGAAACAGTCAATGGTAATCTTTACAGTTTTTCTATGCTCAGCACCGTATAGTCTGCTCCTCTCTGTGCCAAAGAGATTTGTTTATCTGTAAGGCATTATAGAACACAATTGAGACTGTCCATGTTGTAACATGAGCACGTCCTGTTCCATTATGTCTATGTCAGAGGATACAATGTTGTCCAAAGAATACATTCTGGATGACAGAGTTGTTAACCCATTATCAACTACAGAGAGAGCTTTCTCTAAATTAATAAATTAATACGATCAATTTCTCGTATTCGTTCTGCAGTTTCCATTTGCGTGACTTTCCATGCTTCATTATAAGCAGCATAAATACCGGCGTATATGAAACGTTTATGACGTGGTTTATGAGGCCCTAGTAAGAAGTCTCTCAAATCAAAGTCATCTTTAAGTAAAGTTAAGTGTTGTTTAACCTCTGTAAGTGTAGATTGTTGTAGCCGTTCGAGGCACAGTTTTCCAACACTGTATGTTGTTACCATCCCTGGATGTTGTCTCTGGACATAGCTTGGGTCTGGCCTAGTTACTGTAAACCCTTGTGTCTTGTTCAGGAATCTATCTTGACAGTTAATTGTGTCTTTGGGCCAGATTAACCATTTTTTCCAATCAGGATCAGTTCTGTTTTTAAGTAAAATTGTTTTTACGTTGACCCCTTCCTCTGAAGTGTTTTTACTATCAGCTGTAGGTACAGGTATAGACGGTTTGTTTAAATCTTTTATCTTGGCTAGGCCAAGACAGGATATCTGTTGAACAGTGTCATTTAAAAATATTATTTGTCCAGGAATAATACAGGCTCGGAATAAGGCTTCTATTCCCTGTACTTGCCAGGCTTTTGAACCCCAGACAGTTTTTGTTTCTATGTTGTCACTCTAGAAGTCAAAATCTAACGAGGACAGCTGGGCATAAAAGGCCGCTGAATAAATGTGTTTTGTATTTGTTAATATACTTTTCATTCCTGTCTTATTAACATTTTTAAAGAAAAATGTTTACGGATTTGTGGTATTGAAACCTGAGAAGTATGGAAATTTGTTATAGAATGTTTTTGAGCTACCTTTTGGTGGCGTTGGACAATGTTCCCATTGCTTGAAAGTAAATACATTTCTTGGGTTTGCAGATTTGTGCAAGTAATGATGACCATAGTGATTGTAACAATACATTTGTTCATAATCTGATGAACCTTCTAAATATTCATGGTTTGTAAATTTTGCAGACATCTCTTAATCTAACATCATATTATTAATAGTTTCAAAGTCCCAATCATCAGAAAATGTGCTGGGTGAAACAAAGTCACTCAGGGAAACCTTAAATTAGTGTAGAATCTTCAACAGCTCCTCAGGACCATAAATGTCATAATCAGTTCTATCCCATGCTATACCACCAGGTGTAGGAACGGCTGTGATGTTCACTGATGACAGGTCTCTTTGTTCTCGATGAGATGATTTGTGTGGCTTCAGGAGCAAGTTGATACTCTTACTTGCTGTGTCCATTTTACTATATTTTCCATCTATCAGCTTTCCCAAACTTAAAACAAGAATGAGACAAAGTAGGAGAACAAGTACACTTAATACAATCCAAAATTCAACCCATGGTGAAACCAGATAAGTCTTTTCTAGTTGCTGAAAAAGTTCTGTTACTTGGTCTTTAAAAGTTTTATTTGCTGGCGTTGTTTCGGGCTCACTGGGATCCTCAGAAAACGTATCAAAGTTGATGAAATAGCCAGAAGCAGTTCTGTCAATTGTTGGTATTGCATCAGGATTATTTGAAATCGCTGGAGCTGCTTGGTCCCTTGTCATATTAGTATAGTCCGAGGCTATATCATTGTAGACAGGAGTGTCTTGACTAACTGTTATTTGGGTCTCAAGAGGCACAAGTTCCATTGCTTTGTTGCTTAGTCCTTCTTTTCTTACTGCAGATTCTTCAAAGAGGATGAGTCTCTCAGTTTGAACCTCTTGGATAGTAGCAAGATTTGGTCTTCTGCTACATCTTTGGAGTCCACTGGGCCTACTACTTATTATCGGCCACATAATGTGGTTTGACCCGATCGATGGACACAAACTGGTTCTCCTTCCTTCCAGTAAGGGGCGGCAGTATCACTGTTCTTGATCCGTGGATTGCTAGCACAGGTACTGGTTTTCTGTATGAAGGCCCAAATTCCTTCTTGTGTGCAATTTTTTCCCTGACCAGTTCTCCAATCTTTGGAATCCAGACAGGCCTTACTGGGACAGGTGGTTTTTCTTTAGTGGTCGTTGGCTTCTGTAATGTGTTGCTTAGACTTCTTCTTGTTTTATGTAAGTCCTGCAAAACAGTCAAACGGTTATAAAAGGGTGTTTGTTCTACCACTGAAGTATGACGATCAAGGTCTTCGACAATCATTCCAGTACCAATAAGGATTTCATATGGAGTATTTCCCACCAGAGAATTTCTTGGCAGATTGTTTAAACTACGTTGGACACTTATTAGATGTTTGACCCACTCGTCACCCGAGCCTAATACCCTAGCTGTTATAGATTGCTTTATGTCACATTTTTTTCTTTCCACAACCGAATTTCCCTCAGGATGGAATGGACTTGTGTACCGCAATGCAACGCCCAAGCTGGCCATGCCCTCCTTGTAAGCTTGAGCTAAACGCAGGACCCTGGTCAGAATGTGGCGTGCCGATTGCGTATGTGCCAATAAAGACTCGCAAATCTTTTATAACAGTTCGAGCCTCAGCCGAGCGCTGAGGCCACATCCAATTGAATCTTGAGCATGAATCCACTGCGACCATGATATATTTATAGTTGCCATCCCTCTGTAAGGGACCACAGTGGGCCAGGTAAACACATGCTAATGGTTTATCTGAAATTAGAAGGGGCGTCTGCGCCGGGCGTTTCACAGTTGAAACTTTCATTTTCTGGCAGATTTCACATTCCAAAACATAGGTTCTGGTCTGTTTCCTCATGCACCGCCACCAGTATCTTTGTTTTAGTAATGACACTGTGGCAGAAACACCTGCGTGTTCAGAGGCAATTCCTTCATGTGATGCTAAAATTAGTCCTAATCTATGTTCCATGTTTGGAATTACTCTATCCCCCACTTCAGGGATTCGAGCAAAAGAAACATTATTTGCATCAGTTATATAGGAGTACTTGAGTGGAAGGTCTTTTGGTAATGTTTTACCGCTGACTTTATTGGAAGCAACGACAGCCTGCATTATTTGGCTGTCTATTTTGGTTTTCGAACGAGTGATTGCAGCTACGGAAGCCGTTTGCACAGCTGCCTTTGCGGCTTCATCAGCCAATGAATTCCCTGTAACGTGAACGCCATCACGCTGATGACTCAGTGTATGGATCTCATGAGTTTTTTGTAATTCTTTCTGTAATAGAACTACTTGTTCCCAAAGCAACTTATGCTTGATTGTGCCACCTTTTGCATCTTTGAAACCATTTTGAACCCAGTTCTGCAAGTATTCATTATAAGATTGAACGCAGTATTACGAATCGCACCCTATACGTGTGGGGAATTCGCGATCGGTATTTTCAAGCGCCATCTTGAATGCCTGTAGTTCAGCTCCCTGAGCTGTACAGTCTCCTAGGGATTGAGTTTTTGTGACCATAGGTCGGAATTTACCCCCACACCAGCGACCTTTAACAATCGTGCTTGCAGCATTATAGCTTGTTTACCCCCAATTGCGGGTTGTGCTGATTTGTCTGTATAAATTATACATTCGTACTGTTCCAGAGGTAGAATCTCAGTGGGCAGAGGACATTCTTGTTCGTATTGGAGAAATTCTTGTGTTTTCAAATATGGGTCAAAAAAGTATTCAACGTCTGTTGCTGCAAGAGAGTTAACCCATTGTATCCATCTTGGATGTAAAGCCTTTGCATTCGGAATGCTCGCTTTTTTCACTGCCTCCAAGGCAGTGTAATGACCGACTTTTTCGGCCCTCATTGGAGGGAGGATGATGGAAGATGACTCCAGCCTATTACCCTTATAGTGCAGGGATTAGGACTATAAACAGGACTTATCCATGAGGCACAGTAGTGCATTTTCGTACCCTTTTCTTTAGATCAGGGCTTATAAACTTAAGTTAGGGGATAGATTTATTAGTATTAGTGATGATCCGTCCTTTTGCAAGAGTGTTAGTATACCTTCTATGGACTTATGCTTATTTCGGGCCTTGTAGGCCTTAAACGGGACAGACTCCATTTTGCTTTCTGCCCGGTAGCTTGAGAGGCTTTCTAGGTCAAGTGTAATGTTTTAGTTTCGAGGTGTTGTTCGCTTGGAGAGAACCGGCTCAGGCTGGCCCTTATCGAAAGACTGTATTTTTCTCCACTCCGAAGACACAACTTCAGGCCGGCTGGCTGGGAACGTGTCCTTGGTACGGGGAGGTACAAGAATTTGGTGGGCGGCAGGTTACTGGCCGTAACTTTCCATGAAGGGACAGGCTTCGATATTAGCGAAAGTGTTAGGCAATGAGTCAGTCAGTCCGTAGGCGGCAGCTAGCCGTTAGCATCTATGCCATTAATTATTTCCAGGCAGACAGTCGCCATTTTGAAGTCCGAGAAAGATCATGAAACTGAGACTCTCTGAGAAAGACTGAAGGAGAAGGAGAAGTAGCGCAGAGCGATCAGAGACAGAGAGAGACAGCAGCTAATAAAGAGAGAGGTTCCAGTGACTTGGAGGGAAGCAGAGGAGATCGAGCATAGCGGTACAGACGTGTACTCGTGACTGCTAAGGTGTGATTCCGAGACGAGCCAAGACACAGACGAGAAGGGAACCTAGATGACTGCCGAACCCCGACTTCACGTTAATAAGGTGACCTCCGCCCTTTCCCTTATAGAGTGCACATTCTAACCTTTTACTTTTCTTTGCAGAATATATGCTATCGTATAGTATTGTGTTTGTAATTATTGTAATAAAAATACCCCAGTTCTTAGTGAACCGACATGTGCCTTGTATTCTTGTTCAATCAGGGTAACCTGGTCTTCTAGTCAGACATTGTTTGGATGAACGGATGCGAATCCCGATCAGGTAAGAAATGACTGAGCAATGAGGGAGAGAGGGAACGTTTGATGCCGAGAGCAGAAGGTACATATTTCAATTTGGAAAGCCATACTAATTTCTATTATTGTAGTTTTATCCTGAGTAGACAATGAGAGATTTCTTCCATAGGTGTTCATAGGAAAGTGATCGTCGTTGGTACGCGGCGTTAATGAGAGCACCAGGGGGACACGGTGTGGAGATCCGCCGGATTGTGGATCGTGTGTAAGTGAATGAGAGCACCGGGGGGACACGGTGTGGAGGTCCGCCGGATTGTGGACCGGATAAGTAAATGAGAGCACTGGGACTGCAGGCCCGTGTGTAGGCACGCCGGATTGCGTGTCGAGTGAGCACTGAGAGAGATCAGTGTGTAAGGGTACATAATCAGATCTGCCCCAGGGTAGATTAGTCTGGGCCTAAGTGGCCGCAAGACTAGCTGGTATGAATAGGATATTGTAGAAAACCTATGCATGTTTATTGCTATTTTCCCCCATCCTTAGGTACGAGATGTACATACCTATATCCATACCCATTGTAAATATGTTCTAAGGAGGGAGGTGATTACGTTCCGATTGGGTTAGAGGGGCTCCTAGGAGCTGATTCCATCTTGTCCGAAAATCCGGTCGGTACATCTGTCGTCACAAACTGTTTACGAAGCCTGTGTGCGCTGTATTGTTTTGATCTTGTTGGTTTGCGCTCGGCTCGTACATATTTTCTTTGTTGATAATTGTGTATATATTTTTTGTGTGTCAAAACGTTTTCGAAAAAATTGAAATCTACTTTCAAATTGCCTGTTGAGATTCCCGGCTGGGAATCAACGCCTTACAAGGCCTTGGCCCGTGAGTGGGCCGCTTCTACTGGTTTGAGTGAGAATTGGACTTCTTGTTTGGAGCAGGCGGAGCCCGCTGATGTGGTTTCTTGCTTGCAAAAAGCTCCAGTAGTGAAGGGTGATGAGCTTCCTATTTTAGGACGCAGAGGTTGGATTGTGCTAACTGCATACAGAATGCTTCATGAGAAGTTTGTTAAATTGCAGAAGCGGTTTGTGGATATGGAAGAAAAGTTTGTTGAAGTGCAGAATGCGCATACTCTTTTGCAATGTCAGAATAAATTGCTTGCCGACAAACTTGAGACTTACCAGACTATAGCCGAAAGGGCTGCAGTACGCATTGCGAAATATAAATACAGACACCGTCGTGGTCGTGTTTCTACACGGAAAGTGCGTCTGGTCGTGGCGAAAGCCGGACTGGATTGGAACCCCGATGAGTGGGATGGTAATATCTGGGATTCGAATGATTCTGGCTCCTCGGCTGAGGAGGGTGACAAGCGCGAGTCTTCTCGCTCCGGACGTGATTGTAAATCTGCTTCTTGTGACAAAGATGACATGTCTAGCGACCACGGTTCTGATGACGTATCTCGCCCTGATTGTTCTTCTAAATATAAGGACCGGGCTTCTTTGGAAGCTCTTCCGGAGGTTTCTGCTCACCCTGTGTTTCGATGCAAATTACAACAGGCTCCTGGTATGCCGAATGGTATTCATTTGGATAGTATTGAAGATTTTACTCAACAGGAGGTTAGTGACATTTTACAACGATTTCGACAACGGCCCGGTGAAACTTTGCTTACATGGATGGTGCGCCTTTATGAACTGGGTGCTGCTGGTATCATGCTGGATGCTGGTGATTGTTTACGATTTTGCTCTTTGAGTTCCGATTCTACTGTACAAGATCATTTTTGGAATTATAATGGTGCTGGCCAAATTAGTTTGCTCCAGCTTGCGAATGATGGCTGTAATCATAAATACCCTACTGAACCTGATTGGCCTGTCAATGACAAGCCGTGGTACACTTTGTGCGATGCGTCGCAACGTTTGAAAGAGGAAGTGATGAAGACTGCGATTTTTCTCAGTACTTCTGACAGGTTGTTGGATGGTCTTTTAACATCTTCTGTGCGCAATCGCATTATCCGTTCTTCCCCTGTTGCTTATAAGCAGGTTATGATGACTTTGTTAATCAATCAGACTGGCAATCCTTTGTCTATGGTGCTTGAATCTGTTCGTCAGCTTGGTGAGTTGGGTGAATGGTTTAAACCTGAGAAACAATCTCGACCTGAGGGTCGTACCGCTGGGGTTTATAAATTCTCTAGACGTGATATGTTTCTTGCACTATTGGCTGATGGTGTGAAAAGGGAGGACATTGACGGTGAACCTAATAATCGCTTGTGGGAGATGTTTCGTAAGCGTGGTTTAGATCGGAAGGAGGGTGCCCGTCGTGTGCGAAAGAATGATTGTGACCGTGGTTCCGATGATAGTGGTGATGAGAGGCGTCGTGTGGATGCTGATCGCCGTGATGACCGGCGTTATGAACGTGATGATTCCCCCCGTTGTGAGAACATAAGGGTGAGAGAGGGGGACAGAGATAGGGGGAGAGATGATCGTGTTTCCAACAGACACAGAGATGACAGAGGTTATTCCTCTGAGTTGAGGAGAAGGGAGGATCGTCACAAGCTTTCTGATCGTAATTCACAATACTTTGAAAATGACAAAAATACATTTCGTAATAGAGATGGATACGAGCAGGACATTCTGATTCCCAAGAAACCTGAGAGCATTTATCCTGATTTATCTTGGTTGACAGACCACGGTAAAAATGACTAGGAAATAGGTCAAGCTCCGGTACGCAGGTGGGCTCACAGAGACAACAGACCCTATGTAGATATTGACATTTTTTGGAAACATCGTAATATCCAAAGGGCCCGAGCATTGGTAGATACTGGAGCGGAGGCCACTTTAATTCATGGTAAATCAAAGAAATTCAAAGGACAATTTTTCACGATTACTGGTTTAGGTGGAAAAGAGACCCCCGCAGTGCAAACTACACTTGAGATGAAAATAGGTAGAATTCCCCGTAAAGAATATTCTGTGTTAGTTGTACCGCTTTTGGAGTATATAATTGGAATTGATATTTTGAAAGGAATGACTTTGCATTTGGATGATGGTTGTTATCAATTTGGAACCAAGCATTACATTTCGTCCAGACCCGTACGGGTTGGCCGTTTACGGATGCCCCCCATAAAAATTCCCCAAGCTATGAAAGTGGATTCTCAGAAACAATACCGTATTCCAGGTGGTCATGAAGAAATTAGTGCCACAATTCAGGATTTGGTTGATGCAGGAGTTATAACTCCGGTTACTTCTGCTTGGAATAATCCCGTTTGGCCTGTGCGCAAGAGTGATAATTTTTGGCGCATGACTGTTGATTATCGAGAGTTGAACAAACACACACCTCGTTTGGCTGTTGCAGTACCAGACATTGTTACTTTAATTCAGAGAATTCAGAAGCATCCAGGTACATGGTATGCGTCCATTGATATTGCTAATGCTTTCTTTTCAATTCCGATTGCCCCCGAGTGTCAGGAACAATTCAGTTTTACATGGAATGGACGTCAAATGACGTTTAGAAGTCTTCCTCAAGGTTATGTACATAGTCCTACGATCTGTCACCGGCTGGTGGCGGAACATTTGTCTGAAGTGACTGTACATCCGCAAATTCAAGTGTGTCATTATATTGACGACATTTTGATTCAAGGTGAGACACAAGATCAGGTCCAGACCCATATAGATCAGATCCTTGACTGTTTACGTGCAAAAGGTTGGGAAATTAATCCTGATAAGTTGCAAGGTCCATCCCAAAATGTTAAATTTTTAGGCATTAATTGGCATGAAGGTCACAGAGAAGTGATCCACAGGTGAAACGGAAAATCTTAGACTTTGCAGTTCCGAGGAATAGAAAAGAAGCTCAGAGTTTCATTGGTTTGTTTGGTTTTTGGCGTCAACATATTCCTCATTTGAGTCAGATATTAGCTCCCTTATATCGTGTCACTCGTAAAAAGAATGCGTTTGAATGGGGTGAACCACAACAGAATGCATTTAATTTGGCGAAAGAAGCGATTCAGTACGCCTTGGATCTGTGGCCTGTGGGCGAGGGTGATGTGGATTTGAATGTGTCTGTGGAAGGTCTGTATGCCAATTGGAGTTTATGGCAAAAGCAGGGCAGACAAAAAGTGCCACTGGGTTTTTGGACTAAAAAGTTACCTGAGGCTGGTGAGCGTTATACACCTTTTGAAAAACAGTTGCTTGCATGTTATTGGGCTCTGGTGGATACCAAGCAATTGACCTTAGGTCATGCTGTGATTTTGAGACCTGAAATTCCTATCATGCAGTGGGTTTTGAGTTCGCCGAAATCCCATCGAATTGGACATGCTCAAGAGGCGAGCGTGATTAAATGGAAATGGTACATTCAGGACAGGGCACGTGTGGGTCCGAAAGATGTGGCAGTGTTACATGAACGAGTGGCGCAGGCGCCATCGAATGAGACTGGGAGTGATTGCTCCGTACCTGTAGTGCAGGAATCTCCTGTCAAGTGGGGTAAGCCATTTGATGATTTATCCGCGGAGGTCAGAAAACATGTATGGTTTTCGGATGGTTCAGCGAGGTTCATTGGTGAGAAACGACATTGGAAAGCAGTGTCCTATAACCCGATCACGCAGAAATTACTGAGTACAACTGGTGACGGAAAGAGTAGTCAATATGCTGAATTGTATGCAGTTTACCAAGTTTTGAAACAGGAACTACCTGGCACATGTCATATTTTCACTGATTCCTGGCCCACTGCTAATGGACTGGCGGTATGGTTACCAACTTGGCATTCTCATAATTGGGAATTGCATTCAAAAGAACTGTGGGGAAAAGAACTATGGCAAGAAATTTGGGAAATGCTCCCACAGAGTACTGTGACAATCTTTCATGTGGATGCTCACACCCCGATAGACTCCCTTGACAAATTCTTTCATAACATTGCAGATGAAAAGTCTAAAATTGCTGAGGGAGTGGTGGACATGCAAGATTCTGATTTGGCGGGATTGGCGAAATGGGCCCACCAGAAAGCAGGACATTTTGGAGAGAGAGCCACTAGCAGGTGGGCTGCCGATCGAGGAATTCATATTCCTTTAAATTACATTAAAGATGTCATTCTGCATTGTCCCATCTGTCAACATTCTAGAAAGAGAAAAGTGCCTCATATTGTTAAAGGCCATTTACATCGAGGAAAATTGCCCGCTCAAATTTGGCAAATTGATTATATTGGCCCGCTCCCTATGAGCAAAAATTGTCAGTATGTTTGTACAGCTGTTGATACCTATAGTGGCCTTTTGGTTGCTTTCCCTTGCAAACAAGCTACCCAAATAAATACCATTAAAACATTGGAATTACTCATATTATATTATGGTGTTCCATTTCAAATTCAATCTGACAATGCATCCCATTTAAGTGGAAGATTGGTGCAGGAATTCTGTGTGGAGAATAACATTGAATGGGTGTTTCACATTCCATATTATCCACAGGCTTCGGGTCTGATCGAAAGAATGAATGGTTTGCTAAAGGAACAATTACAAAAGTTAACTGACGAACACTATAAGAACTGGAGGGACTTTTTACTCCAGGCATTGCTGATTCTGAATAATCGTCCCTTGTTGCATGCTGAATCTCCTTTAATGCGTTTGTTTCCTCCGAATGTTGATGCAAAGCCCAACACCATTGCTAATACTGTTATGTATTGGGAAATTACCCCCGGAGCTTTGGCTCCATGCAGAGCAACCCCAGGTTCCGCAGGCTTGGACCTGCATGCTATGAATGATTCGGTCCTTAAAAGCAGAGACCGAATAATTGTTGAAACAGGCGTTGGTGTCTGTATACCAGCTGGAAGTTTTGGATTGATTGCCCCTAGATCGGGCCTTGCCTTAAAAGGTGTTCAAGTACTCGGAGAAGTGATTGACAGTGATTATCAGGGAGAGGTTAAGGTTCTCCTGCTGAATAGCAGTGAGATTGATTTATCGATTCAGAAATCTGACCGTGTTGCTCAGTTGTTAATTATGCCTGTTTTCAGTGGTGAGATTGAGAAAGGCGTTGCCCCGACTTTGCTAACAGTACGAGGCCAAAAAGGCTTCGGGTCTTCCGATAACCCGGGAGCGAAAATATGGGTGCAATCGCCTAAACATCCCCCAGAACAAGCTGAAGTCATTGCGACCGGTCATGATAATACCATCTTGGTAATGAGACCAGGGAAAGATAGCTGGGAAGCTGTCCCGGCTGACAAATGATATTTACGAGAATGAATAATGCCTGTGTTTGATTTTCTTTCAGATCATTCTCTGGACTGCTGCTGCAGGATGTGCCGGCGTTGGACTCCTTTTGGTCTGCTATGCCGGGAGAGAAGAGAACCCACAGACTTCGGTTGATTGGAGAACCCGAGTTCCTCGTTCCTTCGCTGCGTGGGATTCCTCATCAAACTTTTGGATCACCCTTGCTAAGAGGGTTACTAACTCTCCGCACTTTTGCCTTACCCCCATGCGTTCTGTGACTGACATCTTAGCGACCTGCTTGGTTGCCGTCCCTGCCTCCACTGAAACGTTGCGGCACATTTTCAATATATCGAGTGCCCGACCCAATATTATTCTGGGCGATTTCGCGGCCCACGAATTTTGCCCTTTGTGTACTGTTCTTTCAGACTCCATTCCCCCGATTCATTCCCAAATTACTACCTACAATATCACGCAGGGTGATTTATGCTTTATTGTGACCTGTGATCCCACAGCAATTACTGAATGTGTCAAACTGAAGTTAAATGCTGCCACTTCTTTTTCAGCTCATCACCGTTTGCTGTGCTTACAAAGACTTCCGAATTCATGTGTTTCTGTTAAAAATAATATGACATGCAAACGTATATTAGTTGCTCCTAGCCATTACCGTGCAATGTTGCTGCCCTCTGGTTGGTTATTTTCCTGCGGGAATTCCTCCTGGCCCTATATTCCTGCAAATATTTCTGGAGGTCCGTGTGCCATCACCAGACTGAGCTTATTAATGTTTTCTTCACATCCCAATTCCCATTCCCGTGTGGTTCGCAATTCTATGACGTTACATGAGGACTGTGATTCTTCCCTCCATCTTTATTCTAAATCTGAATATCTAAGTTTAGCATTTTCCATTATTGGTGTCCCGGCGTTGGCAGTTTACAACGCCAAATCGATTGGAAAGATGGCCTGCTGGATGGTCAAATCGATTAACCAAACATCTACCGTTTTATCTGACATGTTATTAGATGCCCAGGGTGAACGCAGAGCTATTCTGCAAAATCGTGCAGCGATTGACTACCTCCTGTTACAACATGGACATGACTGTTCTGACTTTGAAGGTCTTTGCTGCTTCAACCTGTCTGACCACTCTAAATCAATCCAAGCCCATATTGACAAACTTCACGACTTGACTGCAGAAGTTAGAAAACATATTGATCAGGGCTGGTTTGACTGGCTCTTTAATTGGTTACCTGACTTACATTCTCTACGACAGATTTTAGGGGGTATTATGATTTCTATTTGTATTTTAGTAGCCATTTGCTGCTTTATTCAGTGCATTCTTTCTCTACTCCAATATTGTAGATTTGGCAAGAGAAATAGATCAGTTAATTTTGTTTCTTATTATTCTTCCACTGATGTTAGTTCCATATAGAACATGGTTAATAGACTGGAGTCAAGGGTGAAGTGTAATGACCGACTTTTTCGGCCCTCATTGGAGGGAGGATGATGGAAGATGACTCCAGCCTATTACCCTTATAGTGCAGGGATTAGGACTATAAACAGGACTTATCCATGAGGCACAGTAGTGCATTTTCGTACCCTTTTCTTTAGATCAGGGCTTATAAACTTAAGTTAGGGGATAGATTTATTAGTATTAGTGATGATCCATCCTTTTGCAAGAGTGTTAGTATACCTTCTATGGAGTTATGCTTATTTCGGGCCTTGTAGGCCTTAAACGGGACAGACTCCATTTTGCTTTCTGCCCGGTAGCTTGAGAGGCTTTCTAGGTCAAGTGTAATGTTTTAGTTTCGAGGTGTTGTTCGCTTGGAGAGAACCGGCTCAGGCTGGCCCTTATCGAAAGACTGTATTTTTCTCCACTCCGAAGACACAACTTCAGGCCGGCCGGCTGGGAACGTGTCCTTGGTACGGGGAGGTAGAAGAATTTGGTGGGCGGCAGGTTACTGGCCGTAACTTTCCATGAAGGGACAGGCTTCGATATTAGCGAAAGTGTTAGGCAATGAGTCAGTCAGTCCGTAGGCGGCAGCTAGCCGTTAGCATCTATGCCATTAATTATTTCCAGGCAGACAGTCGCCATTTTGAAGTCCGAGAAAGATCATGAAACTGAGACTCTCTGAGAAAGACTGAAGGAGAAGGAGAAGTAGAGCAGAGCGATCAGAGACAGAGAGAGACAGCAGCTAATAAAGAGAGAGGTTCCAGTGACTTGGAGGGAAGCAGAGGAGATCGAGCATAGCGGTACAGATGTGTACTCGTGACTGCTAAGGTGTGATTCCGAGACGAGCCAAGACACAGACGAGAAGGGAACCTAGATGACTGCCGAACCCCGACTTCACGTTAATAAGGTGACCTCCGCCCTTTCCCTTATAGAGTGCACATTCTAACCTTTTACTTTTCTTTGCAGAATATATGCTATCGTATAGTATTGTGTTTGTAATTATTGTAATAAAAATACCCCAGTTCTTAGTGAACCGACATGTGCCTTGTATTCTTGTTCAATCAGGGTAACCTGGTCTTCTAGTCAGACATTGTTTGCATGAACGGATGCGAATCCCGATCAGGTAAGAAATGACTGAGCAATGAGGGAGAGAGGGAACGTTTGATGCCGAGAGCAGAAGGTACATATTTCAATTTGGAAAGCCATACTAATTTCTATTATTGTAGTTTTATCCTGAGTAGACAATGAGAGATTTCTTCCATAGGTGTTCATAGGAAAGTGATCGTCGTTGGTACGCGGCGTTAATGAGAGCACCGGGGGGGACACGGTGTGGAGATCCGCCGGATTGTGGATTGTGTGTAAGTGAATGAGAGCACCGGGGGGACACGGTGTGGAGGTCCGCCGGATTGTGGACCGGATAAGTAAATGAGAGCACTGGGACTGCAGGCCCGTGTGTAGGCACGCCGTATTGCGTGCCGAGTGAGCACTGAGAGAGATCAGTGTGTAAGGGTACATAATCAGATCTGCCCCAGGGTAGATTAGTCTGGGCCTAAGTGGCCGCAAGACTAGCTGGTATGAATAGGATATTGTAGAAAACCTATGCATGTTTATTGCTATTTTCCCCCATCCTTAGGTACGAGATGTACATACCTATATCCATACCCATTGTAAATATGTTCTAAGGTGGGAGGTGATTACGTTCCGATTGGGTTAGAGGGGCTCCTAGGAGCTGATTCCATCTTGTCCGAAAATCCGGTCGGTACAGGCAGGTACAGGAGTAACAACTTTTATGCGTTTACCCTGTGCGAGAGCTCTCTCTTTTGCTGTTGCAGTTTGAACCGCTGTCAGAATTTTTTCTGTTGAAGTGAATTTCATTTCAGCTTGTGTGTACAAATGTGATTAGTAAGCAATTGGTACTTTTTCACCTTTATTAAAGGTTAAGTACGTGAATCCGCTCTTCCTGGGATTATTCTGATTACAAGGCTGCTTATGTTTACACTTGTCTGTAAATGTGTTGTTGTTAACATGTCTGTTTGTACTGAACGCAAAATTCCCGAGTGTTTTTGTGTCCAATTAGTTTATCTGAAATCAGGTTTGATTAAGTCGTAGAAAGGTTTAATCCTTTCTGCGTAAATTAGAATTTAAGTTCTTCCGAAATTTTGGAAACCTAGAATTGACTAAGTTTTTCAGCGTTTTTGGAGGTTGGAGCAGTGCACATTTCTCTAAAAAGTTTGCTGCCAGGCTTTTGCCTTCACTTGACAACTCGTATCCCAGGAATAAGACGTTGAGGTGGGCAATTCTTGATTTTTTAAAGTTGAATTTATACCCTTCTGATGCGAAGCCAAGTATTATGGTATTCACTCTGTTCAAGTGCCTGTCTAAGTCATCGTCTGTTAGATAGATGTCATCGACATAAGATAATGCCTCATCATCATACGTTTGTAGTAACTCTGTTACTCTGGCTGAAAATAACCCTGAACTATTCTTGAATCCCTGGGGGAGACAACAAAAGTGGCGCTGTGTCCCCATAATTGAGAAAGCGGTCAGATACCTGCTTTCAGGTGCAATGTTTTGACAGAAGAAACCGTTAGAAATGTCTAATGTGGTTTTATATTTTTTACGCACGATGTTATTCATCAGTGATGCACTGCGTGCCTTTTGTACTGCAAAAGTTTTGCAACAAGAGTTTAAATGTCTGTAGTCCAAAACTAGGCTAATGTATTGTCTGGCTTGGAGACAGGAAACAAAGGATTGATCATGGACGAGGTGCATGTTCCAATCACCCCTTGGTATTCAACTTGATCTAAGATCTCCCTGACTTGTTTTTTAGCTTCTTGATTAACTGGATACTGCCTCTGTGCAGATGGTTGAGTTCTTAACTGGATTTTATGGTGAGGAGAATCCTTATCCCGTCCAACATAATTTTTATATAATGCTGGAGCCTGGGCTACAGCCTATTTTCTGGAATATGTATATTTTTTATGAATTGGAATATGATTGGAGAAGGCTGGCATAATGATCTCTTTGCCATGTGGGCACTCCATGACAAATTTTGGTGGCCATTCTTTTTCAGCTAGAAGAATGTCATAACACTTAGAGAGCTTCTCCCAAAAGAGTGCTCTTATTTTCCTAGTTATGTCCTCCTCCATCCGGAGTGTTACTTCATATAACTTATGGGGTACACTAACCCTGGAATCGGCAGTTTCAACTTGAATATACTCATTGAAGTCCACTGTCTCCAGATGGTCCTTCAGGTTCTTGCGAGCTATGGTAACATCTGCCATCTGTCCAGCATTGTCTGGGCTCACTCCCCGTTCTTGAGTTGTGTCCTTAAGATCCTCGGCATGTCTAATTTTTAGATCCGCTACCTACTTTTTGGTGAATTGAGTCTTCTTATTTTTAGGAACGTGTTGATCGTCTTTGGACTTTACGCGTTCTTCCTTGTGTTCTGACCGTCCTCTTCTTTCCGATTTCTGTAAGGAAGTCCGAAAGGTACGAGAGGATCGTGTATCAGTATCTTGATATCTATCAGGTTTTCTCAAATTATCCATGTTCCTAAGGTTATACCTCTTTTCAGAGGGCTCCTTTTGAGGAGACCTACCTCTGGACTGAGAATGCTTCTGTTTAGAAGTTTCTTTAGTATTCTCCCACTTCTTTTTAGGAGTAGTGAGAGTGTTTTAATAAAAACCTTTTCAGGATTCTCTGTTAGTTGGGGCTTAACTGGTTTCCCACCCAAACTATCTCTACCTAATTCTTCATAGAATTTTTCTATTATTCTGGCCAGTTCATAAGGTTGCTCAGTTACATTAAGTTCTTTTAATTTTTGGTGGATCGCCACGGATGCTGCTTCACCTTTAATATTAGTTAATATTATAGCTGAGACCTGTTTGAAATCTTTAAGTAATTTCAAACCCAGATTTAAAGCAGGCTCTGCCCCGTATTTATTTTGAATCTGTTTCAGAACATCTGGTATTACCGCCATAGACGGAACACCATGAGTTTTTGTGTAGATTGCAGCAAAGACTGTACCCCAAGTGTCGCAGTCCTCAAAATGTGGTGCGATCCCCATTGGTAAACAGATTGTTAAAATTCTGTGTTTCTCATGAGGTGTACTATCTGAAAATACTGCCTCTATTTGAGTAATTTTATGAGCTAACCATAATGGAATTTGTTCCAGTTTACCAATTACTGATTGTATAGTCTGTGGTGTAATTTTATTTGTGTTCCCCTGGTGAGGGATTTGCTGTGGGATCCTGATAGCAGGTTGGACTGTTGGAGTTCGCATGATATATTGAACCAATTGTCTATGTATTTTGATTAATTGTTTTAGTTGAACTAATAGTTCTGGACCTGTCATTCGTTCAATGGCAGGATGTGGTGTATAGCTGGCTAGTACCGACCATGTTGCTCCTGGTCTACCTAGTAGACCGCGCCTGGTAATGTGATTTTGATGTTGTAGGGCGGCTTTAAACCAGAGCGCATGCTCTTGGCATGTTAATGGAATTTTAATGTCCTTGAAAGGAACGTATTCCGTTGGAGGTTCCTCGCTTTTGTAGAAGTGGAACACATGTGTTAATGGATTTGCTTCTGAGAAGATAATCCATGAATATAATACCTCTGTCTGCCGATATTCGGATGCCAAAAATTACCCTACCACCTCTCGATGATAGGCCATTTCTTATAAGCTTTATAGTGATGGTTTTCCTTAAATTTTCGGGGATGATTATAGCATCCGCGTCGTCTTCATTAAACCCTGTAATGTCAAAGCCCGGTCAGGTTGCAGTTGCAGTTCCACCGGTTATGTTATTGCCTGCCGGTCCACCATTCTCTGTGTCGCTATCTGACATTTTGTTGAAAGTCTTGCAGAGCAAGCCTCAAGGAAACAAAGATAAGGTGCACAATATTTTGGAACACTGTATCCTTCAACGTTGAACAAATAAAAAACTAATAAATAGGATTTTCGTCCTACTCAATTATGGCGGATATTTTATCCTTTAACCCACTCCAGATGTCTACTGGAGTATTTTACGGGAAAAAGGGGTCTCTGTGAAAAGCACGACTGAGTTACTCTAGTATCTAGCGTTAAATTAGTGCCTTACCAAACATTGGGCACATGTAGTGTAGTTCCTATATTCCCAATAGGCTCTGCGCATTGAAATAATATATCCTATAGAATTGACGTAGGACTTAGGTCGACTAGGTCTCTATCGAATATATTAAACTTAATTGTGAGTGCCAGCTAGCTCAGAGGTCACTAGAAACTTTCTCGAATGAACAAGAAGGGATTACTCTCTGACAACAGCATAAACATGACAACTTGCTTCCCCAAGATAAACCGTATCTTCAGAGTCACGGAAACAATAGATAGATAGTTCACTCAGTCAATCGTGCATGCTTCGTTTCATCAGAGGTGCAGAGAAATAGCGAGACGGGCGTTTTCAATAAAAGTATTTATTGAACAGTCTTCTTTCTCATGCAGAAGAAATTAACTGCTATAATCGTAATACTGGCTGTAAAGTATAATGCGTACAGCAAGAAGAGTATTATAAAATAATACTGTAAAAGCATGGTATGGTTTCTGAACCATAAAATACATACATAAATAACAAACACTAAAAGTACTCAACTGGTGCTTCTAAAATACACCTACCCCGATGTACCTAACCTAAGTCTAGTACGAGGGAAGAAGTAAGTGTGGTGTAGCATAGGTTTAGTATTTTTTGCCAAGAGTCTATCCAAGATTTCTCTTAGGGTCTACTCAGCACCGTACCTTGGTTTTCAATTAAGGAGGTCTGTAGCAAGCTGCGTCGGGCAAGTAGATAGTCGAACTGCTCCAAACCACTGTGTGTTTGCTAGGGCAAGTGTAGGCATATTTATACCTTGAAGGTGCCTGGATTGACGTAAAGCCTGACATATTAACGTCACTAAAGAACGGTAGTTCTTTGAAAACGCCATGATTTCTAGGACAAACCAATATTCAAGAAAGGGGATGTCCCTGACTGCTGAAGCCGAGTTTTCCAAGAAATCATTGTGGCTTTTTAAAACTAGTGGAAGTAGCCATGCCTGTATTAGGACTGCATGGGCTATGTCTAAATATGGGTATGTTTTCTATGCCGGTATAAGGGTAGTGTGAATTATACCTATATAAGGGCATAAATCGGGAAAAGTACACTTGGGTCCTAAAACGCTATACAACATTACCTTGCGGCAGCCATTCGAGCTTGTTAGAATAACACGTTGACTATTTCCTTTCAGGATTTGTTTCATATAGTGGTTGTGGAGAGTCTGCCAAGTAAGCTGGTTGCCATGGGTTTGTGCCATTTGCTCGTTTTTATGGGATTTTATGACCACTTTTTCAGAGCCTCACACATCATTGAGGGTGACTTTGGGATAGTGTTTTCACCAACCTATCACTTTTACGTGATTTATTTTGTGACTTCGTTCTTTTCTTTCCTTTACTACTTGGACAGTGATCATAGATTGACGTAGTGGCATACATGCATGTGTTATAAGACAAATATTACATCACCTGAGCTTGCTAAGAGTTCCCTGTGCATTGTAAAGAGTAGATAATAGACATTGTTTTTGTTATTTTAGATCCAATCCCCTAACCTCATAGCTGCTATTACACATTCCTCCCCAGTGCTGCGCTGTCCATTAGAACTAGTGCTGAATGGACGTTCAATGGTCGTGCGCAGCACTGGGGAGGTAGCGCTGCTGACGACCATTGGCCGTCAGCAGCACTTAAGGGGTTAAAGAAGGGCCAAGAGGCCCGAAATGCATTGGGCATGAAAGTTGAAAATGAATACTTTCTGCAACGTCTAGATATAATTAATTTTCTGTGACTTCAACAGAATAAACAATGTTATCATTGTGAAAACTTTATTTACGTGTCATGAGCATTGTTTATGTTTATGTTTTTCAATACTGTTTCGTAAACTTCGTCATACAAAAGGTTTATGCAAAAGAATTTAAGCAGTCTTTTTTGGGATTAAAACAAGCAGCAGCACACTTCACTTCTAAAGTGCACAGTGGTCAAGTTTAATCACTTGAAGTATGATGGTATGTACGTTGACTTGTTTAGACAGCAAGCCCACTATTGTAGCACACTAGATTAGTAAGATTAGTTTATTTTTAGAACAAGTAAATATTATGAAAAATAGGGAGAGCTCCACTCTCCACACATAGCCACCTTAATCAAACATCCAGTCCGGGAGACATTCTGGTGGCCAAACACGGACTCTGAGATTGATGAGGTGGTAGCTAACTGCTGTGTGTGTTGTTCGAAGGTGATGACTCCTCCTTTCATACCTATCCAGTGTCCAGTGTCCTAGCATGAAAAATAGGGAGTGCTCCACTCTCCACACATAGTCACCTTAATCAAACATCGCATCCGGCAGAGATTCTGGTGGCCAGGCACGGACTCTGAGATTGATGAGGTGGTAGCTAACTGCTGTGTGGGTTGTTTGGCCGACAAGAGTTTGAAGGTGATGACTCCTCCTTTCATACCCATCCAGTGTCCTGAGGGATTGTTGGTTAAACTTGGCATGGATGTGAAGGGACCGTACAACTCTCTGCCTGGAGGTTGCATTTACATTCTTGCCCTCATGGATTATACCTCCAAATGGCCTGAAGTCATGATGGTGAGGGAGCCCAGTGCCAGTAATGTAATAAAATTCCTAAATGAGATTTTCATGAGGGAAGGGTTTCCTGAGGTGATCATTACTGATAAATGTACACAATTTGTGAGCAGCGAGATGCGTGTTTTCCTTGAGAGTTGTGGGATCACTCATCTCAAGAGCTCCTTATATCATCCACAAATGAATAGCCTTGTAGCAAGAATGAACAGAGTTGTAGGCGAGTGTGTGAAGTGGGCAAAGGAGTGTAATTGTGATGTGCACAATGCATGGAATAGCATGGTGTGGTTCTACAGAATTATTCCCCATTAGGCTACAAAGGTGTCTCCTTTCGAGCTGCTTAGGGGACGAAAGGTACACCACTTTTAGGCCAGGTTGGATAACCAAGTGGCCTAAAACTAAATCTGATGTCAAACAGCTGTTGTCCATCATGAGGGACAATATGGCTCGGTCACAAGAGAAAAAAAAGTGGTATGATAAGAAAGTGGTTGCCAAAGTAGTTCCATTGGTCCTTGGAGACATGATCAGAATCAAGTCTCCTGTTTGTGTAAAGAAAGGTAAAAGCAAGTTTGGTAAACCTGTCTGTGTGCTGAACATCAAGGGTAAAGATGTACAAGTGGATGGAGGACATTGGTGGAATCTTTCTAAAACTGTCAAAATGAAAACATGTTCTGACCATGTGGTGGCCAGGGACTGTGTTACTATGCAACAAGGGGTATGAAGGATGAGAGGTCAGTGGTATCCCGATGTGTAATGCCAAGAAGAAGTTGCAGAGTCAGGGTCATACCAAGTCTCTTCCGTGCATAGTTATCATTCTTTCTTTTGTTGTTTTTTTGTTTTTGTTTTGTGAAGGAGAGATATGTAGTATGTAGGTTTCGCATGTGCACTTGTGGTAATTCACATTTTATAGCACTGTTTAGTTTCAGCCTTTCTATTTCTGTGAAATATAATAGATTTCTAATTTGTTGGTAACCTAGGTAGCATGGAATGCTATGCTTTGAAAAGTATTTACAAAAAGGGGTGGTGAGGGACAGAGTCTCTGAATTAAACAGAAAGCTCTCACCCAGTCAAAAGATCAGGGCTAGATCCAACACCGTTTTTTAGCTCACTGCACCATCCCAGTTTCAGAACCTGACTGTATGCAAATTAGTCTGTTCCTGTCCCAGTGCATGATGGGAACAGGACAAACCAAACTACAGAAGCCAATTCTTACACTGGGAAGGAAACAAGCTCCCGGGGACCGGTTTCTGGCATTACAGCCGTCTTCGGCCCGGTTTGCTTGAATCCTGATGGTGCAATGAGCAAGGGTCTCACATCTGAGAATACCCTTCCACGCTTAGGGTGGACAAAAATATTTACAAAAAGGGGTGGTGAGGGACAGAGTCTCTGAATTAAACAGAAAGCTCTCACCCAGTCAAAAGATCAGGGCTAGATCCAACACCGTTTTTTAGCTCACTGCACCAGCCCAGTTTCAGAACCTGACTGTATGCAAATTAGTCTGTTCCTGTCCCAGTGCATGATGGGAACAGGACAAACCAAACTACAGAAGCCAATTCTTACACTGGGAAGGAAACAAGCTCCCGGGGACCGGTTTCTGGCATTACAGCCGTCTTCGGCCCGGTTTGCTTGAATCCTGATGGTGCAATGAGCAAGGGTCTCACATCTGAGAATACCCTTCCACGCTTAGGGTGGACAAAAATATTTACAAAAAGGGGTGGTGAGGGACAGAGTCTCTGAATTAAACAGAAAGCTCTCACCCAGTCAAAAGATCAGGGCTAGATCCAACACCGTTTTTTAGCTCACTGCACCATCCCAGTTTCAGAACCTGACTGTATGCAAATTAGTCTGTTCCTGTCCCAGTGCATGATGGGAACAGGACAAACCAAACTACAGAAGCCAATTCTTACACTGGGAAGGAAACAAGCTCCCGGGGACCGGTTTCTGGCATTACAGCCGTCTTCGGCCCGGTTTGCTTGAATCCTGATGGTGCAATGAGCAAGGGTCTCACATCTGAGAATACCCTTCCACGCTTAGGGTGGACAAAAATATTTACAAAAAGGGGTGGTGAGGGACAGAGTCTCTGAATTAAACAGAAAGCTCTCACCCAGTCAAAAGATCAGGGCTAGATCCAACACCGTTTTTTAGCTCACTGCACCATCCCAGTTTCAGAACCTGACTGTATGCAAATTAGTCTGTTACTGTCCCAGTGCATGATGGGAACAGGACAAACCAAACTACAGAAGCCAATTCTTACACTGGGAAGGAAACAAGCTCCCGGGGACCGGTTTCTGGCATTACAGCCGTCTTCGGCCCGGTTTGCTTGAATCCTGATGGTGCAATGAGCAAGGGTCTCACATCTGAGAATACCCTTCCACGCTTAGGGTGGACAAAAATATTTACAAAAAGGGGTGGTGAGGGACAGAGTCTCTGAATTAAACAGAAAGCTCTCACCCAGTCAAAAGATCAGGGCTAGATCCAACACCGTTTTTTAGCTCACTGCACCATCCCAGTTTCAGAACCTGACTGTATGCAAATTAGTCTGTTCCTGTCCCAGTGCATGATGGGAACAGGACAAACCAAACTACAGAAGCCAATTCTTACACTGGGAAGGAAACAAGCTCCCGGGGATTTGCATATAGCCAGGTTCTGAGCTGGGATGGGGCAGTGAGATAAATAACGGTGATGGATCAAGCCCTGATCTTTGGACTGGGTAAGAGTGGTCTGCTCAATTCAGACACTCTGTTCATCACCACCCCCTTTTGTAAATCGATTTTGGCCACTATAGGTGTGGCAGGGTATACTCAGACATGAGTCCCTTTCTCACTGCTCCATCAGGATTCAAGCAAGCCGGGCCGAAGAGGCTGAAATGCCAGAAACCGGTCCCCGGTAGCTTGGCTCCTTTCTGGTAAAGAATTGGCTTGGTAGTTTAGTCTGCCCTGTTCCCATGATGCACTGGGCCAGGGACAGACTGATTTGCATATAGCCAGGTTCTGAGCTGGGATGGGGCAGTGAGATAAATAACGGTGATGGATCAAGCCCTGATCTTTGGACTGGGTAAGAGTGGTCTGCTCAATTCAGACACTCTGTTCATCACCACCCCCTTTTGTAAATCGATTTTGGCCACTATAGGTGTGGCAGGGTATACTCAGACATGAGTCCCTTTCTCACTGCTCCATCAGGATTCAAGCAAGCCGGGCCGAAGAGGCTGAAATGCCAGAAACCGGTCCCCGGTAGCTTGGCTCCTTTCTGGTAAAGAATTGGCTTGGTAGTTTAGTCTGCCCTGTTCCCATGATGCACTGGGCCAGGGACAGACTGATTTGCATATAGCCAGGTTCTGAGCTGGGATGGGGCAGTGAGATAAATAACGGTGATGGATCAAGCCCTGATCTTTGGACTGGGTAAGAGTGGTCTGCTCAATTCAGACACTCTGTTCATCACCACCCCCTTTTGTAAATCGATTTTGGCCACTATAGGTGTGGCAGGGTATACTCAGACATGAGTCCCTTTCTCACTGCTCCATCAGGATTCAAGCAAGCCGGGCCGAAGAGGCTGAAATGCCAGAAACCGGTCCCCGGTAGCTTGGCTCCTTTCTGGTAAAGAATTGGCTTGGTAGTTTAGTCTGCCCTGTTCCCATGATGCACTGGGCCAGGGACAGACTGATTTGCATATAGCCAGGTTCTGAGCTGGGATGGGGCAGTGAGATAAATAACGGTGATGGATCAAGCCCTGATCTTTGGACTGGGTAAGAGTGGTCTGCTCAATTCAGACACTCTGTTCATCACCACCCCCTTTTGTAAATCGATTTTGGCCACTATAGGTGTGGCAGGGTATACTCAGACATGAGTCCCTTTCTCACTGCTCCATCAGGATTCAAGCAAGCCGGGCCGAAGAGGCTGAAATGCCAGAAACCGGTCCCCGGTAGCTTGGCTCCTTTCTGGTAAAGAATTGGCTTGGTAGTTTAGTCTGCCCTGTTCCCATGATGCACTGGGCCAGGGACAGACTGATTTGCATATAGCCAGGTTCTGAGCTGGGATGGGGCAGTGAGATAAATAACGGTGATGGATCAAGCCCTGATCTTTGGACTGGGTAAGAGTGGTCTGCTCAATTCAGACACTCTGTTCATCACCACCCCCTTTTGTAAATCGATTTTGGCCACTATAGGTGTGGCAGGGTATACTCAGACATGAGTCCCTTTCTCACTGCTCCATCAGGATTCAAGCAAGCCGGGCCGAAGAGGCTGAAATGCCAGAAACCGGTCCCCGGTAGCTTGGCTCCTTTCTGGTAAAGAATTGGCTTGGTAGTTTAGTCTGCCCTGTTCCCATGATGCACTGGGCCAGGGACAGACTGATTTGCATATAGCCAGGTTCTGAGCTGGGATGGGGCAGTGAGATAAATAACGGTGATGGATCAAGCCCTGATCTTTGGACTGGGTAAGAGTGGTCTGCTCAATTCAGACACTCTGTTCATCACCACCCCCTTTTGTAAATCGATGCTTTGAAAAGTAGCAGTTATTAATCTCCAGCGGAGGAGCTTGTACTGCTGCTCCTCAACCGTGTGGCCTTTGTACATTAAAACTTGTGAAGCTATTTCTGTCCACCTCTGAGTCCTTACTTCAGTATGTCAAACACATTATTTTAGCCAATGAGAGATAATTTAGTTCAGAAGACTATTTAGTGGTGGTCTTTTCTGACGGGGCAAGGGATGCAGATCCGACAAATTTTACCCTGGAAGAAAACACAGATTGCACTTGCTAAAATGAAGAAGGAAAATGAAGAAGGATAAAGCTGGAAGTTTAGATAAAATCCCAGGCAACCTATATCTTTCCGAACCTGAGATCTGGAGCATGATCCTTAACCATAGTTTTAATGCGATCTTAAAGGGCGCAAATATCCCAGACACTTGATTGGGGTGGAAGTGATAACAATATTTAAAAAGGGGGACAAAAGCAACCCAGCAAACTAGAGGCCCATTAGCCATTGATACGGTACAGGAACTATTCTGTAGACACTTGCTGGAGAGGCTTCAATACTGGATAAGAGAAGGGCAAATACTGTCTCCCTTACAGAGAGGCTTTAGAGAAAACATGAACCCTGTTGACCAATTGTTCAGATTCTTATTGATATTGTGGAAATATGTGGTCATTAAGAAGGAACATGTTTATGTTGTGTTCGTGGACCTGCAGGCCGCTTTTGATTTATTCACCTGGGGAAAAACTGTGGGAAACCTTACATAAAACAGGGGTCCCACGATATTTATTAGATACTATTATTAGACTACACAGGGATAACTATGCCCAAGTTAGATGGGGGAAGAATGGTGAACTGAATGACCGGATAAGTCTGAACAAAGGAGTGCAACAAGGATGTGTACTGGCGCCCATTATGTTCACCCTATATATCAATGGATTAATTGAAACACTATCTGATTGCAGAGGGGATCCCCCCAAACTAGCTGGCCAAGCAGTGGCATCTCTGCTTTTTGCTAATGACACCCTACTTATATCTAGGATCCCGATGAGGCTCCATAACTTATTGGATCGCTTTTTGGGATAGTGCGGGGAATTTGGGCTGGAAATTTAAGTAGTGAAAACCAAATTTATGGCATTTAATCCTCAAAAGTTGCACAGAGGAATGGTCAAAACCTCCATAGAGCGGGTGACGCAATTTGAGTATGGGGGTTAGGTTGACAAACTCATTACTATGGGCCCCACAAGTTGTAAAGGGCTATTTAGCACTCCAACATGTAAGTTCTGCATTAATAAAAAACAGAAAAAGTCAGTCTACAATCCTGTTGCCCTGGTCATTAAAGTTTATCAAGCCAAGGGCGTTGGAACGGTGGCATATGGCGCAGAGTTATGGGGTCACAATAATGTTTGGGTGATTGAAAAAACCGAGAACGTTTTCTTGAGATCAGTCTTGGAACATCCCCGAAATGCTCACCTGACTCCTAGGCACCTGGATCTGGGGCTCAAAAATTTAGCAAATGTGGTTAGCTTTAGGCCCCTTGCTTTTTGGATTTGAGTTTGGTCAACCAATTCCCCAATCACATTGTGACAATCATTGCTTGATGTTATGGCATTAGATGTGAAAGAGAATATCTTGTGGCTAAAGTATATTAAGAGCTGGATGCTCAAATTGGGTATGAGTGAGATTTGGACCAAGCCGGAAGGTATTGAGAAAAGATCTCTGATGAACCTAAAAAAGAGATACCGTGATTACATTAACATACAGTGGATCAATGGGGGAAGAAGTGGGGAACTAACACAGAGGTTTCTGGATCTCAAAGATTATATGTATCAAGAGGAGTTTTTGAATACCATAAACCTCTATTAACGAAATCCCTGCTCTAAAATTCAGATACAGCATTTTTCCAGTCAATGATTTCTGCAGTAATTGGAATGGTGAGAACATATTGCCCACCTGTCCCGCTTGCTTGGCTGCCCAAGAAAATGAAGAACACTTCTTGTTTTTTTTGCCCCGAATATACTGTGATTAGACAAACCTTGCTATTTCCTATATGTCACATTCTATTGGTGAATCGCTTAAAAGACATTATTTGAATTCATCATACAGAGTGGTTAGTCTTCACCCTGTCCAGATATTTGTTGCACTCCTGGAGATTAAGGATTAGGAAGATGAAATTCCCCACAAAATAATGTTAATAATTATGTGCTGTATTGGTTCGTGGTGATTTAAATTATGTTAATTAATGGAATTTTATATTCTTATGTCAGGATATTTGGTATATGCTAGTTTACCATGATAAATACTAGTGCTCATTAGGTGAGCTACCGAATGCTGCTGATGTGAATTAGATTATCAGCTTTATAGTCCATTTGAACTGTTTTTGGTTTTTATCTAGTAGAACTGTATAGGCTCATTATTTTTACTATTTTGATCTATAGGTTTTATATGGTGTTATGAATGAATGAATGTTAGTAAGTTATTCTATATGTTGTGATATTGATGAGCTTTTATGATTTTTGTAGAATCCGAATAAAGATATTTTCTACTAGTGGATGTTATTTGTTTTTTTATTTCAGGACTCAAATGCATACGACAAATGCATACCAGGTCCATTAGAAGGTGCTTTGCAGTAACATGTGTCTTACAACCATCCCCCCCTGTTGTCCCGAGTAGTTTCTTAGCCTTCTCAGAATACAAGATGGGTGAGATAAAGCAGCCTCGAAGTCCAGACATCCATGCAGTGCAACCGGGAATCAGAGAGTGGCATAGGAAAGACCTCTATGTCTGTGGCAAGTGTACCTGGTCACTTGTATCTTGGCTGCACAGCTTTGAATGTATCACATGTTTTTTTGCAAATAATAAAATTATGTCACTTAAACATTCTTATAATTTTCAATCTTTCCTTTTCAAAGTTTCATACAGTGTACCAGCTGTACAATCATTTCAATTGTTATAGAATTACTCTTTTTTACAAACCCTACATTTATTTAATCAATATTAGAATCATCAAAGAAAATGATAATAAGGTGAACATTGGCCGATTTTACAATTTGATATACTCTCATATCTTTAGAATAAATGCCCAATGAATTTCGGGATCGATATCCCTTCTTCAGGGGCCACTGTAAAAAGAAGAAAATATTCTTGTTAAGTGTATGACTAAACACAGGGTGGTCTCTCTGTATTAAATATATATGATTGAAATTTGTAAACTTCAAGCCTGCTAAAACATGCTAATTTACTAGCTATCTTAGGAATCCCATCACTGTGTGCAGACAAGTGCTTGTGAGAAGAAATATTTTTTTTGTATAGGGTCACTTTTTTGCAACTTCAAAATGTTGTGGAATTGTAAATCACATTGCGGTTTACACGGAAAGGAGACTGCACCCGTATCTAGAACTCTATTATCTGGCAGCACAGTTACAGTGGGTAACAGCCTGGTTCGCAGGTAGGAACCTAGAGGATACAGCCACGGCCACAGACATGCTGTCTCATGCACAAATACATTCCCTCTTCCACCCCCTGGCGCCCACAAGGAGAACATCACAACTACATGCAGCCGTAGCTGTCACCTGCTACACCAGGAGCTTAAAACTAACTAAACACACTAAACCATACGCCCCCGCGTTACCACTCCTGGGCACCCCCAAAACCTCATCTGTTGTCACGGAAGCAGCACTGGAACACTGGACACGCACAGGAGTAGACACCATGGCAGACCTATATGCCGAGGGCGCCATGATACCTTTTGTGACACTGACCAGCGACACTGGTCTCCCAGCGGGGCAGTTTTTACAGCATGCCTCCATAGTCATGGCATACACGCAACGATGGGGGAGCATCGCAGAGGAACCACCCACACATCAATTGATACAGCACCAACACGTCATGGGGAACGGTACACATGTGGTGCACTGGCTGACCCAAGCACTGTTGTCACACACGCAACACACCTTACAGCCACTGCGAGACAAATGGGCGGCTGACAAGGGGAAGGACTGGACAGATGGAGAATGGACGATGATATTATCGGCCCCCAAGAACATCCCACGAAATGCGCGCTTTAAGCTGATCCAGTTCTACATACTACATCGTGCGTATCTCTCGCCAGACAAAATTAATCTGTACTTACCGGGCGCCGCAGCTGGCTGCCCGAGATGTGCACTGGAGGGCGCGGACTTCCTACATATGCTATGGCGATGCCCACAAATTCAGGCATATTGGCAGACAGTACTGCCGACATTAGAGCGCTGCACCGCCATGCAGGTACCACACACATGGGAAGCATGTATACTGGGCATATACAAGCGGACCAAGCATAATAAAGTCCCCTCTCGTTTCTGGGACATTGGCCTCCTCACAGCCAAACGGCTGATCACAAACACTGGAAACGAACCACCCCACCCATAACAGAACACTGGCGCACCTCCCTGGACAATTGGGTGAAAGCAGAAAGCATCACCCTACACAACGAGGAAACCGCGGGATTGCGGAAGTTCCCGATCGCAACATTGTGGGATGAGATGCTGGGCTCCTTACATAAGGAATGCCTGGGGGTGCTGACCGAGAGAGAGAACATCGACCGTGACCCTGACGGCCCTGACAGGGACACATGTAACCAACCAGAGGACACCACTGATGCACCTACCGACGATGCCCCATCGTTCCCGCCACGGTGATGCCCCGCCTAACACCCCGAGCACGCAACACACCTCCTGCCACCGACCCTCGGCCCTCCCCGACACCAAGAGATTGCCCGCAGTCACCACCCAAAGGCAACCATGAACCCGCAAGGCACTGACGGATCCTTGATCCGGACCACACACCACGTCCTCATGTTCGATGACCACACCCCCCTCTTACGTCTCCTTTTAGGTTTTGTTTCTATCCCTTGTTGTTCACTTTTTGATGTCATCTTGATTACTGAACTGACACGGCAGGAACATTTGTATTGCATCATTGTTAAGCTGTATACAACACTGTACTACTGCAAATTGTGATACGTCCCGCAACAACGACAGACATCCTTGAGATGTGGACAAATGCATGATGTAACAATTGAGTTGTCTTTCATCCTGTGAATTCAATAAAAGATATATTAAAAAAAAAAGGAGACTGCACCCGTTTTGTGTGTCTCATGACAACATGCAGAATACAAGCATTTGCAATGCAATAGGTCTCGCATTAGGAAAGTTCGAGATATTGGTATTGTAAATAACACATTTGTTAATTATGTGTTGGTTTTGAAAATAGCGAAATTAATAGCTTTGTCATTTACAATGCCAATAGCTTTAAATTTCGCAAATGAGACACCTATAGCATTTGTATTGCAATATGTATTGTATTAACGTGACTAGATGTATTGATATTACAAATAACAATGGCTTTAATTTATTTTTAATACTTAAATAAAAGTTATTGTAATTTATAATGACAATAGCTTAAACTTTGGTAAATAACTTTTGTGAAGATTATGTTCAGTGTATTTTATTGTGACTAAAATCCAAGACACCAAGAGATTGCCCGCAATCACCACCCAAAGGCAACCATGAACCCGCAAGGCACTGACGGATCCTTGATCCGGACCACACACCACATCCTCACGTTCGATGACCACACCCCCCTCTTACGTCTCCTTTTAGGTTTTGTTTCTATCCCTTGTTGTTCACTTTTTGATGTCATCTTGATTACTGAACTGACACGGCAGGAACATTTGTATTGCATCATTGTTAAGCTGTATACAACACTGTACTACTGCAAATTGTGATACGTCCCGCAACAACGACAGACATCCTTGAGATGTGGACAAATGCATGATGTAACAATTGAGTTGTCTTTCATCCTGTGAATTCAATAAAAGATATATTAAAAAAAAAAAAGGAGACTGCACCCGTTTTGTGTGTCTCATGACAACATGCAGAATACAAGCATTTGCAATGCAATAGGTCTCGCATTAGGAAAGTTCGAGATATTGGTATTGTAAATAACACATTTGTTAATTATGTGTTGGTTTTGAAAATAGCGAAATTAATAGCTTTGTCATTTACAATGCCAATAGCTTTAAATTTCGCAAATGAGACACCTATAGCATTTGTATTGCAATATGTATTGTATTAACGTGACTAGATGTATTGATATTACAAATAACAATGGCTTTAATTTATTTTTAATACTTAAATAAAAGTTATTGTAATTTATAATGACAATAGCTTAAACTTTGGTAAATAACTTTTGTGAAGATTATGTTCAGTGTATTTTATTGTGACTAAAATCCAAGAACAGAAGTAAAATATTAACATCTTTTTGTGACATTTGTAATAAAGCTTGAAACATTGAGAGAACATATTTGAACCAGTTGTTGTTGAATGGTTGCACAGATTGATGCTGTAGTGGCGTTGAGTGATGTTGTGGTTGCGATGAGTGATGCTGTGGCTTTCAGTGATGCTGTGGTAGCGCATAGTAGTGATGTGGTGCCCCTGAGTGATGCTGTGGTAGTGCTGAGTGATGCTGTGGCGGTGCTGAGTGATGCTGTGGGGATGCGATGGAGTGAGTGCGATAGATAGATAGAGGGAGGGTGATAGATAGATAGATAGATAGATAGATAGATAGATAGATAGATAGATAGATAGATAGATAGATAGATAGAAAGAAAGATAGATAGATAGATAGAGTGTTGGCGATAGAGTGAGTGTGATGGATAGACAGATAGAGTGAGTTAATAATTTTCTGCTGTGGGCAGCGTGCTCCTCAGAAGCATTCCCCAAGTAAAGGGAGGCTTTGTGTGAGCCGCATTCCAGGCAATTTAAAGTGACGGTATGACGAGAGAGGCAGAGAATGTGATGAGAATTGCCGACCCGCAGGCCTCCATTTTTGCTGATGCGCATGAATCTGAGTAATTAGTCTGCACACAAAGTAATAAATGTATCCCGCTTAGCCGTAGCCGTTGAACGGCTGGCTCTATGTGTTGCATGCAAAATGGCAGTCTATTTTGGCCAGCAGGCGCACTCACAACACAATGAAAATTAACTACTATTACCCAATGTAACGGTACTCAATTCATCCACCTTAGAAGCTGGAAGTGTGAGTAGGTCCTGCCAGGATGTCAACTGATGACCTTTATTACATAACTGAAGATGTGAGCAGCCTACATTTTAAACACAGAAAAATCTTGCTGTGTGTGTGTGTGCGTGCATGTGAAAGAATTAGCACTAAATAGCACGTGTGTGAGTTGGTCCTGCCAGGATGTGAACTGATGACCTTTATTACATAACTGAAGATGCCAGCAGCGAGCGGTTAAAACACAGAAAAATCTTGCTGTGAGTGTGTGTGCGCGTGTGTGTATGTGCATGCGTGCATGTGTGTGAAAGAACTAGCACTAAATAGCTCGTGTGTGAGTTGGTCCTGCCAGGATGTGAAATGAGTACCTTTATTACATAACTGAAGATGTCAGCAGCGAGCAATTAAAACACAGAAAAATCTTCCTGTGAATATGTTTGTGTGCGTGTGTGTGCGTGCGTGCGTACATGTGAAAGAGTTAGCAGTAACAAACAATACCAGATGTGGACAAGGCTTGGGTGGGTGCTGACGGCCAGAGAATTATAGATGGTGATGTACAAGAAAAGTAGCATGAGGCTGACATCACTGGCTCCTCCCAGCTCTAACAGCCTGAGATATTCTTTGGCCAAACTTAACCTGGCAGTTGACGGACCTTACCACTCCATGCCAGCACTGAGCTCTTCAGTGTAAACCCAAAGCAACCCTAGCAGCCATTAAAACCGAATGTAAATATAAACGAGGTAACAATTGTGCAAAAATATATACATTATTAGGGAGATCTAGATCTTGTATATCATCATGATTTATGTAGTTCACTGTGAAAACAAATAACTTATTTCCACATATTTTATTAGATCATATTTTCTTGCCATGTATTTGGTCAATGGGAAAAATGCTTTGTTTTTTCTAATATATTTTTAGGCCTCTGTATTTTGCTGCTTTATATAAGCCTGTTTTTTCTGCTTTAAACGTATTTAGGTTTTTGAAGCAGAGATCACAAACTTTACCTATTTGTCAGTGTAATATGGGTATACATAGCTTAGAAAAATTAAAGGCCGCGTACTTTGACATCCAACAAACAGTAAAATTGCTAGAGCAGTTGAACATACAATAGGTCGCTAAGCATGATCATTTTGGTGTGAACATTGATATTTGGCAATTAGCCCCTTGTGCTTTTCGAGATATTAATCTTTCTAAAGCGAAACTTGTCTTTATGGACTATCCATTGAAAAACGTCACAATTAATCAAAAAACCCTGGCAGACATCATCAAACAAAACATCATTCTACAATATTCTTTATTCGTGATTGAAAGAGATGTTTCACAGAGAGCAGAGAACTGCGTGATTCTCATCACTGACAGGCCTCTTCAATATTCATCTAATCCAAATGCGTAGAGGGTAGTATTATAAACAAGCATGCCCCCAAGCTAGTGTGAAGGTCCCTGCAAAATGATGATTGTGATCTGTCACCTCACTGCTGTCCCACACAGAAATTAAAAAGCCACTAAAAACGCAGAAACACATGTCGCTGTGCAGTAGAAGGCTCTGTGCAAAGGTTGACTGGTCACCTTTCTGTTGCTTGTTTGCTATATTTGGACTTTAAACTGGCACTAATGGGGTGCCACCAATTAACAATTGTAAAAATTACAAAATAATTAAGTAATACTCAGAGAGTGGAAAAGTGGGCGCCATTGCAGGAAAGCATGCTGTGCATGCAATAGGAGAAATTAGTTTAAGAAAATAGTGTTCACAGACTGTAAATTAAACATATTCTGTAACAACACAAGTAACTCTGGCACTTATCGTGTCCATTCGGGCACCTTTCTGACTTTTTTTCCAGTTCTGTCGATGTGTTTTTGGTCCAGTCCTAACACTGTTCCTTCACAGACCAAGCACAGATTGATTCCACTCAATCAGTGCCTATCCACTGCCCCTCACATGATTGAGGTGATATTCCTTCTTCCCTTCGACTCTTTCTGCTATCCCTATAGTGCTTTTTTCTTGTTTCATAATGCTGCGCACCATTGCGACTCTTTCCCATGGACAAGGCAACTCAGCAGTCACTTTCACGATTCAGCTACCCATGGGGTCTTGTTTCAGCCGTGTTTAATTTTAGCACAAAGCAATAGCTGCTGACAGCATCACGCCATTGAGGCGCTCCACTCCTACACAACTCCCCAGGCTGTTGGGTTGACACAAGGAGCACTCCCAAGTCCCAGTCCCAAATGAGATCCCAGAGACACTTTTTTTTAATATCTTATTTTCTGAGTGTGTTTTTAGAGCAAAAGTCATGAATGTGTACACCTTCACACAAAAGCTAAAGCGTCAAATGTACTTTGAAATAATCATGGGTTATTCCTTTGTATTCGTCTTGTGACACGTTGTTTACAGTAATAGGGATTATTCACATGGTGAGGATTGCCTCTTGAAGGTTCAGTATTTCTTGTTGTTACTCAACTCGGTGGTACGAGTGTTCTCGACCCTGGAAGGATTACAGGTTTAGGTGGCCTTGTCTGAATGAAACATCTGGCATCTTGCTCAAGAAAATCTGTGCTTTGGGAGCTCAACCCACTGAGCCAGTTTAGCTTCTTGTAAAACAGCTTGTTCTTGGCTACAGTTCTTGTTTAACAACAATCACTAACTTGATTGTTTTTTTCGAACCGCTGTGCCTCAGTGCCAGCATTCCCTGTGCCCGCCAAAGGCTGTTTCTCTTTTTAATGGGGGACCCATTGACTCATTAAGACCCTTATACAGGTTGTTGGTAATGCGTAATCACGTCAGCAGTAAAGCATGGGTTGGTCTGGGTTTCCAGATTGTTATGCATGTGAGTAAGCATTCCTGTTTCTGTATCCCTGGTTGACTGTGTGTCTTTGAGTATATCAAAAGACCACGCTTTATTAAACTAGACAGAGGAGGGGAGGGGGCATTTCTGATGCCACTGCCCCATATGTATATGTTGTATATGTTAATATCGCAATGGATACTCGGCCTTTCAATATCTTTCCCACCGACACTGTCCTAACCATAAATCTTGATCACACACCTCTGTGAATCTGGAGCCACGTGGCCCCACTAACTCCATGCTTGAACGCATCTCAAGTGGCGAGCGGGGGAGGGAGGGGGGGTATATGCCGCCAAGGAACAGGCACTTGCCTCGGGTGGATGGGGATACGTCACGTGTCCAGCTGTTAGCACTGCGGGGCTCCCATGCCTAAGTGAAGAGCTCCGCGTCTTGCTGGCAGAGGAGCTCGAGTGCCCTGTGGGGCTCCCATGAACGAAGGAAGCCCCGCGTGTGCCAGGTGATGCAGAGACAAGAGCACCATGAGGTAAGGGGGGAGAGGGGGAGGGTGTGTGTGTGCACACGCGCGCTTGTGTGTCTGTGTGTTATCCACTGGCTGACAAAGTGGGACAGGAGATGTGCACGGCGTGTGGGTGAACGTGCGCACTCACATGGGGGAATCTCCTGTGCGTGCCCATCCCCTGTCTCACATTCCCAGGAAGTGGATGACAAAAGATGCTTCGCTAGACGCAGTGCTTCGCACTGCTTACACCAGCTCGACCTACTAAAAAACGTTCAGTGAGCAGTAAGCTTTCCCCCAATCCAGAAAAGGCCACTTACTGCTAAAGATGACGAGTATATGATAATATTTTAACTCTCTATAGGCTCACTCCGCATCTGCATGACTTGGAAAACGGTAAATGTCAACTTCAATCTCAATACAAAACCACTCTCAACTCAATTGCAGGGGAGTCTATATTTTGAATAAACGTACCTCTGCTCTATTTCCTGAAGGACAAACCTATGCGATGTGGTATGTATAATTAGTGTACGATAAACAAACGCCACTGGCTCTGCCAAATAATAATAAACAATGGCGTGCCTCCTGCCAAATGTGTAAATCAGGCCCCAAGCTTAAAGTGATGTTGAGTTAGCTTTGGGTTATAATACGTGAACGTATTTTTAAAACAAAGCACTTAAGAATAGAGGAAAAGTATAGCTTTAGTTACCAATTAAAAGTGAAAAACCACTGGAATTCTACAGAAATGTGTAGCACCCGGATCCATAACTTGCACAGCAGCTGTGCAAATCATAACTCACATACCAGATCATTTATACCAATAGGTAACAACACCTAAATGCAAACCTTAATTAAATAACATCACATGCCCAAACCAATAAATATTACTACGTTTATCGGCTTCTCATTCATAGAGTAAAAGGTAATGTGGTCTGCAATCTTATCTCTAAGGTTATTCATATTTCTTGTTGCATCTTGGATATCAAGTCTGAGTAAAGGTTAGTCATTTGCAAACAATAGAACTTCATTGTGTGTATCTTCTTTGAGTTCATAGACTGCAGAATATCTCTGCCTATGTTATAAATCTTTAAACATCATTCATTAATAAAGCACTCAAAATGTTCTCATAAAGATATAGCTTATAGAAGGCAACTTTGTTTTTAAAATAAATAATAGAGCCAACTACATTTAAAAAGGTTAAACATTTTGCTGAAAAGCCTACTTCGGATCTTATCAAAAAGGGAAGAAATTAAGAAACCAATACATGGAGACGTTCCCCATCACACTGAAGAGCAGTGGCGGCTGGTGACATTTGAAGATGGTGAGGAGCAAAATCCGTGGTGGAGCAAACCGTGGGAGTGAGCGTAGCCGAACCACCTAAGGAGGGTTCGGGGGGTTCCCCCCCCCCCCCCCCCCCTGAGAAAATTTTGAAAAAGGAGGAGGCAACTGGTGCATTTTCAAGACTTTGGGAAGCCACTGTGCTAAACAGAAACAGGCCTCCCCTCAAACTATCATCAATTGCCAGAGGGGGAACCAACACCAAAACCCATCTAGTGGGGTAATCTGTGAGATTCCTTGTAACAAAATACCTCTTTGTAGACTTTAACACAGCATATTACCAATCCACCCCTGTAGGCCTATTGGCTTTAATTTGGGGTTTCCACTAAAAATAGGATACCTCTATTGCCATGTGGTAACTGCTCAACATAAAGAGATAGAACCATGGCGACTGACTTAACTTTTCGCAATGAACCAATCAGGCCTATAGCAGTGCTTAATTTGAGCTGGTGGTTTCCGGTGCTCAGCACCGGTGCTTATAGCATTAGTTAAGGACACACTCATTCAGAGTGTGTGTGACTGTCCTCAGAATCACAGGATGTTGAGCCACGCTGAGACTCGAACCCGGTTCCCCAGCTCCGAAATCGGAGGTTCTAGGCATTAGGCCAAGTCCTCTCCAGAATAATGAGTGCCGGGGCTCTAGTCAGGAGGCAGTTTGCACTAGCACATTTCTCTTGTTAGCGCTGCCTCCTGAGGAGAGCCTGGGCACTTTTTATTTTACAAATAAAGCACTGGCCTGTAGCCTTTTTCTTTGGCTTGTCACACTGACCATCTCAGGTCTACGGCGTTGAACATAAGATTTCCCATTAAGCAAGCGTTGACATTCAGTCACAAAATTATAAACTTGTACACGATTATAGTTAACAAGCTAAAACACACCCCACCTAAATGGCTCTAGGCTATTCACAGTATAAATCTTCTACCCACGAGTTTTGGTGGATAGTGTAGCCAACACTAAAATCCTTGTCTATTGTGCTAATCTGTGAAATTCTGTGTAAAACTACCCATTTACAGACTTTACCACTGTACAATAACTATTCACCGTTAAAGGGATATTGCTTTTAAAATCTGGTTTCCCTATAAATAAGGGAGTCCTACTACACCTTCTGTTGCAACTTATCATAATAAACAGACCATGGCATCTGACATACATTTTTTCCAATGAGCCATTCAAGCTTATAGCCTTTAATGTTAGCTTGTCCACATAACCAACTCAGGTGGACTTGTTTTGAATTTATGCTTTCCCACAAGCCTAAAGCCATAGCATTACACATTCGATCAAATTTACAGGTGGCAAATTAACATACAACCCCTACGAAATGGGAATTCCATGGTACAGTCTTTTATCTCAGGGGAAGTCAGAGAGTGTAATCAACACCAAAATCCTTGCAAACTTATGATATCTGGGAGATTATCTGTAACAAAATACCTGTGTGCGGATTAAACAACAATACACCCGTATAGCCCTGTTCACTTTAGAATGTACTTTGAGATAAATAAGTCAGTCCTTCTGCTTTTTGTCATAACTTTTCATAGTAACAGACCAGACCAATGGCATCATTAGTTTGGGAATTCCAAGATTACAAAACTTTCCAAGATTGCCCTACTGAATGCCATGCAGAGTTTCTCTATTTTACAGCCATTGTGGCCCTATATAGGAGAGATAAAACAAAGTATATGGTGCATTCAGGGCCGGACAGTCGATTCTGCCTCCAGCATATACCCAATGGGCTACAGGGTAGATGGCTGCTTGCAGAGACTGATTTTTTTTGTTTGAATATCTTTTATTGCATTTTCTTTTATGAGAGTACATGAAAAAATAGGTTACACAGCGGTATTGCAGGAAATACATAGCATGTCATATCAGTTTTCCATACGTGATAGTGAAAAAAGCAAAAACAAAGTAGTAAGAATAACATGACCAGCTTTTTTGACATAGCTGTATGAGAATACATATCAACAACAACAGTTTGCTAGAATAATCTATCCTTCCATCCGTGCCCTGCAAAGTAAATGGTTAAGATGGGGCACCTATAGCAAAAAACTGATAAACCAAGAGGAATCGGGCGTGCTGGAAGATTGACAAGAGGACTCCGAGCGGGCCAGGTCTGGTGCATTGCAGTCAGCAAATGATGTCCCCATCAAGAGTAACGGCGTGAAAGGGGAGGACAGGACAGTCAGTATGTGTCAGCGTGTGAGGTCATATGTTTCGCTCGATAATGTCTCCCGATTCCAGGGTGTGTCTCCTGCTCCGTTCCCAAAAGAAAAGCGCTCGTCCCTGAGAATAACTGTACCTACTCATTCATGGGTACCTCTAGGCTTCTCAATTAAACTCAGTGAATCCTCCTCCTTCTCAGGGGGTCTGATCTACCGCCCACCTGGCAATGCTTCCGAGTTCCTAGACTCACTGTGCGACTCTCTGGGACACTTCTTACTCAGATACCCACATTTCACCCTTCTCGGGGATTTCAACCTACACCTTGAGTCCAAATCTGACTCTCAAACCAACAACTTTCTTCAGACCCTCGAAATATTCAACCTCCAGCAAAGTGTCCTACTGCCTACTCATTCGCGAGGACATACCCTCGACGGTGTCTGCACTAATTTCCCCCCCTAACTACCCTACCCCCTGTTCCCCAAATATGGACAGATCATAGCCTGATCCCGTTCCATATCAAAAACGTACGCCCCCTAACCTTCAGTAAAACGAACCTTCATCGTGACAACCCCGTCAACTGGAAAAAGGTTCAAGAAAATCTTACTCTTAACCCTATCCTCCAATCTCAGTCCCCCACTTTATCTGGTAACGTCGAACTTGACGCTAACCTTTTCCATAACTGGATTTCACAAGAAATTAAAACTCGGAACCCCTCCAAACGTCTCTGCACAACTCATAAAAAAACTAAAACCAACTCCCCTTGGTTCACCTCTGATCTAGCTACTTCTCATCTACTGTGTAGAAAAGCAGAGCGAAAATGGCGCAGAACATATGACAATGTCGACCGTCTCTCCTACATCCAACTAAGGAAAAATTACCTCTTCAACATTAAATCTGCAAAAAAAATCTTCTACGTCAACGCCATCAAGGAGTCCAGTCAAAAACAAAAAACATTGTTCTCAATAGTAAAATCGTTCACCCAGCCCAAAGCACTTCAACCTGAAATCCCCCCATCCCAAGACTTTTGCGACAAAATATCAGACTACTTTGAGGACAAAATCGTCTCCATCCAAAGAAATTGCCCCCCTCCACAAACTACTCCAGGTGCTCTTACTCCCTCTCAACTTGAATCCCTAGCTGGTAGCCTTAAGAATTTCTCCCCTGTCACCCTGGCTCAAACCAGAGAAGTCATCCTGGCGTGCATGTCTGGTTCTCCGTCTGACCCCTGTCCTCCCAAAATCCTCCACCAACTCATCGATGTGGTGAACCCAATCATTAACGATATAGTTAACTCGTCGCTTCGCACCGGATCTGTCCCTCGCCTGTGGAAAAAGGGTATAGTCAAGCCTCTCATGAAGAAGGCCAACAAATCCCCGTCGGACCTGACCAATCTTCGCCCGATCTCACTCCTTCCGGCACAGGGAAAAATAACCGAACAGATGGTCTACAGAGAACTTAAACGTTATCTGGAAGCTCATAATATACTCCATCCGCAACAATCTGGTTTTCGCCCCAAACACTCGACCCAAACAGCTCTGATTGAACTGTCAGACACAATTAAGACGCTACAAGACCAGAGGAAGAATGCAATTCTCATTCTTCTCGACCTCACTGTGGCGTTCGACACCATCTCCCACTCCATCCTAATCAGCAGATTGATGGACATAGGGATTTAAGAAATCGCCCTATCCTGGGTAAAATCATTTCTTACCGACAGGTCCCAAACTGTCGCTCTTGGCCCTTTCCACTCCAAAGAGAAGAAGGTTTCCTCCGGGATACCTCAGGGGTCTATCTTGAGTCCCCTTCTTTTTAATATCTACCTCATCCCACTCTTATCCCTGATTGAATCATTCGGCATACCGGTAACATCGTATGCCGATGATACGCAACTCATTGTACCCCTATCGGAAAGAACACCTCGTTCTGCCCAGCCCTCTGGTGGCCGGATGACTCAGTTGCACCTCCCCAGACTGTAACAACAGCCAGGAATCTCGGCGTCCTTTTCGACTCAGACTTATCATTCGACCAGCATGCCAGGACTGTAGCTGGTCGATGCTTTGGAATAATAAAATCGCTGAAAAAGTTTTTCGACTTCCTTCCACTTGACACCAGAAAACAGTAACAGTAGCCCTCATAATCTCACGCTTAGATTACTGTAACGGTCTCCTTGCGGTGGCAAAAAAGACTACTCTGACCAAGCTTCAAAGTGTTCTTCACAAGGCCGCCCGACTGGTCCTAAAGCTGCCCCGAAAATCATCTATCTCCGCAGCTCTAGGATCCCTGCATTGGCTCCCCTCCATAAAAGAATACTTTTTAAAATATTGATTGTTGCCTTTCGAGCTTTTAACAAATCTGGTCCAAAATATCTCACCAGTCCCCCACTACAACCCTAGTCGATCCCTCCGTTCGTCCCAGGACAACCTCATCCTCCCCGCTAGGTACAACTTGAAGACCAAGGGTGGAAAAACCTTAAGCTTCCTGGCCACCAAAGCCTGGAACAACTTGCCCAAAAATCTGAGACAACAGACTCACGAAAAACCTTTCAGAAAACTTCTAAAGACTTGGATCTTTAACCTGCCCGATGACTACACCAAAGCAGCCATCTAAACTCATACTGCTACCATGACTGGTTTACCAGGAATTTCAGCGCCAAGATGCTCCCTCCGGAGCGAACGCTGCGCTTTAGAAATACCCCCACAAATATCACAAATATCACAAATATCTGCGATTACCGAGCAGAGTTCAAAGCAAACTGTGGTTCAAGCAATATTCAATACCGTTTGTTCATAACAATAAACTTTGAGTAAGAACCTAAGAATATAGGGATTGAAAACTGAGTAATGTCAAAACAAATGGGATGGGTACGGGCAAGGGCGGGCATATGTGTCGCTGTATCAGCAGTGGGAGTTATCAGGCGCAGGGCGCAACGGCCATAGTGAGAGGGTGTGGGGGGAGAGGGGGAAATCCGGCAAAAGATCCCGACCCAGAGCCGGGAAGGGAAAAAGGTGTGGAGGTAGAGGAGGGAAAGGGGCAGAGTGTCTAAGTGATACCTTCCTGTAGGCACGCTTGGTGAAAAGCAGCCAAGGTGTTGTCCCGGTCCTTGGCTATGGGATACATGCGGAGCCCTGCTGTTTCTTCCCTGTGCAAGGCTACACTCTCCGCCTGTGCCCAATTGTCAAAAGAAATACACCACTGTACTGCCTGGGGAGGTTCGCTGTCCTTCCAGCGCTTGGTGATAAGTTGTTTTGCCGTTATCAGACCAAGATCCCAAAATCTAGCCGGGACCTTCGTTTGTTTCGTCCTCCTAAATAAGCCTAATAGACAAGCTTCCCACGTGTGCAGTAAACTGCTCCCTACTCCCGTCGCTAGAGAGGTCGATACTGCCTTCCAGTAATCATGTAGGAGAGGGCACAACCAGAGCATATGTAGGAACTGCGCATCTACTAGTCCGCACCTGGGGCATGCAGTTGTGTCAAGGCCAAAATATCGGTTTATTTTATCTGGGGGTAAATACGCGCGATGCACAATATAGTATTGGATGATTTTAAAGCGGGAATTGCGTGGAACATTTAGCGCACCAGCCAGCACCACTGCCCATTCTTTATCGGTCCAGTCTCGACCCCTGTCTCTAGTCCATTTGTCTCGCAAGCGCTGTGAAGAAAATTGAGTATGCGTGTGTAGGGCCTGCGCGAGCCAGTGTACTATGTGGGAGCCATTCCCCAATCACGTGTAAATACTGTATCAGCAGGTGGGTTGATAGTTCTTCCGTAAGGTCATCCCAGGCTTGCGTTAACAAGTGTATGATCGCTGCGTGTGTTAGGAATTGACCGGCAGGTAGTTCCGTGTTGGCCGCTAGGGTCTCGAATGGAAGTAAGGCACCCTCTGCGAACAGGTGTCCCAGTCCCTCCAGCTCAGCACGTGCCCAGCTGCTTAATGCCGTCTCCAAGAGTGCGCCGCCTTCCCAGGGTGTCCCCAATAATGGTAGGTTAGGAGCATACGGTTTGGTGGAGTTCGTGAGTTTCAGACTCCTCACGTAGCACTTCCGCACCACCGCAAGGTGTAGCTGTTCAGGGCAGCTGACCTTAGCTAAGGGGCTAAGGGATGAAATAGTGCGTGGACCTGTGCAACCGTCATGATAGTGTCGTCTGTGGCAGTATCACCCAGATTCTTCCCGCTCAGCAAATAGGTCACCCACTGCAGCTACGCCGCCAAGTAATAGTGCTCCTGATTAGGAACAGCTAACCATCCACTTTCCGCCAAAGCATATAATGTCTTCAGCGCGACCCTGGGCCGCCCCGTATTCCATATCAATCGCCTGGTCAAAGTTTCCAGCTCTCGGAAAGTTTGGGCCGGGACATAAACCGGGAGGTTGGCATAAAAATACAGCAATTTCGGCATTGCTATCATTTTCGTCAGCGTGATTCGACTTGGGACATTGAATGGGAGAGAGTTCCAAAAAGTTACCTGAGCCGTGAGTGATGAGATTGCCCTTGTTAGGTTGCCTTCTAACAAGTCAGTGGGGTCTCGATATATATGAATTCCAAGATAGCGGAAAGTGGTTGGATACCAAAGAAGTCGTTCGCCCAGGACCACAATTTCACATTCCGGCGTGTCAGCATCAAAAGAATATACCCCTGATTTCGCCCAGTTAACTTGGGGTCCCGACACTTCACCGAATACACAGAATATGTTGGTAATCGCCCGTGAGAAACAAGTCAGGTCTCTGACGTAAAGTAGTAGGTCATCCGCGTACATTGACACCGTGTGTATCCCGTCAGCCAGAGGGATGCCCCAGTCTGCGCCAGAGGCACAGAGCTGTGCTGCCAGGGGCTCCATCATGAGAGCAAAGATTAGGGGGGAGAGGGGGCACCCTTGTCTAGTGCCTCTGCGTACCCGAATCGGGTCCGAAAGAAGCCTGCCTGTGCGAACGCGCACCATGGGCTCCTGGTACAGAAGTTCCACCATCTGAAGAAAGGCATCCCCTAAGTCAAATTTCTCCAGCACCAGCATCAGATAGGGCCACCCTACGGAGTCGAACGCCTTCTCAAGATCGAGTAACAGGCACCCTGAACGAGGCCATTGGGGTGTAGCTAGACTCTGCACTCTAAACAGGCGTCTGATGTTATAAGACGTACTGCGGGTCGGCACAAAACCGTTCTGGTCGGGGTGCACCAGAGCAGGTACCAAGGGCGCCAGTCACTGGGCTAGCGTGGATGCCAGGATCTTATAGTCTGTATTGAGGAGGGCAAGCGGTCTGTATGATCCCATATTGAGTTTGTCTCTACCCGGTTTCAGGGGGGATATTAGACTTGCCTCATTCAGCGTATGTGGGAGAGTAGAATCTGTTATTGCTGCCTTACACACTCGCAACAGCTCGGGAATGAGGATAATAGAATAGGCTTTGTAGAACTCCGTGGGTAGTCCGTCAGGCCCCTGGGTTTTACCACTGGAGAGGGAAAAGATGACTGTTCGGAGCTCCTCCGACGTGAGCGGTACTCCTAATTCCTCACGTTGCGCATTGGTAATCACTGGCAGGGGCAAGGTCGATAAATACACTGAAATGTCAGCTGCAGTGACCCGCAAATGAGAGCGATAAAGGCCCTCATAATGTTTCGTGAAGGCCTCGTGAATAGCCGTTTGCATGTAGACAGTGGTGTCCTGAGTGGTGCGGATGGACATCACCGGCGTAGTTTGGGTGTCACGCCGTATCAGCCATGATAGTAGCTTACCCGGCTTGTCCCCAAGGTGGTGGGTGCGCGCTGAATGGGCAGCATAATTTAGATTCTTCAGCCTGTCTAAAAGTTGTGTGTGCTGCTCTCGGGCTGCCATCAGCGCCCCATCGTCTCCCTCAGCCGCCTCCTGCTCCCCCGCCAGTAAAGTAGCTTCAACTCTGGAAGGGCTTCCCAGTAGTCGATCAAGAATTTGGTTCTTTGATCGTTCATTGCTTTCCTCGCCAAATATTATTGAGGCTCTCAATTTGGAGGTGCAGCTCTTTATGGAAGCAAATTTGGGTTCCGCCCCTTTAGGGGTTATATGGGATACACTAAAGGCTTTCTTAAGGGGCCATATAACTAATAAAGCATCACATAAGAACAAGACTTACAGGGAAGCAGTGGCCTCCTTAGAATTGGGGATGACTAGAATTCAAACAGAAATTGATAGTCATCCGGAAGCCCTCTCGACCATAGTACATGAATGGCAGAACAAAGTGACCACCTTAAAAGGAGAGCTAGGCTCAGTTCTAAATGCTTGGGTTTTAGAGAGATGGGAAGCCAGTAAGTTGGCGCATTTTGAGTATGGTGAGGGGGCTGGCAAGTTGTTGGCTTGGAAGACGGAGACAGAGCAGGTCCGAAATAACATCAACTCAATCACGTCTGGTGGTGTAACATTCTCCAGTGATGCAAACATTAGAGGAGCGCTTCGAGATTTCTATAGTGAAATATACTGCGAAGATAAGAACGTTGAATCCAAGCAGGTTCAAGATTGGCTGGCGGGGGTCTCTCTTCCTACACTGTCACCAGAACAAAGCACTGCACTGGAAGATCCTATCTCTCAGGAGGAAGTCAGGTTCGCAGTTGCTAGTAGCAAAAAAAGTAGGACATCAGATGGACTGCCGTCTGAAATCTATAAAGCTTTGATTCCAACAATCCTCCCTGTTCTAACCAAGTTGTTTAATAAGATCCTCCAGGAAGGGATGCCCCCTCCAACTTTGTGGAATAGTGCCTCGATAACACGGATATTAAAACCAGGAAAATCAGCAATTAATTGTGGGTCTTATAGACCAATTTCCATTTTAAATACAGATTATAAATGTTTTACATCCGTATTGGCAAATAGGTTGGGACAGTTGCAGCAAACATCTTGCACATGGATCAAAAAGGTTTTATAAGGGGGCGTCAGCTATACGAGTTGACCTATGGCCTCATTGACAGTGGCGGCACTTCCCCTGGCAGTTCTTACTTTGGACGCCACCAAGGCCTCCGATTGGGTTAATTAGGTTTAACTATCGGAGGTCTTGGGTAAATTTAACATCGGTGAAAAATTTAGGCGCGCAGTCATACTCCTGTATAAAAACCCGTCAGCCACCATACTTGTCAACGGGGAATTATCAGACCCATTTAATATCACCTGAGGTACCCGTCAAGGCTGCCCCCTCACCCCCCTTCTGTTCGATCTGTATATAGAGCCTTTTGCTCAACGGATTCGGGACAGTTGTAACATCAAGCCCTTCATTTTTGAAGGATGGGAGAGGAAGGTAGCCTTATATGCGGACGATGTTCTCATTTTTTCATCGGAACTTTGTTCTGCATTCCCGGCTGTAATTGCGCTGGCTGAGGAGTTTGGATCCGTGTCGGGCTATGAAGTCAATGCTGCCAAGACGGATATAATGGTCTGGAATGACCCTGTGCCTGTTGCAGGGGTACAGCTTAGTCTAGTCCTGCGCTACTTGGGCCTAAATATATATAAGGATATAACCGAGATAGCTTCATCAAATTTCTCGCTTATCGCCAAAGAGTGTCGTAGACTGATGAGATCATGGTCGTGTTTTTCTAGATTGAAATACCTGCAAATACAAAGCTGGGCACATTCACAGATTTCTCTTAAAGGTAGGTTTCAGTTGGGGGGTGATAGTAATATTGTGTCCCTCTTAACAGACAAGCCCCCATTTAAGAAAGAGGTCTCATTCTGGTACAATCTTCTATTGGATGAGGTCGAGGGCGAGTTCAAGTTGCCTGTTATGCTGTGGGCCGCATTTATCACTAACAACAGCATGGACAACTTGTGGCTCGAGTCCTTTAAGATTATGTGGAACATTGTGAAGCCATCCTGGCTTCGCCGAAACCACCTGTTCACTCTACACAGAGCCTATTATTCCCCACAACGCCTGTCAAAGTCTTCAGATAACTCACCTGTGTCATGCCCCAAATGCGGTCTGATAGCTGCCTCCGACCTGCATATGTTCTTAGACTGCCCACTTTTATCATCTTTTTGGAATGCAGTTTGCCTATCTCTCTCCATGTCCTTGGGATCCCAAGTTATACTATGTCCCGCTCTTGTGATCTTTGTGGTCTCTCCGGAGTTTCAGGGGCCGGCCAAAAATGTACTTTTTTATGGCATCTTACTGGCCAGAAGGGAGATATGTAGGAGATGGAAAGATCCGCTGCCTCCTTCTCTGCTGGACTGGCGCACTTCTGTGCTACAAATATCGAAGTTGGACCTCTTAAGATCAGGCAACCCATGCAAGAGAAACTTCTGGCTTTTATTGAATTGGTAATTGTTTATTAATTGTCCATGGTTTTTTTTTTTCCCACCCAAGGTCCAATGATTACGCTGCTTGGCACCTTTTCCCCCACGTTTGTACATACCCATTAAGGTTGACATCGGAATAGAAATGGGTATTTTTAATGCAGCATATGACCCTGACGGTTGTTCCAAGATGGTGTTGTTGAAGTTTGGCACTTTATATTGAAGGGTAAATACCTGTGGTGTACCACTTAGAACTCCTACCAGTTTATCTGCGACAGTAAGGCCATCTCCATGTACCACTATTTGGTTACCAAGGGCGAAATATGAGGACACACAAAAAAAAAAAAAAAAGGTAGCTTCAATTCGTGTCAGTTCTCCCTCTATCTGTTTCCGCATTTCCGCCTGCATACCCAGACAGTGCCCCTCGTGGCAACCTTAAGCGCATCCCATTCTAATTGAGGGGAGGACGCAGTATCGTTATTTTCGTCAAAATACTGCAAGAGGCGGATTGAAAGTGCTTCCCTATATGGGGCGTCTAGTAAGACATCTGGTTGGAGTCGCCATGTGGGCACCGGTGGGCGGGGGCGTTCCCAAGTAAAGTCTAGGGTGTGTGGGTTGTGGTCAGAGTGAGTGCCGCCTAGGTAACAGGTGTCTGTGACATGGGGAAGTCGATCGCTCGATAGCATGTATCTGTCTAACCGAACGTGTAGCGTATGGGCACCTGAATAGTATGAATAGACCTTTGCCCGAGGGTTGCGACTGCGCCAGGCATCATGTATGTCCCACTGGGTCGCCCAGTCTGTGAGCGCTTTCATTTCCCCATTTGCCGGTGCATTAGCCAAGGGGGGGGGAATGACCGGTCTAAGGCAATATCTAAAACACAATTATAGTCGCCCCCAAGCAAAAGCGGAACGCCAGGCCGTTGAGCTATCACCAATGACAACTGTGAGAGGAATCAGCCTTGTTCAGTGCTAGGGGCATAGATAGAGGCGAGAACAATGTGCTGTCCATCCAGTCTTCCATGAAGCACCACATATCTGCCTTCCGTGTCTACCGTGCTATGAATGAGTGCAAATGAGACCCCAGGGCATATCCAGATCAAAGCCCCTCGCGCATAAGTCGAGAAGCCGGTAGCGTGCAATTGTCCCCTCCAACTGCGGTGTAGTGTGAGCACCTCTGGGCCGGTCAAATGGGCCTCTTGCAGTAATGCTATGTGCACTTGGTGTCGTTTGAGATATGAATAAATCTGGTAACGACGTGAAGGTGTATGCATACCACGCACGTTCCAGGTGCAAAATGTAATCGTGGCCATTACACATCTGGTCTCTCGTTTCCCCCTCAGCAATCAGCACGGTCGCACAGCGGGGCAGACACCCTCTTACATCATTGAAAGTCTCCAGCACACACCTGTGATCCCGCAAAAAAATATGAGAGGAGAAAAAAGAGTCAACTAAACCTATAAACAAGGGAAACAAAAACACAATACCAAAAGGTCGACAGCGGAACATGTTGTCGTCTAAACGCTCTAACGAGCTCAAGAAACCGTGAGTTCAAGGGGGGATCACTGAGCACTTGGCACTGTCCTTACGGGGGTAACATTCAATGAGGGTGAGGGTGCTTCCCCCCCCACAGGCAGCCAGTGTCATTTGGCCCAGTTCCAGCAGAAAATCCTGTTACGTAGGGCTCTGGGCCTTACGGGTCCGGAGCTTAGCCACCCGGCAGCGCCTCGGGTTAGGCCACAACGTGTCACTCACCTCCGGGGGTCCGTCCACCCCTACAATGTTGCCTCATGACTCACCAGCAATGGTTATATTCATGCCACACCAGGGTCAGTGGGGCCCGCTCCACAATGGCATATTAACCGAAACTGGGCGCCTCCCCGGAGTCAGGGAGTCTCACCAGCGTCACAGCAATGTCTCATTGAAACAAAGTTCCTTCGGTTGCAAAAGTCCTTAGAGTCAGACGAGAGGGCCAAGTGTCCTAGGACGCGTTCACTGGACAAAGTCAGCAGTCTGTGGAGTAACATCCGGTAGGTCCGCCGATAACTGGGAATTAGGCAATCCATAAATATGTTTGTCGTCGCTTGTGAAGGCGCAGGGGCTGGCTTCCAAGTCGAGGTCCGCCTCCAGTGAGCCGCTGATCACCGCCACCATCCGAAGGGCTTCTTGTTGCTCGCTATGTATGAGCTCGGGCACGGGACCCACCTCTGTCTCCGTTCGTGTCGATTTCGTTGGCGAGGGTCTCCCTCGACGGCGTCGCCGGGTCCCATGGTCGCGCTGCATCGTCGCTGGCAACTTACTGGGTTCCTTATCAATGCCCAAGTCAAGCCAGGCCTCAACTGCCTCAGGAGTGTCGAAAAAGTGTGTCTTATCCTGGGCCACCACACGCAGGCGGGCCGTGAAAAGAAGGGAATATTTCAGAGCTAGGCGGCGGAGTCGTTGTTTCAAAGCTAGGAAAGAGTGACGCAGGCGATGGACTTGCACAGTGTAATCAGGGAATAACATGATCTTAGTGTTCTCAACTCTGATGTCCGACAATTTCCTAGTCTCTCGCAGTATGGCGTCACGGTCCCGGTAGTTCAAGACGCGAATTAGCAAGGGCCTCGGATTAGAACCCGTAGGAGGAGGTCGCGCCGGTACTCGTGGGGCCGTTCCACTACAAAGTGTTGCGAGAGGGTGCCGTCTGGTAGTAGGTCCATGAGCAAATGTTCCATGTGTACCGTCGGTTCTCTATCTTCCCAGCTTTCTGGCAGACCTACGATGCGGATGTTTTTTCTCCTCGCCCTTACTTCTGCATCCTCCGCGCGATCCTCCAAGAATTCCACTCTGTTCAGGAGCTCTTGGACATGTTTATCCATCTGTGCGATCTTGGGCGTGACATCATTCATGGTGGCTTGCAGGGCAGTCGTTCGTTCCGACAATTTTTTATGATCAGCTCGGAGGTGTGTTAGGTCTATAGCCACACCATCAATTTTCGTTTCCAAAGAGGTGCGGGTCAATTGCATCGACTCCTCCAATCGCTCCATCGCCGCCAGCATCGTATCCAATTTGGAGGCAGTCTGGTCTAGCTCAGCCGACTTCGCCATCTTTCCCTTCACCTGTGCGCTACCAGCACCAGCTCTCGTCTTGGGTCCCCCAGACATGGGCGGCGTAGTACAGTCGAAGTGTCAGCATGTCCGGGAAGTTCCCCCAGGGCTCCAAGCAGGGTACAGTGTTTTGTGAGGTCGAAAGAAGTCCAACTGTAGGGGGACGTAGGATGACTGCCTCAACAATTCACGCGGATGACTCTGTCATGCGCCAGAGCAGCCGGTCACATCTGGGGGTCAAAAGAAGTCCAACTGTAGGGGGACGTAGGATGACTGCCTCAACAATTCACGCGGATGACTCCGTCATGCGCCAGAGCAGCCGGTCACATCTGGGAGGGCGCCCGAGAGGAATGAAATGCACTCTCCCCACCTGCGGTCAACGTCTGTCCGTGTGTCCAGGTGGCAGGCAGTTGTCCGTTATGGGGATCCAAGGCGGGAAGCGTAGTCCGACAACAGCAGCTTCCCCTAGGCAGCTGCCCGCGTGGATGATGCAGATCGCCTCAGTGTGTGAACCAAGGCGGACGGCGGCTACCGAATTCCTCCTCCTCGCCTCATACCAGTTCCACCGGTGCCTCCAAGGAGGGAGTGGCTCTCTCAGTAGTGGGGCAGAGAGGTCTAGAGTCCCAGTGGGGCAAGCGGTATTGTTCATACTCTTGCCCCAAGCCCCACACCCCGGGGACGGCCAGCGGATGCAGGGAAACCTGTGTCCACTCGAATAAGGGGTAGTTCCCGTCCGTGGAGTAGGTCGCAGCCTCTTCGGGTGGGGCGGCCACTTCGTTAGCGCCCCGCAGGACCCCACTCCAGCGCTCAAGTCTAGGGACTGCGCTTAAGATTGCGAAGGCGTGCGGTGTGACTCCCGTGGGGTCCTGCCACGACACACGGCGGCAGGACCCCACGCGGCAATGATCGGGGCAATTTTGCCGTGTTCTAGGCTTGGAGGCTTCACGCAGCAGCTCACGTCGGCCGGGCCTTGTGGACAAGGCTCAACCCCGGTCTCCCGTGAACATGCATGCCGGCCAGGGGAGCCTGCCGGAGGGGCACCTATTCTTCACCTCCGTCGGAGCAAACAGAAATGTCCGATCGGCCCCAGATTTGACAGGGGGGGCGGGGATCGCCTCAGGCAGCTTTGCTGACGTTTTGGGCCAAAAACGGGCAATTGTGGTGGAGAAACGGCCTGTGGTAGGGGAGCTTTGCACAGAGCTCTACCCGGGCACGTCCGCCGCCATTGCGTGCTCAACCACGCCACCCCCTGCTTGCAGAGACTGATACTAAGAAAGAACAATGGTTCTGTTGGGTCAGTCCGAGTGAATACCTTAAACATTTTGGCAGGCACAAACTATGAATTCACCTGCAGTGATAATTAGCTATACACAACAAGTTCCCTTTCTGTCCAGTGTGACCTATGTTTTTGTTTTTCATCGAACACACACAAGTACAACAGGTGTATCATCTAAAACTGAACGGCGAATTGCTCAGGGCAGTGAAACAAGTATGTGCAATATACTGTTGAAACGACAATGCCCTTTATTTGAATTCTTGTTATGCAAAACCTGCATGATACGCTGTATTCTAATCTGGACTAATGTTTAAAGTAATTAATGTCCTTTGCAGAGAAACGTTTCTAAAGGAGCATCTTCGATTTAATACTGGGACCTGGTACATTTTCAACACTGTATGCCTGTTTCTAGATTAACCCCTCCCCTGCTGATGACGGAACCGCTCTGTCATCAGCTACGGTTGGGCTGTGCTGATGACGGAGCGGTTCCGTCATGGCCCGGCCGCCGCGCCTGCGCGGCGCTGATTTCGCGCCTGCGCGGCCGTTGTATTGAGCGGGGCGGGTCATGACGGAACCGCTCCGTCACCAGCACAGGTCAACCACGGCTGGTGACGGAGCGGTTCTGTCACCAGCATGCGGCCGCCCAGCGGCCGCCCCGCCCCATTAGCGCTGCGGCGAAAGGGTTAAAGTGCAGTCGATGGCTCCGCCTTTGATGCAGTGGCAAGAACGGTTTCCTCATGAGAATCTGCCAAGTATATGGACAGTACCTTTTTGTTTGCTGCATTGTACTTTTCAGTCTTCCAAGGTAAAGAAAAAAGCACGCCAATACCTTCCACAGGCTATATTGAACTTCAACAAAAAGTAATAAGATGAACCCGGACATTGTCTGCTGCGCATGTTTACAACGTAAAGCTTTCTATAGCAGATGGTCTACCTATGTTCCTTGAGTGCCCTCATTGCAGTGAAGCGTTTCTAAAGGATGCAATGTATACTTCTACTTGGAAAGCATAACACACAAGATGATGGACGGAATGTTGCGCAATGGCAAAACATTCACCCCCAATCAGAGATCTGGGTTTAATCCATCGTTATTTTGCTCACCAAGCCACCCCAGTTCAGACGTGGCCATATGCAAATCAGTCTTGACCCTGTGCCTCATGGGAACAGTCCAGCCCGAACTACAAAGCCATGTCTTCCCAGGACTGGAATCAAGCATTCTAGGACCGGTTTCTGGCTATCAGCCGTCTTCAGCCAGGATAACTTGACTCCAGTGGCGTAGTGAGCACGGAACCCACGTCTGGGCATACCCGTCCCACATAGGGTGAACAGCAAAACACACAAGCTTTGTTCGCCATAAATTGGCAGGGTATGCTCAGATGTGAGTCCCTTGCTCACTTTGCCACTGGATTCAAGCAAGCGGGCTGAAGACAGCTGAAATGCCAGAAACCGGTCTTTGGAAGCTTGTTTCCGGTCCAGGGAAGACATGGCTTGGCAGTTCGGGCTGGACTGTTCCCATGAGGCACAGGGTCAGACTGATTTGCATATGGCCATGTCTGAACTGGGGTCACAGAGTGGGCTAAAGAACGGTGATGGATTCAACTCAGATCTGTTGACTGTGAGTGAGTGTTTGATTAGTTTGGATGCTCCGTCCATCACCACCCACTTTTGTACCGCTTTGTTCGCCATAAGTTGGCAGGGTATGCTCAGACGTGAGTCCATTGCTCATTTTGCCACTGGATTCAAGCAAGCCGGGCTGAAGACGGCTGAAATGCCAGAAGCTGGTCCTCGGAAGCTTGTTTCCGGTCCAGGGAAGACATGGCTTGGCAGTTTGGGCTGGACTGTTCCCATGAGGCACAGGGTCAGACTTATTTGCATATGGCCATGTCTGAACTGAAGTGGCAGAGTGGGCTAAAGAACGGTGATGGATTCAACTCAGATCTGTTGACTGGGTGTGAGTGTTTGGTTGGTTCGGATGCTCCGTCCATCACCACCCCCTTTGTACTACTCCTACTTGGACGACTGACGCACGTTATAAAAATATGAACATCTGTAGATGAAATCAATATACAGCCTGCACAACCTTGTTTAAGCCTCATTACTAAAATTACTCTTTTTGTAACTAGTCCTTTACCTGTCTATCTCGCGAGCAGGCGGCCTTTGCAGCATACTGAGATGGGATTAATAATACATTATGAAGCGTTGCACATGGGCACCATATGTCAATACATTTATTGTACAGTCACTAAATGATCCGAATCACTCAGGCAGCAGGCTTCAGCTGTAACCCGGTGGGCCTATAAGTTAAAAACTGCCCGCCTGGGCCTTACCTGGTGTGAACTGTCCAAGTTCACAAGTCCTTCCTCCTACTACTGACCTACTCCGGACAGCAACCTGGCAGCCTGCAACATGGACTAGCTGCTGTTGCTGGTAATGGCACAAGTCGCACGACAATGCTTCAGGACACACTGCCTCGCCTCCTTGGCCTTGGCTCTCCGCTCTGCAGTCCGTCCTTCTGGAGTGGAGTGTAAAATGGTTGTCACTCCAACTGCCGACTCACGCGCGCGGGAAGCAGTCAGATCGACGTCATCGAGCCTGCACAGACGGTCAGGGGTGGGATGACACCTTGACAAGCTCTCCTCCACTCTCTGATTGACGTAGAGAGTTAGCGATCCCGGACTTGTATTTAAAACGCAGCGGCTAACTTAACCTCCATGCCATCAGGGGGGGGAGACTGTGCCTTCCAGCTAGGTCTTTGCCGAGCTGATGACGTCACAGCCTTCAGGGCTGTGAGGTTGTCGGCCTGGCAAACACATAGCAGGCTTCTTTGGACCCGGGAGCAAATCAGCCAGGTGACGTAACAGTGGAGCTGCGGCTGTTTTGGTGAGAATGCAGACTCTGCAGTGCAGACTCAGAGTGAGACAGTGCCCTGTGTTCTCCTTTGGGAAATTTCTTTTTTATAAAATAAAACGTGATCTAATTTCTTCTCTTGAGAAATGTACCTGGGGCAGAGCCCCTACGCCCTCAAAGAGGAACCGCCACTGCTGAAGAGCTTCGATACTCCTCTTTAAAACAACCAAAAGCATACGTGACCAGCAGGGCATAACAGTGCCGGTTAGGAATATGTGTATCCTGACTTCTGTAGTGAGAGTTGCGTATCACAACTGTGCCCTGCTGAGGCTATCAACATTTTGGATGTAGATTTATTTGACGTCACTTAACATCATAGGATATCAGCCTAGCATTTATTTTTCTTTACTAAGGAGTCTCTTTACTTAGATGGCTTTGCAGTCATTATGCCAGTTAGCTTGCTGGTGACCCTAATGTGGTGTTAGTATGCATTGGAGTGATGTACAAAAAGTCTGTGTAGTTAATGTTTCAGACTCTCACAGCATTGCACAGTATGAAAGAACCTACTTCAGAGTCCTTTGTCAGCAAAAGGGCCAGCAAAGTGAACACTCCACTTCAGAATTTGATACAGCCCGCTGTGCATCACTCCGAGAGAGGCTGATGTATTCTTGCTCCCATTTGACAGCAAGATCAGAGATGGTCTCCCTCAATGCTGACAGATTCGCTGTTGACTTTGAGAACAAAGGCAACACCAGACATTTAGGGCAGCTTCACAATCAAGCATTGACATGAAATAAGGAAAAAGAAAAGATGACAGCTTCTTCAGTGAACCACAGACAGTTTTTCTGCAAGAGGTCCAAGATGCTGTTATGACTGGATTTTCTGAGTAGATGGGATCAGCCCCTAGGGGCCCCTCCAACCCAGCCAGAACGTAATCACATCCCTCCTCAGGACCAACTATCCAGGCACCTGAGTACCTACCTGAGGATGGGGAACTCGCAATATACAAGCTCATATTATTAAAAACACCACTAAATCTATAGGGATACTAAGAATACTCACTAATTACTAGGGATATCCATACCCTACACCACACTTATATTCACATCAGTTGGTCTCGCGGCCACTCAGACCCAGACCGGTCTACCCTAGGGCAGATATTGCGCACAATCCGGTGCGACTACACATGGGCCTGCAGAACCCAATGCTCCCTTTTCCAAACGATCAACAATCCTGTCGATCTCCACGCTAGTTCAACCTCCCAGCGCTCTCACTTATTCAAGCCACAATCTTGTGGGTATCCACACTGGTCTCCCACCCAGTGTTCTCACTAACGCCGCATATCAACGACGACCACATTCCTATGAACACCTATACATATATATACATATATTGGGAAGTCTCTTCACTAAGGGTCTGCTACTACAATATTAGGAGTTAGCCAATTAATATTATATGTCTCCTATTCTTGGCATCATAGGTCCACTCACTCCCTATTTATGTGATCACCACTTACCTGATTGGGATTACTCATCCATTCATGCAAACACTAAACACCTAGGAGCGTTGTTTACCTGGATTGAACAAGAATACAAGAGATACACGCCAGTTTGTTACAAACTGGGGGGTTATTTTATTACAACAATATAAACATCTACACAGATCTGACAAAGACTATAGGTAGAGCACACCGCTGAAAGAGAAAAGATTATCAATGCAAAAGCCTAGGGAATAAAGATAAGATTAAGATGCAAGTGTAAAGTAAATTAATATAACAGGAACGCCTTCACCTTATTAGTGTGTAGTCTTGTTCTAGCTGTCATCTGGGTTCCTCTCTCGTCTGTGCCTTGGCTCATCTCAGACTCTCTCTCTCTCCTGCACTCTTGGGTACACCTCTGCGCTGATCACTCTGTCTCTGGACTCCTCTCCCCCACGCGAACTGTCTCCACCTTCCAGATTCAGTCTTAATGGTTCCTGCCGCTCTGATCACCGTTCATTCCACTAGCTTATTCACTCTGTCTCTGCGCCAATGTCCAATTAACTCCATCTGCTCCCATAGGTTAGTCCACGATCTCTCCTCCGTCTCTTCTAAAAGGCATTACTTCAGACTCCAGCTATTCACACCTCCTCCTGATAAGCAACTGCTTCTGACTGCTTCCTTCAGTTCCAGCTCACTATTCAACTCAGCTCTTCTCCAGCTTGAACCCTCTCTCTCTGCCAACTCCACTCCACTGCTTTCCACTCCTCCACCTTAACACGACCCTCTGGCTTCGCCACCTTCACTCGACTGCAACTCTACTCGACTCGACTCTCTGCTTGACTCTCTGCTTGACTCCCTCTCTCTCCTTGACTCTCTGCTTGACTCTCTCTCTGCTTGACTGACTGACTCCGCCTCTGCACTTCACTGATATAGAATGCTGTTTCCTCATGGAAAGTTCCAGCCAGCAGCTTCCTCCCACCAATCCCATGCACCAGGCTCCTTGCGCTAGACGCTCCCACAGTGACTAGTCTGCTTGTTTCGTCTAGAGACCTGAGCCCGGGAACAATTCCTGATTAGATTCAGCTCTGGCCGGTTCTCTCCGGTCCGCTTAGGGCCGAACAACAGTTATAACTATAAACTTTGCCTTTGCCCTGAAAAGCCTCTCAGCTTCATCAAGATGGAGTCCCTCTAGCTCTAGGCCTGTAGGCCTGAAAGGGGTGAAATGCTCCTTAGCTCTGTCAGAATACCTACATAAACCATACCAATGTGTCTAATATGTCAAAGCCAATAGGCAATAGACAGGTTAAAGTCAAGAATAAAGGCATATTAAGCAGCTATCCTCTTCTAGGTCTGGAAAAAGGGCTTAAAAGGGACAACACAGGCTAAGAATACCTATACTAGATGCGAGCAAGATTAATGATCTATATCACTGCTAAATAAAGCCAAAAACGCTGTCATTACAGATGCTCAACACGTGCCACACAGGAAAAATGCCATCTGCCTTCATTGCAACTATTGTTAAGTAGAATTGAGTAGTTTCATCAATATTCCAAGAACCACCAATGGCAGAGGCTCCACAGACTTATATTGGATGGAGATATAGAGACAGGACACGTTCCTTAAAATATCTGTTCATAACCGCAGGCACTATACCATGTCATGTTTGAAATGACAGAATAGATCACACCATCATTTCAGATTGAAGATCATATTTTCTGGGTCCAAACCATCAAAAGGTTTTCCAGTGCACAACAGTGTCATGTTTCATGATATGGCAGTGAGAAAGCTTTATATCAACACCTCTATCTGGCAGGTAAAAACATCAGTAATTTTACAAAAAAATTCCTTCTCACACATTACCACCTTCACAAACCTCCTTTCGTAATATCCCTCCTCCCAACCTCCTCTCTCTACCCCCACTAATGATTCGCTGGACCAGCCGCGACTGTCAAGGACACGAAATAGCACCAGCCAAAAAGGCTTTGAGGTCTGGATCAATACTCACTGAACTAAGAGTTTGGGAATCTGATAAAAAGTTGTTTACTGGAAGCGGTGCAGTATTTCTTTTTAAAAGCTTACAGCTAATTATAATTGTTTTGCACTTTAAACAGCAGAGTCTAAAAAAATACGCATTTGGGTTCTTCCTCAGGAACTGCTATTTCTGAGGAAGAACCCAAATGCGTATTATGGATCTTCAAAAAACCCCGGGAGACCAATGTCTATAAAAAAGGATTCCACGTAAGCCAGCCATTTTATCTTTCTCGCTTTGTCTAATTTCAGGCAATCCTGGATTATTGTTTTTGTAAGATGACACTCGTCCGTGGCCCATATTCTGCGCCATAACATGATGGGCTGAATTTTTATATTATCAGAAATTTATTCGACCCCGAGTTCAAGATGACATCCATAAGTTGTTGTACTTCTCGGGACGGCCAACAGAAATCTTAGGAAAGAATTTTCGACTGTTTGCAATTGGTCAGCGTTAGTTGTTCCCCAAACCCCGGCTCCAAAAGTGGCAGCGCTTATACATTTGGCATTATAGATCTTAATCATTTCAGTGGGAGGTCTTTTTCCAAGACGAAGGGAGAAGGCTTTTAGTGCGCCAGTAGTTCTTATAAGAGACAGTTTCCGTGAGTTTACTGCTTCTTTCCAATTAAGATCGTCATCCATGGTGATGCCTAGGTATGGGTAGGTATTTGTCCTTTCAAGGGGTAGATTATCCACAAAAATAGTCTTTACTTTTTTCCCCTTGGTGCCTGCGTGCATCACATACGTTTTTTTGATATTAATTTTCAAGTTTAAACTTGTCATGAACGAGCAGTAATTGTTTAGGGCTCGCTGAAGTTGGATAGGAGTCTGAGCAAGAATTACCGCGTCGTCGGCATACAATAACGCAGGAATCTGCCGACGACCGGCTTCGGGGAGATCTTTCACATCCTTTAACATTGCCCTCTCGAGGCCGTTGGTGTAGAGCGTGAATAAGAAGGGGGCCAGTACGCAGCCTTGTCTGACCCCCTTCTGGATAGGAAAACTGTCTGTCAATTGGCCATCTGTCCCAAATCTAACCTTGCCCGTAGCTCCTGTGTATAGTTCACGGAGAAAGTCTACTATTGGTGGTTCGATCCCCATTTGCAGCATTATTGTCCAAAGTTTTGAGTGTTGCACACAGTCGAATGCTGCTGTGAGGTCGACGTAAACCCTGTGTAGGCAGGATCTTTTTGCCTTTTCGTATTTTCCAACCAATAGTGTTAGATTTAAGACTTGATCCACGGTGCTCAGTCCTGCCCTGAATCCATATTGCAGGTCTGATAACACGCCTTGTTCTTTCGACCACTCCTGAAGGCGATCGAGAAGTATGCGACCTGCCATCTTTCCAATAGAGTCCAGGAGGGAAATTGGGCGATAGCAGGATGGACTGTCCCTGTTGCCCTTCTTAAAGATGGGAACTAGTAGCGAGGAGGACCAGGAATCAGGGAGATTGGTGTTTTTTGCCGCGTTTAATACTTTATTAAGAAGCAGGGCCCAAAGATCCGGTAAAAGTTTGTAAAGATCCATTGGGACCGAGTCTGGTCCTGGTGCTTTGCCTGATTTAGCCACTTCAATGGCTTTCCTTGTTTCGTTCAGTGTGAAGTGGATGTCAATTGGATACTTCACCGGAGGGAAGGAATGAGAAGAATCCTGGGTGATTAGATCTTCTGGCTGGTCCATACCAAATACTCCTGAAAAATGTTGAAGCCAGTCCTGTGCATTGATAGCTATGTCCAGGGAAGGTTCTTCATTAGTGTCTCTTAAAAAAGGATTTTTTACTATCTCCCAAAAGGCTGAACTATCTTTTAGGGAGCTGCTTTTTAGTAATTGTACCCAAAGATTAGCTTTCAGATCCTTTTTCCTTTTCTTGATTGTTAATTTATAAATTTTTCGCAGTCTTATTACTTCTTGTCTATTTCTTTCTTTTTTTTGTTACTGCCTTCTTTAGTTCAGAATAAGCTTTGGTACATTCTGTGTCAAACCACCCTGTTCTTGCTGCCTTATTTGATTTGTGGGGTTTGGTTAGTTCATTTCTTATATTCATCACGATCTCTTCATAGTTAGTCATAACCTCTAATGGAGATGACAAAGGATCTAGGCATTTGACTATTTGATCATTACAGGTAGAAATGATTCTTGTATTGACCGCATCTTGATCAATTTTACTCCATTCAAGGGTGTATCCATTGAGTCTGTTTAGTGTAAGTGCTTCCTGATTGAGCATTCCAGAGTTAACCTTATCTTTTTTCTTTCGATAGCTCATTTCTTGATAAGTCAGTTTTAATGGAAAGTGATCACTGAGTACGTTATGGAGTACCTCAAAGTTCTTAATGCGTGTAGCTTTATTGGTGGATATGAGGATATAATCGATTAGAGTTTCAAGGCCTCTTCCATGAAAGGTGGGAGTGAACTCAGTAATGGGAGTTTTTAACATGTTGGCAAACCCTATATCTAGTTCGGTCATTATGGCCTGCATATTATTACCTTCGATAGTGTGGGAAAAGTGGGTGAGGCAGTTTTCTTGATCGTCTAGTATCCCACAGATGAAGGTGTTTGTCTCGTTACATATGTGGAGGTTGAAATCTCCTCCCCAGATTATTGTGTGGGAAACTTTAGCGTGCTTTATTTTGAGATCATTTGTATGGTTCAGGATTTCATTTAAGGTTTTGGTCCATTCCATCGTGTTCATATTGTTGTAGAAGTTTATGATAGTATAAACTTCGCGATGGTTACCTTGAAGATTGATAATCTGGTAGTTTTGATGTAGTATCGTAGGAGTTATTTCGTGACAAGACCATAGATTCGAGATATATACAGTTAGACCACCTTTACTTCTCCCTGAGTTTGATCTTATCGCTTGGGAGAAGAATGTTTTGTAACCCAGTAAGTGGATTGGGTTATTAAGCCATGTCTCCTGGAGACACAAGACGTCAATCGATTCAGTTAATTCAAGGAAACTTTTTTCTGCATGTTTGGTCGCTAGACCCGCAACATTCCAGAAGAGGACCCTCTTCTCAGATTTTTCTAAGGTTGGCTTGAAAGTCCTATTCTGGGCGGTAGTTTCTTCATAGTAGATGGTTTGCGAATCAGATATCATGTTTGAAGCGGTTTCCTGCAACTTGTGAGGTGTTAGTAACGTTGGTAAAGGGGTCAAGTGAGTCTTGGGATGAGAACGTGGATCATATGTCATATTTGCCTTAATTTGAACTGTTGGCGTCTTAGTTAGTTCTTTTGTCTTTATTGTTTGTATGTATTGTTCCTTGTTGGGTGGATTGCTTGAGGGAAAACTATCTAGCTTGTTTGGTGAGAAACTGTTTTTCAAGGAAAGAGGCTTATCGTAGAGCTGTGGTGATGGTCAGTCAACCATCTCTAAGCAACTGTAGGTGTTGAAGGTTGGAAGTCCGGCCCAAGGTTCCCTCTGTGATGGTTGCTGTACCCTGCAGCCATAGGTATTCCAATCGTTCCGATCTCTTTGATCAAACCCCCAGTCTCCTTGTGGTCTACTCCTAAAATTGTTTCCAAAACCCCAATCGCCCTGGTTCCTGCTTCTCTGCTCAGGCTGATTCCAGGACCAATTTGATGGCCAGTTAGGATCCTCGGCATGATGACTCTGTCTGGGATAGAAGAAAGATAGGCGTTTGGTGTTTATTCCGCCACTGCCTTCCAGTGATTCCCAGGAGCATATATAATCCACAGCGTGAGGATTCTCAAGGTTGACAATTATACAGTCACCAGGGATCATTTTTGGTTGATGACCTATCCAAGAAACCCTTCTAACCGTGGTAATCCTGGTGATGTTATTGGGATGATTAGGTCTGTTGGTATTCAACCAATAGCGGGCTTTGTTTAGCAGAGACCAGGTAGGTTCGTCCGTATCATTACTTAATTCTCGGACCCCCGTTAAAATGACTACAAAGGGGGCTGCTTCCGGGGGGAGGTTTACTGGCCTAGTCCATCTTTTTTTTGGTCGTTCTGATTTATTGGAGTGCCTTTGTGGACGCTCTGACTGTGAGACAGAAGTTGTAGGTAGTCTGGGAGACACATTTGCTGGAGAAGCTTTGTCTGAAGAAACGTTTACTAGTTGTTGGTTTTGATTGCCGGGTGCTATTTTTGGGAGTTCTTGGGGTGGTTTAACTTTAGTTGAGGGAGTTGAGTTGTTGGAGGTTTTCTCTGATTGACCTGTATTTGTATTTGGAGTCTTTATTACCGTTTAATTGTTGGCTGGTTGTTTTGTGTTAGTAACAGATTTTGCTTTTACAATTGGTGCTTTAGGTGGAGGCAGTATTGTTAGATCTTGAGATCGTGGGTTTGTGGTCTTTTTTGAGAGGGCGACTAGTATCGCAACTTGTTTTTCTATCAGCTCTAACCTTTTTTGTATGGGTCGTAGCTGATACTTGACTATTCCCGCTATTTCTTTGATTAAAGAAGATTGTGAATTAACAGTATTCAAGTTAGTAATTTGCGGAAGCACTGATTTATTTTGGTGAATTTGGGCAGAATTACTACCTTTATGATGTACTTCCCTTGTAAGTAGATTTGCGTTGGTATTACCATCTTGGTCTGTGACTATTGTGTTGTTAATATTGTTCGTACTTTGGATTTTGTTTGAGTCACAGGTATTAGATAATACATTAAGTTCAGAAGTTGTTCCATTGTTTTTTTTTTTCATGGTTACCTCTGTGAGTTTCAAAAAACGTTGGAAGTTTCGGGATGGCACCTTCCCTTATCCCTCTAGTTTCGCTTAGAGAGGGATCGTTTAGAGGTAACTGTGGACTTGCAAATATATCTGGCGTTTGCTCTAAGTCCTGGGACAATTGTGTATCCGAAAGTTGTAGGGATACCGATAAGTCGACTGTATTTGGGATAACATGAATATCGGCATGTGAGTCCAATGTAATGATATCTTGTGATTGAGCGGTTGGTGTTCGTGCCTGTGCCAAGAGACCCATTGATGAGCGTCTTGCCTGTTCAAGTTCATAGGAAACACGTCTGTCAATCAACATAACAGTATGATCTATTGTTTGATTTACTTTGGTGATAAATTGGTCTATAGGACCAGTAGAGGTCGTCATGTTTTTTAGTGTTTTACTCCTAGAACCTCTTGTCGACATTGTATATAATTTAAACCTGTAGATGAATAATGGATGATAACATATTGCTCTTGAGAAGAGAGGTAATTATTATTCTGATCCTCCTGTAGATGTACGTTTAGGTTTGTAGGTACATGATACCTGAAGGTAGATGTTAGGGGGGTGCGGCCGGCCCGGTCTCCTCCGGTCTGTGACGGGCTAGGACGGGCCCACCCTTGGCCCAGGCTTTGCCCAGCGTCCCGCTCGCGTCCCGCGAGAGGGAACGATGACGCCCTTTATGCCCTCCTGGCGCGGCGTGGAGGGGGTGTAGCTGGAGACCTCGAGGGCTGCCGGGAGTTGTAGGCAGCCCCTCGCCTCGCTCCACTCGGCGGTCCCGCTGTCGGATTTTGTGACACAGCAGGACGGCGGAAGGTAGGCGGTGGGGGGGTCTCTACAGCCGGTGGTTCTAAGAGATAGATAAGTCCTTCCTTCTCCTTTGGCAGCAAGCGGGTAAACAGCGATAAACAGATCTTGCGGAGGAGCGTTCAGTCACTTCTCTCTCACCACAGCAGTGCTGTCAACGTTCTCAACAATCTTCACTGGAACATACCAAAGGGAAAGGGTGGGAGAGGAGGGAGATTTTACTCAATCAAGGCTGTGAAGCGCATTGCATTTTGATATTCTTTTATTTCCTACAAGGATTCTCTAAAAACCTCTTAAACTTACCACATTTCATTAGCTTTTCTATTGGGAACTAATATGAAAAATGTAATTTATGGCTTTTCCATCATGCTGCTTGCAATCATCCCAGTGCACATTTGGACTGCTGATTTATGTGCTAGCGGGGTGCTGCTTTATAAATGTAATAAATAATAATTCGACCGGAAGAACAACCTTCAGCAGTTCATGCCCTTGGTTATTCTCTCAAAAACAATGATAAATTCCTCATAGCATGCTGGTTTAGGTTACTTAAATACAAAAAACAATAGATATTCTTTAGAGTTAGTGGGAAGCATGTAAAGTACAGAATAGAGCAGGTTTCCTTTGATTCCTGGAGGCAAATGTCAAAGGTTACAGGACACTGTCAAGTCATGTTATCAACATTCTGTAATAATGGGGAAAAAACGTACAATTTTAAAGTATCATACATGTAAATGTGAAACAGACTTGATGAAAAGACAAAAAACTTACTTTTGCAATGTGTTACATTTGTCGAGCCATCAAAATCAGTGCTAGTATTCCCCGGGCAGGCCACACAATAGTTCTGGCCAAACTCTAACTGGTACGTTCCAACAGGACATCGAATACATCTGTGTGTTGTAGAATTGTAATAATGCCCTGGAGAACAGTGAACTGTGGGAAGGTATATTGTGGTTAAACTGTAAGTATGTGAATTTGAAACATTACATTAGATTTATGCAAACATGTACATTACTTTTGAAACCATGTAACATTAACAACCTGTTTAAAATGTAGACATCTCACTTTACTACCAGTGCTTGTTTGTTGTCAGGGCAACCCTTTATAAATGGGTTTGAACCAAAAATGGGATTCTAGATAAGATGGCACTTTTCTTGCAGGAATAGTAGTCTGCGTGAGCCAAATGTTCGAGCTGGAATGAGTCAAGTGGAGAAAATAACAAGAATAACAAGGCTGTAAGAAGCATTGGACATGGCACAAAACCATGTGGTAATGTGACCGGTTACATATGTTATAAGTAGGTCGGTAATATGGTCCACCGTGATCAGGACACAGGACCAGATCTAGAGCTTGGCAGAGAGGGCACTTTGTAGCAACAGTGAAAAAGTGGCAACTCATCCAAAGTATCAGTCGACTTGCCTGATTTCGAGTTGGGCTAACCGCCATGTTTAATGTGATGGGAATAAAATATACTCCCTCGAAGTAAACCTTCCACCGACGGGCCGAAGGAGTAGAGGACATCGGAAGAAGTATATAACACCATCTGCACTATTTAGGGTTTTTCTCCGGTCTCTCACTGCCAGGTATCACCTTTCTAGTTTATCAAGTCTATTTCAGGTAAACTCTAATGGTAAGGGGCAGGAACAAAGTAATGACCTGCCCACACCATGGGAGACAACGCCCATGGTGTGAGGGCAATCTTTTTTTTTTTAAAACAAACTCCTGCTTTGGGAGTTTGTTTCAGAAAAATAACAAACTTAGGAAAAGTGTGATGGCCGACCGTCATGTTTGCCTTTCCTGTCTGTCAAACGTTTCCAACACTGACAGGAACAACTGTCTTAAGAGTTTGTGGCAATGTATAGAGATGTTGACGAGCCAGCAGACATCTCTCAATTTGATGAGTAGACTAAAAGCAGCACTCTGCCTTCACACTGACAAACTCTAAATCAGGCTCACAATTTCCAAACCCTTTGATTTCTTTTTGAAAAAAGAGTTTATGTAGAGCAGTTCTTGCAAGGCTGCAATGGGTAGTCCAATTATAGTACTAGACTAGAACAGCATGAATATAATACACAAAGTAAAATTAAATAAGGAGTTACGTTTTTAAAATAAGATCAAATGTTAACTATTAAAGTTTTAGAGTCTTAAGCTTAAGGTGCTCTGATAAACTTCTTATCGTCGAGGTAACATTTATTTTCAAAACTGATAATCTGAAGAAACCTCATGAACTGCTGACTACTTTGCTTTTAAATGACTTTATTTTTAGGCAGCACATCCACTGTCTCTTGGAGACGTGCTGTATCAAGTGTAAGGGCTTTCGTCACGCCCCTTGCTTTTTCATTTGGGCCTTGTGTGTCTTTTAAAATCCAATTCTTTTGGATGGTCAATCCATTCCAATTGTCTCGCATTTTGTGTTTTCGTTCCCGCCAATGGCGACTGGCCCTTTCACGTCTACTTTCTTCTGTGGACATTTATGTTGTTTTCGACTGACTATTTTCGTATTTTGTCTTGCCACCGGATTTTAGCAAGATGTGTTTTAAGGGTGGTTAACCAACTGCCCTTAGGAGGACATAATTTTCATGTGTGCTGAAGCAAATGCGCTTCTTCTGATGGTGCGTGCTTTATTTTAAGTTTTCCAGTAATATGGTCCATGTTGTTGATCACTTCAAAAACACAGCATTCGTGCTCGCACTGTGTATTTTTGTGCAGTTTCTCACTTTCACTTCAGCGCTCCTAGGCAGACATTGTAAATTAACATTTTTTAATGTCTCAGTACAGGGAGATTATGTGTTTTGATCCCAAACACCAGATGCGTATGCTATGTATCTATATGCTTGGAACACATTCCAGTGCTTGAGGTTTCTGTTTCGCTTGTGAACTTTATAAATGGCTTTTGCACACGCACTGTATTTGTGCAATTCCCTAAATTTCCCTGCAGTACTGTAAAGTTTAGATAACGCTTTTGGCCGCCATAAGTGTGGCAGGGTATGCTCAGACGTGAGTCCCTTGCTCACTTTGCCACTGGATTCAAGCAAGCCGGCCTGAAGACGGCTGGAATGCCAGAAACCGGTCCTCGGAAGCTTGTTTCCGGTCCAGGGAAGACATGGCTTGGCAGTTCCGGCAGGACTGTTCCCATGAGGCACAGGGTCAGACTGATTTGCATATAGCCATGTCTGAACTGGGGTGGCAGAGTGGGCTAAAGAACGGTGATGGATTAAACACAGATCTTTTGACTGGGTGTGAGTGTTTGATTGATTCAGATGCTCCGTCCATCACCACCCCCTTTTGTACCACTTTTGGCCGCCATAAGTGTGGCAGGGTATGCTCAGACGTGAGTCCCTTGCTCACTTTGCCACTGGATTCAAACAAGCCGGGCTGAAGACGGCTGGAATGCCAGAAACCGGTCCTCGGAAGCTTGTTTCCGGTCCAGGGAAGACATGGCTTGGCAGTTCGGGCTGGACTGTTCCCATGAGGCATAGGGTCAGACTGATTTGCATATAGCCATGTCCGAACTGGGGTGGCAGAGTGGGCTAAAGAATGGTGATGGATTAAACCCAGATCTGTTGACTGGGTGTGAATGTTTGATTGGTTTAGATGCTCCGTTCATCACCACCCCCTTTTGTACCGCTTTTGGCCGCCATAAGTGTGGCAGGGTATGCTCAGACGTGAGTCCCTTGCTCACTTTGCCACTGGATTCAAGCAAGCCGGGATTAAGACGGCTGGAATGCCAGAAACCGGTCCTCCGAAGCGACACAGGAGACGTGAGCACTGTGAGAACACAGCCGCAATTCACCGTTAGCTTATATGGGAAAAGTCGCGGTTGGAAATTTAAAGATAAAGGACACTTTGGACAGGACTTTGAGCCAACCCCATTAAACTTAAGGGGTTCTAGGGCCAAAACCTATGGGAGCACCGGAGTACTCAAGTTACTTCACCCAGGGAAGCTGGGTGCATAGGTGTCTGTTGGTGTCCGGAATCGTCGTAGATTTCAATGGCGATCAGCTGCAAAGTGCTTCTGCCATCGAAGAGGAAAGTGTCCAGGGTGATACAAGCCTGGATCGAAGATGTGAAGAACCTGAAAGCAGAAGGGACAGAGTCTGGGTCACTTGCCAGTGAGCAGGGGCACGGTAATCTAATGCCCACCAATGTTGGGTGATTTCAGGGAAAAGAGGTGAAGCTTGACTCTTCAGCCACGAAGACCAGGAGGCGTCGACGATGACCAGGATCTGGGATCGTGCTGTCCCACAAAGGATGTCGAGTGCTGCGGTGTCGGTGCCCGGATTGGACCCATCAAGCCTTGGCAACAGCAACCCACGCAGAAAGGAGAAAGATGCTTTAGTGTGGCCCAGCAAGGTCCAAGGGACTCACCATGCGGTGGGAAGTCAGGGCACCTCTGGAGCAACCAGGGAAGCCCAAGGAAAATCAGAGTCACCTTTGTAGGAACCCACCAGTCGACGGACCAGGGATCGCGAAGGGACCTTAAGCGGAAATTCAAGAAGCAGGCTCAAGAACACTCTTGGAGTATAGGCCCACAATCTTCGGTGCAAAAGGTACTCGGGGCTTGGGCTACAAGTAACCCAAAGCACAGCCTCAAAGAACGTTGAGAAACTGATGCACTTGTAAATGTGCACAGTGTCCAGGAGTTCCGGTTGCATGTCACAAGGGCTGCAGGTCTCAACTTTGCTGGGGACTTGGGTTGACCTCTGAAAAGTCTGGAAATCCTCTGCCTGGGCTGCAAATACTTCGGAGTCCAGCAGGAGCTTCGGAGATGTAGACCGGCAAATGCTTTGTTGGTGCCTGCCAAGCAGGAGAGTCACCTCCTTGACCCCAAGGGAGATTCTTCCGTCCTCTAGTCTTGAGTAGAGCATCGAAGTTCTGGGATTTCTGTAGCAGATTTTCATCCAGGTGCAATCTAAAGTCCTGTAGCCAGGGGTTCCTTTCTTATAAATTAAAGAATGAATGAATGAATTAATTAAAATGTATATAGCGCTCAAATGTCCGAGTGCATCTAGGCGCTGCAGCCGAGGAAAAATGCCTGAAATGAAAAATAGATTAGGTCGAGAAAGCCAGGTTTTCAATGCCTTTCTAAAGGAAAGAAGAGTTGTGCTGTTCTTTATGGGTATCGGAAGTGTGTTCTATAGTTTGACCGTGTGGAGGAAGAAACTACTTCCTTCCCAGTGCACCCTCATGAACTTGGGTACCTGAAGAAGTTAGGTTGTGGCTGAACGAAGTGTCCTGTTTGGATGATACCATAATAGATGCTGTTTAAGGTATTCAGGTCCTGTCTCCTGAACGGCCTTGAAAGCCAGACATAAAAGGCTTTAAATTCAGCTCTCTTCCTCACCGGTAGCCAGTGAAGGTGTTTGAGGCCATGGGACACAGACTGGAACTTAGGGATATTCAACAACATCCTAGCAGCGGAGTTTTGAACCATTGGAGTTTGAGGAGGTGTTATTTCTGAAGACCAAAGTAAAGGGCATTTCCATAGACCAGTCTGGCCAATGCCAAAGTTGTTACCGGTGTTTTAACTGTGGCTGGCGGAATATAAGGTTTCACCTTCTGAATTAGTTTTAAAGTTGAATGCACCTGCGAGGCGACCTTATTGGTTTGGAATTGAAACGTGAGGCTGTCATCAGAAAAGACTCCTACATTTTTGGCCTTTTTTACTGGGTTGGGAGGCGTTCCTATCATCTGAGGCCACCATTTCTCAGACCAAATGGAGGAGTCATAGCCGAAGAGAAGCACCTCAGTTTTACTTCCATTCAGCATTAGGCAGTTCGTGCTCATCCAGTGATCCACGCAGGTCATACACCGATTGAAGCAAGCCGCTTTTTCATCTGGTTTGCCAGAGATAGAAACTACGATCTGGGTATCATCGGCGTAGGACACTAGCGAGAAGCCAAACTGCCTGATGACATCCGCTAAGGTGGTAACATACAGATTAAACAACGTAGGGCTCAAAGATGAGCCCTGCGGGATCCTTACAAGGAAGTGAGAATTGCTTCTACCACGAGTCATCAATCTGAACAAACTGTCACCTATTGTTAAGATAGGATTTAATCAAGCTTAAAGCTAAGCCTGAGTCTCCCAGCTTCTGAAGCCTTAGAATGAGGATGTCATGGTTCACGGTGTCAAAGGCCGCCGAGAGATCCAAGAAGATCAAGGCAGCCTTTGCACCGGAATCCAGCGAAGAGCGAAGCTCCTCTGCTGCCATGACCAGGGCTGTCTCTGTGCCGTGCCCCTGCCGGAAACCGTATTGTATACCCTCAACCTTTGTGAAGAACTTGGGCGTCCTATTAGACTCCAATCTCTCTTTTGAGCAGCACATTGGCAGGTAAATGTTATGGCATCCTGAAGATCATACAGAAAGTTTTGGATCTTCTTCCTATCAATACAAGGAAAACGCTGGTGCACGCCCTATTCATTCCTCATTTGGACTATGGGAATTCCTTGCTCGTTGGTCTGAATGTGAAAATGGTCCAACAGCTTCAGCTTGTCCAAAATGCAGTTGCACGACTTGTCCTGGACATACCCAGAAGAACAGCAGGAAGGCGAGCTTTGACAACTCTTCATTGGCTCCCTATACGCGAGCGCATTCTATTTAAGGTGCTGTGCATGGCTCATCGCATAGAACAAGGTAAAGGTCCTGCTTATCTTCAAAAGCTCCTGGTAATTCATCGCCCTAAGCGTAACCTGAGATCGCTTGGTAGTATGCAGTTTGTGGTACCTCGCATCTATAAAGCACGCATGGGAGGGCGCTCCTTCAGATACCTATCCTGTAAACGTTGGAATGAACTCCCAGTGGAACTCCGCATGGAGCCGTCCGAAGCAAGGTTCCACCTAATCCTTAAAACGCACCTCTTTCCGAAGGATTAACCTTGGAGTGCTGCTTTTATTTCCCCTCTCATTAGCTCCTCTCCTCTTCATTTGCTTGCTCCTGTGGACTGCATTCATAGCGCGGGGACACACTGTTATAGTGTAACCATGCGCTTTAAAAATGTTTTTTATTATTATTATTATTATTATTGTGAATAGTCCAGCAAATTTTCTGAGGCGACACAGGACGTAAGTTGGAGGTTTATGATTTTTTCCAGAACTTTAGCTGGAAACGGGATCCTAGCTATAGGTCGATAATTACTATGATCACTAGGATCCAGACCAGATTTTCTCAACAGGGGAAGTACAGAGACCCTCTTCCAAGCCTCTGGGAAAATACCAGAATTGATGATCTATTTGAAAAGCAGACAGAGTTGTTTGCTAATCTCCTCAGCTGCATGATGGAATATTTTTGGAGGGCAAGGATCCGAAGGAGCCCCTGATTTCACCAATTTGACTGGTTGTGAAACCTGTTCTATATTTGGGGGATTGAAGGCATTCAAGTCCTGATCAGACTGTCTCGGAAGGAGGGAAGGTTGGGTCACTTGAGACTCATTGTTTTTTCCACAGAAGGTCTTACAGATAGAGAGCACTTTGTCCCTAAAAAAATCTGCCAAATGGTTGCAGAAGACAGCGTTGCTGTTCAGTGTGGGTAGGGTCGGAAGCGTCACTTGTTCCTTTAGTGTTGAAAAAAGTATTTTACTTGATTTACCTGCCTGCTCAATTTTGTTAGAAAAATAACTACATTTTTTGTCTAAAATCACTTTTATGTAGACAGTCAATGACTGGGTATAACTCACTTTTTCTACATAAGCTTTTCTCCAGCGCCTCTCAGCACGTATACATTTTTGCTTCTGAATACACAGTGAGTCATCAAACCAAGGTCTGATTTCTTCGATCATTTGCTGGTAAATGTTTTTTCAGGGGCTAGTGTGTTTACCGCAGTTGTTATCCAATTATTAAAAATATTGGTGGCTGTATTTATTTAAGGCATTAGTGTCGGTTTGAAGGCAGCTAAGGTTAATTGCAATTGATGTGGACTAATTTCCTTCCAGTTTCTCCCTTTAAAGGACCTATAAGCAGAGTGAGGGCGAGTGAGATGATGGGATGAAGTAAGTAGAAACTGGATAGCCTTATGATCCGACCACAGAATTGGCAGGATCTCCTGCACTTTCAGTTGAGGGTTAGATGTAAATATGCCATTTAAAATGTGTCCGGCCTCATGAGTAGGATGTTTGACCACTTGCGTCATCGAGGTGCTGGCCATCAGCTCTAAAAGCGAGATTGTATGTTGATCGTTGGTATTTTCAAGATGGTAATTAAAGTTGCTTAGAATAGAAAATTCCTGATAGTCAACTCTGGACTCAATAATATGACCGATTATCTCTACAAACGTATTCTTAGCTCATGGTGGCCTGTATAGCATTACTCCATTGAATGTATAATTTTCACTGATAGTGATTCCAAATAAAAGTAATTCGCAGTCTGGGCCACTTCCTAAAGTGGAGCTATTTATCGTCAGAGTATCCTTGATGATGATCGCTAGGTTCTATACTTAGTGACGAACAGACAGGGGGGGTGGCATCCTGCTTATGTAGCAAGGAGCAGGAGAAGTGGCGCGCAGACTTCCAGCTGCCCCCTTCGATCCGGAAGTGATCCTGAGCTACTTCCAGTTCACCAAGCCCTCCACACAAACGGCACCAGCCGCGATGCAACGGCCGCTACTGGAGACTAAAAAAGGTGAGAAAGCTTTTTTAACTTGCAGTCATTAGCGCAACCATAAAGGAAGTACTAGTATATTTAAATACTGTCTAACCACATTTAAATATAACAGCTATTGAAGTGCAAGGTGCAATGTTTAAAAGAATCCACAAATTAGTTAAAAAATTCAGTTTCCAATTCAGCTTCAGAATAGAATAAACGCGCAATAATGATCAGTAAGGCAGAAAGTAGATATTTTTACAAGATGCAGCATAAACCTACCACGGTGTCTACCCAAGGAATGGGTTGGACATACTCTGGGGCCCCACCTATGGGAGGGTTTGGAAAGAGGGGTGGCTACACTCATTTCCTTTGTCCAGTTTCATGCCAGAGCAGGGGCTGGTAGCCCTGGCAACCGGTTTGAACTGGGCTATGCACAGGGACACCAAATGTGCCCCCAGTCCAGACTTCAAAGCACTCTCAGAGTGCACCCACCCAGTCCCAATTTACTAAGGCCTGTCTGGGAGATGGTTACACATCCCTGTGACAGAAAACATATTGTCCAGGCCTCCCCTGCTGGAGTTTCTGTCAGCAGCAGGTGGCCAGACTCGTGTCTGTGGCTGCTGCATCCATTTTGTGATGCCAGGGTTATTTTAAACTGGTACCGGGTGCACCGGTGTGTACATGTCCCTCCCTCTAGAAGGGTGGAATTCTACCCCCACTGCCAGGACTGGCAGCGGGTAGGATTCCAAAGTGTTTGACACCAAACACGACATGTTTCCATACAGCCATTCCAAAGTTAGCATTTACAGCGAGGTTATAATGCACTGAAGAGTATATGGTCTGGCTGCATCACAGAACAGCCCCAGAGAATAGGTTACGAAGGCTGAAGTGGGGTCCTGCTCATGCATGGGCACCCTCTCACACGAAATCAAGCACCCTGCCTCCAGGATTGATAAGGCCTGCTATTGGGGTGACTGATAGGTTTCTATGTGCAGTGATTTAAGGTAGACATAGGTAACCTATATCTTAGTAAGGGGTGCATGCACCACCTTACCCAGGCTGCAGTAGCAGTCCTTTGGTGTCATTTTGGAAGGCTTCCCAGGGGTAGCATAATACATGCTGCAGCTCTTGGTAGGCCTCTGGAGTACCCATGCCCTTAGTACCTGGTGTACCATATACTAGGGACTCACAAGGGTACCCCAGTAACCAAACTGGAGTGTACCTAAAGTACTGGGAAGCAATTTAGAGAGGAAACAGCTAGGCTGGGGTCCTGGATAGCAGGTCCCCAGCCAGACTAAAGTCGAAAAACAGTGAAACGTCAGCAAAAAGTGGGGGTAACCATAGGAAGCAGATCCTACTCTCCTAAACAACCCCCCACCCCAAACGCAGGGACATTAAACTAACCTTGACCAGTTGAGACTTCATGTTTTAAGTGGAAATATCTGGAGAGTCCATCTGCATTGGATTGGTTAATCCCAGGTCTATGTTCCACTGTATAGTCCATCCCCTGTAGGGAAATGGACCACCTCCAAAGTTTGGGTTATCACCCTTTATCTTTTTTAGCCACAAGAGGGGCTTATGGTCAGTCTGAACAGTGAAGTGAGTGCCAAACAGGTATGGCCTCAGCTTCTTCAGAGCCCAAACCACAGCAAATGCCTCCCTGTCAATAGCTGGCCAACGTTCTCTCTAGGGGTCAGCCTTCTGCTAATAAAAGCTACTAGCTGGTCCTGACCTTCATCATTAAATTGCCTCTACCCCCAACTCAGATGCATCTATTTGGACAATGAATTCTTTGGAGTAGTTAGGACTTTGCAGAATGGGAGCAATGCACATGGCCTGCTTCAGGCCATCAAAGGCCTTTTGACAGCTAACTGTCCACTGATCTTTCTTAGGCATTCTTTTGGAAGTTAAGTCATCCAGGGGTGTCACAATGGATCCATACCCCTTGACAAATCTTCTGTAGTACCCATTCAGGCCCAAGAAAGCTCTGACCTGAGTCTGGGTAGTTGGAGCAACCCAGTCCATGATGGTCTGTATTTTGCTCTGTAATGGTTGAACCTGGCCTCCACCTACAAGGAGGCCCAGGTACACAACCGGACTCTGCCCTATCTGGCACTTAGTAGCCTTGATAGTTAGGCCTGCTTTCTGCAGGGCATCCAGCCCATTTCTCAGGTGGACTTGGTGATCTTCCCAGGTGGAGCTAAAGACAACAATATCATCTAGATATGCTGCATTATAGTCTTCCAGGCCTGTTAGTACTTGATTCACCAACCTTTGAAAAGTGGCAGGTGCATTCTTCAAATCAAAGGGCATCACCACAAATTGGCAGTGCCCACTAGGGGTAGAAAATGCTGTCTTGGGCTTTGCATCATCAGCTAGTCTGATCTGCCAGTAGCCAGCTGTCAGATAAAAGGTGCTCATAAACTTGGCTGAGGCCAAAGTATCTAAGTTCATCTGCTCTGGGTATTGAATGGGCATCAGTCCTAGTGACTGCATTGAGACCCCTGTAGTCTACACAAAACCTCATCTCTCTCTTACCAACCTCGGTGTGAGGTTTAGGCCCCAAGACTACTGGACTTGCCCAAGGGCTATCTGAGGGTTCAATAACTCCCAAATCCAACATCTTCTGGACTTGTTCAGTCCCTGACATGTTCAGGTTGCCAGTAAATCTTATTTTCAACAGGCAGACTGTCCCCAGTTTCCACTTCATGAGTGCACCAGCTAGTCCGACTTGGAGTCATAGAGAACATATGTCTGAACTGATTGAGCACCTGTCCACAATAAGCTTGCTGCTAGGCAGTGAGGCTGCCTGCCAAGGCTACACCATTCACAGACCCATCATCAGAGTTCTGTGAGAGCAGGTCAGGGAGTGGATCACTCTCTTCTTCCTGTCCCTCAACAGTAGCCATGAGCAAGCCCATATCTGCCCTATCAACATATGGTTTCAGTCTGTTGACATGAAGCACCTTATGGGGGCTCCTGGGAGTTCCAAGGTCTACCAAATGGGTAACCTCTCCCTTCTGTTCAACAATTGTATGGGGGCCACTCTTGTCCTGGAGGGCTGCTGAGGCCACAGGTTCCAACACCCACACTTTCTGTCCTGGCTTGTAAACAGTCAGCACAGCCTTTTGGTCATACCAGGCCTTTTGCAATTCCTGGCTAGCCTCAAGGGTTGTGGTTGCCTTTTTCATGTTCTCTGCCATCCTGGAGCGGAGACCAAGTACATAGTCCACTATGTCTTGTTTAGGGGGTTTGAGAGGTAACTCCCATCCCTCCTTCACGAGACACAAGGGCCCTCTTACAGGATGCCCAAACAGAAGTTCAAAAGGGCTGTAATCAACCCCCTTCTGAGGAACCTTCCTGTATGCAAACAAAAGGCAGGGCAAAAGGATGTCCCATCTATGCCTAAGCTTTTATGGGAAACCCTTGATCATGCCCTTCATGGTTTTGTTGAACCTTTCAACTAAACCATTGTATTGTGGGCGATAGGGTGTGGTGAATTTGTAATTCACACCACACTCCTTCCACATTGCAATCAAGTAACTAGACATGAAGTTAGTACTTCTGTATGAAACTAACTCCTTAGGGAAGCCCACCCTTAGGAACACTGCCAAGAGGGCCCTTGCCACCACAGGAGCTGTGGTGGTCCTAAGTGGAATGGCATCTGGGTACCTAGGGCATGGTCCACCACCACCGCCAGGATAAATATGTGCCCAGAGGCTGTCTGAGGATCCATAGGACCAACTATGTCAATCCCCACTAAGGGTGGGCGTAAAATCCGTTTCGCGGGCGAATTTGCGGATTTTCCGCGATTTCACGATACGCGAATCTCGCGAAATCACGATCCGCAAATCTCGCGAAATCGCGGTAAAATCCGCAAATCAGCGGGGACGAATTTTCAGCCAAGCAAGGGTTACAGCAGCAGGTGCAAAAGTTGAACCTAATTTCTTTGTTACCTTTTACAAAAGGGTTACAAACAAATTAACTTCAACTTGGACACCTGCTGCTAATTGCGTCCTGGCGCCTCGTTGCCTACTTGCAACTATTCTCTGACCCTGCTCTGACCGTTGAAGCAGGGTCAGAGAATAGTTACAAGTAGGCAACGAGGCACCTGTCCAAGGAATTAAACCTCATCAGGAAGCACTTACCGATATAAAAAACAGGAAGAAGGGAGAGGATGGCAAATACACCCATTTTGAGTTGGCAGGAGGGGTTAAACTAAAAGAGACCTTTACAGCACAATTTTCATATGCATTTTGCTAAAAATAAAAAGCTGTATGTTCTGTGGGGGCAGGAATCTGGCCCTTCAGAGATCCTAAGAACAACTGGGGTCGGCTCGTAATCAGTATGGCTGAGCCAGAATTAGAGATAAACAGAGAGGGGATACCAATACTGAGGGTGTTTTTAAATGGGAACAATAACCATCAGAGCAAAGACCATCCGTCAGAGCTGAAATGTGCTGTTAAATAGCTTTTTATTATTTATTTTTTATGAGCGTATATTTGTTTCAGTCATATACGTTTGAACTTTTTGGAAGATATACCAACTGTTTAGAACAAAGCAGTGAAACATTAAAAATTAGACACACATACCAACCTCAATCGTATCTCATTCGTACTTTCCAGTCATACACACAATACAAACAAGTGCATGCAATTACTATACCCCCTTGCGTACGAATAAACAAAAGGGTAGAGTAATAGGTCTGCTTCAATTATATACAATTATATACAAACATAATATACAGTTGATTCCTATATAGCAGTTTCAATCAGTGTATTATACAAAGTCGAATGACAAAAATCAAACAATATACAACTATTATGAATCAATAATCTGGCAGGATCTTTATATTGCAAAAGAAACCAGGGAGCAGACACAATACGTGCAAGGGCCTACGCGTTTCGAATCCCAAGAGTGGGTAGGGATTCTCCTCAGGGCAGGGTTTCTCTAAAAGAAGAAAGGGGAGGATTCAGTTTTATGGTCATGAACAAGCAGAATCTACTGAGCAGTCAACAACAACCAAGATTGCCATATCTTACCACAATGGAAAGTATCCAAAAGATAAATCACCTGTGTCAACAAAAGATATAAGGACACGTGTAAGTGTGGTGTGGGGTACTAATGTCCTAATAACTACCGCAAACAGCGATGTGCAGAGCCACAATAGACACAATTAGGGGTTGTGTAGTGTAGTCTATGTGTCTACACGCCCTAAAGTGTATATAACTGTGAGAGGGGGGATTCCCTTCTCAAGATCACGCTTTTAGAGGCTTGCTTGTGCTCCAAGGTTATTGAAGTGGCAAGGGGTGGCCAGGATTTCTGGTCAGCACCAGCGTGGGACCTGTTGTGCCTCCTTCGCATAACACTACACAACCCCTAATTTTAACCTACACATACCTTTTACTGTCCTGAAGAAAGCCAGATTAACAATAAGGCACTGGCTGAAACATGTTGACACTCTTAGGACGTAGGAGCTCGTAACCCGCCTCTAACGTCCCACAGCCTTATTTTTAACCGCTGACGGAGGCCCTTTTAATAAAGTTTCCTCACCCCAGGGACCATCCGCCAAGCCGTTTTAATCTCACTTTTCTGAACACCTCACACCGCACACACAGTGACATACCTGCTCCGCTGTAATCAGGCGTCGAAGCACACCCGGGACACGCTAGGTGTCACTGGGTGGGCCCGATGATGAAGCATGCCACCAACTAGGTTGGTGGGTGAGGGCTTTCTAAAGACACCCAACAGGTGCCACCGCCAACTGGCGCAACAATACTGAGTCGCTATGACAATAACTAAATTAATGTCAGACTAACCCCATCTTTAGCTAGTCTCCTTTTGATTTGCTTACATATAAACCGGGGATTTGGACTAGCTATCTGGTCCTCTCTCTCCCTCTTGATTCTCGCATGTATTTCACTCAGTCAGTCTAGTGCAGTTTACTTTCACGAGATGTAGAGAATAGAGAGACGGGCGTTTGTCAATAAAGGGTTAACATTTATTGAACAGTCTTTCTTCTCGTACAAGAGAAATGTATTGCCACAATTGCAATAATTGTTATTATAAAAAGTACGTACAGTAAGATAAGTATTGCGAAATAGAACTGTAAAAGCATTGATATGGTTTCTTAGCCATACAATGGTTTAAAAGTAATAAAACATATATACAGTCATATATACATTAGGCTAACATACTCAGCTGGTGCTTCTAACTAAGCCTACCCCAGTGTGCCTGACCTAAGCCTAACACGTGAAAAGGGGAGTAAGTAAGTAGCTTAAGTTAAGTTGGTTTTGCCAAGGTTTGTTTCAAGAATTCTCATCTAAGGGTTTAGTCAACACCATACCTCTGAATAGAATGATGAAGGATTGGTATCTCCTTCAGGGGTCTCTCTCGATATCCCAGTCACCTGCGAGGGTAAACCGGAAACGCTGTAGCTGGATTTCTCTGCACGAGAAAGGCAGCGGCTTTTCTTCAGCGCGTCGAGGTAGGAGGGGGGACAGCGTCCGCGGGCAGCTGGAATCTGCTGGATGTCTTCGCAGAGGGACGGCTGTTCAACTCCTTAAGCGTACTGCACCATAGTTCGCGCTGTAGCGGCGATAATGGTATCAGCAGCTTCACCACCACAGGATAGCAGGCTGCAGCGACAGAGTGCTAGATTTACCAACACAGGGTCTTGCAGGCAGCCAGCATCAGCAACAGTAGCTTGCAGCTCACAACTCTTCGCTCTCATTGCTTAAGGCAACGTTGGTAATATTTATACCTGACAGGTGCCGGGTTTGACGCAAGTTTGCTGGACATAAGACGTCAATTAAAGATGTCACTAGGAAGTGATAGTTATCAGTTGCTCATTAGAGTTCCATTACTAATCAAAACATAGCAAGCGGGGATTTCCAGGTTTGCGGAGTTTTTATCTTGTTGAAGAACTCGGAGTGTTATCTAGGAATATCAGATAGTGACTACTGCTCTGTCATTGCACTAATTGGTCGCAAAGGAAGTGGCAGAGGGAACTATGCTGGAATGTGGCTCTGTTCGTGTGAGGCCAGAGATGACTTTTCAGAAAATCGCACTTGAACGGTTATGCCAATATAGGGAATAAATGGATTTATAGCCGAATAGGGGCATAAGGTCACAGTATCGATAAGGAACCTAGATAAACACGCAACACCCACTCCACGGGTTAATGTCCATCAAAATTACTAAAACTAAAGCAATTAGATGCATGTGTAACATTGCCCACCCCAAAATACATAAATGCATTCGAAATAGGCGTACTTGTAATACATGGAATTTAGGTACTGTACGTTTTTTTAAAAAAAAAAGCATAGAAATCATTCAAAAAATTATTGCATATGAAATCAATGAACGATTATGCAAAAGGAATTACACATGAAGTATCTCTGACAGAAGAAAAGCGAGATAAATCATCACATAATAATGCATTGTAATAACATGTGTGCTAGATGCTGGTGTAATATTGTTATGTCTCTAGATGTGTTTAGAAATAGAAGTGTGAAGCTTCTGTTCTCTAAGAATAGTTTTTACGTTAAGCAAAGAATTGTTCGTGCCAAAAAAGGGGTCAATATTAAAAAAATTGTCCGATTCAAAGAAAATAGATTTCCAAAGCTCTTGGCAGTTTTTGTTGATCAAAACTGAAGGCCGAATTCAGAGTTCATGGGAACGCTGTGTGTCGGAAAAGCTTCTAAAAGCTATTGTTTCTCTACGGGTGAGAACATCGTATCAGACAGGCTCGCAAAGAATTGGTCTACAAATTCAGGTGATAGTTCAACCAAATTAGATAGCGCTGTAACTTGGCAGGTGTGAGAATGATTGCTGTCATCATATTCGGGAGCAGCAATGCTCACAGAACGTTGTACCTGGATGATGTTGCTTTTGTCACTCGCTCCACTGTTACCACTTGGCTGTAGTACAGGAGTCTCCACAAATGCCGTCATCAGCATTGGTAGCCGCTGTGGACAACACAATGCGTGAGCCGTTATTGGACTGAGCAAAGTATCGACGTCCATTGGTACTGCTGATGGAAGTGAAAGACAGATGTCCAACACGCATTCATCGCCGCAAAGCATACACCGTAGCACAGGTAAAATGCAATTTTGCCATATCGGTCTGAATGAAAGGAACCAGGTCATGTTTAGATCTCTCAGCCTGGCCAATCCGAGGACGTTAGTTATCCTGTCCCGGTAGCGCATTGCTAGGATTGTCTCTTCCATTCCCATGGGAGCTATGTCTGAGCCGAGGCTTGCCATAACGTAGCAGGAGGGTCAAAAATAGAATCCCTGCGACGAGTCCCAAAAATAATGGTATGCCGCCAAAAATGGAGTGCACAAATTTAGGAAAGATTCCCAAAATTGCCTGGAAGGGTGTTAGCAGTCCCGTAAAGACTGTCTTAAATATGCCTGGGATGCTTGTTGCACTAGACATGTTAAGGAGTTGGCTGAACATTTCTACGAAATGCACGGGGCAATTTGTTGATAAAAGGTCATGAATTTCAGTAGCTGTCCTTGCAACTAGAAGATCATACGTCTCTTTTGATGACGTTATAGGCACTGTTGTCTGTAAAAGCACAGATTTCATTTTGCTTAATGTATCAATTCGTACAGAATAGAGATTCAGACGAGGCCAGATGGGAGTCACTATGTCTGGAGGCCCACTCGGGAACAATGCTTGCATACAGCATTTGACCATGGACGTTACTTCTATTAGATAACTTTTCCCTGGCGTGAGGCCACAACATCTGTGATCCGTTCTAAGAATGTAACTCCCGTTTGCGAGTTGCATAAAGAAGGGCTCTATCTGAGTTGCAGGTGTGACTAGCTGGTGGCATGAAAGGTTGTTTGAATTTCCATCACATGCTCCGTGTAAATTAATACCCTGACACAAAAGTATACCGCTTAGTGAATGTTTACAGTTCTCACCACTAAGAAATACATTTTTGTCGCTGTCACTATAGCAAGAATGAGTGTATGGTAATTTCCATATAGATTTTACATATCCTTTACCCAATTGTTCATACTGGCCAGCAGGTATGTACTCAAGGCACTTTTTAAATCGGAAAGTTGTTATCGGAATTTTGATAATTCCGTGTATTATCCATTCAATGACAGGACTCTCTGACATTGTCAATGGTAATCTCTCGAGTTTTTCGATGCTCAGGATTGTATAGTCTGCTCCTTTCTGTGCCAAACTGATCTGTTTATCAGTAAGGTTAAAACTGGAAAATAATGACGTTGTGTTGATTAAACGCCAAGGCACATAGCCTGAACGAAGATTTTGCAGCGTCCAGCCTAATTCTATAATAGAGCGTAATTGAGACTGGCCATGTTGTAACATTAGCAAATCTCTGTCTATCACATCAAAGGCAGAGGATACAATATTGTCCAACGAATATATTCTGGAAGACAGAGTCGTTAACCCATTGTCAACCACAGAAAGTGATTTCTCCAAATTAATACGATCAATTTCTCGTATTTTTTCAGCAGTTTCAATTTGTTTTACTTTCCAAGCCTCGTTGTAAGCAGCATAGATACTGGTCGCTATGAAACGCTTGTAACGCTGTTTGCGTGGTCCAAGAATGAAATCGCGCAAATCAGCACCATCTTTTAGCAAAGACAAGTGTTGCTTAATTTCAGCCAGTGTGGACGAAGTAAGCCATTCGAGGCAGAGTTTCCCTAAACTGTATGTTGTTATAATCCCTGGATGTTGTCTCTGGGAATATCTAGGGTCTAATCTGGTCATTTTTAAACCCTGTGTTTTATTCAGGAATCTATCTTGACAGCTATTTGTGTCTGTAGGCCAGATTAACCACTTTTTCCAATCAGGATGTGTTCTGTTGAAATTTAAAATTTGTGAAACGTCTAACTCAATATCTGCGGTTGCATTTTCAGGTATTGGCTTTGGTATAGACGGTGTTCTAAGGTCTTTGATCTTAGCTAGGCCAAGACAAGATGTTTGGTGTATTGTGTCATTTAAAAACAACATTTGTTCTGGTATCATGCAGGTTCTAAATAGTGCTTCAATGCCTTGCACCTGCCAATCTTTTGTACCCCAAATTGTTTTCGTTTCAATATTATTTTTCCAATAATCAAAACCAAATGTCATCATTTTGTCATAAAATGCTTCTGAATATATCAATTTAGAATTTGTCAGCATTGTTTTCATTCCTGTTTTATCTAACAGTTTGTAATAAAACGTTTCAGCATCACTGGTATTAAACCCTGAAAAATATTTGAATTTCTCAAAAAATGCTTTAGAACTGCTTTTAGGTGGTGTAGAACAATGTTCCCATTGATTATACATAAAAACATTTCTAGGCTGTGCAGATTTATGCAAGTAATGATCCCCATAGTGGGTGTAACAGAATAATTGCTCATAACTAGATGAACCTTGTAAATAATCATGATCTGTGAATCTAGCTGACATTACTAAATCAGACATCATGTCATTAATACTGTTAAAGTCCCAATCATCAGAGAATGTACTTGGTGTCACAAAGTCACTTAAGGAAACCTTTAGTTGATGAGGATACTTCAGAATTTCGACCGGACCATAGATCTCATAGTCTGTTTTCTCCCATACTATCCCACCAGGTATTGGAATTGCTGTGACATTAACTGTTGACAGTTCTCTTTTCTTCACGTGGGATGATCTGTGTGGTTTCAGGACTAGGTTGATGTTCTGACTTGCTGTGTCCATTCAATTGTAATAAACTTCCCTAAAATTAAAACTAAAATTAGGCATAATAGGAGTATGAATACCCCTGAGATAATCCAATGCTCAATCAACGGTGAATCCAGATATAGTTCTTTGATTTGTTGAAGGAGTCCTGTTGTATTTTCTTTAGAATACTTTTTTGTTTCTGGCATCACTTCGGGGTCGTTTTGATCTTCAGAGAAGTTGTCGAAGTTGATGAAATAACCAGAGGCAGTTCTGTCAATTGATGGGATTGTTCTTTCAATCTGTCTCCCGGTAGCACTTTCTGATGCCACATCATTGTAGACTGGTGTTGTTTCTTGACAAACTGTTTCAATCTGTGTTTCAAGAGGCACGAGTTCCATGGCATTATTGCATAGTCCTTCATTGTGCACTGCAGGCTGATCGAATGTGATTAGTCTTTCAGTTTGAACCTCTTGGATTGTTGCAAGTTTGGGTATTCTGTTGTTTCTTGGGAGTCCACTGGGCCTACTGTTGATTATAGGCCACATGCTTGTGGTTTTACCAGATCGATAGACACGACTCTGTTCTCCTTTTTACCAGCAAGGGGCGGTAGCACAACTGATCTTGTTCCGGTGACTGCCAAGACAGGTACTGCTTTTCTGTAAGAAGGCCCAAATTCCTTCTTAACCGCGATCTTTTCTCTGACTAGATCCCCAATCTTTGGAATCCAGACAGGCCTTGCTGGGGCTGTTGCGGGTGGTGCCTCGTCAGTGGTACTTGGCTGTTGCTTTAACTTTATGTTGCTTAATGATTTTCTTGTTTCATTCAGTTCCTGTAAAACAGCCAAACGATCCTTTACATCAAAGTGCTTTGTTTCTTCTTGTACCACTGACATCTGACTATCGAGGTCCTGAACTCGCATTCTAATTCCGAACAATAGTTCGTATGGGCTGAAACCTTTTAGAGAATTTCTTTGCATGTTGTTAAGACTAGTCTGGACACTTATTAAATGTTTGACCCACCCAGCGCCTGAACCTAATACCTTCGCTGTTATAGATTGCTTTATGTCACGGTTTTTTCTTTCTACCACACTGTTCCCTTCCGGGGTATGACGGACAAGAATACCGCAACCCAATTCCCATGCTAGCCATGGCCTCCTTATACGCTCGAGAGCTAAAAGCAGGACCCTGGTCAGAATGGAACGTGGTAATTGCGTATGTGCCGATTAAGACTCGCAAATCTTTTATAACCGTTCTAGCGTCAGCCGAGCGCTGGGGGCCTCATTTTTTTAAGTGCTTTTCGTCTTAATGGTGTACACTGGGACGCGCTTCTCTTCTTTGATTGCGCAGATAGACCGCCTTATGCTGTCTAGAAGGGATCCTGAAACTACACTGGCCTGTTCATTACTGCGATCTCTGTTGCAGTCTTCACAATTTTGAGCAAAACATTGAATATCTATACTCATTCCTGGCCACCAGTACTCTGATTGCAATTCTTTCAGAGAGGCTTTGATTGTTTGGTGTTTCAGACCCAACCCCATGTGTGCTTCCAGTAAGAGGAAGCCCCTCCTGCTCCTGTTTGGAATTACTCTGTCCCCCACTCCAGGGATTCGAGCAAAAGGAACGGAGTTTGCATCGATTATGTATGCATAATTGAGTGGATAGTTTACGGGCAGTGCTGCACAGTCGCCTTTTACGGTCGTTTTTACTGCCAGCATGGTTTCCCCGTCTATGTATTTATCTGTACGCTTTTTTGTGGCTACGGAAGCCGGTTTAGTTGCTTCCGCTTTGGCTGTATTAGCCAATGAATTCCCTGCAACGTGAACGCCATCAGACTTTTGTAGTTCTTTACTTAAAAGAGCTACCTCGTTCCAGAGCAATTTATGCTTTATTGGGGCACCTGTGTCATCTTTGTAGTCGTTTTTGATCCAACTCTGCAGTTTGTTATTGTAAGAGTTGACGCAAAAATGAGAATCGCACACTATAAGTGCCGGGAATTCACGTTCTGCATTTTCGAGCGCCATCTTTAAAGATCTGATTTCAGTTCTCTGAGCCGAACAGTACTTTACTGATTCGGTTTTTGTTACTTTCGGTCTGAATTTACCGCACAGCCAACGACATTTAATGATCGCACATGCTGCGTCGTAGGATTTTCTCTCTACGTTGAAATGCTGTACAGAGCTATCTGTATAGATTATACAGGCATACTGTGGCAGAGGCAGAATTTCGATTGGCAGAGGATATTCTTCTTCATACTCTAAATCATTCAGTTCTTCGTATTGCGGGGCGAAATAGTATTTCACGTCTTCCGCTCCTAGATAATCTATGCACTGTATCCATTTTGGATCCAGTGACACTGTAGGCAGGTTTACTGGGCTGAATAGCGCCTCGAAGGCGGATTCCGCTGTGAGGATGTTAATCCTTTTGCCGTGTGCTAGTTCTCGTTCATTTGCTAATGCGATTTGCACTGCGTTCACAGTTCTTTCTGTGTGACTGAATGTTTTTTCTGCTTGTGTGTACAAGTGAGATTTAATTGAAATTGGTACCTTTTTTCCCTCATTAGAGGTTAGGTATGTGAATCCGCATCTTCCTGGGATGACTCGGATTACAAGATCACGTGTGTTGTCACGTGTGTCTAATTTTGTTTTTGCTAACATGTCTGTTTGCAGTGATCTCAAAATTTCTGTGTGTTTTTGAGTCCAATTGATTTGTTTTAAATCAGGTTTTATTAGTTCGTAGAGAGGTTTAACCCTCTCTGCGTAATTTAGAATGTAAGTTCTTCCGAAATTCAGAAAACCTAGAATGGATTGTAAATTCTTCAGCGTTTTTGGAGCTTGGAGTACAGCGCACTTCTCTAAGAAGTTGTCCGCTAGGCTTTTCCCTTCACTTGATAATTCGTACCCTAAAAATAGTACTGTCAGATGGGCAATTCGGGACTTTTTAAAGTTGAATTTGTAACCCTCTGCTGCGAACCCAAGTATAATGGTGTTCACTCTTTTCAAGTGAGTATCCAAGTCATCGTCTGTGAGATAAATATCATCTACGTAAGATAATGCTTCATCATCATAGATTTGTAGTAACTCTGTTACCCTAGCTGAGAATAGTCCTGGGCTGTTCTTGAACCCCTGTGGGAGTCGACAGAATTTTTTCTGCGACCCAAATGCGGAGAAAGCGGTCAAATATCTGCTTTCTGGTGCAATGTTTTGACAAAAGAAACCATTAGATATGTCTAATGTCGTTTTATATTTTTTCCTAACTATATTATTCATTAGGGCTGCACTATGCGAGTTTTGTACTGCAAAAGTTTTGCAACATGTATTAAGATGTCTGTAGTCCAAAACTAGACGATATGAATTGTCTGGCTTGGAGACAGGAAACAAAGGATTGTTCATTTGAGAGGTGCATGTTTCAATCACCCCCTGGTACTCAAGTTGATCTAAGATCTCCCTGACCTGTTTTTTAGCTTCTTGCTTTATGGGATACTGCCGTTGGGCAGTTGGTTCACTTTTTAGTTGGATTTTGTGAGGAGGAGAATCCTCATCCCATCCTACATGATTTTTATATAATGCAGGTGCCTGGGCTACTGCCCATTTCCGTGCATATGTATATTTTTTGTGAATCGGTATGTGGTTCGAGAAGGCAGGCATAATCACTTCTTCGCCACGAGGGCACTCCCTGACAAACTCCGGGGGCCAATCTTTTTCAGCTAACAGAATATCATAGCCTTTTGAGAGCTTATCCCAAAATAGACCCTTAATTTTCCTAGTCTTATCACCCTCTATACGCAATGTTATTTCGTATATTTTATGGGGCTCGCTAAGTCTGGCGTCGGCAGTTTCAACCTGAATGTATTCATTCGTGTCCACTGTCTCCAGATGACTCATCAAGATCTTGCGCGCTATACTGATTTCTGCTGCACTGTCCAACATTGTCAATGCCCACTCCCCGTTTTTCAACTGTGTCCTCAGTATTCTCGGCATGGTTGATTACTCTAATACTGGCTACCTTCTTTTTAGGAAATTGAGATTTCTTATTTTGAGCAGGTTCCTTGTCTTTGGACTTGGTGTGCTCTCCTGGGTCTGACCGTCCTCTTCTTTCCGAATTCTGTGGAAGAGATCGAGAGGGACGTGTATCAATACTTTGATATCTATCAGGTTTTTTCAGATTATCCCTATTTCTAAGGTTATATCTTTTCTCAGAGGGCTCCCTCTGGGGAGACTGGCGTTCTCGAGTCGGAGTTCTTTCCCTCCGTCGAGGAGACCTTCCTCTGGACTGGAAAACTTTTTCCTTGGGAGTGGATTGTTTATTTCCATCCCAGCTCTTTTTAGGAGTGTTTAAATTATTTTTAATAAATAATTTTTCTGGATTTTCGAGCAGTTGGGGCTTAACTGGTTTTCCACCCAAGCTGTCTCTACCTAATTCTTCATAGCATTTTTCTATGATTTTTGCAAGCTCAACAGGATCTTTTATATCTGTTTCCCTCAACTTCTGGCGAATCGCCACAGATGCTGCTTCTCCTTTTATGTTGGCTAATAATATAGCCGAGACCTGCTTGAAGTCTTTCAGTAATTTCATACCTAGATTTAAAGCGGGCTCTGGACCGAATTCATTTTGAATCTGTTTTAGCACTTCTGGTATTACCGCCATAGACGGAACACCGTGTGTTTTTGTATAAATGGAAGCAAAGACTGTACCCCAAGTGTCACAGTCCTCCACGTGTGGTGCGATTCCCATAGGGAGGCAGATGGTCAAGATTCTGTGTTTCTCAATAGGGGTAGTATCAGGAAATACTGCCTCTATTTGAGTGATTTTCTGTGCTAACCAGAAAGGAATTTGTTCCCGTTTTACGGGTGTTTTACCAAGACATGATTGCATGTTCTGTGGTGTAATTTTATTTGTGTTCCCCTGGTGAGGGGTCAGCTGGTGTGAATTAACAGCTGGCTGGACTGTTGCAGTTCGCATTACATATTGGACTAATTGCCTATGTATTTTTATTAGTGTTTTGAGCTGTGCTAACAGCTCTTCCTTAGACATTCTTGCAATGTCAGGATGTGGTGTGTAGCTGGCTAGAACCGGCCACGTGGCTCCTGGTCTACCTAGAGGACCGAGCCTTGTTATGTGATTATTGTGTTTTAGGGCGCCATGTAACCAGAGCAGGTGCTCTTGAAATTTAAGTGGGATTTCAATCTCCTCGAAAGGAGCGTACTCTCCCGGAGGTTCCTATATTTTGTAATAGTGAAACTCTCGTGTTGTAGCGTTTGCCGCTGGAAAGTTTATCCATGAATAGAATACCTCTGTCTGCCGATACTCGTGAGCCTCTATCACGAAAATTACTGTACCACCTTGAGGTGTCAGTCCGTTCTCTATAAGTTTTAACGTTATAGATCTTCTTAAGTGGACCGGGATGATTATAGCATCCGGGTCTGCTTGTTCGGGACCTTGCTGAGTCGCGTCTACTGCGGCCCCAGAGGTTCCGTTATTTTCTGGCATTGTAAAAAATGCAAGGTTTGCAGAGTAGGTCTCCATGGAGACAAAGATTAGGTGCACAATATTTTGGAACACTGTATCCTTCAACGTTGAATAAACCAGAGCTTTACATAGGAATCTCTTCCTACTAAGGTCGGGCGGATTTTAACCTTTCACCCACTCCAGACGTCTATTGGAGTATTTACGGGAGAAAGGGGTCTGTGTGAAATATGCACGACTGAGTTACTCTACTGTCTTGCGTTAGTTTATCGCCTTACCAAACGTTGGGCGCCATGTAGTGTAGTTCCTAGTTTCCCACTAGGCCCTGCGCATTGGAATAACATAAACAGTAGTATCGACGTGGAACTGCTTATATTCCAGGCCTCCACTGACTATGCTAAACTTAATTGGGTTGTGTTACCAACTAGCTCAGAGGTCACTGGAAACTTTCTTCTCTGCATAGGAAGTGATCTGCTTCCTTGGCACAGACAAGAAGGGATTCAGTTTTCCAACAACCGTGCAACATGACAACTTTGCTCCTCAGATCAAGAGTCAATCTCTAGGGTCGTGTGAAACAATAGACATGTATTTCACTCAGTCAGTCTAGTGCAGTTTACTTTCACGAGATGTAGAGAATAGAGAGACGGGCGTTTGTCAATAAAGGGTTAACATTTATTGAACAGTCTTTCTTCTCGTACAAGAGAAATGTATTGCCACAATTGCAATAATTGTTATTATAAAAAGTACGTACAGTAAGATAAGTATTGCGAAATAGAACTGTAAAAGCATTGATATGGTTTCTTAGCCATACAATGGTTTAAAAGTAATAAAACATATATACAGTCATATATACATTAGGCTAACATACTCAGCTGGTGCTTCTAACTAAGCCTACCCCAGTGTGCCTGACCTAAGCCTAACACGTGAAAAGGGGAGTAAGTAAGTAGCTTAAGTTAAGTTGGTTTTGCCAAGGTTTGTTTCAAGAATTCTCATCTAAGGGTTTAGTCAACACCATACCTCTGAATAGAATGATGGAGGATTGGTATCTCCTTCAGGGGTCTCTCTCGATATCCCAGTCACCTGCGAGGGTAAACCGGAAACGCTGTAGCTGGATTTCTCTGCACGAGAAAGGCAGCAGCTTTTCTTCAGCGCGTCGAGGAAGGAGGGGGGACAGCGTCCGTGGGCAGCTGGAATCTGCTGGATGTCTTCGCAGAGGGACGGCTGTTCAACTCCTTAAGCGTACTGCACCATAGTTCGCGCTGTAGCGGCGATAATGGTATCAGCAGCTTCACCACCACAGGATAGCAGGCTGCAGCGACAGAGTGCTAGATTTACCAACACAGGGTCTTGCAGGCAGCCAGCATCAGCAACAGTAGCTTGCAGCTCACAACTCTTCGCTCTCATTGCTTAAGGCAACGTTGGTAATATTTATACCTGACAGGTGCCGGGTTTGACGCAAGTTTGCTGGACATAAGACGTCAATTAAAGATGTCACTAGGAAGTGATAGTTATCAGTTGCTCATTAGAGTTCCATTACTAATCAAAACATAGCAAGCGGGGATTTCCAGGTTTGCGGAGTTTTTATCTTGTTGAAGAACTCGGAGTGTTATCTAGGAATATCAGATAGTGACTACTGCTCTGTCATTGCACTAATTGGTCGCAAAGGAAGTGGCAGAGGGAACTATGCTGGAATGTGGCTCTGTTCGTGTGAGGCCAGAGATGACTTTTCAGAAAATCGCACTTGAACGGTTATGCCAATATAGGGAATAAATAGATTTATAGCCGAACAGGGGCATAAGGTCACAGTATCGATCAGGAACCTAGATAAACACGCAACACTTTGACTGCAAAGGAGAGACACAAGATGGCTGCCCACTGCTCCTAGTGTACCCTCTGAACTTGACTGGCCCTTTCCAGTGCAGTTATCCATTTGTGGATGTCATCCCCACTCTGGTAGGGAGGGACAATTTTGTTTACATTCATATGGACATGAGATCTCTCTCTACCACTAGGGATGTTGCTGCCACCATGGGACTCTAGTCCCATCTTTTTTCTAGCTCTCCCAAGCTCTAGGAATTCCCTTTCTAAGGCTACCTGCTGTCTTCTAATTCTCAGCTGGGCTTCCTCAAACTTTATTTGTCTTTCTCTTTTCTCCTGGGAGGATTCCCTCGTGTGAGACGAAACAGAGATCCCTACAGATGTGTCAGAATGAGTAGATTCCTGTGAAGGAGATCTTGGCCTTCTAGGCACAACTCCAACTTTTCCTGGGGGGACAAAGATAGGGCAACCTTCGCCTCCCTCCTCATCTCCAGTAAGAGCTGCATTTCCCAGGTCAAGGTCATTGTCACCTTCCTGGTCAGCATCAGAGATCTGGTCCTGGTCATCTTTGACCCTGGGCCTTTCCTCCTCTGCTGCCCCACCCAGACTGTCTTCCCCTTCAGGTACTGTGGCTTTTTTTAGATAATCCAACAGTAGTACCTCCTTGAGGTGTTGGGTGTTGGCACTTTTGCCTGTCTTCAATCTCCTAGCAGTACAAAATGCTCTCAATTATGAGAATGGGAATGTGCCATACTTGTATGTCAGTATAGTACTGACATCTGGCAGGGACCCACTGGTTCCTGGCCTTGAAGACATCATTAGTGAGGTGTGGTGTGTGCACCTACCTACTCTAGCGTGGCCTACTAAATTCTCTTGAGTTGTAGAAAGGGTGTGCTAAGCCCTTAGCACACAACTCTAAGTTCAGTAGAACTTACTGTAGTTTTTAAGCTTATATTATATGTACCTCAGGTACCTTTAGTGGTTTTCAGTTAGTCAATCACTTGAGATTATCTGGTAAAACAAAGGCAAGCTTGAATCCCAACCGCTGCACACCAATGTGAGAAGTTGGCCTGGCATATGCTGTCCACTAGTTATAGTGGGCACCTTGCACCAGTCCAAACAGCCCCTTAGAGGTGATAAAGATTTAAAGGACACTTAGGTGAGGAACTTCTATGGGGAAAGTCTAGGTCAGAAATTTAAAGATAAAGGACACTTAGGTGAGGACTTTGAGGCATCCCCTTTAGACTTAAGGGGTTCTAGGGCCAACACCCACGGGAGCACCAAAGTTACCTCACCCAGGGAAGCCGGGTGCATAGGTGTCTTTTGGTGTCGGGAATCATCGTTGATTTCAATGGCCATCTGCTGCAAAGTGCTGCTGCAGTCGAAGAGGAAAGTGTCCCAGGTGATCCAAGCCTGGATCAAAGATGTGAAGAACCTGAAAGCAGAGGGTACTGGGTACTTGCCAGTGACTAGGGGCACGATAGTCGAATGCCCACCGATCTCGGGTGATTTCAGGTGAAAGAGGTGAAGCTTGACTCTTCAGCCACGAGGACCAGGAAGCGTAGACGACAACCAGGATCTGTAACCGAGCTGTCCCACGCAGGTTGTCGAGTCCTGCGGTATCGGTAGCCGGATGGGACCCAACAAGCCTTGGCAACAGCAACCCACGCAGAAAGGATGAAGATGCTTCGGTGTGGACCAGCAAGGTCTGAGGGACTCACCACAAGGTGGGGAGTCAGTGCACATCTGGAGCAACCAGGGAAGCCAAAGGAAAATCAGAGTCACCTTCGTAGGTATCCACCAGTCGACGGACCAGGGATCGCGAAGGGGCCTCAAGAGGAAATGCAAGAAGCGGGCTCACGGAACACTTGTGGGGTGTAAGCCCATAATTTTGGTGCAAAAGGTGCTCGGGGCTTGGGCTACAAGTAACCCAAAGCACAGCCTCAAATAACATTGAGAAGCTGATGCACTTGCAAATGTGCACAGTGTCCAGGAGTTCTGGTTCCACAAGGGCTGCGGGCTCAGCTTTGCTGGGGACTCAGGTAGGCCTCTGAGAAGTCTGGAAACCCTCTTCCTGGGAGCTTCAGAGATGCAGACTGGCAAATGCTTCATTGGTGACTGCCAAGCAGGGGAGTCACTCCTTGACCCCAAGGGAGATTCTTCCATCCTCCAGTCTTGAGTAGAGCGTCGAAGTTCCGGAATTTCAGTAGCAGATTTTCATCCAGGTGTAATCTAAAGTCCTGTAGCCAGGGGTTTCTTTCTAATACCCAAGGAAGGGATTGGGCATACTCTGGGGACCCACCTATGGGAGGGTTTGGAAAGAGGGGTGGCTACACCCATTTCCTAGTCCAGTTTCGTCCCAGAGCAGGGGCTGGTAGCCCCTGCAACTGGTTTGAACTGGGCTATGCACAGGGACACCAAATGTGCCCCCAGTGCAGACTTCAAGCACTCTCAGAGTGCACCCACCCAGCCCCAATCTACTAAGGCCTGTCTGGGAGGTGGTTACACCTCCCTGTGACAGGAAACCTATTGTCCAGGTTTACCCTGCCAGAGTTTCGGTCAGCAGCAGGAGGCCAAACTCATGTCTGTGGCTGCAGCATCCATTTTGTGATGCCAGGGCTCTTTTAAAATGGTACCGGGTATACCTGTGTGTATATGTCTCTCCCTCTAGAAGGGTGGAATTCTACCTTTGCCGCCAGGATTGGCGGCGGGGTAGGATTCCAAAGTGTTTGACACCAAACACGACATGTTTCCGTGCAGCCACTCCAAAACTAACATTTACCGCGAGGTTATAATGCACTTAAGAGTATATGGTCTGGCTGCATCACAGAACAGCCCCAGAGAATGGGTTCTGAAGGCTGCAGAGGGGTCCTGCTCATGCATGGGCACCCTCTCACACAAAACCAAGCACCCACCCTTCAGGATTGATAAGGCCTGCCATAGCAGTGACTGATAGGTTTCTATGTGCAGTGATTTAAGGTAGACATAGGTAACCTATTTCTTAGTAAGGGGTGCATGCACCACCTTACCCAGGCTGCAGTAGTAATCCTGTGGTGTCAATTTGGAAGGCTTCCCAGGGGGTGGGATAATACATGCTGCAGCCCCTGGTAGGCCTCGCTATGCCCTTAGTACCTGTTATACCATATACTAGGGACTCACAAGGGTACCCCAGTAACCAAACTGGAGTTTACCAAAAGTACTGGGAATCAATTTAGAGAGGAAGCAGCTAGGCTGGGGTCCTGGATAGCAGGGCCCCAGCCTGACTAAAGTTGGAAAACAGTGAAACATCAGCAAAAAGTGGGGGTAACCATAGGAAGCAGATCCTACTCTCCTACATTCACTAATAACCAGAGGAACCCAGAGCCAATAACTGAGCAGCGTCTTGCTATGGTGCAATTATTGTGTACCGGGTATATAGCAATTCCTTTGGGAAAATATAAACAGTGAAAAATCGGTATGAAAGACACCTATGTATTTCTGAAATTGGAAAAAAATATAGAGTTTAGAAACAGTAGCTATTTGCACATCTCCAAAATTGAATGTGTACCCATGGTAGCATGCAAATTAAAGGACATTTTTCATAGTGACCTCTTTTTTACACATTATCTTACATTTGGAAGGTAGAAATGCATCGAAAGTGCCCGTGAAAAGAAACGGCCCAAAACGCATTGTGGACACTCCACTTTTTTACAGGGATAATTCAGGATGAGGTGACTTGACTGGTTTTCACCAGGTTCTGTTACCCAGAATCCCTTGCAAAACTCAAACTTTGTCAAAAAAACTAATTTTCCTCACATTTCTGTAATGGAAAGTTCTGGAATCTGTTTGGATCCACAAAGTTCCACTCATCCCGCATTCACCAAAGTCTTTCGATAAAAATTGTACCTCACTTGTGTGGGTATGCCTAGTGTCCGCGACAGGAGACAGCCCACAACGCAACATGGACACACCACATATTTACAGTCAAAACTGATGCTTTTCTTGCAAAGTGCCTACATGTAGATTTTGAACCCTAGCTCTGCCGGCAGCTAGGTAAACCTAGCAAACTATACATTTTTGAAAACTAGACAACCATGGAGATCGAAGATGGGGATACTTGTCTGGCTCTCACCAGGGTCTGTTACCCAGAATACCTTACAAACCTCAAACTTTGTAAAACAAAAAACACATTTTCCTCACATTTCTGTGATTTAAAATTCTGGAATCTGCGTGGATCCACAAAATTCCACCCACCTAGCATTCCCCAAAGTCTTACAATAAAAATGGTACCTCACTTGTGTGGGTAGGCCTAGTGCCAGCGACAGGAAACGGCCCAAAACGCAATGTGGAAACACCACATTTTTGCAGTGAAAAGTGGGCCTTTTTTTGCAAAGTGCCTTGCTGTAGATTTTAAACCCTAGCTCTGCCAGCACCTAGGGAAACCTAGCAAGCCTATACATTTTTAAAAACTAGACACCCAGGGGAATCCAGGATGGGGTTACTTGTGTGGCAAACCTCAAATTTTGTTAACATTTCTGTGATGGAAAGGTCTGGAATCTGTGTGGATCCACAAAATTCCAGCTACCCAGCATTCTCCAAAGTCACCCGATAAAAATGGTACCTCACTCGTATGGGTGGCCTAAGTACCCGTGACAGGCAAAGGCCCGAAACTTATTGAGGAGATATCAAAATTACCTATCACAAAACGACCTGGTTTTGCAAGAGGTTCACCTTGGTTTTTGTTCAAAAAGAGAGACAGGGCCGTCCCCACGAGAAGACAGTCTAGGACTGTATTTCACACCTAGTACATGGACTCCAGGGTGAATATTCTATTTACACAGAGACATATGTATAGAGCATGCCAATAATACGGCGGGAAAGGTAAAGTTACAGAAATTTTTACTCGATTACTATCTGTGTATGTTGAGAAAAGTTATGTGTATTTGCTTTTCTGTTATCTTATATCCCTAAAGATGCCAAATCTTATAGGAGAAAGCTTGTTACCTCACCGTATAGTCAATTCATACAACCATAATAAGATCGACAATTTTTTATGATGATTAACACAATGAACACAAGAGTTAATGTTATAAAAGGATATACAAAAATCATAATTTAAAAAAGATAATTTAAAAAAGAAAGTTTACCACACCATGAGTTGCTCTGTTACACATTTATTATTTTTAAAATTTCATCATTACAAAGTATACAATTATTTAAGAGAACAATGTTAGCACATTTGCATAAAAAAACATTAAAAACAAAGAATCACCTGTGATTCTTTGTTTTTAATGTTTTTAATGTTTTTTTATGCAAATGTGCTAACATTGTTCTCTTAAATAATTGTATACTTTGTAATGATGACATTTTAAAAATTTGTATGTATAATAAATGTGTAACAGAGCAACTCATGGTGTGGTAAACTTTCTTTTTTAAATTATCTTTTTTAAATTATGATTTTTGTATATCCTTTTATAACATTAACTCTTGTGTTCATTGTGTTAATCATCATAAAAAATTGTCGATCTTATTATGGTTGTATGAATTGACTATACGGTGAGGTAACAAGCTTTCTCCTATAAGATTTGGCATCTTTAGGGATATAAGATAACAGAAAAGCAAATACACATAACTTTTCTCAACATACACAGATAGTAATCGAGTAAACATTTCTGTAACTTTACCTTTCCCGCCGTATTATTGGCATGCTCTATACATATGTCTCTGTGTAAATAGAATATTCACCCTGGAGTCCATGTACTAGGTGTGAAATACAGTCCTAGACTGTCTTCTCGTGGGGACGCCCCTGTCTCTCTTTTTGAAGATTTACTATCCCCCCAGTCCCCTATGAGTCTGTGCGGGGTCCTCCTTTACTTTTAAAACTAAAATACTCACCTTGGTTTTTGGCCCCAGGCTCAGCGGGCATCTAGGGAAACCTACTAAACCGACAACTTTCTGAAAACTAGACAACCGGGGGAGTCCAGGGAGGTATGGCTTGCGTGGACCCCCAACTTTTTCCTGCCCAGAATGTCCTGCAAACCTTCAATTTAGCTGAATTTTTTCCCCTCAAATTTCTGTGTGGGAAAGTTGTGGGATCACCAGGCTGATACAAATTTCCTACCACCCAGCCTTCCCCCAGGTCTCCTGATGAAAATGGAATCTCACTCTTGTGGATGGCCCAAATACCCATGACAGGCAAGGGCCCAAAATGAATTGAGGAAACATCAAAATTACCTATCACAAAATGACCTGGTTTTGCAAGGGGGGGGATCTCCTGTGTTTTTGGTCCCAGGCTCGGCAGCCATCTAGGGAAACCTACCAAACCCACACATTTCTCGGCTTTTCTCGGCTCATTTCAGTTTCGGTTTCACTGAAATGACGTCAGCACGACATGCACGCTGATCGTCACTTCAGGAAAACCAAACAAACAGCCTCTGGAGCTAGTGAAACTCTTCCCCAGCTCCCGAGGCTGTTGGGGGGAAAAGAAATCCCTCTGGTGCCCGCACCAGATGGATTTCAATTGGCATGTGCAAGGACAGCTGGGAGCCATCCTGCACACACACGCCCACCGATTGCAGTGACGGTTCCCGGCCATCCTGAGCACAGAAGGGGTTAAGGTCCTGAAACTTGCCTCGGGTTTCCTGCACCATTGGCGTCAAGTCGGATAAAGTGACAGTGACATCCTTCAATCTCCCTGGCCCCACGAAGTGCCACGTCCCGGTCACGATAATTAAGAAATTGCGCTATTATTAGACAAGGGGGAGCGCCGGGGGCTGACCTGGGAGTGAGCGATTGATGCGCCCACTCGACTGCAAATGTCCCAAAGAAGGTGTCTCTTCCAAAGAGATCCGTGAACAGCCGCTCCACATATGACTCCATAGAGCCTATTTTGATAGATTCAGCCACCCGACTATTTGTCGGTAATTGTAGGGTGACCTTGTCTTCGGGTCATCTGATTTGGAGGCTGTCATTTTGAAGAGGCACTTCATGCCGTCTAGAAGTTCGGCCATAGCTGATTGTGCATCCTCTGTGTTGACAAATTCTCTATTCGGCGGACTCCATGCGGGCCTCGTTTTGTCCTAGGCGGCCATGCATGGTGTCAAGGCGCGCTGCCAGAATATCAAAACGCACGTCAATGGCAAAAAAAACAGCGCGCATCTCTGCCATTATGGCTGCCGTCCCTTGGTATGGGGATGTTTACCATCGGGTGGATCAGTGTGATCTGGGAGATCACCACTCACAGCAGTGTCGCCGCCCTCCCGCCTGGGAGTTTTGGTGAGTTCGAATGGCAGCTGCTGCTGCCTTGGGTTCCCCCGACCCATAGTAAGGCAGAAGAGGATTGGCAGTGGTCGTGGGTCACAGGTAACTGATAAAATGCAAGGGACGCTGAGCAGGGTCATCACAAGTGGAAGGACTATGGTGTAGGCCACTGAAAGTATAGAGCGAACAGTGCCCAACTGCTTCTAGACCGCAAGGCAGGATTGTTGGTTTTAAACTATAATTCTGAGATCCCCGCTGTTGGGGCACGCTGTTAATGGTGAGAGCTATGCAAAAATGTTCTCTTGATGCAAGTGATAGGAAAACAGTGCTCAGGCTAGCCAAACAATGGGCCTTATGAGCGCAGTGTAGCCACATGGCGCTTAGAGCCCTCTATATAGGCCACAGCAGAGTAGTCTCGACCGAGGTGTGCCATTGTGTGCCATTGTGTGGGAGTCAGAGACTGGTGCTGGTATCACCGCCTCAAGCGTCACAAGAAGACTGCTAGGGGTGTTTTGCAGCTGTCAAACGGCCGAGTGAGTGAATTACCATCTTGTAGCTGCACAGAGGGTCAGGAGGAAATGGCTTGCCTCTGCACCTTGCCAGGCCCGGGAATCCTCGGTCTCAGCTTATGTAGAAGCCATACTGAGCAGCCGCAGCCCCATCTCCAGCCCCTCCCGCGGCGACCTCCGGAGGCTATGTCAGGTTGCAGCCGTCACAGGGCTCCCTTCTGTTCACAATGCCATTTTTCAGCCGCTTTGTGGGTCTCCGAAAATGCCTATTGGTGTTAGCGACTCATGGCTGTCATCAGTGGTAGAAATTGTCGCTATGAAGCGAAGGCAGGCAGTTATTTGAACGCAGAAACTCCTGAACTCCATGATCAACCCGCCCGTAGCCTCACTCTTGTTGGTAGCTGTTGCAGTGCTATCATTGCTGTTGTTTACCCAATGATCTATTTTCATATTGAGTTTCTCTAACTTCTGGGAGAGCATATGTGTCAACTCCATTTGCATTTAGAAATTGTGTGATTGCGAGGTCAATGCTTTTATTGCCGATAGTAAGGAGACATTGATGGGGTTTAGAATTGATACAGGACACTCCCCGCTTGTTGGGCTATATCTCAGCGAATTATCCTCCCTGGTTGTTTGACTTGGGGCCGCCATTGTTTCTACTTCTGTGTTGTTATCTCCGCAGCCCATGTCGGCCAGGTTTGCTTTAGCAATTTGTTGCCTTTGCCCTGATCTGGGTTTATCTAGCGGTGTTGAACACACCTGTTTGGTCCTCTTGTTCACCAGGTTATATATATCATCTTGAACTTGAGGCTGGCTGGGTGGTTGATCATTGCTTCCACTATGATTTGTTGCCTGTGATGTGGCATGGCTGGGGTGAATTCTTCCCTCTGTGTGAGTGCAGCAGAAAAGTTTGGGCCATGTCCCTGTGCCTTTGTCAGTGTGTCCACCTTTGAACTGATTTTGCCATCATTCCATGTGTAAGAGATCTCTATGACCTCTGAGGCCATTGTCTCTGTCTGGGGCGTGTTTCAGTTGATAGTGTTCTCTATATCTTTACTTCTTTCTGATGCAGTGTCTGCCTGTTCCGCCATCTCGACATTGTGCATTATTGAGGAGATCTCCATGACCTCAGTGGTTCTTGTCTCTCCCATAGGCATGTTTCTTTTGCTGGTGTTCTTTATGCATGTACTTCTTTCTAACGTAGTGTCTGCTAGTTCTGCCATTTCCGCGATTGTTGATGCATCTAGGCTGGAGCTAGCCATTCTTTGTGTAGTGTGAGAATGTAATGGCTTTGCTTCTGGTCCTTCTGTCTGTGGCGAGGAAGAACCCATGTTTTCACCAGCGTCAGCCCTTCTTCTCATGAAACACTTGCATATTGGATTTTTGGGCACTGCAGATCACAGTCTCTGGGCTGATGTTTCGGATGTGTCCTTGAAGCGCAAACCTCTGGTGTTCCCCTCCTGGGGCCGGTCATGCTCTTGTGTACTCTGTATCCACATTTTGTGTTGGTCCGGCATGTTTCTGTGTGCCCTCTGTGCCCCTTTTTGCTTCTTCTTATTTACTGTGATCATTGTTGACTGCCCTCACTAAGTCACTTGGTTCTTTTTGCTTTCTTTTACTCAGTGCCCTTTTGTTTCTCACTCAGTTTCGTGGATCACTTACAGTTCCTAAATATCTGGTGGGAAAGTTTCCAGCTAACACAGAAGGTTGCCAGTTTCTGGCGTGTTTTGCGAGTGTGAGGTTGATCTCCTGATTGCTGCGCTTGGCTCCACCTGCCCCTGTAGATCCAGTGGCAGCTCAGATGTTTTATATTGTTTGGATATTTAATACGGCATGGGCTTTGTAGGTACCGTACTGTTTAGTATTGATAGCACTGTCCGCCCCGTTCACTTAGCTTCTACTGCCTGTTTTCGTATGTGTTTGGTTTGATCGACGGCCAGAGAGGCTGCTGGGTGGACATGTGTTCCCCTTGGCGTGGCGCAAGCTGCACCAGCCTACTGCTGGCTGCTTCTGCACCACAGTTGAGAGTCCCTAAGCCTAGTGCCTGCCCAGTACCCAGCCCCCTGAGCTGCACCAGCTCCCTCTTTTTTTCCCTGTCCTTAATCCTTGGAGTGGTTCTCCCAACCTTGAAGCCTTGAGGCCTTGAAGCCTTGTGACCTGAAGCCGCTCCTCCGGCGCCGCCACTCCACCCAGCCAGGTGCAGGGGAGGGGCACTAGCACGCTTGTAGGGATTGATGGAGGGTGATGGTGGTTTTCTAAGCTCGGGCAGAAGGAAAGATATCCGTGTTGTAGCCCCAAGTTCCAAATCCTTCTATGCATTTGGCTGCCTTTTTGTTGTGTTAGACTCAGCCTCGGACTCAGGCCCAGTCCGGCTGGGTCAGGCTGAATTGCACCCTCTCTTGCTGTGCAATGAGCCTCCTTTGACTACTGCAATACCGTGATGACTGCGCAGCCAAGCCTCACCTGCTGGTCCGTCTGAGGCTGCAGCCACATCCGCAGCCATGATCACTACAGTGGCCCGCGGCCAAACCAATGCTGTGACCTGAGCCACTGAAGCAGCTGCCCCCTCCTGGACGCGGGGGATGTATCTGGCCGAAATGCCTGCAAATGTGGCCTAAAATCCAGTGGCAGCGGCAGTGTAGGGCTGCGGAGCCCAGGAGTCGGAAAGCCAAACTCCAAGAGCTCCAACTTCCAAGCGATGTAGAGCATCTGTCATCAGTCCGTTCTTCCATAATTCCACCACTGACTTGAGCACCACAGCTCCACTGCAGTCTCCTTGACTGATGCTGGTGGTGTCTTCACTTGCTTATACAAATGTATTCTACCATGTTAGTTTGTTTGTCCAAGTCTACACACATACCCATATACAGCAGTAGAAGGTAGACTGTTTTCTGTGGACATGAAAATAGGTTATAGGTACAGGGGACCTTGCATAGTAGGTTAAGCGAAATTTATTTGTAAAAAAAGAAGCTTAATCTCTTACAGAGTGTTTAAAAATAAAATAAAAACTGGATCTACTCCTCTTGTGTAGGGTTGAAGCCCGACCCCATATGCCAATAGGTCACCACTCCATTTATTATATTGTGGGAAACCTCCATGCAAGACCCCTCCTGCCACAAAACTAAAACTGAAGGCTTGCAAAGACTCAAACACACAGACTCGATTGTCCAATACCCTGACTAATCAAAACCCAGTGTGGTTGGGAGCCGCATTACCAGATGTAAGTGCCCTTAAGAGGTACCCGGGGTGTAACAATGAGAATGACAAACCTGAGAGATGTGGCACCCATAGGAAAACTCAAATCATTCACTGACATGTGTGAGGAGTTTGGCCAGCTCCACGATCAGTTCTATAGATATGTCCAACTTAGACATGCACTTATACCCGATACACAATACTGGACTGATGCAACTGAAGGAGTTTAGCCCCTTTGACACCAAAATAACCCAGTCCCCCCACCCAGCCAGGAGTAAAAACTCGACAATATACAAAGCATTGATCATTAACTCACCTGAAAACATAGATAGACTAAACTAGAAATGGGAAACGGACATTGGACACATCAAGGATGAGGAATAGGTATTAATGGGTTCCAAGCTATCTCAAATAGATCGTCGTGGTTGATTCAGTGAAAACACCTACACAGAGTCTACCTGTCACCAGCTAGATGCTCGAAATTTAATAGGGGCTCAGAGATGGAGTGCTTAAGGTGTCACACTGCAATTGGCGAGTTCATTGATAAGAAAAGGCCCTGCCTTAGGTTGAGACCCTAATTATCCAAATATTTAGCTTTAGTCTCTGCACATCGATTGATCCCAATCCGAAGATTTCTCTCGTAAACATCCTTGATGATGAAGGATTTAGAGGGCCAAGAGGAACCTCTCATGATTGGGGCTCACATTGAGGAAGGAGGATATAGCTCAAAACTGGAGGAAAGCGACTCTTCCCAGTGTCTTGAAGTGGAGACGAGAAATGGGCAGATAGCGCCTCCATGAACTCTCCATATATATAAAGCCAGAGGATGTACTTAAAAACATCACCGTATATGGAATGCCTGTGTAGAATATTTTAAAGTCTCCTCTGAGGCTGATTAACAGGCAACTGCTGTGGATGCAGGTCGTCCCCGAGTGCTTTGCTATTTCGACATATGTTTACTTGTATACTGTGCATGCTCGTACCAAACGTTTCACTACTAATATTGACTGAATAATGCAGGACTTTTGTGTTATGAAATGTGCTTGCCACGTAATATGTTTTCTTATTACATGACAAAATCAAAAAAGTGTATATGGCATGTAGAGTCCTGCACGTCCCTAAAGGGTTAAAAAAAAAAAGATAACAAAACCCCGCTGGGTGCGTTGCCTAGAGATGGAGCAGAATGGCCACTTCTCGGGGGAGATGTCATACTCAGTCCCTGAAAACACTGATTTTCCTAGACCCGAGTGGTGAGGTGAATATCAGAAAGTGGATACCTGTTATAATTAGCTGACCTGGAACTGATTGTTAGGCATGTACCTCTGTGGTAGACCTGGTATGGCAACATCTTTCAGTAAATCTGGAGAGTAAGTGCAAGGAGTCTTATCTCAACCTATATTCATTGTTGCTTCGGCATTAGAGTCGTTTATCACATAAACAACATTGGCAAACACTTTGTTTTCTTGTTTGCGAATACACTCAAAACATCTGTCACAATGATTGCCAGCTAGCCCTATATATTCAGTTTTCAACCAAATCAGTTAAGCAAACTAGGAACGTTTCAGGAAGATTGTATACATCTAAAAGTTAGACATTACATAGCTGTCACATGGTTGTGACTGTCATAGGGAGAAGTAAGTATCAGTTTGTTGAGACGTCTAGTGAACAGAATACTTACAATGTGGTGCAGTGCAGACCTACAAGAATAGTTGTGCTTGACAGCGCACTGCCTACATTAACTGAAGAATGTGTGCAAAGCACACAGTCTCTCAAAAAAGAGAGTACGCATTCCCTCAGAATTAAAGAACACTGTAGACAGTTAAAACCAAAGACAGTGAAGGCACAAAGGAGGGGGATCCTCCTTGCCGGAACTAGAGTCCTCACACACCTAGCAAGCTAGGTGTCATACTTCATCATATGGGCTCGCTCCCCGTCGGGTCGGCGGTGCAATACCCGACGGGCACCCATAAAGGGGCTCTTTAGCGGAGATCTTTTGTTCCTGCCGTATGGTGCCGTGGGTGTGAGGGCCCTAGGGAAGGAAGTGAATGGTGTAGATGTGTATAAGTGGTTAAAAAAGGTTGGGTTATCCACAACAGACTTTTAATAGTGTGGTGACCCACCTCACTAAAAACAAGACGAGTGGCGGCTTTCTGGCTTAAGGGTCCAGGAAGGCAGTATCCTACTCTATATAGCAATGGTCGACATGTTTCATGCAATTATGTTCAAATCAATACAGTGCAATTCTTTAGGACCAAACAGAACGATCTACACTACTAGGTTAGGGTGAGTAGGGTTCACACCCTAATACTCATTGGATGAACACGGAGTCCCGCCATGGCTGAAACCTGGAAGGGATGACATAAACACAGAACAATAGTGTCATCCGGTATCTGCTCACAGAGTGTGTTTCAACTGTCAATATGGAGAGGCGGTGAGGTTACCTATCCAAAACAAATAACTGGTAAAAGAAGGATTTAAAACGCTTAATGACTGGAATAAAAAAACAGACAGATTAAAGAATCAGCCGGGGGTGGACAAGGAGTAACTCACTGAGTCAAAGGAAGCATCTGCTTCAACAGTTTTCCCGGGCGTTGACACCTCACTGTAGATGTCCTAGATGAGGGTGAAATATAGAGATGGGAAACCACGGGGGGTTCACTGAATGGGGACTAAACTGTGAAAGTTCAGGCACTAAGGCCCCTCAACATCGCTAAAGACTGGCCCTGGTGCATCCAGTCACAAGTGTAGGTCCAGACCAGTGTGGGGGTGGCAAAGCACACAGTCCTCTTTACCTAATACCCGACACAAGTAATACAAGAATCTCTATAAACAATGAACAACGGAGTGGCAAGCAAACGGTTCACATTTATTTTAATAAAAAGGTTACTCAAATTACAGTATACAAATTTAAATATGAATTGTGAACATCAATTAATAAATAAAATCAGCCAGCAATAACTGAAGTAGAGACTGAATATTCACCTTTGGTTTCACAGTCCAGAAAGGAAACAGAACCTTCGTATTTTGTCGCAAGTCCACCACCACATGGGAAGCACACGGTTCTTCCGTGCTCTAGCTGGTAAGTCCCAACTGGGCAATATCGACAAGGTTTAAAACCATTATTAGAAAACTGTCCAGGAGGGCACTGACCTAAAACAGTGAAGAAGCCTTGAATGAATGTTGAGTAGGTACTTAAGTAATAATATTGGATGAATGTCTTATATTTTTTAAAACTCAAAAACAATTTCATCTTGCATTTTTCTCACTCTTTTCAAACTTTGGTCTCCACCCTTTGTATGAGGCAAAAACACCAACACCAACATTATTCACCATGAAATCAGGAAAAACCAGAAGACTGAAAGCATTTTTGGTGCTATTTTTGTTCCTACAAATTTACCTTTGAAACATGGTATGAGAACCAATTTGCCCACAAATCCGATCTGACTCAGTTTACACTTAAGTCTCTTTGTAGATTAGCGACAAAAATAGATTTGCCCTTCAAAGGGTAGGACAGGGCAGGCCTCAGCCATTTAGTCTAAATCTCATGGTAGTTCAAATTAAAGATCAAATTAGACTTACCACCACATTCTGACACCTTACGTGCTCCAAATATTCCCTGCCAATCGTTACTTGGGCAAATCTCACAGGCGAGTTGACCTTCTGTATCTTGGTATGTTCCTGGAGAGCAGGGGATGCATTGATTATAGTATCCACTGAAATAAGTTCCCATGCTGCAAGTAGCTGAAAAACATTTTGTATTTTAATTTGATTACACATTTAATTAAAACACAAATCATTTTTAAAAAGCAAAAACAATCCGACGAATAATGCCTAGGGTAAAATATAGACAGAAAGGAGCAACAACTAGAACACTCATACATTACGAATTCAGCAATCAAAACCGGGCTAGGAAGGAAAGAGGTCTATTACACTACTCTAATGCCTCAAATGCCTCAATTCTCCTGGACAGACACAAACAGAAAGGATCGTTCCTCAACCAACCCTACAGTTGCGGAAACAACATTATTTTAATGACCAGAAGAGTATATGACTGTTAATTTATGAAGAGAAGACGTCGATGAACCCCAAACTGTGTAATGAAAGTCTACCCTGTACTACTAACCTTTTACTCTGTTATGAGGTTATATTTGGTGTTGGAAATGGCCCTTTTTGCAGGGTTATCCCCAACCTTTTTGCTTCTTCCTCCTTTATTTTTCCAGACCCGTATTTGTTGGCAATAGGACTCTGGGCACTTTACCACTGATGATCAGTGCTAAAGTGCATATGCTTTCTGTGTAAATTTTTATTGTGATTGGTTATCCATGATAGGCATATTTGTGTTCCCAGGAAGTCTCTAGTAAAGTGCACTGAGAGTGCCAGGACCGGTGACTCAAATGCTACTAGTGGGCCTGCAGCACTGATTGTGCCACCCACATGAGTAGCCCTAAAATGGTGTCTCAGGCCTGCCACCGCAGTGCCTGTCTGCAGTTGCTAACTGCCATGCTGACCTGACCAGTGTCCACACAGGCCAGGCCTAACGCTTCCCTTTCTGTATACGTTGGACACCCCTATGAAAGGCCCAAGGTACCCCCCTGGGCAGGGTACAGTGTATGTGAAAGGTAGAGCATGTACGTGTGTGGGTGACATGCCTTGGTAGTGAATTCCAGCCATTTTCGTTTTTCACTATTGTAAGGCTATCTATCCCATAGGCTATAATAGGGAATGCTGTGTATAATGTTGACCTGCACATCTTCCCATAGGAGCAAGATAGAAAATTAAAGTCTGGTATCCCTGAACTCAGAATTTAATAACCTATTTTTTTAGAGAGGATAGTTTTTAAATTCTGTGTTTGAGAACAGCACTTTCAGAAAGTGGCTGTTTTCTTGTCTGACATTTCTGTGTGCCTTTGCCTGTTTGTGAATTGACTGTCTGGTTTGTGAGTGACAGGGCTGGGGGATTCCAGGAGATAGAATGAGTCCGCCCAGTGGTGAATAGAGAGATCTGCATCTAGATGGAAGGGAGGAGTTGCACCTGGGACCTGATTAGGACTGTGCCTGCCACCCACAGTGCTGGCTCCACCCCCTGTGGTGCATCTGATGTCTCTGCCCAGCACTGTGAAAGGAGAGAATGAATCATGTCAACAAAGTGCTCCAGGGCTGTGCTTTCCCTCCACAATGCTGGCTCCACCTCCTGTGGGGCGGCTGATGTTTCTGCTCTGCACTGTGGAAGGAAAGAAAGTGTCAAGTAAACAGAGTGCTCCAGAACTGGTTTGGTCTCTGCCCTCAGAGAACAAAGGGAATATTGGTATAAAAAGGGCTACCCAGACTTCAGAAAACTAGCTCATCCTGGAATCAAGAAGGAACCTCTGCCAAGGAGACGGCTGGAAGACTGCAGAGGAAGGACTGTCCTGCTGTGTGTTGGTGTACTGACCTGCAGTTGCTTTGCTGCCAAGGAGAGGGGAAGGACTTTGCTTTGTGCTGTGTCCCCTTGCTTGAAGAGATCTCCAAGGGCCTGAGTAGAGCTGGCTCCCTGTTAAGAAGTCCCATGAACAAAAGGAATTCACCCCCAGCTTCCCCCCTGAACTCTACCGAGGAAGTTCTGTCCTTCCTAGAGTGCTTGGGCCAGTTGTGGTGCCTCTAGAAGTTGTACCTGTTGTTGGAAAGTTGGATAAGAAGAAACTAGAGACAATCTGCAAAGTTTCACGTATTGCTCACTTGCAGAGCTCATCCCCGTCAGTGTAAGGAAATTCCCGCCGCCACGAAGATCCAGATCTTCGCAGCGCCTGTTGCCGCTGAAAGAACCGACACATCCTTCGCTTGCAGAACGCATCGCTCCGGTGCGGGAAGAGTATCATTGCTGCGAGTATCGTCGCAGAGCATGTCGTCACTGGGTGAGATCATCGCACCGCTTGCTTGCGAACCGCATCACATCGCTGCGAGAGTCGTCGCAGAGCCATCGCATCGAGGGGCCACGAGAGGAGAAGATCAACGCTGCGCTGCGCATCGCCGCCGCACCTGAAATTGTCCCAGTCCCGAAGATCGTCGCATCGTACCTTTGCGGGACGCTTCCTACGAAACCTGGGCACCGGAATCCATACAAGGTATCGCATCCCTCCCCATACAGACCGGAGTCACCGCAACACGCCCGCTGCGTCCAGCGGGCTTGTCGCATCGCCTCCCCAGGGTCTTAGGCGTGACGCATTGCTTGTTTTTCAATGCTGCAGCTTTCCCTTGGAACTTTTGTCGCATCTAAAGGTACTTTAGGCTAAAACGTGATGCAACTGTGGATTATTTTAGCACAACCTTAAGAACTTTTTCGAAATCATATCCTTGAACTGTGTATGTTGGATTTTTGTCATTTTGGTCTTGTTTAGTTTAGATTAAATACTTCTGTTTTCTAAACTGGTGTGGGGTCCATTTGTAGTGTTTTCACTGTTTTACTGTGAGTGTTGGTACAAATACTTTACACACTGCCTTTGATAAGCCTGTCTGCACGTGCCAAGCTACCAAGGGGGTGAGCAGGGGTTATCTAAAGAGTGTATTCCCCTTACCCTGACTAGAGGCCAGGGTCCCTATTTGACACAAGTACCTACCTGTGCCAACTACAGACCCCGAAATCTAACACTTGGTTCTTTCTTGGCTCCTGTATTCAAAACTACTGTTGCCCTTGCTTCAGTCGTCATCTTGCTTGCTTGTAATTACTTTATGCTGATCATGCAGAAATACTCATTTCCTTTTGTTTTTACACCAAAACCTTTCAAAGTTTTTTCTCTGACTACATTTTAAAGCTTGAACACAGCATGTGTCCACTACCCTTGAATTATCCCTTCCAAGAAAGACATTATCTTTACCCGATTTTACTGTTGACGCTTACAAATGTTCTTACGATCTATTTCTTCCACCTAGAATGACTCGTACCCCAATTTCAACAATTAATGTAGATAATTAATTGTAGATAATTCTAATATCTTCCCGTCCGTGCTCTAGCTGGCGTCGTGGGTGAGATGAAGGGAAAACTGGACACGTCAAGCAGTTGGATCTTTCCCCCAGCACTCCTCGCCGCGTGCAAACTCGCAAATTATGGAACACAACAACAGCCATTGTTATCCTGAGGAGTGGGCCAGTCGGAATTGCATCAGAGGATACGAGCACCTTTGTGGCTACACTCAGCTAAGTGATCCAGTGCGTAACTCAAATGTTGGCATTTAAACAAAAGCGGCAAAGCAGATGGAGTATATGAAACCCTGGGCATCAAACCAGGAGTTTAAGAAACATCAGGTTGGGAAATCATGCACCACAGGGACATTGAGATCCGCGTTTTACTGTATGCATAAAGATTAAGCAATGGCTGCTACTAGAGAATCCAGAAGGCAAGAAACAGCAGAAAAACAGTTTGAAGCATTTAAATTGGAAAATAGTGCATTAAACACAGTCACCCTAGAAACTTAAAGCAAACAACAAAAGTATGGGAAAATAGAGAAACTGTATAAACAAGAGATGACAAAGTGGTGGGACGAAGCAACCCTCCAAAAATATGTATGGAAGGGTTCCACAAGGCTCCTACATATTTTCTATGTTACAACTTTTCAGTATCCAGTTCCAGAACTGCTTCAGGAATGGTCTGTAAATGTAAACCGTTGTTCTAGAACCATGTTAACCATTTTGGTAAAATACGCATGGAAGGAAAAAATGCGATTATTGGAAGAAAGAGAGCAGTCAAGCGTGGAACTGAAAGAGGTTGACACACAAGAAGCATTCCAAGATCCGTTTAGTAAGATGAAAACGTGCTTAGACATGATAGAAGATGATATCAAAATAAAAAGAGAACATTTTTGAGAGATTATAATGACTATAAGTCAAGTTGCATCTATATAGAGAAGAAAAACAATGCAAGGTTCTCGCTAATCGAAATAAAAGATCAGTGGCACGTTCCAAGGAAAACATTTCAGAGACAACTATGTCAGAATCGGGATCTTCATCCAGATCAAAATGTCTCATCAACTTGGAGTAGTTCTTTATAGGAGTTCAAGATACTCTATATGGGCAGGACATATCTGAGAGAGAGAGGCAAAGGTAACACAACAAAGAAAAGGAGAAGAGGATCAAGCAATCCCTCATGGGAGCCAGGAAAAGGGGCTGAAAACACACACATACTTTGAATGAGATAGAAACTAGTTTATTATCTTTGTGATTATCCTATTGTCCTACCCATAACTTTGCAAAGTAGGATTGATGTGTTCCAAGTCACAAAAAAACTAAAAAAAGTGTTTTTCATTAAAAGCTCATAACGGTATAACTCCTATCCCACTCCGAGTACACTACTTATCAGCAATATTAAGTTATCACACACATTGTCAGCATTAGACCCCAGCATGGTAGATGAGGAGGATCTAATCCTTAATTTAGATAATTGGGACATTCTTTTGAATTTGAGTTGTCCCAGCAGTTTTCAAACCCAAGTCAATATTGAAATTGACATTGCCACTTTCAGCTACAGATGTATTTGAGAAAGGTGTAATTAAAGATTTTAATTAACTTAGATATGTTAAACACCACACCAGATTTGATGCGACTATGAGTAGACAGCAAGCACTTAGAAACTTGCAGGAAGATAGCAGCATTGTTATCTGTCAGTCAGGCAAAGGGTGCAATGTAGTTGTATGGGTGAAGGAGTAATATTTATAAGAAGGGAAAAGACCAATGAAGTGTTACAGGAGAGTAGACAAGAAGGCACTTACCAGGGCCAACATACAGTAGTGTGACAAACAACTAGACTGGAGGGAACAATGTCTCATCGAATAGGGAGAATATCAATTTCTCAAATCTAATTATCCTAAGTCACCTTTATTGTACCAATGATACACAAGAACCGCAACAACCCACCGAGCAGGTCTACAGTATCCTAGGGGATGTTTATTGGTATGAAGTATAGGGGATTTTTCTGGAAAACGTTCCAAAACATAGATTTCTTCTAGAAGCCTTTTGTGGAGAGTTTACGATCTTACATTAAGGATAGCAGACTCTTTCTGAGGATATTTGATGGGATACATCGGGATCAAGATGACATTTTAGTCACTTTGAATGTATGCAATTTGTATACTCGTGTTAGACCTAGAATATTTTGGCGTGATTACCCCTGACTTTTTGCCTCTGTCTCCTTTTCTTTTAGATGCTTTGGGTACTTTGCCACTGCTGATCAGTGTCAAAGTGCAAGTGTTCCCTATGTAAAATGTAATGATAATTGGTTGGCCATGATTGGTATGTTTGCCTTACTAGTAAAGTCCCTAGTGATGTGCACTGTGTGAGCCAGGGCTAGTAATGCAAAGGAGCGCGGAGAAGGGAACTCAGGCCTGCAGTGTAGGGCCTGCGCGCAGAGTCCTAAATTAGCATGTTGCCCTGACAAGTGCAACCACTTGTCAGGCCTGACTTTCCCTTGCATACACTTTGGCACCCCTGTGGTAGGTCCCGGGTAATCTCTGGGCAGGGTGCAGTGTAGGTAAAAGGCAGGATATATACTAAGGTGTGTGTTATGTCCTGACAGTGAAAAACACTAAATTTAGTTTTTCACTGCTTAAAGGCCATCCTGCCCATAGGACATAATGGGGGAGGCTGGGTGTTGAGTTTGTTAGCCTAGTTTCCTGTAAGTTTATAATGGAGAGGTGAAGTTTAGTATATATGAACTCACAGTGTCATAACACATCTTTCTGTGAAGGTGGTTTTGTCACTGCGTGTTCAGAAACCACATTCTTTTAGAAAGTGGCTGAGTATGGTGCTCTAAGCATTTCTGAGTGTCTCTGCTGAAATGTGGATTGTCTGTCTGGATCTGAAAGGTAAGAGGAGCTGGGAGAGGTATTGACCCATGGAGGGGATGAGATGGCACCAGGCTGCCCTGCATCTGGAGAGTAGGGGAGGAGAAGCCTGGGAGGCGAAAAGGCCTGGGCTGGTGCTATAAACCAAATGACCAATCTCCTGCTGAGTGATTAAGGATCCAGACACCCAGAATCAAAGGGAGGGAGGTGACACTGGGAGGGAAACACCCAGAACTGATTTTGGGAGGGGTCACGGACCCCTGAGCACTAACGAACATTAAAGACAGTAAGGGGTATAACTATGAGAGCTGAAACTTCCTGAACGTTGGAATGAAACAGAAACGGATTGTGACTGAAAAGGCTTGGACCCATTCTGTGGTCAAGAGGAACTTCTGCCAAAGAAGGAGCAACTGAAGAGACTGCTGTGGAAAGACCATGCTTTGCTTTGTGATCTGGGGTTGGTCTGCAGTTTGATGTTCTAACCAAGGGAGAGGCTGTGGGACTGTGCTTGGAGGCGCTGGGTCCCCCTGCTTGAAGAAGACTGTGCTTTGTGCTGTGTCTTGTAACCCCAAGGGCCCTAAGTGAGCTGGCTCCCTGTTTAGAAATACAGGATCATAAAAGTTTCCGGAGAAGTCCCAAACAATCCGGTGTGCGCGTGCTTTTGCAGCTTGAGACCCTCAGAAGTTGTGCCTTGTGATCGTGGGCATGCAGGAGTAAGCTGAGTATCCGATGCACTGGGTGCTTGTCATGGTGTAGCCAGGGCAAGGCGTTGGTGAGGAGCGCCTGATCGTTGTGTGCACGGGGAGACGAAGTGAAACTGGGACACGCTGGGTGTGTGTCGTGGTGCAGGCCAAGGCGTTTGTGAGGAGAACCTCGTCGCTGCATGCACCAAAAGAAGAAGTGAGTCTCAGACGTGCGTGTCATGAAGCAGCCAGGGTATTGGTGAGGCGCTGGTGAAGAGTCATCATGAGCACCAGAAAAGAGGCGGGTCTCGGACAGCCAGTGTGCGTATTGAGGTGGACGCTGAGGCGCTGGTGAGGAGTGCCTGGGTAGGGTGTGCACCGAATTTGAAGTATAGTCTCCACAGTGCTGAGGGCGGGTCTCGGTGTTTACGGAGAACGCCGGAAGGAGGGCCAAGTTATTGGACCCTCAGAGTAAGACAGCAGTGGCCCGGATCGCCAGCCCCGGAAGAGCTGACCCGCCGGCCCGAGCTTGCCGCACCCCGTAACAGAGTTCTGAATCAAGGCCCAAGTCGCTGACGTCGGAGAGGAGAGTGGGGTAGCACCCCCCAGGTAACGTGGATCATTACCTGGGGTGGGGTGGGGTGGGGTGAGGCCCGGAGGGACACACTCTCGGCCTCTCGCTTCTGTCAGCTGTGTGAGCCTGTTGCTTCGGCTTGGATCCCGGCCCGTGCTGACCCAAGGAGGGGCAGTACTAGGGCCAGAGTGGGAAGCAGTACTTTTGTGTCATTGATCCATAATGGGGGCACTGTTAAAGGAGCACCTAAACTGTCGTATTACACTTTGCATTATTGCTGCATTATTGCTGCTGACAAACTATCGAACTGTCGTATGACGCCTGACCTCATTTGGGGCTGATAAATTACATGCTTGGTGCGCTATGCAGTCCGTTATTTTTCCCTTGTAGATTACATGACTGTAACGTGGTGCATTGCATTATTTCTTTGTGGCACCGTACAGGATTGTAGCGTAACGCATTGCTTTGTTTCTTCCTGGTTCAGGGCATGCTGGTAGTGATACGCATTGCATTATTCCTTTTATTGGAAAGTACATGACTGTGGCACTACGTATGGCATTGTTTCTCTGTTGAACAGTACAAGAGAATATTGTTACGAATTGCAGTATTTGTTTCCTTTTGCAACATGTATGATTCAAGAAATACGACTGGCCTAACCTTTTGGAAACAGTTAGAAGTGAGCTTAACTGTTGGTTAGAAGCGGTGGTTGGGATTAGAACCTACCAACACACCGGAAAGAATACTACCCATTCTTATATGTTGATTTTGTATTGTGTGGTCATATAGTATAACTTATTTTTATAAAGATTATACTCATTGTATAAAACCTTGTGTGGAGTCTATTTGTGGTAACATCATTGGGTTGCTGTGAGTGTGGTTGCACATATTGTACACTTGTGCCTTGGAGATAAGCCTGGCTGCTCGTGCCAAGCTACTAAAGGGGTGAGCAGGGCTATCTCAGACCTTACTTAGCCTAACGTTGAAGCGAGGGGTCGAGCACTCCTGCCTCCAGGAGGAGTTGGTAAGCAATAAGGACCCCCACTTCCAACAACTTGTATAACACATGAGTTGGGAGCTATGGCTTATTGATATTTTATGTGAGCAAGGTCGTTATCAATGTTAATGCACAGAGAGATGAATGTTGACATTATATGGTTTTGTCTTAACAGCAATGTCATTCTTTTTGACAACCAGCCTTACCAACAAACCTGGGGCACTTCAATGGGGACCTGCCCCCATTCATGAGCTGTTGGGAGAAGGTTGCTAGGAACATCAAGGCATGCATTGAGCATGTAGTGCTTTAAGTCAGATATATAGATTATATATTTGCAATTTGGAAAGGATCAGAAAGATCTATTAAACAGTTTTGCTAAAGAACTTAATTAAAATGATTTAATCTGCAGTTCACAATTAACTTTAACAAAAGTATGATTGAATATTTGGATCTGCAGGTTTTTGTAAATGACAATAGGTTATACTTCAAACTAGACCGAAAGAAACACCAGGCAATAGCTTACTTTACGCCTCAAGCTCACACTACACAAAATGAATAAACTGTGTCCCTTATGTTGAATTCCTGCAGACAAGAAGAAACTGCAGGTCCACAGAGGCATACAATTTAGAGATAGAAATGATGATGTAGAGATTTTTTAGAGAGAAGGTACAGATGCTAAGTTCTTGCGGTGGAGACTGAGAGGCCAAAATCGGTAGAAAGACAGAACCTACTGACTTCAATCCCTAAAATCAAGAAACAGGACAATGACTCATATACAACCAAGTTTATTAGCGTGTACAGTTGCCAGGCCCCTCAAATTAACATACTACATACACATATTACACACCAATGACATATTAACTGAACTGCTGCACACTTAACCTAGTATCACATTCAATAAAAGTAAGTCCTTGAAAGATACATTGAGTAAAAACATGATAAGCAATAACTTAGGAATGTAAGCCAAATTGCAATGCCAAGAGTGTTGAGATTCTCAATACTAACAGGAAATACACAATGTACAAAAGCTTGACAAGCAATTCAAACTATTGCATATTTTGTCTGGTGTACCCCTCTAATAAATGTTATATAGGAGCATGGTCCACCTTACGAGGAAAAGAATATTAGAACACCTATGGATCATCAAAAAACATATTGTACAGCACTGAGTGGTCAGATATTTTTATGAGACTTGCCAGAAATATAGCCCGCTGCTAGATTTGTGGCCATAGGCAGAATTTTTGAAAACATAAGAGGTGGTACTGGAACTCCGAAGATTAGACTCTAGATATATCATTATATTGGACATAAGTCTCCATTGGGGCTCAATTCAGATGAAGAAATGGCTGCACATTTAGGATAGACCCCATGGTGTCTTATCAAAATGACAGTGCCACAGAGTGCAATCAAATTTATGGGGCAACAAGATTGTCTTTCAGATCCTCAGCAGGGCTTGCTTAGCAATATTCAATAGTTTTCTGATATTCTGGCTGATTTTTATAGATCTTTTAGCCTTCAATCAACTTTTACAGAATCATAATGTTATATTATATTTCTTTTGCACATGGACCCTTGGTTAAACGAGGGGATGATGTGCTACTCCTTTGTGGACTTGATATTGGACGAGGTGTTAATGATATAGCAAAATTGTTATTTTGTATAGTTATACATTATTATTCTTTTACGCCATTGGTACCAGGAGGTACATTGATCAGAACAATTTTAAACATCACAAAGATTCTCGCTTTGTAATAATATTTTGCTTTATGTTTCTCTTGCTTATATTCACAAAACTATCTAGGACAGACTGGGATAGGACTGCAACCATTTTGTTGGAAAGGGATAGATATTAATGAGTGAACCAAATTTCATGGCCTACTGCTGGAGACACTTCTTTCCAGGGAATGAATATATATATATATATATATATATATATATACTGGATGCTCCATTGTGTCCGGACAAAGCTATACTTCGCTGAACAGCTTTAATGAGAGTGGAAGATGTGTCAGGGGTTGCTTTTATTCATTTCAGGTTATATATATATATACAGTAAATGTATCCAAAAGGTCAACAATGGATACGGACAAACTCCTTGGTAAGTAGATCAATGAATCTTTATTTCAAGTGGTTGTGAGTGACAAACTGTCAACACGTTTCGACTGCTCACGGCAGACTTGTTCACAACATTGAGCACCATTTCCAAAGTGCATTATATTGTGAATAGTGTAGTAAACATAGAAAAAGTGTAGTAAACATAGGCAAAATCCTCAGGTTAAAAGAGACCATATGTGAAAGGAGTAACTTTTTCTGTTCACCATTGAGGTAAAAGAGATAATATCTACTAACAGAATTTCATTGTCAATAGTAACAACTTAATTTCATTCTAACAACATAAATGTTCCTGTGCAATATATGACCTGCTAGCTACTTTCACTGAACATTGGTCCAAATTTCAATACAAGTACAAGTGTCTACTTGCTAAATAATATTCATGTGGAGATCATAGGTAATCAAGAAAAATCATATGATTGAACCCTATGTATGTATTAATAGGAACACTTTTAGAAAATCAGTAATACATGAGATGCTATTCATAAGTCTCTTAACCTCAATTAAAATACAGAATTTCAAATGTTCACAGGCAAGTGCATGATGTCTGCCTCCACCGTATTCTTTTCATCACCTAAATAAAGTGCACAAGTGCCAAATAAATATACAAATATTCCCATCTAGCAGGAGGTTGGGAGACCATCAAAATTTAAACAATAAAGAGTTAAAATCTCTCTTTACAAAATATCATTAATTCGGGGTATTAAGAATCCCTCATGTCATCCATGATTGTACCGGGTAATTTTCAGTAAAAATCCACAGGACTAGACATCTGTCTATATTTGTTCTTCATCATAATGCCCTGTGTTTAAGAAAAACCCAGAGAAACAACCAAATATGTTGTGCAGTATACTATAATGTGCAAGTCTCTAAACTTGAATATAGAACCACACACACCCCCAGGCAAGATGTATCAGACCCTAATGTAATGATATAGAGAAGACAGGTGTTTAATTCTTCGGCCACGTTCAGGCCCACTAGTTCACTACTGTCTAATTCTAGAATATACCAGGTTTCCAGTTTCTGCAGTTCTTTTTCTCTGTCGCCCCCTCTTTTTACTTTTTGTCACTTGTGCCACACAGCTATATTTCAAGGCTGAGGGATCACATTGCTGTTGTTTTTCAAAGTGACGGGCAACCGAATAGCTTTGATCCATATGTATGATGGCACAGATATGTTGCAATATTCTCCTATGTGCTGGTAATGTGGTGCTCCCCACATAAACCTTTCTGCAGGGACACATTAAGACATATACAACATATTCAGATTTGCATGTAAAGTTGCCACGTACCATGATTTTCTTTTTAAATGGAGTTTCAATGAATATACGGTTTTCTCCATTCTTACATGCTTTATATTTAAAGCATCTTCTAAAGCCATCACATTGGATCAAACATGTTTGGGATTTGGTACTTCTCTGAAAATCACTTTTTAATAAGTGATCCCTCATTGACTTTGACTTCCTGTAACTGATGATGGGGCGTCTAGGAACTAATGAGCCAATAACCGGGTCTTCCCTTAGAAGATGCCAGTGTTTGAACATAGCCTGTCGTATCTTCTGATGTACCTGGTTATAAGTAGTTATAAATCTGGGCGTGTGCACAGTTTCTTTTCTTTTTATGCTAGTTTTGGAGGGGTCAAATAGTGATTTTTCTCTGTCAACTTTTCTGGCTCTTTTTCAGGCTACATCCTGGATAGGTTGAGAGTATCCCCTTTGCTTGAATCCTTCCAGCATTTCCTTTTCAGTGGCTCTGTACAATTCCCCAAAGGGGATTCTTCTAATGAGGGGTGCAGGGTGAAAGCTTTTGGCATGGAGGATAGTACTGCCTGCAGTAGGCTTTCTGAATATCGTGGTTTCCAAAACATTAATACCAGTTGTGATACGGACATCCAGAAAGTCCACTGAAGTGGAGCTGATAATAGCAGTAAATTTAAGATTGAGATTATTCTTGTTCAGCTTCCTTACACATTGTTTGGCCTACCTCTATGTGCCCTGCCACAGCACAAATAGGTAATCTATGTACCTTAGCCACAAAGTGGTGTGTTGCAGCCAGTGTTCCATGTCCATGCCACCGAGCACCTGTTCCTCCCACAAGCCCATGTGGATATTCACAAAGCTGGGGTCGAAACAGGTGCCCACTGCAGTCCCTCTCTGTTGTTGGGATAATTGTTTACCATAAATGAAAATATTATTAGTAAGGCACCACTCAATCATCTCTAGAAGCATATTATTATGCAGATCAAAGCCTAGAGGTCTCATGCGTAAAAAATGCTGTACTGCTCGTAAGCCATCTATGTGATATATACTAGTGTAAAGGGAGGAAACATCAAGTGTTATAAGCAACATGTCACTTTTCCATTTAACATCATAAATACGCTTCAGGAAATCAGAGGTTTCCCTAATGTACGATATTAACAAACTGACTATTGGATTTAAAAAATAGTCAATATATTTAGAAATATTTTCAAAGAGGCTGCCCTGAGCTGCAATTGTTGGTCTGCCCGGTGGTCTGCTGTCCTTATGAACTTTAGGTATCATGTAGAACGTTGGCATCACCTTGCAGTTTTGTCTCAGGAATCGATTTTCATCCCCTCTTAAATGACCTGTATCTTTCCAGAATTGCAAATGTGCAAAAAAATTGTCCTTAATGGATGAGTAATGCTCCATTGTGACTGAAATATAGCAGTTCCTGTCATTGAGCTGTGACATGGACTCTTTTTCATAGAGATCTCGATTTCAAAGAACCGCAAAGGCCTCACAATTATATCGTCCATTTTCTTCAATCTCCCTACAGTGTCCAAAAAGTCTTTGTCTCTTTGATTAAGTGTATTAAAATTCTGTCTGATGGAAGCAATAATGTGTTGCAATTCTTTGGTCATGAACATATCAATATTATTTCTCGCCATGTTCAGAATGAATGTAGATATAGGTCTTAAAGGTGTGGTGCCTTCTCCTTTAATTAGTTCATGTATCCTCTCTTCATTCTCATTAGTTGCTTCATCGCTGTTTGTCATCCCTTTTTGTTGCAGGGCATAAGGTCTCCTAGGATTTCATACTCAGACAGATCATTCATTGTCAGCTGTGCATCTGTAACTAGCTTCAATTTCCTTGTAAATCTACAGAGAGCAATTCTGGTGCTCGAATAATCAAAGTTGTTCCTGTGGCAATAAGACAGAATATATATATATATATATATATATATATATATATATATATATATATATATATATACACACACACACACATATATACTGTGTCACTGGTACCTTTAGTGTTTCGAGAATTTTCTACTTGGATTTGTCAGATTTAAATTTTGATAAACTCATATAAAATCCGCACATAAAATCTCTACCTCAGCATATAGCTCACTAATTTTTCTGAGTAAATGCAAAGAATGTGTGACACAATACAAATATAATACACCAGATGGTTAAAAAAGATTACACATTCCTCACTAAAACCTGTAAATCCATGTGTTTTTGGTCGAGTACAACAATACTCCCTGGATGTTTGGATGAGTGCATAGATAGTGCCTAGGTGATTCTCTCAGAATACAGGTACTGCCTGCATGATTCCCTGAGTATGTTGGAACTACATTAGAGGTTCCATATCTGATAGTTAGGGCTTGTGTATTTCCATGACTATTTGCTACTATCTGGGTGATTGGATGAGCACATGAGAACATAATTAGGACCTGCGTAATTGGAAGAGTGCATGTGTTGTGCCTTGGTGATTGAATACGTCTAGATATCACACTTGATATATAATTGTATGCATGGCTATCTGAGAGCATATATTGCTCTGTTACTCAGCGTGCACATGTATAAATACGTTTCTAAAATCGAAAACAACAACTCTCACTTTTTCAAAGCACAACATTTTTTTTAAGGGCATACCTACATCAATTCACAAATATTTATTGTGTCTTTAAAAAAATATATTCAGCATTTCTCAAAGAAAAGTAAAACACCAAGTAAAGCTATCACAAGAATTCTCAAGAGACATTCTGCGCTATTAACCCTACTCAATTTTAAACATAGCATGTTTGAAGAAATACACCACCCTCACCATATACAAGACATTTTCAACAGCTTTAAAGAACATAGAACACCATGTAAACATATGTGTGGTTGGGGGCGTGGCTTCGGCGCGTAGCGGAATGGCTGCCTGCTAAGGGAGCTCCGCGCGCCGGAACATATACTGGGCAATTACCATCCTTTTGACACCCATTGCAGGCTCGAGGACCCCCTGAGGACGAGTAGGAGTGATTACAGACTATATTGGTGACATGACAGGTCCTCTACCCCGAGCGCCACTACTACTTTAAAGGAGGCAGAGACAGAGGATGGGGGAAAAGAAAATGGCGCCGAACTAGAGGACGGATAGCGAAACCCTCAACAGCAGCGAAGTACGTGATTTCCCGACAGTGGGCGATACGGAGACCAATTGTGGACGCTGTGCTCCCCCCGGCTGACTGGAGAAGACGCACAGGCTGACGGATGCGAGGGCTGCTGAAAGCGAGTGACCCCTGTGCGATGACCGGCCGTTGAGGAGCCTGAGCATAATATCCCCATTGTGAGTGCCTATCTGTCGGGAGTGCTGGGACCGGATGGCATGAGAAGCGGCACTGCCAGGAACCTTGAGAGGAGCCGCCCTGCAAGTTAACTGAAGACCTGGGGGCGGGAGAAGCGGAAACGAAGAAGAGCCTCCCGGGTGCAGTAAGTGGAGCGCGGCAGCGGCCTGGGTCTAGACGATTGGACGGTAAGGCTCCGGAGGGTTGCAAAGACCTACTGTCGTGGTAGTCGAGGGAGACTGTGGGTAGCGCTGCGTTCCCCGAACGAGGTGCTGGGCTGTCCCTTAGCGTCTGGGGGGATCTATCTACTGGTCTCCTCGGTCCTCACTTGGTCATACGCTGGGTAGGAGGGACTGAGGGATTGTGGTGGACCTCTTAGCTATGGGGGGTAGTGGAGGCGCTGGTCCCGGAGCGAGAGAATTGCCACAAGGTGCTCTATTGCGCAGCTAAGGGGTGCCGGACTACCACGCCAGGAATCAATATACACGCCGCCATACTCGGCTGAGAGAGTTGTGCTGGGTGGAGACACATGGTGAAGATATAAGGTGACGGTCCGGAGCGGGGGCCTGTAATCTGGAGACATTTATAAGTGAACACATTGCCGAGGCAAAGACAGGAGCGACCTGGACACAGGGGTGCACAACACATATGCTGTCGCAGTTGGGAGATCTGTTTGTGGGTACGGCAAGATTGCGTTAGTTCATCATAGCCACTGGCTGCATGAGTATCCTGGCACACCTAGGAGCGGAAAATTCAAGCATGGGCAAATCGGAGCCTAAGCAGGCAAAGCTCCAATTTGAAAACAAAAGATCGACTCGTGCCACGGAGGGTATGGGGGAACAGAGTGAAGCGCGAAGTGCGTCAGGGCAATCAGAAGGTGCGGAGGATGACACAAGAACCATTTTGCTAGAACTGCGAGCAGGGGTGAAGACAATAGATAGTAAGATAGACGCTTTGGCTACTGGACTGGATGTGGTAAAACAGAAAGTAGATACGCACGAGCGCAGATTAGATGTTCTTGAAAATCCCGTATCGGATGAGCATGACGCGAGAGCCGAAGCACGCATACAACTCCTGGGGATGGAAAAGGTGTTGGAGATAATAAGTGCAAAGAACGAGGATTTGGAAGCGCGCTCAAGGCACAACAATATTTGCATTATTGGATTATCGGAAACCACACCCATATCCAAAATGGAGCCCTTTATAGATGGTATGCTGCGCAAACTCTTTGGTCCCGCTCTTTCCGCTCTGATGATAGTGGAACGTGCAAACCGGTCATTGGGACCGAGGCCTTAGCTGGGGGCCCCACCGCGTCCTATCATTGCGCAACTCCTCAAATATGCAGACAGGGACGCCATTTTGAGAGAGGCCCGAGCTAAAGACCCGGTAGTCTACAAAGGGGACAAACTCTCATTTTTTCCGGATTACACGCATGCAGTGCAGGCGGCACGGAGAGAATTTGTGCCAGTGAAAAAGCTGTTGAGGGAAGCGACGGTCCCATATGCCATGTTATACCCGGCAAAATTAAAGATTACCCATGAGGAACAATCGCATTTTTTACCGACGGAAAGTCTGCGCTGAAGTTCACCAAGCACATTCGTAAGATGTCGTCATGAAGGAAACCGATGGAGGACCCTACGTCGAACTCAGACCTGGATAACACAGATTAAGGACAGACCTACTGATACTTGAGTGCACTGCACTGGGATGTTTCCCCTTTTTGTGTTTTTGTTGCTCTGGTCCTACGGTACAGTGAGTTATGCAAACTTCACATTTGGGAGGTGTAGAGGGATGGAGGACGAATAAATGTCCCATTATACACTGGTGGTCATGGGTGGGGTGCATATGTATTTCATCTGGTTACTTTCTGAAGGGTCAATGCAGGAGTGGTGGAGAATAAAAGACGAGATACTTCCGGCGAGTACAGGTTACTGAGCATCGACCCCAGAAGGGTGTTCCCCACATGACGAGTTGGATAGCTGGGGAAGTGGTATTGAGGGAGGGGGGGAGGGCATGGTTTTGACCTGATTGGGAGGTTGGTGTGGGTGGCGGGTGGAGGGAGGGGAGGGGGAAGGTGTTGTCTTCTTTGATTTTGTTTCATATTATGTTTTCTTCACTGTACACATTTGTATATTCAATTGCTGAAAGAGTTGTTCTGTACTATAATGCCATACCTAATGCTCCTCTGGGACCTGGCGAGATACTGATGATTATGGGTTGAGTAGTGGATGTCGGTAGATGATTGCAGGATGGTAACCTGGAATGTTCGCGGCCTAAACTCTACTAAAAAAGTATGACAGGTATTGGCATATTTGAATCGACACATGATACAGGTTGCCCTGATGCAGGAAACGCACTTGACTAAACATACTGAGCGGAATGTGGCAAGCAGATGGGCTGGGTTTCAGCTAGCCGCTTCATACTCATCATATGCGAGAGGGGTGCTGATACTAGTCAAAAGAGGGGTGGAGTTTCAACTGCTGCACACGTACACCGATGAAGAGGGTAGATTTGCGATGGTGTGTGGCAAATTGTGTAGAATGATGGTCTCCATTGTCAATATGTATGGGTCGATTGCGGATGATCCAACCTGTGTGGACCGGATATGTGGCAAATTGAGAGAGTGGCCTGCTGCTCCTGTGGTTTGGGGAGGTGACCTTAATACGTACTTGGATGTGATGCTAGACAAATCTAACCCAATTTCTCACCGTACCCCTAAAGTTGCTTTGAGTGTTTCAAGAGCTATGGAGGAATTTGGTATGTATGATGTCTGGCGGGTGCGTCACCCACAAGCGCGAAAGGGCACGCATGAGACTACACTAAATGGCAGCTGGTCGAGTCTGGATTACTGGTTGCTTGGTGGGGAGCTGATGGATTGGGCGGTAGACGTGGCCCCGCTGGCTCTAACATTATCAGATCATAACCCAGTGAGCTTAGATATTGCCTTCCCGAGGAATGTGAGACGTCCTTTACGTGGAGATTGCGATCAGAGGCACTTCTGGAACCCATATATGAGGCTGCATTTCGTGAGGCCATAATACAATACTTTGCAATAAACAAAGGCACAGTTGATGAAGCTTCAACATTGTGGGAGGCTTTTAAAGTTACTGTCAGAGGAGTTTGAATTGGAACGGCAGCGGGTATATTAAAAGACATTAAAACCCAACTTAAAAAAATAGAGAGCACACTTCGCGACTTGGAAAAAGAATATGCGACTAAATTGGAGTCGAAACTGCTGGCTCGAATGGAGGAACTGATAAAGGAATATGATGAACTTGCTGAAACGAGGTGAAATATCTTTCCTGTAGGCACACTGCAAGACGATATGGGGAGGCGGGTAGGCCGGGGCGCACACTGGCATTCAAAATCAGGGAGAGGATTGACAATCCTCGGGTGGATAGAATAGTGGATAACCAGGGAGGTGAGCACTATGCGCCCGAGATTATTGTGAGACAGTTCTGTGGTTTCTATAAAGAATTGTGCACAACACGCGGCATTGCATCGAAGCCAGAATTTGAGGATTATCTTGAGAACATAGCCTGTGCTTGGCTCTCTAATGTGCAGAGACAGTACCGCTGTTTACTTATTACTTATAGGCGCAGACGACCTCGCCCCACTGAGGACCCCGCCCAACAGACCCGGCAGTAAGAAAGCACCATGGTACACCGATGAACTCAAGAGATCCACGAAGAACTGCCGAGCCCTCGAGAGAGCCTGGCGCAGAGACCCGACACAAGACAACATGACCACCCTCAAGCTCGCCACTCGAAAACACCACCAACTGATCCACACCAGCAAGAAAACAGCATTCAAGGAACGACTGGACAACAATGCCCACAACAGCAAGGAACTCTTCAACATCGTCAAAGAGCTCTCCAACCCCAGCGCCGGAAACAACAACATCACCCTATCGCAAGACCTCTGCAACTCCCTTGCCTCGTACTTCCACTACAAGATCGCAGACATACACAACAGCTTCAGCACACAGCCAACGCACCCCACAATCACACCAGCGACCCCCACCAGCACCCTCCGCGCCTGGACCCCGATCAAAATCGAAGAAACCATTGGCACGATGAACTCCATCCACTCCGGATCTCCATCCGACACCTGCCCCCACCACGTCTTCAACAAGGCCGACTCCGTCATCGCTCCCCATCTACGGGACATCATCAACGCCTCCTTCAGCACCGCAACCTTCCCAGAGAGCTGGAAGCATGCCGAACTCAGCACCCTCCTGAAGAAACCTTCAGCGGACCCCACCGACCTCAAAAACTACCGCCCCATCTCGCTCCCCCCGTTTCCTGCCAAAGTCATCGAGAAGACTGTCAACAAGCAGCTGGCCGCCTTCCTCGAGACGAATGGATCCCTCGACCCCTGGCAGTCTGGCTTCCGGGCCAACCACAGTACCGAGACCGCCCTCATTGCAGCCACTGACGACATTCGAGCCCTGCTCGACAACGGAGAAACAGCGGCCCTCATCCTCCTGGACCTCTCCGTGGCATTCGACACTGTCTGCCACAGCACCCTAGTGCAGCGCCTCAGCAACGTCGGAATCCAAGGGAAGGCACTGGAGTGGATCATCTCCTTCCTCGCCGGAAGGACACAGAGAGTCCACCTCCCACCGTTCAAATCAGAGGCCACCGAAGTCATCTGCGGCGTTCCTCAAGGTTCCTCGCTCAGCCCCACCCTCTTCAACGTCTACATGAGCCCCCTTGCGGCCATCCCACGCCAACACAACCTCAACATCATCTCCTACGCCGATGACACCCAGCTGATCCTCTCCCTCACCAACGACCCCGCCACCGCCAGAGCCAACCTACACGAAGGGATGAAAGACGTAGCCGAGTGGATGAAGACAAGCCGCCTGAAACTGAACTCAGACAAGACGGAAGTCCTCATCCTGGGATCATCGCCCTCCGCCTGGAACGACTCCTGGTGGCCCCCTGCCCTGGGCACCGCACCCAAACCAACGGACCACGCACGCAACCTGGGCTTCATCTTGGACTCCTCCCTCTCGATGACCAGACAAATCAACGCCGTCTCGTCCTTGTGCTTCAACATCCTACGCATGCTCCGGAAAATCTTCCGGTGGATCCCCACCGAAACCAGGAAGACGGTCACCCAGGCCCTGGTCACCAGCCGACTGGACTACGGCAACTCCCTCTACGCCGGAACCACCGCAAAACTCCAGAAAAGACTCCAGCGGATCCAGAACGCCTCAGCACGACTCATCCTGGACATCCCCAGACACAGCCACATCTCCGGACACCTGAGAGACCTGCACTGGCTCCCCGTCAACAAGAGAATCACGTTCCGACTCCTCACCCACGCACACAAAGCTCTACACAACCAAGGCCCAAGATACCTCAATAACCGCCTCAACTTCTACGCTCCCACCCGCCAGCTTCGATCGACCAGCCACGCCCTCGCCGCCGTCCCCCGCATCCGAAGAGCCACTACGGGAGGAAGATCCTTCTCCTACCTGGCCGCCAAGTCGTGGAACTCCCTCCCCACCCACCTCCGCCTGACCCAAGACCACCTCGCCTTCAGGAAGCAACTCAAGACCTGGCTGTTCGAGCAGTAGCGGACCCCCCCCTCCCCAAGCGCCTTGAGACCCTCCGGGTGAGTAGCGCGCTATACAAATGCATTGATTGATTGATTGATTGATAGACGAACAAGATATCAAACTGGCAATAGCGTCGATGTCTAATGACAAGGCGCATGGCCCAGATGGGCTTACGGTTGAATTCTACAAAAAATATGCTGAGCTCCTCACGTCACATCTGTCGGAAGTGTACGCGGAGGCGCACGATACAGGGACGCTGCCTCCTATCTTAAGGGAAGCACTAATCATTGCTTTGCTTAAGAAAGATAAAAAAACGGACAGGTGTGAAACTTACCGCCTGTTATCTTTAATCAACATAGACGCCAAGATTTGGGCAAAAATATTGGCAACTAGATTACAACCTCTATTACAGGGACTGGTATTGCCGGATCAGTCGGATTCATCCCTGAGAGGTCTACCTCTAACAACCACCGCACCATTTTCTCCATGTTTCATGTACTAGAGCCCAGTCTTGAGGCAGCAGCAGTATTATTGGACGCAGCCAAAGCTTTCGATTCGGTAGAATGGCATTATATGTTCCGGGTTCTGTAACGCATGGGCTTTCCACCCCTTTTTAGGTCGAGCTGGACTAGCATCCGTAGGATGCTGTCCAAGTTCGACAACTATAGTCATCGACTTTGGGGGAATGACGGACAAGAGGGTGCCACGCGCTTTAACCTGTGGATTTGACCTCATGCACGTGCACGTCTGCTCCGTCCACATTCGCAGCAATTCCCGCGCCGTGCACATCCCCACACATACGTGCGCATACACACAGACAGACACTCGCTCGCTCGCTCACACACACACACACACTCCCCCCCCGCCGCAGTCATCGGGCTCTTTTAAACACACACACGCATACACACACGCATACACACAGACTCCAAGACACATACACACACGCACGCTCACACACATACAGAGCCCCCCGCCGCCCCACGCACACACACATGCCCCCCGCCCTCGCAGCTCAGCAAAGGCCCCCCCACTCACCGTTACTCGTCTCCAGGTGAGGGCTCGTTGCAGGCGGCGGCGTTCTCATCCTTCTGTGCGTGCGAGGCTCTCAACTCACGTTAGCCCGGCCGGGCTTCCGGTGTGTCTTGACGTCCCGCCCCCGGCCTGCCTGACTTCCGCCCGGGATTGTAAACCTTGTTTTTATTTATCTAGCGCTTGTTATAACTCTTTTGTGCAACTTGGACCAAAACGTGCTATTAGTCGCAGGAACATTCACGTGTAGGGGGAACGACCGATTCGTCTCTTTTAAAGTAGAAAATGTTGACATTTTGATCCAATAGAGTGTTTTTGAAGGTCTTTTAGTTAATCTGCGGGTTGAATCTTCTTACCTTGACGTTTTCCTTGCCTGAAATAGATGGCGTGCCTGCTACCATTGCTCAAGGGGGGATGCTGGTGTAAAGTCGCTCACTTGCATAGCCGTGTACCCTGCCTGTAAACCGTGAACACTGCCTTCTCTGCTTCGCTCAAGCAGTGCTGTTCCGGCAGTCTGTCTGGGTTTGACGTTTTTTTCTCATCAAATAAACGAAATGTGTGCCGGATGTGAGGTTTGCAGCTTCGGCTTACCAAGAGCATCCAGATTGTGAAGGCACATACCTGTATATATTTGTCACTCCAGTTATGTTAATGCTTTTTTATTTGTTTACTTTTTAGTGTATTTTTTTGTTTTTTAAATATAGCGCAAAAAATCAACCAAAGGTATTTCGAGTGCTTTACATGAGTACAATTTACATTACACAAGGTCACAGATGCTGTTTATAGGCATGGGGAGATTAAGTGATCTGCCCAGAATCACAGGATGTTGACCTGAACCCGGTTCCCCCAGTTCCACAGTCTGCAGCTTCCTGCCCTGAGGCCACATCCTGGGCAGTGGGAGTAAAAGCATTATGTTTTCCTTTCACTGCTGATCATGCGACTGGTGAAAGTGACGTGGAGGAGGAGGTTCATTGCCACACATGGACACCACCACTGCCATACACACACGGACACCACCACTGCCATGCACACACGGACACCACCACTGCCATGCACACACGGACACCACCACTGCCATACACACATGGAACCACCACTGCCATGCACACACAGACACCACCACTGTCATGCACACACGGACACCATCACTGCCATACACACACGAAAAACCACCACTGCCATGCAAACACAGACACCACCACTGCCATGCACACACAGACACCACCACTGCCATGCACACACGGAAACCACCACTGCCATGCACACACACACAACACCACTGCCATGCACACACAGACACCACCACTGCCATACACACCACCACTGCCATACACACCAGACACCACCACTGCCATGCACACACAGACACCACCACTGCCATGCACACACGGAAACCACCACTGCCATGCACACACGGAAACCACCACTGCCATGCACACACAGACACCACCACTGTCATGCACACACGGACACCACCACTACCATACACACATGGAAACCACCACTGCCATGCACACACAGACACCACCACTGCCATGCACACACAGACACCACCACCGCCATGCACACACGGAAACCACCACTGCCATACACACACGGACACCACCACTGCCATGCACACACAGCAACCACCACTGCCATGCACACACAGACACCACCACTGCCATACACACATGGAAACCACCACTGTCATGCACACACAGACACCACCACTGTCATGCACACACGGACACCACCACTGCCATACACACACCGAAACCACCACTGCCATGCACACATAGACAACACCACTGCCATGCACACACAGACACCACCACAGCCATGCACACACAGACACCACCACAGCCATGCACACACAGACACCACCACTGCCATGCACACACAGACACCGCCACTGTCATGCACACACGGACACCACCACTGCCATACACACCACCACTGCCATGCACACACAGACACCACCACTGCCATGCACACATGGAAACCACCACTGCCATGCACACACGGAAACCACCACTGCCATGCACACACAGACACCACCACTGTCATGCACACATGGACACCACCACTGCCATACACACACAGACACCACCACTGCCATACACACACGGACACCACCACTGCAATGCACACACAGACACCACCACTGCCATACACACACGGACACCACCACTGCCATACACACACGGACACCACCACTGTCATGCACACACGGACACCACCACTGCCATATACACCACCACTGCCATGCACACACAGACACCACCACTGCCATGCACACACGGAAACCACCACTGCCATGCACACACGGAAACCACCACTGCCATACACACCACCACTGCCATGCACACACAGACACCACCACTGCCATGCACACACGGAAACCACCACTGCCATGCACACACAGAAACCACCACTGCCATGCACACACAGACACCACCACTGTCATGCACACATGGACACCACCACTGCCATACACAGACAGACACCACCACTGCCATACACACACGAACACCACCACTGCAAAGCACACACAGACACCACCACTGCAATGCACACACAGACACACCACTGCCATGCACACACAGACACCACCACTGCCATACACATACGGACACCACCACTGCCATACACACACAGACACCACCACTGTCATGCACACACGGACACCACCACTGCCATATACACCACCACTGCCATGCACACACAGACACCACCACTGCCATGCACACACGGAAACCACCACTGCGATGCACACACGGAAACCACCACTGCCATGCACACACAGACACCACCACTGTCATGCACACATGGACACCACCACTGCCATACACACACAGACACCACCACTGCTATACACACACGGACACCACCACTGCAATGCACACACAGACACACCACTGCCATGCACACACAGACACCACCACTGTCATGCACACACAGACACCACCACTGCCATACACACACGGAAACCACCACTGCCATGCACACACAGACACCACCACTGCCATGCACACACAGACACCACCACAGCCATGCACACACAGACACCACCACTGCCATGCACACACAGACACCACCACTGTCATGCACACACGGACACCACCACTGCCATACACACCACCACTGCCATGCACACACAGACACCACCACTGCCATGCACACACGGAAACCACCACTGCCTTGCACACACGGAAACCACCACTGCCATGCACACACAGACACCACCACTGTCATGCACACATGGACACCACCACTGCCATACACACACGGACACCACCACTGCAATGCACACACAGACACACCACTGCCATGCACACACAGACACCACCACTGCCATACACACACGGACACCAACACTGCCATACACACACGGACACCACCACTGCCATGCACACACAGACACCACCACTGTCATGCACACACGGACACCACCACTACCATACACACACGGAAACCACCACTGCCATGCACACACAGACACCACCACTGCCATGCACACACAGACACCACCACCGCCATGCATACACGGAAACCACCACTGCCATACACACACGGACACCACCACTGCCATGCACACACAGACACCACCACTGCCATGCACACACAGACACCACCACTGCCATACACACGCGGAAACCACCACTGTCATGCACACACAGACACCACCACTGCCATACACACACGGAAACCACCACTGCCATGCACACACAGACACCACCACTGCCATGCACACACAGACACCACCACAGCCATGCACACACAGACACCACCACAGCCATGCACACACAGACACCACCACTGCCATGCACACACAGACACCACCACTGTCATGCACACACGGACACCACCACTGCCATACACACCACCACTGCCATACACACACAGACACCACCACTGCCATGCACACACGGAATCCACCACTGCCATGCACACACGGAAACCACCACTGCCATGCACACACAGACACCACCACTGCCATGCACACACGGAAACCACCACTGCCTTGCACACACGGAAACCACCACTGCCATGCACACACAGACACCACCACTGTCATGCACACATGGACACCACCACTGCCATACACACACGGACACCACCACTGCAATGCACACACAGACACACCACTGCCATGCACACACAGACACCACCACTGCCATACACACACGGACACCAACACTGCCATACACACACGGACACCACCACTGCCATGCACACACAGACACCACCACTGTCATGCACACACGGACACCACCACTACCATACACACACGGAAACCACCACTGCCATGCACACACAGACACCACCACTGCCATGCACACACAGACACCACCACCGCCATGCATACACGGAAACCACCACTGCCATACATACACGGACACCACCACTGCAATGCACACACAGACATACCACTGCCATGCACACACAGACACCACCACTGCCATACACACACGGACACCACCACTGCCATACACACACGGACACCACCACTGCCATACACACACGGACACCACCACTGCCATGCACACACAGACACCACCACTGCCATGCACACACAGACACCACCACTGCCATGCACACACAGACACCACCACAGCCATGCACACACAGACACCACCACAGCCATGCACACACAGACACCACCACTGCCATGCACACACAGACACCACCACTGTCATGCACACACGGACACCACCACTGCCATACACACCAACACTGCCATACACACACAGACACCACCACTGCCATGCACACACGGAAACCACCACTGCTATGCACACACGGAAACCACCACTGCCATGCACACACAGACACCACCACTGTCATGCACACATGGACACCACCACTGCCATACACACACAGACACCACCACTGCCATACACACACGGACACCACCACTGCAATGCACACACAGACACACCACTGCCATGCACACACAGACACCACCACTGCCATACACACACGGACACCACCACTGTCATACACACACGGACACCACCACTGCCATGCACACACAGACACCACCACTGCCATGCACACACGGACACCAAAAAAAATTTCATGCAAAGCATTGTCATTTACAATGCCAGTAACTCAAACTTTAATGCTGCGAGACCTATTGCATTGCAAATGCTTGTTATACAATGGATATGGATAATTTATACAGCACCAGTAGCGAGGATACGTGTTGGGGGGCTAACATCGGAAGCAGTGCGCATTGAGAGAGGCACCCGCCAAGGCTGCCCCTTATCACCACTGCTCTTTGCGATTGTATTAGAGCCCCTGGCCTGTGTCATCCGTCAACGACACAGAGAAGCTGTACTTAACTTCAATTATAGGGCAGTAGCAATCACCTTATATGCGGACGATATGGTGCTCTTTGTTCACGAACCAAATAGGTACTTGGCGCAGCTACTCAGAGAATATGTTCGTTTTGGGTACTTGTCAGGCCTTCACATCAACTGGGACAAATCGTATATAATTCCACTAACATTAGCCACTACTCAACCTAGCTTAGAGTTCCCATTAATGTGGTCAACAGAGCCGGTTAAGTATCTGGGGGTGTGGATACACCGTGATCCAAGTGTAGTCATTAGGGAAAATTACGGTAGGGCGTACTCGAAACTGGAAGGTATGGTTGCCATGTGGATTTCGTTGCCGCTCTCACTGGCGGACCGCATTGCACTCGTCAAGATGGTGGTACTGCCCAGGTTCCTTTATTTATTCGTGAATATACTGATCATACTTACAATGGAGTTTTTTAAACGTCTTCGTAGCCAGTTGATTCGACTGGTGTGGGGTGGCAGAGTGGCTCGCATACAATGGTCGACTCTGACTAAAGGGTATGAGGCTGGAGGATTTGCGACTCCTGACTTTTATGTGTACTATTTGTGCGCGCAAGCGCAGTATTTGTATTATTGGTATGGACCACATGCATTTACTCCCCACGTGGCGGTGGAAGAGGGAGATGTAGCTCTCATCCTGCTTCACAGTATAATCACTCACCAGTCTCGCAACACTCCCAAGATCGGAAGTAAATGCAGTTGATACCACAGTCACAGCTTGGCACAACATAGGGAGATTGGCACAGAAACTGCCAATATATGCACCACGCATGCACCTGGATTATCATGGTAAAATGTCAATCACGCAAGAAGCCCCCTCGATGAGATTGTTGACAGAAGCTGGCATGACGCATATGCAAGATATCTATCCAAAAGGATCATTCATAACACAAGAAGCTCTGCAATATGTCAGTAACTAGTCACTGCTCTTTCGATTTGCCGTGCATAGATTACAACATGCGACCAAGGTACACTACACCACATTCCACACAGGAACCTCCCACGCTGCTGTCTCTGCAGATGGTGCTCACTACTCCCACTAACAAAAAATTGATTTCAAAGCTTTATAAGATGATTAAAGAGGAGATAGTTGAGGTGGGGGCAAGAGTCTGGACAGATGGAATGACTGTTTGCAGAGTCCCATTTTAGGAGAGATTTGGAAGCTTATATGCGGTTTGACTGGGAAGCTTTGCATGAACGGTAATCTTCGGATTATACATTTTAAATATATGCACCAGATGTAGTACACCCCAAGGCGTTTGCATAGATGTGGACTGCGTGAGTCTGCATGTTGTGTGCGGTGTGGACATGCTGATGCGGATTTCATGCATTTGGCATGGAACTGTAAGAAAGTGGCTGAATTCTGGGATGCAGTGACGCAAAGTCAGACAGAAATGGTAAATGCGGACATACCATGCGCTCCTCTTACATGTCTACTCTGCTGTGTGCCACATATCAAAGGAGTAGAAGGCGTTTTTGTACGGCTAGCGTTGTTATTAGTGGCTCGGAGAGTGGCGATTACGTGCGGTGGTAGACATTGACCGGTGCATCTGGCATGGATTACCGACATGGTATATTGTCGAGACAATCTCAATACATACGCAGAGGAGCTGCCGATGTCCTCAAGGCCGAGGGATATCTGTGAACCACTACGACAATATCTGCTTAATAGATCTGGATAGTATACTGACTTGTATAGTGCACTCAGAGGGGCAGGGTGCATAAGTGTTGATGTAAACATGTAGATATGCTTTGTTCAACTCAGTGATGTACAGTGATTGTTATATATATCTTTTGATGATTATTGCTTTGTTTTATTTTTTCTTCTTCTTGATTTTTGGGTAACGGTATGATCATTCCATAGTTCAAATGGGATATGGTAATTTGTTTGTATATGATGAATAACACTTCGGGACCGTGTCGCTCTTATACGGATTGTGGAATATTTGATATTTGATTAAGCTTGAGATGATGTATGCATCACTTTTATTTATTTGGTTTTTATTTCATTACTCTTCGATTGAGTTTGTATTTTCTTTATTGTACTGTATGTTGTTTAATTGCTTATTTGGAAATCAAAACTAAAATTAATTTTAAAAAAAACATATGTGTGGTTTCATAATAGATATACACCTTCAGGCAATCTTTCCAAAAATATATAGTTCTCTGCATATTTTAGTAAACTGAAGACTCTCATCATACATATAATTATCTGTAACCAGAAAAACCATGTCTCATCATCTAAACATATGGAAACTGGTCATATAAGGTAAAAACCACACTGAAAAACACTTCCTAAAACATACCTTTCAAGAATTACTACTTTATTATTTATATACATGCACAGCACATTAGCTTATGTTTTTATGTTATTTTAATTTATTGTGCACAAATCACTCCCAGAGGGGTATCTCGGCGTGAAACCAAGACAGCAGAAAAAGGGGCTAGTTTTAAAATCGGTGTTTCTTGAGTAATTTCCTGAAATGGAGGTGGTCGTCACTGATACGTAATTGCAGTGGTAAGTTATTTCAATAAAAGGGAGCAAGGAAGGAAAACGCCCTGCCTCCTGACCTGAATTTTCTGAACTTGAGGAACTTAAGCAGAGCCTTGTCGCATGATTTTAGGAGTTTGGAGAGGGAATAGCGAGTGAGCTTTCATGATAGATAGGTAGGCACTTTGTGAGTTTGTGGAACTTTGTGAGTTAAACATCAGGGGCCAGATGTAGGAGCCCTAATACCGGTCGGTAACAGCCGAATTCGGCCTTTACCGACCGGTATTAGGGTTTTCAGATGTAGGGGGCCTATATTTTACCGATTCTGTAAATTTACCGAATCGGTAAATTTACAGAATCGGTAAAATACCGTATCGGTATATTTACCGATTCGGTAAATCCACATGTAGGTGACACTCCTAAGAGTGCCACAGGCCCTTAAGAATCGGTATTTTACCACCCAATCCTATTGGGTGCTAAAATACCAAATTCAGGTGTGCATGCACATCTGTGCATGCACACCTGTGCAATGTGACACACAGACATGCCCTTAGGGCATGTCAGTGTGTCACATGGCACGCAAGTCCGGAATTGGGGTACTAGGGGGTGTCAAAGTGACACCCCCTGTACCCTTGCAGGATTCTGTATTTACCGATTCGGTAAACCGATTCGGTATTTACTGAATCGGTAAATACCGAATGGTAACGATTCGATAATTCACATTTAAAAATTATCTACATCTCCCTCCTTCTAATTTACCGATTCATAAATACCGAATCGGTAAAATTCTGTATTTATGAGTCGGTAAATTAGAATTACCTACATCTAGCCCCAGATCTTAAAAATAATTCTGTTTCTCACTGGTAGCCAACTAGAAGAGGGGCAGATGCCGTTCCAGAAAGAAGGTTATAAAAAAAGAAGTGCAGCGGTGTTCTGTACTACCTGAAGCTTAGATAGCAGCTTCTCATTGTCAGAGGCCAAAACTGCATTGCCATAGTCTAGACGGCTGATAACCAACAGCTGGACTAACGTTTTCTGTGTGGAGATTGGTAGTAGAGGAAAAACTCCTCTCAGCAGATGCATAATGTAAAAACATGAGCATGTGGTGGCCGAGATTTGTCGTTCATAGTAAGGGATTGATTCAGCAGGACTCCCAGATTTTTTACAACTAGTTTGGGTGAGGGGGCCATATTCAGTTTGGGGGGCACCAATCCGGTGACCAAAGTTGTTGGGAATTCCCAAACAGCATAATATCAGTTTTTGTCTATTTTCGGACATTCAGGTAGCGATGGCTTTCATCCAAGCAGAAAAAGATTCTTTAGTTTTAGTCAGAATTTTACGACAGGAGTTTAGTAGCTGGGTATCGTCCACATATGATATGATATCAAAGCCAAAAGCTCTAACAATGTTAGCGAGGGAAGCCACATAAATATTGAAGAGTGTGGGGCTGAGACAAGAGCCCGTCGTACTCCTCTATCCAGAGTCATTATTCGAGACTCATCGTGACCCAGAGTGACCGTTTCCATCCTATTTGAAAGGAAATCCGCCAGCCATTGTACAGCTAATCCATGGATACCAATCTCTTGCAGCCTACCAAGTAGCCTGAGTTGGGATACAGTATCAAATGCTGCTGACAGATCCAGCAACACCAACATTGAAGGTACGTTAGCATCGAGAGAGCATTTGATGCGGTCGGTGACCGCTAACAAGGCTGTGTCTGTGCTGTGTGATGGTCTAAAACCCGGCTGAGTACGATCTAATAATCTATTTGTCTCCGGATAACCTTTAAGTTGTTTGCACTTCTCCAACTGCTTTCCCAGTAGGGGGAGCAGCGAGATAGGTCAGTAGTTGGCAAGTCGGTGCCAGATTGACCTTTTTTAATAGGTCTAATCTGAGCTGTCTTCCAGTCTAATGGGACTTTTCCCGTGTTAATAGATACATTAAAAAGGAGCAGATTGAGGGGGCCAGCTCATATGAGAGTTCTGTCACGGTTCTAGGAGGGCAGACATCTAAGAGGGAGCCAGACTTCGCTGAGACCAAATGTTTCTGATTTGTCTCTAGCGAAACGTCTTCAAATCTACCTAGGCTGGTAGCACAGTTAAGGAGTGGTGCACTGAATACCTGATTCTCGCAGGGCTGATCAGGAGAGCCAGAGGTTTTGATAAATCACAATGATTTTGTCTTCAAAGTGATTAGCTAAAGCATCGCAGAGTGGCTGTGACACGTTTGATTCTAGAGAGCATGCATCCGGATTTATAAAAGATTTGAGTATTTTCAAAAGGGCCGTGGAGGAGATTTTAGCCTCAGCGATTTTGTTTCCTATGTATAGTTTGCGGGCTTTCTTGATGTTGGGGTGGTATGTGGTTAAGGCTAGCCTATATGAGTTTTTGTCAGTTGGGAGATTAGTCCAGCGTCACCTTCTTTCTAATCTTTTGCACAAGGCTTTCTCTGTTGTTATTTTGTTAAGGAATTTGTACAACGAATGGCTGCCCCAGCGGAAGGCGTCCCAGGGCTAAAAGATCCAAGATACAGGTCAAATGATTGCTGGATGTTGAGCATAGAAGCTGTCAGATTAGTTTAGGAAGAGCCACGTTTTTATATCCTTTCTACAGGCCAGGTGGTAGTCAATAAATCTGACGGATATAGATAACGAATTCCATAGTGTAGCTGCCAGCACCCTGAAAGAGCGGCCACCAGCACGTGCTCTGTTGACTCGGGGATGCATGCTAGGCGCAGATCTGCTGATCGCAGCATGCGTTGTGGAGAGTATGACATAAGTAGGCCAGAAAGGATAGAAGTGTCTTGCTTAGTGAGAATTTTTTGAGGTAAGCATAGTATCTTGAAATGTATTCTCTTTATGACAGGCAGGCAATGTAATTTGGGTAAATGCTCTGATACCGAGCAAAATTTGGGAAGAGCAAGAAGGGATCGTGCTGCAGCGTTTTGTACCCTTTGTAGGCGCTGGATTCCAGCTTTATTTGCGCCTAAATAAATAGAGTTGCAATAATCCAGTCTAGATAGAATCGTTGCTTGGATAATGCTCTGTCGGGTTTGTGAATAAAAGAACCCTAACAAGGGCTTGATTTCAGGAGACCCCCAAACCAGGACTGGGACTGATTTTGTTTGGGTTTCAAAGGACAGACAACTGTCCACCCAGACAACTAGATTTTTCACAACTTCTTTGGGCGGCGGTGCAGGTGCCAATGCTCCTGGCTACCATTGTTCACTCCACAAGTGGCTATCTTTCCCCAGCAGCAGGATCTCAGATATGCTAGCATTCAGCTGTAAACAGTTGGCTGTCATCCAATTTGCTACTGCCATCATATCTTCTTTAAATTTTATGAGATTATGATTGCAGTTTTTAGAGAATGAGACTACCAATTGAGTGTCATCAGCGTAGGACACCAATGACAATCCTCTATTTTTTGCCACTGTCGCCAGGGGTTGTACGTAAATATAAAAGAATGTAGGGCTCAACATCGATTCCTGTGAGACTCCCTAATGCACTACGTATTCCTGAGAATAATAGGGGGGTGAAGTAACTTGAAAGGCCCTGCCCTTCAGAAAAGAACTGAACCAGGCCGGGATGTGCCCCCAAACCCCACCTCCTGCAAACAATACAGTAAGATCCCATAAGATACTGTATCGAAAGCAGCACCGAGGTCGAGGAGAATCAAGGCAGCAGAATTTCCTTCATCCAAAGTGCTACGTAATTGCTCCGTCACCGCCAACAAGGCGGATTCGGTGCTGTGGAGGGATTTAAAACCGTTTTGTGAGGCATCCAAAAACTCATTAGTCTCTACGTACATTGGGTGGATGGAATTCGCATAGCATTCGCCAAAAAAGCGAGTAGGGTTATTGGGCAATAGTTTTCTGGTTTAGATGCATCTAGAGAAGGCATTTTCAATAGTGGGGCAACTTTGGCATGTTTCCAAGCAAGCAGCACTGTTGCTGTGGACAGAGATAAGTTGATTAGCTCCTTACTGACCGGTAATATATATTTGTGAAATATACGAAAATGGTCTGGTTTCATAGGGTCCGCTGGAAGGCCTGATTTAATTTTCTTGCATAGAGACTCAACCTCTGTGAGCTCTAGTGAAGGGAGGGAGGGAAGTGTCTCACCTTCCCAAATCTTTGGTCACTAAAACAGTTGTGCAAGAAATCTGAAAGAGCCTGGAGAAAGGACCTCCCGCCAAATAAAAAAATGGAATATAGGGAAGCCATAAGAGCATACAAGGCTGAAATTAAACTTGCTCAGGCCTCTTATTATGACGAAAGAATTTCCCGGGCAGCTAACTCCCCCACGAAATCTTTCGCATACCAAAAACTTACCACCTGCCAACGTTGTAATGAGCTTGCAAACTATTTTAATATTATGATCCAAACAATCTATGTATCATTCTCCCCGGTGGACAGTCTAAACAATTTCCACTTAGAGGATAAGGATCTACACAAAAGAGACCCCCTCCTTGAGGCTTTCTCCCTTATGGACTGTGATTCCCTGTATTCCATCTCGGGACTTGTAAAGAGCGGGTCGACGACAAATCCAGCTCCACTCAATATATTGTGTCAAGTGTCTGAAATAATCACCCCGGTCATTCTTGACCTCATCAGGAGTGGTTCCCCTTGTAGAAAAAAGCGATGGTAAAACCGCTCCTGAAAAAGCCTAGCCTTGACCCAGACATACTGGGTAATATTCGCCCCATTCTCTCTCCCAGGGATCAGTAAATAAACTAAGAAATATGTCAATGCTGAACTGTCAACATTTCTTGAGTCGCACAAACTCCTTCATCCCTCTTAAACAGGCTTTCACAATCTCCAAGGAACTGAAACAGCGCTACTGGCAGTTGTCGAAGAATCTAAAAAGATTCCTGACGCTGGAGGCTCAACAGCAATTATCCTCTTAGACCTTAGCGCTGCCTTTGACATGGTCAACCACCAAATTCTGATCCATCGACTCAGAAGTTAGGGGGTGACTGGGGTAGAGCTAACATGGTTGCAATCATTCCTGGATGAGAGATCTTTCCAGGTCTTTGAGGGAGATGTCTCCTCTAACCATCTGTCTCTCCAATGTGCAGTCCCGCAGGGGTCATCCCTGAATCCATTTCTATTTATTGTCTATATGACTCCACTCGCAGAGATGATGCTCCCATTTCGGGTTCATATAGTGACTTACGCAGATGACACCCAACTGGCCGTAGCACTAAACCACGCTAAACCACGCTGAAAAGGCCTCTATTAGCATTTGTCTCTGCCTAGAAGAGGTAGTCAAATGGATGCGTCAGTCATACCTAAAGCTAAATGGTGACAAGACGGAGCTGATGCTCCTTGGCAATCCATCCCTCTTCAGGGTGGACACTCTTTGGCCAGATTGCATGGGTCCCGTCCCTAAGACCCAGATAAAGAGTCTAGGCTTCTGGCTGGACCAGTATCTTAGCTTCATGGTCCAAGCACGGAAGGTTGCGGCTTCCTGTTTTGGTATCCTAAGGATGCTCCGTAAAGTGCTCCCTCTTCTCCCTTTCCGGGGAAGAAGGCTTATGGTACAGGCTCTTATTCTTTACCACCTGGAATAAGGAATGCCCCTTAACTCGAAGCTCTGGTTTCGACCCTCACAAAACTCCAAACGGTGCAAAATTGCACTGCAAGGATGCTGACGGGGACTCCAAGCCGGCAATCCCCAAAGCCACCATTAAGCCGCTCCACTGGCTTCCTGATCGGGAGTAGGGTCAGCTTTAAAACCATGTGCATTGCCCATAAGATGCTAACCTTGCCTTATGCGGCAAATAGACGACTGCAATCTGACAACTTACATTTGGCGGCAGTTCCCAAGATTAAGAGGGCCAGGAGTCGCGGACCCCTATTCGCTTACAACGCTGCTAAGATGTGGAATACTCTTCCCCTCTGACTGCGGAGGGAAACTAGCCATTTAGCCTTCCGGAAATCATTGAAGACCTGGCTCTTCCCTTGAGTGTGCTGTGTTGTTCCTCTCTGCTTCTGTCTTAGCGCTGGGATGCCCCCAGGGTAGCCATGCGCTCAATAAATGTTGCTTCATTCATTCACCTTTACCATTCACCTTATCCTTTCCCCTTTCCAACTTACTTATATTATCACTTAAGGTTGGGAGGTTTTGTAAATATCCTCCACCTTATCCAAAAAATGTCTGGCCAACATACCACACTGAGTATTACAGGTGATAGTGGGTTCTCCTGCCAACTTTGGATTCCTCATGTCGTTGAGAGGGGAGAAAATAACTTTTGATGGTTTGTTACTCTGTTTGATTTTATTTATTTATTTATTTATTTTAGCAACTTATAAAGCGCCTGGTGACCCGAAGGCATCCCCGCGCTATAAAGATTAAATCCTGCTGAGGGGGATAGGGGCGAAGGGTTTATTTGGGAAACAGGAGGGTTTTGAGTTTTTTCCTGAACGTCAGGTAACTGGGCTCCAGTCTGAGGGAGCGTGGGAGGGAATTCCATCCGGTGGACGCTTTCACAGAGAAACGTCGACCTCCGGTGCGTGTCCTCTTAAATTTGGGAATATTGGCCAGGTGCTCGTTCTCGGACCGTAGAGCTCTGGGTGCTTTGTAAGGGGTAACCATGCCGCTGAGGATCGCAGGTCCCGAGCCATTGATCAGTTTATAGGCCGTGCACAAGGCTTTAAATTCCACCCTTTGGCGGACTGGGAGCCAGTGCAGGGCCTTAATGGCGGGTTTAGCGGATACTCTTGGGGGTACGCTCATGATTAGGCGAGCTGCTGCATTCTGGGCTCTTTGCAGTCTCGCTAGGGTAGCTTCTTTTAGAAGCCACATAGTCCACCCTGCCCCTATGAATCAATTTGTGGTAGGCCCTGGTGGATGCACTGTATTGGCTTTTCGCTATTGGGTCATATGTGCATCTCCACACCCGTTCCAGCCATTTACAGTTTTTTCTTGCATTGATCAAAGACTCCTTGAACCATGGGTTACACTGAGTTATTTTACTGTGGCTAAGGTTAGCTGGAATGCAGCTATTCAGGGAGTCATGGAATATGTCAAGATCAATATCTATGTTCGAGGGCAACTGAAGTTTTTGTGCCTGCAATAGGTTACAGAACTGATCTACATCTAGTTTATGCCATGGACGTTTAAGTGTAGGCTGAGAGCTGGTCTGTTTAGAGTGGCCTTGCCAACATAGGGAGATGGAGTTGAGAAAATGATCTGACCATATCAAAGGGAGAGGAGGCAGGATCTTTATAACAGGTGGATTAGAAAAACCAGGATCTAACAAATGTCCTGCTAAATGTGTGGCGCTAGGGACGTGTTGCATCAGCTGGCATGCTGCTAGGTCGGCTAAAAAACTGGCTGTCGCCTTCTTTTGGTCATCTTCAAAATGGAGATTTTTAATCCCATAGGACATGAAATTAGCAGATTTACTGACTAATATGGTGACCCAGTTTACCAGCGCTTCCTTGAAAGTTTTAGATGGGCCTGGGGGTCGATAAATTAATAAGCCTCAAACTGTGAGGTTACAGTTAAAAGAGATTTTAAAAAGAGCGCAATTGTGGTCCTGATCTAGGTCCAGGTCCTATATCTTTAGTTCTGTCGAATATAAGGTGCATGGGGTATTTGTAGCCCATTTTCATAATGTTTGAGAGGGGCTATTTTATCAAAAACAGAGTTCAGCGTACTGTTGAAGTCAGAGAGTGCTTGGATTGTCAGAATGGATAGTGGACGTTAGCTCCTTGGTCCATGAAACTGGTGTAATTTTACGCCACTGTCTAGACAGATTTATATGACGAGTGTATGATATTCTCTTCACCTCAAGAGTGGGAATCTGGAAGCAAATATTTAAGTGCTCAGGTCAGAGTAGGGTTTAGGTGGGTCGCAGGTCAATTGTATGTTGGTGGTAAAAATGAGGTCAAGGGTATGACCAGCGACATGAGTTGGTCCCTTGACTTGTTGGTCTAGGCCTAATGTTGCTAAATCGGGAGTGTAGTTGCCTATTCTCTGGGTTAAAGGAATCTTCCCCATGGTAATTAAAGTCTCCCAACAGGAGCAACTCTTGCACTGCTAGCACATGGGGTGCAATATATTCAAATATGCGGACGATAAACTAATGCACTTTTCCAGCAGAATTTAGAGGAGTCAAGCTTAAAAATGCATATTTCTGCCCAGCCTCCTGTGGCAGTTTCCACTATTGAAAGCTTGATATTCTCTTTAAAAATTATAGCAATGCCACCCCCAGTCTTGCCTTCCCTGTCCAGTCTAAGTATTTTATACATTTCGGGTAGTGCAAGTGTAATGGTTGGTAGAGTGGTGGAGATTAACCAGGTTTCGGTGAGGAAACCAACCTCAAAAGATGAGGAAGAGAGTAAGTTCCAAAGATCTACCACAAGTTTAGAAGCAATTTAAGCTGGTCAGAGCAGGAGTAACCTCTAGGGATCAGATTCCCATATAGAACTGTGTATGGCTTGGCCGTAAGTAAGCCCATGTGTTCCATCCCCAATGCACATATTAGATTTTTTACTTTTTCCTTGTGAATTGGCTACTATGTGATTTCTTTGTATGAGGGATACTAGAAAATTATATACTTTCGATTTTCTATTCATTATTTTAAGGTGAAATTATTCAGTTTACTTCAATTTCAAAATATTTGAGATGTAGATATGATACTCAGTTGTGAGACGAAGGGCTTTATTACAAGTATAGGTGCAATTTATCGCACCTGAAAAAACACTGTATCATGGGGTATGTTATTTATCAGGTGCAATAAATTGTGTTTAACACACCAAAATGCACATGATACAATAACTATTTCATGTGTTAACTAACACTCAGCTTGTATTTCCGACCTAAGTGTAAACAGGGGTTTACGCTTGAGTTGAAAAAACACATGTGACTCGTAATCAGGACCTATGTGACTTCACTTCCTTTTGACCTTATCTGTGTCTTCTGCAGAAAGTAGTATTTTGTTTAACACACTTTGCTTCAATTGTATTTTTTTTTTTAAATTATTTTTTATTGCAAGATACGACAATAACCATTACAATTCCGTTCCATAATGTAATTCAGTTTTTACCAATATAGTACCATTGGTATCGTTTTGAGAAGTAAACATAAGTAAATGAATACAGTAGTAGAGTAGAGGTATGGAACCAATTCAAAGCTTAAAAAAAAAGAAGTACATTTTGCCACAAAACTTTAAAAAGATAAACAGAGAAAAAAGAAAAAAGAAATGAAGTGTTAGAGACCTGTCCCCCCTTCTTGCCCTTCAAAAAAATGTTTCCAAATCCTTTCTTTTCTAATAAGGGCTTTTGGACCTCTAAATTTAGCTAGTGAAAATTCCATGGTTCTGATTTCGTGAACCAAAGAAAGCCAGTCCGCCGCTTTAGGGGGTTCTTTAGATATCCATGCCCTAGCTATAGTTAGTCTTGCACATGCTAACAAAATCGTTATAAGATCCTTGTTGGGACTATTGCTATCCTGGATGTCTAATAGAACCAATTGTACTGTAAGTTCCGGTATAGTTATCTGGTTAATTCTACAATGGTAAGATATTCTGTTCCAAAAAGTGGAAAATGTTGGGCAAGAGAATAACATATGTTCGATTCCAGCCGCAACTGTGTTGCATTTAGTACACATAGATTTGTCCGAAATCGGGTTTCCTTGCGCCCAACTGGATATTTTTTGTGGTGTATAGTACAGCTCAGTAATTGTCCTATATAGTTGCATTCTAAGATTGGAGGAATGCACTATATCGCTTAAATGAGTTAAAGCTTTGCTGATCTGTATTGAGTTTATATTTAGATTTAGTCTGCGAGACCATTTAGCTGCAATTTGAGTTGTATTATCACCCTTATCCTTAATTAACAATTGGTATCCCAGTTTTATTAATGATTTTGTTTTATCAGAGTAAATACACTCAAGAATGTCTGAATGTCTAACTTCCGTTATTCTCATTTTGCAATGAAAAAAATCTCTCAATTGTCTATATCTAAAGTGCATATCATCTGTAAGCCCATTAGTAATTTTTAGGTTCTCGAAGTCTGTCAAACCATTGGTCCCATAAAGGTCTCCTAGTAAACTTATTTCATGTCTAATCCAGCGATTCGCCAAACCATCCGAAAATATACTTGGCAGACCGGGATTATTCCATAATCTAAGTTCGGCGTTGTAAAATGAGCTGTTACTAATATGTAAAATTTTGTCCCAGATTTTTATAGCATGTTTAGCAGTCTTAAATTTGACCCACTTAAAGTAGTTTGGATCATGAACCCGTAGTAGGAATTGGTTAGAGTCGGCGCCTAGCATATACTGATGAAAGAATAGAGAAGGAGTATTTTTTAGTAAGCTCCTTGTTCGTAAAAAAAAGTAGCTAAAAAATAGAATTTAAAGTCCGGAAAAGTAAGTCCCCCTTTAGAAATTGGTAGTGTCAAGAACTTAACCGCCCTTCGTGCCTTTTTATACCCCCATATGAAACTACTACATATACCGTCTAATTTACTAAAAAAAAGTTTATTTGGTTGCAGTGGTATGGCTCTACACAGATACAAAAACTTAGGTAAAATTTTCATCTTAATCAAATTAAGTCTCCCTATCAGACTGAGAGGTATTTTGTGCCATTTTTTGAGACTAGCAGTAGTTTCTTTTAAAAATGACTCGTAGTTTATTTTCAAAATTTCCCCCACTTTGGCAGTGAGTTTAATACCTAGATAAACGGCTTCTTTACATGTATCAAAAATATGTATATCCGGGGTATAGTTAAGTATAATTTGGGTTTTGTTCACATTCAGTTTATACCCTGAAATTCTCCCAAAGTTTTGTGCTTCATTTATGATTTCTGGCATAGCTTTATTGACGTCGGATGTATAAATTGCTATGTCATCAGCAAAGGCAGTTAGTTTAAGAGCTATATCTCCATGATAAGCTGGTATAATATTGGTTTGGTCATTTAGAGCGTTTAAAAAAGGTTCTAAAGACAAAGCAAAAAGTAATGGGGAGAGGGGGCTTTGCTTCAATTGTAAATGCCAAAGATACATCTTATTAGCATCTTGTGTTCCCAACTGCATGATAAACCCTGCTTACAAACACTTCAATGACTATGAGAAACATTACTTGCACAATAAATACACACAGATAATTGTCCCTGATGCATCAGTCAGCCATGAATGTTGACTGCATTAGCAAGAAGTTTGACTGTAACATACCACATTTTCCGTCTTGCAGAACCTGCCCTGTCCTGCACGTCATGTGACTTTCATTGCCCTTTGCTGGTTTCTGAGCAACGTCATACTCCGTCTCAGAAAACTGAATATAAAACTGTTGCTTGTTGATAGACTTCCTCAGGGTTTTAATTGCATTTTGCAGCTTTTGTTCCATCCTTTTTCGCACACAGTCCACATTACAGAGTCCTAGTAAGGAAATGGTTAAGAAAGTGTAGTTATATTGTGTGGCAACATATTTGCATGTGTCTGTGTATGTATAATTTACTGCCACGTGATTGTCTTGTCAGAGAGCACATCAATAAGTGATCATTCCTTGGACTTCGGAAAACATTAATAACAGAATGGAAACAGTGGGATTTGGGCCAGCGACTTTTGGCACCACAGACATCCAAATGAAATGAGAAGTCAACTTTAGTTACACTTCAAGGAATACTATTAACTAATGCCTAAAATGAAATAAAAACATAAGAACCTACAAGTCTTAAAAAATTAATTATGTTATCGTGTGAACTGTTGCGAACCTATAAGAAAATTCCTAGCTTCTCTATTAACAGGTAACTGAACTTTAGGTTACAATGATATACCCGCTCTGTAAGATATGTTTTCTTTGACTGTTATGATCTATCAAAGAACATCATTTAAACAAAACACTTCCACAAATTAAAAACACTGTGAACTAAAAATCATGTTTATAATTAATCATTAAAATGCATCATAATGCTGAATTTTTCAACACCTGATCCATAAATTTGAGCACCATTTCCCATCAAGCAATAGACTAAAATGTTCTTACAAATATCTAATCACACTAGTTTCTTTTACAAAAATCAAAAACTTGATAACAACAAAAATCGAGGAGGCTAAAGCACAACCTTAGAAGCGATTACTTCACAGTCATAATAAATGCAGGTGTGATATACTGTTGTAGTTTGCATTGCATACACAAATGTAAGACTAAAAAACAATTTTCCCTGAAAAAATCTTTAGATAATTTTCAAAAGCCCTTGCTTGCAAATATTTATTTAATGTATTCTTAAATAGTAGATACAAGATGTCAGAATCCATTATATCGTTTTAATGTAAACAGTTTAATATATTTGATATCCACATTTGACCAGGACAACAAACTATATCTGGATTTTAAAGTTCGCTCAACAGTAAATCTTTCCTAGATTCCCTTTCACCATTTTGTAAACTAGACCAAATATGCACAATGTGAGCATCTATTTCAAGGGTTTCATTAACACAAACCATTTCCAGCTTTCTGTGTGACAGTACTGAAGCAAACAGTAATCTAAAAAAATATCCATAAAGATAACATAGTGCTGAATCAATCATTTATTTTACCTGAGAATTACTCACTGCTGTTGGATAAGATGGGAATACATTTAACACTTCAAGGAATGGCTTCCATGAGGGACATTGCAACTTCTATATTAATTTAATCATAGCAAAACAGATGCAGTTTAGTTTTGTGTTAGTCAGGCTAAATGGCATTTAAGTACACCTTTTTCTTCAAATCAAATTACATATTTTGGATTCAGGAGGGTCAGTGGCAGTGATCCTCCTGGACCTCAGTGCGGCTTTCGACACTGTTAACCATCAAGTGTTGATCCATCGGCTGTCAGAGTTGGGGGTTACAGGTGCGGCTTTGAAATGGCTTACGTCATTTCTTAGAGACCGGTCGTACCAGGTCTGGGAAGGCAGTGAACGGTCGACATCCATCCCCCTCCAGTGTGGTGTGCCACAGGGCTCATCCCTAAGCCCCACATTATTCAATGTGTATATGGCCCCCCTGGAGGATGTGGTGGCCCCTTTTGGTTTTAAAATCGTCAGCTATGCTGACGATACTCAGCTGGTGGTGGCTCTTTCCCAGCTGACGGAAAATCCAGATGCGCTGCATTCTTGCATGTCCAAAGTCTACACCTGGATGTGTGAATCAGCTCTAAAACTGAACGGGTCAAAGACCGAAATAATGCTGCTAGGGCAAAAAGGGCCCTCACTCCCCGCAACTGTTTGGCCCAGTTGTCTAGGCGACCTCCCCAGTCCTAAAGAGGAGATTAAGAGTCTTGGGGTTTGGTTAGAGCAGGACCTCTCCTTTAGGACCCAGGCAAAACGAACGGCAGGAGTCTGCTTTGGGCTCCTCCGTGCAGCTCGGAAAGTTTTGCCCCTTCTTCCGTTGACATCAAAGAAGCTGCTTATTCAGGGGCTTATTGTATCTAGGTTAGATTACTGTAACGCCATCTTCCTGGGCTCCCCTGAAGCAACGCTGAATAAACTTCAGCAAATCCAAAATGCGGCTGCAAGGCTTCTTACGAGCTCGCCTAGGATGCAGTCAGCCAAACCCGCATTGAAGACGCTGCATTGGCTCCCGGTGCGGGAAAGGATTAAATTTAAGTCGCTTTGTATAGCTCACAAAACGCGTCAGTATAAGGGGCCTCCCATTCTGAGGAATTTAGTTGTGCCCTATAAGTCTAACAGAGCTTTGCGCTCTGATCAACAGTATTTGTTGCAAATTCCTACAGCCAGAAGGGCACGCACGGGTGGGAGAAGGTTCTCTCTTAATACTGCCACTCTCTGGAATGCGCTTCCTCTGAATTTGCGTTCAGAGCCGTGTATTGTTAGGTTTCGTAAACTTTTGAAAACCCATCTCTTCCCTATCTGATGCCGCTGTATCTGCCTGTTTGCCATTTGCTTCCATTCTGGACAAGCGCTGGGATGCCCGAGGGTAGCTATGTGCTATATAAAATTCAAGAAAAAAAATATATTTAGCCCTTGCTATCATTTGTTTAACCTAAATCAAAGAACCTTTTGTGAAAGGGAATGTGGTGTTACCCAGTGAGGAAATGAAGACAATGACTTGGAAGGAGAACTCTGTGAAATAAGGATGTGCGATGTGGGCACTCACATGGGAAATGTTTGCAGAACAGTGACTGAATAGAGGGAGGAAGGCACAGTAGAGGTGGGGAGGGAGCTGGAAGGATAGCAGAGTATTGTCATAGAAGATGACGTGGGAACGGAGAGGACCCGAGTACACCGAGAGCCTGCAGTCTCAAAAGAATCAACCAACAAGAGGAGTAGAACACAAGGAAGGGAGATTGCATGAGGCAGCCAACTAATTAATGACAACAAAGAGAGTAGATCCAGTCAGACTAGGCAGGGTTGAGCCACAAATTAATTCTGGGACCAACATCAGAGGGACAACGTAGGTCTAGAGCAGCCTCAGACATTAAGCACAGTATTGGTAAAGGTGGTTCGGATGAGCATGTGGCTTCAGGATAAGGAGGTGCAACTTTCTCCAGCCATGGTTATTCCTCAGAGCTGTTCAGGCAAGTAATTGTGCCTTGGAGGAGCAAATGCAGAAAAGGAGGTTTTGCACGTCCGTTTGGGGATGAAGTCTGAAGGTGAGTATTATGGTTGCAGAGGGAGTAAAAGGAACAATCAGAGGCTAACAGGGAAAATACAAAGAATCTTCTGGTGGACTGGTGGTGGGGAAAAAGAGCGAGTGATGCGGGAAATCAAAGCAACAGATTTGTAACTTGGGTATTTTCTTTGTGTTCTATTTGAGGAATTCCATAGGAAAAATCAATTCTCCCGAAGCAGATGGAGGGGGCAAGCTTCAAGCAAATCATTCTGTAAAAAGAAATAGACATAGTGAAGCATTTCTTCTGAAAAATACAGAGATGAATGGCTGAAATTGTGTGACACTTCTTTAGAAATAAAGAAATGGATGCTTAACAGGTCATATTCCACAGGTCTCTGAAGTCCTTGACCTTAGACACACAAAATGTATCCGTTCTACTATATCTCAAACTAGCCTCATTTGTTTATTCAATAATAACCACCAGAAATAGTTTTTACTGTATTTTGCCAGGAAGGAAACCCTTTGTTCTAATAATATATAGTAATAATACAATATCATCCGCATATTGTTATACGTTTGCGCATGCTGGCCCTACAGTAATGGTGAACAAGACCTGTCTTTTAGACTTTAACCAAAATCTATCCTAAATCCATCACTTTAGAGGTTGAAAAATATTGTGGCCAGCACAACCTCTGTCTTAATCCTCTATGTGTATAGATCATTTATGTACCATAGACATATCACCTACATTAACACCCCCCCAAGTATATTTAAACAAATGTATAATGGATCTTAACAGTAGGAAGGGATGTCCCAATACTTACTTTTTACCATAAACAAGTTCTGATGATGTTGTCAAAAGTGGCTGTAAAATCTACGCAACATGAATATAATAAACTCTTGTCTTTCACAAGTTTATAGCTCAACTGAGCCAATATATTTACTTGGCTGCTAGCTTCAGCTGTAAAATTGGTTTGATACCATAGTAGCAAATTGTTTTGTGGAGAGCCAAACGGTTTGGTGCTTCAGTAACCGATCTGCGTACAATGCTGCACCAACATCCTGTATTTCTATGAGATGGTAATTATTAGGAACCAGCATTGAGTCTTAGGAACAGGAGGAACAATAGAACACTTCCAAAAGCCTAGAATAATGGCTGTCAAATGGCTATAATTAAAAAGAGATCAAAGCAAAAATTCAGGACCATGTTTTAAAAATTCCAAAGGGCAGTACAGTGGGTCATGGAGCCATACTGATTTTTTTATGTGATTACATTAATTACTTTACTGTTGAATGTAAATTTACTTCATTACAGGTTAGTATTATCTCAGTAGTAAAGATGGCTGGACTCATAAAGCGATTCAATATGATAATCCATATATCTGGAAAAATACAATTCCCCTCAGATTTTCTGCAAATATATTCTAGTTCATTTTAGAAATTTCTGAATGTCGTGGTATCACAGAATTAGCAAACTACATAAAAATCCATAAATTATCCATATGTTACTTTTTTTTTTACCTTCCACAAGGCAATTTTTCAAAAAAATAATAAATGCAATGCAACACTGCTCTGACATATAAGTGCATATCTCTGGATTTAAAATTGAGATCTCTAAATCTGAGGTGCTGGGTATCAAAATAGACAATCAAATCTGAACACAAATAGGTGATATCTTTCCAATTAAGGGCTAAAAAGGCAATTGAGTACCTGGAAGTGTAGATTACGCCAACATTACAAGAGTTGTACAAACTGAATTATATTCTGCTCTTTAACAAAGTAAAGGGCGACCACTCTTGATGGCCCCCACTGTTTATTTCTTGGATGGGTAGAATGAATGCCTTATAAATTTATATTTGCCCCAACTACTGTATTACTCCCTGGGCCTTTCTGAATTGTTTCCGAAACAGGATATGGGGCTCCAGTCTGCATTCAACAAATTTATACAGCAAAGGCCGCAAGGGAGGGGGGATGAGGATTGGGCCTCCCAGACCTACCGAAGTATTGGAAATATATCAAAACAAAAAGAAAACTTGCCCATTATGGAAAAGTGTTTGATGGGTAGACTCCACTGGGATGCCTTTTGGCTCCCAAAGTAAGATAGACCCAGCATGGCTTATGTTTCTAAAAAACCTAAGCCCCTGATGAAAACATGGGACTCACTATCTAGATTCCTCCAAAATAAGTGTTCCTCGCAATTTATTCTGATAATCAACCATCTAGAATTCACCCCTGCCCTAGAGACCAAAAAAACACAGCATGACGAAAGGATGATTGCACCGTGTAAAGAGATCTCTTTTAAGGACTCACATCTAAATAATGTAATCAATGTAAATTGGACTTTGGAGCCCTAGGGAATGAAAGATTATGGTATTGCCAAAACACTGGGCCGTACACCCTCCAAGCAATGCAACAGGAAGCAGAGACTTAAAGCCATTTGAAAAACTGTTCCCTCCCTACAAACCTACTAAGGGATTAATGTCAGTTATATAGGAGACTTTGTAAATCCTTTCGCACAATTGGCCCTACATGCACCACTTAGAGGGAGGGTACTAAACACACAGCTATCCCATGTGGAGTGCAAAAACCACAGGTGATGGACACAATGCAGAACAATGTCATACATTCACCCCTATGCCTAAATCCATCGTTTTTTTGCACTCCATACCACCCCAGTTCAGAAATGGCCATATGCAAATCAGTCTGGCCCTGTGCCTCATGGGAACAGTCCAGCCCGAACTGCCAAGCCATGCCTTCCCTGGACCGGAAACAAGCTTCCGAGGACCGGTTTCTGGCATTCCAGCCGTCTTCAGCCCGGCTTGCTTGAATCCAGTGGTGTGGAGTGCATGGGACTCACGTCTGAGCATACCCATCCCACTCGGGGTGACAAATACAAAAACCACAGGTGATGGACAGAATGCAGAACAATGTCATACATTCACCCCAGTTCAGAGATCTGGGCCTAAATCCATCGTTTTTTTGCACTCCACACCATCCCACGTGGAGTGGCATGGACTATGACAAGATATTCCTAAACTAGTGAAAAATGTAAAGGGTATAGAAACATGGTATAAAATAATGTACAATTGGTACCGGACACCGCTGAAATTTAAGCAAATCTTCCCTACCATGAATGGTTGATGTTGGATAGGAGGATGGAAAGAGGGTACTGTCTTATATGTGGGGTGAGGCTGTCTGAGACTTTATGCTTATCGAATGCACCAAACTTATGAAAATACTCCAGATGATCCAGAACGCAGTTGCTAGACTGATCCTCAACCTGTCCAAGAATCACATCACTCAGCACCTGAAGGACCTCCACAGGCTTCCTGTCCATAAGAGAAGTCAATTCAAGCTTCTAACCCACACCTACAACGCCCTCCATGGCCAAGGACCAGCCTACATGAACACTGCCTGCATTTCCACCAAACTCCCCCAAACTCCCAGGAACCTCCACTCCGCACACCTCGCTCTCGTACAGATATCAAGCGCCTGCCCCAGCCGCCCAGGAAGACTTCTCCCAATGAGCCAAAAATCCTGCAATGCCCTCCACCTCCGCACCTCACCCTTGTTGACCCACTTTAGGAAGGGACTCAAGGCCTGGCTGTTTGACTGAAACCTGCAGCAAAGTGCCTGGATATCTTCTTGGGTGATAAGCTGCACTATACAAGTACGACTTTATTGATTGAATGTTTTGGAAGGAACTACTGATTCATATAAAGAAGGTGGCAGGTTTACTGATACCACAAGACCCTTTTCCAGTGATATAGAGTATCTGGCCCTGTGGTTAGGGGAAATTGGGTGGAGGAGAATGAAGGACTGTGATCTCTCATATGCTCCCAGCATCCAAACAAGAGATAGAGGTACATGGGAAACAGTCTAACGTCCAGGACGGCTCTCCGTGGGCCTGACACCTGTGGATGTTGATGGCAATGGAGCTTTTGAAATGTAACTTGAAGGAAGAGACAAAGAAATTTGAGGAAACATTGAAACCAGTTATAGACTACTTCCAAGAAAAGTGGCCGACCCTGAGATGTGTGCAGATGCTAAAAGCGCTCGGACTGAATAGGTCTCAAGAAGACAGAGTAATAATAACCACTAACAATGAGGGCGAGACGTGAGATGTAGTTCTTAACACTGGGACTGCTGAGCAGCTGCATGTGAATATATTGCCAAATGCGAAATAGAGTTCCTTTGGGAGAGGGCGTTGGGGTTGGAAGGGGGGATTTGAAGGATAAAAGCAGGACCTGGTTTGGTGAGGTTTCTGTATTTTGATGTTTGAAACTGATAAAGGGCCAGATGTACGACCATCAGGGTTTGCGACTCGCAAATTGCGATTATGAGAGACTCACAATTTGTGAGTCGCAAAACCTGATGCATAACAGTGCCTGAGAAACTGTTTGCAATTCCCAAATGGGTCGCAGGTACCTGCCTCATTATTATTCATGAGGAAAGAGGCATAGTGAATGGCCGGCACTCACAGGGATGTTGGCCTGCTGGGGTCAGCAGACCACCATGACAATGACTGCTTTTTAAATGAAGCAGTTTTTTTTTAATGCAGCCTGTTTTCCTTATAGGAAAACAGGATGCTTTTAAAAAAAACATAAGTTTTCTTTTCATTTTTCATCCCAGGGACCACTACCTGCTCTGCAAAAAATGTTGCCCCCCCTTCACAAAAGGGAAGGAATTCCTTCGGGACCCCTTGTGGTTTACGAATGGCTTGCCACCAATTTGAAATTGGTGATACACTGCAAATATTTTGCAATCACATTCACGGTTGCAAAACATTCCTACATACCAGTGCGACTCGCTATTAGGAAGGGAAGCCCTGGCACCACCCTTCCTAATTGGGACTCACAAGCCATATTTTGCGTGTTAGTTATACGTTAACAATTCGCAAAATAGGTTTGGTACATTTAAAAAAGCATTTTACCGGTCACAATCGGCCCGATGGGTGATAAGCCGCTGGCGACCGGTAAAATGTGTTGTACATTTGGTCCTAAGTGTTTTGAAATATATTTCTGTAAAAACCTATTACTTCAATTAAAGCTTCTAATAATCCTATTATATATAAATTACAGAGCACAACCACTTGTATGTCTTTTTCCTGACTTAGTAGTCAGTATCGTTTTAATAGACCCAGATTGGCACAATATAAGTAAAAAATTATTTGTAAACACGTGTTGACAGCGATTTAACATAACCTCCTCGCTGCTACGGAGATTTTCCTCCAGTGCTGGATCCTCTAAAATGGGTGTTGTCATGACGGAACGGTTCCGTCATGAGCACAGCTCAACCGATGCTCATTACGGAACCGTTCCGTCATGAGCATCGAAGGGGTTAAGCGAGAAAATCCTTAGGAGTCTTGGTGTGGTTGACTAGAAGTGCAAGTTGAAGAAGCAGACAGCCGACATGTGTTTCGTCGTTTGATACAACTTTTATCAAGGCTCACTTAATATTCCTACAACAGTAGGAGAAAATAGTCTTCGAACGACCCCGAAAGTTTTTAAAGGATCCGTAGTTCACTAGATCGGTACAAGAGTTCCATATTATATCACATACAAGGTTACTTAGGTAATTCTAATGATTAATTACTGAATATTAATTGTTAATCTTGATGAAGTATATATTGGGAAGCCACTAATTTGTCTAGTACCTCTACTTAATCTTTGAGTAGGAACATGTTAAAGTAGACACTATAGTAAGGAAGATGAAAGTCTTCAATTGTCTTACATTCCTGCATACTAATAAATTAATTTGAGAAAACAAAGTCTCATTATCTTCTTGATGACTACTGTTCAACGTTAAACTAATTAAATTTAGGACTTGGTTGTGTTCCAACTTGTGGTCTAGTAAAATCCATGTTGTATTACAAGGTCTTATCAACTACACTGATGTGATAGGAGTTCTGATGTAAGCCAATTCCTATCAACTTTTACACTATCTAACCATGTCCAGGTTCCAAGTTACAGTAAACTTGTCTTTCAATTTGGGCACTTGCGTAACGAAACTTGAGTGGGCCCCCCTGCAAGGTAACTGGAGGGCCCCTCCTCCGGATTCAATCAGAAGCTCTATGGTCAGAGTACTGTGCTGAGGGGGACCCCTGGAGCTTGGGGCCCGCCTGCACCACTGGGGCCTTTGTAACGCCACTGAATTTGGGACAATAACTTTCAGGACCACAGACTAATATTAACATTGGATTATTAATTTCCATATCTTCTCATAATCCCTATTTGTCTGCAAAAAAATGCATTAATACCATTCTCAACTTTAGATATATCAATAAAAAATCATTGTGCAACAAAATTAGATTTACATATTCAGGTTTTGTCCAAGTGACAACTGGTGATCCATTTATCTCATCATGTTAGGTGGTTGAAAACCAAAACTAGAAATGTCTAAAGTACCAATGTCCTGCAACTCAGGGTGCTATTTTGAAAGCTGAATTATATTTCCCCTACTCAAAACATCAAATCTGCCCCTGGAAATATAAATGTTTTTCAAACTACTCTTCTGGTGAATTTTAATTGCTGACACCCTTTTACACTGCCTTAATACTGTCTAGACAGCATGCAAATTTGTTGGTTCATTAATTCAATTAGGCGTATTTTCTACACTTGCATAACTTTGAGAATTGGAAAAATTGTCAGTTGACGTGCAAATGGAAACTGTAGTACCAACAGCTTTTCATTGAAATAACACTACAGACTGCACGGACAAAACTCACAAAAGTATTGAAAAAGTACCACTCACTTTAATTAGTTACATACATTTTGGCTGTGCACTCCATATGTGATGTAAATTCAACAGCAAGGGGGTTCAACTGTGGTATAATAACATTCATATTTACACAAGATGTCTGAAGTGCATTGCCAACAACTACTGGAGCATAAATTCGTTTGTTTTCTAACATTTTGGAAGATATCCTTATCTGTTGGTTTATGGTCTTTTTTCGGAACCCCCTTTAAATTGTGTGTGGCATCATTTTCAGTTGGTACCCAGGAGTCTATTCCACTAATAGATTTTTCAGTTGGTACCCAGGAGTCTATTCCACTAATAGATTTGAGCAACATGGCCTTATCATGTAAGATTACTACAACCTCAACAGCTTTTTTTTTGCATTTGTTTAATTTATTAAATAATTTACTATACTTTTTGACAAATAAAGCTGAAAAGGTATTTTCACCCTTGTTGATATCACCGAGATATTGTTATTTATACTGGTCATTCCATCAACAGCCTTTGCAATATTACAACCAGGTGCGATCAAATTGTTATTTTTCTTACAATCAACATGTGACTTTGCAATCATTATTATGTTTGAGATCAATTTGCCAACTTGTCTATTTTCTATGTTTAATTCTAAATCAAGCAATACATTTTATTTATTCTTATTAAAATCATCTACAAACAATTGCAATATATTTTGTAGGAAACATATTGAAATATAATTGGTAAGGAGCTTAGTTTAATTATTATAGATTCACAATGACAGTGAGCACAATAGACTGTTGTTTCATGTTGTGCTCGAGTAATTAAAAGTTACATGTTTCTAACCTGAAATCAATCACTCCTAAATAGGAAGCTGTAATTTTCAATAGATAGATTTGGACATCCATCTGACTAAACTGTAAAGTGGTCTAACTAATTTGTGACAATAACAGTGATTAGGCAATCAGGATATATATGTGTTTCCAATGTTGTTATTATTCTTCCCACTCCCTGGATATGAGACAGGATGCCACCGAGGTCTATAAAAATAAATAATTTAAATCATGTGCTTGTACTTGATTATAGGACCCTGAGTACGTGGTCATTGAGGGATTTCTGGCTGTTTTCAGAGTAATTATTGCTTGCTCTGTAGTTTTAAATGTCTCATTTTAACTTCACGTAGGAGCTGATTCATAACGTATACAGAGCCCAAAAGAATAATTAGTTCCATCAATATGGCATATGTTTAGACAATGCGCCTAGTACAGTGTACTGCTACCTGACTGTCGGCCAGATGGCTGCGTGCTTCAAGAACAAAGCGCGTGTCGTTGTGCAACTGTTGTACCCCTTCACAGTTTGTTTTCAAAAAAACGTGGCTAATCACAGCACCCCTCACCTGCTGTGTGACTCATCCTCAATACCAGATCTTCACCACGATTGTTGCTTAGCTTCCCAGCGGCAAGAGACTTGCATTATGAAGCACAGAATAAAGTGCTAAGGGCAAGTTAACAGTACTTTTGATATAAATAAATAAAACACACAGTTTGCTCTGGGTCAGTGTTTGCATTTCATAAAAAAGTTATTTTTGGCCAATCACAGCATGCCTCACACACAGTGCACCACCATTAATTGGATGTCTTAACTACCGTACAACTAGTCTTCTCAGTTACAGGGGATCTACAGTGTAAGGCACAGAATAAAGTGCAAGTTTGCGTCGCTCTAACATTATTTTCCTTAAAAAGCCAGTCGTGATTAAAATATAGCACACCTCACTCATTGTGCACCCCTCTCTCTGCCTCACTGTTTAGCTGTCTGGTAACAGAGGACATATGATGTGAGGTACAGAATATGTATTATTCTTTGGATACAAACAAATGAAAAATACAGTCAACACTGCTCCAGCGTTTGCTTTCCTGAAAAAGCTGATCTTGGCTAATGACGGTGCAACTCGATCACTGTGTGTGCATCACACCCCAATATGTGATTTGCACCAACTCGCTGCTTGCCTTCCCAGTTTAGGTGGACTTATGTTGTGAGGCACACACTAAAGTGCAAGACGCAAGGTACAAGTACTTTAATTTAAATACACAAAACTCAGTTACATATGCTGTTACCACTAAACCCGTATATTTCTTCAAAGCCTTAATCCTTTTAGAGTGAAATAAATGCTAGTCTCCTACCTTGTTTTCCGCCAATAAAAGCACACTAACTGTAAATTCACTAGGGAGTTCACATATGGGCTGATATGGGCTGCTTAGGCAGAGCATGAGATTAACTCTCAAGAACATTTTACTTAAAAGACCTACATACATCCACGAAACCTTGGAAGAGGAAATCCCGGTTCACATTTCCTGCCACCACGCAAAAACGAAGCTTTAAAAGTGAGCTTTAGAGCGAAATGTTGAATGGACTGGAAGGTAAATTGCAGCAAGACTCCCCAAACTACTATTAAACTTTGAATTTAGACAAAAGGATCATACCGAGTTTAACATATCATATGAAACTGAAACACGCGAAGATCATGCTAACACCAACATTCTTAGTCTGAACTATTTAATGAACTACCATTGCCTTGAATCAAAAAGCTGGAATTAAATTTACAGCTATTTGAAAACCGACCATTATTGCAAATATTGAAAAATACCCAATGCCAAAATGCAATAGTCTGGTTTATTTTAGGCACGGGTTATTTGCTGTAGACGAAGGGACGTAACGTTCACCCCACAGTTTCAGCAGTGCAGCTGGGGGCCTTGTATACATATTCTATGAAGGGAGGCGGGGGGGGGGGGGGGGGGGGGAGGGGCTCAGAATGCTCTGAGCCGACAATGACAAACAAGTGAAGTGCAGCAAAATAAGCTATTTGGGGCCAGGGGCCCGATGTAGGTAGCCCTTTACCGATCGGAATCGGCCGAAAATACCGATTTTCGGCCGTTTCCGATCGGTAAAGGGCTATCGTGATGTAGGGGCACATTTTCGGTAATTTTACCGAATCGTTATCATTACCGAATCGGTAAATTTACCGAATCGGTAATATTTACCGAATCGGTAATATTTACCGATTCGGTGATGATAACGATTCGGTAAAATTACCGAAAATGCAATGTAGGTAGCCAATGTTCCATCAGCACATGGCTTACAGAATCGGTATTTTACCATGGAATACAAATCCATGGTAAAATACCGATTCCTGGGTACATGCACATCTGTGCATGTACACATGTGCCATGTGACAGACAGACGTGCCCTTAGGGCATGTCTGTGTGCCACATTGCACACATGCCCGTTTTGGGGGTGCTAGAGGGTGTCAAAGTGACACCCCCTGCACCCTTGGCAAATTCGGTATTTACCAAATCGGTGAATGCCGATTCGGTATTTGACTTTAATCCTATGGGCTTCAAAGGCCCATAGGATTCAATAGCAAATACCGATTCGGTATTTACCGAATCGGTAAATACCGAATTTGTAAGGAATCGGTAACGATTCCAGATGTTGGGACCTACATCCCATTTACCGATTTTGAAATACCGAAGCGGTAAAATTCGGTATTTCAAAATCGGTTAATGGGATTTACTTACATCGGGCCCCAGATGTAGGTAAAATAGATTTACCGATTTTTAATTACCGAATTTTACCGATTCGGTAATTAAAAATCGGTAAATCTAAGGGGTGGATATGTAGGTATTCCAGATGTGCTGGAATACCGAATCGGAAGAATTCGGTATTTACCGATTCGGTAAATACCGAATCGGTAATGCCCATTCATTCCTATGGGCTTTGAAGCAAGGGTGCAGGGGGTGTCACTTTGACACCCTCTGGCACCCCCAAAACAGGCTTGGGTGCCATGTGGCAGGCATACATGCCCTAAGGGCAGGTCTGCCTGTCACATGGCATAGGTGTGCAAGCACACATGTGCATGCACACCGGAATCGGTATTTTACCATCAAATTGGATTTCATGGTAAAATACCGATTCAGTAAGGCCTCTGGGACTCTGAAGAGTCCCACCAACATCTGGGTGCCTCAGAATCGGTACATTTACCGAATTTTTACTTTACCGAATCGGTAAAATTACTGATTCGGTAATTTTACCGATTCGGTAAAATAATGCCCCCTACATACCTGTCACCCATTTACCGATCGGTAACGGCCAAAATCGGCCGTTACCGCTCGGTAAATGGCCTCAAACGGCCACCTATATCTGGTTCTTTTTCAGACATGCCTGCTAGGTACCTCACAAGAGTGGGTGGAGCCAATCTGAGTGAGAAAGTTCCACGGGCACTGCTCGTCTGTGAGAAGAGGCAGCACAGAACTAACTGCACAGAGGTAGGGTTACCACCTTTCATAGAGAAGAATACCGACCCTCTGGTAACAATTGAACTGAGCAGGGAGGAGTGGTGGGCAGAGGGATGTCTTTTGCACTTGTTTAAAGTGTGCCTGTGTCTTTGGGCGGCCGTCTGGAGATGACCAGCCACACATGCACACTCTAAGCTTCTCAACCCAGCTGATTAGAGACAGCTAGGTTGAGAGCAAAGTGCAGGCATCCAGCACTCTTGGGAGCGGCGACAGAGGCCGCTTCCACCAATCAGGGCACTGCTCACATGCTGCTTCACAGCACATGAGCAGTCCTGGATTGGTCGAGGGAGTTTGCTGGGGCCTGCACTGCTGTCCCAGCAGCAGACGAAATCGGAGTGAGAAGGACGTCATCACCATCATCAGGATTAGACCGGTAAGTGAATTTCTTTTTTTCCCTTTTGTTCGCCCGCCCACTCCATCTTCAGTAGATGCCAACCACCACTGCTTTATGCTGCTTGACCCATCCCAACGGTGGAGAGACTTCTTAGGAAGCCTCTACGACTGACACCTTTCCTCCTCATTCAAAATACTTACTCATTAACGTAGGGATGTCATCTTTTTTTTTTTTTTTTAAATTTTTTATTGACAAGCAGGTCAAGGTGATCAACAAATACATTTTTTACAAAACATATAATACAAAATAACGGTACAGATCAAAATGCAAATAAAGTAACGCCAGACTCTTTGCATTACACATACTCCAAATGTAGCCATAAGACAGAACAAAAAGCAAATGGATAAATGATGTATAGTCCTGGATCAACAATAACGAAATGGAAAAACACCAATACATTCCCTAAGGCCTACTACTATTAGTGTCTGCTGTAGTCATGTACTATTCTAAAAAGGTACCTCAAATTTTAACAAACTTCCCGATTGCTTTTATTCCCCGGTTCCTTGCAATTGAGCCCTCCATAGTATAGATTTCATTAACTAACGCCCACCATTCCATTGTATGAGGAGGGTTCGGGGAAATCCAAGCTCTCGCAATAACCAATCTAGCACTGGTCAGGAGAATGTTTAACAAATCTGTGTTGCTTGTGCTAGATGGATATATAGCAAGTAAAATTGAGGCTGCTGATAATGCAAAACTAATCACTTTTTGTTTATGTAAAATGTTTTCTATTACCGACCAATACCCTGTTAATACCGGACATGTATAGATCATATGTATAGATCATATGTACAATATCTGCAGCCACCAGCCCACACTTAGGGCATTTAGTACGGTCACTGCTCCGATTGTTTTGTGCCCATTTGGAATTCTCAGTGGTGTATAGTATAAGTGAGATATTGTTCTGTACGATTGGAGCATTAAACTGGATGAATGAGTCACTTTGTTAATGTTTACTAAAGCAGCTGTGATGTTCTCAGTTGTCACATTGAATCCTAATATGGAAGTCCATTTTATCGCTAAACAAGGAGCTTCGTCCAGCTTATTTTGATTTAAACACTTATATCCCATACTAATTAATGATTTCCGATTTGCTGAATAAAAACAGCTCCATAAATCTGAGCTACTTACAGATATCAAGTTCATCTTACGAATTAAATAGTCCCTTATTTGAATATACTTAAAACGCATCATTCCGGTTATTTAAACAAAAGTTTCAAAGTTTCAAATTGTAAGAGGCCACTTGAACCATATAAGTCTCCCAGTTTTAGAATGCCATATTTAGCCCAATCTCGTCCAGTATTATCACTAAAAATCCCTGGGAGTCCAGGATTACCCAAAAGTGACAGGTCAGTGTGAAAAAAGAAGTCTCACAATTAATCATAATCATATTCCAAATACGTACTGCATCCCGTGCAGTCTTGAATTTTACGCGTTTAAAATAATTTGGGTCCTGCACTTTTGCCAGAAATTGTTTTGCCTCTCTGGCAAGCATGAATTGATGAAAAAAAAATTGATTATAACTAGTAAACAGACTACGAAGCCGGTTAAAAAAAAAAGCAAAAAAGTAGGCTCTAAAATCAGGGAAGTTAAGGCCCCCTTTTTCCAATGGTAATTTCAGAATTGCCATCGATCTTCGAGGCTTCTTATAGCCCCACAAAAAGCTATTAATAATGCTGTCCAGCTTTTTAAAAAACAAATTATTAACGCGCAGAGGAATACAACGAAAAAGATATAAGAATTTAGGCAAGATATTCATTTTAATCAAATTCAATCGTCCCAACAGGTTAAGCGGAATCTTATGCCACTTTTTTAAAAGAGTTGCCCCTTCTTTCAATAAAGGTTCATAATTTAATAAGTTTATATCCGAGATCTTTGAAGAAATTTTAACCCCTAAATGAACCGCAGCCAGACAATATCCTGGAACTTGAGGATTAGACTGGTAATTCATTATAACTTGCATTTTATTCGTGTTAAGTTTATAACCTGCAATAGCCCCAAAGTTATTAGCTTCTTCTGAGATCCCTACCAGTGCATCTACCACATTGGTAGTGTAAATAGCTAAATCATCGGCATAAGCATTGATTTTCAAAGTTTTGTCTTCATGATGCATAGGTTTTATTTTAGCTTGCTCTTGAAGGGCATTAATAAATGGCTCCATGGAAAGAGCAAAGAGTAGGGGTGACAAAGGGCAACCCTGCCGTGTCCCCCGTAAGATTGAAAATTTAGATGAAACAGCCCCTGCATAGCTAATCTTGGCATTAGGATCCTTATACAAAGCTTGTATACTTCTTAAAAAACGTCCTTTAAAGCCGTATTGTTTCATCACCCCCCATAAGTAATCCCACCCCACTCGGTCAAACGTCTTCTCTGCGTCTAAAAGTATCATACCGAGTGGGGTGTGATTAGTTGCTGCAACATCAAAGGCGGTAATCGCCATGTTAACATGGGTAGTAGTGTCCCTCCCGGCTACAAAACCATGTTGTTGTTCATTTACCAACAATGGCATAAGTGGGGCCATACGAAGAGCTAATATCTTGGAATACGCTTAGGCGTCATCATTGATCAATGATATAGGACGGTAAGAACAGCATTCCGTAGGTGATTTATTTTTCTTAAGGAAAAACATAATTTTAGCTGTATTCCACGATTCTGGTACCTGCCCAGTGACACCAATTAAATTAAGAACTAAACATAGAAGTGGTAAGATTTCATCTGCACACATTTTATATAATTCTATGGGGAGAGTATCCTCACCAGCAGCCTTATTAGAGGGGAGAGAGGTAACAGGATAGTGCAGTTCCTTTAACGTGACTCCTTCCTCCAGCCCATTAACACATTCTTGATCTAGGTATTCACGAAATGGGAGATTTTTGTTATTATACATTTGTATCTGCATTTCTATACAACTACCCTCTGGGGTGTATAGATTTTTGTAGTATGTTACAAACTGATCCATTATTTGTACTGGCTGGGTATATGATATATTATTAGGGCCTTTAATGGATTTGACTAATGTTGTAGCTCGGTCATCTGCCACTTTGTAAGCCAGGGCCTTTCCTACCTTATCCCCGCATTTATATTGTGCCAGTTTATATTTAAGCAGCTTTCGGCTATTATTTTCCCTTATAGCACATTTTAGGGTCGAACGTGCAGTCACTAATTTAGTTTCTAATTGTTCAATATCTTGCACCCCCAAACCACCAGCTCTCAGATTGTCGCCTAATTGTTTTTCCAGTTGCAAAATACCATTTATTACAATCTTATCCTTTTTCCTTTGTTCTGCGTTTTGTTTGTATACGTACGGTTGCGCAAGCCCCCTAATAGAGGCTTTACAAGCATCCCAGACTGATAAAAGCGATGCACTATCTAAATTGATTTTAATAAATTCTTTAATATGCGCCTTCAGCGTTCCGACAAAAACTGCGTCTGCCAATATATATATCTAGGGAAGGTAAACAGTCTAACTTCCGGAGCCCTTTGTATTATACTGAATGACAATAAAATTGGATTGTGGTCCGACGAGACCTTTGGGAAGATCTCCATACGTCCAACCTCAATAATCTCATCTGATGCCCACGCCAAGTCTATTCATGAATACAATTTGTGGGGTGAGGAGTAAAACGTATAGCCAGGTTGATCTGGATACAAGTTCCTCCATACATCTTTTACATTGTGTATCCGAGCTAGTTCGAATATCGCCGTCCGAGTTTTACGCATGCGTCTAAATAGGCCTCTCTTAGTCACATCCTGTTCATAGTTTAGCACGCAGTTATAATCCCCCATCATAATAAGTTCCCCCTCCCACGAAAACAATTCAATATTTAACCAATCAAAGATGCGCGGGTCATCAGTATTTGGCCCGTATATGGCACAAAAAACATATTTACGGTTCTCAACCTGCATTTGAATAATGGCCCACCGGCCTCCATTATCGGAAGCAGTTTAAATCACTACCCCCCATGGTTGCTTTTTTTTCAAGATTGCAACTCCCCTAATGGGAGCGTTAAAAGTAGTGCACACCACCACCTCGTATCCCAATTGACTCAGTATTTTCTTGTCTTTAAAGCAAATATGCGTTTCCGTTAACATAATTAAATGTGGATCATACATTTTAAGTTCCTCATACACCATACGCCTTTTGTTCTTATTATTCAAACCTGAAACATTCCAAGCTAAACACCTAAATTGCAACATTATAAATACTTAATAAAGCAAAAAATTCTGCACCTCTCATTAATTGCCATAACATTACCTGTCTACAGTTTCTAACTTTAACCACCTTGAACCTTGCCTTGTCCTTTTTTATTTCCCCCCCCAGCCTCCCCCCCACAGTCCCCCCATACCTGCCCCAGGGACAGCTGTTTCCCTCCCCCCTGTACCTACCCGGAAGGGATGTCATCTTAGTGAAAGAATAAGAATGGATTTAAATGCTCTTCATTTACCAACCCTCGATGCAGGGAAAGTTGGACTCTTGCTTCTTTATTGTCTGTATTCTCCTCTTTGAGCTATTAGTCCTGTTCTTGTTGCACCATCTGAATTGGGTGTGTATGTCTGGCTTCATTCAAGGGAATGTGGTGTTACCCAGTGAGGAAATGAAGACAATGACTTGGAAGGAGAACTCTGTGAAATAAGGATGTGCGATGTGGGCACTCACATGGGAAATGTTTGCAGAACAGTGACTGAATAGAGGGAGGAAGGCACAGTAGAGGTGGGGAGGGAGCTGGAAGGATAGCAGAGTATTGTCATAGAAGATGACGTGGGAACGGAGAGGACCCGAGTACACCGAGAGCCTGCAGTCTCAAAAGAATCAACCAACAAGAGGAGTAGAACACAAGGAAGGGAGATTGCATGAGGCAGCCAACTAATTAATGACAACAAAGAGAGTAGATCCAGTCAGACTAGGCAGGGTTGAGCCACAAATTAATTCTGGGACCAACATCAGAGGGACAACGTAGGTCTAGAGCAGCCTCAGACATTAAGCACAGTATTGGTAAAGGTGGTTCGGATGAGCATGTGGCTTCAGGATAAGGAGGTGCAACTTTCTCCAGCCATGGTTATTCCTAAGAGCTGTTCAGGCAAGTAATTGTGCCTTGGAGGAGCAAATGCAGAAAAGGAGGTTTTGCACGTCCGTTTGGGGATGAAGTCTGAAGGTGAGTATTATGGTTGCAGAGGGAGTAAAAGGAACAATCAGAGGCTAACAGGGAAAATACAAAGAATCTTCTGGTGGACTGGTGGTGGGGAAAAAGAGCGAGTGATGCGGGAAATCAAAGCAACAGATTTGTAACTTGGGTATTTTCTTTGTGTTCTATTTGAGGAATTCCATAGGAAAAATCAATTCTCCCGAAGCAGATGGAGGGGGCAAGCTTCAAGCAAATCATTCTGTAAAAAGAAATAGACATAGTGAAGCATTTCTTCTGAAAAATACAGAGATGAATGGCTGAAATTGTGTGACACTTCTTTAGAAATAAAGAAATGGATGCTTAACAGGTCATATTCCACAGGTCTCTGAAGTCCTTGACCTTAGACACACAAAATGTATCCGTTCTACTATATCTCAAACTAGCCTCATTTGTTTATTCAATAATAACCACCAGAAATAGTTTTTACTGTATTTTGCCAGGAAGGAAACCCTTTGTTCTAATAATATATAGTAATAATACAATATCATCCGCATATTGTTATACGTTTGCGCATGCTGGCCCTACAGTAATGGTGAACAAGACCTGTCTTTTAGACTTTAACCAAAATCTATCCTAAATCCATCACTTTAGAGGTTGAAAAATATTGTGGCCAGCACAACCTCTGTCTTAATCCTCTATGTGTATAGATCATTTATGTACCATAGACATATCACCTACATTAACACCCCCCCAAGTATATTTAAACAAATGTATAATGGATCTTAACAGTAGGAAGGGATGTCCCAATACTTACTTTTTACCATAAACAAGTTCTGATGATGTTGTCAAAAGTGGCTGTAAAATCTACGCAACATGAATATAATAAACTCTTGTCTTTCACAAGTTTATAGCTCAACTGAGCCAATATATTTACTTGGCTGCTAGCTTCAGCTGTAAAATTGGTTTGATACCATAGTAGCAAATTGTTTTGTGGAGAGCCAAACGGTTTGGTGCTTCAGTAACCGATCTGCGTACAATGCTGCACCAACATCCTGTATTTCTATGAGATGGTAATTATTAGGAACCAGCATTGAGTCTTAGGAACAGGAGGAACAATAGAACACTTCCAAAAGCCTAGAATAATGGCTGTCAAATGGCTATAATTAAAAAGAGATCAAAGCAAAAATTCAGGACCATGTTTTAAAAATTCCAAAGGGCAGTACAGTGGGTCATGGAGCCATACTGATTTTTTTATGTGATTACATTAATTACTTTACTGTTGAATGTAAATTTACTTCATTACAGGTTAGTATTATCTCAGTAGTAAAGATGGCTGGACTCATAAAGCGATTCAATATGATAATCCATATATCTGGAAAAATACAATTCCCCTCAGATTTTCTGCAAATATATTCTAGTTCATTTTAGAAATTTCTGAATGTCGTGGTATCACAGAATTAGCAAACTACATAAAAATCCATAAATTATCCATATGTTACTTTTTTTTTTACCTTCCACAAGGCAATTTTTCAAAAAAATAATAAATGCAATGCAACACTGCTCTGACATATAAGTGCATATCTCTGGATTTAAAATTGAGATCTCTAAATCTGAGGTGCTGGGTATCAAAATAGACAATCAAATCTGAACACAAATAGGTGATATCTTTCCAATTAAGGGCTAAAAAGGCAATTGAGTACCTGGAAGTGTAGATTACGCCAACATTACAAGAGTTGTACAAACTGAATTATATTCTGCTCTTTAACAAAGTAAAGGGCGACCACTCTTGATGGCCCCCACTGTTTATTTCTTGGATGGGTAGAATGAATGCCTTATAAATTTATATTTGCCCCAACTACTGTATTACTCCCTGGGCCTTTCTGAATTGTTTCCGAAACAGGATATGGGGCTCCAGTCTGCATTCAACAAATTTATACAGCAAAGGCCGCAAGGGAGGGGGGATGAGGATTGGGCCTCCCAGACCTACCGAAGTATTGGAAATATATCAAAACAAAAAGAAAACTTGCCCATTATGGAAAAGTGTTTGATGGGTAGACTCCACTGGGATGCCTTTTGGCTCCCAAAGTAAGATAGACCCAGCATGGCTTATGTTTCTAAAAAACCTAAGCCCCTGATGAAAACATGGGACTCACTATCTAGATTCCTCCAAAATAAGTGTTCCTCGCAATTTATTCTGATAATCAACCATCTAGAATTCACCCCTGCCCTAGAGACCAAAAAAACACAGCATGACGAAAGGATGATTGCACCGTGTAAAGAGATCTCTTTTAAGGACTCACATCTAAATAATGTAATCAATGTAAATTGGACTTTGGAGCCCTAGGGAATGAAAGATTATGGTATTGCCAAAACACTGGGCCGTACACCCTCCAAGCAATGCAACAGGAAGCAGAGACTTAAAGCCATTTGAAAAACTGTTCCCTCCCTACAAACCTACTAAGGGATTAATGTCAGTTATATAGGAGACTTTGTAAATCCTTTCGCACAATTGGCCCTACATGCACCACTTAGAGGGAGGGTACTAAACACACAGCTATCCCATGTGGAGTGCAAAAACCACAGGTGATGGACACAATGCAGAACAATGTCATACATTCACCCCTATGCCTAAATCCATCGTTTTTTTGCACTCCATACCACCCCAGTTCAGAAATGGCCATATGCAAATCAGTCTGGCCCTGTGCCTCATGGGAACAGTCCAGCCCGAACTGCCAAGCCATGCCTTCCCTGGACCGGAAACAAGCTTCCGAGGACCGGTTTCTGGCATTCCAGCCGTCTTCAGCCCGGCTTGCTTGAATCCAGTGGTGTGGAGTGCATGGGACTCACGTCTGAGCATACCCATCCCACTCGGGGTGACAAATACAAAAACCACAGGTGATGGACAGAATGCAGAACAATGTCATACATTCACCCCAGTTCAGAGATCTGGGCCTAAATCCATCGTTTTTTTGCACTCCACACCATCCCACGTGGAGTGGCATGGACTATGACAAGATATTCCTAAACTAGTGAAAAATGTAAAGGGTATAGAAACATGGTATAAAATAATGTACAATTGGTACCGGACACCGCTGAAATTTAAGCAAATCTTCCCTACCATGAATGGTTGATGTTGGATAGGAGGATGGAAAGAGGGTACTGTCTTATATGTGGGGTGAGGCTGTCTGAGACTTTATGCTTATCGAATGCACCAAACTTATGAAAATACTCCAGATGATCCAGAACGCAGTTGCTAGACTGATCCTCAACCTGTCCAAGAATCACATCACTCAGCACCTGAAGGACCTCCACAGGCTTCCTGTCCATAAGAGAAGTCAATTCAAGCTTCTAACCCACACCTACAACGCCCTCCATGGCCAAGGACCAGCCTACATGAACACTGCCTGCATTTCCACCAAACTCCCCCAAACTCCCAGGAACCTCCACTCCGCACACCTCGCTCTCGTACAGATATCAAGCGCCTGCCCCAGCCGCCCAGGAAGACTTCTCCCAATGAGCCAAAAATCCTGCAATGCCCTCCACCTCCGCACCTCACCCTTGTTGACCCACTTTAGGAAGGGACTCAAGGCCTGGCTGTTTGACTGAAACCTGCAGCAAAGTGCCTGGATATCTTCTTGGGTGATAAGCTGCACTATACAAGTACGACTTTATTGATTGAATGTTTTGGAAGGAACTACTGATTCATATAAAGAAGGTGGCAGGTTTACTGATACCACAAGACCCTTTTCCAGTGATATAGAGTATCTGGCCCTGTGGTTAGGGGAAATTGGGTGGAGGAGAATGAAGGACTGTGATCTCTCATATGCTCCCAGCATCCAAACAAGAGATAGAGGTACATGGGAAACAGTCTAACGTCCAGGACGGCTCTCCGTGGGCCTGACACCTGTGGATGTTGATGGCAATGGAGCTTTTGAAATGTAACTTGAAGGAAGAGACAAAGAAATTTGAGGAAACATTGAAACCAGTTATAGACTACTTCCAAGAAAAGTGGCCGACCCTGAGATGTGTGCAGATGCTAAAAGCGCTCGGACTGAATAGGTCTCAAGAAGACAGAGTAATAATAACCACTAACAATGAGGGCGAGACGTGAGATGTAGTTCTTAACACTGGGACTGCTGAGCAGCTGCATGTGAATATATTGCCAAATGCGAAATAGAGTTCCTTTGGGAGAGGGCGTTGGGGTTGGAAGGGGGGATTTGAAGGATAAAAGCAGGACCTGGTTTGGTGAGGTTTCTGTATTTTGATGTTTGAAACTGATAAAGGGCCAGATGTACGACCATCAGGGTTTGCGACTCGCAAATTGCGATTATGAGAGACTCACAATTTGTGAGTCGCAAAACCTGATGCATAACAGTGCCTGAGAAACTGTTTGCAATTCCCAAATGGGTCGCAGGTACCTGCCTCATTATTATTCATGAGGCAAGAGGCATAGTGAATGGCCGGCACTCACAGGGATGTTGGCCTGCTGGGGTCAGCAGACCACCATGACAATGACTGCTTTTTAAATGAAGCAGTTTTTTTTTAATGCAGCCTGTTTTCCTTATAGGAAAACAGGATGCTTTTAAAAAAAACATAAGTTTTCTTTTCATTTTTCATCCCAGGGACCACTACCTGCTCTGCAAAAAATGTTGCCCCCCCTTCACAAAAGGGAAGGAATTCCTTCGGGACCCCTTGTGGTTTACGAATGGCTTGCCACCAATTTGAAATTGGTGATACACTGCAAATATTTTGCAATCACATTCACGGTTGCAAAACATTCCTACATACCAGTGCGACTCGCTATTAGGAAGGGAAGCCCTGGCACCACCCTTCCTAATTGGGACTCACAAGCCATATTTTGCGTGTTAGTTATACGTTAACAATTCGCAAAATAGGTTTGGTACATTTAAAAAAGCATTTTACCGGTCACAATCGGCCCGATGGGTGATAAGCCGCTGGCGACCGGTAAAATGTGTTGTACATTTGGTCCTAAGTGTTTTGAAATATATTTCTGTAAAAACCTATTACTTCAATTAAAGCTTCTAATAATCCTATTATATATAAATTACAGAGCACAACCACTTGTATGTCTTTTTCCTGACTTAGTAGTCAGTATCGTTTTAATAGACCCAGATTGGCACAATATAAGTAAAAAATTATTTGTAAACACGTGTTGACAGCGATTTAACATAACCTCCTCGCTGCTACGGAGATTTTCCTCCAGTGCTGGATCCTCTAAAATGGGTGTTGTCATGACGGAACGGTTCCGTCATGAGCACAGCTCAACCGATGCTCATTACGGAACCGTTCCGTCATGAGCATCGAAGGGGTTAAGCGAGAAAATCCTTAGGAGTCTTGGTGTGGTTGACTAGAAGTGCAAGTTGAAGAAGCAGACAGCCGACATGTGTTTCGTCGTTTGATACAACTTTTATCAAGGCTCACTTAATATTCCTACAACAGTAGGAGAAAATAGTCTTCGAACGACCCCGAAAGTTTTTAAAGGATCCGTAGTTCACTAGATCGGTACAAGAGTTCCATATTATATCACATACAAGGTTACTTAGGTAATTCTAATGATTAATTACTGAATATTAATTGTTAATCTTGATGAAGTATATATTGGGAAGCCACTAATTTGTCTAGTACCTCTACTTAATCTTTGAGTAGGAACATGTTAAAGTAGACACTATAGTAAGGAAGATGAAAGTCTTCAATTGTCTTACATTCCTGCATACTAATAAATTAATTTGAGAAAACAAAGTCTCATTATCTTCTTGATGACTACTGTTCAACGTTAAACTAATTAAATTTAGGACTTGGTTGTGTTCCAACTTGTGGTCTAGTAAAATCCATGTTGTATTACAAGGTCTTATCAACTACACTGATGTGATAGGAGTTCTGATGTAAGCCAATTCCTATCAACTTTTACACTATCTAACCATGTCCAGGTTCCAAGTTACAGTAAACTTGTCTTTCAATTTGGGCACTTGCGTAACGAAACTTGAGTGGGCCCCCCTGCAAGGTAACTGGAGGGCCCCTCCTCCGGATTCAATCAGAAGCTCTATGGTCAGAGTACTGTGCTGAGGGGGACCCCTGGAGCTTGGGGCCCGCCTGCACCACTGGGGCCTTTGTAACGCCACTGAATTTGGGACAATAACTTTCAGGACCACAGACTAATATTAACATTGGATTATTAATTTCCATATCTTCTCATAATCCCTATTTGTCTGCAAAAAAATGCATTAATACCATTCTCAACTTTAGATATATCAATAAAAAATCATTGTGCAACAAAATTAGATTTACATATTCAGGTTTTGTCCAAGTGACAACTGGTGATCCATTTATCTCATCATGTTAGGTGGTTGAAAACCAAAACTAGAAATGTCTAAAGTACCAATGTCCTGCAACTCAGGGTGCTATTTTGAAAGCTGAATTATATTTCCCCTACTCAAAACATCAAATCTGCCCCTGGAAATATAAATGTTTTTCAAACTACTCTTCTGGTGAATTTTAATTGCTGACACCCTTTTACACTGCCTTAATACTGTCTAGACAGCATGCAAATTTGTTGGTTCATTAATTCAATTAGGCGTATTTTCTACACTTGCATAACTTTGAGAATTGGAAAAATTGTCAGTTGACGTGCAAATGGAAACTGTAGTACCAACAGCTTTTCATTGAAATAACACTACAGACTGCACGGACAAAACTCACAAAAGTATTGAAAAAGTACCACTCACTTTAATTAGTTACATACATTTTGGCTGTGCACTCCATATGTGATGTAAATTCAACAGCAAGGGGGTTCAACTGTGGTATAATAACATTCATATTTACACAAGATGTCTGAAGTGCATTGCCAACAACTACTGGAGCATAAATTCGTTTGTTTTCTAACATTTTGGAAGATATCCTTATCTGTTGGTTTATGGTCTTTTTTCGGAACCCCCTTTAAATTGTGTGTGGCATCATTTTCAGTTGGTACCCAGGAGTCTATTCCACTAATAGATTTTTCAGTTGGTACCCAGGAGTCTATTCCACTAATAGATTTGAGCAACATGGCCTTATCATGTAAGATTACTACAACCTCAACAGCTTTTTTTTTGCATTTGTTTAATTTATTAAATAATTTACTATACTTTTTGACAAATAAAGCTGAAAAGGTATTTTCACCCTTGTTGATATCACCGAGATATTGTTATTTATACTGGTCATTCCATCAACAGCCTTTGCAATATTACAACCAGGTGCGATCAAATTGTTATTTTTCTTACAATCAACATGTGACTTTGCAATCATTATTATGTTTGAGATCAATTTGCCAACTTGTCTATTTTCTATGTTTAATTCTAAATCAAGCAATACATTTTATTTATTCTTATTAAAATCATCTACAAACAATTGCAATATATTTTGTAGGAAACATATTGAAATATAATTGGTAAGGAGCTTAGTTTAATTATTATAGATTCACAATGACAGTGAGCACAATAGACTGTTGTTTCATGTTGTGCTCGAGTAATTAAAAGTTACATGTTTCTAACCTGAAATCAATCACTCCTAAATAGGAAGCTGTAATTTTCAATAGATAGATTTGGACATCCATCTGACTAAACTGTAAAGTGGTCTAACTAATTTGTGACAATAACAGTGATTAGGCAATCAGGATATATATGTGTTTCCAATGTTGTTATTATTCTTCCCACTCCCTGGATATGAGACAGGATGCCACCGAGGTCTATAAAAATAAATAATTTAAATCATGTGCTTGTACTTGATTATAGGACCCTGAGTAAGTGGTCATTGAGGGATTTCTGGCTGTTTTCAGAGTAATTATTGCTTGCTCTGTAGTTTTAAATGTCTCATTTTAACTTCACGTAGGAGCTGATTCATAACGTATACAGAGCCCAAAAGAATAATTAGTTCCATCAATATGGCATATGTTTAGACAATGCGCCTAGTACAGTGTACTGCTACCTGACTGTCGGCCAGATGGCTGCGTGCTTCAAGAACAAAGCGCGTGTCGTTGTGCAACTGTTGTACCCCTTCACAGTTTGTTTTCAAAAAAACGTGGCTAATCACAGCACCCCTCACCTGCTGTGTGACTCATCCTCAATACCAGATCTTCACCACGATTGTTGCTTAGCTTCCCAGCGGCAAGAGACTTGCATTATGAAGCACAGAATAAAGTGCTAAGGGCAAGTTAACAGTACTTTTGATATAAATAAATAAAACACACAGTTTGCTCTGGGTCAGTGTTTGCATTTCATAAAAAAGTTATTTTTGGCCAATCACAGCATGCCTCACACACAGTGCACCACCATTAATTGGATGTCTTAACTACCGTACAACTAGTCTTCTCAGTTACAGGGGATCTACAGTGTAAGGCACAGAATAAAGTGCAAGTTTGCGTCGCTCTAACATTATTTTCCTTAAAAAGCCAGTCGTGATTAAAATATAGCACACCTCACTCATTGTGCACCCCTCTCTCTGCCTCACTGTTTAGCTGTCTGGTAACAGAGGACATATGATGTGAGGTACAGAATATGTATTATTCTTTGGATACAAACAAATGAAAAATACAGTCAACACTGCTCCAGCGTTTGCTTTCCTGAAAAAGCTGATCTTGGCTAATGACGGTGCAACTCGATCACTGTGTGTGCATCACACCCCAATATGTGATTTGCACCAACTCGCTGCTTGCCTTCCCAGTTTAGGTGGACTTATGTTGTGAGGCACACACTAAAGTGCAAGACGCAAGGTACAAGTACTTTAATTTAAATACACAAAACTCAGTTACATATGCTGTTACCACTAAACCCGTATATTTCTTCAAAGCCTTAATCCTTTTAGAGTGAAATAAATGCTAGTCTCCTACCTTGTTTTCCGCCAATAAAAGCACACTAACTGTAAATTCACTAGGGAGTTCACATATGGGCTGATATGGGCTGCTTAGGCAGAGCATGAGATTAACTCTCAAGAACATTTTACTTAAAAGACCTACATACATCCACGAAACCTTGGAAGAGGAAATCCCGGTTCACATTTCCTGCCACCACGCAAAAACGAAGCTTTAAAAGTGAGCTTTAGAGCGAAATGTTGAATGGACTGGAAGGTAAATTGCAGCAAGACTCCCCAAACTACTATTAAACTTTGAATTTAGACAAAAGGATCATACCGAGTTTAACATATCATATGAAACTGAAACACGCGAAGATCATGCTAACACCAACATTCTTAGTCTGAACTATTTAATGAACTACCATTGCCTTGAATCAAAAAGCTGGAATTAAATTTACAGCTATTTGAAAACCGACCATTATTGCAAATATTGAAAAATACCCAATGCCAAAATGCAATAGTCTGGTTTATTTTAGGCACGGGTTATTTGCTGTAGACGAAGGGACGTAACGTTCACCCCACAGTTTCAGCAGTGCAGCTGGGGGCCTTGTATACATATTCTATGAAGGGAGGTGGGGGGGGGGGGGGGGGGGGGGGGGGGGGGGAGGGGCTCAGAATGCTCTGAGCCGACAATGACAAACAAGTGAAGTGCAGCAAAATAAGCTATTTGGGGCCAGGGGCCCGATGTAGGTAGCCCTTTACCGATCGGAATCGGCCGAAAATACCGATTTTCGGCCGTTTCCGATCGGTAAAGGGCTATCGTGATGTAGGGGCACATTTTCGGTAATTTTACCGAATCGTTATCATTACCGAATCGGTAAATTTACCGAATCGGTAATATTTACCGAATCGGTAATATTTACCGATTCGGTGATGATAACGATTCGGTAAAATTACCGAAAATGCAATGTAGGTAGCCAATGTTCCATCAGCACATGGCTTACAGAATCGGTATTTTACCATGGAATACAAATCCATGGTAAAATACCGATTCCTGGGTACATGCACATCTGTGCATGTACACATGTGCCATGTGACAGACAGACGTGCCCTTAGGGCATGTCTGTGTGCCACATTGCACACATGCCCGTTTTGGGGGTGCTAGAGGGTGTCAAAGTGACACCCCCTGCACCCTTGGCAAATTCGGTATTTACCAAATCGGTGAATGCCGATTCGGTATTTGACTTTAATCCTATGGGCTTCAAAGGCCCATAGGATTCAATAGCAAATACCGATTCGGTATTTACCGAATCGGTAAATACCGAATTTGTAAGGAATCGGTAACGATTCCAGATGTTGGGACCTACATCCCATTTACCGATTTTGAAATACCGAAGCGGTAAAATTCGGTATTTCAAAATCGGTTAATGGGATTTACTTACATCGGGCCCCAGATGTAGGTAAAATAGATTTACCGATTTTTAATTACCGAATTTTACCGATTCGGTAATTAAAAATCGGTAAATCTAAGGGGTGGATATGTAGGTATTCCAGATGTGCTGGAATACCGAATCGGAAGAATTCGGTATTTACCGATTCGGTAAATACCGAATCGGTAATGCCCATTCATTCCTATGGGCTTTGAAGCAAGGGTGCAGGGGGTGTCACTTTGACACCCTCTGGCACCCCCAAAACAGGCTTGGGTGCCATGTGGCAGGCATACATGCCCTAAGGGCAGGTCTGCCTGTCACATGGCATAGGTGTGCAAGCACACATGTGCATGCACACCGGAATCGGTATTTTACCATCAAATTGGATTTCATGGTAAAATACCGATTCAGTAAGGCCTCTGGGACTCTGAAGAGTCCCACCAACATCTGGGTGCCTCAGAATCGGTACATTTACCGAATTTTTACTTTACCGAATCGGTAAAATTACTGATTCGGTAATTTTACCGATTCGGTAAAATAATGCCCCCTACATACCTGTCACCCATTTACCGATCGGTAACGGCCAAAATCGGCCGTTACCGCTCGGTAAATGGCCTCAAACGGCCACCTATATCTGGTTCTTTTTCAGACATGCCTGCTAGGTACCTCACAAGAGTGGGTGGAGCCAATCTGAGTGAGAAAGTTCCACGGGCACTGCTCGTCTGTGAGAAGAGGCAGCACAGAACTAACTGCACAGAGGTAGGGTTACCACCTTTCATAGAGAAGAATACCGACCCTCTGGTAACAATTGAACTGAGCAGGGAGGAGTGGTGGGCAGAGGGATGTCTTTTGCACTTGTTTAAAGTGTGCCTGTGTCTTTGGGCGGCCGTCTGGAGATGACCAGCCACACATGCACACTCTAAGCTTCTCAACCCAGCTGATTAGAGACAGCTAGGTTGAGAGCAAAGTGCAGGCATCCAGCACTCTTGGGAGCGGCGACAGAGGCCGCTTCCACCAATCAGGGCACTGCTCACATGCTGCTTCACAGCACATGAGCAGTCCTGGATTGGTCGAGGGAGTTTGCTGGGGCCTGCACTGCTGTCCCAGCAGCAGACGAAATCGGAGTGAGAAGGACGTCATCACCATCATCAGGATTAGACCGGTAAGTGAATTTCTTTTTTTCCCTTTTGTTCGCCCGCCCACTCCATCTTCAGTAGATGCCAACCACCACTGCTTTATGCTGCTTGACCCATCCCAACGGTGGAGAGACTTCTTAGGAAGCCTCTACGACTGACACCTTTCCTCCTCATTCAAAATACTTACTCATTAACGTAGGGATGTCATCTTTTTTTTTTTTTTTTAAATTTTTTATTGACAAGCAGGTCAAGGTGATCAACAAATACATTTTTTACAAAACATATAATACAAAATAACGGTACAGATCAAAATGCAAATAAAGTAACGCCAGACTCTTTGCATTACACATACTCCAAATGTAGCCATAAGACAGAACAAAAAGCAAATGGATAAATGATGTATAGTCCTGGATCAACAATAACGAAATGGAAAAACACCAATACATTCCCTAAGGCCTACTACTATTAGTGTCTGCTGTAGTCATGTACTATTCTAAAAAGGTACCTCAAATTTTAACAAACTTCCCGATTGCTTTTATTCCCCGGTTCCTTGCAATTGAGCCCTCCATAGTATAGATTTCATTAACTAACGCCCACCATTCCATTGTATGAGGAGGGTTCGGGGAAATCCAAGCTCTCGCAATAACCAATCTAGCACTGGTCAGGAGAATGTTTAACAAATCTGTGTTGCTTGTGCTAGATGGATATATAGCAAGTAAAATTGAGGCTGCTGATAATGCAAAACTAATCACTTTTTGTTTATGTAAAATGTTTTCTATTACCGACCAATACCCTGTTAATACCGGACATGTATAGATCATATGTACAATATCTGCAGCCACCAGCCCACACTTAGGGCATTTAGTACGGTCACTGCTCCGATTGTTTTGTGCCCATTTGGAATTCTCAGTGGTGTATAGTATAAGTGAGATATTGTTCTGTACGATTGGAGCATTAAACTGGATGAATGAGTCACTTTGTTAATGTTTACTAAAGCAGCTGTGATGTTCTCAGTTGTCACATTGAATCCTAATATGGAAGTCCATTTTATCGCTAAACAAGGAGCTTCGTCCAGCTTATTTTGATTTAAACACTTATATCCCATACTAATTAATGATTTCCGATTTGCTGAATAAAAACAGCTCCATAAATCTGAGCTACTTACAGATATCAAGTTCATCTTACGAATTAAATAGTCCCTTATTTGAATATACTTAAAACGCATCATTTCCGGTTATTTAAACAAAAGTTTCAAAGTTTCAAATTGTAAGAGGCCACTTGAACCATATAAGTCTCCCAGTTTTAGAATGCCATATTTAGCCCAATCTCGTCCAGTATTATCACTAAAAATCCCTGGGAGTCCAGGATTACCCCAAAGTGACAGGTCAGTGTGAAAAAAGAAGTCTCACAATTAATCATAATCATATTCCAAATACGTACTGCATCCCGTGCAGTCTTGAATTTTACGCGTTTAAAATAATTTGGGTCCTGCACTTTTGCCAGAAATTGTTTTGCCTCTCTGGCAAGCATGAATTGATGAAAAAAAAATTGATTATAACTAGTAAACAGACTACGAAGCCGGTTAAAAAAAAAAGCAAAAAAGTAGGCTCTAAAATCAGGGAAGTTAAGGCCCCCTTTTTCCAATGGTAATTTCAGAATTGCCATCGATCTTCGAGGCTTCTTATAGCCCCACAAAAAGCTATTAATAATGCTGTCCAGCTTTTTAAAAAACAAATTATTAACGCGCAGAGGAATACAACGAAAAAGATATAAGAATTTAGGCAAGATATTCATTTTAATCAAATTCAATCGTCCCAACAGGTTAAGCGGAATCTTATGCCACTTTTTTAAAAGAGTTGCCCCTTCTTTCAATAAAGGTTCATAATTTAATAAGTTTATATCCGAGATCTTTGAAGAAATTTTAACCCCTAAATGAACCGCAGCCAGACAATATCCTGGAACTTGAGGATTAGACTGGTAATTCATTATAACTTGCATTTTATTCGTGTTAAGTTTATAACCTGCAATAGCCCCAAAGTTATTAGCTTCTTCTGAGATCCCTACCAGTGCATCTACCACATTGGTAGTGTAAATAGCTAAATCATCGGCATAAGCATTGATTTTCAAAGTTTTGTCTTCATGATGCATAGGTTTTATTTTAGCTTGCTCTTGAAGGGCATTAATAAATGGCTCCATGGAAAGAGCAAAGAGTAGGGGTGACAAAGGGCAACCCTGCCGTGTCCCCCGTAAGATTGAAAATTTAGATGAAACAGCCCCTGCATAGCTAATCTTGGCATTAGGATCCTTATACAAAGCTTGTATACTTCTTAAAAAACGTCCTTTAAAGCCGTATTGTTTCATCACCCCCCATAAGTAATCCCACCCCACTCGGTCAAACGTCTTCTCTGCGTCTAAAAGTATCATACCGAGTGGGGTGTGATTAGTTGCTGCAACATCAAAGGCGGTAATCGCCATGTTAACATGGGTAGTAGTGTCCCTCCCGGCTACAAAACCATGTTGTTGTTCATTTACCAACAATGGCATAAGTGGGGCCATACGAAGAGCTAATATCTTGGAATACGCTTAGGCGTCATCATTGATCAATGATATAGGACGGTAAGAACAGCATTCCGTAGGTGATTTATTTTTCTTAAGGAAAAACATAATTTTAGCTGTATTCCACGATTCTGGTACCTGCCCAGTGACACCAATTAAATTAAGAACTAAACATAGAAGTGGTAAGATTTCATCTGCACACATTTTATATAATTCTATGGGGAGAGTATCCTCACCAGCAGCCTTATTAGAGGGGAGAGAGGTAACAGGATAGTGCAGTTCCTTTAACGTGACTCCTTCCTCCAGCCCATTAACACATTCTTGATCTAGGTATTCACGAAATGGGAGATTTTTGTTATTATACATTTGTATCTGCATTTCTATACAACTACCCTCTGGGGTGTATAGATTTTTGTAGTATGTTACAAACTGATCCATTATTTGTACTGGCTGGGTATATGATATATTATTAGGGCCTTTAATGGATTTGACTAATGTTGTAGCTCGGTCATCTGCCACTTTGTAAGCCAGGGCCTTTCCTACCTTATCCCCGCATTTATATTGTGCCAGTTTATATTTAAGCAGCTTTCGGCTATTATTTTCCCTTATAGCACATTTTAGGGTCGAACGTGCAGTCACTAATTTAGTTTCTAATTGTTCAATATCTTGCACCCCCAAACCACCAGCTCTCAGATTGTCGCCTAATTGTTTTTCCAGTTGCAAAATACCATTTATTACAATCTTATCCTTTTTCCTTTGTTCTGCGTTTTGTTTGTATACGTACGGTTGCGCAAGCCCCCTAATAGAGGCTTTACAAGCATCCCAGACTGATAAAAGCGATGCACTATCTAAATTGATTTTAATAAATTCTTTAATATGCGCCTTCAGCGTTCCGACAAAAACTGCGTCTGCCAATATATATATCTAGGGAAGGTAAACAGTCTAACTTCCGGAGCCCTTTGTATTATACTGAATGACAATAAAATTGGATTGTGGTCCGACGAGACCTTTGGGAAGATCTCCATACGTCCAACCTCAATAATCTCATCTGATGCCCACGCCAAGTCTATTCATGAATACAATTTGTGGGGTGAGGAGTAAAACGTATAGCCAGGTTGATCTGGATACAAGTTCCTCCATACATCTTTTACATTGTGTATCCGAGCTAGTTCGAATATCGCCGTCCGAGTTTTACGCATGCGTCTAAATAGGCCTCTCTTAGTCACATCCTGTTCATAGTTTAGCACGCAGTTATAATCCCCCATCATAATAAGTTCCCCCTCCCACGAAAACAATTCAATATTTAACCAATCAAAGATGCGCGGGTCATCAGTATTTGGCCCGTATATGGCACAAAAAACATATTTACGGTTCTCAACCTGCATTTGAATAATGGCCCACCGGCCTCCATTATCGGAAGCAGTTTAAATCACTACCCCCCATGGTTGCTTTTTTTTCAAGATTGCAACTCCCCTAATGGGAGCGTTAAAAGTAGTGCACACCACCACCTCGTATCCCAATTGACTCAGTATTTTCTTGTCTTTAAAGCAAATATGCGTTTCCGTTAACATAATTAAATGTGGATCATACATTTTAAGTTCCTCATACACCATACGCCTTTTGTTCTTATTATTCAAACCTGAAACATTCCAAGCTAAACACCTAAATTGCAACATTATAAATACTTAATAAAGCAAAAAATTCTGCACCTCTCATTAATTGCCATAACATTACCTGTCTACAGTTTCTAACTTTAACCACCTTGAACCTTGCCTTGTCCTTTTTTATTTCCCCCCCCAGCCTCCCCCCACAGTCCCCCCATACCTGCCCCAGGGACAGCTGTTTCCCTCCCCCCTGTACCTACCCGGAAGGGATGTCATCTTAGTGAAAGAATAAGAATGGATTTAAATGCTCTTCATTTACCAACCCTCGATGCAGGGAAAGTTGGACTCTTGCTTCTTTATTGTCTGTATTCTCCTCTTTGAGCTATTAGTCCTGTTCTTGTTGCACCATCTGAATTGGGTGTGTATGTCTGGCTTCATGCGGTTTCCTTTGTATTTCTATACCCTTGTGTTGAGGTGTGTTTATTTTCAGGTATTTTTGGCTTTCTAATAAACCTACCTAACGTTCCTCAATTTTCCTTTGTTTATTATGTATCAGTAAGTGGTGTTTCTAAATTGACTGTGAATTATTGATTCTCTCCCTGCTGCTTTCATGCTGCTTAAAAGACCCATCAGAGTATGTCTCTAGAAAAGTTTCAAAACAAATTGAAATGGCCCTTTCAGTTGGTAGTACATTAGGATAGTTTGCACATGATATAATGGGAGAATTCAGAATTTGGTTTGGCATAGGAGGAATCTAGAACCCAATTAGAACCCAATTGTCAAGAACGGAAGATGGAATCGGTCGGAGACCAATAGAGTTTGTCGGTGCGGCGAGATCAGTGGTGGAAGGAGGAGGGAGTATTAACAAAATGTGTGTAGAATGCCAGATTGCAGGAATGGTTTGATTCTGTGATGTCTTGCGTAGTTAAGAGTGAGAGTCAAGTGAATGTGGTTTTGAGTCCGATATGGTCCAAGGATTGAGATCTGAGTTGTGGGTCCCAAATTGGCCTAAGATACCAGGAGACTGAAAGGTGTAGAAGAAACAGCAATTATGATTGTCTGACCAGAGAATTGAGGAGTTGTCGTGAGACGTCATCGGCAGTTCCACTTAAGACAGGGAATTTTGTGTGGCTGGGATTATAGGAATCGTCTAGTGGGCCTTGTGTACAGGGGTTAACAATACCAATTTAGGTGATCCATGCTGGTTGAGGGTCACTGTGTGCAAATGCTCTTGAGTGGCTAAATTCTATCTATCTTTTAGATTGGCAGACAATTACGGACTTAAGACAATTGTGTGAGCGAATGCATATGGAGAAATTGTAAAGGAGGAGGAGCTGCTGCGAGGAGTGAGAGTGACGTCTGATTGTGCCGCGCTTCGATAGGTTGGTGTAACATCACCCTGGGACTGTTTGTTGGTCAGCTGGAATAATCTGTGGTTGACTAAGATCATTTTGCTGTATCATTTTTGATGGGGAAAGTTCCGAAAAAGTGTCAGAAATCATGCAAGGCCTTAGGGTGTGATGGGATTTCTTCAGAGGTGATGAAGGGGTTGTTACTGAAGTGGGAGAAGAGGCGCCACCCGAGGATACTCCAGCTCACTATAAGGTGACAAATGCTGGGCTCCATAATTTAATTTGGCTCCAAAATTCCCACAAAATTACTGAAAAGAAGGAGGGATTGTCATTTCCATGCTTTGGCACATTCAGGCTAGAGGTATTGAACCAACATAGGGGATGATGTTTGCAATGCGACCGTTGCTTATGCCCACACAGTTTGAAGTGCTAGATGTGTGGATGTGTGTGGCTCATGCTAAGCAGTGAGAGAAATATCACAAAAGGATGAAGAAAATCATGAAGGCGTATCAGGATGCACAGTGGGATGCTAAGCTTAAGAGGAGGAGAGTAGGTACCTTTGAGGGAGAGAGGTTATACCCAGTATTCGTGGGCAATGGATAATCACAGGACAAGGGGAGAAAGGCAAATGGTTGTGATAGTATTGATACTGAAGACAGCTTGTTGGATATGTTGTTAGCTGAGCGTCGACCACCTTACAGTCTACAACCAGGAGAAGTAGGACAAAGTCCTGATGGCACCGATAATGTGGGAGGTGCATCATCTGAAAGGTCTTGATGAAGGCTGTGATGACCTGAAAATTGTAAGCAATAAAAAGCAGCTGAAACAGGACGACAATCTGGCAGTAAGGAGGGATGTAGAAACTCCTTATACTTTTCTGTCACCACCATCCTTTACGTTTTTAATCCTAGTCGCTGGATCTAGGAATAAAATTATTTGCTACAGATACCACTGAATAGTTTTAATTCTCACTGCACATTTTCTATCGGTGATCCCCAGATCCATTAGGTATATTATAATTTATATGTGTTTGTATTGTCTTCCCCCTCCCTTTTGCTCCACTCCAGGCATTGATCAGTGCAGGGGTGTACTGAAGGAAGCCCAAAGATGAAGCATGTCACAATTTTGTGTGTAAGTGAGGGCAGTATTTTTCCACTGAATACGTCTCACCTCTAATCTAGACATCCACACTCATGACTCCCCTTGGTGTGTTTACTGGTGCATCAGCTCCTGATCCAAGGGTCATGGGAATTGTAACAGCAGGAACAAGGGAGACAGCAGTGTCCTGCTTGGGAGGTATGGAACAGAATGGTGACAAAGTCACTTCATGGTTTCTGGAAGATCTTACAGTACCGGTTTCCATTGGACCTGTCGTTGCTGTTTATGGCTCAGGCCCAACAGGAAGCCGAGACAATCCATGCAAGTGGAAGGGACTGCTAGGAGGATCAGGGAAAGCAAATGGTGGTTTACATCCTTTAGTGCCCATGGAATCCAGTACCCCTCTAGTGGTTACAGCTGACCTTTCCAGAGCACGGATTGGTTCAAGCAGTAAAAGATCTAAACCTATGGTAAGCACCAGTTTGGATTCGTGAATATGGAAAACTCCTGTGAGGGGACCAAGTGGTATGCCTCAAGAAGCAAGTACAAGTCAGAGAACACCTGAGAATCAGTATGTTTTATATGTGGTGAACTAAGAGTCCTGGTTGAGGGCCATAATAAATGCAAAGAGAGCCAGAATAGTAAGCCAATTCAAGATACTATCAAAGCTGTAATGAAGATGAAGCTAGAGGATGTAGTGAGAATGAAAGTGGAACTAGATGAGATCATCAGTGGGAGTCTAACTCTAGAATAGATTTATGAGCCAGACGAGCTGTTGTTTATGGCTAAGGGCATCACCCGGAGGGCAAGACAAGCACATGAGAAGTTGTTGGATCTGGCTCAGAGGTATGGGTTGGATTTATCCTGAACTAAGGCATTGCTGGGAAACCACAGGCTTACTTACAGTGACCAAGATATAGAGGAAAAGAGAGTGCCTGGATTGACGATGCACATCCAGGAACTGATAATAGGAATAAGAGCTTGGAGTATGCTGGATAAGTGGGAAGAGAGGTGACCAGAAAGAAGAGTGCAAGAAAGGTGACAGGAGACATGCCTCCTCCCGGAGGGGTAGTGCAGGGAATAGAGGCATACATTGCGGGCAGTACCTAGTGGAGGGTGTGTGCATGTTTCTTGGAGTTGGGTGATCTTGTTGAGTTCACAAATGATTTCCCAAGATTAAGAGAGAAGCCCGCTGAGTGGTATAAGAAAGTTCATCGCTTTGTGAAGATCTCGAAAGTATTGTGGATTGATTTAAACCCATTTGTCGAAATAGTGGTCCCTAGTGATCTATCGTCTGCTTGTAAGATAGCTGTCGAGTGGCCCAGTGCTGAGCTATAAAAAGACTCAGTAACTTATGGCCCTTCAGTGTTGGTCATCAGGGGATCACATGGTTGCAGTTCAAAATAGCCCCACAGGATATCGATTGGGTCATGTTAGATTGAACGACCCAGGAGCCTAAAGAGTCAGTATATGCCTATTATGAAAGGCTGTTACAAGCCTTCAAGCAGTACAGTAGGTTATACACCCTTGACCCCAAAAACATGGGACAATTTGTGTCCAAGTTTGTGACTGGACTAAGGCTGGAGATCAGCCTCATGATCCAACAGCATCTGATTTGCTGGCAAAAAAAATCAGTGGACAAAATCCTACCGTTAGCCAAGTACTGAAGTGATGAGGTGAACTTCAAACATAGGAAGATAAAGGAGAAATTGATGTTAGACCAAATGCGTAATTCCCCGAAAGGAGAGCCGGTGCAGGGGATGACGGGAGCTGTAACTCATGGTCAGCGAAACGCCCAAGGAAGCGTACAATTGCAAGTCAAAGGGTTGACGGGTCAGGGAAAAGATATACGTCGCGACCCTGAAGAAGTCCTCTGCATGTCACTTTTGTCAAAATATCGGCCATTGAAAGCATGAGTGTCACGTCAATCCTGCAAACAAAGGCAGGGAGAAGAACTCATATAGGTGGCAGATGGCGTGAACCAGTCACAGACAGAGACCAGGCCATTAATGTGGGACGGAATGAGAGCTGAACTGCTACAACGAGTTATTGAGTACAATTAGTACAAGAGCCTCAGCCTCTGACAAATTCACAGGGCAATCCGACATACCACGAGATGCCCTTGATGGAGCTTATGGATGGATTGTTCTGGACCCGTCCTTATGACAGTGCCTGAGAGGGGTGGAAGACTGTACACTTGGCGTAGTGTTAGAGGTAGACCAGAATGGACCCTACATAGAAGCAGACGTGGATGGTCATCCCATTAAGTTCTTGATTGATACTGGTTCTACCTGTTCTACTGTGAGATCTGCAGTAGCCCCATTCCTGCCCCTCTTAGGAAAATTGATCCAAGTTATAGGAGTAGCTAATAAAAGGATGACAAACCCTTTGATGGAATAGATGCCTGGGAAAATTGGACCCTTCCTGGATCACCATCAGTTTGTCGTCTGTGAATCAAGCACAGTGTGAATTTTATCATGTACTGCACACCGAAGGGAATTGAGTTGCAAACCAATGATGAGGACATTGCCTTCAAATTGGCGTAACAGAACCTTTGCACTGCCATGTTTCTTTTACTGAGAGTGAAAGACATGACACTAAATCTCAAAGACACGTTCAGGGCAGTGGTGTGGGACTACTCAGGAGAGGAGATCGGACTGATTCGAGGAGTCAAGCCAGTGCGCATACAGATCAAGTCAAATGCATAATTTCCAAGAACACTCCAGTACAATTTGACCCGAGAAACAGTGACAGCGATTGCACCCATAATTAAGTCTATGATTGTGCAGGGATCCTAAAGGAAATCATGGGAAGTCCATGCAACTCTCCTAATATGAGTTTGCAGAAATCTAGTGGAAAATACTGCATTGTCCAGGACCTTAGCAAAGTTAACAGCATATTGATTTCATTTTGTCCCATGGTACCAAGTCCATCAGTGATCCTATTCCATATTCCTCCTGAAGCTGAATGGTTTACGATAATTGACCTTTGTCAGGCGTTTTTCTCTTTTCCATTGCACGAGGAGAGCCAATTTGTATTTGCTTTCTGACTGGAAAACTGTGTCTTAAAATCGTGTCGTATTCTGCAAGGGCATACTGACAGTTCATCCATTTTTAACTAGATCTTGAAAAAGAACTGTGAAGGTCTGATTCTGCCCCGAAACTTAGTACTGGTCCAATACATTGATGGCCTTTTCATTGCATCTGAGATGTGTGATGCCTGCAGGGATGATACCATTGCCTTACTGAACCACCTGGCTGAGAATGGGCATAAGGTGTCTCCGAGTAACCTTCAGTACTATGTAAATGAAGTACAGTACTTGGGCCACTGGATTGAAAAGGGCAAGAGAAAGGTGTCACAGGAAAGAGTGGGGGTGATCATGAAGATGAATCCGCCTAGTACCCAAAAAGAGGTCAGAATCTTTTTGGGAATGGTTGGCTACTGTTCACAGTGGATTCCCAACTTTTCTCTGATGGTGACACCTTTGTAGATGCTGACTCACAGGGATATGTGCGATCCGGTGCCCTGGGACAACGATTGCCTACTTGCCTTCCTAGAGTTGAGAGAGTGCCTGTATCGCACTCCGGCTTTAGGAATGCCGGATTATAACAACGCATTTTTGCTGTTCTGCCATGAAAGGAAAGATTGTGCTCTATCTCTTCGCACACAGAAACATAGCGGTGCCCATAGACCAGTGACTTATTTCTTAGCTACTTAGATTCTGTAGCTTCAGTGTTGCCCTGATATCTCAAATCTATTGCTTAAACAGATGTCAGCATTGAAAGATGTGAGAGCATCGTGATGGGTCATCCTCTTACAGTGTATGTGCCACACTTGGTTGAGTGACTAGAATCAAGACACAGTATCTGACAAATAACAGATTGATAAGTTACGAGCAGGTGCTTTTCGCCACTGAGAATGTAACCCTGAAGCAGTGTTCTGTGTTGAATCCTGCTACCTTGTTACCCATTCCAAGTGCTGATGGGGAAGAATGTGAAGACCATGACTGTCTGGATGACACTGAACTTTGTATGAAATCAAGGTCTGGCATTGTCGATGAGCCATTGTCTGATCCTGATCAAGACCTTTTTGTTGATGGCCCATGCTTCGGGAACAATGAAGGAAATCTGAGAGCAGCGTTTGCTGTCTGTACCATTTCTGGAGTGGTGGAAGCAGCTTGGTTACAGGAAGTATATTCCGTACAAGTGGCTAAAATCATTTCCTTGACACGTGCATATTGAGTCTCTGAACAAATCTGAGTCACGACCTATACTGATAGCCAATATGGGTTATGTGCGGTTCATAATTTCGGACAACTACGGTCACAGAGAGAATTCCTAACGTCATCTGGTTCTCCTATAAGAAATGGGGAGTATGTAAGACAACTGTTGGAAGCCCATGGAATGGGGAACAATTTTGTAACTTCAGAAATCGGTATGCTGATAAAGTTGCACGCTACTGTGCCTTTAATGCATGTGTCTTTAATGGAGAATATACTGGTGAGAGTACAGAGCAGACCGAACTCAATATGATGCTAGCAGCGGCTGACACATGGGATGAAGTCAGGTGGTTGCAAATGAAAGTTACAGAAGAAGAACAAGCGGGTTGAGTCAGAGCAGGCTGTGAGAAGGGAAAGGATAACATTTGGGTGTCAACTGATGGCAGGGCATTATTACTGGATTGATAGTTGCACCCAATGGCAATGCAAGTTCATGGAGCAGCCCACATAGGAAGAGATGCGAAAATTATATTGTTCAGGCAGACTTGGTTTAATCCGAAGTTTTGAGTGATTGCGGAAGCTGAATGTCATTGGGGTGTCACGTGCCCACAAATGAATGCTTGAAAAAAGACTGTTGTTGCCAGAAGCCACATTGGCAGGTCAAGGGGTCCATTTAATCGAATCCAAATGGTTTTTATTGAGATGTCTTTGTGTAATAGTTTGAGGTACATTCTGGTTGTCGTGTGCATCTTTTCCTGATGGATGAAGGCTTATCCGACTAGGAGATGTGATAGCTTCATGGTAGCTAAGCTACTGCTAAGAGAGCTTATTCCTAGGTTCGGATTTCCAACGGCATTGCAGTCAGATAGAGGCACGCACTTCCATAACGAAGTCATGAAGTTACTGTGTACAATTCTGAGGGCGGATCAGAGACTGCATTGTAGTTACAGGCCAGAGGCATCCGACATGGTGGAGCAGATCAATGGTACCCTGAAATCGAGGATGGCTAAAGTGTGTGCTTCAACATCTCTACCACAGGTGCTAATGAGTTTGCACAGCATCCCAGACAAGAGAATTGGGTTGTTGCCCATGAAATACTCATGGGGAGAGAGATGCATTTGCCTGCCAATGCGCTTGTGAGTATCTCAGACAATGTGGTCCTTGACTACTGTAAATGATTAGCTGACATGGTTTGTTCTGTATCTTATCAGGTTGAAGCAGCAACTGCATCAACATCAAAGGATTTCTTTCACAACCTGAGCCCAGGGAATTGGGTTCTCATCAAAAGACATGTGTGGGAAAAACTGTCTTGATCCTTGTTGGTGTGGTCCATACCAAGTGATACTGGTGACTACGACTGCTGTGAAGTATGGTTGAGTGCCAAATTAGGTCCATGCCTCTCACACACATCGAGGGTATGCACCTGTTACAACACATTCGTTACTCCGCACTACCATTACAACGTGACTTTTATAACGCATACCATTGCAACGCATTGCGCTGGGGGGCGCTATAGGATAGGGAATAAGTATAATTTACTATCCAACACCTTCCCTAGGGTCCACGGGGACTGGAGTTAGAATAGTAAATTATACTTACCACTATCCAGAACCCCAAAGCGCTATGCGTTGTAATGGTATGCGTTGTAATGGTCGCGTTGTAATGGTAGGTAGTTGTAACGGTATGCGGAGTAACGTCATACATCCCACATCGAGTGTTGGGTCCCTCTGATGAAACAGCTGCTCTCCCAGAAGAATTTCCAGCAATGACTAAAAGGTCACGGAAGGGGACAAGCAAAGCTGCAGGGGTACCTGAGGAGGCTGGAAGCACACCAGGCCAATCTGGTAGGAGGTCAAACTACACAAGACCCTGGCATAGACTTTGAGGGAGACGGTACTGTTGCGAGTGACAGAGAGGCTGACTCAGGGGAAGAGACAGGTGTGACAAGAAATCATGTGCAGACAAGAAGGAAAGATGCTGTAGGTGAGATTTGGCCTGTGAGACAGAAGAGAAAGAGTATGAGACTCGCATCTGAAAGAAAACTGGCACCAATACTTGAAACTTCAGGGCCGGATCTCAGTGAGACCGAGCAGGACACGGAAACTGCAAGGAGATCAAGAAGAGCTTGAGTGCCTTGTTGGAGATGTACCTCTCCCGAGTGGACTCATCTGGTTGCAAATACAGGGGAGTGCAAGGTCCGAGATCCTGGTGCTGGTTGTCGAGATATTGCTAAGAGTGCCTGGGCTTGAAGTAAATGGACTGCTGTCATTAACTGTCCCTTTCCCACCAAGGCTAAGTGGCTTACAGACTTAGATTTTGGAAGACATGGAATTCGCAAGTTTCAGAGTGGCACAGTCTCAAGAAATTGAAGCAATGAGAGCTGAACTGCTACAACGAGTTATTGAGGATATTGGCACCGACCTGATAAGGGATTGGAATTGAACTGTGAACTGTAAATCATTTGTTGAAGAAGATAACCTAGGCACGAGCGGAAGAAGAATACATTTAGATATTCTATCTAGAAGAAGAAGAAGAAGAAAGAGGGCTAGGGAGGTCTTCTGAGCAGTGTATATACTGTAAAGAAGGGACCATTTTAAAGAACTTTCCTAAGAGTTGCTCAAGAACTTTGTCATATGGGGAGATTGAAGGAGAAAACAGACTCTGTGTGTTATTTCTCTCCTTGGACAGTGATCCGAGCTATTCTAAATGGAGTCTGGAAATTCGAATCATAGGCATAAATGTATTGGAGGTGCACTCATTATTGTGTTGATTGTAGTAATAGCTGTAGTCATTATAGAGCCAGTTTGAAGTCCATCCGAAAGTGAGGAGCATGAGGTTGGGGTACACGGGACATCCACACAAACTACTGCTGTCTCAAAGAAGGTACATTAGGATCTGAGAAAGGCCTAATAGAGCAAACTAGTCACTTCCTTCAAGTAGACCTGTCTAAGGGAGATTATAAATGAAATGTGTATGCTATGTTGCTCTAGGAGTATGCAGACACTATGAAAAATTGAGATTTGTATGTGTGTTGGCAATTAGCCACAACAGTTGAAGAGGGAATCACTTACCATCACTTACCCTTGACTTACGGCATTAGTTGTTGTTTACTCCTTTGTAAGTTCTATGGAAAAGGCCATTTTGAGTACTACTTCTCCAATTATGACGTGGTACTTTCAGAAATACATGTATATAAACATTTGAATACGTTTGATGCCCAAAGGAGAGCATGAAGGATGAATAATTATGTTGCCCCTATTGTAACATTAAACACTGCTTACTCGCATAGACATAATTTAACTTGCACACTAACAGATATAGGAAAGAAATGTACAGACCAGGTAGAAGATAGACGTAGGGAGTAAGTTAACAATGTTGATAACAAGGATAAGGATTCTGATTGGACCAAGGAGCATTTGGCCAGTAAGGCTAAAGGAATTTCTGATACGATAGCTCTAGATTGGCAATAAAGAGTAAAGCTTTGCATTTAATAGGCTGAGAGGAGTTATAAATCCCTATTTGTAGGACAGAGTGTATGCAATTATATATTTTGGGCCGATGGCCCTTGGAAGACGTTTTTGGAAGAGTCAGTTTGCATGGTACATAGGAACATATTTTGTGTGTGGGAAGAATGCATATGTACGTTTGCCGAGCAAATATCATGGGGCGAGGTATTTGGCGGTTGTGTTTCCATGTGGATAATTTGGAGAGTCCTTAAGGAAGTCCTTAAGGAAGGTAAAAAAGCAGGGAGAAACGTGGATTGAGTGCTGGAGAGGTTATGGGAGACATCTTCGGAGAAACTAATATCTAATTTGGGAGTAGTGCTTAATGATATCAAGATTAGAAGACAATGTACTATAGTGGATAAGTTGTCTGTTAACACAGCTAAGTCTTTGCTACTCATTGATGGGGAGATGGTCTCGATAAGGGCGATGGTGATGCAGAAATGTCTTGCACTAGATCTTCTACTTGCAAAGGAGGGCGGAGACTGTCAGATGCTTAGGGTCCAACAGCATTGTACTTATATCCCTGATAATAGTAAAGATCTGAGGGGACATATTAGTAATATCATCAATATTCATCATGAAATACAGGATTTGTCAGCCAAAGGAGTTTGGGATAAGATTGGAATGGGATTTGGGGCAGTTTTTTTTTTTTACGGAGTTTATATAGCGTGAACTCGACCCGGTACTGGGTATCAGAGCGCTTTACATAGCACCAGTTGCATTACATGAGGACACATTAATTTTTTTTAGGCACTGGGAGATTAAGTGATTTGACCAGAATCACAGGATGCTCAGCGTTATTGCCGAGACTCGAACCCGGTTCCCCAGATTAAAGGTCGAGAGCCTTAACAGTTAGGCCAACTCCTCTCCCCTGTTAGAAGGTGGTTTACAAATTTGGGAAGAGGAATCTTTGGATACATCTTAAAACCAATACTGATTATTATAATCTGTTTAATTGTTTTGGTTGGAATGATGAGGGCATATAAATGGCATAAGGCGAGGCAGTTGGAGAACCCACATATAACAGTGTCTTGTGTAAGTGTTAGAATTGTGAACTGCGTTAATGTATCTACATGACATTTTAGTTTACTGACAAGTAGTATGAGGAGTTAATGTTGGAAACAAATTTAACTAGCAGAAAAACACTAAAATGAAGAAACCGTGTTGTGAAGTTTGACGCTACTCATGTACTAGAGGTGTTTGAAAATGCTAATTTCCATAAGTAGGTAAATATGTTAGTCAAAATACAAAATTGTTATGTAACTCGTAATGCTTAAGTGATACATCTTATGTTAGCCAAAGCTATAGACCTGAAATGCAAACCCCTGACCACTCTTGCTTTATTTATTATTTATTTATTTATTTCACTTATAAAGCGCACTTTCACCTCAGAAGACATCCTGGCGCTGACAGACACGTATCGAAAGCAAAAAGGGGACACCTGATTACAAGCTAAGGGTTTGGGAAAAGCCAAGTTTTCAAATCCCTTCAAAATACAAGAAGGCCAGAGGCATGCCTGAGTTCGAGCGGAAGCGAATTCCAGAGTTTCGCCGCGGTCACGTAGAACGATCTACCGCCTGCTCTGGATCTCCTAAGCCTCGGTATGGTCTGCAACCTGGCCAAGGAGGAGCGTAGTTTGTGGACCGGCACATGCCACGAAAACTTCCTTTGTAAACGGGCAGGGCCTAACCCATGGAGAGCTTTAAAGGCCAGACAGAGAGACTTAAATTTCACCCTCTGTCTCACTGGGAGCCAGTGCAGCTGGGCCAGAGCCCCTGAAGAGGAAGATCTTGTTGGCCACCCCAGGGCTAATTTCGCAGCTGCAGACTGGATTCTCTGGAGCCTATCCATGAGATAGCTTGGAGACTCCAACAGTAAGGTGTTGCAGTAGTCTAACCTACTGAGCACGGTACAGTGCACCACCTCTACCCGAGCACGGGCGGTAACAAAGGAAGGATTTTTCTCAGGAGGCGAATAATGATCAAACAGCCAGCTACTACCCTTGAAACCTGCGCCTCCAAAGTAGGGTCGCTATTAAACATCACGCCCAGATTCCGCACTACCTTCGCAGGCTGCACCAGTGGAGAGAAATCCACAGGCCAAATGTTGCCGGGTAGAAGAGATTGTACCCTAGGCCTTGGGCAATGTAAGACCTCGGTCTTTCCTGTGTTAAATTGTAGAGAGTTGGCTTTCAACCATTCCGCTGTATCTCGCAGGCAGTTGTGAAATACTTCCAAGGAGATTGATTCATCTCCCTCCAAGGAGAGAATCAACTGCGTGTCATCAGCATAGTTAACAATTTCGATCTTATATTGTTTGATGACCGCGAATAAAGGCTTCATATAGATGTTAAATATTATAGGGCTAACTGCCGAGCCTTGTGGGATGCCATGTGAGATGGTAGAGAAGGTGGATTGGAAGGGAGGGAGGGACACAGCTTGTTCTCTACCCTGAAGGAAGGACTCAAACCGCCCAAGGGCATTACCTGCAACCCCTACCTCTCTCAGCCTGTCCAGCAGAATACCATGGTTCACAGTGTCGAAGGCGGCAGACAGGTCAAACAGGATCAAAACCCCTGCATGTCCCCTGTCTGCCCGCCAACGTAGCTCATCCAGCACGGTCACCAGGGCCGTTTCGGTGCCATGAGCTGGCCGGAAGCCAAACTGAACATCCTTCAAGAGCTTGTGCTGTTCTAGGTGTCTAGAGAGGGTTCCTGCCACCACCCGCTCTACAATTTTTGCTGGATAAGGTAGTAGCGAGATGGGCCTAAAGTTCTTAAGGCATTCAGGATCAAGGGTGGGCTTCTTCAGTAAGGGGGTCACCACCGCTTGTTTCTACTGGGGTGGAACCACTCCAGTATAAGCGACTGGTTCCACACCAGCCGGAGCATAGGGAAGAGCTCAAGCTCGAACTCCTTCCAGATTTTTAGTGGAATCGGGTCAAGCGGAGACCCAGAAGTAATACCCAAGGCCACTTCCCTGAAGTCCTCTGCAGACACCTGCGCGAATTCCACAAGGGACTCAACTCCTCCCCGTTCATGAACGGCCCCAAGAGTCGACAGGCTGCCACAATCAGCTACTGCCAGGATTTGTTGCTGCTCCACCCCCAGATCACCAATAATCAGTTTGATTTTATCCTGAAAGAACCTGGCTAGGTTCTCACAGAGTTCCTGGGAGGGGGGGAATTCATCCTTGGCACACTCTGGGCTAATAAGGCTATTCAAAATATTAAAAATGCTACGAGAGCTATTCGGGGATGCTTTAAGATTAATGATTGGAATTTCATGTGCACTGTGGAAGGTGTTGTTTCTCACACTTGCATTGCAGGTGGAGAAGCTTTCTTTAGGCAAATTAATGTCTTTGTTTTAGCAGCTAGGTGAGGAGAGAAGAAGTTACAATTACATGGCTTACTTGTGGAATTTTAGTTTACGAACTGAACATCATCTGCGCCAGCTTGTCACCCACGTACAACGTACACGACAGCCATTTTAGGTATCATGGTGTCCCTGTCCACGATCGATCGCCAGCGCGCTCCTCTGACCCTGCAGGCATCCTCCGCGCACCCTGGCTCCCCCCTCCCTCCCTCACATGAGCATAACCCTTCTCCTCCTGCATGACCCTGTCCTTGGAAAATCACGCCCGCGCCTGACCAGCACCTCCTCTCCTTCCATGAATACCCCTCTGTTGATAAGCCATCCCTCCGCGTTCAATTGTCCACGCGGCATGAATACCACTCCTTTGATGACCCCTTCCCCCGAGTCCGACTGTCCACACAGATCCGAGGCCATCGCCTAAGCCGGGAGATACCATTTACTGCCCCTTATTGTATGAAGTCACTCCTCTTCAAAGGACCCACTATTGATCATGGCCTCCCCACCCCAGGGGATATGATCAGGCGCACACATCCTAAGAATCGGCAGAACACTCAGCTGCGTGATGACCCCCTCCTCTTATCAGCAGGTTGAGGACCTCTATTGTGGAGGCATGTGGGGTGGGATTGACACGAGGATTACGGGGATGTCTTTTTCCTTACTTCACAATATCTTGATTGTAATAAAGAAAGGTCACATGCCATAAACCAGTGTATAAGAGGCCAGGCCTCAGAGAGGCTGTTAGAGCACCTCGAGACGATACCTTGTTGTCTGATCTGATGTGTTCTGCTCCGAGGGAATAAAACTTCTGTTTCCTGCCTTCTGGTCTCCGGCGCCTGCCTCATTGCTTGGTAATTTGAATGGTACAAAGGCGGTTAGCGCCGGGCAAATCTTGAAAAAGGTCATAGCCCTACCCTTTTTCCACATACTCATTAACGTAGGGATGTCATCTTGGAAAAAGAGTAGGGATAGATTTAAATGCTCTTCATTCACCAACCCTCGATGCAGAGACATTTGGACTCTTGCTTCTTGATTGTCTGAATTCTTCTTCTTAAGCTAATAGTCCTGTTCATGTTGCACCGTCTGAATTGGGTGCGTAGGTTTGGCACCATGCTGTTTCCTTTGTGTTTCTATACCCTCGTGTTGAGGTGTGTTTATGTTCAGTTATTTTTGGCTTTGTAATAAACCTAATTAACTTTCCTCAATTGTCCATTGATTATTATGTATCAGTAACTGGTGTTTCTATTTTGACTGTGCCTTAATGATTCTCTCCCCTTCACACTTTCATGCTGCTTAAAAGACTCATTGGAAAGTTCCAGAACAAATTGAAACAGCCCTTTAACTAGCAACAGGGATACAAAATATAGCTAGAGCTTGGAGTTAGTGGTAAATGATATGAAGGGATGGTTGCAAATGGGTGATTGTGGGATTAGGGCGGTAAGGAAATGGGCCCCCTTCTATGTATATGTATATATGTATGCACACACAAACACACACACACACACACACACATACATGTTTGCTTAAAAGGCTTACATCTAGCCGTGTACGTAAATAACTATGCATGTATATTTAGATATCAATACACACATATGTATGAAGTAAGAGTTAAGCATTTTAACAAAATAATACTGCCTTGCAATGATATGGAGAAGGACAAATTATTGTGTGAGGCAAGGTGCAGTGTGACAGCGAGAGAAATAGGTCAAAGGAGATTGTAAAAGCATAATTGAAAATTAGTGACAGGGTGGAAGAGAAAAAGTAGAAGAGATGATTGACAGTGGGAATAGATAGAAAGACAAAGGCTGGAAGAAGAATGGAGAGAACATAGAATGATCAGAAATAATGGAAAGAAAGATGAGAAGCGAGAGGGAGGAAAGAAATACAAAAAGAAAGAGCAGTGGAAAAGGGAAATTTGAGTACACAGAGAGAAGTGGAGTGCATAAATTGTGAGGCTAAGAGAACAAAGGTGATGTGAGCAGACAGAAAATAAAAAAGAAAAGGGAAATATATTGGAATAAGAGAATGGAAACATGAGAAAGAACTGGCGAGGAGAATATAATTATTTTTGAAGGAGACAAAAGAAGCAAGGAAAAGGATGGGAAGCATGAGGTAGAAATAAGATATGGAGAAAGGGAGAGGGAAGTTTTGTACATAGAGTAATTATACGCAGACATGGAAAGGGCAATCAGAAAGGATCAGAGCTAAGCTCTGAGGTGAAGCAGAAGGGGGGACGAGAAAAAGCAGGAAAAACATAATATGAGAGGGATGGTGTAAAAGAGAGAGTGGAAACATTGATGGAGGAAAGATAGTGAAAGTAATGAAGTTGATGATGAATGCAGATAGGAGCTGAGAGACCTGTAAGCATAGTGCTGCACTGGGTGCACTGGTGTTCAGAGGAGCGAAGGGCTCACTATCCAAATTATGACTGTCTTTAATATATTTTCTTTGTTTGCATTAGGCCATGACATGACACCCTTGCTACACCACTGCTCTACCAGGGATTTTACCAGGGATGGGACGGGGCCACACGCACACATACACACTCACTCACATCCCTGCATTCCCACATGCACATTCACAACATTCACTAACAAATGCACATACATTCATACATACATGCACGAAATATAAACAAGAACGTATCTTCACTGTAGAGGGGGAAGTCTCGGAGGTCAGCAGCACCAACCCTCTTGGGACGGCAGCCTTCCCTCATAGGAGGGAAAGCAGCAGTACCTCACTCGTCATAGAGTGGGATGGGTCACTGAGATTGCTGAAATGGGGGTCTCTAGCTGGAAATGGTATACACCCTGTCTAAGTTGGAACCCTTCCGTCAGAGGGAAGCCTCAGAGGTCCCAGGAGGGTTGGGACTCCAGCCTTCCCTCATAGGAGGGAAGGCAGCAGTACATCACTCATCACAGAGTGGGATTTGGTTAGTGAGACTGCTGAAATTGGGGTTTCCAGTTGGCAGTGGTATACACCCTTAGTAGGGACACTTCCTTCTAGTCAGGATAAAGGGGATTACACACCCAAGATAACCCCTGCTAAACCCCTTGGTAGCTTGGCGCAAGCAGTCAGGCCTATCTCAGAGGCAACGTGTAAAGCATTGTACATAACACACACACAGTAACACAGTGAAAACACTATCTTTATCTAAACCAAACAAGACAAAACGGCAAAAATTCAACATACCTAACTGAATATATGATTTTTAAATGGTTTATGCAATTCTGCCCCAAGAAAACTAGGGATGTGGTGATTTTACTCAAAGGACCTTCATATGCTTCAAAATTCACAAGGCAAAACAGCCACCAAGGAGGGAAGCATCGGAAATCACAGCGATGCATGAGTTCCCGAGCCCTTAGGGGGGCGATGGGTCAGTTCTGCTGCACGCAGGTGAATTGTTGTGTCCACTCCAGATTGTAAGAGGAAAAAATGTGTCAAAATCCCATGCGGGCATTTAACAGTAATATTTTTTTAATATTACTATCAAATGCCCGCATGGTAGATTGCCATGACACCACATCCCACATAACTGGTGCCTATCCTCTAAGCATCTATTTACATATTCCTAGTGAAGTTAGTGAGAATAGCTGAAGAGGAGGAGGTTGGCGGCTTCAGATCAGTCACGAATAATGGCTTCTCTTTAATACCACCTTTTCCAACTCAATACAGAATGGGTATGTCATTAATGGTGACTGAGCCTACCCCAGCCAGTAACTAGAATAGACATTCACGTCTTCCTAAAAAGCAAATAAAAAAACTAAAGGCCTCCACTTAAAGAGAGTTTTTTCCTTGTAAGTAGCAGACAATGCTGGTTTCACCTGCCTGGCAAGGCAGACCCTGATAGGGGTCTGCATCAAGATAGCCACATACAATATAACAGACAGCCATGATGTACTTAGGGTGGGGCACCGGTGTTGGATAGACCTCCACCTATGACAGACTGCCGGCAGACTAGGCCTCAACTTTTAGTACCTATAAACTCTGCGAACCAGAGTTACTGGTAATGCTCTTACTAGTAACTCTGGGATGTGGAATTACCGGAATTACAAAGTATACACCCAGGCCTTAGGAATAAACCTTTACATGGAAAGGGAAGCTGCTAGTCATGTAGAAATGGAGTTTCATGAATGTATGGTAAGATTAATTGTCCCAGCCAAAATATAAATGGCCTGCTTCATCTTCATCTTTTGGTGTCTACATTTAATTTGCATTTGCACATTCCTTAAAAACCCTACTACCTTATTTAAGCGTCAGTGAGGGAACATACACTCATCAACAAAGTTCAATTTCGTTTATAAAAAGAATATTATTATTAAAATAAAAAGTATTAATACAACTCGGTTTTTAGATATGTTCATCCCAGAAGTATAAATGTTTTCTCTTTTTCTTTTTGACCCTTAATGTATCACGAAAACGACTGCATCATGTGGCTGTAGCTGCCAATAGTGAAGTACTTCTACAGGGAGTTTAGGGACTGGGGGAATATAGGCATTTTGGGGACCCGTATAGCCTTATTGCGCCACTGATGGATACATTTTCGTTTATGCTTAACTATCTAACGTGTCCTGCGGACTATTTTATATATAAATATTTCAGTCTAAATTGATCCATAATTCAGTATTGTTTTCAGCATACCACTAAATACTTATCAATTACTTTACGCTACTGCATACACTGTGAGAGCAGTAGCAGAAAAAAAGTTTTGAACGAACCTGATACTTCCTCCTTGTTCATTTCCACTTCAAACTCTGCAGTAATATGCGACACTTCCTTGGCAGGTGATTTGCGACCTCGTCGTTTTTTCATAGAAGAGTCACACTTCAAGTTCACGAAAGTTACCTGACAATTATCATTGCACGGGGATTGACCTCCTGCGTATAATAGAAACAACAAAAAAAACAGTTTGTACGAGAACTGGTGTGATCATATTTCGCAAAAATGAGTGAAGGGTTGCTTTCGAGTTAGTCAGTTTTACTTTTTACATTTATTGCATTCTAGCCATCTTCTTGCGGATAAAAACTAACACAAAATATCAATTTCTAATGTAAAATATCGAGTATGACGGTTAATTAGATCCTATTGTTCTGATGGCTTTTATTGCACCACATAGTTCAGACTTGGAGTGGTGTACTTCTTGCATACGTTAATAGAGTGGTATCAATTTTTTTGGGGATTTTGAGTGCTTGAACTGACCTTTAACTGATAAGATGTGCTAAGCAACTATTATGGCATTTGGTAACAAACATGATAATTTACCAGTTAGTTAGGTAAACTTTGATGCAACTTTTGTTTTTTTTGGGGGGGCGTTAGGTGGCGCACAGGCAGTATGGCCGCACGCTAGTGAGGCTCTTGCAGCCTGGTGCATTTATCCAGCATTTATCCTCGTTCGCAGCACAACTATGACAGAAACCTTTTAGTGAGAGGTTGCGGAGGGCTTGCTGGGGCTCCTGTGTAAAATTCAGGCGATTTGGGCCAGAGTTGCACCTGTCGTACCCGAAAGAAGAATCCGCAGAGAGTGAGGGGGTGATCGCAGCGGAGCGCTGTGCTCGCTCTAAGCCCTGCGCGAGCCCGCGGCCTGCCACGAGGAATCCAGGCCCCAGGGAAAGACCCGACTTGCTGCACTGTAAGGAGAGGGCACGCATCGCACAACGACAGAGCGCACAGCAAAAGAGGCGTGCGGGAGCCCTGATTGCCTACTGCCTACAGAGGGAACTGCCCGCTTTTACTACTTGCAGCGGAGCGCGGGGTAGAGGAGGCTGGAGGGTGGCGCTGAAGCTGCCTGTGACCGAGTGATGGCGGCGGCCATTGTCTATACCACACCGGATGATGCTGCGAGTGTGCCGGAGTGACGAGCTGTCTATGCGCATGGTAGTGCCCTGATATCCTGTGTTACGGAGCCCGCTAATGAAACAGATTGCGGCTGCCGGCATTGTAAGCGGCAACACCATGAACCTGTTTTGTGGTGAAATGCACAGAGGTCCAGGACCCCCTGGTGAGCCCCTTCTGAGTGCTGGCGTGGGTGCGAGAGGGAAGCGGCCAATACCCCTTTGACCTGGAGTGAGAGACATCGGCTGTGCTGGGCTACGAGGCGGCAGGCAGGGGGCTGGGAGACCGCTCGCCTCTGTGTGGGACTCACACAGGGGAGGCCGCCCCGCCACTTGCAACCAAGGCCCGCGCTTGAGGGGCATAGCGAGGGAGCCCAGCATTGGCCTTATAGCACATATGCACAAGCACTGCCGCCGGTATCATGAGAGTGGGCAGGTCGGTCCTGCGGAGATACAGTACTGAGGGGCTGGAGCTCTGGTAAAGAGTGCATGAGGAACTGGGGGCGTGGCTTCACCGAGCTGCAAATGGCTGCTTGTTGAAGCGGCTCCGCCGGCTTAGGCTAAAACATCCGTTAAAAATCCGTACATGACATGAGTGGCTGTGGTCCAGTGCCACGAGGGAGCCAAGAATAGTGGTCTGGAGATTGTGCGAGATCCTCAGTTTGTAATTCTCCCCAGAGATCACATAAAGTATAACTGCGAAACAGCGGCCTGCCGACTCACCGACAGGAGTGGAGTCGGGGACCTGGCGTAGGGACGGCCGCCGGAGGGCGAGACACCGAAGGCGGAGGTTGGCCCATGATTGTGATGCTGATCGACAGGGGCAGGTCGGAGATCGCACCCCGGGCCGCCCATCCTTACAATAGCGGCAAAGTGTTGGAACTGTGGCCGTGTTGCCAGGCTGCGCTGACCGCCAGCGTGGGGGCAGCTGCGGAGCCTAAGATTGCAGGGGACGAGCCTGCCGCCGCAGAAAATCTGGAGGTACTGAGAGCTGCCAGGTGCTGCGACCCGGGGGACAGAGGCACCAGCTGCTACTCGCCGGTGTCCCCTTGAATGCGGTAAGAACGCAGTGGAGGACGCTCACTCGGGCGTGCAGTCCCCTGAGGAGGCGGCCGCTTTGGGGGTGTTGATGCAGAGCGGGGGAGCCAGAGACCTGCGCTGACCCAAGGTGAGGTGAGAGGCGCTAGCTGAGAGTGCCCAGCATTGAAAATAGACCAACGAAATCCGGAGGCTTGTGCCCGGCACCTGCGGGCTATGTAGGGCAGAGGAAGCTCCATATGTGCGTAGCAGTGTGAAGAAAGGTGAAAGTTACCGGAGTGGCTGCCATTTTGTGGGGAGTGACTGGGCCTGTAATAAGACCTCAGATTGGAGTTTGTCACTGCTGCGGGGACGGATTGCGCAGGCTGGATTATAAAACTGCGGCATAATACTGCAGTATATGCCCTAGCCTATTGTCACCCAAAAGTAGGCCACAAAAATGGAGGGCATTGGTGTGTCTTGGCAGACAGACCGATCACGAGGCTGAGAACTGCTCTGGGGGAGCGAAAGGAGCGTGCGTATACCAGTGGCACCAGGACTGTGCGACACTGAGGATTTCTCAGATCAGCTGGGGCTCTGTGAAATTAGCCAGAGGCACTGAGAGTGGCGGTGCGAACGCCTGGAATACCACATAACTGTGCATGAAGAGCCTGTGGGGTTACTGTGGTGGCAACCAGAGGGGACGTGGCTAAACCAGCGGCCTTGATCGGATGCTAACGGAAATACACTGGTCTGGGCACTGGTGGGGCTGCCAAGGCCATGAGGCCGTGTCCGCGCTCCCTGCTGCTGTGTGATATAGAGATAAGCAGTGACCCTGCCAGAAGGTACGCAGACGGCAAGCGGGACGCTCTTTATAACCTGATGGCAACTGTATGGACGATACCCCTGGCTGGGGAGGGGAGAATTGCTAGTGGCTGGACGGATTTTGCGGCCTCTACTGGGAAGCCACGGAATATAGCACCTTATCTACATTGCCCACAAGAGTGGATTGGTGAGTGAACGGCCTAGACATGGGGAAGCTGGAAACACGTCAGCCCAAAATAAATTTTGAGAAGAAACCTGGAAAGAACGCGGGTGCTGACGGCAGACAGCAGGAATAGCCTGGGGATGACATGATACTGCAGCCACCAGAAGACGATATACGTGCCATGTTTAAGGATTTGAAAACAAGTCTCCAAGGCATAGATTCTAAAATAGACTCGCTAGCAGAGAAATTGGACAGGATCACGCAACGGATGGAGAAACAAGAGGGGAGTATAAGTGTGATGGAGACGAGAATCACGGACACAGAGGAAGGCCAGCTGGAATTCGACAAGAAACTGCGAGACATGGATGGTGTACTTCAACCTATAAAACAAAAGAACGAGGATTTGGAAGCGAGATCAAGGAGAAATAACTTTTGTATTACTGGGGTTGCGGAAACTACAGATATACAAAATATGGAGAAGTATATCGAAGAAATGATGCGCGACCTCTTTGGATCAGATCTATCCGAAATGTTCCTCATTGAACGAGCGCACCGTGCATTGGGTCCAAGGCCGAGGCCAGGAGCCCCACCGAGACCAATTCTCGCCAGAATTCTAAACTACAGGGATAGAGACACAATCCTGAGACTCGCTAGGGAAAAGTGGGGGGGGGGGGTATTCAGTGCAAAGGGAACAATATAGCATTTTACCCGGACTTTACACTCCAAGTGCAGGCTGCTCGCAGGGAGTTCATTTCTGCAACGAAAATCTTCCAACAAATTGGTACCAGATACACATTGATCTATCCAGCCAAATTGAGAGTTCAGGGGCATGGGAAGCCCACGTTCTTTACTGATGTTAAGGCCTGTGAGAAGTTGGCCTGATATGTGATGTCCACTATTCTAGTGGGCACCATGTATCAGTCCCAACAACCCTTATGGTGATGGTTGTAAAGTCCACCTTATAGACCAGCTATCCTAGTGGTAGCATGGACAAAGCAGTCTTAGGCTAATACTTCAGAGAGCATGTGAAGCCAATTGTTTTTACCAATAATAACCACTTCAATACCGGATGAAAGGACACCACACAAGGTATATATGAAATATATATGTATTTATTACTAACACAACCCCTCTGCACTCTTTATGATGTCAGAGTTCGAGATACAGCACAAGTGACTCAATAAGCATACTATAAGTTGCACAAATACAATTCTGCCCTAGGGGCCTCACGAACCATATACTAAATAAGTGGTATAAGAACCACTTCAGAACAGGTGAATAGACCTAGGGCCTAGGGAATTGCTGGAACTACACTGAACAACCACAGGTTAGGAAGTAGGAGTCTCACAGGATGCGTGTGCAGTGTCTAAACACACACGCGAGTTCTCATAGACTTTCAATGGGAACATAAAAGTTAGAAACTAGTTTATTTCGGACAGTCCGGGTGGACTTGCGGGGAAACCCAGTTAAAACAGGACACTTGGATAGTTATTATGCACAGGAGCACCGGAGTACTCGAGTTACCTCACCCAGGGAAGCCGGGTGCATAGGTGTGAAGTCGTCGGGTTTCGTCGTCGATTCCTATGGAGAGCTGCAAGAAGATGCTGCAGGCGGCCAGGAGGAAGATGTCCGGATGGATCCAAGGGTGGATCAGAGAAGTGAAGAACCTGAAAGCAGAGGGGACAGAGTCTGCGTTACTAGCCAGTGACCAGGAAGGAACCAGGCGATGTTGAGCTGCATAAAGGTGAAGAAGTGAAGCTTGTCTCTTCAGCCATGTGGAACAGGAGGCGTCAACGTCGACCAGGCGCTGAATACGGACTGTCCCACGAATGCTCTCGCTGTTGGCGGTGTCGGCTTCCGGATTGGAGTCAACAAGCCTTGGCAAAGGCAACCCACGCAGGAAGTGAAGATCAGCTTCTTGTACAGATCAGCAAGGTCTGTGGAGCTTCCACTTTACAGGAAAGCAAGAGCAAGCCCAGAGCAACCAGGCAAGCAGCATTGTTTCAAAATGGAGTCTTCAAGATGGCCACTAGCCAGCGTGCAAGCAACCGCGAAGATGCCTCAAGAGGAAATGCAAGAGCAGGCCCCACGCGGCACTCGTGGAGTGTGGAGGGCTGAGCTTCTGTGCACTTAAGACTCGGGGTTGGGGCTTCTCAAGTCCAAATGCAAAACTTCGAGGATGCCTCAGAAGCGGCACAAATTTAGCAAAGAGCAAAACGGCCAGGTGTCCGGTCCCACGTCTCTTGTGTCTGCCATGAGTCTCAGCTTTGCTGGAAGTGTGGGTCGGGTTGGAGAAGTCTGGAAGTCCAGTCCTGTGAAGCAGGGTCGTCGGGATCCTTCGGGAGCGTCGACCAAGCAAACCGGCAATTCGCTATGTGGTGCCTGTTTGCACAGGGTGGTCACTCCTTGACCACAAGGGAGATTCTTCAGTCTTCAAGTTGCAGTAGAATGTCGAAGGTCCAGAATTTTGTTTCAGAGTTTCAGTTCAGGGTAACCTAAAGTCTCTAGAATCAGCTCCGAGCTTTATACAAATTAAAGGGGCTGGATTACCTGCTAGGTCCCTCCTATGGGTGGGACCAGGGAAGGTGGTGGTTACACCCCTTTCCCTTTGTCCAGTTGTGCACCAGAGCTGGGACTGGAGTGCCCCAGCAACTGTTTTGAACCGGGCTATGCATGGAGCACCTTGTGTGCCCCAGGCAGTGTCTCATTTCATTCAACCCACCCTGCCCCAATACACTATGGCCAAGGCAGGATATCTATTGTCCAAGCCTCCCTCGCTGGAAGGGCTCCCAGCTGCAGGAGGTCAGACTTGTGTCTGTGGCAGCAGCATCCATTTTGTGATTCTGAGGCTCTGTTTAACTTTAACCAGGTAAAGCTACAACTACAGGTCTTCTCCCTCTAGAAGGGTGGAATGCTACCCCCGTCGCCAGAACTGGCGAGGGGGTAGTATTCCAAAGCATATGACACCTTACATGACATGTTTCGATAAAGCCAAACCAAAGTTAGCATTAACCGCAAGGATTATAATGAACTTAAGAGTATATGGTATGGCTATATCATAGAACAGCTATAAGGACATGGTTCCGAAAGCTTCAGACAGGCTCAGATCATGCTAGAGCACCACTTCACATAAAACCAAGCACTCTGCCTTCAGGATTGTTAAGGCTTGCCATAGGAGAGACTTATAGGTGTATATGTGTCTATATGTAATGGTAGGTATGGGGATACTATACCTAAGCAAGGGGTGATTACATGACCTTGCACCAGCTGAGTGATCAGCCAGTTGTGTCAATGTGGATGGCCAGCCAGGGGTGGCATAATACATGCTGCAGCCCCTGGTAGGCTTTGGTTGCACCTATGCCCAGGATACCTATGGTACACTATTCAGGGGCTCATAAGGTGACCCAATATCAAATTGGAGATGTACCTAAAGTACATGGAGTCCATTTTACAGTGAGAGTAGATAGCCTGGGGCCCTGATTAGCAGGATCCCAGGCCAACTAAGTCAAAAACCAGCTAAACACTAGGCAAAAAGTTGGGGTAACCATATAGTCAGATATCCACCTTCCTACAAGGCTGCCCTTACATACACCAAGCAGCTGGCGAAAGAACAGAAACAGAACGCACCATTGTCGGAATCACAGACAGATCGGACTCTCAGCGACAATGACTGATATTGATGGGCCTGATCGATGGACTTGCAGATAAGTGTCTTCGTGGTTATGTGGATTGTGTTGGGGGGAGTCTCTGGGACAACTGCATTCTTGATAGGACATTTGTATGTGCTATGCCTGTGGAGCAACAGGATGAACTACATTATCAGTTATACTGTGTGAACGGCCTTGTGGCACAGTGGGCCACGGCTGGCTTTCGTAAGCTCGGCTACCCTTCCAAAAGTGTAGGGGAGTATAGCCGGTGGACTCATGCACACTTTATGGGATGACTGCCAAGTTGTTATCATTGTGGATTCATACGTTATGGTTTTCGGGGTTGGGGTGGGAGTATACACGACCTGATTGGGGGGTTGGTGTGGGAAGGGGGTGGAGAGAGATTTACTGTGGTGTATTGGAACTGCCGCGTACTGCATTGCAATGTAAACTTAGATTGAGAATGTGTAACGCTGATAGAGTCACCGGTGTATGCAGGCAAGCTAGCTGGATCTGCGAAGGTATAGGCACTGTTTATTGCTATGGACCCTAGTGCGCAGAAGGCTCACAAGACCTCGCTTAAATGCATATCCTGGAATGTAAGGGGACTAAACGATCGTAGGAAAGTCAGATTAGTCCAGTCCTACCTCCAGAGACGTGAAGTTGAAATATGTCTTGTGGGAGCGCAGGTTTGATATACAGGCAAGGAGGCTGGATTTATTTTCCAAATAAATGCTTTTTATTATCAGAAGTAACAGGGGTTTGTGCAGGGGTTTGGGATTCAAGACCGTGTTCTCTCGGTTCTCCTTTGGTTGGTGTCTTCGGTGAGCCAGATGAAGAGGAAGAAGGTGATGTTTCTGGTTCTTCTTCTTCTGGGTCCAAGGTGTCTCCCCGGAGGCTCATAAGAGAGGGAAAGAAGGAGCCGTCAGCACACCAGTATTGCTTTAATTTTGTAAAGATGACCCGTCAACACACCACAAAAGTGCGCAATCTTGGGTTTCTTCTGGGTATATTTGTGCCATGGGAAGGTTTTTTTTATAAGTGCCTAGGATTTTGGGACAAGTGTGTGTGTGTGTGGGGGGGGGGGCGGGTTTTGTTATAGCAATCCCTTTTCCTAAAATAAATAGTACGACTGACATAGCAGATACGCGTTAACCAATGAGGCCACACAGCAATATCCTCTCCTTTCTCTGGCCCAGTCAAATGCAGGAAAAGTTAAACATGGAATCCAAAAACATAAACTTAATGTCCCTTGCACCGAACACCATACATGGACCTATGATTGTTTGTAACAGTGCACTTAAACGGCAATGCACTCTTTTCCCGCGTTCCCCCCTCTGTTTCCCTTGTGACACTGGCACTCACTGGCTCTGCCGCAACTCTCCAGAGTTGTGGCCACTCTTCCGCGTCCTTCGGAGGATTCAACCACTCCTCGCACCAACTCTCGTCCTGTCCCACGTCTTGTTTGGTCAGGATTCCTGCACTCCTTGGTTCTCCTTTGGTCGGCTCCCCGTCTTCTTTCGCGCCTTCTCCAGTCCTCGGGTCTCCTTCGGTCGGCTCTGCGTCCTCTTCAGGTCGTTCTAGCAAAGTCCTTCCTCCGATTACCGAGCCACTGGGTTGCCCACCTTCCTTCTTGAGATACAGAGAGCTTCCGGGGTAACCTCCTCCTACTTCCTGGTTCGCCCAGTCAGCTCTCTGTGGAGAGACATAATACCGGCATGGATTTTCTCCTTCTCCTGGATCCTGCGTGGTGTTATTGGAGTGGGACCCTGGCTTTTGAAGGGGAGGAACGGCCCACGGTGTTACGCTAGTGAGTCCTTCCCATGCCCTTCTGAGACTTGGGAACCTCTTCGATGGCACCTTTCTGAATCATGTGTCGAATTTGTTGATAGAGCTCATTGAGGTGAGCCTTTTGATACCATGTCCAGCACCCAACGGTCCGTGGTCATTGAAGACCAATTGGAAAACAAAAGGGAGATTCGACCTCCAACTTTGAGCGGGGGAGGCAAGTCATTGCTTCTTAGAAGCGTAGCCTCTGTAGGAAGACTTTCCTCTGTAAGACTTGGTAGACTGTTGCCGATAGGACTGCTGTGACTGGGAGGAACATCTCTGATTTCCTTGGCCGTAGGAGCGGTACTGGTTGGATCCGCCGCGAAAAGAAGAGGAGGTGCCCCGTCCACGCACTACAAATAGGCTGCTTGCGAAACTGCAAAGCGCCTAAGGCACGAGCAGTCTCGGTGTCTTTTTTGATGGTTTGAAGTGCGTCGTCCACATGCTGCCAAAAAGCGATTCACCGTCATAGGGCATGTCGAGGATTTTAGCCTGAACCTCCGTGTTGTAATTTGACAGTGATCAGGTTAGCGTTCAGCTTTGCTACACGAATTTCCTCTTATCTTGACCATGATTTTCGGGGGCCATTTTGAGAACACTGGCGTCCATTTTGTATGAACGCGCTGCCTCGTGGTCAGCATGCCATTTTGTCCTTTCTCTGTACCACTGACCACCTAACTTGCCCAGCAACAGGCTATTTTTAGTACTGGTCAAGCTTGCACATGCGTAGTTAAACCCTCTGTACTAGTGGACAGTCATTACTTAGGAATGTTCCCCAAAACTGACCAGTAGTGTTATAACTCCTCCCATGAGTTGGCGGTGTTCCAAAAATGCCCTTATATGTACCTAAACTGATCAAATGTGTTCCGCCTACTCTTTTTATTACCGTAAACCTGTATAAAAGAGGTCTCGCACCGATGTTCGATGTGATACTTCTTGCATTGCCGAAGGGTGCAGTAAGAATGTACCACCACCCCATGGGGTCCTAATAAACTTGTCTTTTGCATTTCTAGTTTCCGTGCCAACTTCTGTTTTATGGTGTCAAGCAGTTTTGCAGAATATGTAGGTCTGGAGAACCCGATACCACAAATTGGCGACCACGAAGGGACTCATCGGCGACTCGGATGCCCGAAGGAGAGGTCGTGACAAAGGATTGGAAACTCGCCATGGACACGTACGTTGCCACTGAGTGACCCGAGGCTTGGCACCCACGGTGTTTTCCTCCTTTCCTTCTGATCTGACCTTCCAGGTGGCGCCGTTCTCGACTGAGATCCTGATCGTACGAGTTGTCGTACAGTGCCTGTTTGGCTGATTCGATTAAGGAACTTGGCAGTTGGAACTTGGATACTTGAGAATTTCGTAAGCTTGTGATTGGTAAGATAGTCTACGGACGCTTACTGTGGCTTTTTGGATTTGTTTTCAGTTAGCTAACATTTGGTTCTATGATTTGAGTTATATGTGCAGTGCACTTCACATAGGCAGGCAATGTAGAGATATTTCTCTAATTTTGAATTTGTTTGAACGGCACATCTTGTGTGAAGTATATTAAGTGCCATTTTTGTAATATCGCGTTTCCGTGATATTCTGACATGCCTGTTTTAAGCACACTTCGAGGAATGTGCTGTCTTGGAGGAGGTACCAGTTATCGATTAAATAAATCTCAGCCGGCTCCCCCAGAGGGGACACTTAATCGTGAAATGTACGTTAAATTTGGCCTTCCCCCTATTATGTACAGTACATTGTGGCACAAGTATACCAAATCCGATCACGAATTGCAATGGCCACTACATGGGTCGTTTGATCTACGAAAGGTTCAGTATGTGGAGCAATGTTTGTTTCAGCGCAGGTCTAGACAGGATATGTTTGATTGTGTACGTATGTGGGAGAAAGCGGTGCGTGAGAGAATGAAGCGTGAACAAGCCTTGGCGGACAAAGAGCAGCGAAAGGCTGCTCGTGATAAAGATTTACAGCTGGAGGAAAAAGAGTTGCAGGAAAAGAAAGAGAGGGAGGCACGGGAACGTAATTTGCAAATGAATGGTCAATTCCCTATTCGACGTCCTCTTTGTCCTGGCCTTACTAATAAATCTGATGATTTTTCATTATTAGACCGTTGCCGGTCTCCATAAGTTCCACCTACGGCCCGACTGAGGATTCGGATGGAGACGATCATGGGGGTAGTCGTACTAGGCTAAGTGCTGGCCGAGCTGCGGAATTGCGTAGTTTTGCTTGAAAACTTAATCTTAAGTCGATAACTAATTCAAAGATTGATGACCACATGCGTAAGTGGTCTGAGCAAGAACGGTTGTATTTCTTGAGCCATTTTGGAGATGAAGTTGTAGAACGATTTAGAAAGTATTCAACTGATTTGGAGCCTAAGGATGTATCAGTTGGTCGTGAGAATATGCGTAAAGGTCTTTTTGTTCTTACAGATGCGGATCTGTTTTTTCAACTGTTGGTCCAGCTACGGGATGAGGCGTCAAGACTACGGGAGGCGAAAAAGGCATCAGATGCGCCTGCGCCGGGATCAAAGGAGAAATCCAAAGAGTGTCCTGTCTTTGGAGCAGATAAGAGTTCTACAGTCCATGTTATGCCTATGCGTGAAGCTGCACCTTTATATGTCCCTCCTAAAGGGCAAGGTACAGATAATGACAAATTGTCTGTGGATGCAAAGGGTTATTTTATATATAATTGGGTTTATACACCGTGGAACAGAACAGATGTTATGGCACTTAAGGCTGCTCTGCCTGACCCTCGTAAGAATCCGGCAGCTTTCTATGAAGGAGTGGAAGGGGCTATTTCTTCGTGTGTTATGACATTAGTTGATATTGATCTTTTCTTTGGGTTAATATTGCCTCCCGATATTTGGAGGGTGATTCGTAAGTTCGATGATCAAGCGATCCTGGGGGCGGATTGGAAAACTTTATCTCAAGCTGATTTGGATAGGGAGCCCGCATGTAAGCCATGCCAATTAATTTTAGATCTCCCGGCGGCTATTTTGAATAAGTTAAAAATGCTTGTTCCTCCTAAAAAGATTGATTGGACCATGTTAGCCTCTTGTAAGCAGAAGGCGGATGAGTCGGTTTCTGTCTTCTTCTCACGTTTTGAGGAAGCATTTCATGATTACAGTGGGCAATTATTAACAGAGGACACGGGTAGGCATTTATTCGTTTGACAAGTATGTAGCAAATCTCCTACCGGAGATTGCAAAACGTTTAAAGACTAGTGAAAGTTCCTGGACCACGGCGACACCTGCTTCTTTATGGACTATGGCTCAGTATTATGAGCGACAGGAATTGGAGGCTAAAGAAAGTACTGATAAGAAAGCGAAGGAATTAAAGACGAAAGTGATGTTGGCTCAGGTTTATGCTGCACAACCGAGAGGGAATGATAGAGGTAGGCGTGGATCATAAGGTACGTCTTCTGTTCGTACCGACATTTCTGAGGATCAGTGTGCATACTGTAAAACGTTTGGACATTGGGCCTCAGACTGTCCGGTGCTTCGAGAACAACGTAATCAGCGTGGTCGAGGAGGTGGAAGGACACGGAGGGGTGGAGCGAGCGGTCGTGGTAGGTTTGAAGCGAGGGGTCGTGGTCAGGCTGATCATAATACTTTTGATCGACGGAATCAGTATCAGATAGCGGAGGGTGAGATTGCAGAATCTCAGGATTATGTACATGCATAGGATTGATTAGGATGGGGTGTGGAATCGGTTGAAGTACCAGTAGATCAAAGAGGTCCATATGTATCAGCGGACGTTTTGGGTTCTACTGGTTGATACAGGAGCTACTCGTAGTGCTCTGTCTAAACACTTGGTTCCAAGGGCTCCCCTGTCTGGTGAAATGATTACATTGATAGGGTTCGATGGAACACCCTCTCTTAGCCCATTGTCACAACCCCTTACATTTCACATTGACAAATTTCTTGCCCCGTGCCCGTTTTTGTTGTCACCAAACACTCCAGACAATATTATGGGAATAGATATGCTTCAATATTTTCGAGCAACAATACGCTGCGCTCCTGAAGGGGTGCGGGTTATTTTGAATGACAATTACCCAGATGTAGAGAGATTGTGCCCCATGCAAGAGATCGAGGCGTTAGCCTCTCTCCCAAAAACGTTATGGGCTACTTCGGACACGGATGTTGGACAGATGATTATCCCTCCCATTCGCATCACTGTGAAGGAGGGAGCGTCTCTGCCTCGTGTACCACAGTATAAAATTTCCAGGGAAGGTGAAGTTGCTTTAACGCATATTGTACATGATTTGATTATTGCAGGCATGGTAGAGGAAGTTCCCTATAATGTCTGTAATAGCCCTATTCTTCCGATTTTAAAGAAAGATACTGATGACAAAATCTATCGGTTTATTATTGATTTGAGAGAAATTAACAAGATAGTAGTGCCCCAATACCCAGTGCTGTCTGATATTACCACCCTACTTACTTTGATTCCGCCCACAGCCACTACCTTCACCGTCATAGACCTGAAAAATGCTTTCTTTTCCATTCCCATCCATCCTGATAGCCGATTTCTGTTTGGCTTCACATTAAATAATAAATCGTATAGATTTTGTCGAGTTCCTCAAGGTTATACTGAAAGTCCTAGCATTTATAGCCAGGCTCTGATGATGATATTTTACTTGCAGCAGACACGCAGGAGCAATGTGAGGAGAGTAGTCTTGCTTTGCTTTCTTTTCTTGCCCACAATAATCACAAGGTTTCGAGGAAAAAGCTCCAATATTGTAGACCAAAGGTGACCTACCTCGGTCATCTTTTGTCTAAGGAGGGACGTGCATTGACATCTGATCGAATCCAAGCGATTTTAGATACACCAGTCCCCCGCACTCAGAGAGGTGTTCGTGCTTTCATAGGTTTAACGTCTTTTTGTAGGCAGTGGATAATGGGGTTTTCACACATTATAAAACCTTTGTTAGCATTATTGTCCAAAACTACACCGATTCCCCTTGAATGGACAGATGAATGTCAGAATGCTTTTGAACAATTGAGACAAGACCTTTGTTCTGCACCAGTACTAGGTACACCAGATTATACGAAGATTTTTACATTATACGTACACGAGAAGGATGGGTGTGCATTGTCAGTCCTAGTGCAGACACACGGGGATAAACAGAGACCGTGTGAGTATTTCTCGGCAGTACTTGACCCCGTAGCACGAGGATTACCTGGGTGTTTTTGAGCAGTCGCAGCAATAGCAGTGGCTATACGACAGAGTGAGGGAATAGTTTTGTCACATAAATTGTTGGTGTTAGTTCCCCATGCGGTAGATGCTCTGTTAAATCAAACAAAGACCCAGTACTTAACAAGTGCACGTTTAACAGGATATGAGCTAATGCTGTTGGCGCCACATATCACACTAAAGAGATGTGCTACTCTGAACCCTGCTACTTTATTGCCGTATCCAGTTGCTGAGGGCCGGGAGGAAGAACACCATGATTGTGTTTTCCTGACTGAAGAACAAACAAAGGGTCGTATTGACTTACAGGATACGCCACTTCCAGATGTAGATGGAGAACTGTGGGTTGACGGATCGTGTTTAAGGTTGCCAGATGGTACAACTTCTGCAGCATATGCGATCACGACACTTAAGACAGTGGTAGAAGCAGCACGAATACCACAGAAATCGGCCCAAGCAGCGGAATTGATAGCCTTAACAAGAGCATGTGAATTATTTGCTGGTTTATGTGTGAACATCTACACTGATAGCCGGTACGCCTTTGGAGTAGCGCATGATTTTGGTCTACTCTAGAGAGAGCGAGGGTTTTTGACTTCACACGGAGTGCACATTATGCATGGAGAACTAGTGCGTGATCTCCTGAATGCGCTACTATGCCCAAAGAAAGTGGCGATAATTAAATGCAGTGCACATAAGAAAGTGACGGACAAAGTAGGACAAGGAAATGCTAAGGTTTTGCTCAAAGAGTACTTCCCACGCTATAGTGTTTGTAAATTTCTCTGGAGTGATAATGGTCCTCATTTTGTTGGGAAAATTGTGGAATACGTCATGAAGGGATTGGAAATTCAGCAAAAGTTTCATGCTGTATTCCATCCGCAGTCAGCAGGTCTGGTGGAAAGGTATAATGCTACTCTGAAAACTGAAGCTAGCAAAGATCGTGGCATCTACGTCTTTGAAATGGCGAGATGCTCTGCCTCTAGCATTGCTATCTATTAGATCAGTGCCCCATTCCCGAACTAGCCTCACACCTTATGAAGTGGTGTTTGGAAGGCCTATGAATATATGGGGAGTTCCTAAGCCTCGGTTGTTACATGATGTGCCTTGTATAATGATGAATGATAATTTGGCACGATTAACAAATGATTTACTTTCTATTCATCAACAGGTTCGAGAAGCGCTCCCCGACAATTCCATTGGAGAGGCTCATAATCTTGGTCCTGGCGACCATGTTATGATCCGGTCCTTTGAGAGAACCAGCAGCTTGGAGCCGAGGTGGCGTGGCCCTGAGCAGGTGTTGCTGGCGACTCGAACGGCTGTGCGAGTCACGAACAAGAAGCGATGGGTGCATTCTACTCATTGTCGTCGTGTCTCTCCGGATCTGGTGAACCCCACTGTGCTGTCTGATTATCGAGACATCTTGGACGAAGAGAAGAGCCCAGCTGTTACGTCTACTGAATCGGAGGGAGCCTTCCCGGACCACACTGTCTCTGGTGGAGAGCGATATAATCTATGGCCAAGAAAAGCAGTTGTTTTGTGCGAGGCTGGTTGAGTTACCGCTCCAGGTTTGTGAAACGGAAGCCGGGAATATCAAGGGGGGGGGTCAGTTCTGCCAAGTGTAGCGACACCCGTCTTGAATCTCGGAGAAGAAACCAACGGCTACCTCGGAGCTCAGCACTCATATTTTTATTTTTTAGTTGCTTTCTTTTTGAGACATTTGTATTTTGAACTACGATGCGGAATATGAGAATTCTTGGTGCAGTACTTTTCGTTATGACCATAGTGGTGATAGCGGTAATAGCTTGGGTGGTAGAACGACTGGTTCCGGCAAGAGAATATTTATTGCCTACTACCCCAATTCCATCCGAACATTTTCATTTCACTTTGCCCTATCATGAAGAACGACATAGACAGACTTATCTAAATAACAGGGTCATTCAAATTTTACATCACACCCATAATATGACGAACACTTCGAACTGTTGGGTATGTGGAATGTTGCCTGGACATCAAAAGAAAGGAGGCACTCCGCTTATTTCTCTCCCGTTCTCTCACAATGGTTCTTGTAATGCTTGGTACACTCTTCTGTTCACTTTGAGATGGCCGACGAAAGGTGGATTACTTTTTCGGCTCAATAAAGTATGTTATAATGATCGAGGTGGTTACCCGCAAGCAGAAGGAACTAAATTTGAATGGGAAGAATATCGACCAGATAATGTATCTTCGCCTCGAGTTTATACGAATCAGAGAAATGTAAATATGTCTAGTCTGCACGTGATTACAGTTATTGATACTAAAGCTGATTTATGTGTCCGAAATAAAGGTACAATCCCAGTTGGAAGAAGTGAATGTAATACTACTCTCACCTTTGACACTCCAAATGGTATTACCTTTGTGGCTTCACGAAACACTTACTTTATTTGTGGAAATAAAGGTTATCACCGTCTCCCTATAGGATGCTTAGGAACATGTTATATATCTTTTGTATTACCTCCTGTGTTTATTGTCCCGCCTATGTATCATAACGATTTTGTGTTATACCATGATTTTATACTAAATAGAGTGAAGAGAACATTAGCAATTGACGAAATTGACCAGACGGATACCTCCCTGCAGCAATATGTTGATTTCAATTTAGGCCTCTTTTCATTTGTTGGTGCTGCTCTAAATAGCAGAAAGATCAGACGACTGACACGTGTTGTGGAAGCCGTTGCTAATGAGACCGTTTTTGCTTTAGGGAATTTGACTGAGGAACTTCAAATTACCAGAATTGTAACGCTCCAGAACTGAATGGTTCTAGACGTAGTGTTAGCTGATCGTGGGGGTGCATGTCGCATTATCGGAAGTAGTTGCTGCGTGTATGTACCTGATAATCCACCTTCTGTATATGATGCTATTTCTAAATTGCACAAAATAGCTGCTCAAACACATCCTGATAATGGTACCTGGACACTTTCGGGTTGATTTTGGACGTTGCTCAGTACTTGGGGTTGGAAACTATTGACAATTTTATGTATAATAATTGGGATACTCTTCTTTCTATGCCTATGTATTCAGTGTGGCCCTATGTTATGTTCTATGTGCATTTCTGCTTGTATTCCATCCAAACGAGCTATTGTCAAGAATGAGCAAATGATCAATAGAGAAATAACCAATATTATGTCAATCAATATTGACGATGAATACCCTGATTACGTCCATTATGAGGTAGCGTCAGCTAAACGCTAAAAGGGTCGTCTGTCGTAATTTGACAGTGATCAGGTTAGCGTTCAGCTTTGCTACACGAATTTCCTCTTATCTTGACCATGATGTTCGGGGGCCATATTGAGAACACTGGCGTCCATTTTGTATGAACGCGCTGCCTCGTGGCCAGCATGCCCTTTTGTCCTTTCTCTGTACCACTGACCACCTAACTTGCCCAGCAACAGGCTATTTTTAGTACCGGTCAAGCTTGCATATGCGTAGTTAAACCCTCTGTACTAGTGGACAGTCATTACTTAGGAATGTTCCCAAAAACTGACCAGTAGTGTTATAACTCCTACCATGAGTTGGCTGTGTTCCAAAAATGCCCTTATATGTACCTAAACTGAGCAAATGTGTTCTGCCTACTCTTTTTATTACCGTAAACCTGTATAAAAGAGGTCTCGCACCGATGTTCGGTGTGATACTTCTTGCATTGCCGAAGGGTGCTGTAAGAATGTACCACCACCCCATGGGGTCCTAATAAACTTGTCTTTTGCATTTCTAGTTTCCGTGCCAACTTCTGTTTTATGGTGTCAAGCAGTTTTGCAGAATATGTAGGCCTGGAGAACCCGATACCCATCCTGGCGAAAAGAGGTGGAACAAAGCCAGCCCTGATGACGTAAAACGGCTGTCCCCGCAAGCTGACGAAAACCTGTGCACGCAATGTCCACAGAGCAGTCGATAATCTCTGATGACGCTCTCTCTCCATCCTGAAGAATCTTGAGAGCCTCTGCTCTGGAGGACTCAGGAATGAGGTCGATAAAAGAAGACATATCCGACCACATCTGGCGGTCATAGTGCCCCAGAATGGCCAGAGAATTTGCAGCCCTCACGGTGGTGGAAGCCATAGTGAACATTTTTTGTCCAATGGCATCAAGACGACGTCCCTCACGGTCAGGAGGAGCGGTAATAGGAGAAGACGGATTCATGGAACGGCGCGGTGCGGCCTGGGTGATCACGGAATCGGGTTTAGGCTGCACCACCAGGTAAGCTGGAGAACCCTGGGGCGCCCGATATTTCTTCTCCAAACGAGGAAAAAGCGCCGGAATAGAATTTGGCGTCTGCATCATTTTGACACCCTCGTTCCAAATGAAGTCAATTATGGGCACTGCCCGGACCTGTTTAAAAGTTTGACTCTTGAAATCATAAAGAAAATAGTCCTCATCCTTCAGAACCATAGGAAGCTTAAAGCGCTGCGCCGCTCGTTCCATAAGTTGGTGAAAAACAACTATATCCACAGGAGGGGAATCCCCTGGACCCGAAGGTGGCGGAGACGGTGTCTGTATCTGATAATCGTCCCAATCCGCCATGTTCCCATCATCATCATCAACTTCGCCGTCTTCCCGTTCTGGGAGAACGTCATCATCCTCATAAACCGTTGCAGCTGGCTCTGGCAGTGTAGTAGAGGGAGGAGCTGCTGTAGTTGCAGGCACCCTAGGTTGAGGAGACCCCTGGTGAGACGGTGGAAAACGTCTATTATAATCCTCTAACATGTATTGGAGATTAGAAATGAGGGAGAGCGGTATTTGTGCTTTGGGAACCTGAGCAGAAGGTTCCTCCTCATGGAAGTAAGGATCTTCCTGATCATCCTCATAGTCCTGACATTTATAACCAGCTCCGAAGGGCTTCGAGCTGCCCGGAATTATCATCTTCCTCCTCATCAGAAACAGAGTCATGCCTGAACACGTGGCAAAAAGAGGCGATGGAGGCTGAGAGTGACGTGGAATCGGAAGCGGATCCAAAGGCACCTGTCAACGTTGGTGCATAAGGTCAACAGCAGGAGCCCCAGAACCGGATGATGAAATTGGCACCAGAGGCAATGATGCGTCCCTGCTCAGGTCGAAGTTGACTAGTTTTTAGAAGGAGGCAGAAAGAGAAGTAGCTTATCTACAATTATTTTTTATTTCATTATTTGGTAATTAATTTTTAATAATGATTATTTATTTGTATTTATCATCAATGTAATTGTAAATTAATTAGTAACTGGTTAATATTTATTGGTATTGTTAATTAATTTATTGTTATTTAATAAGTACATTATTATTTATATAAAGTTTTTTTTTAATTATTAGTACGTTATTTTAACCCCTACGCTATCCAGTACTTTCCCTACTGTTGCACCCTCTGGAGTTTGAATAGTAATTTTTACCCCTACACTATCCAACACTTTACCTACTGTTGCACCCTCTGGAGTTGGAATAGTAATTTTAACCCCTACGCTATCCAACACTTTCCCTACTGTTGCACCCTCTGGAGTTGGAATAGTAATTTTAACCCCTACGCCATCCAACACTTTTCCTACTGTGGCTCCCTCTGGAGTTGGAATAGTAATTTTTACCCCTACGCTATCCAACACTTTCCCTACTGTTGCACTCTCTGGAGTTGTAATAGTAATTTTTACCCCTACGCTATCCAACACTTTTCCTACTGTGGCTCCCTCTGGAGTTGGAATAGTAATTTTTACCCCTACGCTATCCAACACGTTCGCTACTGTTGCATTCTCTGGAGTGGAAATAGAAATTTTTACCCCTACGCTATCCAATATTTACTGTTTCAGTTAATGTAGTGTATAATTTATTTAAACATCATTTTTTAATTTGTTATATATAGTGCTGATAATTTTATTTATATTATTGTTGTATGTGTATGTATGCATTTATAATATATAAAATGTTTTTTAACGATTTATAAGTTATTATCATAATTAATTGTAAATATTTTTAAGTATATATATTCAATTTTATATGTAGATGTTCACTTTTTTACATTAAATGTATTACTTATAATTTTAAACATATTTTTAAGTGTTATTTTAAATTTATGTATTATTTATTTATTTATTTTTAAACATTTAAAGAATACGATATTTTCAAAAAGGATATTTTTGACGATATTTTGTTCCCGATATTTTTGTACTTACCATGATGTAGAAAGGATTTTGATATACTGCCTCTGATATTTTTGACGTCAATATTTTTGACGTCAATATTATGTCAGTAATTAATTAAAAAGGAAGGTTTGAGAATGCAAAAGGCTTTTTTTTTGCCAGGGCGAAATGGTAGTTTAAAAGTGCACAAACAGGCTGCAATGTTAAGCCTGAGACGTGTATAAAACACAGTGTTGGAAAAACGTTACAATTTAAATAATAAATTTGTGCCTGAGAATAAGAGAGAATATGCTTTTCTAGGTAAAATACTTGTTTCTAGTTGTGTGTTTTTTCTGAATAGAGTCTTGTCCTGATGAAGGTGAAATTATAACAAACCGAAACGCTGCGTCGACAACTTTGCACTTTTGAGATAATTTTGCACTTATGTAATTTTTTGTGTTCAATAAGTTTATTATTTTAAAAACTATAAGAAGTAGTTAAATACAATACATAGTGATACAATCGAAATCCATAGACAAAGTATTGATGAGTAAATCAAGTACAAATAATTCCCTCAAAACAACATAAATGTAAAATATAAGAAACTCATACAGGGAATATCTGTGAGCCAACGTGTCCGTAAAAAGGTATCACTATCATGAATGGAAGAAGTAAAAAGAGAGAAAAAGGAAAAAAAAGAAGAGAGAAGTATCCGAAAAGAATAGAGAGAACAGAGAAAAGAGACCCACCAGGGGAGGTCTAGAGAGGACCAAATGCCTACCAGGGGAGACATGGATGCGGGAGCAAGCAGACTGCCGGGAAACATCCAATATTCAAGTTAAAAATAACAACCCAAGAATAGCGGGAAAAGTAGGTGATATTTAAAAAGGGTAATAAAGGAAGCAGAGCAATGTAGAAAAAGAGCAAAAGAAAAATGAAAAGGTCGTAAGAGGACTATGGGTTAAGTAAAAAATAAAAGCGCAATAGTAAGAAAAATGTCAGTGTATTTGTTTCCTTTTTTTCCATTTAGTTGTCTGTTTGCTTTTTAGATTGCCTTCTTTTTATGATGATTGCTTGCTTATATATTTCATGATGTTTTCATTTTTCTTACTATTGCACTTTTGTAATTTTGTCAACTTTGCACATTTGAGACTGAGACAATTTTGATTTCTGTAATTTTAATATGCTCTTTATGTGTTTTGGCACATTTTTATACTGTTTCAATGTATGATCCTATATTATTGTTATCAAATATTTGACATGATGATTTGTAATAAACTGTGTACATTTTTTAAGAAAAACACTGTCGTTTGAATTTTGAATTGTATGTTTGATTGTACTCAAATTGTATATTGTTCTATAATGTGGTCAGTTGCTTGAGTAACGAGGGGTTCACACAGGAGGCTCTTACAAATACTGATTTCTGGGACTTTTGTTAGTTCTTCTTCCCCTTCTCCTCGTCCCAAATTGGATACTCCAGGAATCCTCCCTCTTTTTGTAACTAATAAAGGGCTGCAGGCCCACTAGAAGCATTTAATTCACAGGCCCCCGGTACAAGTAGTACCACTTTACTAGGAACTTAAAAGTAAATTAAATGTGCCAATTGGGTATAAGCCAATTCTACCATGTTTAGGAGAGAGCATAACATCTTTGGAACTGGTTAACAGTCAATAAGTGCACAGAGTCCTAAGGCCAGTAAAACTTAAATCAGCAAAAATAGGAGGGGTGAAGGCAAAGAATTTTGGGAAAGACCATCCAGAGGCTGACTGGTCTAACACAAACCTTTCAAAAATCTCATTGCAACAGGTGATTTAAACAATGATGTCTCATCTGGCAATTGCGAAAAAAGCTTACAGAGCCAGCAAGTAGCCTTTAACAGTGCCCAAAGAAAGTCCTTGCTCGGACAGGGACAAAACATACAACAAAATGTTAGACATCTTCGCCTGCAGAGGGTCAATCAGGAAAGTGACACACCAACCCACATTTGAACAAACTCCTTGCATATGCCGATTTTGTAAAGGGACACAGCACCTAGATGACATTGATGGAGCGAGATGTTGAATGAAATTTCGTTCAAGCTCGCAAAGTTAAACTTCCATAATAAATGTAACAGTTCTAATAGCATGTGTTGAAATAATTAGCCAATCTAGTTTAAAATTGCATACATTACACGCGGGACTAATGTGGTTTTATGTTGCATTTGCAAGTGTGTGAAAAATAATTAACTAACTTTGTCTATTGTTATTGTCAGTATTAAATGCGGCTGTTTTATTAATGGCATTTGCTATATACGTGTGCATACGTTTTGTCGTGTCTTTTCTATGGCAAAGACTCGTGGAGAATCCTTGTGGCCTGAAAGAAGAAGGTTATTATACATGCTGCTTTATGTGCTTTGCTAGGTAACATAATTAATGAGTTAATATTTAGCAAAGGGGAGGGTAACGGAATGGGTCTCAATTCTCTAATTAATTACTGTTTTGTGTTTGTTTAAATACTAGTTTCGGTGAGAGGCCTTTTGGGCCTACAAAAAGATGGCGTTTTTGAAACCTGTCCAGAGAAGAGCCTTGCACAACACGAGAAGTGGAAAGTTTTACCACATTGACAATTTTGTCAGAAATTACTGTTGAATAAAGACGTGCATAATATGCTCATGGAGTTTTGTCCAAGGACAGGAAGTGGCAGGATTGCCAAAGCAAGGAAACTGAGAATTGTAACTCGAATGAACTAATTTTGAAACATTTTCGAGGAAGCAAAGTGACACGAACAATAGGGCTAAAGAAGAGCCCGTTCTTGGTTTGAAAGCGGTGATGACGTGGATGGTCTGACATAAGTCAGCCAATGGGAACTCTGAATGTCAGAAAATATTAACATTTTGAGAAGATTAGCTAGTTAGAAAGGTATAAAATCTGGCCCTATAGGCAGGAGGGGCTTTTGCTTCCTGATTCCTGAATGACGTGCTGTTGGACTTCTGGTGCACGTAAGGACAGCTGTCTTTATTAAATATTCTTAGGTGAAGAGAGTTTTAGACAGGGAAATAGAAGTTAGGGAATGGAAACTTTTATTTTGCTTTAATTCATGCTAAATGGTTTACTTTAAAATGTCAGACTAATAAGCCTTTCCTTGAATGAAGCTTTCAATTTGCTAATAAATAATGATTTATGAATAAAATGCTCTTTTCTTGAAATAAATAAAGTTAATAAATTAGATTTTTGAAATGACAAGCTGTTCTTGTTTATTTATGGTCTAGTTTCTTAAAGACTTAATTAAATGTCGAGTGATCAAAAACCATGGTAAGAAATGATAAACAGCAGTTGTATATATTTTTCTAAATCGTTTACGTATAGAGTGTTTAATTAGGTCACATGATTCAGTCGCTCAAAAATTGTCTCTCTAGTTTATGGGCCTTAGTAGTGATTTATGATTAATGGTGAGTATTGTAGAGATGAGTAGTGTTTTTGAGACAGTTTTTCATTAGGAGCGCTGGATCAACATCAACAATATCTGGAGGAAAGTCAAGTGAGGTCAACTGCCCCTGCTCAATCTCAAAGCATGAAGATGCAAATTGCACAGGCTTGGTGTAGCACCCTGCTCTGCTGCTGAAACAGAAAATCCTCCTGAAGCAGCAGCTTGATTGAAGAACAGCTGCTCATACCAAGGAGTTCAGGGTACCACACTTTTCTGGCATAATCTGGTGCCACTAGGATGACTTTGATCAGGTTGTTCCTGATCTTTTTTAGAATCAATAGTTTTTATTAGGTGGAAGTTATAGCAAATGGACACAGCGTCCTGCCTTCATCCATAAGCCGGTAGAGCGAGACAAAGGTAGTATTACACAGCATTCAAGCCCACAACCGGGAGACCGGCCGTGTGTCAAACAATATTGTAGAACATTAATTTGTATCTTCTTACTATTTTGAGAGAATGAAGTAAGTAAACAATGATAAAAATGACAAAAGGTGAACAATACCAACATAAAAGTCCCTCCCAAACCCTTATGTCCCTCCTCCACCCCCCTCCGCACCAGTTATTCCCTTGCTATGTGCGTTGGGGCTTCTAAACTTAAGTTTGGGATAGCTTCATGCTCATGCTGCCAGTGTTTGAATTTTGCCTAGATTCTCTAGCGGGAGCAATTTAAGGATCTGCAGATATTTAGGACTGGTTACTTCTCTCATGTCTTTTGATAACAGTTGCAAGAAGGGTGCCCATAGCTTGCAATACTCCTTCCCTTTGCCCTCAACGCTAAGAGACATGCGTTCCATGGCTAAAAGATCCCACAGGCAATGGATCCAAGACAGCACGTCAAGCGTAGACGTTGCAGCCCACTGAGCTAAGATGACCTGTCTGGCCACCAGAAGTGCTAATGCTATTTGCCTACCACGTATGGATTTTAACGGGAAGACTTTAGGGTGTGAGAGGCCCAGGAGAGTGTATTTTAGGGAGCGGGGCAAGGAGATTGTGAACACTGCATCAATGTTATCTAGGACCTCTGTCCAGTAGCATTCCAGCTTTGGAAAATGTCATAGCAAGTGAGCCAGGGTGCCAGGCATCTCACAGCCTCTCCAGCAGAGGTCCGTTTGTGGATGCGGGCAGGATTATACTACCAATATGAAAAAAACCTTAAAGGATAACTTCGACCCAGCTGTGTTATGTGCACTGTGGTGAGTTCTGTAGAGGATGTTTTCCATTCCTTAGGAGTTAGCGCCTACCTATTTCGGTTTCCCAGCACTCCTGTGCCCGTGTGCACTGCCGGTGGGACTTGCAGTAAGCATGGCATACAATTCCGATATGAGCCGGCGGTCATCCTGTTTGCGAAGCAACCACCGTTCGAACGCTGTAAGGGGCCTAGACATGCGAGCGTAGTTAGAAGGCCTTGTGATCCAGTGATATAGTTGACGATCGGGATATCCATCTGTTGCTAGGAGGCCGTAATCCCACCGGAGCTGCGCAGAGTGAATCAACCCCTCTCTGTCGAAGAGGGACCCCACTCTTTTACAACCCTCCTCATGCCACCGCAGGAACAACACAGATGCCTGCCCTGGAGGAAAATCAGGGTTGTCCACAATGGGGGTCATCGGCGAGGAAAAGGAGGTCCAGTCTTTCGTATTAGCCACTCTGTCCCAGATCTTAAGCGTCGGAGAGGTAACAGGGGAGTATAGACCCCAGGCCCTATGTTTGCGGGGTAATCATAGTTCCCTCCAAATGTTAACACCAGCTACGGACCGGTCCATGAAGTTCCAGTGTTTGCTGGATAATGGTCTGTTCCATTCCACCAGGTATCTGATGCATGCTACTTGATAGTAGCCACTGATTAAGGGTAATCCTACACCACCCTGCGCTTTCGTACATGCCAACTGGGCAAGTGAGAGACGTGGTTTTTTTCCCTCCCAGACAAACTTATTTACAAGAGACTGCAATTGCTTTAACGCTCTGGGCAGGGGAGACATAGGGAGCATCTGAAATATATCAAGAATGCGCGGAAGGATGGTCATTTTCACCGCCGCAATCCTTCTGAACCATGCTAGCCGCAACCGCGACCAGGCGTCAGCGTCTTGGCCGTTTGCTCCAGTAACGTTGTGTAGTTGAGAGTAACTGTACGAGCAATGGTCGGGGCGAGTCGGACACCTAAGTATAATATGTCACTCTGTGTCCACTGGAAGGGGAATTGCTGTTGCAAGCTATCTACTTCTTCAGGAGGGATTGTCAGATAAAAAATATTGTATTTGCCGACGTTAACTTTAAACCCTGAGACATCCCCAAAAGCAGAGAGTTCTGTGAGCAAAGCAGGCAGAGTTGACTGCGGCTGCGTAAGCGAAAGGATCACATCATCTGCATACAAACTTATTTTATGGATGTCCGTCCGCTCCAAATTTCAAACCTGCTATTCGCTGGTCTTCTCTTATACGCTGGACGAAAGGCTTCATATAAAGCGCAAATAAAAACGGGGACAGGGGGCACCCTTGGCGAGTCCCCCCGGGAAATTGGAAAGAACACCGATCTGCTACCGTTGACCCTCACAAATGCCGTGGGCGCACAATAAATGCACTGAATCCAATTAACAACATTCTCTCCGGACCCATAGCAGCGCAGCACCTTGAATAGATAGTACCATCCTACTCTATTGAATGCCTTTTCGGCGTCTATTGATAACAAGAATGTCTGCCTACCTGATCGCTGTATGCTATCAATAAGGTGGAGAAGCCGTTTAGTGTTGTCCTCACCTTGCCGCGTCGGAATAAAACCTGATTGGTCAGGGTCTATTATGTCGGCCATGAGAGGGTTTAAATGTGCCGCTAAGATACCCACAAAGATTTTCGCATCAATATTAAGGAGAGAAATAGGTCTATAGGACTCACACTTCTGAGGATCTTTCCTGGGTTTTAGGATGATGGAGATCGGCCCCTCTGACATGTAGGGTGTCACCTCCCCCAACTCCAAAAAGGAATTGAATATTTTGGTTAAAAAGGGAGTCAGCTCCCTGCAAAAAGTCTTGTAAAAAGGAGGCTGAGAACCCGTCCGGCCCCGGTGATTTGGCCAGTTTCAATCTAGAGATGGCCGAGATCACCTACTCCATTCAAATCACAGAGTCGAGCGCCTCCCCTGAGGCTCTAGGGAGAGGTGTGACATCACAGGTATCCAGATATGCGCTGGGGTCATGTGTCGGCGGATCCTGCCCAGTGTAGAGAATGCTATAGAAGCAGGAAAAGCATCCACAATTTGTTCGTCTGCACTCTGTTCCGCCCCTATGTGGTCCCGTAATGACAAAATCTGGGTTGTTTGCGTTCTAGCTCGCAATCTATGGGCCATCATTCTACCGCACTTATCGCTACTAAGGTAAAATTTGTGTCAGAGGCGGAGAAGGGCATATTCTGCCCTGTCAAGGTCTAAATGTTTCAGCAAGTGCCTGCAATTCTCTAATTCCCTCAACACCCTTGGTGCCCGGTGCGCTTGTGATCAATTTGAGCTCCCCCACCTCCCTCTCCAGTTCTGTGCGTTTCTCTTTACGAAGTTTATTATATGTAGCTGAAATAGCATTGAATTCTCCCCTTGCAATAAGCTTCAGGGCCTCCCATACAGCTGACAGTGACGTAGAGCCCCCATCGTTAAGCAATAGGTAGTCTGCTATGGTTTAATTCATTCACCTGTATCCTCAGAATGTAAGAGATTCTCTCAAAGGCTCCACCCAGGGGGAAACGCCAGGGATCGTTGCGGAGGGATGTGAACAGAAATAATGGTGTGATCCGAGAGAGAGCGGGGCTCTATCGTAGCTGTGTGAAGGTATGCAGTAAGGAGGTAAAGGCCAGGAAGTTATCTTGTCGAGCATATGTTTTGTGCAATGCAGAATAGTATGTGTAATCTCGCTCACCGGGTGCTGCGTACCCCAGACATCGTGTAGCACGCTGTCCCCCACCACTCCTATCCTGCTGAGGTGAGTGCCCTTGACTGATGAGTTCGCTGACCAGACCTGTCTAATTCTGTATCCATAACAAGATTCAGGTCCCTCCCTACCAAAATCGCTGCATCCGGAGACGTAAGAACCTCTGCGAGAGCAGAGAGAATGAAGGGTTCTTGCTGCGCATTGGAGGCGTAAAGCAATGCTATGGTGAGGTGAGTCCTGCCCCATTGCACCTTGAGAGCTAATAATCGTCCCTTTATTTCTGCCTCAGTCAATACCACTTTACCCGGGAAGTGGGCCCCAAGCACGATTGCTACACCATTCGTTTTAGACGGCCCTGCCAACCAGAACTGCTGCGGGAATCGCCTATCGCGCAAACGTACAGTGTCTTTGGAGAGAAGATGCGTCTCTTGAAAGAGACATATGTCAATTCCTGCATTTTCAAATAGGGACAGCACTGCTGCTCTTTTCACTGGGTTGTTTAGGCCTCTAACATTGAGACTAACTACCTTAAGGTCTTTCCCCATCTAATGACTGTGATGAAATATGAGCCTGATGTGTCTACCTGTCACCTACCAGACCCGTGCTGACCTAAGTGCTCCCTGGCTAACCAGCGGAGGCAGGGCTGACGTGTAGACTGGTGTGGAGATCCCCAACTAAAATCTCAAACAAACCCAACCCAAAGGAAAAATGCATTAACAAGATAGTTAACAAAATCAGAACATGACTAAAGTCTGTCAACGTAGAAGAAATCCAGGGGATCGTGACTTGGGCAGCTACCAAGCCGATGGCGGGCCTGATATGTATCCACCCGCCCGTGGAAAGGATGTCTGGAATTTTCTTAGGGCAACCCTCCCTGTCCACCCGGCACCAATCCGGGCGGCCATTCTGGAGCCATTAATTGTAAACCTCACAGGGTGGCTGGAAAGTCTGATGGTTGTGACAGAGAGGACATCAACGCCTCACTTTCTTTGTCCCTTGTGGCCTGATCGGGTTTCATGACGGACGTCGTCTTTCCCACTCATTGCCATCGTGCTGTGTGGCGGACGTTTGGATCTTTAGGTCGCTCTACTTGTTCCGTCGTCGGTGTACCTTCCAAGCCGAGGATCTCCATGGCTTCAGCGAATTTGCAGCATCTTACCCCGATGCAAATGAAATAAAAAGAGAATTTATAAAGCGCTAACTGTCACTCCTAACGAAGTCTCCTGGCGCTATCAGCAACAGATCAGGAGGATGACATAAGTCTAAATCAGCTTTTGGCAGCAAACAACTGGTAGACCAAAGATCCACATCTTTAACTGTTTTCTGAACTGCCCCTCATGTTCCATGGCTCTAAGCTCATTGGGCATGCTGTTCCAGGCCTTAGCTCCCAAGACGGTCTCTGATCTTCCACCTCTGGTGACTAGCCTAAATGCTGGAACACTGAGCAGTTTGGCCGTAGTTGACCTTAGCGTTCTTACCGTGGTGTAAGTCCTGAATCTTGCTGAAAGATATCCTAGGCCTAGATGACGATGGGCTCTAAAAGTTGTCAGTAGGAGTTTGAACAGGACCCTCTTACAGACCGGGAGCCAGTGAAGGGTCTTCAGTGCAGCTGAGGCCGACGCCCTGCATGGTAATCCTAAAACCAGTCTGTCTGGCCGCTGCGTTCTGGACTACCTGAAGTCTCCTCAGGATCGTTTTGTTAGTTCCTGCAAGAAGACCATTACAGTAATCCAGTCTCGATGATATGAGGGCCACTGCTACAGTCTTTTTGGCTACAAGGGGAATCAAATTAAAAAACGTTCTCAGGGTTTTTATGAACCCAAAACAGGTCCCAGTCAATTTCAAAACATGGGGCTTGAAGGAAAGGGCAGAATCAAACCACACGCCTACGTTTTTGCCCACTTCCACCATTGATGGCGGTGCTGTGGTGTTGTCTGGCCACCAATTCTTTGGATGAAAGGCATTATCTTTCCGATTGGTAAGATTTCTGTCTTGCTGGTATTGCAACAAAGATGGTTTTCCCTCATCCATTGCAACCCGGTCGACAGGCTTTAAAGTTTGTCTCTACATTAGTAGTGGTCTTATCCAGGGAAAGGATCAGTTGGGTATTGTCGGCGTATGACGTGATCTCGATCCCATAATTAGAGATCAAAAAGACAAGAGGGGCCATATATACATTAAACAGCAGAGGACTCAAAGAAGCCCCCTGCGGCACCCCTGTGGAGATGACTTGTACAGGTGACATGAATGGTCCCAGCGCAATTAATTGAGTCCTGTTAGTCAAAAAAGATGTGATCCATGCCAAGGCCTGGTCTGATATGCTACACACTCTTAGACTGGTAAGCAAGATTTTATGTGAGATCGAGTCAAACGCTGCTGACAGGTCTAAGAGGATCAGCACTGCGCTCTTGCCCTCATCCAAAATTAATTTGATGGTATCTGATATCTCAAGCAATGCCGACTCAGTGGAGTATTTTGGTCGGAAGCCAGTTTGGCGGGGATGAAGAGCCTGCGTTGCCTCTAGGTAATTGGAAAGCTCCTTGTAAACAATTTTCTCTGTAATTTTACCCAAAATGGGTAACAGAGATATAGGTCTATAATTTGTAAGATCTGAGGAGTCGACGTTTGATTTCTTCTTTAAAGGTTTTACTATAGCAAATTTCCATTCGTCTGGGACTGTCCCTGTGGCTAAGGAGGAATTAACAATCTCATTAATCACTGGGCCAACGATGTCGACTATATGATGTAGAAGCATCGGTGGACAAGCACCCCGAGGGGAACCTGATTTACAGGCCAGGATTGCTTCCTTAGTCTGGGAGAGAGTGGCCAGTTCAAAAGCTTGGAGGCCTACACTACCATCCCTATTCGAGGCCCCCTGTGCCTCCAAAGGCTGCAAGTGGTCGTGGGTCACAAAGTTCTTTTGAATGGCCTTAATTTTTTCTTCGAAGTAGATTGCAATGTCTTCACATAACTTTTGGGAGGAGGGAATTTCAGCATGTACCCCCTTAGGGTCGGTGAATGATTTTACAATTGCGAAAATCTCTTTTTGGTTGTATTTTGCCCTGGTGATTTGGGCATAAAAGTAAGCCTTTTTTGCCAACTTTATGGCTGCATGGTATTTATTCCTAAATTTTTTAAAGATGAGACAGTTGGATTCCTCATATCCCTTTCTCCATCTGCGTGCCAACTGCTTGGATTGCAGCTGGAGTTCTTCTAATTCTTTCGAGAACCAGGGGTCTCTATGGGGTTTTCTTTTACTTCATCCAGCTGGGCGACCAGCTGGAAGCAATTCCTCCCCTATCGACGACATCCAATTGAGGAACCTGCTGGTATCCTCACCGGGAACCCCTGTGAGGGTAGGAGCCTTGTCTTGTGCCACTGTTTGCAGTGAGTTGTTTATGAGCAGGCGCTGCCACTCTTTCCTGGGAGGCCCTGTCACTAACTTCCCTTCTCTATGCCCCTTCCCCGGGATCGGGATGTATAGTGGAATGAAGCTGTGGTCGGACCAGATCTGTGGGGATGGCTTTCCAATCTGGAGAGTGCTGAGGTCAGAGCAAACTACATCCAGCGTGTGCCCTGCCCTGTGGGTTGGGCCCTGGACCAATTGTTCCATACTCAACAGCTGCATCGTCTCCACAAAGGGTGAAACCCCTGGGCTGTCGCTGAGTTCCAAGTGAAGATTGACATCGCCAAGGAGCGTAAAGTTGGCATACCTAAGCATAGCCCCACTGAGCGCATCACCAAGGGAGTCCAAGAAGGCCTTGTTGTTGCCTGGAGGGCGATACACACCCCTGAAAAGGAGAAGGTGTGTGTAATGTTACAGCAGAAACCCATATGTTCAGCTCCACTGACCTGGGAGTGAGAAAACTTTCCAGGGCAAGGTCTTCTTATGAAGTAATGCTATCCCTCCCCCTCTCCCACTTTTCCTGTCCACCCTGCATATTGTAAAGTCTGGCGGAAGAGCGACTGCGATGTCCGGGTTTGAGGCCTCTTTTAGCCAGGATTCAGTTCTACCCAAGCAATCCAAGTCATTGTCCATGATCAGCTCCCTGACTTCTAGGGCATGAAGGCCTAATGAACGAGCATTTATCAAGCCACCCTTAATGAGGCTCTGATCGCCCTCTCCCTTGGCTTTCTCGATTCTCTTCTCCTTAGCCCAGAAGAAGAACTGGGTCTTACATTTAAGGCATGTCAACGGACCCATGATTCTGTCACATCCAAGGAGTGAGCGCACTCGATTTTGGGATTTAAATCTAGTGGTTTCTAGTTGAAAACCTCCTGCCTGGTTCTAAACGGGCAGGGTAGCTGGCGCTGATCGCGTCACAAGCGCGGACGGGCGCAGACGGGATTGCCTTTAGTGTGCCTTTGGCACGTCCGCTGCGCTTCCGCGTCCAGCCCTCCATTTATGACGAGTGGAGCTAGAGACTAGACCGTCTCTTACTCAAAGATGGTGGCCGAGACTGTCCCACTGGAAGTGGGTGAAACTGTAGCATTGCGCTCCCTCCACTCAATCAGCAAACGCTGTGGTGAACCAGGGAGCATACGCTGGAGGCCCTAAAACATTCTGTGAAGCCCGATAATAATGGTCACAATCTACATCCCCTTGTGCCCAACAAAGGAGGAAGGTAAGTCACAAAATATGGTAGCACAATATGAGCCCCCCAAATCAGCCCTAAACAGTATTAAAATTCGGGGAATGTGCAAAGAATAAAGCTCAAACAAATAAGTGCGTTTTTAAAAGTTAAGAGAAATGGTTAGCTTGTGCTGGCAGCTGACCTTGTTGCTAAATGCGCGTCCGCTCAGACCCCGCCTTTATATCAGAGACTAGACTAGATGAGTGGTCACCATCTTGTATTCACATCGTTTGATGAGCGTTGAAGCTGCCAGGTCCTGAAATATGGCCAGATGGTTGCCTCGAAACTGTATGGGTTGGGCCTCTCAAGCTTTTCGAATGATTCGCTCCTTCGGTTGAAAATCGTGTACACACACACAAGGATATCTTGCGCCGATGCTGTTTCTACCACGGGGGAGGCCCACTGTGTGGACTCAATTCATTTGTATGTCCACCGCCTACTCCTCTCCCAACACCTGCTGAAACAGTGCTCCGACATAGGGCCTGAGATCATCTCCTTCCTCTTTCCATGGTACACCTCTGATTCGCACGTTGTTCCGTCGTGAATGGTTCTCCAAGTCCTCAGCGTGGGCCTGAAGATCAAGGTGCTGCTACCAAAGGCGCAGCATATCTTTTTGCAGTTGATGGCGTCCTCTTCCCTGTTGAAATCATGCTCCTCGAGACACGCCACCTGCACACCAATTTCATCCACATCATGACGTACCTCTTTTAGGTCTGCTTCGAGTTGGCCCCTGAGCTCCTGAATATCCTCTTTTATGGCAGCGAAGAGTTCCACCACGAACGCCTTGGTAGCAGGAGAATAGTCGCTTTCCATCATTCTGGATGCTTTCTCACCAGGCGTGGTGGATGTCCCTGACTGCTTCAGGAGTAGTTATTTCCTCTTGGCGCGTGTTAACGCCATTCCGCACACCTCCAGCTGCTGACTCCCACCTCCGGCACCAACCGCAGCAGCAGCTTCCAGCAATCTGCACTAGCCAAAGGGCCAGTGATCTGCTGTCCTCGTTGGGTCCTCTGTCTCTCTGTGATGCAGCAAACCTGCCGTTCAGTTGCACGCTGATGCTGGTTCCAAGTACCCAGGGCAGCAAGCGCCACTAGCCTCTGTATCTCTCAGCTCCAGTGTGCGTCTCGCTAGTCAACCGGTGCGCGGAACCACTGGGACCCCAGTGGCGCTGTACCAGTGAAATGCCCAAAATAGCGGGTCCATCGTCTCTGCGCTCTCATGTACTCCCAGCCAACACTCGGGGGGTCTCTACACCCGCAGCGCTCACCGTCCACCGACCCATGGACCGCTGAGGCCTTGCACCAGACCTGGCCACCGGGGGCTCAGTTCCCGGCTGCAGATCTTTCCGGGTGTCCTAGCTCCGGGTTAAAATGGAGACCGGCGCTACTCACTCACTAGGCGAGAAGACTCGGTTGATCAGGATGTGCAGGCCGCTGCTCCTCGCTGACCGATTCTCGGGGGACCTCCGAGCTCCCCACTGGTCGACTCACTGCTGACCCTGCGCCAGTGCGCCAGCCGGGCCCACATAACACACTGGAGCTGTGCGACGGCGAGTGGGGTAAAATGGCGCCTGCTTGTCCAACACAGCGCCAGTCGCAACACCGCCTTGACTTCACTGCCGCTCACCAGAGGTCAGCATGCCAGTACTCGCAGCTCCGTGCTCACCACACCACCATCCGGGGTCAGGCCGCAGACCGCTACTTCCAGGCAGCACCAACCCTGCACAGGCCTGCGCCGCCACTCAGATAACTCGTGGCTCTGCTCTGGCCTCCACCTCATGGCAGCGTGGGGTACCGCTCACACTGCGTTTCTGGGCAGGCAACTCGCCTCAAAAGTTCTGTGCAGTTCTCCGGTGCCACCCCGTCCGGATGCTTGGTCCGAGGGCCCCGGGAACAGGCGAATATACAATGCTGAAGTGTGGCGGTGCCGGAGGGACACGATCCAGTGTCCTACCACGCCGCCATCTTGGTCACGCCCTCCCTGATCTTTTTTAGAAATTGTACAGGAGAGGCAGTGGAGGGGGGTCCTGAGCTCCAAAGTAGATAGAATGCTTCTCTGAGAGAGCCTTCTCAGGAACTGTAACACACAAACCTGTTGTCATTACATGTTCTTGGAGGTGGCAAAAAGATCGAGCCAGGGTTCTCACCACTGATGGAAGATACCGTGCGCCACCTCCAGATGTAACTTCCATTTGTAGCATGCTAAGCATTGGCAGCTGAGTTTGTCTGTCCTGGCACTTAGAGATCCAGCCAGGTGGTTCACCATCAGAGGAATTCCCAGGCAGTCCAACCAATCCCAGAGACAAAATGCCTCCTGTCACCTGGCACAAAGCCCCACTATGCTTGTTGCAGTACTACATAGCAGTGGTATTTTCCATGAGCACCTGCGCCAGCATTCCGCTGATAATGGGGAGGAAGGCCTTCAACATCAAGCCAATCACCATCAACTCCAACAAACTGATGTGGAGCCAAGTTTCTGCAGAAGATCAGAGGCCTCTGTTCTCAAGCTCTCCGTGTGCCCTCCCCTACCCACAAGCAATGCATCTGTCACCACTGTCATATGTAGGTGGGTTAAGTATCATGGGTCAGGCCACCACCGCTGCAGATCTTTTGCAGTCTCCTCCAAAATCTGTATATAATCTGAAATATTCCCCTGGTGCTGTGCCCTCTGGGACTGCACAACCTGCAAATGCCACTGAGCATAAGTTGCTAGCAGGATGCAGGAGAGCTACAATCCCAGCAGTGTCAGTGTCATCTGAGATTGAGTAAGAAGGTTGAAAACTAAGATTCATAGCCCAAATGTCCTGGAATCTCCTCTCCGGGGTAAAGGCACAAAACTGTACTGCATCCAGAATGGGTTAGATAAACGAGAGTATCTGCGAAAAGTCATGTGTGCCTTAAGCGCATTGATAGTGAACCCTGATGATGTTCGTTTGTTCCCTTTTGTCTGGTGGTGGATGAGGACTGCAAGTGGTGGCCCTGCCTTCAAATGTCAATCGTCGAGGTAGGGAAAGACTGGGACCTCTAAAGGTGGGCTGGGACCATGCCACCACTTTTGTGAATAAAGAGGGTCAAGAGTGAGGCCAAAAGGAAGCACTGTGAGCTGGAAATGTTCCTGGCCTTGTGTGAATCGCAGGTAGCTCCTTCAGGGTAGAGATATGGAATAAGCGTCCTGCAGGCCAAACGCCACCAGGGAAGACTAAGCCTGGGCTAGCATGAGCATCTTTAATTTCTCCTTCTGCATGAACGCCTGGGGAGGGCAAAAATCTAAAATAGGACGAAGGCCTCCAGTCTTATTAGGCACCAGGAAGTAGCAGGACCTAGTTCCTATGACGGAACTCTCTTGATGCCCCCTTTGGCCAGAAGGGCTTGCACTTCCTGCTGGCAGACAGACATGTGGTCCTCTGAAAGTCTTCTTGGCTATAGTGGAAGGTGCTGCAGAATTGATAAAATGGAAGGTAAAAACCTAGACCACCATATTGAAGCACCCACTTGTCTGATATAATGGTGCCCTATATATGTAGGAAATGCTGAATACTGCCCCCCAACTGAGTGGCTGTGTGCTGCGAAGGACACGCTTAAGAGGGTTTGCGGCTGCAGCAGCTGGAGGCCAATGTACTGAGCTGCCTGGTGTCCCTGATGTGCTGGGCATTGCCTGTGGAAACCACGGCATCCGCCACAAAAGGGCTGGGAGACCTGTTGGGCTAGCAGTGGAGGCTGAAGTTGGTGGTATTGGAAACTCCTAACATAGCCTTGAAACGGGCAACATTTCTGATGAAACTGTATGGAACGGGCAGACAGGCCCATGGATCATGTTGTGGCTCTATATCCTTCAAAATGTTCCAAGAATAAGTCAATTTTCTCACCAGAAAGGCGTGCTAGGACATCCCTGGAGAAGACCGCAGACCTCATCCAGGCATAGCGCTGAAGTGCCACACTCGTCCCCATCACCCTCCCTAAGCAGTCAGGCACACATGCAAGTCCAAGCAAGAACAAATCACAAGTTTCACTGCATTTGGCAATACTGTATAACTTGGGTCAGGGAATCCCAGACATCATCCGGAAATGCCACTAAAACATGTCCATCGTGTCCCATAGCGATATGGGAGCAGTGGATGAAAAGATAGCTGATATTTACTGATGGCAGAGCAAAGCTCATGGAGGAAAATATGTTCTTGCCAAATGTATCTATCCTCTTGGACTCACAATCACGTTTCTGGTAGCTGTTACACAGAATGAGGTGTAATAAAGTCAGGGTCAATCGGGTCGAGTGACCTGACTTTCAAATGGTGGGCAGAACATGGTTTGGCCCAAGAGGGTATCCATGGGGACCTCATTAAATGATAATCAAACTTCTGTAGGTGCTTGACAAGGTTGGAGTAACTTTGTCAAAACATTAGTCTTCCCCTCTATAGTAGGGAGTTGTAGGTGCAGTACTTCTGAAGCCTCTTCATAACAGCAGCGAATGAGCCGCTTTCTACGCTCCCAGGCCCGGGAGGAGGAAATAAGGTCAGTATCTGGAGAAGTATCCAGGCCCCTGGCAACGTGTAGTTCCTTGTACCAGTTTTCCTCGTCTACTAGGAGACAAAATCATCCCCTTCATCAAAACTGTTATTGTCTAAATCAGTGCTGAACAAATTGTGCAAAGTCTGGGCTGAACTGCATGGTAAGTGCAAAGTAACAGAACCAAAGAGATTGCCGGTTGTCTGTGCTCCAGTGGGAACTAGGCGCGGCCTCAGTTAAAGTGGATTCCACTCGGAGCTGGTAAGCAAAACGGGCTGAGAATCCTCCTCTGGCCTTGGCCCATTTGGCACCAGCATTGATGTGAAGTGGTGCAGTGGGTGGCACCCAAACCAAAGTCGGATCGGAGCCAGTGCTGAACAGGAGGCCAATTACAGAAGCAGAGCTGGTGCTGAAGGACGACCCACCATCCGAAGTCTGATTGGAGCTTTCTGTTGTTCGTTGGTGCCCATAGGCGCAACAGAGGGAACCAGTAACGAGAAAAAATGCATGCAGAGGACTCCTTAAAGGCCATCACTAGCTGCGATGTCATTGAAGGACCCAAAAATTCGGGCTGTATCAAAACTAGGCTCGTAATTGCCTCTGATGGAGACTGGGATTGAGTCTGGGTGGCACTTTGACACCCTCGTGCTCCCTGGAGTTCAAAAGTGGCAGAAAGTGGCCTATTTTTATTCTGAAGGTTTTGTATAGCGCAAGCAAGACCCTTACGGGTATCAGAGCGCTTTACAGTGCAGAAGTATGTAATAGAAAATAAGCATAGAGAGGTATAGGTGAGTCAAATACAGAATAGTCACTAATGCTATATTAATAAATATATCACAGGTGTTTATGTAAAGTTCAGGTAAATTTAGCCATGAGAATAGCTTTCACTTATTTTTTGAAGAAAGCGGTGGAAGGATTCTGTCTCGTTTCTGGGGGTAGAGCATTCCAAATCCTGGGGGCCATTCCTGAAAAGGTGCGGTTGTATGTTTTCTTCTTCACAAATCGTTGTGGTTTCAGTAGGAGATTTTTGGAGCTTCTGTTGGATCTGTCACCACACGAGAGGACCATTTTCGGAGCTAAATAACTCAGAGTTTTGTGATGTAATGTCTTGTGTGTCATACAAGCGATTTTTAATAGAATTCTTGCCTTGAAGGGTAGCCAGTTGAGCAATGGCAGGGGAGATGTGACTATTTCCTTTAAAGCCTGTGATGAGTCTAGCAGCTGCATTGATTCAGGGTCTAAGAGGGGCTGTTGTCGATCTGGGAAGTCCGCATAGAATAACACTACCATATGCCACTCAAGGAATAACTAGAGCTTGCACTACCTGTTTGAAGTCATTGGCGGGCAGGAAGGGTTTCAGTTTTCTCATTTGAAAATGTTCTCCTTTTGTGGAGGTGCTAATGTGTTTCTGCATGTTTAGATTTCTGTCCAGAGTCACTCTCAATGATTTCGCTGAGTCGATAATGAGGGGCTGACCTTTGAGTGCTGTTAGGTGGTTCATCTAGTCAAGGAGGGTGGTCGATTGTTTGGGGGGAATGATTAAGAGGAATTCCGTTTTGAGGGTGTTTATTTTCAGATGGTTTTCTGCTAGCCAGCTCTGCATTTTCTGAAGCGTTGAATTAAGGGATTTAATGTCTTCAAGTGAGTGGATCTTTATGTAGAGTTGTGTGTTATCTGTGTACATGTGATAATGGACCATCAAGGAGCTGAGAAGATCTGTGAGTGGTTACATGAAGAAGTTGAAAGGTGTGGGTGAAAGGGATGATCCCTGCGGCACTCCTAGAGTGACTGGGGCGGGCTTGGATAAGGATTGAATAACCTTGAATCTTTGTGATCTATTCTGTAGGAAGGAGGTGAACCAATTCAGAACAGATCCAGATATCCCCATTCTGTATTTCAAGAGGTCAATCATGTTTATTGTACTGGGACTGACTTCAGGGTCTTGGCTCGGTGGGAGGTTTAAAATTCTGTGATTTATGGAAAGGTACTCTATTTCTTCGTGCCTATAAAGAACACAAATAAAGATTGCAACCGTGATAACAGTCTTTACAGGCATGATAATGTATTGGTTCATATATTCAAGCAGGCCCTTTGAACACATAACCTGCAAGTATTCTTACTTATTAGGCCACGTGTAACACCATCCTGGCGCCGGTTTGATAGGAAAGGTGTGAATCTGTGAAAATCTTCTAAAGTGCCTAAAGATTGTCTAGACTACAGGCTGAAAGTCACATTATAGTGCTTTTAAATCACGTATAGCAAAAGTGGGTCCCCACTTTTAACTTCAAACGGACTGTGTTTTTGAATTGCAATCAGTAGAAATCTTTTTTTTTGTAAAAGGCATCGTGTTTCTTCTTTATGTCGCAAAGGGAGTGGGTGCAAGTAATGTTTCATAACACTTAATATCGGCAAGGCAGTGTTAGTTCGTTTCTGAAAGTTATTTGTTTATTGGCTTATGTATCTTTGGCACTTGATTATTTTTCTGTTTTAAAGATACCGACCTTTAGTGCATAAACTAGGGCCCTAAAAGGGATGCCCTTAACATGAGTCATCAGTTCGGAGAACGGGAAGAATGGGTGGGGCAGTAAGGAATCTATCACTAACTAATGTCTCTTGTAACTTGTGCATCTGAAAGAGACAGGTTATTTATAGACTCCTTACCTTAGAATAGATACCCCAGCAATACCAACCCCGGTGGTGGGTCCGCGAACAAGATTACACCAAAACGTCATGGAGCACAGAAATGCCAAATAAGCCGTCTCTCCGGACCTTACTGTCAAGGCAGTAGTGCTTGGTAAACGTGTGCGGCGAGGCCCACGTAGCTGCCTGACTAATGTCCTGCAAGGGAACGCCACATCCCAAGGCAGTAGTGGCTGCAGTCGCCCTGGTCGAATGGGCACGCAACCCCACAGGAGGCTTCTTTTTGTCCAAGGAGTAACATGCTTTGATGCACAGAACGACCCACCGGGAGATGGTCCGTTTGTGCACAGCCCGACCTTTTTTGGCACCCACGTAGCCAACAAAAAGCTGATCATCCACCCGGAACTGCTGTGTAAGCTGCAGATAGAATGCTAGCGCACGTTTTGGGTCCAGACGGTGGAGCCTCTCCTCTTCCCTTGAAGGATGCAGAGGCGGAAAGAAGGTGGGCAAAGTGATGCTCTGCCCGATGTGGAAGGGCGTGACAACCTTGTCAGAAAAGAAGGACCAGTCCTTAAAACCACCTTGTCCGGATGAACGGAAAGAAAGAAGGTTTAGAAGAAAGGGCCTGGAGCTCACTCACTCTTCTGGCAGAGGTGATAGCAACCAGGAAAGCTGTCTTAAGAGTAAGAAGACGTAAAGGACAGTTATGAAGAGGCTTAAAGGGAGCGCACATCAGAAAAGTCAAGACAAGATTTAAGTCCCATTGAGGCATTATAAAGGTTACTGTTGGAAACATATGAGTAATGCCTTTAAGAAAGCGGTTAACAATTGGGGACTTAAAAAGAGAAGTCTGATCTGGAAGCCGAAGAAAGGCAGAGATGACCAAAAGATAACCTTTTATAGTGTCCAGAGCAGCCCTGCTGGGCCAAAGAGAGAAGAAACAGAAGAACCTCAGAAAGAGGGGCAGAAAGGCGATCCACAGCCTTCGCTGTGCTCCATGCCACAAATCTGTTCCACCTGCAGGCTTATACCGTTTTGGTGGAGGAACGCCTGGCTGCCAGAATGACATCACAGACTTCGAGAGGAAGATCAAAATGTGTCAACTGTTGCCGCTCAATCTCCACGCATGGAGGTGCCGGTTGGACAGGTTCGGGTGGAGGACCGCCTCCCGCTGCTGCGACAGAAGATTTAAGGTTTTTTTCACATGCACTTATTGCCTCTAATTGTTAGCTCTTAGCTAATGGTTTATCTTGGGTTATATTCTAATTTCTATTTGTTAATGTTTTTTATATGTTCTTTTGTTTCCATTTCTATAGATCATTGCCCCATGTGTTCTTTCTTCCCTCATTTTACTCCTGTAGTTTGCCGAGTCGTCTCTCCTTCCCGCCCTCCCTTCCGAGTTACAGTCCCGTCATTGTCCTATGTGGTCCCCATCCTCCCTACCCGTACATGTCCTGGATGTTCTGTGAGTCATTTTGCTTCCTTCATATCTTTCTTCTAAATATTTTTCTTTTCTTGCTTTTTTCTCCTTCTCATCCCTTGGATTCCAATCTTTTTTCAACTTTTTCCTCTTCTCCTATTTCTTCCTGGACGATTTCCTGTTTTCTCTTTTTCTCTCTTGTATTCTTCATACTCTTGTGTCCTTTATCATTTGCCCTTTCATTTGTTTTAATTGTTATTGAGTACAGTTTTTTTTCCATAGGTTACTATATTGAATGCTATATCTTGTTTATTCTTAATTTTTTTCTGCATACAAACATATTGTATTATACATTTTTCATATATTCCCACCTTAAGAGTTCTCCGCCTTTTATTCTTCATACTTTGTATTGATTGTTATGCATTCATTGTTGATACCCTTATATTATTGCTTTGCCTTAACCAGCTTAATATGTTTTTTTTTGCCTTGTTGAAGGCCTTTAAAAATTGTTTCATGGAACGTTAGAGGTTTGCACTCCCCCATAAAGAGGCAGAGAGTCTTAACACACTTGGCCAAGCTTAAAACAGACATTGCTTGTCTACAAGAATCACACCTCTCACCTGAAGAATCTGTTAAACTTAAAGGAGGCTGGGTAGGGGAGGTCTTCTTTTCCCCAGGTGACGGAAAGCGTAATGGGGTCCTCATTTAATTTCATAAATCCCTCTCAGTCAAGATAGTTGCTAACTCAGCAGATCAGCTTGGTAGATGGGCCTTGGTTAAATTTGTTGTAGATAATACTCCAGTTTCACTTCTAAACATATATGCTCCAACAACAGGGGACGCTTCTTTTTGGTCGTCGTTATCTCCTCACATTACCCAACACTATGAGGACAATTTCATCCTGGCGGGAGATTGTAATGAAGTTTTTGACCCCTTTCTGGATAGGCAATCCACCAGCACATATACTCCCCATAAATCACATAAAGCTTTCAAACAATTAATTAATCAGTTTAAACTTATTGATGCTTGGAGGTTATGTAATCCTACTCTAAGAGAATACTCTTTTTTCTCTCCACCTCACCAAACTCAATCTCGTTTGGATTACTTTTTTATCTCACATCATCTTTCTCAGTTTTTGTTTGCATCTGACATTGGCTCTATTTTGATATCGGATCACGCTCCAGTTTCCATTCACCTTGATATCTTGCAGAAATCGCCCCTCACTAGGAAATGGCGCTTCAATAATTCTCTGCTTCTTGATTCCGATTTTTTTTCATTCTTTACTGCCTTTTTTCATGACTTTTTCTTACGTAATGAATCCAACGAGGTGCCTTTTCCTGTTGTGTGGGATGCTTTTAAGGCGTCCGCTAGAGATTCTATTATTGGGTATGTTTCCCACAAACGTAAGAGAGCAGAGCAAATCACCAATGATCTTTTCTCCAAGATCAAGAAATTGGAACATTCCTATTTTGCTTCAAAATCCAAAGATTGTTTAAATGAGCTCATTGCTACTAAACTGCAATTTAACAAAGATACCACAAATAATGCTTCCAATTATTTATTACGTTCCAATGCTAAATTCTATGGGGGTCAAAATAAGGCCGGCAAATTGTTGGCAATTATTTGAAAGTTAAAAAGAATAGGACTAATATAGATAATATTTATAGTCATGATTCTGTTTTGAGACACAAAGATGAAGACATCTTAAATGAATTTCTTTAATTTTACAAAACACTATGGCCCACATGCATCATCCCGGGATTTTGCGAGTTCTAAAGTGCGAAAAATAGCGATTCGCATTTAGAATTCGCAAAACGGGATGCATGATTATTTTCGGTAAATTTATGCGATTCGGTAAAAATCGCAATTTTTACCGAATCGCATAAATTACCGAAATACAATTTGCGAATTCGCTATTGCCATTGGTTCCTATGGGCCAAAAGGCCCATATGAAGCAATGGGAAGGCATTAGCAAATTGCGATTTTCACTTTGAAAATCACAATTTGTTAATGCATTTCATGGGTGCAGGGGGGGGTCCAAAGGACCCCCCCCATGCACCCCTGAAATGTATTTTTCGCATCATGTTTCACACACACATGTCCATAGGACATGTGTGTCCGTAACATGAATGTTGAAAAAAATGCATTTTCAGCGTTTTAAACACTTTTTGCAAATTTACCGAGTGGTTCAACCACTCGGTAAATTTGACCCCCTAATTGCGATTTCGCAATTTTAAAAGTAATCATGCATTGCTTTTAAGAAATCGCAAATTTGCGATTTCTTAAAAGCAATCGCAATTTTAGAAATCGCAAAAATGTTGCGATTTCTAAAATTGCTTGATGCATCCAATAAAGCATTTTTGGAATCGCAAACGGCCGATTTTAAGGAATCGCACCGTTTGCGACTCCAAAAATGCTTGATGCATGTGGGCCTATACTCTTCTGAGGCAACCTCTACGACCCAGGATATCTGTTCCTACTTTTCTGATATTGAGTCACCTTTCGCTACCCCTCCTGACCTTTGTCCATTAGAATCAGATATAACTCAGAAAGAACTTCTTGGTGCTTTGAAATCTCTTTAAAAAGATAAGGCCCCGGGTCCAGATGGTTTTACAGTGGAATTTTTTCTTCATTTTTCGGCATTATTAATCCCAAAATTACGTACACTAATTTCTAATTTTCTAGATTCTGGTTCTATCTCAGGTTCCTTTTCTGACGCTCTCATTTGCATCCTTCCCAAACCAGGTAAAGACCCACAGTTCTGTAAAAATTATAGACCCATTTCTCTAGTGAATATTGATTACAACATTTTTTCTAAAACTTTGGCCCTTCGTTTAGATTCCTTTTTGCCAGATCTATTGGGGAAAGAGCAGTCTGGTTTCGTCAAGGGGCAGACTGCTTTCTGATAATACTAGATTGTTCTTTGATATTCTCTCTAAGACTTCCCATTCTTCTCACTCTATCGCTGCAATTGCTTTGGACGCGGAAAAGGCTTTTGACAGAGTTGAGTGGTCGTATCTTTTTCAGACGTTGAAGTGGTTCGGTTTTGGCCCAAAAATTTCTACCCTTATCTCTCTTTTATATTCACATCCTAGAGCCGCTATTGCGGCGAATGGTGGTTTTTCTTCCTATTTTTCTCTTGGTAGAGGGGTTCGCCAGGGATGTCCCCTTTCGCTTTTCTTATTCAATCTTGCCTTAGAGTCATTCCTTTTGCGAATTCGCCAAAATACTGCCATAAAGGGCTTTACGTTCCACCAGTCCACAATTAAAATGGCGGCGTATGCGGATGATGTTTTATTATTCTTGTCTGAGCCCACGACTTCATTACCTGCTTTTTTATCTGAGGTCAATTAATTTGCTTCTGTCTCTGGCTATAAATTAAATAAAGATAAGTGCGAGATCTTACCCTTGACTAAATTTACTTATAAATCGGATTTCATTACTTCAGGTTTCACGTGGAACCCTATGTCAGGTCCGTTCAGGATGCTCCTCAGGATGGGGTCGATGCTATAAGGGGGCCCACCTCTAGATCAACCCAAGTCTGACTGTAATTGTGCCCAGACTGTTAAGGCGATCAAGCGGGGGAAAAGTTGGGGTCCGGAGGAGAACAGCTGGGCTCTGGTAACCGCAACCTGTAACCACAGAAACAAGGGGTAAGTACTGCAGCACCCTCAACCGTGACAAATACCATGTAACAAAACCCCTGTTACCTCACCTGTATATCTCACAGGTGTGCCTATATGCAGGAAGGATCTAAGGGCGGCTTCTATATCCCCTGGTGTAATACTGGAAGATACAATGCAGAGATCATTAGCAAACCCCCTGGTTCCCTCCCTTCCTTGATTCTAAAAGATTAGGCCAGCATGAACACCTACCCTTATGAAGGATACAGAGAACTTAAAGTTGCCCCAGAACACCATTCAATGAAAACAAAATAACGATCCCCTTCCTGGTAACGGTGGTAAATAACAACAAGGTCTTTCTCCTCCGAGGAAATGCTGATAAGACTGACCTCAGGGTGTGCAAGACGCGACTACCCCAGGATCTCTCCAACACTCCCTATAATACAAGAGTTATAGAAAAGAAACAAATCATAAGCCCAGCTTAAAGTATGTGGTTAGCGTCTTTACAGATCCGGCTCTGTAAGCGCTTCAAAGTGGTTAATGAGTACTGTAAGGTAAGGCGGCACCGAAAACAAGGTGTCCTGCGCGAACCGGAGCAAGACGCTCCCTGTAAGTACACAACAAACGTATTCTGTAAAGACAATAGGACTGTAAATGCCCCACTCGGTTCCGAGCAAAACCTGATGTTTCAATGATGGAAGGACACACGGGCGCTTCCTAAGCCCCTCCAGTTAAATCCACAAACGAGCGGCAACACCCAAGGAACACCACGTTGTAGGCGCTTCCGAAGCCCCACCAGTATAATCCACAAGCGAGTTTCTGAAGACGAGCAACGCTGAACCCACACGCAAACGGAGGCGTGTCTCTTCAGCGCAATGCAAAACTTGCCTCTGCCGATTTCCACAATACTGCAACACCAATCCAAAGTACTCAACCCAAGGCACAAGCAGGAATAATCGGCAGCGCGCCTTCCGCCTGACTTCCTGATAATCCTTCACTGCGTCGCTTCATAGGAGCGCGCAGTGCAAAGGATCATGGGATATGTAGTTTTCTCATCCCGTTTCCCAGCACAGGGCAGGCAGTGATTTACCAGAGGTCGGGGAGGGCGAATCGTGACACCCTAATTGTATCAAATATTTGGGTCTCCACTTTACTCCTACTCTCTCAGGTACGGTTTCGCGTTGCATGGAAGATTGTTTAAAAAAATTTGACGGACATCACCACAAAATGGCCTCCCTTATATTTATCCCGGTGGGGCAGATTGGACACTATTAAAATGATGCTTTCCCCCTTGGTTTTATTCATAATTTCCAACATTCCATTCTCCATTCCTTTATCTCATTTCAAGAAAATTAATTCCATCTTATCCTCATTCCTGTGGGGACGTAAAAAGGCTCGCATGTCTATATTTAAATTAGCGCGCCCAAAGGAAGAGGGTGGGGTGAACTTCCCAAATTTTTCTTTATATCACAAATCCTTTCTATTAAACCAGGCTTCTAGATGGATTGACGATTCTTCCACATTCTCTCCCTTGTGGACAACGCTAGAATTGGCATATATCTCTCCCTTCTCTTTTCCGGAATACCTTTCTTTTTCCCGTCCACCGCAGTCTATCTCCACTCCAATCCTCAAATACACCTCTAAAATTCTGCCATCTCCGATAATTTCTTCCTTTTTTGAACAACCTATTTGACATAACTCATCGATTTTAATAAATAATAAACCATTTTTTTGGAAGTCTTGGAGAACTCGTGGTATCATATGGGTGCATCAAATATTTCAGAAATCTCGTATTATTTCTTTTTCAGAAGCTATGTCATCTTTTCATCTTCCTTCTTCTTTTCGCGCTAAGTATCTTAAATTAATACAAGCACTTAAATCAGCATATGAAGTGCACATCACGTTGCCCTCCATGTTACCTCAGGAGTCTCATATCATATCTCAATTGCGCACTTTACTTATCAGAGGGACTAGGGCGTCCAGGATTTACTCTTTGCTACATGCTCCAGCATCACCATGCTTTGTGCACTAAAGTGGAGGAGGCATGGGAAGTAGACATTGGTATCTCATGGTCTGTTGAGTTATGGGATAAGCTATGGTTAAGGTTACGGGAATCCTCCAGGGCTGCAAATACTGTTCAGACTTTGTTTTTTATTTATAATCGCCTCTTACTTTCCCCACTTATTCTTAGTAAAAGACATCCTGACTTGTCTCATACATGCTGGACTTGCTCTGCACCTCATGCTGATTTGTTACACTTGCTTTTCAATTGCACTCCGGTTCGCACGTTTTGGGTTCAGGTGTGGTCTCAAATTAATAATATATTTTCCACTACACACCCGTTTCATGTATCACTGCACTTTTAGCATAAAAATAATTGACTTGCTCATTGCAGTCGCTTTTCAGCAGATTACCAAGGCTTGGAAGGATCTCACTAAACTCTTGTATCAGGCTTGGTGGTACGCTGTATGTTATAATCATAGGCTGGACACAACGTTTGTTTATCCACTCGCTTTGGCTCCAAAACGAAAACAGTTGTGGGACCCAGTCACCTCCTTTTTTGATACTTGTGCTCTCCGCTCTCTGCCTCAATCCCCCTTTCAACAGGAAGTTGTGAAACCTCCTTGAGTTCCCTTCATTGTTTTATCTACTTTATATTATCAAATATTCTACCATTCTTTAGTATATCAATACATCAGTATTTGTTGTTGTTGCATATTTCATTATAGCTGGTTATTTATATGATTTCTTCTTTTGGAATATTTATTTATTTATTTTATTGTATACTTTATCTTTACATTGTTGTTCTTAATTTGTATAAGCGACTTATATGACTGTTAATAAACTATATTCTGAACTCAAAAAGAGGATAAGGTCTTCAGATATCAGTTTTACGAGGAATGAAGAGCTTTGTTTTACATCATGAACGCATCTGTAGTCTAAAGACCGAGTGAAGCGAACCCTTACATGGCAAGAAGCAGTGTCTGAGGGCGGTACTCATTTAATGACAATAGAAGTCAAGCATGGGATCAACCTGGGATTGTGAACTACAGAGATTGGCTGGGGTTGCTCAGAAAATAGCACTTAAAAAAGTGGTATTTAGCGGCATCCAGACAAGAGGGGAAAGAATACGATAAACGGGAACCACCGGATACTACTGTTTGCATTTAGGCTAACGACAGTAGACAGAGCATTCAAAAAGGCGGTCCAGAATAATGGAAAATACATTGGCAAAGCCAAAAGGGCTGGCTAATACGTTTTTGCACTGGATGTTTAACACCAAAAATGACATCTTTATTTTCACACTGTTTACAAAATAAAAATCACAATGGAGCACTTTAAAATGCTTCTGCTACTTTAAAAATGGGGAATAAGTCACCTACCTATGGAAGCCTGTTTGTTGTCATCTTTGACTTGCTCCTTGTTGCGAGGCCGTAAGTGGCACTTTGCATCCTTGATTTTAAAACGGGCCTTTTGTGTTACTGTTGGATCCATGGAATCTGTATAAAAACATTAATTTTTATTTTATTAAGACTTTGACATATTTGTTTTTCTTCAAGGCATTTTTCTCAACATTCTCTCGTTTTTAATGAAGTTCACAGTGTAGTCTCGAACTATCTTGATCGCAACTAAAGTAAGAAGGCCAAACAGAACAATATTGTATCTTTACATATTAGCTATCCTATTTACAGCACTTTCCCTTATTTGCCCCGCACCGAGACCCTTGGGTGTTAGTGTTACGCTATTTATCATCTATAACATTACAAAACTTGGGTGAATCATCTAAGGCAAAGTTTATGCATTCAATGGCCATAGCTAATGTAATTATTACTGTACTTTAAGAGATGTTCTTTCGGGATCAAACACTACAAAGGTCACCATACATGCAGAGAGCGACATCCCCAAAGAAATTACACCACATTTTCAGAGTCCTCTCTATCAAGTGGTTTTGAGACAGACAACGAAAAGCCTGACACTAGTACTTCCTCATACCTGCCTGCCGGAGAAAATACTGATTCCAACCAAGGTAATACTTTTTTAGCGGGAGGGACTGGAGGAAGAACAATGGCAGGGATCGGTAAAGAGGCCAGGAAAGAGGGAGAGGCAAAAGTCAGAGGGGCAGACTCTATCAGTAGAACAAACATGGAGAGAGTCAGACCTGAGGTCAGACTCACAGCTGGTAGCGCCCACAATGGTCATGGACAGGGATAATCCCATCATCAATCTTTCTAAATAGAAAATAAGGTCATCTGAACATGAACTACTGACCAAGGGCCTATTTTGCCCCTACAACTCTTCCCAATAAACTCAACATCATTATAGAACTTCATCAATTCTCTAGGAAGATTTGGCTGATACATTATTTTAAGAATATCCTTTTTGAGGCTAAATGGGATGCTACTTGGCTCAGACCTCCATCCTTATGCACACTTCCTTCTCATATGATGTCTCGTAAGGTTCTAGCATTCGAGCAAGTTGTACTGAGAAGTTTTTGAAATACTTAGTAAAAACATTATGGGAAATACAATATCAAGAAATCAGAGACCTTGGCTCTGAACTCGATTAGTATCAATAAGACCATAGTGGATAAGGGAGGGGATATTGTTATCAAGGATGTTGACAACTACAAGCAGGAGATTGTGTCTCAATTGAATGTGCAAGAGCATTACACAAAGTTTGCAAGCAATCCAACACAAGAGGTTTGCTGTCTCAATAACTCCCTAATGGACATGGGTTTTTCTGAAGGCTATCTAAGTGAATGTATGATGTTACAATGCATGCATTTACAATGCATGCCTATACAACACAGTTCTTACATCGCAACACCTTTACAACGCATTCTTTTACATAGCATGCCATTACATCGCATTTTCAGAAAATACCTTTACAACGCATTCCATTACATCGCATTATACCTTTACAACGCATACCATTACATTGCAATTAAGGTAAGTGTTGGATAGTATAGGGATAATATTTACTATTCTAACTCCAGTGTGGTGCAACAGTAGGGTAAGTGTTGGATAGTTTAAGGGTAAAAATTACTATTCTAACTCCAGTGAGTGCCACGGTGGGGTAAGTGTCAGATACTGTAAGGGTACTATGCATCGTAATGACTTGCGATGTAATGCCTGCGTGGTAATGACATGCGTTGTTGTGACATGCAATGTAATGGCTGCATTGTAATGACATGCGATGTAAAGGATGTTGCGATGTAATGACTGCTTTGTAAAGGAAGTGTGATGTAATGACTGCCTTGTAAAGGTTGTTTCCCATCTAAGTGAACATGAATATGCCTTTCTAAAATACAAGATCCCATGCACACAAACCATTTACTCATTGCCCAAAATCCATAAACATGTACAAAAACACATTAATGTCCTATTGTATCAGGGTGTGGTTCAGATTTGGAACCCCTATGCAAATACATTGATGCATTTATCAAATCATTTGCAGAATAAACTAAGGCCTACATTAGAGATACCATGGATTATTAGACAGATAGAACGGGCACCCTTTTAAGCCTCAAGATCAGATCCTAGTGAGAATGGATGTTCCATCACTGTACACAAATATCCCTCAGAAAGATACACCTCAGGTGATGACGACAGTTTGGGAAAATAGAAAAAAATTCGGAACACCCGCTGACTTTATTGTATTATTACTTGAAATAGCGTTAACAATGACTTTCATTTTCTTCCAAAATAAACAAATTACTTACCTGCAACTATAGTTCTCCAGTATTGGAAGCATTCATGGATTCACATGTTTGAATTATTCCCCTTCGTAACAAAGGGAGCCCCCGGTAATATGAAATAGTAGTAGTAGTAGTGTTAAACACAACATAAATAATAGGAACCTGATAGGTATAAACTAGGAAAGGCCTAGGCCTCTTCAGTTTAACAGCCTATCATGGCCATTATGGAAAAAGATCCAAAGTTCTGCCTCAGCCAATCAGCATCACTCACCCTGTAGAACCCTCCAGAGGGAAAGGTCAGCACCTCAGCTTTTCTACCGCAGGTTGTGCTAAGGGAGTCTCCTCCGAGCTCTGCTCAGTTTTTCTCTTCAAATTACTTTTCCAAAGATTTCCTGTCAGGAAAGTACTCTAACATTATTTTATTGACTTTTATAGACTGGATTTACCTATTTGTTGGTTTAATTTAACTGAACCATGGCTGAAAGATCTAAAAAAGGCTCTCTTTAGAGAATGTGCCACTTGCCTGAAAAAAATGCTTTATGTAGAGGATCCTCAGAAGGACTGCATTTATTGTCTGTACCCTTCCCACAAGGGTACAGACTCCAAAAATTGCCATAAGTTCTCAAATAAAACTTTGAGGGATCAAGAAGGATGTCTCTTAATTTGGCTTCAAAAGCTTAAAAGTAGGTCTGACCCTGTATCAGACTCAGAGAGAGAGCAGTGAGCATCTAAGGCTTCAAAAATATCTTCAAAAGATCAAGGGATCCTTCGCAATCTGATAAGGAACCTATCATGGCCATTACGGAAAAAGAACTATAGTTACAGGTAAGTAACTTGGGGCTAGATGTAGGTAGAATTGATTTACGGATTTTAAATTACCGAATTTTACCGATTCAGTAATTGAAAATCGGTAAATCAATGGTGTCGGCATGTAGGTATTCCAGATGTGCTGGAATACCGAATCGGATTATTTTTCGTATTTACCGATTCGGTAAATACCGAATCGGTAATGCCCATTCATTCCTATGGGCTTCAAAGCCCATAGGAATGAATGGGCATTTCCGATTCGGTATTTACCGAATCGGTAAATACCGATTTACACAAGTGTGCAGGGGGTGTCACTTTGACACCCTCTGGCACCCCCAAAAGAGGCTCGGGTGCCATGTGGCAGGCATACTTGCCCTAAGGGCAGGTCTGCCTGACACATGGCATAGGTGTGCATGCACACATGTGCATGCACACCGGAATCGGTATTTTACCATCAAATTGGATTTGATGGTAAAATACCGATTCGTTAGGGCTCCTGGGACTCTGAAGAGTCCCACCTACATATGGGTGGTTCAGAATCGGTAAATTTACCGAATTTTTATTTTACCGAATCGGTAAAATTACCGATTCGGTAATTTTACCGATTCGGTAAAATAATGCCCCCTACATACCATTCACCTTTTTACCGATCGGTAACGGCCGAAAATACCGATTTTCGGCCGTTACCGACCGACCTACATCGGGCCCTTGTTTCTTACTCCAGTATTGAAACATTCATAGATTCACATGCTTGAATCAGAATAGCGAACAGCTGGTAGCACATTTACCATAGTCATTAGAAATTAACAAAATTAATAATAATAATAATAAATGTAAGTGGCCATCAAACAAGAAAATAAACATTAACAGAAAAACCTCATGCCTAACGGCAAACAGTTAATACAAGTAAATGTGATACAAAATAAGAGGTAAGAGGGTAGACAGGGGTGGCTCACCTTAGCGAAACATGATAAAGTACTGCTTGACCCACAGCTGTGTCATTTCAACTTGGTGAGTCCAGGCAATAGTATCTGGTGAAAATGTGCCCATTCTTCCACGTTGCAGCTCTGCAAATATCTGGAAGGGATACACCCGCAAACAAAGCCGCTGATGTCGATACTGCCCTCGTGGAGTGTGCTCGAACTCTTGCAGATAGCTGTCTGCCTGCTTTTTAGTGACAAAACGTTATGGCATTTGCAATCCATCTCAATATACTCTGTTTAGAAAGGGGGAAACCTTTCTGTGGTGCACTAAGTGTGACAAATAATTGAGATGTCTTGTGAAAAGTTTGTGTGTAATGCAGGTAAAATTTAAAGCAACGCCTGACATCCAGAGAATGCAGAGCTCTCTCTGCTGATGTCCTTGGAATCGGGAAGAAAGTCTTAAGCACTACCGGTTTGTTTAGGTGGAAATCCGAGGGAACCTTGGGAATTAACTTCTATTTGTGCGTAGCAGAACTCTATCCGTTTTGAACTATAAAAAGGGTTCCTCTATCACAAAGGCTTGAATTTCACTAACCCTTCTGGCAGATGTCAATGCAAGGAGCAAGGCTAATTTCCAAGACAGACATTTTATATCTGCTGTGTGAATTGGTTGGATTGGGGGTTTCATCAGCTGTGAAAGAATCATGTTCAATTGCCATAACGGAGGTGGAGATCTTACTGGAGGGAACATTCAAAACAGTCCTTTGAGGAATTCTTTTACAACTCTAGATGACCATAGAGATGGGGAATAAAGTGATCTCCAATATCTGGAAATAGACGCTAAATGGACCTTTATCGAGCTATGGGCCAAGCCCAGGTTTGTTAGCTGAAGGAGGTAAGGTAAGATCTGTTCCGGGGAGGAAGATAGCGGATGTATATTCTTTTGATGACACCAAATGCAGAAGCGTTTCCATTTGAGATGGTAAGTCCTGTTGGTACTTTTTGCCCTTCCCTTGGCTAAAACCTCACTACATTCACTGGAGATGTTCAGATGACGGTGCCCACCGCCACACACCGGACATTCTTTTCCTCCAAGAGACGCACCTCCTGGGTACACAATGTAACTTCCTAGCCCGTTACGGCTTTGACAGGGTTTGGCACTCTGGCTTCACATGGGGCTCCAGGAGGGTGGCTATCTTACTTCGGAAAGGCCTTCTCTTTGCCCTGGCTGCCGCCGAGACAGATGTGCAGGGCCGTTATGTGGTGGTCTCGGGTACTATGGAAGGACGCCCCTTAAACCTCCTGAGCCTTTACATTCCCCCTGCTCTCCTACCTCCAACACTCCGCCACCTTACACAAGTGATTTCCTCCCTCCCGCAGGGTCTTACGGTGGTTGGGGGAGACTTCAATGCCGTCTTGCAGCCCCTACGTGATACGACGGGGACCCCGTTCGAGGCCCGCGTCACCTCTGCTAAGTCCCTGTCAAGTTGGACCTTGGCCCTGGGTCTCTGTGACGTGTGGCGGGTGTGGAACCCCCGCAAGGATCAGTACACCCACACGTCGGCATCCCGCCATACTCACTCCCGCATTGACCTTCTCCTAATGCCGGCCATCGACTGCCAGCTGGTATCTGGCGCCGCGATCCTGCCCAGAGAGATTTCGGATCATTCTCCTGTCTCCCTCTGGCTGGGGTTTTCTCCGAGCGGTCCCTAAGCGGATTGGCAGCTGAACCTCTGGTTCTTGCAGGACTCGGAATAGTGGAATCACTCGGCCAGGATCTCCGTCACTATTTTTCCACCAATGCGGGCTCGGTTCCCTCATCAGGGACGCTGTGGGAGGCAGGCAAGGCCGTTGTCCGAGGAGTGGCCAAAGGGTTGGTCCATGCGAAGTGGTCGGAACAGACGGCCCAGCTCACACAGCTGGAATCCCGGGCGACACAGCTGGCAGTTGCCCAACTCTCTGGCGGTCGGGGGGATTCTTCCCGGCAACTAGCAGTGGTTTGTGAGGAAATCCGCCGGATCTCGCTGGAATCGGCCAAAATGCTCTGGCGCTCGTCGGTAGCTCGCCTTTAAGGATGGGGGGATAAGAACGGCAACCTCCTCCACAACCTTGTGTCTTATCCCAAAGTTAACCGTATTATTCCTGAGGTCCGCTCAAACGATGGAAACCCCCAAGTGACTTCCGCGGCCATAGCACAAACTTTTGCTACCTTCATCGCGCACCTCTACGCTGCTCGACCCTCGTGCGGTCCTCTGGCCGCTCTGCTGAACGGAACTGGTACCCAACTGCCTTCTCTCTCAAGAGACTGCAGACACTCTGGACCGCCCCTTCACGCTGGAGGAGGTCCAGGATGCCATCTCACTCCTACACCCCGGTAAAACACCTGGTCCCGACGGGAAACCTCAGGAGTACTTAGGTGGTCTTTCGAGATATTTTGGCCTCCCACCTGCTGGCTCTCTTCCGCCATGTGGCGGAGACTGGCACACTCCCACATGAGTCGGATTTGGCCACAATAGTGGTTATTCGAAGACGCAGGCGCCATCCTTGAGTTGTGCGAACTACCGCCCAATTTCACTCATCAACACGGAGATCAAGCTCTTCGCCACCGTCTTGGCTCAGAGACTCCAACCCCTCTTGCAGGACCTGGTCCACCCCGACCAATGCGGGTTCACACCGGCTAGAGGCACCCGCCACTGCATTTGTTGCCTCCACCTGGCCCTGGCCCACCGTGATCGGCTAACCCATACCTAGCCCTCCTTTTAATAGACTTCGAAAAGGACTTTGACATGGTGAATTGGATTACATGCAAGATGTGCTGGACAGGATGTGTTTTGGTCCCTCGTTCCGCCCCGGTCACCAGGACGGTGTTTCTGGCCTGGTGCACAGCCCTACGCCACGTTGGGTGGGACCGGAAACTCACTCGGCAGACACCACTTTAGCATGGGTCCTGGATGCGGGAGGTCTCGTCCCTGTAGGGGTTCCGCAGGTGGGACCTAATTGGAGTTTCAGTGCTCGGAGTTGTCTGGGTGATGGACCACATCCGTTCCTTCGCAGACCTGCAACAGCGTCACACTCTTCCTCCCTCCCAACTCTGTTGATACTTGCAACTCAGACACACCCTTTACACGAATGTCTGACCGCCTGTCTCCTTTCCAGAGGTTAGCCCATTGGAGGTTCAGGTGATGATGGGGAACTTGGGCAGAGGGGGAGTGTCCCGCATATATCGATCCCTGGTGAATAATGGTCCCGCTTCCCTAGATCGGCTCAGGGCCCGCTGGGAGGGTTAGCTGGGCCCCCTAGAAGAGGCAGACTGTAGGGACGCCCTCATGGCGCCTAAAACCTTGACCACGTCCTCCAAGCTGCGCCTGGTCCATATTTACTTCCTCCATGCGGCATACCTCACCCCGGCACATCTATTTCAGGCTCGGTTGAAGCCCTCTCCAGCATGCCCGCGATGTGCCTCAGCCCCTGCCGATTTTTATCACATGGTGTGGTGTTGTCCGGCGCTGGTGCTATTTTGGAGAGGGGTGGAGCTTGAGCTTACGCAGGCCTTGGGGTGGGAAGTTTCACACGATCCAATGCGTATGCTGTTGGGGGTCTTTGATGGCCTGGATGGCTCTAGGATGGACAAGCGCCTCTTAGGGACAGCTGTGGCAGTGGCCAAGAGGGACATAGCAGCGCATTGGTCACAGGCTAAGGCACCTACTGTACAGGGATGGAGGAGGGAAGTGGAATGGTGTGGGATCCAAGAGGAGGCCCTATCTGAAGCTTGGGAATGTCCTGACTTATTCAACAAAGTGTGGGGTAAATGGTTTAATATGCTGCCACCATGATGATCTGTCTTCCTTTAATCCACTAATCCACTGTATCCACTGCACAGTCTGTTGTGTTAGACACTGATGGACCAACCATATTTTTTTCATCAATCAATACTGTCATGTTCCCTTTCGTGCTCATTGAGCTGCAAACAATGAATTTTCTCTGTTCTTATAAAACTAATAAAAAGCAGTCGGCCTGTTTGGATGGCATAGGAATAGGAATAGCAAACCTTTTAGCTGCATGCTGTGAAATCCCTCAATGTCTTCAGGAGGGGTATCTACCATGGGGGGGGAAGTGGGAGATGCAGGAGATGGTAGTCTATATTCATCACATTCCGAGGCCGTGTCAGGCAATTCCCCCTCTTCATCTGAAGAAGCTGGGTCCTGGAGAGGACCAGTTTGTGTTGTACCAGGAACCGATAATACAGCTGGAGTACTACGTTGCACTGGTGACGTTACTTCAGACGGTGGAAGCCTGATGGTCCAACCTGACGGCAGATACCATTGTCTGTAATCCTGAAGCATGAATTGTAAATCAGATAGTAGAGCAGAGGGCATACTAACCATTTCTTCATGGGACTGCTGATGCCTTTGAGAAGTCTGCAGAAAATAGGACTGATAATAGTATTGTTGATCATCCTCCTCATCATCATCATATGGCTGACATTTCACATGAAGTTCTGATGGGCAATAAGCATCTTCAAACATACCTACATCTTGTCCAGAAACCTCATCTTCATCCCCTTCCAATAGATGAGTAGGTAATAGGGGGTGTAATCCTACTAGGAGAAGTGTGTTCAGGTGTAATTTGCACTTCCTGTGTCTTTCCAGGTGATTTTTTCCTTATAGACACAATGATCGTCGATGATTGTGTCGTGACAATGTTTTCCGGCAGAGGTCTTGGTTCCGTCGTCGACTAAGATTTCGTCGACGTGTGTGAATTTGACGATGGTTGCGGATTCGCCGACGGTGGAGATCTCGTCGATGCAGGAGACTGTTCTTTCGTCGATGGCTTCTTCGACAACGATGTCGTCGACGGTGGGACCCTGTCGATGATGACTGCTTCGCCGGTCATTGAATTTTTGCCAACACCTCCTTCGAGGGCGATGTCGACGACGACTTCGTCGACGGAACTTTACTCGACGATGACTGTGACTTTGTTGCTGACTTGTCTTTAATCATAAGAGGAATGGTAGACGAGATTGCACCCTGCATCGACGATGCCACGGTTGTCGTTGATGAGGAAACAGCCATGGAACAAGTCGCCGATGTGCCAGTGAAACAGCTTCTCGTCGACAAGGTTGAGGTACCTTCCTTTACCAGAGAAACTACTGGTTGCTTGTCAGAAGAGGGTTTCTTAAATGTCATTTTAAGCTGAGCTGGAGGTATAGCTGGCTCAGAAATATCCTTTTAGGATGCTCTTTTTTGTGAGAGCCCTTCCTGCTCTCAGGGGAAGACACATTTTTTGGCAGGTTCATTATCAGATTGTGAAAGATTCCTTGATCTTTTGAAGATATTTGTGCAGCCTTAGATGCTCACTGCTCTCTCTCTGAGTCTGATACAGGCTTTTGAAGCCAAATTAAGAGACGTCCTTCTCGATCCCTCAAAGTTTTATTTGAGAAAGTGTGGCAATTTTTTGAGTCTGTACCCTTGTGGGAAGGGTACAGACAATAAATGCAGTCCTTGTGAGGATCCTCTACATAAAGCATTTTTTAGATCTTTCAGCCATGGTTCAGTTAAATTAATTAAATTAAACCAACAAATAGGTAAATCCAGTCAATAAAATAATGTGAGAGTACTTTCCTGACAGGAAATCTTTGGAAAAGTCCTTTGAAGAGAAAAACTGAGCAGAGCTCGGAGGAGACTCCCTTAGCACAACCTGCCGTAGAAAAGCTGAGGTGCTGACCTTTCCCTCTGGAGGGTTCTACAGGGTGAGTGATGCTGATTGGCTTAGGCAGAACTTTGGTTCTTTTTCCATAATAACCATGATAGGCTGTTAAACTGAAGAGGCCTAGGCTTTTCCTAGTTTATACCTCTCAGGATCCAATTATTTATGTTGTGTTTACCACTTCTACTACTACTATTTTATATTACAGGGGACTCATTCATGACGACGGGGAATGATTCAAGTATTTGAATATAAGAAAGTTCCAATACTGGAGTCATGTGTTTTACTATCAGCCATAAGGTGCAGTGATGGGAGGCGGTTTGCTCCAGTCCCAAGTAATCTATATATGGATGTCTTTGAAAAAACACACATATACTCTGAGTCAAACCCCCCCCTTTGGATAACATTATTCAATGGCAGATATATATGGACAACAAGCTCATGATATGGTCTAGTGAGGAAATAGTACTTGATTCTTTTTTAAGCTGGCTCAACAGTCGATTAAGTGACATCCAATTCAGCATGATGCATAATAGAAATGAGATTAATTTCCTAGACAACACAATTAAAGTCAAGAGAGGATGAATTATATACAACAATGTATGGTAAGCCCACTCAAAGTAACACACTTCTCTAGCCACCACCCCAGAAGTGTCTGAGAGATAACCTGCTGTTTCTGCAGTACTTATATGCCCATAAGTATAATGCCCTCAGGGCTGACTACTTTAAGGAGTTGAACGTGCTTATTAACAAGCTTCAGGAAAAGGGTAATCCAAAAGGCTTGTTACGGAGGGCCAGGAAGAGGGCATGGTACTATCCAAATAGTGTCTTTTGAAGCGGAGTGAAAGAAACAACAGTATCAATAGATTAGTATGCATCAGCACATTCAATACATGTAACAATGAGATCTAGTAAGTAATTAATTGGAGTTGGACCCTTGTGCAAGATGAGCTGCACATCCCAGACCAAACCTTGTTTACCTACAAGGGGGTGAGAATGCTAGGGACCAGGTACCAAGGCATTATTACCATCCCCTGATCGGCCTGATTTACACAGTTTTCTGAGTTTGTACCCATCGTGGCACAGCTCAAATGTGGCAGTTGTAAAGCCTGCAACATGATAGAGGTGCTGAAAGAATTCAAGCACAAAGGCAGGAGTTTCTACCTTAATGAATTTAGACATTGTAACAGCTTAGATGTCATCTACATGGTGAAATGTCCTTATGATTTGATCTATGTGAGCCACACCAGACAAAAAGTCAAAACCAGAATACTACAACATTGCAGTCAAGTGCATTGTGGAACTAAGGAAGTGCAACTGGTGGAGCATTTCAGGAATGCATAAACACCAGGCTGTGGAAGATAGCTTGTTCTTAAGAAAGTGAAACCAACCCAGAGAGGAGGTGATTTCAAAGTCACTCTTAACTTTAAGGAGTGAAAGTGAATAAACACACTAGATGCTGTCAACAAAGGCCTCAAGGAGTATGAGGAAATCAAAAGAAAGGTGGCTTATTTTAACAGTGGATAATGACATAGGTGTAACATATTCAGTGCCCTCCTTAATTCTAATATGTGAATATATGTCTCACTATACTTATGAGCACAAACTGCAGGGATGTATTATACAAATGTATTACTGCTATTTCTGCATACAAAATTATGTATGTATGTTATTTATAAAATATTAATTAATGTATGTAAACAAGTCTCTAAGTTAGCTGCAATCTGTCCCACGCATTTATAGGGTGCCTAGACATCTCTCTTCTCCTTCACTGCAACCTTGACCTCGCCTCGCCCCTCTAACTCATGTTGGTGTCTGTCTCCTGTTTTCCTTTTAGCTGCTCGTTCAGCCTCCAACTTGGTAACTACTCTGTACTGTAAATGTAAATGTAAATTGATACTTGTATAGCGCACTACTCACCCGCAAGGGTCTCAAGGCGCTGGTACGAATACCGCTGTGGAACCCATCCTGGCTTTCCCTGTGAGGAGTCCACTCCAGGGCACCCCCAAGGTGGAGGCCAGGCATCCTTAGCGTTGTGGGGGCCGTTGTGGAGATTAAGCAAGCTATTGCCCAGAGTTGCAGAGTGTAACTCCATGATTGGAATAGGCACCGAGGCAAGTATTATCAGGTTCATGGAATTTGGAGCCCAAGACCCGCTGAGGCGGGGAATTGAACCCTGGTCCCGGGCCAGACCTCTGCATCAGGGTCTGCCGCTCTAACCATTGAGCCACACTTCTCCACAGTCTCCACACTTCTCTACTGTCTGATCGATTTCTCCCCTGTCTCTATTTACCTGCCTATTCCTTTGTTTTGTATCTTGGTATTTTCTGTCGGTTTTCAACCCCCCCGACTTGTTCCGCCAATCGCATTTTCCCACCTTGCCCCCTCTACTGTCCTTGCCGGTCTTCCACTCTCTTGCTGAGCCCGCCTACTGCCCCTCACATCCCCCCACTCTCCAAGGCCCTACTTCAAAGAAGCTGCAGCAAGACCCCATTGTGAAGATGGCCAGACCTCTCTCTTCTGCTTTAATGCAACCTTGAGCTCGCCTTGCCCTTCTGACGTGTTGGTATCTGTCTCCTGCCATTTTTCCTGTTAGCTGCACATTCTGCACCTGACCCAGTAACTACTCTCGCTTTGTTTGTGTAATCTGTCCTAATTGCCCGTCTCTGTTGGACTCCTCCTTCTTGTATCCTTTGTTCCTCTTAACTGCCCCTTTTTGCACTTATTGCTCATCCTACTGCTCTGTATTTCATCTTGATCTATCTGTTACTGTGTGCAGTATAGAGCTTTATATAATGAGCAAAAGGGATACCTTTCTATAGAAGATAATGCCTTTGTCTGGGAGGTGTCAAGGAGTGCTCTCAGGAAGGTAAGAATCTTCCAAGGAGTAAGAAATTGGTCTGTTGGTTTAGGAAGGGTGTGAGCCCTTCTCAAGCAACACCCACAATCCCTGTCAGGGTGCACCACAAAAGTCACAAAATTAACCTTTGATTAACCCTCTGGTAGCTTGGCACAAAAGCAGTCAGGCTTAACGTAGAGGCAATATGTAAAGGAGTTATGCAGCACACAAACAGTAACAAAGTGAAGACATAACAAAAGAAACATTCCACATCAATTCAGAAAAGTAGAGCAAATTGCAACAAATTATTTGACACCAAAAAGACAAACATCCAACTAGTAACACCGGAGATATGTGATTTAGAAAATTTAAGATAAGTATAGCGCTTAAAAGCACAAAGTGCCACTTGCGGCTATCTGGTCATGCAAGACTGGGTGAACGTCACAAGTTCAGGCTGACCACAATGGAGCACGGGCCGGATACAGGGGTCAGGTTAGTCTTACTGAAAAAAGTTACCTTTTAGAGTCTGGTGCAAAGAGTTGAATTCGCAGTGGAGAAGGCCATGGGGAGAGTGGGAGAGCATTGCTGATGTCGTTGCTGTAACATGAAGAGCAGGCCGAGTGTCAAGGATGGTAGTCGCTGCATTGCGACGATACTGTCAGGCTTCGCAGACGGTCATCAATGTAGCCCAAAGAATCAGGGCAACCCTGCCCTATGGGCTGTCTATAGACTACCTAATTGTTGACTTATATGTAATAAAAAGGGAGTTTGAGGCTTCGCAAAAGGGTTATTTTGCCAAGTCAAATTGGCAGTTTAAAACTGCTAACAGGCTGCAATGGTAGGCCTGGGTCATGTCTTAAGGAGCTTCCTTAAGTGGGAGGCACAAAAAATATTGCAGGCCCACCAGTGTTATTTAATTTACCAGCCCTGGGTGTATGGTTTAGGACTTTCCTAGGGACTTATAAGTAAATTAAATATGCCAGATAGGTGTAAATCCAATGTCACCATGTTTTAGGGAGTGACTACAGAGTCCTATGCGGTACAAAAGGGGGTGGTAATGGACGGAGCATCTGAACCAATCAAACACTCACACCCAGTCAAAGATCTGGGTTTAATCCATCACCGTTCTTTAGCCCACTCTGCCACCCCAGTTCAGACATGGCTATATGCAAATCAGTCTGACCCTGTGCCTCATGGGAACAGTCCAGCCCGAACTGCCAAGCCATGCCTTCCATGGACTGGAAACAAGCTTCCGAGGACCGGTTTCTGGCATTCCAGCCGTCTTCAGCCCGGCTTGCTTGAATCCAGTGGCAAAGTGAGCAAGGGACTCACGTCTGAGCATACCCTGCCATACTTATGGCGGCAAAAGCGGTACAAAAGGGGGTGGTAATGGACGGAGCATCTGAACCAATCAAACACTCACACCCAGTCAAAAGATCTGGGTTTAATCCATCACCGTTCTTTAGCCCACTCTGCCACCCCAGTTCAGACATGGCTATATGCAAATCAGTCAGACCCTGGGTGTGAATGTTTGATTGATTCAGATGCTCCGTCCATCACCACCCCCTTTTGTACCGCTACAGAGTCCTATGGCCAACAAAAACAAATTCAGCAAAAATTAGAAGGTATGAAATCAAAAGGTTTGGGGGAAGACCCCCCTAAAACTGACAGGTTTAACAAAAGGGAATAGCAATTAATTTGCTTTGTTTAGAGTGAGTCCCAGCTGATGAAACATGCCCAACCTTGGATGTGTGTTCTGCTCCCACCGCTGTCGTACCCTCTATGAGCCAGTTGTCTAAACACAGAAAAAACAGGCATCTGTCCTTACACATGTGTACTGTTACAGCTGCTAGGCATTTTGTTAATCTCCTGGGGATAACTTGAGGCCAAACCGGGGTGTTTTGCAATGTTAATGCTGCTCAGACACAGTGAATATCAGATATTGCCTCTGATGGTGGTGGATAGAGATATGAAAGTAGATGCTGTGGAGGTCCAGTGAAAAGTAATTTCCTTCTTGAAACAAGGAAAGGGCCTCCTACAGCGTAACTATTCACTTTAAACCAATTTGTTGAATTCCTGCAGATTCAGGATGGGTCTGCAACCACCTAACCTCTTCCTTACTAAGAAGGATATGGAAAACAAGTGTTTACTCCTCTGGCTTTTCAGCATATTTTCTATTGAAGACTGAAGATCTCTAATTGCAAATTGTCCAGATGGCGAAGGCTCTCCAAAGTTGGCGAGAGATTGGGGTAACATTTGTACAATCTGGGGTTGTTGCCATTGTTGATGATTTGGAGTATCCATCTGTCTTAGGTGATGCTGTCCCATTGCAAGGCAAAAGCAGAAAAATTGTCCTACACAAGATGAAAAGTGTGGTTTGTCGGCAGTATAGACAGGTCAGCGGTTTTTAAGATTCTTGGTTGTGGGCGTGACACACACTCTGTCATTTCTGTAAATTACTGCTGAAGGAATTTATTTGTGATCTTGAGTATGAGTTGACAATACTGCTCATATTGTTCATTTTGTGTGCCTCATCTATAGGATGGAGATCTTCTGGGACTGCAAAATCCAAATGGTAGCTGTAACAGCTTCTGTCTTAATTCATCAAAGCACTTTGTTCACATGTTTATCAAATAGTTCTTGTCTGTCAAGCGGCATGTCTATCACTTTACTCTGCACTTGGAGTAAAAAACAAGTTCTCATTAGCCATCCTTGGTGCAGAAGAACCACTGTCTCTGTAAAATGATGATATCCTAGACTGGAGATATCCATTTCTGTATTGATGACTGATGCAGATGCATTTGCTCCGTCTCTCAAAATGGACCTTGCCACACCTTTCTTGCCTTCTAAGAGCGGATCTAGCAATGGAGCAATGTTATTCAACATCTGGTGGCCATACTGACCCAGACTGCCACGGGCATGTGCTGTAATCTTTTACTAAGAGCATCCAGAGGACTTCTTTCTCAATACGGAAGGGTGCAAGGGACTTTGATGGGTTTGCATGATTTATGTTGTGCTGCCGCCACTATATGGAATCAAGACAAGAATGATCAGCCAAAGTTCAGTCAAAAGCACAATATTTACTGTCTGGATGTCTGACTATGACAAGCTGCAGCCAGAATCTTCATCAATGTCACACCATCCTGCCAGAGACAATTCAGGTGGAAATTGACCTAAATTGATTTACAGATGTTCCTTAAAAATCATACATCTACTTCTTCACCATACTCTTAATTCATATCATTTTCCACCTGCCCTTCTCCTCCTTCACATTGTTCATCCTTGCGGTCATCATTAATTTCTTTGCCTATATCCTCTGGCATAGGTGGGACCAGAAATCTTGATGAGGATGATATAGCTGAGAAGATGTAGTATGTGAATCCTGAGACAGCAAAGGCATGTATAAGACTGTTTTTGGCTGACTGGAGGTGAAGATGGTGTGGACAGCTTCTAGTAAAGATTTGTTATCACTTCTTTGGAAGGACTTCAGAAATTGTACTGGATCTATAGTTCTCTGGAATAGTGGCTCTCTCTAGGAGAATCATATGCATATGAATATTTATGGAACTCATAACGCCTGGGCTCTTTGTAGCAAAATCTTTCTTTATAATGCTCATCTTTATAATGATCTTATATTGGGTCAGCATCATAATTTGGGACACAAAAGATGTTTAATTGATGCTGACTATAGGCTCTTTGGTATTCTTCCATGTCTGAAATTACTTCTTTATCTCTCATCTTTTTCCTATTAGTTCAAAATGTGGGTGAGTGTATGTTCCAGGACATTAATTGATAATAGACACTGAATACAAATTAAGGGCACAATAAAACTCCTCATGATAGTCCCTCTGGGATGACCCCCGAGTTCAGACACAATTGTCACTCAAGCAACAGATTGAGATATAAAAATCATTCTAATAGCTTCAGTATCACAGTGTCATCGTTCCTAGTCACTCTTCAGTGAACACCTCATTGTTTAGGGTTTCTACATCAGATGGTACCCACAGATTAGTTCTGGATTATAGAAACCCTAACAGCCATACTAGAACTGAGAGAGTCCCAAACACAAATGGTCTCATGACTAACCTACTTCGTAAATTATTTTTATAAAACGCTTGAAATTTCAGAAAAATATTTCAGTCTTCACATCTTGTTGTGGGATGTAAGAAAGTGCCCTCTTTTTGCATGGTTGCCCCCACTTTTTGCTGAACTGCTGATGTACTTTGACTGAGTGAGCATTGGGCTCCTGCCAAACAGGTACCCAGGGCTTATGTTCTTACCCTAAACTGCATTAAAAACATAACCTAATTGGCACTCTTTGGCCACAGATCAGTCCCTTGTAAATGGTACCCCAGGTACCATGGGCACTGTGGCCAGAGAAGGCCTCCAAGGGCTGCAGCACGTATTGTGACACCCTTGAAAGGCCCTGTACCTTCACACACAACCTGCCTTTGTGGGCTGCGTGTTTTTGTGCAGAACAAAGTGAAGAGTAGACATGGCACACTGTGTGCCATGCCTACAACCCACTGCCCGGGCATAGGTCAGCCACCCCCTAGCTGGATGCACTATAACAGTGGTGAGGGTACAGGTGCATGAGCCCTGTACCCCTACAGTGTCTAAGTCAATTCTTAGACAGTGCAGTAATGCCATTAAGAGTATATAGTGCTGGGAGTTTGTCATTACGAACTCCACAGTACCATAATGGCTTAACTGAAAACTGGGAAGTTTGATATCAAACTTCTCAGAACATTAAACCCACACTGATGTCAGTGTTTTGATTTAATGAAAGATGCGCACAGAAAAACGACCTAACAGTGTCCAGGCTGAGTGGCTGTTCGCCAGCTGCCACCACCAGACATGTTTCTGGACCCTTGGGTCGAAAGCCTGCTGCTCTCGGGGGTTTGAAACAATGCACATCCCAGGCCCTTAGTTGCTTCCAGCAACTGACCCCCACAGGTTCTGACCCCCACTTTGGAAGGGAGAATCGGCGGGAACACCAAGTGAGGATTGGAGGTGTGCCTACCTTTGCCAACCCCACCCCTTAGGGGAGGAGGCGAGGTGAAGAACAACTCTCAGTCCCCGCCATCTTGCGGATGGGGGGACCTAGCCAACCAGAGTAAGGCATATGCCTCCTCCCATTGGAGGGTGGCATAATAGGGGGTGTACCCAATCCAAAGAAGGAACCCATTGGTCAAAAACTTTACCTACCTGTAACAACCCTAAACAGCCCTAAACCTTGTGGCCTGCCCGTGAGCAGCCACCAACCGGAGGCCCCCTAGACCCTATTGGATAACATTGGGCCTCAGCACTCAGCACATGGCCGCCTTAATGCCGCTGAGGGTGCTTTGAGAGTGCATCCTTGACCCTAGAGGAACTCTTGTTCTAACCCCAGAAACTCAATGCCGAAGACCAAGTACTTACCTGTTAAGCGATAACTTCACTTCTCTCCATTGGAATACATTGACTGTTTTTCCTTGAAAAATGTTCCGTGTGGAGTTGATTTGTATGAAAACATGAAAAACTACAGCTGTGCAAAACTGATTTTACTTACCTTTTCTGCAGGAAATGTCCCAGTGTTAAATCTACCCCTATCACACTGAGTAGCGTAGAGTAAAGTAACTTAAAAAGTAATCCGAAAAGTAATCTAAACAGTCATTTCAGCATATTGACTTACCTGTATTTCCATCCATTGTATTTGAGCTGGCATTCAATTGTAAAAGGTTGCATAAGATTTTGCAAAGCATTTATTTCGCTTACCTGTGCCAGGCTTGGCTTAGTTCTACAAATAAAATAACATTTTTTATACAAACAAAAGTGGTCTGAGTTCAGGCTTTGAGTGTGTGACATCATTTGCTGTTTGAGTGTGTACAGCAAATGCTTAACTCTACCCTCTGATAAAGCCTTACTGCTCGCCCACACTACCACAAATTGAGAGTAAGGTCCTATCTACTTTAATTCTGCCCACCTTTGGGGTTCCACTGGACTGTGCACACTATACCTCATTTGGTATAGTATATACAGAGCCAGCTACCTACATGGGATAGGTAAGGTTTTTCTACTTGGGGTCCTCGCCTATCACACAGTCTTTTCCGTAGTTAGTGCTTTGATGATTTTTGGTTTAACACGCTCTAGAAATGCTACAATTACAGTCAAATTATAGCTTGTGAATATCAATATTTTCCTTCATTTTCATTTGCAGGCTCACAATTCGCATTCATCTATCTCCAGGAAAGGCATATGAATAGCCAGGGTTCCTCAGCTCTAGAGTTTTAGAGGACGAACTAGGAGTGTCAATGACATACTGCATAATTTACAGGGAAGACCTTCACAGGTTAGACAGAATAGTCCCATTTCTCACCAACACAGAATATACATACAATTTCAAGAAATCTTAAATAGCACACACAAATGTAATCTTTTCATTCTATGAATTGGCAAGTAGGGAAACGTTTTGTTGCATAAATGTCTAGAAAAATAATTCCACCTTAAAAGTTTCAAACCATCTTTACAAGCATTGACGCCTTTCTTTTTGTTAGCTATCTATTCTTGCCACATTATTCACAAGGGCGTACCCTGTACCATCTAGTCACGCCTACTGTGTCAGAAGAGGACTGAACAGCAAAACAGAAACAATTGTTAAAGGAACTGAAAACAGACATACTAGAAAAAAATACTCTTGTCGCCTGTTTTATTGACCAATTCCTGCTTTGCTTGTGTGTGTCCTGTTACCATGCAGATTTTCTCCCAGCCTATCTTGCGTTTTTGCCACTGGCTTTTCTGTATTTTGCAGTCCCATCTGCTGCTCCCTTTCTAATTATTTATAGTTTGTTCCTTCTTTTCCAATTATTATTTCTATTGCCTATTCCTTTTGTTTGCCCTAGCTTTTATATTTTCTCCGCTAGATTTAGCTCCTTGAATGTGTGCCCTTTCTCTGTGTTTCTCTTGTATTCTCTAATTATCTTGCAATTCGTCTCCTGCTGTTGAATCCTTATGCTTGTCCTTGCTTCAGTTGTTCCTTGATTGTTACGTGCTTTAGTAATACCCTTTTGTCTTGTGGTCCTCTGTTTACAGTTTCCTCTGCCTGTCTGTGCTTGTTTACCTACAGCAGTTTCCTCTCTGCTGCTTGCCTTGTATGCTTTTCCTGTCGGGTAAGTGTCCTACTTTTTCCTCAAGTATGCATACGTGCATTCCTTTTGCACTCCCACAGGTCCCCCGCTCGCGGCATGGGTGGAAGCAATACACAAATGGGCTGCTGCAGAGGAAGAAGCATTACGAGAGGAGGAGGTGAAGGGGATATGTAAGCACCCCATGTCCATGGATTGGGCCATATTATTACATTGCTTCAAGCAATCATCACCCGGTGAGGATCCAGGCGACGGCACGCACACACCAATGGACCCACAACCACGAGTTCAGACCACAAATGCACGCACCTGATCTCTTCCGGGAGCACAATCATAATGCTGACTGTCAGTTGCACCACACCCCACATCACACTGGACGGCCAGATGTTGGAGCCAGACCGACCGTAATCTCCCACACATCTTCAACAGTACACGGTTGTATCAATTAGTGAGACACATAACACCCTGACGCTGCATCTGATATATGTACCCAGAAATTCCATGAACCCTCCCCCAGTTTCTATACCCTTGTTCTATAAGGCAATCACATAGCCACAGATCCCAACATTGGCAAAATGTCTATCGACCAACCTCATATATAGATTGCGCTATACTATGATGTAAGAGATGAAACATACGACCCAACTGAATGTATCTTTTTCACTATTTGTCATTGTAAACTATAAATGCCAATAAAAATATGTAAAAAAAAAATGAAATGTATTGCTTTTGCACAAGGTTTGGCTTTTAAATTCCACGAGGCAAATCCTGCTCCACCCTTTGCCTTGTGTGACATGTAGTCTTAGGTGCCTTATTTGTGAGTGTGTTATTTGCTATTTTTAAAGGAATTTCCACTTTGTCTCCAGCTGGACCCACAGGGTCTTGTTTCGGGCATGTAAGTACAATCCTTATTTATCTCCAGGTACAGAATCACATCTGCTGTGTCCTTTCTATGGGGTTTGCGTTTGACTACCTCTAAAGATTTGTTGACTGTCCATATTGCTCTGGTGAAGTTATGAGTCTTGCCTGTGTAGAACCCTGTACACATCAGGGTTTCCTTGTCTTCTTTGTTCTGCTCCTGTACTTTACCCTGCTTGTATTTGTCCTTTCCTGGCATATGCCTTCACCCGCGTCTCTGCATCGATACACTATGTCCATACCCAGATATTCCGTGGCCTTAAGTCGTGTTCCCCAGGAGCGAATAACACAGAACCAGCAAGAAAGAAACACTTACCATCAGCGAAAGCCAAGCAAGAAATTAGACCCATTATCAATGCATCAAACTTTCCCTGTACACTGGCAACGTAAAGTTGCCCATTCTTTAAAATTCACTAAAACCTGAACATGACCGCTACCTGATATACAGAGTGAATGTGTACTTTGCACGAGTTATACGTGCCTTTATGATACTTGCACACGTTTCACCTGACCCTGTGGATGGCGAGTCTTTAGTAGATAAACAGTATTTACTACATAGAATATTTATTAATGCAGAGAGAAATGCATTTGATGTTTAACCTAGAATCGTCTACACTAAATGAGACATGCTTCTAATGAAATGTTTAGAAAACAATAGATCTGGTGTTGACACATAAAGTGACCAACATGTATGAATGGCATTTTTATACCGTGCAAAACTTTGCCCCAAGGGGCATCAAGGCGCCAACAAACAAACAGAAAGTCCACATTACCAGATAGATGAACCAGGAAGCCACTAAGAGTGCAGCCCCTAATATGCCTGGGAGAAAAGCCAGGTCTTCAGATGTTTCTTGAAGACCGCTAAGGAAGATTGGCTAGTGAGCTCCAAAGGGAGAGAGTTCCAGTGTTTGGGAGCCAAGACAGAGAAAGCTCTGCTTCCCCACTTTACCTTTGTAAAATTGGGAACCACAAGCATATTCTTGGAAGAAGACCGGAGGGTTCTGCTGGGGGAATACACACACAGAAGGGCTCTGATACCTTCTGAGCCTGCGCCGTGAAAAGCATGGTGGGCTAAGCAGAGGAGTTTAAAAGCAATCCTAGAGGGGATCGGAAGCCAATGAAGGTCCTTTCTGGCCATAGTAGCAGAAGAACGCGTAGGGAGAGTTAAAACCATTCTGGCCGCGGCATTCTGTACCATTTGGGGACGATACATGGAGGCTTTGCTAATGCCACCATAGAGGGCATTGCAATAATCAAGCCTCGATAGTACCAGGGCAGCTGTTACTTGTTTCCGAGCTGCCAGGGATTGGAAGGGTGCAATCTTCCTAAGAATTCTAATGATGCCATGACAAGTTGACACTGTCCTGTTTACCTGAGAGTCAAAAGATAAGGCCGGGTCGATTAGGACACCCAGGTTCCTAGCAACAGGAGTAGGGCGAGGACATTCTCCCAGGGACAGAGGCCACTATTCCTTAGACCAAAGATCCTGTCTCCCACAAAAGACCATGATTTCGGTCTTGTCGCCGTTTAGTTTTAAAAAATTACACACCATCCAATTTGAGACTGCTTCCATACAGGCTCTAAACTTAGGGGCAATCTCACTGGCCGGCTGGGTGATAGATACCAGGATCTGAGTGTCATCGGCGTTCGATAACACATTCAGGCAAAAGGATCTTATCACCTTGGCAAGTGGGGCGACGTAGATGTTAAATAATAAGGGACTCAGTGAAGAGCCCTGAGGGACCCCACATTGCACTTCTTGAGAATCGGAGAGGAAGTTGCCCATTTTAACTCTCTGCTCCCTATGATGGAGAAAGGAAGAGAGTAAACTAAGAGCAGAGCCCCCTACTCCGATATCCCTGAGCCTAGAGATCAATATTGAGGGGACAAGGTGTCAAACGCTGCTGTGAGATCTAATAACACTAGCAGCGATGGGTGTCCCCTGTCAACCTCAGATCGGATTGTATTAATCACGACCGTGAGAGCCGACTCAGTGCTGTGAGATGATCGAAACCCATGCTGAGAGATGTCTAATAAGTTGGAACTCTCAGTGAAAACAGATAGGTGATGATTTATGTGGGACTCCAGGATCTTAGCTGGAGCCGGAAGTAAAGAGATGGAGCGATAATTTTTTAATATTCCTGGGTCCAAGGAGGGCTTTTTCAGCAAAGGTCTGACAACGGCAGTCTTCCAGGGGGAGGGAAAAATCCCTTCACGAATTGGCAGGTTCATAACCTCTAATAAAGGAGGGAGAACAGAGCCTCTGCAGGTCTTCAAAGTTTTTAAAGGGCATGGGTCAAGAGGCGAACAGGCCTTAGTAGCATCGAGAAGGAGATTGAGATCTTCTAAAGACAGAAGGGGAAAACCTAAAAGCTGCGGTTTAGGCGGAGCCTCAACCTTCTCAACAATACAAGGAATTGACATCAAATTCTTGATTGTTGATTTCAAGAGCACTGTAAATATCGGCAATTTTAGAATGGAAGAAACTTGCTATGTTGTTACATAGATCCTGAGTTTCAATAGTAGGATCAACTGATCTAGGTGTTGACAGAGAGTCAAGTATGTTGAAAAGATCTCTGGGGGATTTAAGAGAAGATGTAAGGTTGGTGAAATAAACCCTTTTTGCCTCCATAATCGCCTTCTTGTAATCTCTAAGTAGAGATTTATGCCGGGCTTTCCCCAGTAAATCAGGATGAGCAGTCCAGGACCTCTCTTGTTTCCTACATTGCTGATGCAAAGATCTTAAATGGTCAGAGAACCAGGGTTGCGAAGGGCTCTTGCGGGTTGAGTGGTAGCATTTTGCTGGCGCCAGAGAGTCTATAGCACTGGCTAGGGCATTTGAAAGGTCAAGGGCAGCCCTATTGGGATCACCCTGGAGAGGGCATTCAGAAACGGTGACACCGTGTCATCATTGATTGACTTATAATTCCTTCTAATTTCCCATGCACTGCTCTTGGGTGTATTAAATAAAGAGGAGTTAATATTAAGATGGAAGGGGACTGCCGAATGGTCGGACCATGAAAGAGGAATGGGAGTTCCAATCAAAAGTCTAGAATCGTTTGAAAAGATACCATACAACGTATGGCCGGCCAGATGTGTGGGGCCATTGACCAGTTGACCCAAGCCACATGCCGCTAAACCATCTACAAGTACTAACGTATCCTTAGATTCTATGGCCTCTAAATGAAAATTAAAATCGCCAAGAATGCTAAAATGAGGCTTATCAACGTAGGGCTCTATAAGTTTAAGGATGTCATAGGCAAAGGTCGTTCTGGGGCTGGGAGGTCTGTAACAGAGAATACCAGAAAAAGAGGCAGAAGGAAGGAAATTAATAGAGAAGTACAGTGCCGCAAACTTGTCAGAAGGCAAGGAAAGAGGCTTAGTACAGCAAGTAAAGGTGTCTCTAAAAAGGATACCCAGGCCACCTCCCTTTAGTCCTGACCTATCCATTCTGGCCAAAGTATAGCCCTCGGGGACTGCCTCCACAAAGTCAGGGCCGGAAGTTTCAGAACCCCAGGTTTCGGTGATAAAAACCCCAGGGTTAATAAAGTATATATGTTTTTGTTACAACTAAAAAGATTTAGAATTCTAGACATGTTACTTTCAATAACATAAGGAATTTGCAATGTGTGATGTTCTCTAGACTATCTTTTATTATGACTGAAGTTTGAGACACAATTTATAAGGATGTATAATACTCTCTGTGTAACTGCTAGAAATGTCGTTCTTAGCTTTAAATGGTCTTTACACATGCCTTATAATAAATTAGGTTAAACGAAAAAGTTTCATCTATGTATCCATTAATGTTACACGAATGCACTTTTGAAAGGGTCCTAGGTAGTTATATCTAGTGATGAGCAATGCAATTATCTGATGTGTATTAATTAAGCAGAGTGAACTAAAATTACTAAAGAATCTTATGCTTGGGAATGTTTAAAATGCACAAGCATATAAATGTGCATGGACTAATTAAATGTCTTATCCGGGGCTGATCCAACATGCAAGGCAAACTATTGTCCTATCTCCTTGCTCCCCTTCCTAGCAAATGTAATGGAGGCCCATGTGGCTAAATGCCTGTCCAATTTTATGGAGGAATCAAACTGCCTTGAACCCCACCAGAGGGATTCCGCCCCGCCCATTCCACGGAGGCGGTGGTAATTACAGTATTAGAAACTCTCCAGGATTGCGCAGACAAACGCTCTCCCCAGGCCTTTGTGCTCCTGGACCTGTTGGCCATGTTTGACACGGTCGACCATACCAGCTTGATCGATCGTGTCATCCAGGCCGCCGTCCGGGGCACAGCAGTTAGGTGGCTGAAGTCCTTCTTGGAGAACCGATCCCAGGCAGTCCGGCTCGGAGACCTAGTTGGCACCAAACAGACCATCACATGCGGAGTACCTCAGGGCTCCTCCCTGTCACCCCACTTGTTTAATCTTTATATCCTCCCCTTAATTCAGGCTCTCAGAAATAAACAAGTGACGGTGCCCAATTATGCAGAGGGCCTGCAATTGCTCTTCACAATAGACAAGTCGGAAACCTCCATCTTCAACTTTCAGTCGACTATGAGGTACATCCAAACATGGATGGAACAAAATCATCTGAAATTAAATCCGGGAAAAACCGAGCTAGTTCTTACAGGAGACAGTGTCAAATACTGGGGCCCGCATTACTGGCCACCAGACATGGGGCAAGCCCCGACTCCTTCCTCTTCGGCAAAGACACTTGGAGTCACCTTGAATAGTGATCTCTCACTGAAAACTCAAGTGGGCCAGGTGGTCTCCAAGTGCTTTTTTCAACTTAGGAAAATCAGGAAGGTGTGGCGCCTCCTTACCCCGGAGGCCATTATCCAGGTGGTGATCGCCACTTTGCTATCACACCTGGATTATGCGAATTCTATCTATTTGGGCTTGCCCCTCTACCTGTTTAAACGCATTCAGATGGTACAGAATTACGTTGCCAGGCTGATCCTGAGCCAACCTATATGGCAACAGGCCACCCCATTGCTTATGAAACTCCACTGGCTCCCTGTGGCCCAACATTGCACCTTTAAAACTGGCTGCATGATTTTTAAATCCCTACACTGTAAAAGTCCCAAGTTCATTGACAAACTTATCACAAAGCATGTCCCGTCTCGCAATCTGCGTTCAGCCCATCTGTGCCTTTTACGGATTCCTTCTTTCAAACGTAAGCGTTCAGGCGGCTGCAGATTTGCAACACTGGCCCCCCGCCTGTGGAATGCTTTCCCCCTTGAGATCCGGATCTGTCCGGACCTCATGTCATTTAGGAAAGCACTAAAGACCTGGCTTTATAAACAAGCATATCAATAATCATGCACGCGCAAAATCTCTGGTCACGTCTTCTGTTTCTAGATAGCACCAGGAAACCAATCGGTGTCAGTGCGCCTAATAAATCATTATTAACATAACATAACATAACAAGTTAGCAGGTTTCAGGCTAAAGGCCTCAATCTCTGTCCCTGGAGAACCTACGGTGTTCTACATTTCTGCTGACCTGCTTCTTTTGCAGGCTTTCTCACCACTTGTTAGTGTAGAATAGATACATTTCTTGTAAGAAGCAATAGATACATGCCTGGGAACGAACTTCCACAACAAGTACATGAGAAACCTGTAAGATGAACAATGAACTGTTGTGCTCAATAATGAGCATGAGACCGAGATGGAGTTCCCATGTCCAGTGTGGGACTTTACTTAGTTGTTGCAGAATATACCATCTTGCAACAAATAGAAGGGACTACTATTGGTGATTCAACCAGAGGGGAGTTGCTGATGGACTCTGGCAATAATAACTTATCATTGCCCTGGTCGAGGGTACAGCGGAACTGACAGTAAGGCATAACCAGTAGACTTTGAATGTGGCCACAGATTATTTTGGACTTCCGGGCCTGACCGCATGTCGCATCTCTTACCGAACCCCTTCTGCATATTCTATGCAAACCCTTTTTTGGACTCCGACCTGAACGATTTCCCAAATCCTATTTTCCCTTGAATGCCCTTGAATGGTCTTACCTGGTGCCTCGGGTGCTACTTCTGCGGAGGAAACAGGCTGGAACATTTGGAGCACCTTCCGGAGGAGGGAAACCACAGCTCCCATCACTCCGGGCACGCAGGTCGCATACAAAGCGGCACCACCAGACCCGCGGCGCGTGTAGCTGCAGTCTTACCTGGTGCTTCTCTGGTGGAGGGAACGGGCTCGAACGTTTGGAGCACTCCTGGAGGAGGGAAACCACAGCCCCGTTCACTCCTTGCGCGCAGGTTGCATACAAAGCGGCACCGCCGACCCATGGCAAGGGACGCACACAGGGATGCACCCAGCCAACGCCTGTCAGAGCCCGGAGGAAGCTGGGCTGGGCCCACTCACTAACATCTGGTCCATTTTGAAGGTACTGTGATTTCCCCTACTTTCTTTACTTGCATCGATTTATCTGGGGAAGAACTGAACATCACTCCCATTTCTAATGAGCAAACGGAAAAGACACACAGAACGGCTAGGGGTGGAGTTGTGGGTACCCTGGATGCCTTCGTAACGAGGGCGGGGACCGTTCCAACACATGAAATAAAGCTAACAGAGCGAAGGCTTTTTTGGACTTTCTTATTACCCAAAAACGCTCCTCTCTTGGCACTCAAAGCATGGACGTCCCCCTTTGAGGTCCCCACAACAGTCTGCCCCTCATCTTGCTAATGCTCCATATTTCACACTCCCCCCCAGCACTACATCGAGCTGCAACATAGTGATCCGGGCAAAGACAGCATCACTCCAGCTAGAGAACTGTAACAGTGAACCCCCAGTCAAAGAAGAAGGGGAGTCAGTCCCCCAGAAGCAAAAACCCTGGAAAGGGTCAAGCGCTGGGAAACGTACCAGGATAGACGAACTGGAATTGGGGCAATGTGTACCAGTAAGGTCTACTGACACTGTTACACCACCCACATACTTGACTGATGATGACTTCCTGAAAAGAGTAGAGACCTTGGTTTCTGTGTTATTGAATCCCCTTCATTATAAATTGTCCAAAATTGAAGAGAGGCTGACATCTATGGAGGCTTCATGTAGACTGCATCATATTCATGTAAATAGCGATCAGACAAATGAGTTAGCGGGCTTGCCAGCTCAATTCTGGGGTTCGGACTTAACATCAATTGACAAAATGGGTAGCCATGCTCTTCAGCAGGTAGCAGAGCTCCCAGGACGGCCGGGGGGGGGTCTGTCATAACCATAACTGACAGTGTGGGGGGCAATGTCTTTCAGCAGCAATAGACCCTGGGTAATTTAACCAGGGAGTTCCCCTCACACTCAAAACCCCACTGTGCCACAAGGCGAACATCAAGGAAGTATAGGGAATCCTAGGAATGTATCCTCTCTCCCAGCCACCAAAAGAATTAGCCTCCCTACTAACCCCCAAGCAGCACCAAGGGAGGTGGTGAAAATGTAGGCAATTCCAGACAACATACTAACAGAGTGAAGCAAACACCCAATGAATATCACTCACTCCATCTTCCACCGACAGCATTGCCTCTTGTGATAGTTTTGAGAAATGTCCCAACCTTGAGGGAAGGTCAAGTCGAAACAACTACTCAGCTAATGGAGAAGTCCTTCCACTGGTTGAATTGTCATGCAGCATGCACTGGTTATGGTGGGGCACGTCTAGTCAATCAAATCATAATGGCTAGAAGGGTGGGTAGTTGGGGGTTTCCCCGAAAGTAACAAAGGGTGAGTGTGTGATGATGAATTGCAACAATTTCTACGCCCCAAGACTCCTCTTAGAACATTTGCGCAGAGTTCCTCCTGTTGGGACACAGATCACAGCACTATCCCTATGGTACTTTTATAGGCCCCTTCCACTGTTGGACCTAGAATCGTCACTTCATATAAGGAAAACCCAGAGAGACCAAACCTGTTGGACAACCAGGGAATCCTCCTAGAGAACAGATTTGCACATCTCTCAGGCTTAGAGATATGTGACTGACTATCTGTGAACAAGTAGGAGGAGCATGCCCCGGTGTCAACTGCGGTCCTTGTGGCTGATAGTGATAGAGAGGCGACTACTACCCCCAGTGAGAACAATAGGTGGTATTCATATGTATTAAGAGTAGTATCGTGGAATGTGGCAGGAATTCAAACAAATTCAGTAATGTCCACTGGCTCAAAGTTTGGCAGGACCAAGATATTTCCTGCCTACAGGAGACTTGAGCAACAGAACAGATCTTCCTAAATGGCTACCGCTCATACCAGACAAGGGCTATCCCGTCTCCCTCAGGAAGAGCCAAAGGGGACTTAATAACTTTGATCCCCAATACATTGGCTCTGAAAGTAAAGATTTTAGAAGGAAAGTGTCCATACTTTCATCTTCTCATCTTAGAGTTGGCTAACCAAGACTTCTGGCTCCTAATAAATTATTATAACAATAACTTTGGCCCAAATATGCATACAGTTCTGGAGGAAGTGAACGGTGCCATTGATATGGCAACTAAATGTATCAAACAAAAGACTGTCTTAAATATCATATGGATGGGAGATTTTAACATCCATCCCTGTAACCATAACTTAGACCGGGACTGTGGTACGGAGGATCTGATGGGTAATTCTGTCGACCACTTCTCTCATACAACTTATGGAAATACCCTCAATAAGATACTCTCATCTAGAAATATACTATTGGTTAATAACTGGTCCACTACCACTGACAATTTGCTACCAACATTTCATGGTGTTCACCAAGATTCAACTATAGATTTCAAACTCATCACAAACCCCTTAAAAGTGCAGCAAAGTAAACATTCAATTTACCGGTTTTAGTGACTACCCAATTTAATATTGTGAAATCCAACTGGTGCACAGGGTTGTGTCATCCCCCCAGAAAAATGGCTAGCCAGTGTTAGCCAGGAGAAACAGATACCAACTTAAGTGGACCAAAATTGATAAAACGAAGGTGATACCCAAAGTAATAAGGACCGATCTTGATACCATCAATAACTGCCTAGATTCTGACAATCACCCCCAATCTGTGGTATCTTCCTTTGTAGTACTTTTAGAACACATAAGGAAGGCACTTACCAGCAAAAATATTGATAAAGTCAAAAAGGATAAGGGTTGGTCTGATTCCCTTTGCTCAAAAAAGAGGAAAGCCCTAACTATAGCCTTAAGCAATAAACCAAGAAACACCACTGAAATTGCAATACTCCACAGGGAATACAAAATGGCTAGGAAAAATAGGGAGAAGGCATTAAAGGAAGAGGCCTGGGCTAAATTAGAGCAGGCTTCGGCTTTAGGCAACTCCAAGGAGTTTTGGGCAATAATAAACGGTCCTCATTTTAAAATACATAAAGATCCCTCACTAGATGTTAATGTAGGAGAGGAGGACTGCGTGGCTCACTTTAAAAGTAACTTTTCTCCTACTGAATATCCAGCACCTCATGCATGTACTACCTCTGGGAACCATCTCTCTTTTTCACTTAATGAAGTAAGGAACGGGATAGAGACTTGTAGCACCGGGAAAGCCCCGGGTGCCGATGGTGTCCCAATAGACTTTTTATATGAGAACATGGATATATAGGTGTCTTTATTAACTAATGTTTTTAATAAAACTGCCACGGTTAGCCCCTCTACATCTTGAAAAACAAGCGTAATCATCCCGATTCATAAAAAGGGAGATAAATCTAACCCCATAAATTACCGACCAATCTTGCTGATCAATATGACAGCCAAACCTATGGGCCGTCTTCTTATGACGAGATTGGAGGCAAGGGTGAAGAGCAAGAACATCTTAATGGAGTCCCAATGTGGCTTTCAAGAAGGAAAGGGCACAATAGACCAATGGCTGAACCTCTCACTGATTATGGACAAATATGCCAGAGCCAAGGGTGGGAAAATCTATCTTGCTTTCATGGATTTATCCGCAGCCTTTGACAGTGTGTCCCACCGTAGACTCTGGCAAATAATGGAGGAGATGGGAATCGATCAGGCGATAGTTGACTTCATCAGACAACTGTACTCTGACGCCTCCTAGTCAGTACCTTATGAGAAGAATGGGGAGTGCACCCGACCATTTAAGATCTTAAGAGGGGTAAGGCACGGCTGCGTCCTCTCACCGTTACTTTTTCTATCCATACCAATGATGTGGTAAAAAATCTTGAGGGCGCAGGCTTGGACGTCCCTGTCTTCTCTAACCATCAGCGGCTACCAATTTTGTCGTACGCTGATGACACCGTCTTGATGGCTTGAACCGGAATGGGGCGACAATCCTATTCATCCGATAGCAAACTTAAGTACAAATCTGCCCTAAAGGATTACAGGAAAAGAATTATTGACCACAAAAGAACCCACCTAGAGGAGAAAATTAATAAAGCTCAAGGCTCATCTAGAGAAATGTTTAATACCGTCAGAACCTTCACTAACCCTCAGGCCCTTACACAACAATCCCCGGTGTCGCAGACCCTCTGTGACCGCCTGTCTGACTATTTTGAAGACAAAATTGCAACAATCCACGACTCCTTCCCCAACAAGACATGCTTAGACACCCCTAATACACACAGAGCACATGCTGAGCCCGCCCACACCCTCACGAAATTTGACGCAATTTCCTGGGATCGCTCCCTGGCAGAATTATTGAAGTGTAGATCTGGCTCCCCCACAGACCCCTGGCCAGCCAAACAGTACAAATCCCTGGCGCCCCTGCTCAACCCCGTTCTCAATGACATCTGGAACGACTCCCTGCAGACAGGCACCTATCCAGACTCCTGGAAGCACGCTCGATTGGTACCCATCCTTAAAAAACCCAATGCAGACCCTAACGAACCAGCCAACTACAGACCCATCTCTCTGCTCCCGCACCTGCTAAAGTGCTCGAAAAGCTAGTCCAACAGCAACTGGCCAAATTCTTTGAAGCCCATGGTACTTTCCACGACTCGCAGCACAGGTTCAGACCTGGATACAGTACCGAGTCAGCACTCATTGAGATGGCAGACTCAGTGCGGTGGAAAATGGATGAGGGATCAAGGGCGGTGTTGGTGCTGCTCGACTTGTCGGCGGCATTTGACACCGTCTCCTACCCCGTCCTGCTCGAGCGTCTCCACGCAAAAGGAATCCAAGGCAAGGCGTTGGAATGGATTGCGTCCTTCCTCTCAAATCGGACACAGGCCGTGTTCACCCCCCGTTCACCTCCAACAGCCGCCCTCTCAGGTGGAGAGTCCCTCAGGGCTCCTCCCTGAGTCCCCTTCTGTTTAATGTTTACTTCTCCCCTCTGGCGGAGATTATTGCCCAGTCAGGAATCAAGGCCACGTCGTATGCTGACGACATTCAGCTTATGTTTCCCTATAACATCGTCTCCCAGACCACCTTCGATCCCTTAAAAGACTGCCTCCGCAACATCGCCCGCTGTATGGACAGCAACTTCCTCCGCCTAAATGCAGAAAAAACCGAAGTCCTCTTCTTTCAGCAGCCCTCGCCACTGGATTCCAACCTTTGGTGGCCCCTGGACCTAAGTACAGCCTCCATACCCAAGGACTCTGTCAAAAACCTTGGAGTCAGACGTAAGTCCCTTGCTCACTTTGCCACTGGATTCAAGCAAGCCGGGCTGAAGACGGCTGGAATGCCAGAAACCGGTCCTCGGAAGCTTGTTTCCGGTCCAGGGAAGACATGGCTTGACAGTTCGGGCTGGACTGTTCCCATGAGGCACAGGGTCAGACTGATGTGCATATAGCCATGTCTGAACTGGGGTGGCAGAGTGGGCTAAAGAACGGTGATGGATTAAACCCAGATCTTTTGACTGGGTGTGAGTGTTTGATTGATTCAGATGCTCCGTCCATCACCACACCCTTTTGTACCGCTTTTGGCCGCCATAAGTGTGGCAGGGTATGCTCAGACGTGAGTCCCTTGCTCACTTTGCCACTGGATTCAAGCAAGCCGGGCTGCAGACGGCTGGAATGCCAGAAACCGGTCCTTGGAAGCTGGTTTCCGGTCCAGGGAAGACATGGCTTGGCAGTTCGGGCTGGACTGTTCCCATGAGGCACAGGGTCAGACTGATTTGCATATAGCCATGTCTGAACTGGGGTGGCAGAGTGGGCTAAAGAACGGTGATGGATTAAACCCAGATCTTTTGACTGGGTGTGAGTGTTTGATTGATTCAGATGCTCCGTCCATCACCACCCCCTTTTGTACCGCTTTTGGCCGCCATAAGTGTGGCAGGGTATGCTCAGACGTGAGTCCCTTGCTCACTTTGCCACTGGATTCAAGCAAGCCGGGCTGCAGACGGCTGGAATGCCAGAAACCGGTCCTTGGAAGCTGGTTTCTGGTCCAGGGAAGACATGGCTTGGTAGTTCGGGCTGGACTGTTCCCATGAGGCACAGGGTCAGACTGATTTGCATATAGCCATGTCTGAACTGGGGTGGCAGAGTGGGCTAAAGAACGGTGATGGATTATACCCAGATCTTTTGACTGGGTGTGAGTGTTTGATTGATTCAGATGCTCCGTCCATCATCACCCCCCTTTTGTACCAGGTAAATGAAACCGACATTGGCAGAAACATGTTGACCATCACTTAACATTACTGGAAACAGACCATTCAACTTAGTTGGTCTAGGTTTCCAACACATTTTTAATATGTCCTATTGATCAGCGAATAAAACATTTTTTGATACAACTAAGGCATTTTTAAACTCACTATTCACACATTCACTAATCACTGATACTATTACTTAGCTCCCACATCTTCACATTACCCGCTCCGCAGTAAATCTGGCGTTGAAGCACACTGGGGTGGCATTCGGTCACTCCCAGTGGGGCCTGAAGCATGTCACCGACCAGGTCGGTGAGTGAGGGCTTTCTAGACACACCAAATCGGTGCTGTTTTTCATTGTGCTTGAATACTCCTTTGTTCTATAGTTAACAACACTCTTTTATTGTTGTTCAGTATGGGGGATGGCCCCTAGTGACTCACTGCAGTTTATTGAGAATAGTTTCTTAAAATGTTTTACCTCTCTTCCCCAGTCCTATTCTAACTATGTTCTTCGCAGAGAGCTAGCTCTACCTTACATTGTGGACTTGATCATAATGGCACCACTCCTGCTGCGGCTTTCTATGTGGCGTAGGGACACAGTCCCTCTTACGCAAAATATAATAACTCATATTTTTAAATCAGATAACTACAGCAGGATTAGGTGGTTAAAGTATGTAGAATCGGAATTAAAGGCTATTGGTTTAAATCACCTTTTTAAGGATCCATCCTCCTGCAAAACCTTATCAAAGCAGAAACTGGCTGATACATTTATGCTGCGGGCACAACATCTTAGAAGGGAAAGACATTTTCAAAGTTAGTCAGCTCATGTGTATGAACTAACTCCATCTCTGGAGGGGGCAGGATACTTTTACCTGGCTGATGTCACACAGCCACATCATAAATAACCCTGGACGAAGCACTACGCTACGCTTGCGTAGTTTGCGAAGTTTGCGCAACTTCGCACTACGCGAGCTGCACGTAGCACAGTGCGAACACGCGTAACACAGCGGTCATTTTTTGCTTGCTCGCGGTCCTCAACATCATGCTCGCGACCGCGAGCAAGCAAAATGACATCCCGGCGAGATTCTCAAACGCGGGGAGGTCAGGTTTCTCATTGCGAGTGGGCGCGCACGCTCGTGACCGCTCGCGATGAGAAACTACCAGTCCGCGTTGAGAAAGCTGCCGCTCAAGTAAAAATCTACTCGAGTAGCAGAAAACTACAGCTCGCACTGTGCAAGATGCGTTTTCAATGATTGCACAGTGGCGGATGCTTGTCCGCACTGTGCAATCATTGAAAACGCATCTTGCACAGTGCGAACATGCTACTACGCAGCTCGCGTAGTACTACGTTAAGTTCGCGTAGTGCGAAGTGCACTTCGCGTAGCGCTACTTCGCCAACTACGCCCACCCCTACATAAAGTTATTTTATTAGGATTCCGCCTAAATTTGATTCCGCTGATGGTAGGCTACCCAGGGAAAAAATTTAAACAGTCTGAACTTTCCTTGTGCCTGTGCGATAACCATTCTTCACAAAATGATCTTCATGTTTTATTTTCTGTGGTTTTTATCATCAGGAAAGACATAACTTTATTGTCCCGATCAGTAAACTTATAATTTCAAATTTTGTCACGTATCATTGTACTTTCTTAAATCTCTTCAGAATCCTTTTGTATGCTTCTCAGTCACATCATTCTTATGGGCATGTATGAAAGCAAGGAAGAAAGCGGGCCCATAACTAGAAACGGGATTGTCTTTTTAAATGCTTACCTTTTTTAATATTTAATGTTTTAAATAATTATTAACTAGACAATATACATAGATGAAATGGATTTTACGATAGATTGAGCGGGAGTACATTTTTAATTAATGGGACTTATGCTTTTTTAAAATCATGTCCTCCCTTTAAAAATGCTATTGTATGTACCTTTATGATCTCATGTGTAAGATCGAATAAAGGAATTGATTGAGAGACATTTCCCTATGGCCAAATAATTCTTGACTGTGGTTAAGACCAACACTGTTCCCAACGTATTGCAGACTCCTGACCAAGCTTCTGCCAAGATATCGCTAATATTACTTATAATCGTTTATTTAATTACTATTGTCTTTTGTAGATTTATATATGAGCATTTCAGTATCTAATTTGTTGTTTAGAGATTAGATTTCTAATGCCTAGGAAAGACCAAGCTAAATTGTATTGTGAATATCTAATATTGATGTGATTGTTCTATATAGCGGCTACAGAGCTGCTTGTTTGCCTAAATCTTGTTCGCCTTAACTTCTTCAGAAGACTTGGCCTTCCTGACACAATCCTTTAATTATATAGTTTAATATTAAAGTTAATATATTTTAATCTGATTACTAATTTGTAATAAACTTTTACAATTGGCTACTGATTCCTGGTCCACTTTGTGTAACCAACCTTGGATGTACTGTTAAGTGGAAATAGATATGGACTAAATCTGTTGAGACAACGTGCAGCCTCTCCTTACTTATGCCATGACTGTTGTTATCATGTAACCAGTGTTTTTCCTTCCTTATTGATGTTCTGTGCCGACCAGCTTATGGATTCTTTTTACTTTTTGTGAAAAAGGTGCAGATATATTCCATATGAACGTGGTATTTTGCTCTTTATTGCTATCATTTGAAATCCACAGTTACTGGTGACAACGATAACTGCACATTGTACATTATCCTGTATAGCAAAATCAATAAAATTATGTTTTAAAAAAAGTGGAAATTGATTGGACAAGTTATGCTAACTCTCTTTTCCCTCAGAGACTGGATGTGAGCCAAGTTATACGAACCTCTGGATAGTCATAGTCTCTAGTGTAAAAGGCCTGTCAACTTGATCCGGCAATGCTGTGTAAGTATTATTTGGCTAATACCATTTGTCCAGCAATAACACCCTCAAACGCCTTTCGCTGGATGTTATGGTACACCTCTATTCGAGATTTACTGCATGATGTTCAGAAGTGCAAAAGAGAGACACTGTTCATATTCTGAATTGCAATGTGCTGTCACTTTAAGGGTGTAAGAAGTCATGCACTTTCCAGACTAGAACCGTCAGTTTTGAGCTTTGTATGTTGTGAAGCTTCTAAAGTTTAAGGAAAAAGCAGCCCTTCGCTATAGTATAAACTGCTTCCATAACAGCACAGGACAGCTAATGAACTGCAACCACTCAAAAACAGTAAACAGTCCCCTGAGTCTGGCTCCATCAGTTTCCCATTCACCTGAGCTTTCCTGTGGTATTTTATTGGCCCCCAAATAAACATCTTACTAACTGACCCACAAAAGCACCCTACCCGAGGAACAATCTGCAGCAGGAAATCCGGCATTGGAGCAGGCTAGCCATGCAGAGTTACTCGCTTCAGGTGAAGTTAGAAAAATTGTTTCTTTAATGTAGCCAGTGTTTTAAGCTGGAAAGCTTTATTGTGACAGCAATGACGGTTCTATCACCCTCTAAATTGTCAAATAGCTCTGCAAACAATGTATTATCTCCGTACATGTTCATATTCAGTGAAGTCCACCATTGACCTGCTGTGGGCAAGTGACAAATAAAACTATATGTAACTGTACACTGCAGCAGTAATATTTACACTGGTCATAGATTCAAATGTCACGCTAAATTGCCCAGTTCTGGTGCAAAATTGCCCAGCTATGGTGCAATTATAATGAGATCATCCTATTCTTTTAAACCAGTGATGCTTAGCATACTTAGGCGTTGGGGACCAATGAGGGTCCTCAAAGCCTCGTCAGGGGGCCCTAGACTTCTTAGAAAATTAAATAACATTAACAGATTTATAGAGTGTACATGAATAAAAAAGCTAAATTGAAAATTACATTCTAAAACTTTCTTGAAATATGATGGAATTTGAAATTGAAGACTAAAAATTAAGTTGGTGTCCTCAAATTAATTCATGGGACTAGCGCAGGTACATCAAACAGAATATAGTATGGGCACTGGATGACCTCAATTGAACTTACAAAACCTCCAATATTCTCTTTAATTAAAAAAATATATATACTACCATTTGTTTGAATGAAATACAATAATTAATTTTTTGTGGATTTGTTTGCTCAATGGTTGTTTTTTTAATTTTTTTAATTATTGCTTTGCAGTTTAAATCATTGACACTGATTAGGCTGGGATCTCTGACTTCTAGTAATGACTCAGTGGGGGGTCCCTGGATTCCAAAAATGGTTCAATGGGGATCCCCCGATTCCAGCAATGATTAAGTGGGGGTCCATAGAAGTCAAAAAGTTATGAACTACTGTTTTACATCAATACACTTTCCTAGGGCCCATCTGTCTTAAACATTTTTCCACACCTAGCATGCTCCCCATGCAAGCAACTTCAACTGAAATCACATTTCACCCATCACACCTAAGCTGTAAAAGGCCCTTGAAAAGTAAGGCTGCGATCCGGCAGAGACTAGCGTATCTAGAACAAAAATTGGGTAACATGGAGTCACGTCAGGTAGCCGAGGGGGGCGAGGAGCTCGAAAAAGAAATTAAAGACGCGCTAGGTGTATACCAGGATGCGGCAGGCAACAAAGTCAAGCATCTGGGCAAGTACGCCTCAGCCCGCACTTACGGCGAGGGGGATAGGCCTGGCTCGGTATTAGCACAAATTCTGAAGACCAAGCGTGGCAAAATACTCATAACAGAAATTAGGTCGGCTGAGGGAACACTGCTGACCGAAGAAGCAGACGTTGCAGAGAGATTTAGGAAATTTGATTCGGATTTATACACTTCTCGCTCTTCAGGCACGTATGAGGAAATAGTTGACTATTTAGAACATATCAAGCTACCATTCCTCACCAACACGCATAGAGAGTTCCTGATGCACCTAATTGAAAAGGATGAAATATTAGAGGCACTGATGGGCATGAAAAATAACAGCGCCCCAGAGATGGACAGCCTAACTGTCGGCTTTTATAAAGCCTTTCTTGACATTCTGCTCCCCCATCTCTCAACGTTATTCGAGGATATGTGTGTATCGGGTACGATGCCACGGACTATGAGAGAGGCGATTATTGTCGCCATACCAGGTAAGCCGCCAAAGGAATGCGGGTCTTACCGACCCCTCTCGTTGCTCAATGTCAATACAAAGATCTTTGCCAAAATATTGGATAACAGTCTAGCCCCTCTATCCTCCACGCAAGTAGCTCCGGAGCAGGCGGGGTTCAACCCTGACAGGAACTTGATTTACAACATACGCACGGTGTTTGGAACCATGCAACATGCCAAACAGGACACTAGTGCGGTGGGGTCTTCCTGGATATGGAGAAAGCATTCAACTCCGTCGAGTGGGTCTTCATGTGATAGGTATTTACTAGACTGGAGTCAGTCTTCCTTCAGTTGATTGGCGTTCTGTACAATGCACCCACAGCGAGGATCGGGTTGGGCAATCTGGTCACGGACTCCTTTGCTATGTCCAGAGGGACTAGACAGGGCTGCCCACTATCCCCCATATTGTATGCCCTGGTGGCTGAGCCGCTGGCATGTGCACTCAGAGAATATCATGGACACAGGGGTATCAGATTCCCCTCCTATAGCATAATAGTGTCGACGTTGCGGATGACACATTATTGTACGTTCGTGATCCGGTAAACAAACTTTCCCCAGTACTCAGGGAGGTAGTGCACTCTGGTGCACTATCGGGTTTACGAGTCAACTGGACTAAATCTCTTGTCTTCCCACTTACCCCGATCACGGCAAATTTTGAAATGGACTACCCTTTACAATGGACTACAGACTCTATTCGGTATCTGGGTATTCACTTACACACAGACTCAGAGACAGTGTTTAGAGAGAACTATGGCATTGCAATAGTTAAATTGGAGGACGATGTTGAGAACTGGATAAGGCTACCGCTGTCTTTAATTGGCCGAATCTCCATTATGAAAATGGTGATATTGCTCAGACTTCTATTCCTTTTCATGAATATTCCTATAGTATTGCCACGCTTCTTCTTTCATAGACTCAATAAATCGATGGTTAAACTCGCTTTGGCAGGTAAACTAGCACGGGTATAATGGCGGGTGTACATATTACCGTACTACATGGGGGGACTGGGCCCGCCAGACTTTGATCTCTATTACAGAGTGGCACAAGGGGCGCAAGCACTTTATTGGATCCATGGTGCGTCAGACATACCGTTTCTCCGTATGGGAACATTGTTTGCTGAGCCACTCCCACTTCAAGCCACGATATCTGAACCCTCATATCGGAGAACAGGGCTAATAGACTCCATTAATACGACACAACACGCCTGGCATAGCTTATTGGGCCTACAGGTGGGGGCTCTGCTGTATGCCCCAGCAATACCGATGGAATAGACACGTTGGCTAGCCCCCTGTAGGGACGGCGGGGTTACGCGTGCACTACACACATTGAACATAGCTATGGCAGGAGACTTATTTTAAGATGGAGTAGTTAAGACGTGGGAACAGGTAGCGAGTGGGGCAGGCGCAGGCACACTGTTACAGCGCTTTCAGTTTCAGAGTCCGCAGGGCTATACGCGACTTGTTGGGGGAGGACATGGCTGAGCCTCCGGAGGTGCCAGAACTGGCCTATATTATAAAAATGAAGTCTCCCCGCAAGATGGTCGCTACCATATATAAATTGGCTATGTCTCACAGAGAGAACCGATACACTGCGGCCAGGCTGGCCTGGCAAAGGGACCTACAACTAGCAATAGACGACCCTATATGGAATTACTGCACTAACACTAGGCGAATCTCACTGCACGGCAGACACAGACTAATACACTTCAAGTACATCAGTAGGGCATACTAAACTCCAGAGAGACTGCATAGATATGGGTTGAGAGAAGATGCGGGCTGGGACAGGTAGCATGCTGGTTTAGCGGCACTTCGATTGAGGAACATTGTCACATGACAGCAAGGTAAATTGTGGCATAAGTATCGAAAACGGCAACTATGTCGCTATTGAGTAAACAAAGGGGGGCTGCAGGGACTTTAGATGATTTTATTGTAAGGGCCGAATCAGTGATCATTCACCAATTCCAGGCCACAGAGAGACAGCTATCTTTAGACCTTGCAACATTCCAACACCGCATGTCGATTGGGGGCCACAATGAGTTACTCCCCGCTTTCAATCCAGGAGCAAACACTGTGCCATTAAGCCCAGACATACAGATAACAAACACTTCCTCGACTATTGCTCAGACTACCCAGGACACACAGGACACTCAAGCCCCAGCCGGTAACACACGAGGCAAGTTAACCAAACGGCAGATACTGACTGCTGCAGCACACGGCCAACAAGTATGAGGTATCAAAACCAAACCAGGGGGATCATAGAAGAAAAAAAATAGACCCCACTATGGTTAACATGAGGAATAATAAAGGCAGGGCTGACACCGGAACACCTGAGGCCAGGCAGACTAACTCTATTTCCACCCAGACTGAATCTCCTTCTGCCTGTGGCTCCCAGTCAATTGATTTGGGCATCGAAATTCTGGACACCCTGATGGAAGGTTTCAAAACGAGATTGGATGATTTAATGGGGGTTTTTGCTATGAAACTTGATGGACTTTGGAAAGAAATGCACAAAATAAATGATGTAGCAACAATTGTAAAAAGGGTGGGAGAGAGCATAATTGCTATGGAACCAACGTTGCCTGGCATACTAAATTGTGACAAAGCCCCTAACCCCCATAGAGTAGCCAATGTCACGATATCATCCCCACCAGCTCAGGGTGACAGATGCAGGGAGAGTAGGGACATACTCAAAGGAAATATAGCCAATTGCAGATCCCCTAAACCCACCTTAAAAGGTAGTAATGATGCTACCCGAGCAACCACAGAGCCAAGTATTAGTAATAACCTGGATGTTCTACCCCTCTCACTGGCCTCTGCACCATATGTCCTGGTTTTAAGTGGAGTTCCCCCTTTAAAAAGGGGACAGAAGGAGTCTTGGCCTGATTTGCAAAGAAAGTCAGTTGACTGGCACTGCAAGCAAAAATGTTTTAATCCGAACAGAAGGGAGGACATAATTATGGCCAGAAGAGTTGGGTGGGTCGGCCCCTCGCATAAATGTCTCCAGGGGGACTGTATTGTTTTTAAATTTTAGACGGCCCAGCTGGTTCGCCATCTTCTGTCCATTAATGATGCAACCTTTAATCCTCACACTGACATTACCGACCTTCCTTTGGGTTATTTCTACAAACCTCCAACTACCCCTAATAGTGGCCCTTGAACAACCATATCCCTGTCCAACAATCTCCAAGTCTTTCAAAGTTTGGATTAGCAAGACTGACCACTAATACTCTTAGAGTCTGATAGTACCCCCCCTCCCCCATTTAGAGTTACACCGACGGCACCACATTGTGCCCAAGGGACTAAAGTTCTAGCAACAAGGGATTATGGGGCAAGTTTGAGCATCCTCAGCTTGAATGTGGCAGGTCTTCAATCAAAACTTGATAATACTGAATGGTTAAATTTAGTCAGGGAATATGATATTCTTATGTTTCAGGAAACTTGGGCCACCGAAAACCTATACATCGAGGGTTTCCATTGCTATTGTGTCCTCTCACAAATACCAAGAAAGGGGAGGCCATCGGGGGGCTTGTTCTTAGGATTCAAGGTGACAGCCGGGGGCACTTTTAAAATAATCCCAACACACAGCTTAGACTTTCAAGCTGTACTGTTTAAAATGGGTATTCAATTTTATATATTAAATTTGTATAATAATGACTTCCAGTCAGTCCCTAATAAAAACTTTTAAAGTTATTCGACTTTGTTTCTGATCTGGATAATCAATCTGTAAAGGGAGACACTTTGGGCATTTTATTAGGTGGTGACCTTAATGCCAAATTTCAAGGCCATGGTATTGACATGGACACAGCTCCATGCACACAACCTCCATACATTAGAGGGCGAGAACTTAAAAGGCTGATCAATTTGCACAATTTATCTAATGTTATGGATCTAGTCGTGGGGTCCCATAGGAATAACCATCCGACTTATAGAGGTTGGGGGAGTGGATCCACAATAGACTATGTCTTTGTATGTCCTCTAATTGAAAAACTGGTGATTTTTGCCGCGGTCACACCGTCTGGACCACCGCTCATAGCGATTGTGTGGCAGCAAATTTATCAGTCTCAACAGATAACCTAAGACTATGTTGGAAGGGGGCTGATAATGCAGAAGTCTTTAAGACGCTGTCAAAAATTAATATGCCCCTGATTGAGTCCTGCCTCTCCCTTGATTCAACATCAGATCAGATAATTGAGGACTTTGGCATAATATGTCAGACTGTCAAAAGCCTGATATCCAAACCTCCAAAAAAGGTGGCACCCATCCCTAGCTGGTTTAACCAAGATTGCTCTAAAGCAAACAGGGATCTCCGCAGGGCTTTAGCTTCAATTCCGGGATGCCCCGCAACGGTTAGACAGGCAGGAAACGACTATAAGGTGGTAACCAATAATAGGAGAAATTAAGTTTTGAAGGAACGTTGGGACAAGTTGTCTGATGCCGCTAACTTAAACAATGGTAATATTTTTTGGGCGGCCGTGAGGGAAGTGCGTTCCATGGGGCAGTCACTGACGCAAATCAGTTGTAATATAACTAGCGAGGCCTGGGTGGACCACCTCTCATCAATTTATTGTGCCCCCCCACCTTCATCTGATCAATCCCCTACCATTGGCAACCCAACACCTATAGATATCGGCATCTTAGAAGTAACCGAAGCAATTAACCAAAGCCTAGGCTACAAAGCGCCTGGCCCCGACAGGTTGCCAATAGACCTAATTAAATGGAATCTGGCTTTTTGGGCCCCCTTGCTTCTGAATATTTCTAATAATCTGACCCTGGCAAAGATTCCAGATACTTGGGCCAAAAGTATTATAGTACAGATCTTCAAAAAAGGCGATAGGTCACTACCATGTAACTATCGCCCCATCTCCCTAATAGATAACAACCTTAAAATTCTTGGGAGAGTTCTTTACAATAAAATTGTAGATTGGACAGAGGCAACTAACATCTTAGACCCTTGCCAGCTGGGTTTCAGGAGTAAGGTGGGAACAAGGGAGGAATGCCTCAATCTGAATTTAATTATTAGTAAATATGTCATTGCCAAGAAATCCCCGGTTTACATGGCCTTCATGGATTTGTCCACAGCTTTTGACCTAGTCAATAGGTCAAAGCTGTGGGTTATTCTTCTATCCAAGGGTCTGGACGAAACCCTGGTCAATTTTCTGGCCTACCTGCATAGAGACCTCAAGGCCCACGTAAGAACAGGGGTGGGAGGCGAGGTCTCAGGACACATTGACATTGGCAGGGAGGTCAGACAAGGTCGTGTCTTGGCCCCCCTGCTTTTTATCATATATATTAATGACCTGAAGCTTTCCTGAAATTGGCTACCCAAGATGTCTCACATATTAACAAAGTACCCATCCCTGCATTGCTCTACGCCGATGATGCGGTTTTAATAGGTCGTACACCTAACTCATTGCGCCTCCTTGTCCAAGATTTTAATATTTTTATGAAAAACTTAGACCTGCAAGTTAATTTAAAAAAATCTTTTCTAATGAGCAGTGGCCAAGGTGAACAGGCTATACGCCCGATTGTAATAGACGGTCATAAAATGACCTCGGTAAAATCCTTTGTATACTTGGGTTTGGCCTTTGCTGCAAACAGCTCCTGGTGTGAGCACTTAGCTAACGCCAGGAGCAAGTTCTCAAAGGCCAATAATTTGATGTTAAGCATCGCTCGCCCTAAGACGACGGGCGCAGTATTGGCTGTACAAAGGATTTACAAACTCCAGTGTATCCCGGTAGTAACTTATGGCACCGAGATATGGGGGACGGCCAACTGTTCTGGTATACAGCAGGAGGAGAATAGGTTTTGCAGAAAACTACTAAATGTTCCTATCTCAACCTCCCATTACATATCCCACAAGGAGCTCAATATTAATTTTATTACTGATTTTATTAGGGCTCGCCCGGCACTTATGTGGAAGAAAGAAGCAGCCTCCTTGACTCAGTCAATCATTAAGGATTGTCTAGGCTGTGCTAAGGGGCTAGATATCCCATGGTTGGGCGGAGTGCTGAGTAGTTTGCACAGTATAAACATGGAAAGTATTTTCTGGGACCCTACACATACTGCCACAGTCGCAAACAAGGACATGCAGAATGCTCTGTACTCCTTATATAAGATCGAGCGGGTGGCAGCAGAGGCCAGAAGAAATACTGTGCACAATTACATGACCATTGAACGTTTTAGCTATCCACTCCACCTCTACATGTTACTACCAATGACCTGATGGGACACAGGCTTATTGTTCCATTTAAAAGCTGGCACAATTCACTTTGCATTCTCTTTTCCACTTGGTTACAGTCCCAACTTGAATCTGTCTTTGTGCCCTTGCGATGGGAGGAGTGAGCAAACTATTAAGCACTTAATTTTCTCCTGTAATTTTTATACTAAATATTTTAAACAGTTTTTTTGTTCGTATTTTACTAAGAGAAGACCAATTAGCTTAGAGGCAGCATTTGATTCCATATTAGCTTTAGATGATGTGGACCTTATTTTCCGCACTTGCACTTTTCTAAAATCGGCAGTAAGAGCACGCAGATCTATGTTTGAAGTCTGACATTAATATAAATAGTCCTGTACTGTCTTTTTATTGCTTTTGTAGTTCAAGAATGTATCTGCACCGTGACGATGTTAAACTTTGCACTAAGCCACTTTTGACTTGTATAATGTATATTTTTAGATTACTTGAACGGTCAATTTTTAAAATGTATTGTCGTTTTCTGTGCTTTTATGGGTACTGTTGTACCCGAATGAAGATAAACTGACTGACTGACTGACTTTTAGTAGTAAGCAGATGGCAGGGCCCTCTCCGCAGCACGATCAGAGGGACTCTTATCCCCATGGAAAATGCTGCTGGTTACGGAGATAGACAACGGGACATCATGTAAGAGGGTCACATCCTTCACACATACCCACCAGATTTTAGAAAGCGCTGAGCCACTCCTGATTGCAATACAACGTGTCGTTTTTTATCTTATTGGTATTTGGTGCTGCAATGATAAGGTTTGTGTGTAATTTGTGAATAGTATTGGGTATGAGACTATGCTTGCCCCTCTTGGGATGTTGGCCTTAAAGCCGTGTACAGTATTTCTTAGTCTCGAGCCGCCGACCCCAGGGTTGTAGGCGAAAGGCTGTCTATGTTTGCAATTTTTTTTTCTGAAATAAAACTTATTAAAAAAAAAAGATAAGTAAGGCCAGCACAATTAAGCTGCATAGTTCTAGCGGTAGGTCAGCAACTCGACAGGCTCACCATACATTCGTAGACAAGACATTGCGCACTCTTAAAATATAAATACAAAATAAATAAAAGTATTCATACCAATCTAGTGTAAAACTCATACACAAATACACATTCGTGTCTAGGGAAGTATAAACAACACACTTGTTTTCCTACCTAAAATGCCCCAGGAGGCCTCTAGTATCCAGGATGTAGACTTACCGTCTGTATTTATGTAAATGCTGATCAATTGCAAATGAATATGTAATGTAGAGAGACATACAGAAAACAGAAACATATTTATTCTATTAAATACCTGCACAGATGGAGAATGTTGCATTCCTTTTAGGTTGGGATGTGCCTTTATGTACTGGAGCTCCACAACGCAATGTGTAACTATTTTCAGAATCTAAGCAAAAGAATAAAAATTTGTATATCAAATTTAGCATGCATTTAAAAGTACATGTTGGTGCAGAAATGTTATAAAGTGTTTGACTATTGGGAAGACTGGAGGAGTATGAACCCAAAAACGGTGGAGGTGGGGAAGGCCCCATGGAGCTCACTATAAAAATGTACTCATACTAGACCAGTGTATAAGTCTAAAGAGGACGGGAAATGTCGGATACCCTAGTTCTGTAAGAACACTGAAAAATGCATTATTAAAAAAAAACAATTAAAAAAAACAATATGTAAGTGAGGATCTGAGGCAATTTAGATGAATGGCATCAGTTTGGACGATAGTCAATTGCTTGAGTGTTTAGTGACATCCATTGTAATTGAAGCTTTTACCCTTGGCATGCGCCTAGTATATCAGAAAGATATAGACTAAGTACATATGCGCCAACTAAGATTTATAAATGGTACATTTTATGAAACGTTAGGTTGATTGAAGACACAAAGACCTGAATAAGAGTAAAAGAGAAGATATGAAAGACAGGTGAAATTACTTTTATGGGGACTTCTTTATTCCACTATCAAACGTCCCATAATTCTCACAAATTCTACGTGCATTATCCAGAGGTCGCAAAGTTCTTGGCATGTAGGTGTGCACGTAAGTATCGGGACTCTCCCATCTCTTTTAGTTGTCGCAAGAAAAGAAAGATCTCCAGTATCCATCCAGTTGTAGCAGGGTTTCCGTTCTCCCACAGAACTGTGCATAGAGATCTAGAACCTTAGTGAGTTAGGATGATCCAAAACTCATCTCAGTGTCAGGAATCTCCTTACCTAGCTAGCTACAGTGTCTCATGGATCATTATGGAATGAACCATGTCTTAGACAAACCAGAACATGATCTTTAGAATACCTCAGGAGTCGTGGAACACATGAACACTCTTTCGTTATATAATCATTTCAAACCAAAACTGGGAGTCAAAGAACACACATGCAAGTTTGAAATATTTATTATTCAATGCAAAGTTCTCAAACGCAGTATCTTGTATAATACCAAAATGCAGATTATAAAAATCAGAGTTAGCAGCATAGTCACTAATCCATAGTAAGCAAAAGGTGCTAGCATGTTATAATGCAAAACCTATAGAATCGATATCACCTATATTTCGCGCACCCTATCTAGTATATTATTTTATATCTAAGAAGGTCTCATTCGGGCTTTAACAGGGCGACCCCATACCTCTCAATGTCAGTAGGAGCAGTTCACATCAACAGCTACCAGCTCTCTCCATGCGCAGCACCAAGTGTCTGCGTTCATTCCGTGTAACTCTATCTTAAACCCGCGTAGAGCCCAAAATGTTGGCATCAACATTATTTGTGTTATGTCTAATGTCTAATGTGGTGCGAGGATCAGACTTCCCAGCAACCTTGTGTTAGGTTAATCTTAGAGTGTGCAGCTCTCAGTGTGCAGACAGTTGTACCAAGTGTACGAGGCAAAGCTGATAGCATAGGAATAACATATTATTCTCAAATAAAACACCTCACCGCTTCTAGGGTGAAAGCTACAACAACAAGTACGTGTCGTGTGCAAAACTGAAGCCGAAGGCAAAACGGCTGTTTAAACATGTAATACACTCATGCTAACTTAACGCAATATATGTAATGAAGTATCCATATGACACCCCCCCATTGGTCCGAGCACCGCCAATCATAAGGGAAAAGGCAATACTAAATCAGATACAAAAATTGAAAGCAAAATTCAATAATCTTGAGCTAAAATAAGCTAAAAATATGTATGAATGAATATGTATGAATGAATATGTATGAATGCCTACAGTGGCCTCAAATCTAAAAAATAGCAAAAGTCTTGAACCAAAAGTCTTCCGCCAGGTCCAAAAATTATGAGATGTATGACCAGGTCGCATCCTTTCAATTGTTTGTAAGAGAAAAAACCAAGGCACTTATCCGATATCCAAAGTCAATGTGCCACCTAGACGTTATCTCCAGCGACATCACGTGAGTGAACTCTCCATCAGCTGAACATAGTCCATCCCTCCAATTCAGCGAGGGGAAAGTTATATTTCACAACAAAGCATTCCTTCTAGGCATCTCACGATTGGAAAGTATATGCAAAGAAAGTCGCAACAGCCTCCAGTATGAAATCACTGCCATCATCCGAAAATAGTTCAGCCATCCAATTTAGCAATGGGAAAGAACATACGTGTTCCTCCAGCATCGGATCCTCCTGCAACGTCAGAGGACAACTCGGTGGGTTCACCAGATCGCTGTGTGTCAGAAAGGCATTCGCCGCTGCAGAGATCTCCCATTGGCCCAGAACTCCATTTATCGCTGCCAAGGCCATAACTCTCTCGCCAGAACAGATCCGCTCGTGAGCCACAACGGGACGCATTAGCTGATCAAAATCGACGTCAGGAGCAGTCCTCAAGCATAGGCATAAATCAATGGCCCAATCGAACTCGCAGCTCAGGCAGTGAAACACAGGTTGGACACACGTGAAGTCGGTGAACCGAAATGACAATCTATAGGCCGTGCTTAATGCTGCAAGCGGCAATGTTCCATAGTAATTGAGCATCCGATTACGACACAGGGTCAGGAGGCGTTGAACGGCGTCTTGCGCAGGATGGGCATCCATGTTTTATGAAGAAAAACACCAACAGAAAGCCTGCGGCCACAGCCAGCAAAACAGGTATTCCACCAAACAAACTCGAAAAAATAGTGTGGAAAAACGTGGGAATGATACCAAAAACTTTTTCAAAAGTAGTCACGAGGCCACTGCTTACTAGTTTAAAAAAATGTGCAAGGCCATTCGTTGAAGAAGCATTAAAAATCTGGTGTACCAGCTCGCAGAAATGAAATGGCAAATCAGTGTTTAAGAGCGCCTGCACCTCTGTGCGGGTGTTGGCTATGTGAAGGACATAAGTTTCCCGGGCCGAACTCAGGGTCACTTGTTTTTGAGACAAAAGGGCCCTTATTCTGCTTAAACCATTGAATTTCGCTTCCAAGGTTGGGATCCGTGGCCAGATGGAGACATCTGAGGAGCCATGCGTGGGTGGGTATAGCACGTTCTTGCAGCACACTACACGCTCTGATACAGTAACTATATAAGCCACACCAATTAATAAACCACAACATAATTCGTTGTTTAAAAGCAAATAACTACCATTAGCTAATAATGTAAATGTGGGCACTACTGCTGGAACTGGCGTGCCTTTTAAAACACATGCTAAATTTGGGCGGTCCTGATTACAAGAACCGTGTAACTGAATGTGTCTGCATATTAATGAATGGTCAGGTGACTGTGTGCATTCCTCACCATTAAGATTAACCTCTTTGCCATCTTTCAGACATCTGTATGTGTATGGTAATGACCATGCCTCATGTAGGAATGCATTGCCTAGCGGTTCATATCGTCCTATAGCAATATAACGCATACAGTTAGTAAATTTATATAAAGGGAATGGTAATGTAATTAATCCATGAATAAGCCATGTGGCAGTAGTGGTTTCAGCAACAGAGAAAGGCAAGGACTCTAGCTTTTCAATATGTAGCATAGAAAATGAAGCATCACGCATTGAAAGCATGCGCTGTTTCTCAGTAAGATTAAAAGGAGCAAAAAGGGATGAAACGTTCAATGAGGTCCAGGGAACTCGACCAGCCTTAAGAGTCTGTAGCGTCCATGCAAACTGCATTACAGAACGCAATTGATTTTGACCATGGTATAACGTGGACACTTCATCATGTACAATATCAACAACAGAAGAAACAATATTATCCAATGTGTAAATTCTGGACGAAAGCATGTTAATACTGTTATCGACCACTGCAAGCACTTTTTCCAAATTTGCTTGATCAATAGCTCTCAGGCGTTTTGCTGCCTCAACTTGTGAAAATTTCCAAATCTCATTGTATATAGCATAAAGAAAGCGTTTAGATCTACCCCTAGCTGGGCCTTTTATAAAATCATTTAGGTCTATATTTTCATTCAACTGGGACAGATGCAGTTTAACTGCAGCCAAAGTGGAATGTTGTAACCAGTTCTGACACAATTTTCCTACTGAATAAGTAGTAACAGTGTGATCTGTTTCAAACCTGGGATCTGGCCTGATGTGCGTAAACCCTTCAGACAAACCCAAAAAACGACGTTGGCAAGCATCAGAGCTTCTTTGCCACAAGAGCCACCCCTCCGGGTCGAAATTGGAAACATTAAAGGAGGAGTTCTGCAAAAGTGCTTGTATCTCACTGATGGACGATGTACTGAAATTACTCCAACCGGAATATTCTTCCAAATCAGGGATAGTAGGGGTATTTAATTTTTTAGATGTAGCCAATCCAAAACATGTTGTTTGGGAAATAGTTGAATTTAAAAACAACATGTGATTCGGGATGAGACATGCACGATGCAAAGCCTCAGTGCCTTGTACCTGCCAATCTTTGGTACCCCAAACCGATTTAAGGTCAACAGTATCCTTCCATAACTCATAGCCATCTACAGATAACCTTTCTAGAAAGGACTTTGAATACAGCAATTTTGTATCAGTAAGTCTGACTTTGGGCATGAATTTCTGGTTTATTTTAAAATAAAACGACTCAGGATTTGACTGATTAAAGTCTGTAAAATAAGAGTATTTTCCCAGAAACGTACTTGAGCTCCCCTGTAAAGGAGCAGGGCAATGTTCCCACTGAGTGTAATTCACAGGAACCCTCCTGGAACTTGTCTTGTGTAAGAAATGATTTCCATAATGTTGATAACAAAACAAATCACCATAATTGACAGAATCTAAGTACAAATCCTCAGCATCAAAGGCCGAATAATATTTTAAATCAGAGAACAATGCTTCTACGGCCTGAAGATCCCAGTCATCAGAATGAATATTTTGCTTAACCACATCTCCCATGTTTACTCTAAGCACATTAGGAACATTAATAACTTCTGTGGGGCCATGTATCTGAAACCTAACTGCATCCCACACAATCCCATCAAGGACAGGCCAAGCAGTAATTTGTACTGTTTTCAAGTCTCTCCTTAGCCTGTGTGCTGAATGTGAGGAGGATAGAGGGGCCAATGTTCCATTAAGGTACCGAATTCCTGTTCTTTCTTTCACATAATGGCCATCAATCAAGCGGAAAAAATAAAACACAAAACCAATTGACATAAAAAGATAAAATGAAAATAGTATCAGCCAAACGTAGGTCCAAGGAGGAATTAAAAAATGTTTTTTAAATAACGTGGCATATTTTGCAATAGTCGATGGTTTCTTTGAAAGTTCCGAAACAGAGTCAAAAGAGAATCTGGACTGGTTAGCCAAACGAGCATTTAGATCAGACATAGATAAATCAGCAGGATCTGCATATGTCCGCTCATCAATGTTAGCAAGAGGAATTGTATTTAATAAAGGATTGGATAAAGCAGGCATCTCGAGGGACACCTCCTGATCTGCACCAGATGTAATAGCCAGCACAGAGTTCCTCACCATGGAAGGACAGGATGTAGCCGGTGTCATACTATGAAGAATCGGCCACCCTGTGTATCTTGACATTGTCAATAGAAATAAATCTGTTTTCTTTACGACCTGGAAGTGGTGGTAAAATGACTGTTCTTGTGCCCTTCACTCCAAGGACTCGAACCGGCGTTCTAAATGAGGGACCAAACTCTTTCTTGTTATCGATCTTCTCTCGAACCAGTTCTCCAACTTGGGGTAGCCAGCCAACTACCGGGATCTGCAACGCATCATCCGACGTGGAGGGCAAGTGTTCCTTTGCAAGACTGTCTCTGGTCTTTTGTAGATCCTGTAAAACATTGCAATGTTCATCTACGTCAAAGGCCGCGGCCTGGGCCTGGCAGTCTGCACCATCAAGGTCAGGGACGTACATCTTGATACCAAAGAGCATTTCGTATGGGGTCCGCCCACCCAGAGACCTTCTAGGGAGATTATTAAGCGCACGCTGCACGCCATAGAGGTGGGTCAGCCAGTTTCTACCAGTGCCTATAACACGTGCTGTCAAAGATTGCTTTAAGTCGCGATTCATTCTCTCTACTACAGAATTGCCCTCAGGCCTGTAGGGACTTGAAAACTTCACCTGTACTCCCAACGAAACCATAGCATCCTTATACGCCTTAGAGGCGAAAGCCGGACCCTGGTCCGAATGGAAAGTACCACAAGCAAAGATTCCCACAAAGACACGCAAATCCTTAATGACAGTTCGCGAATCAGCGCTTCGATGCGGCCATACCCACACAAAGCGTGTGCATGAGTCAACTGCTACTAAGATGTATTTACAAGCAGTATCAGAAGAAAAAGGACCGCAGTGATCCAAATAAACGCAACCAAGCGGTTTATTAGAGATGCACAACTGTGTCTGAGGCGGACGCGCAGCAGTAGAAGGCTTAATCTGCTGACAAATGTCACACATAAGGACATAATCGCGCGTCTGTTTGTACAGTCCCCGCCACCAGAACCTCTGTTGTAGCTGAGATACAGTGGCTGAGACGCCCGCATGCGCAGACGCCACACCTTCATGAGCCGCTGTAATCAGAGAAGCTCTGCGATCCGAGTTGGGAACTAAACGCTCTCCAACTTCAGGAATTTTCACATAAGGAACCTTATCGGGACTTAAGTGGTATGTGTACTTCGAAGGGAACCCCGCAGGATATTTACCTCCCTTCGCTGTGGCAGCAACAGCCGCCAAGATGTCATCATCTATTTTGCTTTTGGACCTCGTGACCGCTGCAACTAAGTATTTTGATACCGCTGACTTCGCTGCTTCATCAGCAAGCGAGTTGCCAACAGCGTGGACTCCCACGCGCTGGTGGCCGAGAGTATGAATCACAAACACGAGCGGCAGTTTCTCTTTAAGTTCCGCCACTCGGACCCAGATCATTTTATGTTTTATTGTGCTACCCTTGGAATCACGAAAATCATTCTGAATCCAAAAAAACAAGTTCTCATTGTAAGACTGGACACAGTAGTAAGAATCACTTACGATTAAAGTCGTCACACAAGGATCAGCGTACTCCAATGCAAGCATAAGAGCACGAAGCTCTGCCAACTGTGCGGTGCAGTCCCCTAGCGTTTGCGTGTGCACAACACTGGACTTGAACTCATCGTTCACCATGGCACCGACCACAATGGCGCAAGCGGAAACGTAGGCATGTTTAGAGCCATGCGCAACCTGCGCCGAACCATCCGTGTAAATGATACAGTGGAAATCCTCCAACGGTCTCATTGCTAAAGGAGCAGGATGAACAAATTCATACTGTAAATACTCCTGCGACCGTAAAGCGGCGTCAAAAATAAACGTGACATCCTGAGATGTCAAGGATGTAGCCCACTGAATCCACCGAGGGTGCAAAGCTTTAGAATTTGGTACACTGGCTTTCGTGACCGCCTCCAAGGCTGGACACGGGGTGACAACCAACATGCGCTTTCCCTGCGACAGGGCACGTTCCTTAAGAATTGCCATCTGCACAGCCGTTAAAACTTTCTCCACAGTGGAAAAACGCAGTTCAGCCGAAGTGTACAAGTGTGACTTGTAAGCAATAGGTACAGTATCCCCTTCATTAAAAGTCAGGTACGTGAAACCCACCGTCCCAGGGATAATTCTTATCACCAGGTTGGTCTGGTTATCACGAGTCTGTAAGTAGTCAGAAGTTAGCAAATCAGCCTGCAAGGACTGCAGAATGGCTGAATGCTCAGGCAGCCAGCATGATTTGGAAAAAGATGGTTGTACCAAGGCATATAAAGGCTTGATACGCTGGGCATATTCCGGAATGTATGTTCTCCCGAAATTCAAAAAACCCAGTAAAGACTGTAATTTTTTCAGCGTTGTCGGAGAGCGCAACTGCGCACACTTCTCCAGGAAGTTAGGTGCTAACCCCTTTCCTTCATGGTTAAGTTCATAACCTAGAAACAACACTGTGTACTCCGCAATGTGTGATTTTGCAAAGTTAAATTTGTAACCCATGTCTGCAAAGTTACAAATTATGCTGTTTACTCGACACAGATGCACCCAAAGCTCGTCGTCTGTGAGATAAATATCATCCACATACGAACATGCAACTGGATCGAATCGCTCCAAAAGAGAGACAATGCGGGCGGAAAACACTCCAGGACTATTCTTATATCCCATTGGGAGTCGTTTAAACATTTTTTGTACGCCGCCGCACGTAAAACTGGTCCATTGGGAACTTAGACCATCTAATCTATGTGCATAAAAACCATTGGAAATGTCAAGCGTGGTTTTGAACCGTTTACGCTCAAGACTATTCACTAGGGCAGAGCCGTGAGTATTCTGTACTGCACAGTTACGGCAATGCGAGTTCAAATGCCGGTAATCCAAAACTAGACGATAAGAGCCGTCCGGCTTGTTAACAGTAAAAAGGGGATTATTCATTGGTGACACACATGTTTCAATTACACCTTGATATTCCAATTGTTCAAGGATAGCCGCGACCGAAGCTTTAGCTTCACGTCGTATGGGATACTGGGGTTGTGGCTGAGGCTGTGACCGTAAAGGAATCTCATGGCTAGGGGACAATTTATCCCAGCCACACTGATTTCGGTACACAGCCGGCGCAAGCGCCAGAGCCCACTCTTCTGCAAAATGCAGCGCTTCCACTCTCGAGACAGTGTGCGCGAAACTGGGGAGGATTACCTCCTCCCCTCGCGGAGCTGCGAGAACAAAAGGTGGGGGCCAGTCAGCCTCCGAAAGCAAAATGTCATACGTATCTGAAAGATTTTCCCAAAACACCCCTTTTACAGTTCGCTGCATGTCACCTTCGATTAACAGGACAATTTCAAAAAGCCTTTCAGGGGGAGCAACATGTGTATCAGCCGTTTCGATTACAACATAAGTGTCAGTCGCTGTCACCTTCAACAGTGGACGGAGGGCCTCTCTCACTATGGTAATCTCCGCCGCGCTGTCCAGCAAGGTCAGAGCCCACGTCAGATTCCGAAGCCGCGTTCTCACTATCTGGGGCATATCGATGCGCCGTTAAGGCAGCGACTTTCTTCTTGGCAAACTGCGGTCTCTTTGGCGTAGAGTCGTCCCGCTGGTCCCCTTCACTTCGCGTGCGGGGCTGGCCACGTCCTTGCTGACCACCCCTGCCCCTGCCGCCCCCTCCACCACCGGTTGACGGAGCCGATGAGTCCTGAAAGGAACGAGGAGAGCGTTGGTCAGATGCCTGATATCTTTCAGGCGATTTAATCGTAGCGCGATCGCGCAATTCATAAACACGCTCTGACTGCGCAGGTAGTGAAGGCGCCGGACTAGAGACCTGTGTCTGTTGTTGTTGTTGCTTACCCTTATTCTGCTTTTTGGGCCAAGTTTGTTTTTTGGACTTGGGCTGTCCACTTGTTTCCGAAGACTGCCCCTGGGGCTGCTTCTTTTCTTTTTCAAGAAAAACCTTCGCACCCTTAGAATTGCGGCCAACCGTTTTATAAGCCGCCACAATAATTCTTGCCAGCTGACGGGGTTTCTCGGCATCGGGTACTAACGCCAGACCATTGGCCACCTGAAAGTTCACTGCATCCCCTTTTACATTGGCAAGGATAATACCGCAAACTGTCTCAAACGAACCGTTCAGGCGCATACCCAACTCAACCGCCGACTCAGGTCCGTGATCATCCTGAACACGTTTGAGGATCGCAGACAGGTTCGAAACTGACGGTGTGCCAAAGCACCTCGAGTAAACCGCTGCAAAAGTCTTACCCCATGTCTCACAGTCAGCAAGTTCCGGGGCTATTTCCTTCGGTAAACTAAGCGTAAGAATCCGGTGTTTTTCACTCGGAGTCGTATTAGGAAACACAGCCTCTAACTGGTCGAATTTCTCGGCAAGCCAGTAAGGAAATTCATCCGTACTATCTGGCTTTCTGCCCATAACGGAATTCACCAAGACAGGACTGATTTTCAAACCAGCCTGTTCTGCACGAAGCTGCACACCTGCGGGAGCTGCGCCTTGAATATTACGACTAATGTAATGAATAAGCGCCCTAATCACGCCAACCGAGACCTCATGAAGACGCCTCAGGTCACCTACGTTACAAGTGGCGCGATTAGGATGAGGAGTAAATCCACCCAAGGCGGGCCAATTTGTGCCCGGAATGGACAAAGGACCTAACCTCGTAGCGTTCAAAGAATGGGGTAGGGCGCCACCAAACCAAACTCCGTGCTGCCAAGCGTCTATAGGTACTTCCAGTGCCCTGTACGGAGCATAAGCCGCCGGTACTGCCGAGGCAGTGTATGAATGGAAGACGCCCGAATTAGCGTCCACAGCCGGAAATGTTACCCAGGAATAAAATAATTCGTACGGGTACGCATGTTCCGCACTCACCACTAGAACCACAGCCAAGCCGTCCACAGGGACATTGTATGTCCGCAAGTGGTCGCGAACCGCGATGCGGCTATGCTGCGCAATTTCCACGGCCATGGCAGCAAAGGAAGCGAAAAGAGACAAAGAACAATTTGTAGCACAACTGGGTAGTAATTCAAAGAAACCGTTTACAGAAGAATTCAAGCTTGAAAAGACCTATTTCAAAAATAGGTAGGTTTTTCCGACACCACCGTTTACCGGAAACGGGTATGAAGGTGTTAAGGTTTTGAATGATATACTACTCGAGTGTCATGAAATACGGCCAACCAATCCGTTGGGCGCCATGTAGCAGGGTTTCCGTTCTCCCACAGAACTGTGCATAGAGATCTAGAACCTTAGTGAGTTAGGATGATCCAAAACTCATCTCAGTGTCAGGAATCTCCTTACCTAGCTAGCTACAGTGTCTCATGGATCATTATGGAATGAACCATGTCTTAGACAAACCAGAACATGATCTTTAGAATACCTCAGGAGTCGTGGAACACATGAACACTCTTTCGTTATATAATCATTTCAAACCAAAACTGGGAGTCAAAGAACACACATGCAAGTTTGAAATATTTATTATTCAATGCAAAGTTCTCAAACGCAGTATCTTGTATAATACCAAAATGCAGATTATAAAAATCAGAGTTAGCAGCATAGTCACTAATCCATAGTAAGCAAAAGGTGCTAGCATGTTATAATGCAAAACCTATAGAATCGATATCACCTATATTTCGCGCACCCTATCTAGTATATTATTTTATATCTAAGAAGGTCTCATTCGGGCTTTAACAGGGCGACCCCATACCTCTCAATGTCAGTAGGAGCAGTTCACATCAACAGCTACCAGCTCTCTCCATGCGCAGCACCAAGTGTCTGCGTTCATTCCGTGTAACTCTATCTTAAACCCGCGTAGAGCCCGAAATGTTGGCATCAACATTATTTGTGTTATGTCTAATGTCTAATGTGGTGCGAGGATCAGACTTCCCAGCAACCTTGTGTTAGGTTAATCTTAGAGTGTGCAGCTCTCAGTGTGCAGACAGTTGTACCAAGTGTACGAGGCAAAGCTGATAGCATAGGAATAACATATTATTCTCAAATAAAACACCTCACCGCTTCTAGGGTGAAAGCTACAACAACAAGTACGTGTCGTGTGCAAAACTGAAGCCGAAGGCAAAACGGCTGTTTAAACATGTAATACACTCATGCTAACTTAACGCAATATATGTAATGAAGTATCCATATGACACAGTTGTAAAGTCACAAGAAACATTTTAAAGAAAATTCATGAGGAAACTGCATGTCCATTTTAAGTGCTAACATCAACTCACAAGGACATTTTGCCAGTGGATAAACTAGTCCAGTGCTTAACTCCCGGAAAAGTCGTAAACCGCAGCTAGGACACACCTTTGCACGTCCCTAATTCGAGCATCTTTCCTGTTGTCGACCTGTGGGGATATAGGGCCACGTTGTGTTAAGCTTCGTCTTGAACAGGGCCTAGTCAGTACAATCCATGTGTACCCTTCTTTCACTAAAGCCAGGCTTGGACCCTACCTCAAATCACATGCATGGGTGAGCATGATTACCGACGAGAAGAAAAAGAGGATGGGGATTGACAACAAGGTTTATCACTGATTGCCCTTTTATTATGAATTAACACAACGTAGATCAGAGGTGGCAGGAATATGTCTCGTGCAAAAACCATAGCACCAAACACATCTGAACTAAATTTACACTTAATCCCTCAATTGGACCTAACAAAATGCTTTTGTCAATTGATCATGTATGATGGTGGAATAGCGCTCATATGCTACAACTGTGCATTGTGGTAAAACGATTTCGCAGAAAATACTCATACATGTAGAGAATTGCAGATGTTGTCCCTGCTCCGAGAGAGAAACTCAGTTTAAGGCACGGCAGGACATCTTTCATTCTCGCTAAATACAGCTTTTGGCTGCTTACCAGAATTGATATAATCAACAAAACATACTTATAGGGGAGGAGAAGTGCTCGGCTCAGCCATTTGTTGCTTTTTGTCAGCCACCTGTTGCTACCTTCAAATATTGCTTGCTGAGAGTGCAATCCACTTTATGGGTCATACTTAAGGAGTATTTTCTCTCTGCTATCATGCTGCTCTGTGATTAGATGTTACTTGTTTCATGCCGATTTTGGTATGACAATGGTGGCTGTTCTATTTTTTGTAGCACCGAGCATGAGACAGCACCACCTTCTGCTGACTCTGAATCCTGCTCGATTTACAGCACAGATCCTGAGATCACAGCCATTAGATCAATACCAAAAGCAGGGCCAAAATGACAATCCAAACCAGCCCTAACAAATCCGGCCCCCGTACGGTGCAGAGAAAGCAAGCGCAGCACAGGAGGCTAAGGCTTGGTGAGGTGTGTGTGGTTGGGGGAGGTGTGGGGGTGGGGGGCGGGCAGGTTCTCTCCTCAATCAAATGTTGGAAAGAAATTACAAATACGGTGCACTGTCATTATATATTCAATTTTATTAGAGTTTACAACACAGTAAATGATGACTTTCAATGCACCAGCAATCTTGTTGGAGCCTTTCAATGATTCCTTCACTTTCACCCTCCAACACTGCCCCTCATCTCTCCATAGCCCCTCTCAAGTGCATTTCATTTGTTTTATAACTTGAATTTAGTAACAAGGAATGTATTTCTACCCAAACAACCTCATTTTAGCAACATTAGGATAATGAAAGGCTTGGGAAAGAAAATGAGTTACTTACCTGTAACGTCAGTTATCCAGTATTGGTGTCTTTCATAGATTCACATGCTTAGAATCATCCCTGCCGATGAGGTGGGAGTCTCGCTGTATAATAAAACATATACATAATAGTCATAACAACATTATACAATAGGCTACTATCGACAGCAAAGTCACTACATTAGCCTATGTTAGTCCTTTTGCAAAAATAACCAAACTTGGAACAAAGCCAATCAGGGTGCAGCACCCTCTTAATACCTTCCACGGAGAGGCAAACCCTCAGATTTTCGTAGCACAAGTGACAGTAAGTATGCAATAGCAATAATGTGAGCCTCTCCAGGGAGGAGGGGGGGTCGCATGTGAATCTATGAAAGACACCAATACTGGATAACTGAAGTTACAGGTAAGTAACTTGTTTTCTTATCCAGTATTGGGGTATCTTTCATAGATTCACATGCTTAGAATCAGAATAGTTAGCAGTAAACAATCCTTAGTTGTATAGGTGATGGTGGGTATCATAAGAAACAAGCATTTGCAATGCAACAGGTCTCGCATTTGCAGGAGTTTGAGCTATTGGGATTGTAAATGGCAATGCCTTTTATTTAAGTGTTTTGAAAACCTGCCAGCGGTGCATAATAACGCACTTTGTAGTTATGGTCCTTGCTTACGAGAAGCAAGACGGCAGTAAAAGCGGAGCAGTTACTGCCAGCCTTGCTCCTGGTACACAAGGACTATAAGTACAAAGTGCGTGTTTACGCACAGCTTGCAGGTTTTCAAAACACTTAAATAAAAGGCATTGTCATTTACAATGCCAATAGCCTAACCTCTCGCAAATGTGACACCTATTGTATTGCAAATAGGTTTTTTTTCCACTGTACATAGTAGGCAAGTCCTGGCCCACGTAGAGCAGAAGCTTCTATTCACTGTCACAAAGAACTCGACATGTGTGATATTTGTGAGCTGTGGACCAAAAGCTAATGTGTGAGGAGGAAGCTCTCTATCTCAAAGTTACAGAAATCACGACGGACCACTGGAATAAGACTGTGCCCTTGGGCGCAAGATGTCCATTTTATGTGGCAGGTTGAGTTTGTGAGGCTTTCGATGGCATTTGCTGAAGTCCATCATTAATAAATGAATGTCTGCAGTCAATGTCTTCATGCGGGGTAGGCCAACATTATATTTCCTTAAGCATGCATCTACTAAAGAGACTGCCCAGTATTACAAGGAGCTCCCACGCCGGTCAGTCAGCTTTCATTAGTTAATGATGGGGCTATAACTCTTCATGTCCAAGTTTCCTCATAAAGGGAATTAGTTACAAATGTGGGAATTTTCAGACATGATTCATGCTGGCGGCATAAGTTAAAAATTATCGGGCACATTTTTGTTGCATAAGGTAGGTGCCCAAAAGCATCCCCCTGGACGAAAGCTAATAATAACTAGGTGCCTACTGTTCCAATAGCTGTTCTGTGGATTATCAGTGGAGGAAGACCAGCACTTGACATCATGCACGTCAAAATAATTTCTGCAAAAACAAACTCCAAAATAACTAAAATCTCGACCGTGCATTTGGACCCCTAGAAAAAATTAATGCTTCTGCGGAAGCGCCGTGGTGGACCTCGTATCTAGCTGCCGGTAGCCCAGCCGCGCTCTGCAGTTTCACAGCCTTACGTTTGTTTAGCAACAAAATGTATTGTGTAGACATTGGCCTACCATAGCACTCTGCAGTGACCCGACACCCCAATCACAGCACAGCTCCCAGAATGAATATGAAAAGAACATCGTCAAACACCACCTCCTGATATTTATTTTGGCAGTTTTGTTATTGCGCCATGTTACCTTACGATCCCCACAGAGTTCGTATGAAATTTCACGGAATCCATAATGAAGTAAGCAAAGCCGTCCCTAGTTCGCAGAAGTGTTCCATCATGTCACTCGATTGCGCTACTACGTGTTTACAGTAAATAAACATGTACGCTCGTTAGAGGTTCAGTCAGTCGCCCAAAGTGTTAAAGTGGACTCGTCCTTAGGCTATAAGAAGCCGACAGGACGCTGGGATCGGAGGCGCGTGCCTGTAAGCGGTGCGGGCCTCAGGGGATTCCTGCACCGGAGACGCAGTGGCAGTAAATCTCACAGCACTTTCCAGATACAGTGGTCATTTAGGACTTTTCCAAGGGTCTGTCTCTGGAGCATCTTTCTCTAGGAGAAGGCGGAAAGTGCAGCTAATCCCCGGCGCAGCCGTTAGAACTATATATAAAGGCGCTTTAATGGTGGTAAAATGCGATCTAGATTATTTTTAAAGGGAAACACTACAGCCGGCTGCGCCCCTCAGACTCATCAAATGTGTTTTTTTGCCTCGTTACGCACCCCTGCGCTGATTACAAGAAGATAGTCAGTATTTATTTAGGACGGTTTTAAATCATGCCGACTGATTTCCCAAGGGGGAGAGGAAAAAAAAAACAAGCCGTGAGCGTGCACCGGAAGTTCGGGAGCATCAAGCCTGTCGTGGGTCGGAACTTCCGTCTTCTGCGGGAAGCCCGCGCCCACAGAGTGGCTGGCCCAGAGGAGCAGTGGTGGCGCGGGGCTCCCATGCCTGAGGGAGAGCCCAGCCGTGGCTGCAGTAGTCAGGAGTGGAGGCTGTGGCCGCCGATGCATTGAGTGGGGCTTAGTTGTACGGGGGCTGTCTGTGTGTGTGTGCGTGTGTGGGTGCGTGTAGCCTAAGTAACGCGAAGCAAAAGCAGGGGGGGCTGTGTGTGTGTGTTGCTGCGCCATTCGTTACTGCAATCAAGCCAAATTTAACGCGCACCAAGGGAAAGCGAAAGCAGGGGCTGTGTGTGCGTGTATATGTAAGCGTGTCTGCGCAAGTGTGTCCACAGACCCCAATGGGCTTGTGCACCGGTCTGTACCACTTGGAAAGCAAGTCAGTAACAAAAGATCTTGCTGGCGACATCGCTTTTGCGCTGCATAGCCAGGCGAGACCTAAAAACAATGGATACCTCGTAAAAACCAATACAGTAATGCAGTACAACATTTGAACCCCAATAAGAGAAAGCATCATATACATATGTGTTAAAAGAAACATATCTATATATCAAAGAAGGACACAGTTTGAAAAAATTAGAAAAACAAACGTAAATATGTCAACATGTAATGATATAATCACCTCCTTACAGAGGCTTACATTATTTAAAAAGGTTTCATAACACTGCTTGACCCATTGCTGATTCAGCTTCTGTTGCCAGATCAAGACAGTAATGCCGGGAAGAAGTGTGCACATTCTTCCAAGTTGCAGCACTGCAAATCTTCACCAAAGGTACTCCAGCAAAAAGAGCAGTCGATGAGGACACTGCCCTTGTAGAGTGAGCCTTGGGTTTCATGGATAAAGGATGTCCAGCCTTAGTATGGCAGAATTGGATAGTAGATGCAATCCACCTTGTGATAGTGGATTTTATCCCAGCCGTTCCTGGCTTTTGCCCACCATAGGAAATAAATAATTGATCAGATTTTCTGATGGACACAGCACGTGAAATGTAGAATTTTAGACACCTTTTAACATCCAAGGTATGCAAAGATTTCTCAGCAGAGGAAGAAGGATTGGGAAATAAAGAACGCAGTGTAACAGGCTCATTAAGATGGAAAGTAGAGGGAACCTTCGGAAGAAATGTTGGAATAGTTCTGAGAAGAACATAGTCATTGGTGAATTTCAAATAAGGTTGCTTGATAGTGAAAGCCTGGATTTCACTGACTCTCCAAGCAGAGGTGAGTGCCACTAAAAGCGCTGTTTTCCAGGAGAGGTACTTAAGGTCAGCTTTGTGAACAGGCTCAAATGGATGTTTCATGAGCTGCTGCAACACCAGATTAAGCTTCCATTCTGGAGGAGGAGCTCTGACAAGTGGAAAAGTTCCGTAAAGCCCCTTTAAAAAATTTTTAATCAAGGGATTAGAGCAAAGGGATGCAGCTCCTGTAGAACGTCTATAGGTAGATATGGCAGCTAGATGCAACTTAACCGACGTAAACATAAGACCAGACTTAGATAATGATAAGGCAGAACTTTATCTGGAGAATATCTTAAAGGATGTATATTCTTGTCACTGCATCAAGAACAGAATCACTTCCATTTCAGAGCATATGTTTTTAGAGTCGAAGGAGCCCTTGCTCTAGCAAGAATATCCTGCGGTAAATGTATTTTCTTAAATTCTGTGAATCCAGAAACCATGCATGAAGATGCAATTGGACTGGACAAGGATGAAAAATCTGGCCCATGCTCATTGATAACAGGGTCGGAACTGCTGGAAGACGGTAAGGTCTGCGTTTGGACATTAAGAGAAGCTCCGTGAACCAATGCTGACGCGGCCATCTCGGCGCAATGAGAATCATACGGCACGGTTCCATCTTGAGCTTGCGCAGAAGTCTTGGAAGCAACGGAAATGGGAGAAATGCATAAGCAAAGATCCCCGTCCATCTCATCATGAAGGTGTTCCCCCACGAACCCTTCTTCGGCTCCCAACTGGCAAAGAATGGGCACTTCCGATTGCTTCTAGAGGCAAAGGGATCCAGATTTTGTGTGCCCCACATCCGAAAAATGTGTTCTACCACATATTGATCCACCTCCCATCCGTGGCACGACTTCACAGTCCTGGTCAAGGTTTCCGCTAGAGTGCTGCGAATTCCCGGCAAATGTTCCACCTTTCGCATGATGTTGTGAGAAAGCTGGCATTCCCAAATGCTTTGAGCTTCTTGAGACAGTATGTGTGAACGGGTACCTCCTTGCTTGTTTAAGTAATGCATGCAAGTGGTGTTGTCGGTTCTGATGAGAATTGACGACCCTTGAAGCCTTGGAAGAAAGGATTACATTGCCAGGAAAATGGATCAAAACTCTAAGAAATTGATATGCATTTTTGCAATTGCAGCCAACCACTTTCCCCGTATGCAAAGATCTTGGAGGTGTGCGCCCCACCTTTCTAAGGAGGCATCTGTGGTGAGGATGAACTCCGGTACAGAAGGAAGAAAAGTGAGCCCGATTGAGACATTCTTGGAGCGCGTCCACCAAAGCAGCGCTTCCCGCATAGTTGGAGTTATCCTCACTATGTCGTCGATTGACCCTGAGATTAGTTGCCATTGACTGTCTAGCTCCTCTTGAATCAATCTCATCCTTAGACAGGTGTGAGGTACCAATAGAATTGCTGAGGATAGTATTCCCAGGAGTGATTTGATGACTCTCACAGAAGCGGACTGTCTTTTTTGGAGGTCTGATGCCAGAGAAATCAGACACGATTGTCTTTCTTTGGACAAGAATGCTTTGTCGTGGGTAGTATCCAAGCCTGCTCCCAGAAATGTAATCCTTTGAGAAGGAAAAAGAGTTGATTTCTGACATGTTGAGGCACAGCACCAGAGATTGCAACAGTTGAAGGCCTATGGATGTTGCTCGAGAAGCCTGCCGAAAAGAAGGAGCCTTTATTAGCCAATCGTCCAAATAAGGAAAAAGTTGTATTCTTTCCAGTCTGAGATGAGCTGCCACTGGGGCCAGGAATTTTGTAAAGACTCTTGGTGCAGAACGTAGGCTGTAGAGAGGACCTTACATTGAAAATGAGCACCTGCTACAGTGAAACGAAGGAATTTCTGATATTTGGGGTGAATGGCGATGTGGAAGCATGCATCCTGGAGATCAAAAGGTGTCATGAAATCTGCAGGGTCCAGAAGCTGAAGAATTTCTTGAAGTGTGACCATGCGAAATGATTTCTTTTGAAGATATTTGTTCAGCTTTCTTAAATCCAGGATAGGCCTCCATTCCCCAGACTTTTTCTTTATTAGATAAAAGTGGGAATACAAACCTTTCCCCACCTGAGAGCAGGGAACTCTTTCTATCGCTCCTTTCAACAGCATGGTTTCTGCTTCCTTCCTGAGAAGAGCAAGATGTAGAGGACGTTTCTTTAAAGGTGGGTGGGGAGGAGGGATAGTGACGAATTCCAGGGAATGCCCAAATTTGAGACTGTCCAATACACACTTGTCTGTGGTTAACATTTTCCAATTCTTGAAGTGTCTGGATACATTTGGAATCCTGTAGATGAGATGTGGCAGGGCTGTTGCAGGTTCTAAAAAGTTGTCACTGTTTTCTAACAGAATCTCTGCCTTGAGACTGTTGTCTTCTATTCTCGTGTCTATAAGCGGCAGCTGGCAGGTTTCTGTCGGACTGCTTCTGTTGCTGATAATGATATCTTCCCTGATTACCTTGGTACTGGTATCTCTGATAGCCACCACAAAAGGAATATGTTCCTCTACCTTTAGAACCCCGAAAAGGAGTCTTTCTATATTGCAAGGTGCCAAGGGCTCTGGCAGCGTCAGTATCTTTTTTTATGTCTTGCAGAGCCTCATCAATATGTTTTCCGAATAACATATCACCATCGAATGGCATGTCCAAGATCTTTGTTTGGACTTCGGAGCGAAAAGTGGTAGATTTTAAACATCCCTGATGCCTGAGGACTGCTGCTCCTGCCAATTGACGAAAACCCAAGGAGGCTAGATCCATAGAAATATCAATTATTTCAGACGCAGCCCTTTCTCCCTCCAGGAGAATTTTTCTTGCCTCTTGCTTTTTGTCATCAGGTAAGTATTCAAGATATAGGGCAATGTCTGACCATAACTGGAGATCATATCTCCCTAGAATCGCCAGAGAATTTGTGGCGTGAACTGAAGCACCCGCCATGGTGTTGAAGCGCTTACCATCGTTATCAAGGCGCCTCCCATCCTTATCTGGCGGCGCTGTCACAAAAATGGATGGATTCCGAGACTCACGTTGAGCAGCTTGTGAAATCACAGAATCTGATCTAGGATGTCCGAACAGGCAAGCTGGAGCATTATCTGGTGCCCTGGTGGGAAGAATCGCCGGCACTGAAAACGGATTCTTCATTATTTTTGTTCCTTCTTCCCAGATATGATCAATTATGGGGATAGAACGAATGGACCTCCTACACTGGTCCTTAAAATCATAAAGAAAACAATCTGTTTGCTTCACAGTTACCGGAAGATGAAACCGGGTTGCTGCTCTCTCCGTAATTGCATGGAAACCTCCAATATCTTCAGGAGGGGAATCCACTGCCTGAGGAACTGGTGAAGACGGCGTAGGAATCAGGTATTCAATCCGTTCATCTACAGTAGTAGGCAATTTTGGTAATTCCACATCCTCTGCAACAGTATCATCATCATCTTGGACTAATTATTGCGCAGGTAAAAACTTCTGAGGTTCAATGATAGGAGCAGAATGACCTGCACTCTGTAAAACAGGAAGAGTAGGCAGTTGAGTTGGAACAAGCGCTGCAGGTGGAAAACGTGTATTACAGTTCCTTAACATAGCTGTGAGGTCTTGCATTAGGGCGATAGGCATTTGCACCATAGGTTCCTGCTGAAAAGAAGTCTCTTGAGGACCTCACAGAGACTCACAAGGTTCATAGTATTCTTCTTCAGCGTCCTCCTCCTGGTATTTGATCCGGAGTTGAGACGGGTTGCGTGCCGGACTAAAAAGCCCATCATCATCTGACTCTAGATAGTGTCTAGGAGGCAATGGTGAAATGAGACACATCTTGATAATAATGTCTTTAAGTTTGAAAGGAAGATGACAATTCTGGCGTAGATTTTAAAGAGGCACGTCTTTTACGCTTCAGCGTAGACAAAATATAAATAGACGGTAAGGCAGTGCCAGTTCAAATAGCCATAACAGAAGCTACTGTCGACGTTGTCATCATCGTTGTCGTCGATGGAAAAACCATTGGCAAAGATATTGTCGTAGCCGCTACCGTCATCGACGGTGGACTCGTCGACGGAAGGTGGATCGTCGTTGACGGTTGACCTGTCGATGGTAGGTGAATTGTCGTCGGTGGTGGACCCGTCGACGAAGCGTCGACGGTAAGCGCCTCGTCGACGTTGAGGTAGGCGTCGACGAGAACTGGGCAGTCGTCGTTGGTATCATCGACGGTGACGAAGCAGGCAATGATAGCATCGTCGCCGGTGCCCGTCGACAATGGGATGTTCTTCGTCGACGAAGAGGTTGCACTCAACGGCTGAGGAGATTTCGTCGTCGACAGTGCTGTTTTCGATGTCGACGGGATCCTGACAGAATCAGAATGATGTTTTTGCTGTTTTGAGGCAGTTTTCATAGACATCTTCTCTTTCTCACCGGATTTCACCTCAGAAGAGAATAAAAGCTTCTCTTTTCTAGAGGAAGAGTGACCAGTCTCAGAGTGAGCTTTTTCAAGGTCCTACTCTGTCTCTCATGGGGATCATCAGATCTATCCCTCTTCTTGGTTAGAGGGGTGGACGCCTGAGGACTAACACTGCCATCATCTCCAGAAACAACGTCCGATGTAGCCTTCAATTTCTCCAGCCAAACCAGCAATCTTTCCCAGGGACGGACTAGTCCGGGCACGGGCAATCCCCCGGTAGGCTGGATGGGGTGGGGGCTAGTTTTGTGCCAGGGGGCCGGTTTGGAATTGGACCCTTGCCCTGGTGATGGTCCGTGACCGTGACAGACCCGAGTTAGTTTAGTAGCAGTTAAATCTGCTGCATAATTAATGCAATGTGCTTAATGCTGGCAGTATTCCATGTATAATTTAATAAATAAATGCGCCTGCTGCTGCTCAGGGTGTCAAGGTGTGCACAGAGAGCAGATGTCTCCTCTGCCCGGCCACCGCATCTGCGCGCGGCCGGCAAGCCGAGGTGTAGTTCACCCTTAGAGTGGGGGGTCTGGATTTTAAGATCATGTGCATTGGGGCCGGCTCGAGCTTGTGATCACAGAGGCAGAGACGAGTCAACAGAGAAAAAGAGGAGGCACGAAATTTAATTATTTCTAGCCCCTTGTCTGCAGGTGAGTCTAGTCAGGACCGTCTGGTCCAGTCGTTTAAGTTGCAATGCATGCTGTGAGTGTCAGGCCTGCATGATGTTGTAATCAGGATTCATCATGGGCAGGGCACTGTCTGGGCTTGGGCGCTGGGTCGGATTCGAATTCGAAATTAAAAGCAAAAGGCCTGGTTAGGGTTGTGATCGGGCAGGGGCAGGGCTTTTCGCTCCTTTCTTTGATTTGCTTCCCTGTAAAATGGATCCAAAAATGAGACACTTTTGCTGGAAATGTCGTTTTTTTCTGACATTTTAATTCCAAAGTTCAGCATCAATTTCTATTTAAAACGTGAAAATTGTTATGGTTTGTCCACTTAATTCCTTGTTTTCGTATTGGAACACTCTTCCAGAAAAGCTAAAATAAGTATTTTCTTAGATACTATTTAGTAATCACTAATGGTTCGATGGAGCAAAGATCCATTCAAAGCAATTTGTGATTGGGGCAAGCTGGCAACTCATGTCTGAGTTCCCAAATCTTTCTTTATTCGCTTTCATGGTCTTTATCTTTGCCCTCCCACCCACTCTAGGGGCCTAAGGAAGGAAGGGGCAAGGGGGCTTCTAGGCCCCAGCCCGGTTCCGCAGCACAGTGAAATGGATCCAAAAAAGAAAAACACTTTTGCTTGTAATGTTGTATTTTTATGCTATTTTAATCCCAAGGTGCTGCATCAGGAATAAAAGTTTTACAAATAAACATTAAAATAAAAATTACAAATATGATAAAATAACTAAATAAAGTAAGGCAGAGTGGTAGCAAACTGGCCAGATTGATTTTATGTACACTTAAACACATTAGCGTCACTTTTACAGAGTTTGCCAGTGAAGCGCAATTTTGTCTTCTTGTCTTTGTTTTCCCTGGGCTTGCAACTATTGCACCAATCCTAGGGGTACTGCAATGTGTGGATTGGAAAACAAAATGTGTACTACTGCTCTGCGTCCAGGGATGTGGTCTTTTTGAACCATAATGCTTACGTTTTGTAAGGATATAAGCATGGACATTAAAATGGGTCCATTCAGGGCCCTGTAGTCATATCCTCAACTTTTCAGGCAAAAGCACTCAGTGATTTCTGAATAGTGAGTGTAAAAGCGCTAAGCTAACGATGTTGTTCCTGCTTAGATTTCACATGGTTTGCTAATTTTGCATTCCCAGTGAGTGTTTGCTTTATTAGGATGTTGATACTTTTTTTTTGCAGGCCACATATTGGGTCATTTAAAAAAAAATATATATATATTAGTAGCAAATATGCATGGCAAAGGCATGTTACAGTGACATTTTGTAAATGAAAAGCGTCCAACATAACAACCCCCCCTCTCCCACCCGGTTGCCCTTTTCTGCAACATACATTAGCAACAACCTTTCTACCGTGTTTGCTGGTGCTGATGCCTATAGAGGTAGGTACCCTCTCACAGTGAACAGACAACAGTTGATGGTGGATCTACTACTTAACAATGTCTCGGTTAACCATTCAGAGTGCTCTCGTCACCACCATCCTGCTCGCTCCGGGCCAATAGCTATTCTCGCAGCGGAGCCCATATTTCTTTAGGCCTAGAGCTCTTCGGGAGCTCCTCTGAGTAAAGGTTCAATTGCTCTTGACAGTACAGCATGTCAGTAAGCTACTTAGCAGCCTTTGGACATCGGTTCCCATCCCATGTGAAAAGCACCCGCCGTTTAGCCAGCAGCAGAGCCACTCTAACAAATCGACCCATCACCCCTTTTGACTCTGGTACGTATCCCAACAGACATAAAAGTGCTGTGCAGCCCAGAGTTTGGCCAGTCAACGAGTATAGTATGTTCAGAATTTCCACCCAATATGTATGTACGGCTTGGCATTGCCATGCTGAATACACAAAGTCAGCCCCTTCTTGCCCACACCGTCTGCAGCAATCTGTGTCCCTAAGACCCATTCTGTGAAGCCTTGTGGGGGGTGTGATATGTCTGGTGTACGAACTTCAGGTGTATAATGCGCAAGTTACTATTAGACGATAGTCTCCCAGTTACCAAGCATATCTGCTCCCACATAGCCTCCGTGATTTGTGTATCCAAGGCTCTATTCCTGCATCCTAAGCTTCGGTCTTCCGGGAGCACTGACTCTGCTTGTACCGTCTTATACAGTCTGGGGAGCAGATGTTTCTTGGTGGCAGCTGTTATCACAAATTGCAATGACTTTGATACTGCTGGTTCCTGTGGAAAGCTAGGATAGTGGTCCCTTATAGCTCTCTGCGTAGCCGATAACAGGTGTATGTAAACAATGGAGTGGGGCTAGAAATATAACTCAGATCGTCTCCGGAGATATACGTTCCTTCTCTGTATAGGTCCCCCAAAACAGAAATGCCAGCCTCTCTGAGTGCCCGTATCGAGCCCGCTCATGTGCAACTGAAAGAGCATTGTGTCCTTCTATAGTCATATTTGGAGCATACAAGGGGAGCCTATCTGTACGCCTGCCAATCTCCTGCCAAGCAGAAATCATGGAATCAATCGTCTTTATCTCAGTTCTAGGTGTCAGTCTGCGATTATGTGTTATAATGCCTTGGAGGGGTACATCGCCCGCGTCTCCCTCCTCGACTGCCACATGCGGGATAAAGCCATGCGGACGGAACCTGAAAAAAGCATACTGGGCCAGCCCACATGAATAGTATACGTAAAGGTCTGGAGCACAAAAACCTCCTATATCAAATTGTAACGTAAGAGTGGTCCAGCTAATTCTCGGAGGTCCTGCACCCCACAACAAGCGGAAGAGTTGTGTCTGCACAGTCGCAAATAAATGTTTATTCAGGCGAATGGGGACGTTGCAAAATAGATACAGGTACTTGGGAAGCATCATCATTTTGATTACCGCTATGCGATTTGCCAATGATAGAGGCAGACCCACCCACCGGTCAACTTGCTGTAGTAATTCAGTTTAGGCCTGCCCATAATTCTCCCATATTACAATCGTTGGATCGCGATGGATCCAGATGCCTAGATACTTTACTGGGTCTGATGTCCACATCAGGGGATATTCCATCATAGGCACCGTAGTGGCAGGCATGAGGGGAACAATGACAGATTTCTCCCAGTTGATGTTCAGTCCTGAAAAGAGTCAGAATCTGATATTTTCACGAATGGCCCGCGTAGGTATGTTTGCGGCTCCCGGACGTATAAAACCATGTCATCTGTGTAGGCAGATATGCCCACCGGTCTATTATTGAAGTTTAGAGCAGCCGCCCTATGGGCCTGCCGGATCCTGCATGCCCGGGGCTCTAACACAATAGCAAATAGGAATGGGGATAGGGGGCATCCCTGTCTAGTACCACTCTGAATGGCCAACGGCTCCGAGGTAAGACCCCCCACCCCACCCTCGCCGATGCAGCTGTATAAAGGATCTGAATCCAGCGGATAAAGACAGGGGGAAATCCATCCTGTGCAGGATGGAGATCATGTATTTCCATTCGATCGAATCGAACGCTTAGGCCACGTCCAGTAACACAGCCACGGCAGGTAAATTTGGATTCAGGATTAGGAACATGGCAAAAATCGTCCGGAGGTTCCAGGACGTGGAGAGGTCTGGGATGAAGCCAGATTGATCTGGCAGAACCAGCATAGGCATCAAAGGGTGCAGTTTAGAGGCTAGGACCTTGGCTAGATATTTTGGCGTCAATATTAATCAGGGGTAAGGGGCGATAGGATTCGCACCTAGTGGGGGTTTTGTCCTTCTTTAACAAGGTGATGATGAGCGCTTGTCTCAGAGACGGAGGGAGATGACCCACCTCATGTGCCTCCACATACATTGCTAGAATGTGGGGTGTGAGCAGATCCGCATATCTCTTATAGAATTCCGCCGACAACCCATCAGGCCCCGGAGCTTTCTTGTTGGGCAGTGATAGGATGGCCTCCTTAATATCTGCCTCAGCAATAGGGAGACTGAGAAATTTTCTGTGGACATCTGACAGCCAGGCGCATGCCGTGTCCTTCAAGTACTCATTAAGCGCGGGTTCAGACATATCGCCAAAGGAGGTATAGAGCTGCTCATAGAACTTGTGAAATTGGCCCAGGATATCGTTAGTAATAAAATGGCGTACCCCTGTGTCATCCACTATATGCCCTATCGGGGGGGCGTCCGTCCGTTCCCGTAGTCAGTTGCACAGCACACTACCAGGTCTACCACCTTCCCCGTAAGCCTTCGCCACGAATCTCTTCGATATGTAATTCATCTCTGACTTCGCTAGGAAATTGTATTCCTCAATGTATTCTCTGTGTGCCAGTGTGTCAGTTGTGGGTAGCGCATCGTAAGAGGCCTCTAAGTCACGCAGTTTATTCTCTGTGTGACGTAGTGGCTCCCTCAGGTCCTGCAGGATACCCGCCGATGTGCCTATACACACCCCCTTTATAGTGACTTTAAACGCTTCCCATAACGTAGCTGCACTGTCGACCGTTCCCACATTCAGATCAAAGTACTGAACTATAGCCTTCTGGATAGTGTCCTCGTACGTAGGATCTAAGAGGGAATCTGCCCGGAACTGCCAGGTTGTTTTTTCCTTTCGCGCCAGGATATTCTGGTAGTAACAGAGCGCGTTATAAAATAGCTAAAATAAAAAAATAAAATAAAAACAAAATACCTTATGTGGTACCTTTAACTGTAGCATGACCGGGTTGTGGTCCGACAAGGTCCTAGGTAGTGTATGGACCTCTGTCGTCCAGTCGTTAGCCAACCCATCCAGCAGCCAATAGTCCAGACGGGACCATGTGTTGTGTGACGGCGTGATATGCGTGCCTTCCTTGACCCCAGCATGTCTCAAACGTCAAGCGTCAATCAGACCCATCTCCTCCATAAAATGTCGGACACATTGAGCAGTTCTTTCCATATAGCTACCAGCCAAGGCGGATTTATCTAGCTGTGGATCTAAATGTGTGTTCAAATCCCCCCCCAAGCAATAGTGCCGACTCCGGCCACATGCGCAAAACCTGAAACAGAGAGGAGAGCGACGCTGGATCGTCAACTACCGGACCATAGACATTAGCAATAGTCACAACCACCCTCCCTAATTTGCCTTGCACCACTGCCCAGCGGCCCTCTCTGCCTACACAGGAGTCTAGTGGTTGAAATGGCGTCCCTTTTTTAATGAGGTTCAGAACCCATCGGGCATAGTTTGAATAGGCAGAAGCCAGTCAATAGGTAGCCCATCATCGTGCTATGGAGCCCTCAGTGTGCTTTGTTAAGTCTCTTGCAGTAATGCAATTTGCACCCATTGTCTATCCAGCTGTGCAAGTACCTGTCTAGTTTTCTTCAGTGTATTGAGGCCACGCACGTTCCATGTAAGCAGTGCTTAATTTGTAAAATATGAAGTGCGGGTGCTGAAATGTTTTTTGGAGGCCACACCCACTTTTTGGCTCCACCCACTCCCTCCACTGGCTTCACCCACTTAATCTATTAGGTCCACCCACATCTTCAAGTGGCACTGCTAAAAGTCAAATATAATACCTGATAGGGCACCTGAGCCAGGCTTGTGCGGTGCTGCTGGTGTGCAACAGTGGAGGGCTTAAATATGGTAGAGCAGGTATGGAAGCGCACCTGAAGCAGCAGCTGAATATTTTTTCTTCTCTATTTTGCTGGAGGGACAGGGACACCTTAAGGGCAATCAATCACGGAAATGTTGTTGTTCCTTATTTACACCAAAAGATTTTTTTTCCTGATATTAGAGTGGCAGCTAGCTCAACAGAATACCAGGCTAACGCTGGCTAAACCAAGAGACCTTTTGCTTGGGGCCTTATTATAGGCAGCAATCTGCATCTGCAGATTTTCATGCCAGAGTTCTTTCATTTAGTTCTGCCTAGTAATCGGCCGGTGATCTTAGACCGGCGGACCCCATCATGCTAACCAAAAAACATACAGCGTAGGTAGTTTTAACAGTATGACCGGTCCGGACGGTCACAGCATAGCATTGGCAATTGCCATGATGGCATACCTATTGTAGTTAGCTAAGCTGGCTTCGCTTAGTTAGTAAAACGTTACAAATTACAATGAATAAATGAATAAATTCCATTACTGCTGCAGAGCTTGAAATTGGAGCGTAAACGTATCAATAGAATGCCTGGCCCTGCCCTTAACATGAAATGTAAAAACCTATATTGGCATCAGTACCTCAACCCCTGAACAACAATGGCGTCTTAGAGCCAGGAGTCACGCATATTACCTGGAGCTCTCCAGGTTGGCGTGTAATCAGAGGCCAGAATCGAGCCAACAGATGCAATGTCACGATATCAGAGAATGGGCCAATTGAAAACGGCGCGCGGACAGTAACTGAGCTCAGGGCTCCCCAGCTCACATAATTGCACTAAAAAGGAACACTCTGTGCAGTACACTTTTAGAACTGTCATTTCAGGAAAAAAGGTGAGTTCATCTGCAGGTTAGATCAGAAGCATTTGTTTGTAGTAACCTTTTCGATATTCCTAGACAACTTTAGGTGTTTTTATCTGGATAGTTAAATTGTTAACACTGGCTAGAGAGGCCTAATAAACAATGCAAAGTAAAAACTACCGTTTTGAAAACAATTACTGCGTTATTGCAATCACAGCACGCCAAGTCGAGCAGTGACACTAAATGCTCAAATACTTTATCGGGACAATTTCAATTTAATGATTTTCATTTCAGACCAATAGTCAATATGTTGGCCATCCTGAAAACCGAATGGATTTAACAATAGGCTGGATCGATGGATTCAGGCCCAATTACATCAATTTCCAGTACTTTGGCACAACTCAAATACCAAAGGCCGATATATTTCTGCTTGGAAAAATACCTTTCAGACATCAATATTTATAAATGGTTCATTTGCACGGTCGCACCTTCAGTATGATTGATGAGACTGACTCGGCGGCCGGCGGTGGGATATGGAAAACATGCTGCGGGGCCGGGGCCAGTGCGGGCTGTGGCTGCACAGAGACAGAGTTAAATAAAGAAAGTGATATTTATTTTTACAGTCAGCAGTCAAGATTCATAGACCCGGACCTGATATTTAAGTGCCGGTGCTGAGCCCCGGATAGCAACGGCACAAATTAATAACTGCACATAAGACATGTATACCTCTCACCCGCCATCAGATAGGCCCAATAATAGTCTCAAACCAGCGTCGCTATGCAACAACATTTACATCAGCACCCACGTACCGCATTCAGTAAGGTAAGCAGATTTCTCAATGCAATCCCTCGAGCAGAAAGTAAGACCAGGTCCCCAACCCCCCACCCACTTTGGCAACCCCATCCCGCCAAAGGCACACATCGCCCCCCCACCCCCCCAACCCAAACAACAATAACAGCCACCATTGTGGTTTTTGGGTCATACCCAGTGAGGGCCAAGGCGGCAACTTACACTCCCGGCACTAGGCGGAAGTTGGCCTCTGCAGCTATGATAACAAAGCCCACAACCCGTGCCAGCCTAAACATGTCAAGCATATTAATCAGGCAGAGTCCGGTCAACTTTCAGGTACCAAAGTCTGTAACTGATATTCACAAGGTATCTCTCCTTCCTCCATATAAACAAATGTCTAGCAATAAGGTGGAAACAATCCTAGGCATCATACAGTTTTATCGTCTCAGGGAGCCTACCAACAACTTCTCCACCCTCTGAGTCACCAGTATAAAGTAGCCCGTTATACACTACCATCAATCATCTCATACAGACATGCAACATTATCACTTTAATACTCAGTCTTCAACGTCAGAGATATCACCAGGAGATCTGCGCCGTTTTTGCAGAGTCTTAGCATATGCCATTGCCTGCTTCGGTATTGCAAAGATTTTCCCACCCTCGAATTCTCCTATTCACAGTCTTGCTGGGTATAGCATGGCGTAGGGGATCTTCTCCTGCTGGAGCAGCCGATTCACATTTTGAAATTCCTTCCGTGCCGCCTGCACCTGCGCGGTGAAGTCAGGGTAAAACGAGAGCTGGTTGTTGTGGTACGTGATCTTACCCTTTTGCCTGGTGATACGTAGTACTGTGTCCCTGGCTCTGTAATTCAATAGACGTATAATAGGTCGCGGCGTCGTACCAGGAGGTGGACGAGTGGCCAGCGATAGGCAGCCGGACTCAGCAGTCATCGTCTTTCAGCGCGGTGAATCCGCGCAGCCCACCACGATCCCACGTGTGAAGGAGAGGGATATACGAGGCACCGTCCCAACTGTAAATCAAGTGGCTGGCTCAGGTGAAGCAGGATATTGTAGGATTTATCGCGGCAGCCGGCAGAGCAGCTCTACAGTGCTGCCATCTTGCTGCGCGCCAAGCCACGCCCTGTCTAGTGCGTCATTTAAATTGAGCTTCATTCAAGTGTTTATAGCCGGCAACAATTGGGTTGTAATTGAAGGCAGTGTGAGTTTTTCTCAGTGGGGCACTATGGTGTTCAGTGGGGGAGAGGATGTGGCACTCTGGCCAGAGCTGGTGAATTTGGAACTGGGGAACCAGGTTCAGCCTTAATAACCAGTCCATCAGACCACTCTCCTGAGAGAGCACAATCCCATGTTCGACCTTAGAAGGCTTTGCAAGACCTTAGGTGTGTTAGCACCAGCAGGTGGACCCTAGCAGTGGCAAGTGTGGTTAAACCTTCAAGGCGTGTACACCACAATCCATACTAAAGTTCACCTCAGTCTTGCGTGCAGGACTATGAAACAGCACACCCTAGAACAACAGTGACTCTGTCACTGAGGTCACAGGACCCTTGGAAGGGCCAGCTCTAGGGCAGTGCAACAGGTCTGACTGCACCGGGTGCTGACTTTGGGTGGAGGCATTATGCCTCCTTCCTGGCCTCCAGCAATTTTCGGCATCAATAAAAATAACATGATGACTCTGGTGTTTAATGTTCTTCCTCAAGAGAGATCGGAATTTTGTCTAGTGGAAGTTTTGACTCATGGAAAGGTAGCTCAGAGGGTTGATGTGCCTGCTGCAAAGAATGTACCATGCAGATCACAAAGTACACATAATTTAAATTGGTCAGTGGGCTACTGCTTTTGTCAGAGAGACCCTATTGTTACTTGCAGTTAATAAGTTACAATTCTAACATAGACCAGTGAGATATTAACTGTCATGTAAGAGCTGCATATAAACTGCAAGGTATAAATTAGAGCATTATGTGTTTCCCCCCAGTCTTTGTTTATCCTAAATGCATCTGAGAGAGAGTGTGGTTATGGTAACTTAAGGGGCACTGTTAAAGGGTGGTAGTGGGAGAATCCATGGCAGATGTGGTCACTGGGGTGCAATAACAAAATTAATGCACAGGGCACCACCAGTGCTAAAGTCGGCCCTGCCCTTGAAGGCTGTCTGCCTCACCCATAGGTAACCCCATTGGGCTCGTTTCAGAAGTCGTTACTGCAACTTATCAGGGATCGGCAATGCAGGATTTGGCTGCAGCGTAATGCAGTATGTTTTCTGATATTTTATTATTTTTGACATTTGTACACATGCTAACAGTCTCTGTAAAGATTTGGCCTCATTAGTACCAATTGAACATACACATGCAGCAGTGAGAAAGGTGACCAGTCAAACTTTGCAATAAGCCATCCACTCCGCAGCAACACAAGTCACATTTTTGATTAACTTTTGATACGTTTGAGCTTTAAACAATTTATTAGTATAAAAGGTTAGCTTGTGCAGCAGATCTTGCATTATGAGGCAAATAGGCAGAGCCATAATGATATAGAAAACATTTGCAAACTAGGATATTTGCCATTCGTGTTTGAACTGCTGTTGTGGAAAAAGGGAGAAGTGCTGATGACAGAAGGTTCATTGCTCGGCGACAAATGGCTTGTGCTTCCGCATTTTATCGTATTTGGGACATTCTGTAATTAAAAGCATATCCCACTTTGTGAATGCATTTTAATGTCAATAATTCATTATAACATTAAATAATCATGTGTATACATTGGTTGATTAAACTGGGCAGTGAAATGCCAAACAAATATTAAAAATTGAGATGTTTACGCATGGAAGAGGTGTGGCGTAGCGGCTAGGGCGACTGACTCAGGAATCTGGGGATCACGGTTCGATCCCCGGCACCGGCGGCAGATTAGCCCAGCACCATGTGAGTCTGGGCAATAGCTTCCTTAATCTTCCTGATGGCCCCCAGCTCCTAGAGACCCTTACTGGTGAGTGTGCGCTTTACAAATGTGGATTATTATTATTATTATTATTCTTGCCACACCTCTGGCTCTGCCCACTGATCCAATCCTTGGGTTATTCCAGCCCTCTGATTCTCAGCCCACAATTCCTCTACTTTTTTCCCCCCACTTGGTAACCTGTGCTCTTTAAGGTCATCATCTTTTACTGTGCTTTGAAAGTTGATACAATTGAATATGTAATGAAAAATGTGCTGTAAAATTCACCATTTTGGACTGTTTTCCAAAATTTTCTTGGCGGAGAACCCGCACAAACCCCCCTATTAGCGGTCTGGCTCACTCGCTGCACGCCGGACAACATTTGCCAGGGCTGGTTTCAGCTCCCAGTCCGACCCTGATCTTCCCTCTCTGTCCTTCAAAGTCTTAGCAGGGAAGGTTCTACAAATCCTGCAGTCTTTAACCTTGTGAGCTGGATAAAGACAATAAATATATTCCTTGTGGGGATCCTCAAAGTGTAGTCTCTTCTTCCCACATGAAGAACAAGGCATAGCTACTCACAAAGTTCAACCAAAGATGAAAAAAACTGAGCAGAGCTCAGGGAAACTCCCTGTCACACGACGTGCGGTAGAAAATCTGGGGGTTTGCCTCTTTGTGGAAGGTTCTAAGAGGATGCGGCAGCCCGATTGGCTGTATTTCAAGTTTGGTTCTTTTTGCAAAAGGACTAAGATAGGCTAATGTAGTGACTCTGCTGTCCATAGTAGACTATTGTATTATGTTGTTATGACTATTATGTATATGTTTTATTATACCGCGAGACTCCCACCTCGTCAGCAGGGGTGATTCTAAGCATGTGAATCTATGAAAGATACCCCAATACTGGATAAAAAACTTAGCTTTCGAACCTGTACCATGCGGTTCGGATGCAGCTCTTTGATGGCATGGCAACTCATAGCTAGATTTATTAAGATTGTGAGTTATGAATTGTAAGTAACCAAAGGTTCTCTGTGACAAAAGCAGTAACCCACAGAGCTATGCTCATTAAATATAGTTCTTTGACCTGTATGGTGAACTTCCTTTCAGCAGGCATATTGACTGTCTGCGCTACCTTAGACAAGTCAAAACTACCAATAGGCAACACTCCGACCTCTCTACAGTAGGAAGATATACCACTAGAGAAATCAATCTTGATACTTGCATCATTCTCTAAAAACTGCTAGGTATACAAGGAACTCTGCAGTGAGAGTGAGTCAATATGTTGGACAGTCCGGCTGATTTTGCTAATGGGGGATGATAAAGCTGTCCTGCTGCAAAACCAGCCTACAGTAAAAAAACCAGCCTCCGACACCTCCAGCCTCCTGGAGAAATGCCCAATGCCCGGTTTGGCCAACAACCACACAATAGAGTTGACTTTCTCTCTTTTCACAGGAACACTCATTTCATCACAGCCAGAGAGCTTGCCATATTGGCTGGCTACCATGTTGTTGACAGAATAGCAGAGAAAGGTGTAGCAACTGGCAGCGACTTCCATAGCACTGGTGGTGGCAGAATGAGCAAGTCAGATTGTAGCAGCATACCTTGAGTTATTTTAGCTGAAGTTTCAGAACAGGTTTTGTAACAGAAATGTCCCATGCATAGTTCGGCAAAGCATACACCTTTACCCAGACTTGCAACAACAAGGTCATGGGTGGAATGCTTGAATTAATCTTAGCCGCTGGCAATCGCTTGCCTGGACTACAGTCCATCATTTTTTGCCCATCATGCCACCTCTGATTAGACCCAGCCATATGCAAATTAGAATTGACCAAACTCCAGTGGGAACAGTTCAGTCCGAACTGCCAGGTTTCCACGAGCCAAAACACAAGCAACCCAAGACCGGTTTTGCCCTGATTAGGGCATTTTAGTTCCATGTAATTTGGTTTCAAGAAAACAGTGAACACGAGACCCACACCTCGATACACCCATCACACTTAAGGAGGCAACTGCAACAAACAAGATGAGGCATTGAATGTTTGAATTAATACCAGCCACTAGCTATCACCCAGGCTGCACTCCAGTCCATTGTTTTTCACCTAGCCGTGTGCAAATAAGTCTTGTTCCTGCTCCAATAGCAACAGTCCAGTCCGAACTGCCAGGCCAGGACCTCCCTAAACCAGAGCACATGCAACCCAAGACCAGTTTTGCCCTGATTGGGGTTCTTCAGTTGGTGTAGCTTGGTTTCAGTGACACAGGGCACTGGACCGACATCTGGGCCTATCTGTCACACTGAGGGCAGCAACTGCAACACAAAGATAATGTATGGAATCCTTGAATTACTCATCATAGCTTCTTAGGTTTTTTTTAATTTTACACCTCAGCCCACACCACCATCAGGAGTATTTCTTGAGGAACTTCTTTCAAAAGGCATGATACAGATAGCAGTGCTCTGTAACATGGGGAAACACACCAAGTGCACCCCTCGATTTATGACAGTGACGTCTGTCATTGTATATCAAGCGTAGGATGCCAAAGACGCTCAGTCTAGATTTTGCTTGCCCCTGGTAAGGGTAAACCTAATCAATAGCCACTTTGTCTCTCCATGAATGAGACAGAAAGAAAACAAATAAGCCACAGTGGAGGGGTAGCAAGGAAAACAATCCTACAATAGCAAAACCTCATGGCATGGATTAGAATGCAGAATATCAAAGCTCGAGGGTGAATGAAGACTACACCACAAAGAGGAACCCATAACCTGACTAGCCCTGAGCAGAGCTCAGCAGGACCTGGAGCAAGGTTTACCTGATGAATCCAAGGACTTCATCATGGGGAAAAATTAATACAAATTGTAACAAGAAAAGGCAACGAGCATGTCGAAAAAATACCCTACACCTGTGTTGCTAAGCAGTTATTAGCTAGAACCTCTATATATACAGCATGTCCAGAAAATGTCATAGAAAGAGGAACATCATTACTTGAAATATAGCAGCCAATGTTGAATCAGGCTATTTCCTCTTTTATAGCAGAAAAAAGGTGGTCAGCATGCTTTGTTTTTTTAACGAGTGGCCCCCACCCCCCACCTTCTCCCCATCACATCTTTATGTGGAACTGAAAGGGCTCATAAAAAACCTTCTCTTCTGCACCAGCTCTAGAGGCCTTCCAGCACATCACAGTAACCACTGTTTAAGCTCCCAAATGTGACTGCTGTTAGAAGATTAGGAAGGCCAAACTTCCAACTGTGAGGCAACCCGCTAAAGGGCGAAAGAACACATCTGCAGTCCGATGCCACAAAGCAGCTTGCTTGAGAGCACTTGTCTTGGGAACTTACATATGCTGTGACCACTCCAGGTGAGTGAAGGTCACAGGCATAGTGAGATGGACGAAACACTAAGAGCCCACCCTGGCACACTGCTCAGGGGTTTGAAGTGCCTGGTTTGTTTGAAAAGGAACATAAATAGCACTGCATGAGGACTGGAGTGTAAAGAGAAGAAACATTCGCCCAGGAATAGTAACTAGGTGAGTAGCAGTTCTAATCACAAAGAACTGCAGGAGACCCTAAAATGGCAGCAATCTCAAATTCATCGTATTTCCTGTGAATGCTGCACATGATAAAGAACAGGAGTATATGGAACAGGAATTCTAAGTAAAGGATCTGCATCAACTGGTTTTAAGAAGTGTCCTTTCGAGAGGAAAGGGCACTTTACATTGCTTTGGAGAGAACTATGCACTCCTGATTTCTGTTCCCTGTAGTGAGTGTCTGGTGTTTTTTGCCCCAGCACACATGACAATCATTCGTCTCATGTGTTCATGACAAGTAATATGACCTAGAACTAGGCTCTCTGGTTTTCGGGGGGTAAATCATTTTTTCTCAGCAGGAATACTACCATCTCAGTGAGGTGTGGAATACTGACAGTGGTGGCAGCAACACATTTTAGTGACAGGACTGGTGTTTTTCCCATGGCTTGGTCGGGTGAGTCACCAGCTGACATTTCCTTTATTTTAAATTAGTCTGCCAGTCTCGTGGATGAACGAAAAACGAGAGAAGAGAGGGGACACGGCTAGAAGCGATGTATTACAGAACGGTGTCTGTTTTGGACGATACAGTGTGCCCCAGCGTTTAAAACACACAGAGAAAAACCGAAGATCTCGAAGAGAAAAAGGAGCAGGAGACCGGTTGTTTATGTAGTTGTACTTGAAGGACGACTAAGTTTAAGACTAGTTTGGAGACAATATTAGAGCATCTTTTTAGGTGCTTACCCAGCCATTTCTCGTGCCCCTCCGTGAATATAAGATTGATGATGGACCCTTGAAAGCCCATGTCCTGATGAGGCCCATAGTCAGAGGGCTGAAACGCGTCGACAGTTCTACAATGACATCCCAGATGAAATTATAAAAAGTGTTGGTATAATAAACAAAAGAGAGTACACAAAAATATTGAGGGGGAAGTATTGCACCTTGGGTACTCCATTGTTCCAAGGGTGATCTGTATCTAAATGAATGCCATTTATAATCTTACAAGCATCCTTTTCTTGTGAAAGTATATGGCAAAAAGGTCCAACAAGTGATTTGGCCTACAATGTATAATATGTGTTTTTTATGTATAGTATGCATTTTATGTATATATTTATGTAATTTTTTGTATATTTGTTTGATAAAAAAAGAAAAGACAGTACTTAAAGCATAGAAAAAATGAAAAAATAAATTTGACATATGCTTTGAAAAATAATTGCTTGATTACGCTTGCTGGATTACACTTGGTTATAGGCAGTTTTTGAAAAATAGATACATTGATTATTGTTTTCTTTATTAGTTATTGAAGGTAGGACTAATTTATGAGTATTGATCCCCTGGCATCATAGTTTTTTCTACAGTTTTGTAACTTACCCAGATGCCACTGGGTTACTTGGGTCCCCCCCCCCCCCCTATATTGCATAGTCTCCTGAAACAGGGCACTTCACTCCAACCAAGTGAGAATCCATTTTTACTTCTTAAACCACAGTAATACATAAGATTACGGTTGGAGAGAACCCCAGAAAGGAATGTAAATTGCATGGCCGCTCCCCAGCATTCCTGAGGAACTTTGTAGTGAAGCAGAGTCTAGGGTGCAGAGGATAAAGACCGAGGTGCTCTATATAGTGTAGGGAAAACTCTTGCTCCTTTCTGCATCATTCTTCCATGGCAGTGTTACTCACAACAAAGTATCAGGTGGTTAAGTAGGTAGCCCATCCCTCCCGTCTTGTGTGCCTTTGTTTTGGGTCTCGCATTAAAGTAGAATCCCAACACCACCCCACCTTCCAGATGAAACTGTCAGATAATGGCGAAAAGCCCCTACGGTATGACTCCATCCTATGTAGGCCTAAACTCCATCTTGGCTACTTGAGGTCGCCACCTTCCCTGATTTATGCAGAATCATTGTCATGACTGCTATTAGATACCAATGTCATCTGACCTTATATTTCAGGAACTGTGAAAGCATCAAGCCCTTCAATAGGTGACACAGATACAACCACAAATACCTATTTTCCACCATGTCAAGCTTGGTTGAAAACACACATGAGCAAATAACCGAGATAGTGTAGTCTGAATTGACTTTCTTTTGCCTTATATGTTCATAGCGAAATGTCTAGAATGCATACTTTGATGCACTTAATTTATGTCAGACATTCCAATCCTGATAAGGAATATGCTACTTACCAGTATGCATCTGTTCTTGGCATGTAGGGCTGCTGACATTCATATCTGTGCATAGATCGCCACCTAGTGTTCGGTCCGGATGATTGCACATTGTTGTCCTGGAAGAGTCTTCGAAGTATCACGAGATAGGTGGCTCCTCCCCTGGACTACAGTGCGCATGGGCATCCTCTCCATCCCCAGATTGTTTTTCGCCATTGTGGCAGAGGTGGAGTGTAATAGTGAAAGTGATGACCATGCCTGAAAATGATTCTGAGTGCTACAGCTGCGACAGGCACCGGGGAGGAGGGAGGGCGATATGAATGTCAGCAGCCCTACATGCCAAGAACAGATGCATACTGGTAAGTAGCATATTCCGTTCGAGGCATGTGGGCTGCTGAATTCATATCTGTGCATAGAATAAATAGCAGTTACCTCCCTAGCGGCGGTTGCCAGTGCCAGCTGCAGCAGTCTGAAAGAGAGTTCTGAGAACAGCCTGTCCTACAGCGGCTTGCTGCTTGGGGTGTACATCTACGCAGTAGTATTTGGTAAATGTATGTATGGTGGACCATGTGGCTGCTCTACATATGTCCTCTAGAGGAATGTTACCTAGGAAAGCCATGGATGCCCCTAGCTTGCATGTGGAATGCGCTCTTGGGGGAACTGTTAAAGTGCGTTTAGCTTTTTGATAACAGATTTGTATGCACTTAACAATCCATCTGGCTATACCTGATTTGGAAATAGGGTTGCCTTTGTGTTGTGGAGAGAAGGCAACAAACAGTTGTTTAGTCTTTCTAAAGTCTTTTGTCCTGTCGATGTAATACAGGAGAGCTCTTTTAACATCTAAGGTGTGCAGTGCCCGGTCTGCCACTGAATCTGGGTTTGGAAAGAAAACTGGCAGTTCTATGGTTTGAATGATGTGGAACTGCGAGACCACCGTAGGCATGAATTTGGGGTTGGTGCGCAGCACTACCGTACTAGCATGAATTTGTAGGAAGGGCTCTTGAATTGTTAGGGCTTGAAGCTCACTAACTCTTCGTAGCGATATGATGGCTATCAGAAAAGCCACTTTCCATGTAAGAAACTGTATCTCACAAGAATGAAGAGGCTCAAAGGGTGGCCCCATGAGCCTGGTGAGAACGATGTTTAGATTCCAGACAGGTGAAAGAGGGTGTCTGGGAGGGATCACTCTTTTGAGTCCTTCCAAGAAGGCTTTAATGGCAGGCACTTTGAAGAGGGAAAGATGCTGCCTGTTTTGAAGATAAGCTGCTACGGCGGCCAAATGTATCCTAATGGAACTATACGCCAGATTGCATCGATATAGATGCAGCAAGTAACATATGATGTTTTGTGTGGACGCATCTATCGGATTAATGTCATTATTGGAACAGTAGATGACAAATCGTTTCCATTTGGCTGCATAGCACGCCCTAGTTGTAGGTCGCCTTGCCTCTTTGATGATGTTCATACAGTCAGGGGGCAAGTTGAGGTAGCCAAACTCTATGACCTCAGGAGCCAAATCGCAAGGCTCAACTGTTGCGGATCTGGATGCTGTATGTCTCCATGGCTCTGAGTGAGGAGACTGGGCTTGAGGCGTAGCCGTTGGTGAGGCACCACTGAAAGTTCCAGGAACGTGGTGTACCAAGCCTGTCGTGCCCACGTTGGAGCAACCAGGATGAGCGTCATGGAGTGCTGCCGCAGTTTGCGCGCCACTAGCGATATGAGCGGAGCTGGGGGAAAAGCGTACGCAAATCTGCCTAACCAGTTCTTCCATATCGCATTGCCCTGAGACTGCGGGTGTGGGAACCTGGCGGCGAAGTTTTGGCATTTTGCGTTCTCCTTTGTGGCGAAGAGGTCGATCTCTGGATGACCCCACTGCTGTAAATATGGTTGGAGCACTGAGGGGTGAATCTCCCACTCGTGCATCTGATGACTGTGCCTGCTGAGCAGGTCCGCCATCTGGTTGTCCTTGCCTGGGAGATGTTCCACCATGAGGAAGATGTTCCTTTGGATGGCCCACTTCCACATGCTCTGGGCTAGATGAGATAGCTGCGGGGAGTGTGTGCCTCCCTGCTTCTGGATGTAATACATGGCAGTCATGTTGTCCGTCCGGATCAACACGTCCTTGTTGCACAGGTGCAATTTGAATGCTTTCATTGCCATGAAGATTGCCATCAGCTCCAAAAGATTGATTTGCATCTTTTGCTGCTGTGCCGTCCATAGTCCTTGCACAGTGTAATGGAGGACATGCGCTCCCCAGCCCTGGAGAGATGCGTCCGTCGTCAGCACTACTTGTGGGACAGGCTCGTGGAACGGTCGTCCCCTGCACAGGTTGTATGCACGACCGGTCACCAACACTAGGTCTTTCAGATGCCCATGAGCCTGGTTCCACTGTCGTGCTAAGCATTCTTGAAGGGGACGCACGTGTAGCCTCGCGTGCGGGACTATGAATATGCAGGAGGCCATCATACCGATCAGCTGCATGAATACTTGAGCTGGGAGCGATTGTTGGGGCCTGAATTTCTGAATTAGCAGCTGCATGCTGTTGACTCTGGCAGAGTTTGGCTGCGCTGTTGCCGTTAGAGTGTTTATTGTTGCCCCTAGGTACTGTTGCACATGAGCGGGCTGAAGGTGCGACTTTTGGTAGTTTAGTGAGGATCCTAGACTGTGTAGGAGGTGAATTGTGCGTGACATGTGGCTGGCACACTGCTGGGCTGACTTTGCTTGAACAAGCCAGTCGTCCAAGTAGGGATAGACATGGATGTGTTGTCTCCGAAGGTGCGCAGCCACAGTTGCTAAGCACTTGGTGAACACTCTGGGGGCAGTGGTGACCCCGAAAGGCAGGACCTTTAATTGGTAATGCTGGTTGTTGATGGTGAATTTGAGATATTTCCTGTGACTTTGGTGAATGGGAATGTGGAAATATGCATCCTTGAGGTCCAGGGTTGCTAGGAAGTCGCCCTGACTGAGCAATGGCAGGACCTGCTGTAAGGTTAACATATGAAAGTGTTCTGACAGTATGTATTGGTTGAGGGGTCTGAGGTCTAGAATGGGCCGCAGGGAACCATCCTTTTTTGGGATTAAGAAGTACAGAGAGTACACCCCTGTACCTCGCTCTTTTACAGGCATGAGTTCTATTGCCCCTTTTTGCAGCATGGAGAGTACTTCTTGCTGCAATAAGTGCATGTGCTTTGCGGACATAGGACGGTGCCTTGGGCATAGGTTGGGGGGAGTGGAGGCTAGTTCTAGACAATAGCCGTATCGGATAAGTTGTCTCACCCACCTGTCTGTGGTAATGCCTTCCCAGACCGGCAGGAACTGCTGGAGTCTTCCCCCGACTGGTGTTAAATGGTCGGGGGGCAGTGACAAGGCGTCACTGTTTGTTGGGAGCGGAGGATCTGGCATTGTTATTTCCACGTCCTCTGCCCTTGGTGCTGTTCCCACGATATCCACCCCTGTTATTTTTTGTATAGGTGGTTTGCGTGCCCCCCTTGTTGTACTGGGCTTGCTGTAAAGCTTGTCCTCTAGAGGCTCCCCTATTACCGGAGCGACGAAAGGAACTGCCCCGAAACTGCTGTGACTGCAGAGCCCCCATGGATTTTGCCGTCTCAGTGTCCTTTTTAATTTTTTCGAGGGTTGTGCCTACAACGGGACCAAAAAGGAAGTCAGGGTTAACTGGCTGGTTGAGCAAAGTTGTTTGAATCTCTGGTTTGAACCCAGAGATGCGGAGCCAGGCGTGACGTCTCAACATGACACTAGTGTTAATAGCCCTAGCTGCCGTGTCTGCAGCATCCAGTGCACATTTGATGGATGCATTAGAAATTAACTTCCCCTCCTGTATGATCATTTCTGCTCCATCTTTGTAAACATCAGGCAGGTGTTGCAACAGCTGTTCTAATGTGTCGTAGTGAGCCCTATCGTATCTAACCAATAGGGCCTGTGTATTTGAAATCCTCCAAATATTAGCAGCCTGTACTGCCACCCGCTTTCCTGAAGCCTCCAAGATCTTTGATTCTTTGTCCGCAGGAGGAGCATATCACCACTAGTTTGCGAGTTTGCCCTCTTGCGAGCATTGGCCACTACTAGGGAGTCCAATGGGAGCTGGCCCTTGATATAGGTAGGGTCCACAGGCGCAGGTCTATACTTTTTTTCAATTCTTGGGTTGACAACCCTTGCCTTTGTGGGCTCTTTGAAAATGTCCGTAGCATGTTTGAGAACTCCTTTCAGCATAGGCAATGTTTTTGCCGATTTTTCAGAGGTGAAGAAAGTATCAAATAGGAAATCTTCTTCCACTGGTTCTGCGTGCATTTTCACGTCAATGTTGAGGGCTGCCCTTTCGATTAAAGCATTAAACGCCGCCGGGTCTTCAGTAGGCGAGGTTTTGACATTGCAAGACTGAATGTCCGGTGCAGCTTGTGGATCATCAGGGTCTGCAGCATCAGTCCATTGCTGAGGTTCTTCTTGGTCAGTGTCAGTATGATAAGTGAAAGCCATCTGACCGTAATCATCACCCACGTCCTCCTGGCTTTGCGCTGGAGAATATGCAACTTGTTGTGAATAACTCTCAACATGTTCAAAGAGAACTGGTGAGGTGGTTGAGTCTTTTTTCCTTTTAAGAGGGATTTTGTACGCCTCCAAGGGATGTTCTGGTGTGATTTTCCGTTTATGGATGGTGAGCCTGCCAGATTCCGAGTCGATGAAGAGCTTTAACTGGTTGTCAATCGAGGGTTCTTGGAACATAACACCCTCAGGATTGGACTTCGAAGGCGCGGACAACCTTTTGGATGTGTCAGTGCTTTTGTGCTGCTCGAAATGTTTGGGTCGAGCTGTTGGTGGCAGACCGTATTTAATTGGAGGGTGACCTGTGGACGAGCCGACCTTTTTAGAGCTTGCCGTAGTCTTCAACCCGAGTTGCTTATGTGGCTCACTAGCATGCTTGCTTCCTTGCGTAGACTCGAGCTCACGGTGCGCAACATGTACGGCCTTGGGCGTCGATGCAATCTGCTGTTTCAGGTCGGGTTTGGTCTTCGACTCGAGAGCTTTGCTCAGTAGCGGTTTGAACGCTAAAATCGTCGGTTCGACAGTCTTTTTGGCCTGGAGACTTTTGGTCTTGTCGCCATGCTTGGACGTCGACGTCGACGCCGACTGCGTCGAGGTGACGTGCTTGACTGTAGAGACTGGCTTCGGCGCCCCGGTCTTCGAGGCGGCGCCCCCTTGTGACCCCGAAGGGTTGCCGACACTCTTCGACTTGACTGGCGTCGATGAGTCTGATAGCGTCGATCCGATGACAACTTTTTGCAGTTTTGGTTTCGATTTTGGCTCTGTAGGTTTCGATTTCGATTCTGATGGATCGACCGATGCCTCCTTTGAAGTATTCTTAGCCGGGCCTGGACGCGGGGCTATAGAATGTGGAGTAAGATCTTGACTAAGGCCTTCCGGCGATGCCTCGACCTGAGCCGTAGGGAGTGTATTGTCATTATTAGGCCCTGCTACTGCGGTTGGGCCTGGCTCATCGCTGAAGTCGTCATCGACGGCCCCAATGGCCTCTGCATCGTCCCCTACCTCGACGACGTCTTCTTCATGGACGTAGTCCTCGTCTTCTTCATCCACATCGAAGTTGGAGTCATGCTCTGACGCTGGGTCCGACTGCTGGTCAGAATCTTCTTCGTCGGCACCTTCCTCGTCACCGGCCTCGAAGATGTTGTCCGGGTCGGGCGCCGACTTCTGCGCTGACTGTCTTGCTGCGCGTCGAAGTCGAAGCGTTTTCTTTGACCGGAACTTTGAGCAGGCCATACAGCTGGCCTCGTCGTGGTCCGGGGATAAACAGTTATTGCACACTGGGTGCACATCAATGTGAGGGTATTTAGAGTTGCAGACGGGGCATCGTTTGAACGGGCTCCGTTCCATCGTCGTCGTAGTTTGGGCCTTTGGTGTCGAAAGTCAAAAACTGCCTTCGACGTCCTGTTCGAAGAACTGAAGAAAAATAGGCACCGAACGAGACAATACCGATGCCCCGAAGGCCTTTTGGCCTTAGCAAAGAGTTATAACAAAGTTTCCGAACTGGAGTCGAGAAAGTACATCCGAACCCAATGGCGGAAAAAAACAATCTGGTGATGGTGGGATGCCCATGCGCACTGTAGTCCAGGGGAGGAGCCACCTATCTTGTGATACTTCGAAGACTCTTCCAGGACGACAATGTGCAATCATCCTACAGTCCCGTAAACAGAGATGCATATGTGGCCGCCCGTAATGGGTACAAACTCGCCATTCGGGCTGCCAAAAAAACTTATGCCTCTGGAAAAATTCTATCTGCCCCTTGCCAGTCTAAGGAGATTTTTAAAGTCCTCAATGATTTTACCTCCGACCCCAGGACGCTTCCTACCCAGGCCCCTACACAGGAAGCATGTAATGCCCTTAGCACCTTTTTTATTGAAAAAATCGTATCGATCAAGGACACCATCCCTGTCACCCTTCCTGGCGCTGGACCTGTTTCCCCCCCTCACAATATTTCTTCTTTCACACATTTCCCTCTTCTAGATCCCATCTCTCTGGCCATTCTTGCAACCCGCATTAAGTCGGGATCCCCAGATGACCCCTGCCCCCCCTCCATTCTTAGGGACATCTGTCACACCCTACCTGACTGTATTCTCCCCCTGCTAAATTCTTCTCTTTCCTTTGGGACGGTGCCGGGCCCCTTCAAGGAGGCCGTGTTGGTGCCTCTTCTGAAGAAGCCGGGGGCCGACCCGGCTGTCCCGGCAAACTACCGCCCCATCTCTCTCTTACCTTTCTTCTCAAAAATCCTTGAAGCCCACGTCACCACCTGTCTCTCACAGTTCATCGAGGGCTCCAACTTCCTCGAGGGTAACCAAGCTGGCTTCAGACCCGGCCACTCCACGGAGACAGTCATCCTGGCCGTGCTGGACACCTTGAGAGACGGTGTTGACAAGGGTACCCCCCAGGCCCTGGTATTACTAGACCTGTCAGCTGCTTTCGACACGGTGGATCATAACATCCTTCTCCACCGTGTCGAGCAGGCTGGCATCCAGGGCCTGGCGCTGGCCTGGGTCAGATCCTTCCTGACGGACAGGTCTCAGACCCTAAGCCTGGGTGCCTTTAGGGCTCCGAGAGAGCTTTCGCTCTGTGGGGTCCCCCAGGGCTCTTCTCTGTCCCCTCTTCTCTTCAACCTTTATCTTCGTCCCCTTCTACTTTCTCTGAGGCTGTGGGACGTCACCGTGTTTAATTACGCGGACGACCTGCAGCTCATCTTCCCTCTTAATTCCCCCTCTGCTATTTCTAACTTTCAGTCAGTCATGTCCCATATTCTCCAGTGGATGGGCCACAACCAGCTAAAGCTGAACCCCGGTAAGACGGAGCTCCTCCTCCCTGGTAAGAGCCCCACCTTCTGGGGGCCTCAATTCTGGCCGGCGGAATTGGGCCCCTCTCCCATCCCTGTGGCTTCGGTGAAGAGCTTAGGGGTCACTATCGACTCCACTCTATCCCTAGGGCCGCAGGTGGGGACCGTGGTCTCGTCCTGCATTTACCAACTGCGCAGGATCAGGAAAGTGGCATATCTCTTCACACCTGATGCCCTCCTGCAGGTCATCATGGCCCTCGTCCTCTCCCGCCTAGATTTCTCCAACTCGATCTACCATGGTCTGCCTAAAACATCGATGGGCAGACTACAGGTGGTCCAAAATCAGGCGGTGAGATTGGCCTTAGGGATCCCGAAGTGGCAATCTGCCAGGCCCCTCCTGGTCAAACTTCACTGGCTTCCTGTCGCCTCTAGGGCAGCCTTCAAGATCGGCTGCCTTATCTTCAAATCTTTGGCGGGGTCTTGTCCCATCTTTGTAAAATCTCTCATCCGTCCCTACTGCCCGTCCCGCACCTTGAGATCCTCCCATCTTCACCTCTTGACTGTCCCCTCTTACAAACTTTGCAGATCTGGAGGCCGGAGATTTGCATACCTGGCCCCCAAGTTCTGGAATTCTCTCCCCCTCTCTCTTAAAATTTCCAATTCTCTTATCCTCTTTCGTAAATCTTTAAAGACTTGGCTTTTCCCCCAAACTGGTTAGTCCCTCTGCCTCCTCTATGTCCATCCAGCGCCAGGAAACCCACGGTGTCAGTGCGCTATATAAGCACCCCTTACGATACGATACGATACGATCCGGACCCAACACTAGGCGGCGATCTATGCACAGATATGAATTCAGCAGCCCACATGTCTCGAACAGTTCTTATATAAGGAGGACCACTTGACCACTTGACAACTTGGGGAAATATTGCCCGAGATTCTGCCAGAGACGGTCTCTCCTGCCGCTGTCACGCTTTACTGATGCTACATCTCACCTGAAACCGATAACGCTGAGCCCTGGAGGGAGACTGATTGACTGCTACCACAGTGTTTTTGCCCTTCGGGGGGGACATTGTCTCCGCGTTTCCGCTGATAAACACAGCCTTTGCTATCAGCAAGATGCAGTGCATCTTCTCTCCCTAAGAAACTCTAGACTGCAAATGCTCTGCCTAACATGCTCTCACAGTAAAGCGCTTAGAAGTAGATGTTTGGGTGTTAGGTTCCAGATGACCTTGTAAATTAAATTTTAAACAATGCTAGAAATGTTAATTTTATTCTGGTTATTCATAACGTGCCTACTTGCTGTTTTTATCATATTCTGTGTAGTTGTTTTAAATGTACTAAGAAATAGATTGTTTCTCTGGTAATATATACTTTTACTTAAAAGAATTCATTATTCTTAATACAGTGTGTGTGATATTGTGAATAATAAAATAAAATTTGTATATATTTGCACAGTGCCCCTGATCCCTTTAGGGGATTGCTAGTAACCAAAAAGCAATTCTTCTATATCAATTACACATTGAATAGTGTTTTGTGGTGCTAGAATAAACAGTCTTTAACATTCATTAAACAAGTTCACCCTTGAGGAAGCTAACTAATTAAGATGCAAGCTATTTAGAATAACAGTCATGTGTGCAATGATTAACGAAAAAGAATAGGAAAAAATAAAGATGACATTTCACACATTTTGAATGTGGAAACTGTGCTAGGTATAGTTATTCATAAGGGCAGTAGAAATGTTTAACTCCGAAGTTTTTTTTAACTAGAAGCAAATTCGACAATGTTGAAATGTGCACAATGGATTTTAGAGGTTTGAACTTAATGTGACATGCTTAGAAATGCTTATTATAATTGCAGAATGTTCCAGTTTAACAAATGTATTAAAATGTTGCTAAGAAATATCTGATTACCAAATGTCTTATTTGTCTGGATCCTTGGGAGTGGAGCGTGGAGTTAGGCAAGGATGCGTCCTGGCCCCCTTTCTTTTCCCCCTGTATACAAACAGCTTGGAGGTAGAGCTACTGAAGGGGGGACAGGATCTTCCGCAAGTAAAACAACGCCTGATTCCCGCTCTGCTCTATGCAGACGACGCCGTCATACTGGCACGTACCCCGCGTGAACTACAGAAGGCTTTGTCCAGGTATGCGGACTATATGGGCAGTTTTGACCTACATATAAACATCAAGAAGACCTTTGTTATGGTGGCAGGCACAGGAAGAAAACGGCCCAAAGACATCTTCCTCAACAAGCAAAAACCTGAAGTGACGGCCAATTATCCCTATCTAGGCATCATAATAGAAGAAAAATTGAACTGGAAAGCAGCAGTTGAGGTTAGAAAACATCTTTTTAAGAGAGCCATAGCCGCCCTGATAAGCTTTTCACAAAAATTGTGCAAAAGGTCACCTGTGGAATTACTAAAAATGTATCATGCTAAATGGCAAGCAATTGCATTGTATGGGGCTGGCGTTTGGGGACACGTGGACGTTAGTGCTCTAAAGGTGGCAGAAAACTAATTCTTAAGATTCCTCCTTGCAGCACCCAGACGAATCTCTACATATGTATGCCACATGGAACTAGGGATACCACATATCATTCAATCAATCAGGAGTTTGTTAAAGCGCAACTACTCACCCGTAAGGGTCTCAAGGCGGGGGGGTGCAGGTTCCATTCCATCAAGGAGGGGGTCTGTCGAAGAGCCAGGTTTTGAGGTTTCTTGCGAAGATGGGGCGCGATGTTGTCTGTCTGAGGTGGAGCGGAAGGGCATTCCATGCTTTGGCCGCGAGGAAGGAGAAGGAGCGGCCTCCCGATCTGGTCTTTCTGGTGCGGGGGACCTCGGCGTAGGAGAGCTGGGCTGATTGTAGGGTCCTTTGGGGTGCGTGGAATTTGAGCCGGCTATTCAGGTATGCTGGTGCGGTGCAGTGGAGGGCCTTGTGTGCGTGGGTGAGCATCTTAAAGGTGATACTCGCCTCGACGGGGAGCCAGTGGAGTGTGCGCATGTGCTGGGAGATGTGGCAGTGTTTTGGCAAGTTGAGGACCAGTCTTGCGGCGGCGTTCTGGATGTTTTGTAGCTTGCGGATGAGGTTTTTGTTTATTCCGGCGTAGAGTGCGTTGCCGTAGTCGAGTCTGCTGGTGACCAGGGCGGGAGTGACTGTCTTTCGGTGTTCGAGGGGGATCCATTTGAAGGTCTTACGAAGGAGGCGGAGGGTGTGGAAGCAGGAAGATGAGACAGAGTTGATCTGGCGGTCCATTTTGAGCTCGGAGTCCAGGATGATTCCCAGGTTGCGTGCGTGGTCTGTGGGGGTTGGCGGGTTTCCGAGGGCGGTGGGCCACCAGGGGTTGCTCCAGGCGTCGGGGTTTAGACCCATGATGAGTACTTCTGTTTTGTTGGTGTTTAGTTGTAGGCAGCTGTTTTTCATCCATTTTGCGACGGCTTCCATGCCTTCTCGAAAGTTGCGTCTGGTGGTGTTGGGCTCGTTGGATAGGGAGAGGATGAGCTGGGTGTCGTCTGCGTATGACACGATGTTGAGTCCGTAGGTTCTGACGATGGGGGCAAGTGGAGCCATGTAGACGTTGAAGAGCGTCGGGCTGAGGGAGGAGCCCTGGGGGACTCCGCAGGTGGTAGGTGTGGGGTCTGAGAGGAAAGGGGGGGAGTCTGACCCGTTGCGTCCTGCCGGAGAGGAAGGAGCAGATCCAGTCGAGGGCCTTGTCCTGGATTCCTGCGTCGTAGAGTCTGCGTATTAGGGTGCGGTGGGAGACTGTGTCGAACGCAGCTGATAGGTCTAGGAGGATGAGGGCTACTGTTTCTCCTTTGTCCTTTGTCCAGTAGGGTGCGGATGTCGTCTGTTGCGGCGAGGAGGGTGAATTTTTCTGAAGCCGGATTGGGAGGAGTCTAGGATGTTGTGTTCTTCAATGAATGTGGCGAGTTGGCTGTTGATGGCTTTCTCGATGACTTTCGCTGGGAAAGGGAGCAGGGAGATGGGTCTGTAGTTTTTGAGGTCGGTGGGGTCCGCTGAGGGTTTCTTCAGGAGGGGGTTGACCTCGGCGTGTTTCCAGTCATCGGGGAACGAGGCGGTCGCCAGGGAGTGGTTGATGGTGTGGCAGAGCATGGGTGCGATGGTGTCAGCGGTTCTGTTGAAGACGTGGTGAGGGCAGGGGTCCGTGGGGGCCCCTGAGTGGATTGACTTCATTGTCTTCAGTGTGTCTTTGGTGGTGAGGGCTGTCCAGTCATCAATCGCTGGTTTCCGGGTGTCGGGGGTGGTTGGTGAGGGTTCAGTGTGTTGGTTGTCTTCGTCGAAGTTGTCGTAGATGCTCTTGATTTTGTGGTGGAAAAAGGTACTGAGTTTGTCGCAGAGGTCTTGTCGGTAGACTCGCTGGTGGGTTGGGCGACCTCCTTGATGATGCTGAAGAGTTCCTTGCTGTTGTGTGCGTGGGTGGAGATTCTGTCTTCAATCGCTTTTTTCCTCGTTTCTCTGATGAGTTGATGGTGAGCGTTGGTGGCGGCTCTGAAGTTGTTGTGGGCTTCTGTGGATTTGGTGTTTCTCCAGGCCTTTTCGAGGCGGCGGCATGTGCGCCTGGACTCTCGAAGTTCGGTGGTAAACCATCTGGCTTTCTTGGCACGGGTATTGTTGTTTTTCTTGAGGGGGGCTATGGTGTTGGTGCTGTCCGAGATCCATCTATGCAGGGTTCGGGCTGCGGTGTTGGGGTCGTCGTTTTCCGCGACAGTTGGGGTGGAGTTGTTGAGTGAGGAGATGAGCTGGTCGTCGGTGATTTTGGTCCAGTTTCTTTGTGGAAGCAGGTGCTGGTGTCTGTGGATGGTGGGTGTTCTGAAGGTGAAGTGGACGCAACAATGGTCGGTCCATGGGAGTTCGGTGGTGTGGTTGAAGGTGATGGAGTTTCCTGCAGTGAAGAGGGGGTCGAGGGTGTGTCCTGCTGAGTGCGTGGGCTCGGTCACGATCTGGCAGAGTCATATGTTGTGGAGGTTTTCCAGGAGGCATGTGGTGTTGGGGTCCAGTTGATTGTCGAGGTGGAAGTTGAGGTCTCCCAGCAGGGTATAGTTGGTGGATGCGATGGCCTGCGGGGAGATAATGTCCGTGATGGAGTTGGCGAAGGGTTGGCGGGGTCCAGGGGGTCGGTAGATGAGGGTTCCTCGGAGGGCGGCAGTGGGGCTGGCCAGTATCTTGAAGTGAAGGTGTTCAATCAGTTCTGTGGACTCGTCAGGGAGTGTGCTCAGGCAGAGGCTGGATTTGTGGACGATGGCGATTCCTCCTCCTGGGTGGGGGGGCGGTCCTTCCTGTAGATCTTGTATCCTTGGGGGATGGCGATGGTGATGTCTGGTCCTGAGGTGGCGTTGGTTCAGGTTTCGGTGAAGAATGCTACGTCCGGGGTGGTGCTGTCGAGGAGGTCCCAGATTTCTGTGGCGTGTTTGTGGAGGGATCGGACGTTGAGGAGAATGCATTGCAGGGTCTTCGGTTCGGTTGTGTTCTTGTGGGCGGGTTGTGCTGGATCCGTGTTCTTGGCGGTACTGCAGGTGTGCCGGCAGCGGTGACAGATGAAGGGTCCATGGGTGTCGGCTGGTGATGCTAGCTTGCAGTTGTTGTTGCAGCCTGGGTTGAGTGCGTGGAGTGCTGCTGGGTCGTAGCTTTGGCGGGGCGAAGGTCCAGGGTTCCTGGTGCTGGTCGCGGACGGGTCGCGGACGGGCGCAGACGTGCTTGCCTTTGACGTGCCTTCGGTGCACCAGCGGCGCGCCCGCAGCCCGCAGTGGCTGCCATTAAGTAGGGGTCGGGGAGGGCTGGACAGCTGGGAGGCAGGAGCGGGGAGAGGAGCTGGAGTGGGCCGGTCGCGCTCGGGGGGAGGGGCCGCGGGGGCAGCAGCGGCGGGGAAAGGTAAAGGGAGGAAAGAAGGGATGAAGAAGAAAGGGAAAATAAGCACAAATAAGGCACAAAAGAGCAGAAATGCAGAAAGGGCAGAAAGGTGAAAGATGGAAAGGGTAGAAAAACGAGTGAAAACGATTGAAGGAGCAGAGGGAGAGAAAGGGAAAATGGGCAGAAATAAGGCACAAAAGAGCAGAGGTGCAGAAAGGTGAAAGGGTAGAAAAACGAGTGAAAAAGAGTGAAGGAGCAGAGTGAGAGAAAGGGAAAATGGGCAGAAATAAGGCACAAAAGAGCAGAGGTGCAGAAAGGTGAAAGATAGAAAGGGTAGAAAAACGAGTGAAGGAGCAGAGGGAGAGAAAGGGAAAATGGGCAGAAATAAGGCACAAAAGAGCAGAGGTGCAGAAAGGTGAAAGATAGAAAGGGTAGAAAAACGAGTGACAACGAGTGAAGGAGCAGAGGGAGAGAAAGGGAAAATGGGCAGAAATAAGGCACAAAAGAGCAGAGATGCTGAAAGGTGCAGAAGGGTGAAAGATAGAAAGAGTAGAAAAACGAGTGAAGGAGCAGAGGGAGAGAAAGGAGACAGAGGTCCACAGGGATGAGGCGCAGGGAAACCTGCGGGTGGAGGAGGGCCTCGATCACTAACACTCAAGAGTGCAGGGGCACCTCACTTAATGGTGGAGCTGCGAGGGTGGGAGAGCAATTTCACTGACAATGAGTCAGTGGTCTTGCATATAGAGGATCTGGCAAAAATGCAACCTTTGCTACTCTGGCGACGTATATGGACCTCTGAAAAAAACATGTTAACAAAGGGAATTGTGGCAGATTCAATGGCATTAGATCATTCGGCGAAAATTAGGTGGCTCCTTTATATTAGAAATTTCCTCACCGATATAGGCTTAGAGATTTTCTACAGTACACCTGCAAAGATCAGAGAGATATCTAAGAAGGATCTGAAAGTAATGGCCCTGAGCCATCTAGAAGGACTAAGGCTTGCTAATGAGTCAGGCAAAGCCTCTGTCCTCCATGCAACTATGGTTCAGACCACTGTCATGATTCAGCCCTACCTAACACTTGACATTAGTATCTTTGACCGATTTTTGCTAACAAGATTAAGATTAAATCTCTTCCATCGCCTAGTAGCCTTTCCAACAAGGAACACCTGGGAGCCAACCCTTGGCCTTTGTCCCTGCGATTACACACCTTAGTACATACTACCATACACACTGTGTTGTTCTGCAAATTTTATCATGTTCATTGCAAATTTTGGCTGTTATCACTGTTAAAGCTCTGGGGTCTCAGACAGTGCCGTCCAGCTATGTTGCGTCTCCAATTTTTAGAATCCGAATGTACCTGCTATTATGTGGTCAACTTCTTGAAATTTATTTTTAGGCAGAGGAAAAACCTCTGAAAGAACATGTTTAAACCATAGAATAATGATTTTAATGAAAAGTGCAGGGATTCACTTTTAATTATTTTTTATGGGAACTTAATTTTATTGCGTAACCGATTCTCTAATTTGTATTGATGTGAATAATGCTGCTTTTATGGATTTCTATTTTGAAATACCGAATAAAGAAATTACTAACAAATGTCTTATTTATCCCATATTTCACATAATGCTTGAATACAATAGCTGCATATTTTAAAACAATATTTCTGTTTGTGTTAATGATATGCAATACTAAACTGTGTTCTGCAAGTTGATGTTTCTCTTCTTTAGCATAGTTCATTGTTTACATAATGAAACATTCCTGCCCGTCTGCGCCCGTCAGCGTCCCGGAAGCGTCTGGCGTGGCTGGTACCTCTGGCCACTATGCTCTCCTACTCCGCTCAGGAGCTATACTCTTTGCGTAACTGGAATGCGTCGTGTTACACGGTTTTTCCTGGCCGATATAAGGGTAAACATACGTGCCCTGCTTGCCATTGGCACCCTGTTCGCTCCCTCCCCTCCCCTATCCCTGCTAAGGAGTGTAGCATAAAACACCTTTGTTTACTCCTCAATACGAGGTCGTTGCACCGACACACTCAAGAGATTTTTGATCTCCTCTCAACGACCAGTCCTACCTGTCTGATGCTTACTGAAACATGGCTGAATGATTCCTCCCACCCGGACATTGTGGCAGCCATCCCCACGGACTATACCATCCATCGACAGGACAGAGACAAGGGTAGGGGAGGAGGAGTTGCCTTGGTGGTTAAAAAATCTTTTCCGTGCACGGTCACGCATACTCACACCATCGCAGGGGCGGACTCTTTAGCCTTTACCATCTCCCTATCGCCGCAACAAGCGCTGAAGGGTCTGATTGTTTACAGACCTCCGGGCCCAGTGGGATCCTTTCTTGATGATCTCCAGCAGGCCATGTCGATCCTTGTCCTTAGATCGGACCTGTGCCTACTGGCGGGAGATTTTAATTTCCATATGGACGACCATAATGACCAGGACGCCATCAAATTGCTGGATATTGCATCCACTTTAGGCCTTGCCCCCTATCTTTCTGGTCCGACCCACAACAAAGGCCACACACTCGATCAGGTGTTTTCCACCACACCTATCATGGCTGTAACTCTTCTGCCAGTCGTCTGGTCTGATCATTATCTTGCCCACTTTGAAATACCTTCTACTGTGACCTCTCCGGCCAGTGTCATGAGGCAGCAGGGCAGCAGCTATAGGGCATTCCACCGGGTGACCCCAGACATGCTAACGCATGCTCTGGCAGATCACCCTGTTTCCTGTACTGGCGACCTGGAGAAAGATCTGGAGAGCCTACAATCCTGGCTTCTTGCCAGACTAAATGAGCTCGCTCCCTCACAGCCACCCAGATCTGCTGCCCGGCGGGTCTCTGCCCCCTGGTTTACGGAGGATTTAGCCCACGCTCGTAGGCAATGTAAAGCTGCTGAGCGGGCGTGGAGAGTCCAGTATGAGCCTGAAGCCAAACAACGCTATAAAATCATGATGAAGTCCTACCACGATCTTATCTTACAGGGCAAGAAATGTTACTTCGCTAAAAGGATTGAAGACGCAGCTAACTCCTGTAAGGAGATTTTTTCAATTGTACGTGAATTCACCAGCCCCCGGACAACCTCTACTCAGGGTGCCCCGGTGGAGACCTGGGCTAACACTATTGCCAATTTCTTCACCACCAAAATCAGGCTAATTCAGGATTCTTTCCCGTCGAGAGCGTTAGATGATTTATCTACGATGCCGACGGAGACAGCCTTCCTGTCTCCTCCTGGCCCAGCTTTGCTAGACTTTCCTCCCCTTCCGGTTACCGCATCCTTAGCCTTGATGAGGAACCTTAAATCAGGCTCACCGTTAGATCCGTGTCCAGCAAAATTCTTAGCGAAAATGGCAGATGTCATTAATCCCACAGCTAATCCTATCCTCAATTTATCCCTGAGTCAGGGTTTTCTGCCCCAGGCCTGGAAGCAAGCCATGGTCATCCCCCTGATCAAGAAGCCCAATCTTGATCCAGAGGCGCCGTCTAATTATAGGCCAATCTCGCTCCTTCCAGCACTGACCAAGATCCTGGAGAAACACGTGCACAGCGTGCTTTCTAACTTCCTGGAGTCTAATGAGTTACTTCATGAATCCCAATCGGGCTTTCGTTCCAACTTAAGCACCGAGACGGCGCTCCTGGAAGTCTCGGAGATCGTGAAGGAGGTGCTGGACACAGGAGGCAGGGTGATGTTAGTCATGTTAGACCTGTCGGCGGCGTTTGACACCGTCCCCCACGAGGATCTCCTCACTAGACTTCATAACATCGGTCTAGGGGGGACGGTGCTCAACTGGTTTCGTTCCTTTCTGGCCAACCGCCGGCAGACGGTCTGGGTCCCACCCGGGTCCGCCGAGATGCCGCCATTGGGAGTCGGAGTGCCTCAGGGCTCTGTACTGAGCCCCACTCTATTTAACATCCTTATGACCCCTCTGGCGACACTGGCGGAGTCCTACGGGGCCCGGATCGTCTCTTATGCTGACGACACCCAGCTTCTATTCACCTGTCGTAAGAGCGAAGAGTTCAATGGAGAAAGGATCTGCGAGTGCCTAGGGGCTGTCTTTAGCTGGTTTTCACACAACAGCCTCAAATGCAACTCGGACAAATCCGAAATACTATTCTTCGGATGCCCATCAGAACCAGATTGGCAGGGATGGTGGCCTGCTGACATGTTCCCTCCCACTCAGTCCTCTAAGTGGGCTAAGAACCTGGGGGTTAAAATTGACAACGAGCTCTCGCTCAAATCCCAGGTTTCCATTCTTACGGGAACATGCTTTGGGATACTCAGAATGTTGCGCAAGTTCTTTCCCCTTCTCTCGGAGGAACATCGGAGGATCACTGTTCAGGCACTCATAGGGTCCAGATTGGACTATGCAAATGTCCTATATCTGGGTCTGCCTGAATACCTCCTCCAGCGTTTGCAGGTTACTCAGAACGCTGCTGCTCGTGCAATTTTTGGCCTGCACCGCCGCACCAGTGCCTCCAATCTCCTTGTATCCCTTCACTGGCTTCCGGTGCGGAAGAGGATACTTTTCAAGGCCATGACTCTCGCCCATAAGGCCTTGCATGGCAATGGTGCCAAATATCTTCAGAGGAGGCTGGACTTCTATCGACCTGTACGATCCCTCAGGTCAGAAGCTTTGGCTTTGGCTCGGGTGCCACGCATCAAAAGGGCTCGGCTAGGCGGCCGGTCCTTTAGCTTTTTTGCTCCGCAGCTATGGAATTCCTTACCGGTGTCCTTGCGAAACACCGCTAACCTGCTTGCCTTCAGAAAAGACTTAAAAACCTGGCTGTTCACTGGATAATCTGCCCCCTCTTTTAGGCCCCTGCTCTTTTTACTGTTATGTTTTCCAGCTCTTTCTTTGGTCTGGAGCACAAAAGCGCCGGGACACTCCTTTGGAGTAGCCGTTGCGCTATAAAAGTCCCATTTAAGTCCCATTTAACATTAGAAGTTTAAACTATGTTTGATGTCTACTGGTATATGAATTGAAAAGCTACATAAGTAAGATGCCTGTAACAAACTGTGATAAACCTTTGTGAGCTGCATGTTATTTCTTTGGAAAGGAGGAGATTAACTCTCTTTCAGATGAATACTGTTGCTGATTGGATCTGAAGATGAGAGACCTGCTAGACATTTTACCACATTATTTTTGCAGTTTATATTAGTGAGTGTTCCTAGTGTAAATCATCGCTTTTCCACACAGCAATTTCCAGACACCCATTTAATTTCACTTGCCCTCGACTTACAGCTGTGGCTACCGCTGCTGCAGTTTATACTTTGCCTTATGATTGCTCGACTTTTACAGATTGCTACAGCAACTGTATGCTTATTTGTTCGAATTACTTGTGATTCGGCTGAGTTTCATGAACTACACTTAATGGGAACAAAGACATCAATTCCCAAGCTATAGTCCATTAATTTTCAAGTGCAACCAATTTATCCATGCAGGGGTCTTTTCAGTAAGTTTTCTTCTTGGGTTCTTTATTCGATGTTTGGTACATAGAATATCTTCTATATGGCTGAGATACCCGCCACCCCCTCTCAACACACTCCCCAAGAATTGGGAACCGGAAACAGTTCTGAGCTTTTGGAAGGCGAGAGGGAGTTACCCTCCCGGCCGAATTTATTAAAATATGAAAACAAAATCAAAACATTAAAATAACAGTTTCATATCATGTACAATTTCATATCCACATTACTATGTTTGGCTAACCTTAACACATATCTAATACAAAGGTTCTCCTAGCCGATACTAACATCCTTACAAAAATGCATTTCACATTGAAATTGTACATCCTAACGTTAAGGGCCAACGGCAAGGTCATAACCGGTGTCAGATCCCTAAACCAGAAATCCCCCCCTCACTTGTGAGGGGCGGCCGCACAGAGGTCTGCACCTCATGTGCCATACCAATTTCCCTTGTCTTGACGGGGGCCCCTGTTAACTCGACGCCATTTACGTGGTCGTCCGAGGACTCGTGTGAGGTGTCTAGAAGGTAGCGTAGACCCCCCTCCCCACCCCACACAACTTACCACATCTGCCGTCGCAGATGTCCTGGCCCCGGGAAATTCCCAGGAGGGGCCCGTAGCCCCTCCTATCCTGGGAGGGGCCTTGACCGCCTTCCCTTTCCTTTAGGCGTCCCGTCCTTTAGAAGGGACCGCCTCCCCGTTGAGGGGCCAATGGCCACCTCCCCCCGGGCGCTCCCATCCGTAATGGGTGACGCCCCCCCTAGGGATCTTCCAATAACTGCTCACCGATCATGACCTTACCGCCCGACCAAATAAATACGACAAGATTAACTAAGGAGAAAAGGACATTCTTACTTTAAACAGCTCAAGTATCAACCCTCTGAAAAATTACTAATCACTCTGATGCAAGCCTTTAATAAAGCATATTGCAAAGAATTATCCACTTTATTGCAACGGAATCACCAACTTTATTCAGAAACAACCTGCAAGAAAACAACAACTACGTAAACTGACTTTATACCACAACAACTTGCTGTCTTCAGGGGATGGTGGGTGGGTTCAAAATTGGCTCTTCGTTCCGTCTCGAGCTCACGTGCAGCGAGGAGGTGCAGCTTCTGAGCACAGGAACAAGAGGATGCTTCCTTGGATCGTTGCTCCTTTTATTCTTCTTTGGGCGGGCGTAAACCCGCCTCCTCCCGCCTCTAGGGGCGTGGCTGACGGCTTCAGTGTCTAGGACAACCCACTCTTGGGCGGGAAAAAGCGCGCCCCGGCTACGCCGCTTCGGGCATACCAGCCGAGACGCGCCTCCCGCCCAAAATGGCTTCCCGGGGGGATCGGGGTACTCCACCATACGTTCGGGGGGACCGAGTGGTCGCCCCTTTCCATATGGCTGAGATACCCGCCACCCCCTCTCTACACACTCCCCAAGAATTGGGAACCGGAAACAGTTCTGAGCTTTTCGAAGGCGGGAGGGAGTTACCCTCCCGGCCGTATTTATTAAAATATGAAAACAAAATCAAAACATTAAAATAACAGTTTCATATCATGTACAATTTCATATCCACATTACGATGTTTGGCTAACCTTAACACATATCTAATACAAAGGTTCTCCTAGCCGATACTAACATCCTTACAAAAATGCATTTCACATTGAAATTGTACATCCTAACGTTAAGGGCCAACGGCAAGGTCATAACCGGTGTCAGATCCCTAAACCTGAACTCCCCCCTCACTTGTGAGGGGCGGCCGCACAGAGGTCTGCACCTCATGTGCCATACCAATTTCCCTTGTCTTGACGGGGGCCCCTGTTAACTCGACGCCATTTACGTGGTCGTCCGAGGACTCGTGTGAGGTGTCTAGAAGGTAGCGTAGACCCCCCTCCCCACCCCACACAACTTACCACATCTGCCGTCGCAGATGTCCTGGCCCCGGGAAATTCACAGGAGGGGCCCGTAGCCCCTCCTATCCTGGGAGGGGCCTTGACCGCCTTCCCTTTCCTTTAGGCGTCCCGTCGTTTAGAAGGGACCGCCTCCCCGTTGAGGGGCCAATGGCCACCTCCCCCCGGGCGCTCCCATCCGTAATGGGTGACGCCCCCCCCTAGGGATCTTCCAATGACTGCTCACCGATCATGACCTTACCGCCACAGGCCGGATAGTTGACCGGCTATCCGGACCCCCCACAAAAACTCCTACCTAAAGGTCATGCTGTAAACTCCTTAACCAGGCTACGAGGTCTCCTATGAGTAAGGAATTCCCCACCTGGGACAGATGTACCCCATCTTCTAGATACATATTGTCCCCCCTGATACAACCATGCGGAATCGAATGCAATGTACTGGTACGGAACAGTCTACCCAGCTTGTTATTCACCTTTTTCACAGAATGATTTAACGCAGACACTGAATTAGCCCCCCGCCACACTTTCCGTGGAATCATATGGGACCATGCAATCGTGCACCCTGGAACTCTTCTCGCCAACCAACTTACTGTGGATAGTATCGCCTCGAGAAGCAGTCGTCTACCAGTGGTCACCAAATCATTGCCCCCAAGATGTACTATGAGTATAGATGGCGGTGACCTCGTCCGCCCTAACAAACCCTCGAAAAAATGCTGAAACTGGTCAATACAGAGCCCGCCCCTTCCGTAGAAGGTCACCCTGTACCCGTATTCCCCAGCCATGTGAATCATGTCACCTGCTTTGAATACGTCCGCGGCACGCCTCACGTATGAGTGGCCCACGACCCACACCACTCTTTCCTCAGCCGGTGATCTCTGACCGCTGGTTCCCAGGTGTCGGGTCGACTGCACAGTCCGCCCCGCCTCGTAGGTTTGCGAAACTGTAACCAAACAAAAACAAGAAGCGTGAATACATAATATCAGCTTCACAACATGTGCAACCGCACATACCTTTTGTAACAATTCGAGGACCAACGCCCCAACTGTTTCACTTTTTCCACACTCAGACCCCTGGCTGAAGCCTCTGTAGCAGCCCCTATCCGGAAGGAATGAGTCCCAAACTCGCCCGGGTTCAAACCCGCGGCCGAAATTGCCATTGCAAACACCCGCTGGAACTGAAACCTTGTCAGTGGGGTGGCATCTGCGTGCCTCAGCAATGTCCCCCCCCATGATGCCGCCCTCTGCGCCAAATACTCCTCAACGCATGCCACCGGGCACATGGGAGATCCGGGAATCCGCCGGACTACTACACTGTCCCCGATCGCCCCCTGATCGGTCTTGGACCTGACAAACGAGACAATCATCGTCTCCCCTTTTACTTGAATGTGCTCTCGGCACAAACCACCCCCCGTATCCTGCTTGTTTCTTGCCACCAGTTCGCTTACCCGCATGGCCCCATGGAATGCTAATGAAAAAGCGGCCCGGAATGATACTGTTTCCGACTGGGATGAACACGTTGCAGGGAGTACGGACAGTAACAGGGCCAACCTATCCAGACCTATCGGGTGCCTTTCATCTACTCTGCGACCCTCAAGGCGTTGCCACCCACGCAGCGCTTTCTGTACTACGAAAGACGCTGTAGGATCCTGGATACCATGGGCCCGTGCCATGAAGGAAATGGCGGCCCGATGCCTCTGGGCCGTAGCCACCGATTTGCCTGCCCTGCGTAATGACAGTAAAAACTCTATGACAAATTCCTCCTGGCCCCAAAGCTCCCTCCTAGCAGAACCCAAAAAGGACCAATAGGTACGGAACGCCCCTTCATATGCCTTCCTTGTCCTGGGTGCTAAACTCTCTCCCACGAGGTTTTGTAGTTCGGGGCACCGAGAGACCAGGGAGCTTCGGGGAATGGTGCCGCCACCGGGTCCGCTGTGGGCAGAAAACCCCAGAAGGCCTGCATACGGAAACAAGAAAGCACATCAGCAGCCTGATTCAGCACCCCTGGCACATGCCTTGCTCTAAAGAGCACGTTCAATTGCATACATAGTAAAACAATTTCTTTGAGCAACCTCAGAATCCATTTACATCGTGCTGCCTGACTATTGATACACTCAACCACAGTCATGTTATCAGACCAGAACACCACAGAGTGATCCCTAAACCTCTCAGGCCATGTTTTCAAAGCAACCAGAATAGGGAACAGTTCGAGAAAAGCAATGTTACTTGTAAGTCCACACTCGTGCCACCATGACGGCCATGTTTGCGCCGACCAGTGGTTGCCAAATATGGCGCCAAAGCCTATACTCCCCGCCGAATCTGTCCACAGCCCCAACTCGTCGGAGGACACCGCCGGCTTGGTCCAGACAACCCGACCATTGAAATCCGCCAGGAATGCCAACCAAATGCGCATGTCCTGGCGAATCTCAGCCGAGAGCCTCGTGCGGTGGTGCCCCTCTTTAAGACCGACCATGGCTTGTGCAATCGAGCGGGAAAAGGGGCGGGCCATTGGCATTATCCTAAGGGCAAAATTCAACTGACCCACAGTCTGCTGTAATTGATGCAAGTTCACCTTAATTCCTCTAATGCATGCCTCAAGCGAAGCCCTGAATTTCCGCACCTTTTCTTCTGGCAACCGGAAACAACCTTCTTCGGAATCGATCTCTATTCCAAGAAACTCGAGCGAAGTTGATGGCCCCACAGTTTTGCCTGGCGCCAATGGCACACCAAACTGTCTCATCAGATCACAAAATTCTTTTAAAGCCTGTGCACATTCTGTGTCCCCGGCAGCCCCCAGAAACAGAAAGTCGTCTAGATAATGCATAACATGCTGAAAACCCGTCATTCTTGTGAATGCCCACTGCAGGAAACAACTGAATTTTTCAAAATAAGCACAAGATATGGAACAGCCCATTGGCATACATTTATCCATGTAATAGCGCCCCTGAAACATGAAGCCCAGGAGACGCTGATCGTCCGGGTGTACCGGGAGCAACAGCGCTCCGGGCCCCAGGCGATTCAACATGGCGACTGCATCATCGAAGGATGCGTACCGCACCGAACAAAGCTCTGGGTCTATCGCATCATTGACTGACGAATCTCTCGGGGCTGACAAATTATGTACCAGTCTAAACTCACCCGGGTCCTTCTTGGGGACCACTCCCAAGGGTGAACAAACAAAATTAGGAACTGGTGGCCTGTTGAATGGTCCCACAACCCGACCCCGGGCTACCTCTTTCCCAATCTTCGCTTGCACCACTGCCGTATTATGTAGGACCGATAGTTGGTTCCTACACTGCGCTTTACCCTGAAAATTCCCCACCGGGATGCGGAAACCATAGGAAAAAACCGTCTCGCAACACCCCAGCGGAGACATGATCAGGGTATTTACTGAGCCAAGGAATCATTGCCATGGTATCAACTGGTGTAGGTAAAGCCGCCCCTCGGACTTTGTCAGACCTGTTTGGCACTTCCCCTACTTCCGTTATCACCCGTTTTGGCTCTGCACATGGTCTTGGGGTGCGAGGACTGTCCACACCCCCCACAGTCATGCCTAAACTTGCATGACCCCTGGGGCCTCGTACACTTTCCCCTGTTAAAGTTCCAGCATACCCCTTTTTTACCTGTATTGCCGTTCGGCCTTGGGTGATGCTCATTGCTTGCCCCTGCCCGAAAGGGCGCCCCGGATGGTTGGCGGGAAAACTCACCCCCGCCCCCCCCAACAATGGCGCCTTTAACATGCCTGAGTTCTCCATTTTTTGCCAAGAAATGGAGTCGTAACAATCCCACGTCAGGCACGTGTCGAACTCTTTGGCCTTACGAAAAATATTATCATAGCAAAACCACTCATTGCCCGCATATGTCTGAGAAAATTCCATAATACGTGATTGGTACACAGGTAACTCGGTCAACAAGTCAGGTCTCCGTTCCCCCATAATCGAAGTGAATATGCCAAATGCTCTACCCCAATTACCTATCGTCTCATCGACTCTAAAGGCGGCCATTTTTGCGCGCCAAACACTCGGATGCATAAGTTCTTTCTGGACTTTCACATGCTCAATCTCGTAATGATCAGTTAGCAAGGAGAACATGTTTACATATTTTTCAGCCCATATCCGTTCTTTGATTTCCATCGGGATATGCTGAGCCAATTTCTCCCTTCTCGAGGGTACTGACCCCTTCCCCGCAATCGGCATTAGCTGCTTACCTGAGCTAGAAGCTGTAACCGCCGTTGCTGCCGAACTCGTGCCAGCTGCGGGTTGCTCTACTGGAGCCTGCGGGGAAACAAACGGACAAGGCGGTTTCGCGGCCTCCCGTGACTGCCGCAACTGCCTCATTAATTGCTTGGCCTCCTCGGCCGTGTCCCCCGGAGCCACAGAATCCCCGCTGCTCTTACCCAACCATGCCGCCAGCTGGGCGGCCAACTCCGGGGGCATGTCCCCTTCGTTCACTGGGGTAACCACAACGTGGATCCGCTGGCCCTCGGCAGGAGCCGGCGCGGGAATCTCCGCTGGTCTAGGAGGGCTCGCCGGGGGAGCCTCCGGAACTGGGACCTCGTCCTCATTTGACCCATTCCTGGCCCTCTTCCTTCTTCCGGCCGGGGCCTCCGCCGGGTTGGGTCTTTTCGGCCTTCCCGCACCGTCCCTGGCCGCCATTTTTCTCTTCATCTCTGCCATGTCTTTCACCAACATCCGAAGCATCTGGTCGGTGCTGACCTTTTTTGCGACTCTCTTGCCCGGCATTTTCCACACGTAGGTGAAAGGTCCTGACGCGATTTGCAGTGCTGGAAGAAAAAAGAGAGAAATTACAAATTTCAAAATTGGCTCTTCGTTCCGTCTCGAGCTCACGTGCAGCGAGGAGGTGCAGCTTCTGAGCACAGGAACAAGAGGATGCTTCCTTGGATCGTTGCTCCTTTTATTCTTCTTTGGGCGGGCGTAAACCCGCCTCCTCCCGCCTCTAGGGGCGTGGCTGACGGCTTCAGTGTCTAGGACAACCCACTCTTGGGCGGGAAAAAGCGCGCCCCGGCTACGCCGCTTCGGGCATACCAGCCGAGACGCGCCTCCCGCCCAAAATGGCTTCCCGGGGGGATCGGGGTACTCCACCATACGTTCGGGGGGACCGAGTGGTCGCCCCTTTCCATTCTTCAACAACAGAGCAGATAGCCACAGATTATGTCCAGATCATGCCAACACGTGTTTCATCCAGGATTAACCTAGGACTTCCTCAGGGCTAAAACAAACAAATTCATTTTTCAATTTTGGTCTGGAAAATTAACTAGAATCCTCCCACATATGAGAAGAGAACCACCACCCAAGGAATATTGAGAGGACAGGAAAAATTGTTATGTGTCAAAGGGAAGAGTAGAGAGGAATGTGATTATTACAAATAGAGACACTACTGCACGTAAAATTATATAACAAGTAAATGTGAAGACGATAGATACAAGAAAAGGGGAAGAGAAAGAAGAAAAATGATGAGTAATAAGAAATGTCTCTAAAAAGCCAAAGAAACTTTGTAAGACAACACTCCACTAAATGTGACGTTCCTTGATACCATACAACAAAACAGTTAGAAAGGAGGTAGGTGTCAATAGGGAAAAATACAACAAGCCCATGTCATGCACACCTATTAAGTGCCAACAGGTAACTCGCTGACCGAAAATTCCGATGCATTAAGCATAAAGAATCAACTCAATGACTACCTTCATGAACCTTCTTCATCAAGGACAGTAATCTATAGAGATTCATACATCAAGTCACAACTCAGATCATGTCCCTTTACATACAAGTAAGACTCTGATATTTGTTGTATTTAAATAGCTAATCATATATGTAGAAAACACTCACCATAAATAGTAGAATCAATTGAAGAGGCAAAGTACATCATCAGTCAATAGCAGCAATATTATTAAAACCAAGTATATTTCTAAAATAATAATACAAATACACACATTCAGGGATCAAAGCAAAATAAATTGCCACTATATTGCCAACATATTGAATTTACCCCAACGGTAGCCAAAAGACTATATTCATCAAAAGGTTCATATTTATGCGCGCCCAGTGCATCCCCTACACGTCACATGCACATTACCCAAGAGAGGTACACATTCCATTATTTAAATTCACTAATCCAAATCTTCTGTCGCTATCATTAAAATAGAGGTCAACTTGAAAAAAGGGGGGTCCCACATCCTCTATCTTGATGCCTGTAACAAACTGTGATAAATCTTTGTGAGCTGCATGTTATTTCGTTGGAAAGGAAGAGATTAACTCACTTTCAGATGAATACTGTTGCTGATAGGATCCGAAGACGAGAGACCTGCTAGACATTTTGCAACAATATTTTTGCAGTTTATATTAGTGAGTGTTCCTAGTGTAAATCTGTGCTTTTCCACACAGCAATTCCCAGACACCCATTTCAATTACCCTGCACTCGACTAACAGCTGTGGCTACTACCACTGCTGCTGTTTTTCATTTGCGTTATGATTGCTCGATTTTTACAGATTGCTACAGTGACTGTATGCTTATTTGTTTGAATTACTTGTGACTCGGAGTTTCATGAACTACACTTAATGGGAAGCTCAACTGCTTTAATTGGATTTTGAGTTTTATGCTCTCTTTATCTCACTCTTTTCCTTTGAATACAAACTCTTTAGGAGTTCTACTAACTCAAAAATTCCGCTCCCAGACTTTAGAATGGGGTAGTGCAGGTACATGCATCAAACTCGGCATTTGCGATTCCTTAATTGCGATTTTTAAGGAATCGCAATTAAGGAATTGCAAATGCCTATGCATCAAGAAATCGCTAAATAAATTGCGATTTCTTAGAATTCCTTAATTGCGATTAGCATTTTGCGAATCGCAATTAAGGAATCCCTTCCCATTCATTCCTATGGGCCTAGAGGCCCATAGGAATGAATGGGAAGACAATCTCAATTTGCGATTCGCAATTAGCTAATCGCAAATTGAGATTGCGATTTCAAGGGTGCAGGGGTGTCCAAAGGACACCCTGTTGCACCCCTGAAATCAAACAATGCACATATGTTGTGTACACACATGCCCTAAAGGCATGTGTGTGCACAACATGAAAGTTAAAAAAATGCAAAAAATTGCATTTTTCTAACATTTCGCAAAATTACCATGAGGTCCAACCTCATGGTAATTTTTTCTCTCTAATTGCGAATTCGCAATTTTTTTTAGTTTCATGCATTGCTTTTGAGGAATCGCAAATTTGCGATTCCTTAAAAGCAATCGCACTTGAAAAAATCGCTAAAATAGCGATTTATTCACTTTTAAGTTGATGCATCCCAAATAGTGATTTGGGAATCGCAAACGGCTGAATTTTGCGATTCGCACCGTTTGCGATTCCCAAATCGCTTGATGCATGTGCCTGGTCAGTCCTTTATGGAATGCACTTCATGCATTATTTGATAATTTGTTCTAACCACATTTTTATGAGATTTCTGTAAACCTACTTGAATTTATTGACTAATCTGAATAAAAAAAACAAAAATAATATTACTAAACTCTTAATGAGAAATAAACGTTGAAATTTTTTTTAAATGGTTGGTGATCAAACATTCTGAAAAAAGACTCATTTCAGAGTTACATGCCTTTCTGCGCAAGCCCACCCATCTGTCAAGTATTCCAATTCACAAGAGGTGGAGAGGGAATTGGGAAAGACGTTATCCCCCAAGGAGTGGGGAGAGATCTACTACACAGCTAGGCACACAGCCCACAACACAGCTAGTATAGAGACCGTTACCAAGACACCCACTTACTGGTATCTTATCCCAGTACACCTCCATAGGGGCACCCCAGAGCGAAACCCAGATTGCTGGAGGGGCTGTGGCTCCCAAGGCATCTTGCTCCATTTGCTGTGGGACTGCCGCTGACTAGAAGAATATTAGACTAAAATCCTGAATGACATAGACTCACACTTTGACACACAAATACCCAGGTTCCTGACATACACAATATCTGCCTAATCCCTTAACCATCCTGCTCAAATCCCATAGAAGGAGGTAAATGGGATTAGCACTGGGGGCAGCACTCCAGAATATCCTGGAACACTGGGGTTCAGGACAAGTACCTACATATCAGGGGTGGTTTTACAGATTATAGTAGATACTGGGGATGGAGAGGATGGCTTCATTTCTTTCTGCGTCTGGGGCTTCAATTAGTGAGAGATGGCACTCATTTCTCATGCTTCTATCTGCAGAATTCTGGGATCCCACCTGCCCTAAATACCTGCGCATTCTTAGGCTGACGGATACCTCCTCCGTATCTGGCAATGAGTGACACCTGACTATTTACTGTTGAGTACCCTTCGATGTGCCCATGACCTGTTTTTTCTTTCTATAGCGAGTACTGGGGGTGGTGGAATCTGTGGGGACATACTATGGGGATTGGTCATTTTTACTGATTGAGATAACCATAGCATGAGTACTGCAACACTCTTTTGTTTGGTATTTCTGCTATAGTTATGTGAAATAAAAGACTTAAACTAATTTAAACTTTCATAATTGACTCATCTTAGAACTGTCCTTGTGATTTAACTTATGATGATGAGATAGCTCCTGATTTAAAATATGGTGGCAAAGATCCATCACCTGAGTGAGTTATACTCGGAAGCAATATTGAACACTGTTATTTAAATTTCGCACCAACTAAACGCTATCACCCGTGTCACCAGTGGATGGAAATCACACCTTGTAGAGTTATGCCAAAGTCGTAACTTAAAAGACACGCAATTGATGGACGGAATGCAGAACAAATCAAAACATTCACCCCCAGTCAAGATATCTGGGTTAAATCCATCATTCTTTTGTTCACCATGCCACCCCAGTTTATACCTGGCCATATGCAAATCGGTCTTGACCCTGTGCCTCAGAGGAACAGTCCAGCCCGAACGACCAAGCCAGATCCTCCCTGGACCGGAGAGAAGCATCCTAGGACCAGTTTCGGGGTTTCACCCCTCTTCAGCCAGGATAGCTCGATTCCAGTGGCACAGTGAGCCCAGGACGCACAGGGTCAAGACTGATTTGCATATGGCTGGGTTCAAATTGGAATGGCATGGTGAGCAAAAAAATGATGGATTTAGGCCCAGATCTCTGTACTGGGGTGAATGTATGACATTGTTCTGCATTCTGTCCATCAACTGTTGTTTTTGAATTTGTCATCCTGAGTGGTATGGGCATGTCCAGTTGTGGGTCATGTGCTCTCCATGCCACTGGAATCAAGCTATCCTGGCTGAAGAGGTGTGAAACCCTGAAACCGGTCCTAGAATGCTTGTTTCCAGTCCAGGGAGGATCTGGCTTGGCAGTTCGGGCTGGACTGTTCCCATGAGGCACAGGGTCAAGACTGATTTGCATATGGCTGGGTTCAAACTGGAATGGCATGATGAGCAAAAAAACAATGGATTTAGGCCCAGATCTCTGTACTCGGGTGAATGTATGACATTGTTCTTGCAAAGTCGCTGTTGTTTTTGCAAAGTGGTAACTTAAGCAACAGTTGGCAACCAACGTCAGACCCATATCTTACGGTTACGCCTTGCGTAGTTTTTCTTATCACACTCATCTGAACCATAATGAGATCATTACTGAGACACATGTTCGTTTGTCATGTTTGCCCCATAAAAGGTCATTACCCATTCTGTAAGTTTTCTAATTCTTTGATTCCAAGTATAAAATTGAATAAATTCATCATGACAACACCTATTTTTATAGGGGTCAATTGCAGGAAAGCATTTTCTCAAGGTCTCAAATCTCGAGGTGTCCCTGATGAGGGAGTTACTTTTGTAATAGCTGCACATCCAGCATGTGCCTTTTAGATTTTTTAATCCTGGGTAGAGTTTGAGCCTATTGATGCTGCCTCTGGGCAGTTTCAAGAATATATAGCAGAGACCTACTAGCAAATTGTAGGGCTTACAAAGATTTGGCAATCCCTTTAACTTTTCAGGAACACCAAAATTGGTTGGGTGGTAAATTGTAGCATACGCACATACATGTACATTCGGGCCTCTGAGCAATGACACGGCTACTTGGCCAGTCTTGACTGGTTACACTCCTGTTCCTCGCCCTGACAACCTACCCCATTAGGAGGCAGTAGGGATATTATAGAACAAGTTACTTACCTTCGGTAACGATATATCTTTAAGAAATAAAGGTTAGTTATATATTCTTTACCTTAGAATTACCCCCAGGCGTCAGACTGGATCCGGAAAGTCCGGAAAGTTTTTCGTCAGCAGTACCTCTGCGCGTTGGAAGGTGGCATTGGTCGGCTCCACGTCTGTCGGCTTCATGGTCGCCGGGATGATGTCGCGGTAGCTACTTAGATGACGCTCTCGTGCACTGACGTCAGTTCTGTACACTACTTTCTGCGCCAGAAACGCAGAGCCATGTAAGACACTGACCACTGGTGCACAAAACTAGGGCCCTGAAAGGATGTCCTTAACCCTAGAAGTCAGTTCGCAGAACGGGGAGGATGGGTGGAGCAATAAGGAATCTATAACTAACCTATGATTCTTACACATATATTGTTACCGAAGGTAAGTAACTTGTTCATCTAAAAGAAAGAGTTAGTTATAGATTCCTCACCTTAGAATAGATACCCCAGCAATACCATCCCCGGAGGTGGGTCTGCGAACCAAGATCACACCAGAAAGTCCTGGAGAACAGAACGGCCAAAAAAGCTGTCTCCCCGGACTTGGCTGTCGAGGCAGTAGTGTTTTGTAAACGTGCGCAGCGATGACCATGTAGCTGCCTGACAGATATCATTCAGAGGGACTCCTTGTCCCAAAGCAGTAGTGGTTGTCGTTGCCCCGGTGGACTGGACATGTAGCCCCACTGGAGGCTTCTTTTTAGCCAGGGGATAACAGGCTTTAATACACAAAACAACCCATCTAGAGATGGTCCGCTTGTGTACAGCCTGACCTTTCTTGGCGCCCACGTAGCCAACAAAGTGCTGGAAAACCAACTGAAACTGTTAGGTGCGCTCCAGATAGAAGGAAAGCGCACATTTTGGGTACAGACGGTGGAGTCTCTGCACCTCTTTAGAAAATTGAGGAAGCGGAAAGAAGGTGGGCAAAGTGATGGTTTGCCCGATGTGAAAGGAGGTGACCACTTTGAGAAGAAAGGATGGATAAATTCTTAGGACAACCTTGTCTGGATGCACAACCCGAAAAGGAGGCTTGGATTAAAGAGCCTGGAGCTCACTAACTCTTCTGGCAGATGTGATGGCTACCAGGAATGCAGTCTTAAGAGTTAAGAGTTGTAGAAGACAGTTGTGAAGCGGCTTAAATGGAGCGCACATCAAATAGGTCAAGACCAAATTCAAGTCCCACTGAGGCATCACGAAGGGAATAGGAGGAAAGAGATGAATGATGCTTATAAGAAACAATTTACAACCAGGAAATTGAAGAGAGAAGGCTGATCGGGAAGCCTTAGAAAGGCACAAATGGCGGAAAGATAGCCCTTAATAGTGCCCAGAGCAGAGCCCTGATGGGACATGGAAAGGAGGAACAAGAGAACCTCAGAAAGAGGGGCAGCCATGGTACAAACTTGTTCCATCTGCAAGAGTATAGCGTCTTAGTGACGTCTGGCTGCCAAGGTTACATCGCAGACTTCGGGAGGCAAGTCAAATTACGTCAACTGCCACCGCTCAATCTCCACGCAAGGATTTGAAGGCTGGACAGGTTTGGGTGGAGGACCGTCCCCTGCTGCTGCGACAGAAGCTCCTCCTGAAGAGGCCGTCTGATTGGAGGATCGATGGCCATGTTGAGCAGCTCGGAATACCAGACTCTTCGTGCCCAGTCCGGAGCGAGAAGAATGGCTTGGCCCAGTCACGCCTGATCTTCTTTAGTACTCTAGGCAGAAGTAGTATAGGCGGAAAGGCATATAGAAGACCGCAACTCCATTCGCACGAAAAGCGTCGCCTAGCAAGTTCCGCCTCAGAATTGCTGACTTTGCATGTGCTCTTCGGTGGCGAACAGATCTAACAAAGGCCCTCCCCACTGCTGAAAGAGACCTTGCACCTCCTCCGAGGGAAGACGCCATTTGTGATCCATCATACATCTGCGGCTGAGTTCGTCAGCCCTGGTGTGAGATAAATAACGGTGATGGATCAAGCCCTGATCTTTGGACTGGGTAAGAGTGGTCTGCTTAATTCAGACACTCTGTTCATCACCACCCCCTTTTCTGAATCGTTTTTGGCCACTATAGGTGTGGCAGGGTATACTCAGACATGAGTCCCTTTCTCACTGCACCATCAGGATTCAAGCAAGCCGGGCCGAAGACGGCTGAAATGCCAGAAACTGGTCCCCGGTAGCTTGTCTCCTTTCTGGTGAAGAATTGGCTTGGTAGTTTAGTCTGCCCTGTTCCCATGACGCACTGGGCCAGGGACAGACTGATTTGCATATAGCCAGGTTCTGAGCTGGGATGGTGCAGTGAGATAAATAACAGTGATGGATCAAGCCCTGATCTTTGGACTGGGTAAGAGTGGTCTGCTTAATTCAGACACTGTTCATCACCACCCCCTTTTCTGAATCGTTTTTGGCCGCTATAGGTGTGGCAGGGTATACTCAGACATGAGTCCCTTTCTCACTGCACCATCAGGATTCAAGCAAGCCGTGCCGAAGACGGCTGAAATGCCAGAAACCGGTCCCCGGTAGCTTGTCTCCTTTCTGGTGAAGAATTGGCTTGGTAGTTTAGTCTGCCCTGTTCCCATGATGCACTGGGCCAGGGACAGACTGATTTGCATATAGCCAGGTTCTGCGCTGGGATGGTGCAGTGAGATAAATAACGGTGATGGATCAAGCCCTGATCTTTGGACTGGGTAAGAGTGGTCTGCTTAATTCAGACACTCTGTTCATCACCACCCCCTTTTCTGAATCGCTCCGATGAAAAGGCGCTTTTGAGAGGGAATTAGGTGCGAATTAGGCACGTTGATGGAGAACCTCAGCAAGTGCAGGAGGTTAGCCGTACTCCGGAGGTGAGAGACGACTGCCTGGAGCGAGACTGCCTTCAACAACCAGACGTCGAGATAGGGAAAGACTGGAACCCCTAATCTGCATAGATGAGCTGCAACCACCGCCATCACTTTTGTGAACACCCGAGGGGCGCTGGTAAGGCCAAAGGGGAGCACGGTAAACTGAAAGTGCTCGTGGCCTACTGTGAACCCCAGGTAAGGCTGGTGGGCCGGCAGGACGGGGATGTGAAAATAAGCATCCGGCAAAGTCCAACGCTACCATCCAGTCTCCAGGGTTGAGGGCAGACAAGACCTGAGCAAGCGTCAACATCGCTTGAACATCTCCTTCCGGAGGAAGCGGTTGATGTTCCTGAGATCCAAGATAGGACGCAGGCCCTTGTCTTTCTTGGGTACCAAAAAGTAGTGGGAATAGTAACCACAATCTACTTCTGGGGCAGAAACGCGCTCAATGACTTCCTTAGCCAGGAGAGCCATGAGTTCCTGTTGGAGAAGGCCCAGATGAATGAATGAATGAATGAAAAGATTCTTATTGCGCGCAAACTTTGCCCAATGGGCGTCAAGGCGCCTACGTCAAAAACAGCTCGTCACCACATGTAGCGTTCACTCATTGGTAGGCCCTCCTGAAGAACCAAGTTTTAAGTTCCTTTTTAAACAGATCAATTGAGGGTAACGTTTTTATCTCAATTGGGATGGAGTTCCAAAGCTGCGGGCAACAACTGAAAAGGCCCTAGCTCCCCATCTAGTCAGCCTAAAGCGGGGCACGACAAGTTGGAAAAGTCCAGCGGACCGGAGGCCTCTAGTTGGAACATAGCGAGTGAGTAAGGAACTAATCGCACTCGTTGATCCCTCCGCCAATGCTCTATAAGCCAAACAGAGAATTTTAAAAGAAATTCTGTGCTGCACAGGAAGCCAATGAAGGTCTTTCCTGGCCTTGGTGGCAGATGATGACTTAGGAAGAGCCAAAACAAAGCGTGCAGCAGCATTCTGCACAGTTTGCAGTCGGTGTATGAGGCTCTTATTAGACTCCATATACAAAGAGTTGCAATAGTCTAATCTGGAGCCAACAAGAGCGACTGCAACTTGTTTGCGTGCCTGGGGGGAGAGATAACCACGGATTCCATTGAGAATCCTAATCACACCCCAGCATGTGGCCACGGTCCTGTTAACTTGTAGGGACAGAGAGAGTGAGGTGTCGAATATCACACCAAGATTTCTGGCAGATTGGGATGGAGTGGGGCAGGTGCCAAGAGAAGGAGGCCACCACTCGCTCGACCAAACATCCTGGTCCTTTCCAAAGACCAGTACCTCTGTCTTTTCGCCGTTAAGCTTAAGGGAATTGATAGTCATCCAGTCTGCCACATACTGCATGCATACCCTAAAGCTGGAGGCGGATGTCATGACAGAGGAATGCGCCAGAGACACCATAATCTGGGTGTCATCGGCGTAGGACACCACCTCCATCCCCTACGATCTTACTAGTCTAGCAAGGGGGGCCACATAGATGTTAAACAGGGTCGGGCTCAATGCCGACCCTTGTGGCACCCCACATTGCAAAGACTTGGCAGGGGAGAGGTAGTTCCCAAGCATTACTCTCTGCTCCCTTTCAAGAAGAAAGGAATTCAAAAGACTCAGGGCTGGTCCAGTAACCCCTGCCTCCCTAAGCCGAGATGCTAAAATGGCTGGAGACAGGGTATCGAACGCAGCCGTGAGATCCAGCAGGACCAGAACAGTAGTTTGACCAGAGTCCACTTTGCGCCGGATGTTGTCGGCCACAAGGGTGAGAGCAGACTCTGTGCTGTGGTGTTTTCGGAATCCGTGTTGCGTGTTGTCTAAATATTCCGACTCATCGAGAAAGGAGGACAGGTGGAGGTTGAGATGCGCCTCCAATATTTTTGCTGGAGCAGGGAGAAGGGAGATAGGCCTGAAGTTTTTAAGAAGGCCGGGGTCGAGAGACGGTTTTTTGAGGAGAGGCTTCACAATAGCCTTCTTCCATACCGTTGGAAAAGAGCCCAGGGCAATAGCTTTATTCATAGCCATGAGCATGGGAGGAAGAAGACTACTTCTACACTCTTTAAGTTTTTTAAGAGGTAGAGGATCCACGGGGGAAGCGGATTTAGTCCTGTCCAGTAAAAGGTTCAGTCCCTCCAAAGACAGAGGAGGAAACTCCATAAGTGATTTAGGAGGGTCTTTACATGAGGAGTCAAGATTAGATATGACAGGAAAGATATTCTGATCCAAAGAGTGGCGATCGGCTTCCAAAGAGACATGGATATCAAGGATCTTCTTATGGAAAAAGTCTGAGATGTTATTGCAGAGTTCCTGCGAACTAGCTACAGGATCCGGGAGTTGAAGGGAGCATAACGAGTCAGCGATTTTAAACAGCTCCCTAGAAGATGTGAGAGAGCTGGTAAGATTGGAAAAATACTCCTGCTTCTCCTTGACCACTCTCTGTTTATACTCCAGTAATGCAGACATGTGAGCCTCTCGATCTCTAGGATCCCAAGATTTCCTCCAACTTCTCTCAGTGATCCTGCAGCCCTGCCTCAGAAGTCTCAGCTGGTCAGAGAACCAATATGATCCTCTGACATGAGATTGTATTGAGGTGGCATGGCTGGAGGGGTAGCCTCTACGGGGAGGGAGTAGCCCTTTCGGACAATCTGCAAAACCCATCATGAAAACAACAAGAGAGGGAGGTAAGTTGTGTGAGGAACACTTGAGGCACTTGATAAACTAAAAACCAACACCATGATAGCTATCAAACCTGCTGATAAAGGTGGGGGTGTGGTGATACTAAACACAGTGGATTATGATAACGAATGCCAGCGCCTTTTGGGTGACAGGAAGAATTATCAACCACTCACCAATGACCCTACACCTGAGCTCAGAGCCCGCATCTCAATCCTTGTGAGCGACGCAGAAGAGAATGGCCATATTGCCAAACATGAGGCAGAACTTCTGACAGAAGGAGACAATGTAGTGCTATATTTTTATACACTACCAAAGATACATAAAAACAGACTACCCCCCGGGACGCGCAATCGTCTCAGGTATAGGCTCTTTACTTTAACCACTGTAGCGCTTCTGCGATTTTTTTCTGAAACCTTTGGTTAAACAAACCCCCACCTACCTTAAGGACACTAATAATCTCCTCAACTTTCTCCAAGACTACCTATTGACACTGAATCTACCAAACTTGTAACCCTTGACATCGAGAGCCTTTATACAAGCATACCCCAGAACGACACTATCAGAGTCCTGGGTGAAGTTCTGGATAACGTCCACTGGGAATACCAGACACCCAAGACATTTATCTTGGAATGTGCCACTTTGGCACTAAAACACATTTGTTTTGCATATAAAGGTGACATGTACCTCCAGCGAACCGGAACTTCAATGGGCAGCACTTTTGGCCCAAGTGTAGCGGGCCTTTACGTTCCTGATTTTGAACATAAATGTATCCAAAGTGCTGATACCCATATGCCTCTTCCATCAGTTTCTGGAAAAGGTACACAGACAACATTATTCTGGTATGGCATGGATCAGAGACAGACCTCTGGCTTTCTTGCAATGGATCAATACGCTAGACCTCAATCTGAAGTTTACACACACTTGCAGCTCACATGAAGTAGTGTTCCTTGATGTAGTGATCACAACATCCAATGGGTGCCTCACAACTAAAACCCACTATAAACCTACAGCCAGGAATAACCTTTTGGAATTTTCCAGCTTCCACCTAAGATCCCTACAGGAGAACTTACCTTATGGCCAGTATCTATGGGTGAGGAGAACTGCAGTAATTTGAATGATTTCTGAAGCCAGTCTTCTGATCTAACCACTAAATAAAACATAGGGGTTATCCAGACAGAATCCTAAGCAAAGGCTACAAAAGAGCACAGAATCAGCCAAGAGAGGCATTGTTTGAAGAAAACCCCAGAGAAACACAGGAAATACCCCTGACGTGTGTCACGACTTTTAGCAGTGTATCCAACACAGTGAAAAAAGTTATAAATAAACACTGGGGTATACTCACCAGCAACAATAGACAATGGGACAAACCCCTTTTTTCATTTAAAAAGGGACGCAGTCTCAAGGACACCTTAGTTCACACTCGTCCTAAAGATCAATCCAACGGGGATTTCCCACCTATAACAGAGGCATGGGGCCTGCCAAAAGGTATGGGTCATTTTCCTTGTGTTAACTGTAGCAGCTGTCATCTTACAGCACATACCAAAATCTTTGATCTCGAACCAGGTAAGACTTGGACACAACGAGCCCACACCAATTGTAACTCGACAAATGTGGTCTATTTGATCACTTGTCCATGTGGGTTACAGTATGTGGGCATTAAGCATGGGCGGAAAATCCGTTACGCTCGCGGATTTTGCAGATTTCCGGTAAATTCGCAATCCGTGAAATCCGTGAATTTCCCGCAAAATCCGCAAATTCGCACGCAGCGGATCTTTTGCTGCGTGCGGTGTAAGTTCGGAATTGCGAACTTACACAAAACCCTCGCGAACTGGCAGAAATCCTTGCGAACTGGCAGAAATCCTTGCGAACACAAAAAAAGCATTCAGCAGGTTCAAAAGTTCAAACTCATCATTAGTAACCATTCCCTGTAGTGCTTCCTGACAAGGGCCCCTCCAGAGTTCAGTTGCTAGTTGCAACAATTATATGACCCTGCTCTGACCCTCACAGCAGGCTCATAGAATAGCTACAAGTAGGCCACAAAGGTCCTGGAAAAAAATTTGCACTGCAACAGAAAGCAAATTACAGATAAGGAAGCAAGTGCCAGACTGGAATTTTAAAACAGTGACACATTAATAAATCAACCCCAAATTAATTCATGTCAGTTGAAGCAGGCAGGTGTGCTTACTTTTCCCCCCATAATCTACAGTGATGATGAACCAGAGGGGGGCATTGATGCACCAGAGGATGGCATGGGTTAAACAGAGGGTGGCAGGGGTGAAACAGAGGGTTCTGGGAACTTGTGATGATGAACCAGACGTAGAAACAACATAATCGTGACCGTTGCGAGCCGACATGTAAGTTCGCAATTGCGAACTGGTACAAAACCCTTGCGAACTTGCAGAAATCCTTGCGAACTGGCAGAAATCCTTGCGAACACAAAAAAAGCATTCAGCAGGTTCAAAAGTTCAAACTCATCATTAGTAACCATTCCCTGTAGTGCTTCCTGACAAGGGCCCCTCCAGAGTTCAGTTGCTAGTTGCAACAATTATATGACCCTGCTCTGACCCTCCCAGCAGGCTCATAGAATAGCTACAAGTAGGCCACAGAGGTCCTGGAAAAAAAATTGCACTGCAACAGAAAGCAAATTACAGATAAGGAAGCAGGTGCTAGACTGGAATTTTAAAACAGTGACACATTAATAAATCAACCCCAAATTAATTCATGTCAGTTGAAGCAGGCAGGTTTGCTTGCTTTTCCCCCCCATAATCTACAGTGATGATGAACCAGAGGGTGGCATTGATGCACCATAGGATGGCATGGGTAAAACAGAGGGTGGCAGGGGTGAAACAGAGGGTTCTGGGAACCTGTGATGATGAACCAGACGTAGAAACAACATAATCGTGACCGTTGTGAGCCGACATGTAAGTTCGCAATTGCGAACTGGTACAAAACCCTTGCGAACTGGCAGAAATCCTTGCGAACTGGCAGAAATCCTTGCGAACTCAAAAAAAGCATTCAGCAGGTTCAAAAGTTCAAACTCATCATTAGTAACCATTCCCTGTAGTGCTTCCTGACAAGGGCCCCTCCAGAGTTCAGTTGCTAGTTGCAACAATTATATGACCCTGCTCTGACCCTCACAGCAGGCTCATAGAATAGCTACAAGTAGGCCACAAAGGTCCTGGAAAAAAAAATTGCACTGCAACAGAAAGCAAATTACAGATAAGGAAGCAGGTGCCAGACTGGAATTTTAAAACAGTGACACATTAATAAATCAACCCCAAATTAATTCATGTCAGTTGAAGCAGGCAGGTGTGCTTGCTTTTCCCCCCCATAATCTACAGTGATGATGAACTAGAGGGTGGCATTGATGCACTAGAGGATGGCATGGGTAAAACAGAGGGTGGCAGGGGTGAAACAGAGGGTTCTGGGAACCTGTGATGATGAACCAGACGTAGAAACAACATAATCGTGACCGTTGCGAGCCGACATGTACGTTCGCAATTGCGAACTGGTACAAAACCCTCGCGAACTGGCAGAAATCCTTGCGAACTGGCAGAAATCCTTGCGAACACAAAAAAATCCGCAAATTCGCAAGAATTCGTGGATTTTGCGGATTACGAGTTCGCAAATTCGCAGAATTCGCGAACGCCAGATTCGCAAAATTCGCCCATACTTAGTGGGCATGACCACACGCAAAGTGAAATTATATGTGCGTGAACATCAGAGTAACATTAGATGTGGAAGAGTCACCACCAAATTGAGTGAACATTTCATACAACACAACCACACAACCAATGATCTCAGGTACACAGTGATTGAGCAAGTTAAAGTACAGAGGAATACTCAAAAAATCCTCTTGGGAAAAAGAACAGAGGTTGGTGAACCGGCTGGACACACACAAGCAAGGATTAAATGATAACATCCCATGGGCAACGGCCCTGCACTGTAAACCTTGGGTGCCTTTCCTTGTCCTCCCACACAGAAAGACTGATATCTGACCACACATTACAGGTTGCCTGGCTGCATTGAGCCCCTCATTTTTCTGTTCCTTTGTCTACCCCTTTGAGATTGGCGGGCTACATCATAAACCTGCCCGCCTATCCCTAAACAGAGCGTTATAGATTTTCCTTAATAATACCCAACAATTTTTGGATGACCAGATCACCTAGTATACTCCCCATTTCCCCTCCCTCCTTCCTCTACCCCCTTTCCCCCCCTTTTCTCTTTCACCCCTCCCCCACCCCCGCCTTTGTGTCTTTCCAACCTTTAATTAGCATACAGATGTGGACCTATTGGGCCCATCGGGGTTCATTTAATTTTATTTATAATTCTGAGCCTCTGTTACTCTGTGTACCCATTTTACTTCAGGTGAGCGCAACCACTTTTGTCTCTGCCAGCGCTTTCAGATACCACCGGTAGTACTCCACTCTTGAGATTTATTTTCCCTTTGATTATGCCTCTTTGGGCTGTACCAAATGGATTCAATGTTTACCAACACACACCTTTTCCTCTGAGTGGCTGCTTCGTGCAAACTGCAGCTACGAGTATCTTTATTGGCAGCAGGGACAAAAACTATTCCTCTGATTGGTTTACCCCAGCTAACTATTGTAGTGTAGTTCCTAAATTCCCAATAGGCTCTGGGCATTGGAATAATAGATCCTAACGATTTGACATATTACTGAGGTCGACTAGGTCTCTATCAAATATATTAAACTTAATTGTGAGTGTCAGCTAGCTCAGAGGTCACTAGAAACTTTCTCGAATAAACAAGAAGGGATTAGTTTCTGACAACCGTATAAACATGACAACTTTGTTTCTCCAAGAATAAACGTATCTTCAGAGTTGTGGAAACAATAGATAGATATTTTAGTCAGTCAATCGTGCATGCTTCGTTTCATCAGAGGTGCAGAGAAATAGAGAGACAGGCGTTTTCAATAAAAGGATTTATTGAACAGTCTTCTTTCTATTGCAAGTAAAGTGAACTGCTACAATCGTAATACTGGTTGCAAAGTATAATGAGTACAGCAAGAAGAGTATTATAAAATAATAATGTAAAAGCATTGTATGGTTTTTAAGCCATAGATAAATACATACATAAATAACAAAGTCTAAAAGTACTCAACTGGTGTTTCTAAAATACGCCTACCCCAATGTACCTAACCTAAGTCTAGTACGAGGGAAGAAGTAAGTGTGGTGTAGCATAGGTTTAGTTTCTTTGCAAAGAATCTATCCAAGTTTTCTCTTAGGGTCTAATCAACTCAACTTGGTTTTAGAATGAAGGAGGTTTGGTACCTCTGTCTCTGGACTCGATTTCCCAACACCCCGCGAGGGGACATGAAGAGAGATGGGTTTGGGTTGGGGACAGGAAGAGGTGGCGCTCTAGCGAGTACGAGATAAGTAGACTGTGCACTTGTTCTGATAATACGGTGCAGGCAGGTCAGGGGAACAAACCGAAACAACAAACAGGAAAGATACCTTACTGGACAAATGAAAACAAATCCTGTGCACACGTTTACAAGTTAGTTAGCTCTTCAGTAAGAGCCCAAAGGGTTAGACAATGTTCAAAAAATGAGGTCGAGAACCAGCGACTTAGAAGTGTGTTTATGGTTCAGTTATGATCAGTACATACGAAAGTACAACTAGCCGACACGTGTTTCGTCACACCGTGTGGAGGATGTGACTCTTCAGGGCTGTTGACAATACGGGATAAGGAATTGGCTCGCCAGGTCTGGAGAGTGTCAAGACCAGGCTGCGTGAACGGTGATGGTGAGGCAAAAAAATGGATTGTGGCTCCGTGTAGAAAGGCTGCCAAATGCGGAAACCTCAGGACCGTAATGTCCTGCACGGCGAACAGATAGCGGTTGGGGCACGGGTGTGTGCACAGCGGCGGCTTCCACAAGGGGAGCTCGGAAACACTGGAACTGTATTCTCAGCGAGAGAAAGGACAGCATCTCTATCAGTGCATCAGCTGGAGTGTCTGCTTCCTTCGGCACTTGCTGTAGCGAGCTGCGTCGGGCAAGTAGATAGTCGAGCTGCTCCGAACCACTGTGTCTTTGCTAGAGCAAGTGAAGGCATATTTATACCTTGAAGGTGCCTAGTTTGACGTAAAGTCAGGCATAATAACGTCATCAAAGAACCCCAAGGGAATGATGATAGTTCTTTGAAAACTCCATGAGTTCTTGGACAAATCAATATTCAAGTAAGGGGATGTCCCTGACTGATTAAGCCGATTTTTCCAAGAAATCGTTGTGGCTTTTTGGAACTGGTGGAAGTAGCCATGCCTGTATTTGGACAGCATGGGCTATGACTAAATATGGTTATGATTTCTATGCCCATATAAGGGCAATGTGAATTGTATCTATATAAGGGCATGAATCGGTAAATTTCACTCGGGTCCTAAAACGCCATAAAACACCCACTCCACTTGTTCGACATTACTAAATTCTAAGCATTTAAAACATATCTAAAGCATGATGTGTTAATAACCCCCTCACTCACCAGAGGTCGCCCATAGGTGACATGCTTCATCATTGGGGCCATCCCAAGCTACTGCTTGGGGCGTGCTACGACGTAGGATTCGTAGGAGCGCTTTTTGTTGAGACTATGTGTGGTGCAGCGTATGGTGGTGGAGTGGTGATTAGTGTGTGTTAAAAAAACCTAGCTAGTAAGCCAACACATTTATTTTTGCCTCTATTTGGTATAGTAAAAAGGGGCTAGATATAGGAATTAGAACAATAATGTGGTCAACGTCCTTGCTATCTTGTCGACATGTTTCAAGGTGTCCCCTACACCTTTTTTCAGGACACCATGGGGGCCAGTCCCATGTATGCCACTCCGGTGATAAACCTAGATTAAGGTTAAGAAATAAATGGATAGACACACCTAATGTCTGTATCTGTCAGGTATACATATGGTTAATGTTGTATCCGTAGTATCTGTATTTAGAAAGAAAAACTGATATGAAGGTTAGTACATGATGCCTGCCCATATGGGCAGGTCAAGCTAAAATATGTTGGTTGATCCTTGTGGTTTTGTGCCTATGGAGTGAAACCTAACATTAGGTGCTTAGTCTGGTGCTCCTAAAAACAGAAGAACAACACAAACAGTGGGTGGTACTCCATCTACGTCTGTGAATGGTGTTCCTGTTCAGAGGATTTAAAATTACAATTATATATACATGCAGAGTACACTTGTTTAGGCTGCACACTTACAAAAAACAAACACAACATGTAATGTATAACATCGTCCCGGTCTATGTATGGACAGAGAAATAACGTACTTAGTCGTTAGCAGTAATATGCCCCATGCTCCGCCTGGGTAGAGGGGCCTGTAGGGTCAGAAAACAATGGTATGCAAGACGTGTAATGAGAATTCATTATAAATGCATTAAAATCAATTAGACTTTCTAAGGCTGCTTGTGGTCATGTAAAACAGGGTTTTATATTCATAAAAAACTGCTCATAAAACCTCTGCCTGAATGTGTGGTGTTATAATGTCAAAAAAGGATTCTGATTGTGCTCAGAGTTCATTTAAAAATACGATATTCCTTTAACTGCAATAGATGTTCCGACTGGTTCAGATGTCAGAAAAATAGAACTTTGGTAGCAATGCTGGAGGGCTGCGATTATGCTCGTAACTTGCAAGATTATTGAACATGAAAATATTTACAATGCTACGTTGTGTCTGATAGTGGTTATGTGCAACCATTTAATTAGACTTCGCTTACTTTGTTACCTGTGCAAAGGCACGTTTGGGCTACGTTATGTCCGATGGCGATTGGTTTAGACATTCTTTCTGGCTCTTTAAGTTGTTACTTTACAAGTGGAACATGTGAAAAAATGTGAAAAAAAACAGGGATCGCTGGTGGGTATCTTGTCCGGTGTCTGCCCAATGTTAAAGGTGGTCAGGGTCTGTAATAAAGATTGAGGTAAATTTACTTAGCTCGGCAACCTTCCGTCCTTTTGAACCTATTAGTCCCAGGTGCGATCGCATCTGCCATTTTTAGTATTTTTGGTTGTGATTCCGGCAAGCCACGTGGTGCTTAGAAACCCAAGTGCCGGTAGGCTGTACATGATGGCACATTGCGTTCTCCATTGAACTCATTGATCGTGGCGCGTTGTTCATTCAACGGATGCCTGGTAATTGTGTGGATTTTCGGCACTAGAAACATTTTGTAACCTACGATGGGAGTTTTAAAAAAAAATTCTTTTGGGCGGTATTTTAATGACTTTTGTAGGCGAGGATCGAACCCACTCCTCCTCGATGTAGTTTCGGCAGCCATTTTGGATTGGGTAGATGGAGGAATACCCATCACATGGTTAATTTTACAGTTTTATATCTAGTACAGTGTTCCACTGGCTGTAGGTTGAATCAGTAGCGATCATGTGTTATAGACACTATATTATTGCAGCAAAAGTTAGACAATTACCTGGGGAAAGTCAAAAGTAGAAAGTCAGACAAGGAAAAGGGAAAAAAGGGAATTTGTAGACAATTCTATGTTAAACAGATGTTGTGTCAATAAACAATGGTGATTGTTCACAATCTTTATAAACAATAGTTTGTCACATACAGGGTCCTTAATGCACACCGTTCTGGGATCTGTTCGTAGGGGGGACATAGTGTGTTATCTCATGAACTGCCCTCAAGGTATATTCTCATTAAGTCCTACACTATCTGTGGCAGTTTGAACACCCATCTTTGTTCTTTCTCTAGCAGGGCTTGTTCGAGATTATCACCTTGTTTCATGTGTTCAAGGACTACCCATCGCAGATCATTTGGTGTATGCTGTTTCTCATTGAAATTGGCCGCCATCTTATTGCTTGCTCTGTGGCACCGAATATTACTGCGATGTTGCCAATTTTTGTGCTTACTTTTCTCGTGGTCATTCCCACATAGTGTAAGTTGCCAATGCATGTTATGCGTAGTTCCCACGTTTGGCCTGTGTTTAAAACCACTCTTTTCGTGGTGCTGGTAAGGTGGAAAACACTGCAGTTGCCACATGGGTGGTGGCCGAAGGGTAGGGTACTGATAACCTGTTGGTTGCTTTTGTCATGTGGTTTAGGGTGGGTGTGTACTAGTAAATCTCCTAGGTTCTTGGCTCGTCTGTGGAAAAACATTGGTGTGGGTATGTTCAGTTTACCACTGTTAACTATTTGCCAAAGTTTCTTGACAAATTTAGCGACTTGGTCTGATGCTTTGCTGACTGTAGTAATGCATATTGGTTTGGTTTCTTTGACTGTGTCTTCCTTTTCATAGGTATCTAAAAGGGTGTCCCTGGAAGACACAGTCAAAGAATCCAAACCAATAGGCATTACTACATTCAGCATGGCGTCAATCAAGCAATCAAAACATTTATAGAGCGCGCTACTCACTTGTAAAGGTCTCAAGGCGCTGAAGGGCGGGGGGGCGGTGCTGCTACTGCTCGAATAGCCAGGTCTTGAGGTGTTTCCTGAAGGTTATATGGTCCTGGGTCAGTCGTAGGTTGGCGGGGAGGGAGTTCCACGTCTTGGCAGCCAGGTTGTTGTAAACGTATCTAGGACCCTAAATAAATATCCCCGAATTATGCCCTTATGTGGTTATAACAAATCATATCCTTATAAAGGCATAAGAATCATATCCATATTTAGTAATAGCCAATGCAGTCCAAATACGGCAAGGCTACTTCCTTAGACTCCTAGAAAGTACAACGAGTTCTTTAAACAAACCCAACCTCCAGCAACCTGGGAATTCCACCTGCTTTTGTTTTGATTTGTCCTAGAACTCCTGCGAGTCCTGAAAGAACTGCCAGTTCCTAGTGACGGTTCTTATTGACATCTTATGTACAACCTTACGTCAAACACAGCACCTTCCAGGTATAAATATACCAGCATTTGCCTTAAGCAACACACAGTGGTTTGGAGCAGAGCGGCTGTCTACTTACCCAAAGCCCAGCTGATGTGAGTGCCGAAGGAAGCCGTCCATCCCATTTGACGCACTGAGAAAGACGCTGCCTTTTCTCCTGCCGATAAAATACAGCTCCAGTGTTTCCAGTCACCCTTGCGGGTTACTGGGAGATCGAGTCCTGAGAACGAGATACAAGACCTCCTTCATTCTAAAACCAAGGTACGGATCTGATTAGATCCTTAGAGAATTCTTGATTCAGATTCTTGGCAAAACTAACTTAACTTAAACTGCAACTCCCTTACTACTTCCCACGTACTAGGCTTAAGTTAGGTACACTGGGGTAGGCGTATCTTAGAAGCACCAGTTGAGTACGCTTAGTCCACTTTTATCATTGTATGAAATTGTATATATTTTATCCGTTTTAAGTATCATATGGCTCAGAAACCATATCAATGCTTTTACAGTGTTATTTCATAATACTCCTTTTACTGTACGCACTTTACTTTATGACAAGTATTGTAATTGTGGCAATTCATTTCTCTTGCATGAGAAAGAAGACTGCTCAATAAATAACACCTTTTATTGAAAACGCCTGTCTCTCTTTTTCTCTGCACTCTGGTGAAACTAAGTATGCACGATTGACTGAGTGAAATCGCTATTTAATCTTTTCACACGATTCTGGAGATATACTCCGTATTCTGGAGGGGGCAAAGTTGTCATGTTTATGCGGTTGTCAGAAGCTAATCCCTTCTTGTCTAATCAGGGAAGTTAACTCCTACCTGTTCATTCGAGAAAGTTTCTAGTGACCTCTGAGCTAGCTGGCATATCAAATTAAGTCTAACATATTCAGTAGAGATCTAGTCGACCTCAGTCCTACGTCTAAACTACCGTTTATGTTATTCTAATGCGCAGAGCCTATTGGGAATATAGGAACTACACTACAAGGTAGGAGAACGATCTTTCTCCGGTGTGGTTCTGCGAATCCGTGGGACGTGGCGAGGGCGAGGCTAGCGGAGAAGAGCTGGCGGGTTGGAGTGTAGAACGTGAGGCGGTTGTTGAGGTATTCGGGGCCCATGTCGTGGAGCGCTTTGTGTGCGTGGGTGAGGAGCCTGAACGTGATCCTTTTGCTGATGGGGAGCCAGTGTAGGTCTCTCAGGTGGGCAGATATGTGGCAGTGGCGAGGGATGTCGAGGATGAGTCGTGCGGATGCGTTCTGTATGCGCTGGAGTCTTTTCTGGAGTTTGGCTGTGGTTCCTGCGTATAGGGCGTTCCCGTAGTCCAGTCGGCTGGTGACGAGGTCCTGGGTGACCGTCTTTCTAGTTCCGGTCGGGATGCACCGCAAGATCTTTCGGAGCATGCGCAGGGTGTTGAAGCATGAGGAAGAGATGGTGTTGACTTGCTTGGTCATCGTGAGAGAGGAGTCCAGGATGAATCCCAGGTTGCGTGCGTGGTCCGTGGATGTCGGTGCGGTGCCCAGCGCTGAGGGCCACCAATTGCAGGCTGTGCTGATCCGTCTGTATAAATTATACATTCATACTGTTCTAGACGCAGAATCTCAATGGGCAGAAGACATTCTTGTTCGTATTGCAGAAATTCTTGTGTTTTCAAATAGGGGTCAAAAACATATTCAACGTCTGTTGCAGCAAGAGAATTAACCCATTGTATCCATCTCGGATGTTAAGCCTTTGCATTCGGAATGCTTGCTTTTGTCACTGCCTCTAAGGCAGGTACAGTAGTAACGACCATTATGCGTTTTCCCTGAGCGTGGACTCTCTCTTTTACTACTGCAGTTTGAACCGCTGTCAGAATTTTTTCTGTTGAAGTGAATTTCATTTCAGCTTGTGTGTACAAGTGTGATTTATAAGCAATTGGTATTTTTTCCCCTTCATTAAAGGTTAAGTACGTGAATCCGCATATTCCTGGGATGATTCGGATTACAAGGTTGTGTACGTTTACGCGTGTCTGTAAATGTGTTGTTGCTAACATGTCTGTTTGCACTGAAGGCACCATTTCTGTGATTTTGAGTCCAATTAGTTGTTTTGAAATCAGGTTTGATTAATTTGTAGAGAGGTTTAACCCTTTCTGTGAAATTTAGAATGTATGTTCTTCCGAACTTCAGGAAACCTACAATTGAATGTAAGTTTTTCAGTGTTTTTGGAGGTTGGAGCAGCGCACACTTCTCTAAAAAGTTGGCTGCCAGGTTTTTGCCTTCACTTGATACCTCGCATCCTAGAAAAAGGACGTTGAGGTGGGCAATTCTTGATTTCTTAAAATTGAATTTGTACCCTTCAGATGTGAATCCAAGTATAATGGTATTCGCTCTGTTCAAGTGCCTGTCCAAGTCATCATCCGTTAGATAGATGTCATCGACATAAGATAATGCCTCATCATCATACGATTGTAGTAACTCTGTTACTCTAGCTGAAAATAACCCTCGGACTATTCTTGAATCCCTGGGGGAGACGACAGAAGTGACGCTGTGTCCCCATAACGGAGAAAGTGGTCAAGTACCTGCTTTCAAGTGCAATATTTTGACAGAAGAAACCGTTAGAAATATCTAATGTTGTTTTATATTTTTTACGCACAATGTTATTCATTAGTGCTGCACTGTGTGCATTTTGTACTGCCAAGGTTTTGCAACAGGAGTTTAAATGTCTGTAATCCAAAACTAGACGATATGTATTGTCTGGTTTGGAGACAGGAAAAAAGGATTGTTCATTGACGAGGTGCATATTTCAATCACCCCTTGGTATTCAAGTTGATCTAATATCTCCCTGACCTGTTTTTTTGCTTCTTGCTAAACTGGATACTGCCTTTGTGCAGTTGGTTGTGTTTTTAACTGGTTTTCATGGTGAGGAGAATCCTAATCCCATCCTACATGATTTTTATATAATGCTGGAGCCTGGGTTACAGCCCATTCTCTGTAAGTATGGGCGTATTTTGCGAATCTGCGGTCCGTGAATTCACGCAAAATTGCAAATAAATCTGCGGATTTTCCCGTGAACTCGCAGATTTTTTTGCGATTTTTACTCTACTGAACTGGAGAACTTTCTACTGGCTAATCAGTAAGTGCTACCTCATTGGGTAAATGTATAGTGCTTTTCCTACACTGCAGCTGCGTAAAGGGCCAGAAAATTTGTCTCCACTGACCATATGTGCCTGTAACTTTGCCACCGTACCAAAAGGCGTTGAGGTCCCTTGAGTGAGCTGTCCATCATAGTTGGGAAAGGGCGGGAAGACGTTTGATACCGCTAGTGTGTGGTGCCGTGTCAAACGAACTGGGCTTCTATGCGTGTCAACTTGCCTCTTGTGTATAAAGGGTCAGAGAGCGAGCAGGGCAGCAGGTGAGGAGAAAGCAGCCTCCTGGTCACAGGAACTACACAGGGGCTGCGCTCGAGAAACTCAGGGATTCAAAGACCTCCCTCGAGTATTACAGCTAATTTTCGACGGCAGATATGGGGTTAAAGCACACTTGCCCAGTGTCGACCGTGCTCACTAATGTTTTGGGCTGATAAAAACGTTACTGAATTTGAGCTTCAGCTCAGGCACCTGCTATATCTGTAAGTGCTTCCTGTTGACGTTTAATTTTTGTGACCGGAGCCTCGTGCCAGAATGAATCCTGCAATGCATAGTTATCCACAAAGATGCCACCGTGTTGTGCAATACCTCTACTGAACTGGAGTACTTTCTACTGGCTAATCCAGTAAGTTCTACCTCCTTGGGTAAATGTAAAGTGCTTTCCCTACACTGCAGCTGCCTAAAGGGCCAGAAGATTTGCCTCCAATGACCATGTGTGCCTGTAACTTTGCCACCGCGCCAAAAGGCGCTGAGGTCCCTTGAGTGAGCTGTCCATCATAGTTGGGAAAGGGCGGGAAGACGTTTGATACCGCTAGTGCGTGAAGCAGGGCCAAACAAGCGGTGCGTCAATGCAAGTCAACATGCCTCTTGTGTATAAAGGGTCAGAGAGCGAGCAGGGGAGCAGGTGAGGAGAAAGCAGCCTCCTGGTCACAGGAACTACACAGGGTTACGCTCGAGAAACTCAGGGATTCAAAGACCTCCCTCGAGTATTACAGCTAATTTTCGATGGCAGATATGGGGTTAAAGCACACTTGCCCAGCCTCGAACGAGCTCACTAATGTTTTGGGCTGATTAAAACGTTACTGAATTTGAGCTTCAACTCGGGCACCTGCTTTATTTATATCTGTTAGTGCTTCCTGTTGAGGTTTAATTATTGGCCCACAGGAAGCACTTACAGAGTTAAGGTAGGTGCCCGAGTTGAAGCTAACTTTGAAACCATTTTAGAATGGCACCGGCAAGCTGCCAGAGTTGAAGTTGCAACTTGCAAGTACGCAACTTCATTCTAAAATGGTTACAAAGTTAGCTTCAACTCGAGCACCTGCCTTAACTGTAAGTGCTCCCTGTGGGCCCAAAAATCCGCAAATTCCACGAGCGGAAAGGATTTTTGGCCCACAGTTAATTTTCTGGCATAGGTGTATTTTAAGTGAATTGGAATATGAGTGGAGAAGGCTAGCAGGATGATGTCTTCGCCATGTGGGCACTCCCTGACAAATTTTGGTGGCCAGTCTTTTTCAGCTAGAAGAATGTCATAACCCTTAGAGAGCTTCGTCCAAAAGAGTGCTCTTATTTTCCTAGTTTTATCCCCCTCCATCTGGAGCGTTACTTCATATAACTTATGGGGTACACTAACCCTGGTATCTGCAGTTTCAACTTGGATGTATTCATTCAAGTCCACTGTCTCCAGATGATCCTTCAAGATCTTGCGAGCTATGGTGACTTCTGCTACGCTGTACAGCATTGTCTGAACCCACTCCCCGTTCTTGAGTTGTGTCCTCAAGATCCTCGGCATGTCTTATTTTTAGACCTGCTACCTTCTTTTTGGTGAATTGAGTTTTCTTATTTTTTGGAACATGTTGGTCGTCTTTGGATTTCACACGTTCTTCCTTGTGTTCTGACTGTCCTCTTCTTTCCGATTTCTGTGAGGAAGTCTGAAAGGTACGAGAGGAACGTGTATCAGTATCTTGATATCTATCAGGTTTTCTAGAATTATCCCTATTCCTGAGGTTATACCTTTTTTCAGAGGGATCCTTTTGAGGAGACCTTCCACTGGACTGAGAATTCTTCTTGTTAGAAGTTTGTTTAGTATTCTCCCACTTCTTTTTAGGAGGAGTGAGAGTGTTGTTAATAAAGACCTTTTCAGGACTTTCTGTTAGTTGGGGTTTGACTGGTTTCCCCCCCAAACTATCTCTACCTAGTTCTTCATAGTATTTTTCTATTATTCTGGCCAGTTCATATGGTTGCTCAGTTACATCAATTTCTCTTATTTTTTGGCGGATCGCCAGGGATGCTGCTTCACCTTTAATATTAGCTAATATTATAGCTAAGACCTGTTTGAAATCTTTCAGTAATTTCATACCCAGATTCAAAGCAGGCTCTGCCCCGTATAAATTTTGAATCTGTTTCAGGACATCTGGTATCACTGCCATAGACGGAACACCATGTGTTTTTGTGTAGATTGCAGTAAAGACTGTACCCCAAGCGTCGCAGTCCTCCAGGTGTGGTGCAATCCCCATTGGTCAACAGATTGTTAAAATTCTGTTTTTCTCATGAGGGGTAGTATCGGGAAATACTGCCTCGATTTGAGCAATTTTTTGAGCTATCCAGAATGGAATTTGTTCCCGTTTTGGGGGTAATTTACCAATGACTGATTGTATAGTCTGTGGTGTGATTTTATTTGTGGTCCCCTGGTGAGGGGTTTGCTGTGGAATCCTTATAGGAGGTTGGACTGTTAGAGTCCGCATGACATATTGAACCAATTGTCTATGTATTTTGATTAGTTGTTTTAGTTGAACTAATAATTCCTCACCTGTCATTTCTTCAATGGCAGGATGTGGTGTATAGCTGGCTAGTACCGGCCATGTTGCTCCTGGTCTACCTAGTGGACTGAGCCTGGTAATGTGATTTTGATGTTGTAGGATACCTTTAAACAAGAGCGCATGATCTTAGTAAGTTAGTGGTATTTCGATATCCTCGAAAGTAGTGTATTCCATTAGAGTTTCCTCTTCTTTGTAGAAGTTAAACACGTGTTACTGAATTTGCTTCAGGGAAGAAAATCCATGAGTAGAATACCTCTGTCTGCCGATATTCATGTGCCTCTACTACAAAACTTACCCTACCACCTCTTGGTGATAGGCCATTTGTTATAAGCTTTTTAGTGATGGCTCTCCTTAAGTTTTCCGGGATGATTATAGCATCCGGGTCGTTTTGTTGGAAACCTGTTACGTCTACGCCCGGTTGGGTTGCAGTTGCTGCAGCTCCACCGGTTGCGTTATTGTCGCCGTTATTCGACATTATTTAATGAAAGTTTGCAGAGCAAGTTTCAAGGAAACAAAGATAAGGTGCACAATATTTTGGAACACTGTATCCTTCAACGTTGAACAAACCAAAAACTAATACATAGGATTCTCGTCCTACTCAGTTATGGGGTGATATTTTATCCTTTTACCCACTCCAGACGTCTATTGGAGTATGTTAAGGGAAAAAGGGGTCTCTGTGAAAAGCACGACTGAGTTACTCTAGTATCTAGCGTTAAATTAGTGCCTTACCAAACGTTGGGCGCCTTGTAGTGTAGTTCCTATATTCCCAATAGGCTCTGCGCATTGGAATATTATATCCTATCGATTTGAAGTAGGACTAAGGTCGACTAGGTCTCTATCGAATATATTAAACTTAATTGTGAGTGCCAGCTAGCTCAGAGGTCACTAGAAATTTTCTCGAATAAACAAGAAGGGATTAGTTTCTAACAACCGTATAAACATGACAACTTTGTTTCCCCAAGAATAAAAGTATCTTAAGAGTCGTGGAAACAACAGATAGATATTTTACTCAGTCAATTAGGCATGCTTCGTTTCATCAGAGGTACAGACAAATAGAAAGACCGGCATTTTCAATAAAAGGATTTATTGAACAGTCTTCTTTCTCTTGCAAGTAAAGTGAAAGGCTACAATCGTAATACTGGTTACAAAATATAATGCGTATAGTAAGAAGAGCATTATATAAAGCATCGCATGGTTTCTAAGCCATAGATAAATGCATACATAAATAACAAAGGCTAAAAGTACTCAACTGGTGTTTCTAAAATACGCCTACCCCAATGTACCTAACCTAAGTCTAGTACGAAGGAAGAAGTAAGTGTGGTGTAGCATATCTTTAGTTTCTTTGCCAAGAATCTATCCAAGATTTCTCTTGGGGTCTAATAAACTCCGTACCTTGGTTTTAGAATGAAGGAGGTCTGGTATCTCTGTCTCTGGACTCGATTTCCCAACACCTAGTGAGGGGAGTTTGGAAACACTGGAGCTGGATTCTCAGCGAGAGAAAGAACAGCTTCCTGATCAGTGTGTCAGCCGAGGGTCAGCTTCCTTTGGCACTTGTTGTAGTGAGCTGCGTCGGGCAAGTAGATAGTCGAGCTGCTCCGAACCACTGTGTCTTTTCTAGAGAAAGTAAAGGCATATTTATACCTTGAAGGTGCCTAGTTTGATGTAAAGTCGGGCATAATAATGTCATCAAAGAACCCCAAGGGAATGGTATTTCTTTGAAAACTCCATGAGTTCTTGGACAAATCAATATTCAAGTAAGGGGATGTCCCTGACTGCTTAAGCCAATTTTTCCAAGAAATCGTTGTGGCTATTTGGAATGGGTGGAAGTAGCCATGCCTGTATTTGGACAGCATGGGCTATGTCGAAATATGGTTATGGTTTCTATGCCTATATAAGGGCAATGTGAATTGTATTATATAAGGGCATGAATCAGTAAATTTCACTCGGGTCCTAAAACGCCTATCTCTATTAGCCACAGGGATGTGTGCCCCTGTCGACCACGTGACAACATGATCCATGACTTAGTCAGTACCGACCAGTTCGATCCAGTTTCGGTGACATTGTTTGCTCTTATTCATGAACATGCCGGCCGGCCCGGTTACCACACCAATGGGGTCCAGTTTCACGAGGGATTGCGCAGGTACCTAGCAGGTGCCTAGCAGCGAAGGCGTGAGTTCCATCGCTATGACAGGAGATAAGTAAACTGCGCCATTTATCCCGCACAGTGATTAACCCTATTCCTGCCCACCTCTTTTCACCTCCCCCCTTCATCTTTTTCTTTTGTGATTTTAGGGTGTGCCACTGTGCAACCACCCCCCTCCCGAGACCCATGGTGTATTTAATGATTACACCCCATGTAAAGTATTTTTGTGTTGCATACTAAATGTGCCCAGCCACACTGTTTCTTGACTATGATTGATATAGCATTTACACTCCACAAGCTAATTGCTATCGGCAAACGCCACAATAAGCATACGGGGCGTAACACCCCCTTCTGTTAGTCTGTTCCGTCACGTTTTAGTTGAGTGCACTTGTTTCTTCACAGCAGCACTGGCTAGTGTTACGGTTCAAGTGCATCACAATGAGCACCAGTGTCTGTACGTCCATCTATGACAAAATGATGAATACAACGCCTAATTATTGTTTGTTTTCTTCTATTTCGTTTGTTTGTCTATGTTTGTTAACCCACAACCCAACTTAGAATAAACTAATTTTCTCTCAACATGAGATCCTAGTAAACGTGGCTCCTCTCAACACGAGGCAGAATAAAACGATTTTGTTTTAATATTTTTCACATTCATAACCTATGGTCAGGGTGGGCCTTAGCGTTCCCACACCGCCAAGGTTCATCTCTTTAAGGTCCTGACGAATGCCTTATTAATGATTACACATAGGCAGAAACATGTTGACCAAACACTTGTGGATATTGCTGAACAATATATTCAGCTATTATATCCCACACTCTGTTTTTATACATGTCTGATTAGCTATTAGTAATGTGTTTTTTGACACAATCAAGACATTTTTAACTCACCTTCACTTTCACTAAACACACAAAAAAACATTCTGGCGTCGAAGCACACCAGGGTGGCATTCGGCCTCTCCTGGTGGGGCCCGATGATGTCACTAACCAGGTTGGTGACTGAGGGCTTTATTAAGAACCTATTCGGATTCTACACCTGTGCTCTATTCATATATTTAATAAAAAGGCACACTCTTCTGTTGTTTTTGAATCTGCAAAACCCACCAGTCTGACGTGATGGTGCGCAAGTGGGGGAGGTGATGGTGAATCCTGCCACCCACTGGCGATTGATCGGCCTGAAATGCAGGAATAGGAAGGTTTGGAGGCAGAAGCAGAGGGTGGTTGGTGTACTGGCCCGCCCGCTGGCCCCAGAACCACAGCTGTGGTTCCCACGTTCAAGACTGCACAAAGGTTGGGGAACTTGCGACGGCCTGTGGCTCTGGGCGGAACGCAGTGGGGCACCAAATCCGTAGCCACAAAAGGGGCGAAAAGCAGACTGCACAGTGTAGCTGAAGAGACCCAAGGACTTGGCCGTAGCCCGCCAGTTCTTGAAACACTCTAGAGCGTTGTCTACTTTGTCACCAAAAAGGCGATGTCCATAAGGGTGTTCTGGACACCCCAGAAAAGCCAATCGATTTCATCCAGGCGTAGCGTCAAAGGGCTACCGATGTGGAAATCATCTGGCCTAGAGAGTTGGTGTTATTCAGCCCACAGCAGATGGTAAACTTAGCTGCGTCCCTCCCAGCGGCAACAGCCTGGGAGAATACGATTCGGGCCTCCTCCGGACACTGAGGCAGCACTTGCACAACTGGGTCGCACACAGAGTGGGAATAACAGCCCCATAGACATGCAGTGTTTATCGACCGCTTCCAAAGCTGGCGGAAGAAAAAATCTTCTTCCCAAGATGATCCAGCTTATTGGATTTCCTATCTGGTGGAGCGGTAGGGACTGCGCTCTTGGAAGTAGAGGCTTGAAACACCAAGCTCTTAGGAGTGGGGTGTTGTGAGAGGAAAGTGGGGTCATCTGGGGTCTGTCGGTGGCTTTGGGCAATGATCTTATCTATTGGAGCCCTGTGTTGGGCCTGGACCAGTTGCCAAAAATGACATCGGTTAGGGCTTAATTACACAGCAGCTGGGGCTCCTCTGAAGCACTTCTGTCATCTCATCGCTTTGTTCGCCCTAAGTTGGCAGGGTATGCCCAGACGTGGGTCCCTTGCTCACTTTTCCACTAGATTAAAGATAGCCTGGCTGAGGAGGGTTATGAACCCGAAACTGATACCAGGATGCTTGTTTCTGGTCCAGGGAAGACATGGCGTAGCAGTTCGGGCTGGACTGTTCCCATGAGGCACAGGGTCAGACTGATTTGCATATGGTCATGTCTGAACTGGGGTGGTGGAGTGAGCTAAAGAATGATGATAGATTAAACCCAGATCAGTTGACTGGGGATGAGTGTTTGATTTGCTCAAGCGCTCCGTCCATCATCCCCTTTGGTATCACTTTTTTCGCCCTAAGTTGGCAGGGTATGCCCAGACGTGGGTCCCTTGCTCACTTTGCCACTGGATTCAAGATAGCCTGGCTGATGAGGGTTATGAACCCGAAACCGGTCCCAGGATGCTTGTTTCCCGTCCAGTGAAGATATGGCTTAGCAGTTCGGGATGGACTGTTCCTATGAGGCACAGGGTCAGACTGATTTCCATATGGCCATGTCTGAACTGGGGTGGTGGACTGAGCTAAAGAATGATGATGGATTAAACCCAGATCAGTTGAGTGGGGGTGAATGTTTGATTTGCTCAAGCGCTCCGTCCATCATCTCCTTTGGTATCGCTTTGTTCACCCTAAGTTGGCAGGGTATGCCCAGACGTGGGTCCCTTGCTCACTTTGCCACTGGATTCAAGATAGCCTGGCTGATGAGGGTTATGAACCCGAAACCATTTGCATATGGCCATGTCTGAACTGGGGTGGTACCGCTTTGGATCCATGGGTGGCCTGTGGTGCCGAAAGTTTCCAAAGGGTTTTTAGTTAGGGAGAGAAAGGGCGCACTACTAAAAGTAGACGCAATTATATCTGAAAATTCTGGGTGGAAATGTGGTGCAGTAAGGGTGAGGGGATGAGCCCTATAACCCCCCAAGTGTGTGTCAGCCAAGGCCAGCACACCAGAAACTTGCAAAAAAATACCCTTGCACACAACAGTTATGTATAGAGAAATTTGTCAGTGTAGACACTAGAACATTTAGAAAAAAAACCTATGGATAAACAAAAAATTTGTCATATGGTTCATGAGAAGTATAGTGTTTTAATGTTCTTAAGAGCGATCCAGCCAACGCGTGTTTCGTCGCATATGGGATAGTTCTCCCGCAATTGTATTGAACTAAACAACCAGCCGACACGTGTTTCGTCACAAGGAGTTATCCTGTGACTCTTCAGGGCTGTTCCGAGTCGGAAGAAGTAGGAGAGCAGTCCCCAAGTGACCGGTGATAATTCCAACCCGGTCTGGGGTATGCAGTTGTTTGGTTCAATACAATTGTTGCTTTGTGCTATATAAAACTTTTTTTCATAATCAACACTTGTGTCAACAGCCGCTTTGTCTAAATTGAGAAAACATTTGTACTAACTTTGTAATACCCTCACCACGTGTGCCCAGAACAGTGCTTATTTTCCAGTGTGGATCTTTCGACCCACACAAATCCGGGGGTTATCAGGTAAATCCCCCAACCTGGCAGAACCGTATCTACTCAGATCCTTTAGACCAGAACGCATACCAGTCTGAGCGCCACTTCTTCCTGTCTTCACTAAAAACCTCACTACTAGCTCTCACCCTTCCACAGTGATGTCACTTGCCTGGTTTGTGCCTTGAAGGCGAGAATCATCATGCTCGCTGGTCACATGCACAGTCAGGCACTCCTACTAAACAAAAAGAATAAATCTAAATCCTCCATAAAAGAGCACGTTGCCCTGCCATCACGGGGGGAGAAGGAGAATAACCTACGAGCAGCTCTAGTCAAAAGCACCCATTAGCTTTTTGACTAAATCTGCTTGTAGGTTTTTCTCCCCTCCCCCATGATGGCAGGGCAACGCCCCGTTCGCATTTTAACACCAGCCGCCGCAGCCTCAGCATAAATTCATCTGGGAGGTGAACAACTGGAAATGGGAGACTCTCCTTTTCCAATAGTTCCTCTTCTGAATTATTACCTGCCTGTGGAATGGTACATGGGCCGCATAGAAAACAAATGGTACCTGCCAGACAACAATGTGTCCAGTTGCCTCTTCTTTTCTGTAGGTGGTAAAGAAAGTAAGGACAGTATCCTTGGTAAGGAAATAAGATTTGCCCTTTTTTATTTTGAACCCAAGGGTTTAAAGCCAAGGGGGACCATCCTCCCTTCAGTGGCTGTATTCTCACCTGGGGTCTGTGGCATTGCCACGATTCCCGAGCAGGAATCCAATTGGGAAGTTTGGAAGGCTACGTTTCCAATGGTGTCACTTTCCTTGCCCAGTATAGACTAAATTCCCTTTAAATCAAGACCTCTTTACTTATATACTATATAAATATAAAATCTTTCGCTAATAGATATGATTAAAAAAAAGAGTGGTGACGGGGGCAGAGCCAAGCCACAGAGCATGGTGGCTGCCTCTGTGTAGAGCTCTGATGCTCCTTGGGGAACACTGCCGATTGGTTTGCTTGCACCAGGCATTTTAATTGCTGTCTAACCCTTATACGATTAAGTTGCCCACCCTGCCTGTCTTGGGACCATGGAGCCATTTTTCCCTGTCGCATCTCTAAATGCAGCTATACTCTGAGTGCCCCTCCACATGCACGGCCTTTGGTGGAGACGAGGGCTGAAAGCCGCAGTGGGGTTTTTGGTGGCAGCCCAGTTGGCAGCTTGACTGCGCTGCATCCTAGCCACTACTAATGGTGCGACCGGTGGAGGCTGCCTGCATTGTCACACATCCTGCGCCACGACAATCTTTTCCTCTGATGCCCGCTGGCAACCTGCTGTGTGAACTGACACTGAGGAGCGACAATCTATGGCAGTGACAGCTCCTCTGGGGTAACTTACTGTTACAACGCAACTTTTACGTCGTAATGCTGTTACAACGCAGCTTTTACAACGCTGGTTCCATTACATCGGATGCTATTACAACGCAGGATATTACATAGCAGATGCTATTACAACGCATACCATTACATCGTAAGTATTGGTAAGTATATACATTTTTTTAATTTTATTTAATATTATTTAATTAATTTAATTAATATTAATTATAAATAAATATATTTATTTATGTTTTTTAATATTATAAATTAAATATATTAATTTAAGTAATTTTTAAAATAAGTATGACTATAGGAGTATATGTTTTGGGGTACTGAGGTATATGTTTTGGGGTGTTTGGGTATTTTTAGGTTTTAGGGCTGGGTTTGGGTTTTGGGGTACAGGGGTATTTTTAGGTTTTAGGGCAGGGGTTGGGTTTTGGGGTACAGGGGTGTTTTTAGGTTTTAGGGCAGGGTTTGGGTTTTGGGGTACAGGGGTGTTTTTAGGTTTCAGGGCAGGGTTTGGGTTTTGGGGTACAGGGGTGTTTTTAGGTTTCAGGGCTGGGTTTGGGTTTTGGGGTACAGGGGTGTTTTTAGGTTTCAGGGCAGGGTTTGGGTTTTGGGTTACAGGGGTGTTTTTAGGTTTCAGGGCAGGGTTTGGGTTTTGGGGTACAGGGGTGTTTTTAGGTTTTAGGGCAGGGTTTTTAGTTTTGGGGTACAGGGGTGTTTTTAGGTTTTAGGGCAGGGTTTTGGTTTTGGGGTACAGGGGTGTTTTTAGGTTTCAGGGCAGGGTTTGGGTTTTGGGGTACAGGGGTGTTTTTAGGTTTCAGGGCAGGGTTTGGGTTTTGGGGTACAGGGGTGTTTTTAGGTTTCAGGGCAGGGTTTGGGTTTTGGGGTACAGGGGGTGTTTTTAGGTTTTAGGGCAGGGTTTGGGTTTTGGGGTACAGGGGTGTTTTTAGGTTTTAGGGCAGGGTTTGGGTTTTGGGGTACAGGGGTGTTTTTAGGTTTCAGGGCAGGGTTTCGGTTTTGGGGTACAGGGGTGTTTTTAGGTTTCAGGGCAGGGTTTGGGTTTTGGGGTACAGGGGTGTTTTTAGGTTTTAGGGCAGGGTTTGGGTTTTGGGGTACAGGGGTGTTTTTAGGTTTTAGGGCAGGGTTTGGGTTTTGGGGTACAGGGGTGTTTTTAGGTTTTAGGGCTGGGTTTAGGTTTTGGGGTACAGGGGTGTTTTTAGGTTTTAGGGCTGGGTTTGGGTTTTGGGGTTCAGGGGTATTTTTAGGTTTTAGGGCTGGGTTTGGGTTTTGGGGTTCAGGGGTATTTTTAGGGTTTATTTTTTTAAAGTACGACTAATTAAATTACATTAATTAAATAAATTATAATTAATTACATTTATTAAATCAAATTAATTACAATTTTAAGATTAATTCAATTATATTAATTAAATTAAATTAATTAAATTTAAATAATTAATATTATAAAATTTATTAAATTAAATTTATAAAATTATATTAATTTAATTAAATTACATTAATTCCTATTTAAAATTAAATTAAACTTATTTAAATAAATTATATTAATTACATTTTTACAATTATTTTAATTATATTAGTAAAATAAAATTAATTAAATTAACTTAATTACATTTTTTTTAAAAAGTTATACTTACCTATACTTATGATGTAATGGTATGCGTTGTAATAGCATCTGCTATGTAATATCCTGCGTTGTAATGGCATCCGATGTAATTGAACCTGCGTTGTAAAAGTTGCGATGTTACAGCATGCGTTGTAAAATAACGCGTTGTAACATCATAGATCCCCCCTCTACTGGTGCGGGAGGGGCGCAGCACAATGACTATTCATGCTGTGGCCCTGGGAGTCTGACTATCTTCCACCTGACAAGGCTGTTTTCCCTTGGTGACCTCCTCTGCTATTGCTGCTGCCTGGCCTCCACATTTGGCGATCTCCCTTAGCGCCACTGGCAACATGGATATGGTAGCACAATAGGAGCCTGGGATATAATTTGAGGAGAGTTTTCTGGGCACTCTCTGCCGCCCCCACATTTTAACTGAACTTTATATGGGCTGCCCATCTTCATTGCTCCTGCTCATCCATACAAAGATGGTCTGATCATGTGTACCCCCTTTGTGGCTGTGACTGCAACAATCCCCCTAATATCTGGCATTGTGGAAACAATGGACTGACTTTCCTCGACTTCCTGCGTTACCCTGATGTGACTCGTGGCCGCTGGCCTCTTCTACATACCGTAAGTGAGGCACGGCTATCTGACACTGCAGTGAAGCACCTAGGACTCCTGAGTTGGTTGGCCTACTCCATATTGTCCTGCTCCTGGCAGCTGCAATCATGGCTTTTGGTAAGTCCTCCAGGCAATTGAAGGATATCACAACTCACAACACAGCTCCATGGCTGATTCTATGGCCTCCCTAACAGTGGAGGTAAAGTCCATGTGGGCCGACCTGGGGGCCTTCAACAACAGAATGGAGGGGCTAGAGAGCGACTTCAAACTGGCTGAATTGCATATGGAACTAACCGCTCAATTTGGGCCAGACCTTTTGCACTTGTGCCGGAAAGTGACTGATCTTGCATAACACGCCAGGAGTCACAACATGCGACTGTATGGGGTTCGCGAGCTAGGAGGCATGCCCCCATTGGAACTATGGGCGTACAAAGTTAGGAAGGTCCAGCTGTTGAAAGTTAGGTAGTCCTGAGCTCTGTTGGTGCAGATTAAATTTAGGTGATCCTATATTAATCCTTGCAAATAGAACTGGTCCTTGACCCTTCCCTACATGCTCTCGACAGTACCCAGTGTCTACTAAATCACGCTTCCATCCGTTTCGCCCTCCTGATTTTCCCCTGCACTTGTTCCCCATACACCCCATGCTGGGGCTGATATGTTACATCCCTGTCTCTGTACGAAGCTACCAGAGGGTGAGCACAGGTTAATTTAGGGCGTGTACCTGACTTACCCTGACGAGAATGGTGGTCGTCCCTACTTGGACATCCTGCATACCTCTGCCAACTACAGGCGCTATTTTTTTACATTGGTGATCAGCGGTGAGGATAGAACTTGTGTTTGTGCAGTGCCTTACAGTAATTTGATGTACACTGCCATCCGCACATAAGACATATTCAAATTGTCTCTGATCCTCATTAGCATTTTTTTCTGTCTCTCCAGGATTGTAATTTTCTACTTTTCTATTCCTCCTGGATGTCATTTTTGCTCTTTCCTAAAATCATGTTTATGGTTGGATGCCTCGTAGCTGCACCTCCACCTGCAACCATGGATTTCGAGCTGGCTAAGCTGGATAAGTATACTGTGACCCAGCGCAAGGATTTTTGCAAGGGGTTTTAGATTTCTACCAAAGGCTTCACCAAGAAGTGGGAGCTGCAAAAGACGCTGACACAAGAAATTAGAAACTAGGGATGCAGCACATAATGTCAATAGCTCTTATCTATGTTTCCGCAGGAACGACATGCAAGAAGAAGCTACACAACCTACCTTTTTCACCAGTTGCTCCCAACGGTTGTCAAAGTGACAATGGTATCTAGGGGATGGGGGGGAAACAATGGGTAAACAAACAATTATCCCTCAATGTTTCTTGTTCAGCATAAGGCCAGTTAATCAGGGGCTTCCTAAATGCAAAGCAAAAGTGCATCAAGTATATGATACAATAAAGTAAAGGAAACAATCGTGTTGTTATGATTTTTAGTTTTCTTCCTACCTAAGTGAGCCCCCTCTTCTTATTCTGAAATGGCTTAAGTTGTCTTGTAAAACATTAACAAAAGGTAGGCTAAGGAGAAATAACAGTGCAAGGAAATCTTAGCCCCAGAAGAAAACTATAAAAGAAAAATGAAATCTCTGCAGACTAAAAATATGGCACCCAGCTAAAGTAGCTGGAAAGCACTTTCTGTGAACAGGTAAGCTAAATCATCAGCCATTAACTATACTATTGAAACAATTATTCATGTCAGGTAATCTAACTAAAATATTCTATTTATCTTTCCAGGAGCATACCATTCAGTTGCCAAAACACGGGAAAAGACAGATCCTCAGGGACGACGGAACACTACTAAAATAAGTACTTCTTTGCTTTTTAATAACGCTTAGGTTTAGGTGAAAACACCATTACCGTATTAATGGCTCTCTTTCTTGGTTATTTCTTTTTGATTAGGTGAGCCAAAGCAGGAGGCAGATGCCGCACCAAAGACATCGCCGACTCGCAACAGGAGAAGAAGGATGCTGGGAAAGCAGGAACCGCACCGCGAAGCAGTAGCTGGAACATAGATGCCGCCTGCTCACAATAGGGGAATGAGGAGACCAGAAAGCAGGAACCGTCCCGGGAGGTAGAGGCCGCACTGAAGACAATGCTGGACTTGCAACGTAAGAAGGAGGATGCAGAGGGTCTGTAAAGGAAAAGAGCTGTCCCGGGAGAGACTGCACAGGTCACCCGGAAGCAGAGTACACCTCAAACACTAGAATGCGAAGCACTCTAGTGCAAAAGCAAGGGAGTCTTATACTACTCCCCTGCCGTGCCCCGCCCATCACACACGGCGGGCTCTGCAGGCTTGACGCATGAGGCCACCGAGGAAGAGGATGAGGAGATAGAGGATGATGAGGAGCTGGACCAGGATTTAGTGGAGAATCTGTGAATGTCTTTGGTACAGGGTGACAACAGACTGCAAGGAGAGATGGCTACCCCAGGGATGAAAGCAGAATTTCTTCCAAAGTCCTATCCCCAGAGCAGCTGGAGGACAGGAGGGAGGAGAGAAAGTTCAGATTGGAGCTGGCCAAGCTCAAATTTGAGGAAATGCAAAAAGAGATGGGTCATGGAGGAGAAGGAGAAGAAAAAGAGATTGGCCATGGAGGAGGAGGAAAGAAAAAAAAGGTTGGTCATGGAGGAGAAAAGATTGACCATGGAGGAGAAGAACATGATGTTGGCTCAGGAATTGAGCTTGAGAGAGCTGGACATCATAGCCAGGAGGGCTGAGTCCAGGCAAGATGGTGGTAGCATTTCTTAAGTGTCCTCTGACAGGAGGGCCCACGTACCCAAATATTTGGTGTCCGATTTTGTGGTGGGAGACGACATAGACAGATGGTTTGAGGCCTATGAGATTGTCCTGCAGATGCATAAGGTCCCTGCGGAGGACTGGGGAACTATTCTGTGGAGGCAGATTCGTAGTGGGGGGGAAGGACACTTTGCTGACCCTAGATGGTGAGGATGAGGTATCCCATCATGAAGGAGGGCTCAATTTGGAAGTTTGGTCTGATCCCAGACAGAAATTCAGGGATTGTCAGAAACTTCCCAACAAACCTGGGTGGATTGTGTGGATTCCTTCTGTAAGGCCCTGGTTGGTTAGGTGAAGGGCAGCAAGGTAAAAGATTAGCAGGGGTTGTACAATTTGATTTCACAAGAGCACCGGTTCAATCTTTGTTTACTAGATATGTGTGAACACCTTGCTGACAGTAGGCTCTCTGACCGAAGGGAGCTTGCTAAGGAGGCAGACCGCGGGTCAGCACCAGGGTCCATAAGAAGGTATCTGTGGGGGGAGGGGGGATCAACACAAGGCTGGGCAGAGTCCCCACCAGAAGAAGGTGGGGGGACAAAAGTAAAAAGAAGAAGCTCTCCAAAGGGCGACAAACCAGTTCTGTGGATCAGGGCTCTCATCCCCCTACTGAAAAGAAGTGCTGCCGTACAGTAAGTCTGCGGAGAAGGGACCCCTCAAGTGGTTCGAGTGTCAGTAGGAAGGGCAAATCAAGGGTGATCCCAAGTAAGACCAGCGGGCACAGTCCCCAACCAGTGTAGTGCTTTAAGAGGAGATGGTCCCACATAGTTTGGGGGATAGTGCAGAGGTTACCGTGGTGTCCCTGGGTGCAGAGGACACCCAAACCTGACAATACTAGGAAGTATAGTCAGTGAGTCATCAGGAATGGTTAATGAGTAGAGGCTCTCAGTGACACAGGAGCCAGTATGAAAACCGTCAGGTGCCATCTAGTGTCTTCAAAGCAGGTAGTCCCTAATGTGTTCCACCAGGTGGGTGCAGCTGACAACCGTGAAAGATACTTCCCAGTGACTCTAGTTTCCTTTGAATGGGGGAAGGGGTGTCTCAGATCTGCTTAAGTTAGCTATGAGTTCATCTATGCCTGTGGTTTGTCTGCTGGGTAATGACCTGGGGTGGCGTAGTGGGCAAACGAATGATGGATTTAACTCAGATCTTTTGACTGGGGGAAGAATGTTTGCATTGTCAACATTCCGTCGATCATTTGTTTGCTGTAACGCTTTTCACCCTAAGTAGGATGGGTATGGCTAGATGTTGCGCCCTTGCTCACTGTGCCACTGGAATCAAGCTAGCCTGGCTGAAGAAGGGTGACATACCCTGAAACGGGTCCCAGAATGCTTGTTTCCAGTCCAGGGAAGACCTGGTCTGACAGTTCGGTCTGTACTGTTCCCATGGGGCACAGAGTCAAGACTGATTTGCACATGGCTTAGTCCAAACTGGGGTGGCGTAGTGGAAAAAAGAAAGATGGATTTAACTCAGATCTTTTGACTGGGGGAGAATGTTTGCATTGTCAACATTCCGTCCATCATTTGTTTGCTGTAACACGGGTAATGACCTAGAGCATACTGCCTGGATGGAGGTGGAGCTCAGGTCCCACGAGATGATGCGGTTGCCTGAGTGGGTGTGCCTAACCACACGGTCCATGGCAGCCCGTCAGGGTAGTCAAGAGGACCTGGAGCCTGAAAGGCTGGCTCAGACACCTGGCAAAAAGAGAAAGGGCAAGGGGAGTGGGAAACCCATTCCTGAAATTCCCACGGTCTGGAAGGAGGCTAAACTTGTGTGTGGCAGCTCTGGTACCTACGGAGGAGGAAGTGGCTGAACTGGGGAACCTTCCTGAGCTGAACAATCGACAGTAGAAAGGGAGTCCCACCAGGAAAAAGTTCTGCAGGGAACAGGAAGAATGCCCTTCTGTTGAGGATATGCGGCAGCAGGTTGAGACCCAGGCAGCTAGTGATGCCTCTGGCAAGCACCTGATTACTGAGAATGGTCTTCTGTATAGTGAGCCTGAGGTTCCTGAGCATGGTGAAACAAGTGTGTTGGTTGTCCTTCAGTGCTACAGGACCTTCCTTCTGGGTCTGGTTAATGATGTGCCACTGGCAGGACATTTGGGCAAGACAAGACTTTTGACAGGCGTATCACCTACTTCTATTGGCCTCAAATGAAGAAGGCTTCAGATGCATACTGTAGGTCCTGATCTACCTGCTAGGCTGGTAGCAAGACAGGAAGGGGAAGTGCAAGGCTCCCATACTATCTTTTCCTGTCGTTAGCACCCCATTTAAGAGGGTGGGCATCAACATCATTGGGCCTATGGACCACAAGACAGGCCACTTCACGATGCTCGCCCAGGAGAATCTGGAAGCTAGCCAGACGGACATCAAATGTTGCTATGACCATAATCAATCAATCAATCAATAATTTGTAGAGTGCACTACATACCGAGGGGTCTCAAGGTGCTGGGAGGGGGAGCAAGGTCTTGAGTAGCCTCCTGAAGGTTAGCAGGTAATGGGTCTGTCTTAGGCTCAGTGGGAGGGTGTTCCGGGTCTTGGCGGCGAGGAGGAAGAAGGATCTGCCGCCGTGGTTGTCTTCCGATGCGAGGGACGGTGGCAAGTGCGAGGTCGGCGGAGTGGAGCTGGCGGTTGGGAATGTAGAAGGAAAGTCGTCTGTAGAGGTAGGCTGGGCCGGTCTTGTGGAGTACCTTGTGTGCGTGGATGAGGAGCTTGAAGGGCATCCTCTGGTTGATGGGGAGCCAGTGCAGGTTTCTCAGGTGGGGGGTGATGTGGCTGTGGCGTGGTACGTCGAGGATCAGTCGTGCAGATGTGTTTTGTATGCGTTGCAGTCGTGGTCGGGGCTCCCGCGTAGAGGGCGTTTCCGTAGTCGAGTCTGCTGCTGACGAGGGCCTGGGTGACTGTTTTCTTGTATCTGTCGGAATCCACCTGTAGATCTGGCGGCGCATGTGGAGGGTGTTGAAGCAGGAGGAGGAGACGGCATTGACTTTCTTGGTCATGGAGAGCGTTGAGTCGAGGATGATTCCCAGGTTGCGGTGGGTGTCAGGGCAGCGCCCAGTGCAGTCGGCCACCAGGAGTCATCCCAGGCTGAAGGGTTGGAGCTGAGGATGAGTACCTCCGTCTTGTCCGTGTTCAGCTTCAGTCGGCTGATCTTCATCCACTTGGCGATGGACTTCATTCCTTCGTGGAGGTTGGATTAGCAGAGATGGAGTCCTTGGTGTGGGAGAGGACCAGTTAAGTGTCGTCAGCATAGGAGATTATGTTGAGGTTGTGCTGTCGGGTGACGTGTGCGAGCGGTGCCATGTAGATGTTGAACAGTGTTGAGCTGAGGGAAGATCCCTGGGGTACACCACAGATGATCTCTGAGACTTCGGATCGGAATTGGGGGAGGCAGACGCTCTGGGTTGACGTAAATAATTAATTTACTCTCTTAATTTCTATGCAGATAAGTACTTAATCAATAATAACTCAATCAGAATGAAGGAAAACAGAGTCCGTGGTGTAAGAGTTTCTAAGGGTTTTATTCCTCATAAAGGAATCAGGATATCATGTTCTGACCACCACACAGGGTGTCAGAAGGGATAGATGAGCGCGCTCTCGTTTATTGACAATACATAGCTTATATACTTGATTTACATCATAATGTTCAATGTAAGAGGCGTAAACTAGGCGTAAACTAGAGGTGTGTGCTAGAAACGTCACTGATAGGTGACGCAAGTGGGTGGCACCAAGGGGTGGTGCTAACAGAATGTTGCAATGTCAGCAGAAATCGGAAGCTTGGATGCGCGCGCAGCTGCATGACGTGTGATTGACGGGGTGCAGGGGGCTTGGCATTTACACTGACGGAAAGAGACAGAAGTCTGGCATGTCAGATCAACTTGTGCTTCTATCATATCTGATATCTGATGTTTAGGAACTAAGCTATCTGGGCAGAAAGGTCTCTAGAGCAGAAGCTATTCTATACTTGCTGTGAGTGCGTGTATAAGCGCCTGAGTGTCTGTATGAGAAGCGTGGAAAGAGGGGCCTTCCATGAAAGCATGGCAACGGAGGCTATGAATTACTTGCATAGAGACAGGTCGGCCCTTTAGCCCTGCAGCTGAGGAAGGATGTTTACTGGAACTAGCAGGCTGGAATGTATTTTCGGGGAGGGAAACAGATAACTCGAAGGTTATAGTCAATCTTGGCAGGCAGCAGGCTGAGCTGAGCACGAAGGGCCGCGCTAGAAGTAAGTCAGAGTTCACGGGTACGGGGGCTGCTTGGGCAGGGGCCCTCGCAGTCAGAAGCCAGAAAAGAGGCTCGGTGGCAGAGATTCAGGGCCTACTTTCAGCCAGGCTGAAAAACGTAGGAGTACACTTCAAAAAGACGTTGGCATAGCATACTTAGGAACGGACCATCCAACCCATTCATGGTGGGTCTGAAAGAGGACAAGTTAACGTTGGACGCAAATGTATTTGCGTCTTCATAGCTGGTACAGGAGGGAAGTTACATGCACTTTAACTCGTACATGGAGTCGGTGGGGTACGCGCTAGGGAACATAACTTGACCATAAAATTTATATTACCTCATTCCCTCCTTGTTCCCTACGGACCCTTCATGATATATCAATCCTCATAAATCTATCAGTCTGTTCTTGTAACATTATATGTTCATCTTTCTTTCTTTGACTGTTTGAGAGACAACTGGAATGCTCAATGCAGGATGTGGCACACAGTCCACATATCGCTGGCCCACACTGTAGGCACAGGCAGCAACTGAATACTATAACAAGGCCAATGCCTAGGAATGATAAGATCTTCCATCCCCAAGCGGTTAACGTTGTCCAGAACCAACCGGACCAAGTCCAGGTGCCTGGATTCTGATGTATCTGATTTGCAATTTTATGCAAACGGGTAATAGCTTGATAGACAGATGGTGCGTTTTGTGGAATGAAAACACAGCAACTTGACCCGATGACCTTACAGGCTCCACCTCTATCTGCCAAGATGACGTCAATCACAAGACGATTTTGAAGGACAACAACCCGCATAGCAGATTGCTCTTCTGTCAAGTTACCTAAGGCGGAGGCAGTTTCATGTACTACTGCTTTAAGTGTTCTGGTTAATCTGCGTATCAATTTACTGTTTTGGACAGGTCCTAGGAAGAAAAAGAATCCTTTATTAAAATCAGTGTACTGTTCCCATGCCGTTTCTGTGTAGTCGACAAGGGGAATATCTCTTTTGGGTCTATTCGGTGCTAGATTCGTATTTCTATGGTAATCAGGGGGAGCTAGAAAAACAGGTGGCAGAAGGAATGCAATGTAACAGGTACCATCCCAATCTGGAGGTAGGCTAATGTATGCGGTATGACCACAAACAAAGTAAGAATGACTGGTAGCTTTAAAGGACGATTTACCATGGTCACTGAACTCGACCACAGTAGTGCATTTACTATGACCTACGTGTACTGAACCTTTTTTGCTAACACATAATTCACCTGTGACTGGTAATACTAACATATGGGGCGAAACTGGAGCGGTTTCAGATTCAACAGTAAGGATCATAAGGCTAATTGTGTAATTACCTAATCCATATACTTCATTTTCTAGATCAGTTCCTATTCGAGTGGGAAGTCCCTCTTTATCAGGGTAACAGACGTTGAGCAGGACTAAGTTCAAGTTTCCCCAAACCCAGCCCCCCTCGAAAACAGCAGTATCAGGATCTAAGGAATTAATTATTTTAAACCATGCTCCACAGGAGCCATTGTGAGTGAATGGATACGGAAAGAGGGGCAGAGCTCCCTTGTAATTCTGGTAGGGAGGGAGTCGGCCACATATCCAACAGTCGGTGGCATTATTTGTCTGATGGGAATGGTGTAACATACTAATGAATGTATTGTTGCGCAGCGCAAGTCTGTAAGAGAGTTCATGTGCAGGAAGTTCACTAAAAGTGTGTTCAGCAGAAACATTGTAAGCAGATTGTTCACGCCTGAAAATAGGCCAATATATAGGTAGCAGAATGCTGGCAATAATAATTAGAATACTTAGAAAAAACATTATTAACAACGTCACTATACAGTGACTACGCAGTGATTTACAGTATGTACGTTTCTTTGCTTCTCTCTCTCTCTCTCTATCTCGATCTAGGGGATACATGTCAGAAACTATTTAACCGATTCACCTAGGGGAGGACTTAAACAATTAAACTGTCTGACTTGCTAGATCGGAGTTTCATTCGGTATAGTTCTTGGGGAGTCTTTTCTCTTTTAGAGACGGTAACGTCTTTTGCTTCAACACAGTCTTTGGTGGGGGTGGACGAGTCAGAGTCCTGTTTCAGTCCGTTTTTTAGTTCATTGCATAGTTTGATGTGACTCGTGTGGACCCACCCCTTTCTCCCCTCGATCTTCACAGCGGTCCTTGTGGTAAGGAGGACGGTCTTCGGAGACTTCCAGCGGGGCTCCAGCGGGCTTTTCCGGTCGAAATTCCGGACGAGTACCAGGTCCCCTGGACGGACCTCATGCGCCTTTACATCGGTGTTGTCAGGGAAAGCTGCGGCAACCTGTGAACGACATGATTGGAGTGCAGACATCAAGGAGGCAAGGTAATCTGTCAACATGTTACAATCAACATCAGTGATCTTTTTCGGAATGGGCGTCCCCCACATATTCGGTGGTCTGCCAAAGACCACTTCGTACGGGGATAGCCCTGATCTTGAGTGGGCGACCATTCTCATGTAGAATAGGGCCACGGGCAGAGCGACTATCCAGTCGACTCCTTTTTCCTGACAGATCTTGGCAAGACGGATTTTTAGTGTCTGATTATGCCTTTCTACAAGGCCAGCTGCTTCGGGATGTCGGACACAGTGGAACTTCCACTGATATCCTAGCAAGAGGGAAACTTGTCTCATCAACTCGGACGAGAACGGCTGTCCGTTATCTGAATACACGACACGGGGCAAACCGTACCGTGGGAAGAATTCACGAACCAACTGTCTGGCAGTGGTCGGAGCAGTGTAGTCTGGGACTGGGTATGCTTCGGTCCAACGGGACAGAGCACAAACAATTACAAGGACATATTTAAAACCTCTGCAGCTATTCATCTGGATATAATCCATCTGGAGGACTTCAAAAGGGTGATCGGGAGGATGAAATCCACCTTGCTCAACAGGGACGCTTTTACCTGGATTGAACTGACAACAGATCATGCAAGTACGCACTTTCTGTTTTGCTGCTGCTCGTAAGTGTTTGTTGTACCAGAGATTCTGTAAACTGTCTAACATCGCCTTCTCTCCTAGATGGGCCGGGCTATGTGCTGTATTTATCATGACCTGAACCATTGAGTCGGGGAGAAACCATATAGATTTTCCCTTCGTCACCCAACCTTGATCTGTCTGAATCCCTCCTAGTTCAGTCCATTTCTTTATCTCCTCTGGAGTAGCATGTGTCTGGATTTCGATTACGTCTAGGGCGGGATCTCTAACTGCCATACACTTTGTTGGTATTGTTTTTGTTATGTCAGTAATCTGGGTGTGAGTTAGTGCTGTATGTTTTGCTGTCTGGTCTGCCAGGTCGTTACCCTGGGAAACAGAATCTGTGACTTTAGTATGTGCCTTACACTTCATGACTGATATGCCCGAGGGCAAATGTATTGCTTCTAACAGTGCTTGAATGAGGGGGCCATGTTGTATCTTGGCCCCATGGGAAGTCAGAAAACCTCGTTCTTGCCAGAGGACTCCGAAGTCGTGTACAACTCCGAAGGCATAGCGGGAATCTGTGTATATGTTAACATTTCTGTTCTTGGCTAGAATACAAGCTCGGGTCAGAGCGATGAGCTCTGCTGCTTGAGCAGACAGTGTGTCAATACGATGTGTTTCTTTAATTTCAGTTTCAGTGGTCACGGCATACGCGGCCACTAATTCTCCTGTACTTGTTCTCATGCATGAACCGTCCACATAAAGTGTCAGGTCTGGATTTGTCAATGGGACATCTGTTAAGTCTCGTCTAGGCTTAGTTACTGCATTAATTATTTCTATACAATCATGTGGAGCTGGATCTGTCATAACTGTAGGTAACAGTGTTGCTGGATTCAGGATGCTGCAACGTCTGATTTCTATGTGTGGCTGGAATAGCGTTAATTCATAACCTGTCAGTCGTGCTATAGTTAAGTGTTGAGTCTGGGTTCTGTTTAACAAAACCTCTACAGAATGTGGTACTTGAACTGTTAACTGATGACCTAAAACAATTGAATCACTTTGTCTTATTGCTAACGCTGTTGCTGCTACTGACTTTAAGCACGCAGGGAGTGCTTGGGCTACTGAATCCAATGTACTAAAAAAATAAGCACAAGGCTTATGTGAACCTGCTTGATCTTGGGTGAGGACAGACAACGCTGTACCATCACGTTCTGTAACAAAAAGTGTAAACGGTTTGCTGTAACATGGTGTTGCTAAAACTGGTGCTTGGCATAAGGCTTTCTTTAAGTCTTCAAAAGCTTGTGTATGTTCCTGAGTCCAAGGGAGGGCAGTCGAAGTCGCTGCCTCCTGTGTCGTTAACTGGATGAGTGGTTTAGCTAGGAATGCATACTGGGGAATCCATTGTCTGCAGTACGAGGTGAGGCCTATGAAGGCCCGCACTTCCTTTTGTGTCTGGGGTTGTGGCATATTTGCAATTAACTGAATGCGATCGGGAGTGAGCTGTCTCCCCACTTTGGACAGCAAGTGACCCAAGTACACAACTTGCTGAACACAGAATTGTAGCTTCGAAGGAGACACCTTGTGTCCCTTGTCGGCCAGGAAATGTAAAACTGTCAGTGATGCTTTTTCACATTCGGGCTCACTTCGTGCGGTGATCAGCAGATCATCGACGTATTGTAGTAAAGCGGTGTTAACTGGCATTTGAATACAATCTAGTTGTCTCTTCAGTGCTTGACTATAGATGCTGGGGCTTTCTGTGAATCCTTGAGGTGCGCGCGAAAATTTGAAACTGCGTCCATTTAAACAGAATCCGAAGAGATATTGGCTCTCTGGATCAATAGGCACGCTGAAGAAGGCGTTCTTGAGATCAATTACAGTAAAGAACGTTGCTTCTGAATCAATAGCAGTCAATAGAGATGATATATCGGGGACCACAGGGTACTGTGGGATAATGCATTTATTCAATTCTCGAAGATCAATCACCAGCCGATATACTGGCGGGGCATTAGGATCAGTACGTTTAAGAATCGGAATGATGGGTGAATTACAGATATTGGAGTCGGTTTCGACGACCACTCCTTGGGCAATGAGCTCTTCAATGATTTTCAGTAAAGCCACTACAGCATCGGGTGGTAACTTGTATTGTCTGATTCTGGGTAATACAACACCTGCCTTGAGTGTAACGCGGTATGGTGTAATGTGCATACATCCTACATCAGTTGGGCCTTTTGCCCACAAGTAATCAGGTACATTTTTCAATCTGACGTCAAACTCACGAAGAACGTAATGACCCTTGAAATCCCGCAGAAAGAGTCTAACTCCCTCCGGGGAACAGCATATTATAGCTCCTAGAGCCTTCAATGTTTTAATTCCTAACAGATTTTCCGGACATGATTTTGTGAGTAACAGGTCTGTAACGCGTGATAATGGACCCACAGCCAGGGGAACTGGTTCTGATACTTCATTTACAATAGGCTGTCCTGAAAAACCAAGGGAAACATTTTGTGAGCCTGAGAGGGGTGCCCCTGGAACTTCGTCATGACTTATTGTAGTGCGACTTGCCCCTGTGTCAATTAAAAACTTTCTGTCTTTCCCCAATACTTGACTGTGTACATAAGGACCTTCTTGATCTACGGGAATCTCAATAAGAGGCAAGCCACCTTCCCTCTCTAGGCTGTTTCATGTATATCGGGAATATTCGGGGTAAGCAGACTGGGCATACTGGTACATCTGTTGTGAGACTTGCTGTGTTGCAGCAATGGGCTGTGGCTGTGGTACTGCTACGGTCTGTGCTGTCTGTGCGGATGCATGCATAGGCTGTGTATTCTGTGTAGACTGATGCTGGTTATGGTCTTGTCTAGGCGGATGCGGTCTTTCTTTAGTTTTACCTGTCGCTATGTTATGTTTCAGAACTGGACATTCATGTACGTAGTGACCTGGCTGCTTGCAATAATTGCATGTCCCTTTAACAGGAGCTGCAGTGTGACTTGTCTGGGTCGTACCTTTTCTGTGACTGTCGGATGGGACCGTCTGAGCTACTAACATTTTCATTTTCGTGTCTTTCATACGTTTCTGTTCCTGATCTTGTTCTTCCCTAATTCTATTCTGGTGATATTGTAACATTTGTAACATCTGGGATGGCGTATTTGCTTGCCATGTACTCTCGACTTTATACACTCTATTTTTAACTAACGGTAGGGAATTCTCGACTAACTTTGATACAAAAAGATGTGGGTACGACTCGCTACTTGGCTGGAGGCCACTATTGATAATAAAACATTTCTCGAATCTTGAATAGAAGTCGCTAGTATCTTCATCTTGTTTCTGTTTACAGGACGAGATTGCGTCCCAATCTTCTTTTCTAGTTGTCAACAGTCTGGGCAAGACCTGTACTATCAAACCTGGTAATGCTTTGGTTTTGTCCCCAAGGCCTAACCCTGGGACCCGTTTTTTCTCTTCTTCTTCTATTTCTGCCCAGGCAATCTTTGTGTCTCCCACCTCCCATTCCTTTTCCTTCAGTTTCTCGAATATACCCGTAGGCAGTAATACTTTCAACATTTTCATGATATCATCATACGTGTAGTCTCCCATCAGTAACATATCTTTGAGCTCTCTATGAAAACCTGCAGGGTCTTTATCATGGCACGGGACTAATTTCTTCATTTCTAACAGTTCTAATTTAGTCAGAGGCGTGTGTACATACACGCGTTTCAACACTTTATCCTCACCCATAACAGGGTGCACTTCTCGTAAGGGGTTCTGACTTTCAATACCACCCCCGCACTGCATATGGTACATTTTCCTCTCTGGAGGTGGGGCGGGAACATATTCAGAGCTCACAAAGGTATCATATCTGCGTCGTTGTTCTAGAATTATTTGAATTAATTTGGTACTTAAGCCTCTCCATCTATCCATCAGTAGTGCTTCGAGTGTCTCGTGTAAGGGACCTGGATCGGAATAATGTTTTCTGTATTTAATGAGAAGGTGCTGTATCATGTATACACCTGCTAATTTCTGTTCGTCGGGGGAGAGGTTCAGAAATGTCTGCGCTACGGTATCATCATTATATATGTCTGCATTCTCGGCCCATGATACAGCTGATCGGGCTAGTTCTTGTTCATCCATAGAATTGAGTACATGGTACCCAACTCGATCTCGAAGCCGTTTATCAGTTTCCTGGAACTGATGCTCAGCAGAATTCGGATTTGTTAAGGCAGAGAAGAAAACTCTCTTGCTCTCCGGACGGACACCTTTCCTAAGGTAGTTTCCCCTACCTACATATGCTATAATGTCTGTAGACTTTCCTGATGTCTCATCTTCATTTTCCTCCTCGGAGGAAGTTTTATCAGTTTCTTCCTGGTGTGCAGCTAATACTGCCTTTCTAATTTTCTGGGACATAGCGGCTATGCAAGTCCCCTTGTCATGTTTTGCTTCTGCTATATTTTGGCCCCACTTGTTCAATGCGTCTAATTCACTCTGATCTGTCCCGGGCCTGTCTCGTTCTCTTATTACACAATTAATGAAGAATCGTAATATCTGTTTTTGAATGTCAACTTTCTGTTTATACATGGCAGCTTGGACACTGTCGGGGTCTTTCCCTGTCTGTATGAATTTGTATAGTCTGTCGAGGGCTTCCTGCATTCCCACACAGCATAACAAGCTATCGGTGGCAGATCTTAAGCGCAGTGATGCTAATACCATTAGATCGTCTGTTCCGGGTACTGGATCATATCTGCAGAATGACATCCTATCTTTCAATGCCTCAAGCCGGGATGAGTAGTGGGGAGACTGGAAAGGGTTCTGTGTGTCCTTTAAATGCAATCTGTGTGTCGGTGGCGGGGTCTGTAGACCCGCTGTCGCACCTCCTGAGGCGGATGCTTGGGCATTATCTCTCCGCGGAGTCTGTATCTGAACGTGAACTTGTCGTTTAGGTGGATCAGGCAAACGTGGTTTCGGTAGGTCAGTTTTGAGTAGGGGAAGTGGCGGGGCTGGCGGAACAGGAGAAGTCTGTTGCGGTACCGGCGGAACGTGACCTGGGGGTGGAGTACCACCCCCGTCCCTGTCTGTAGGCAGGGCACGAACAGGCAGATTGGTGTAAGCTGGTGCTGCATCATCTAGATAGGAATTTAGGAATATGTCTTTAGTAGTCTTGTGCATTACTTTAGTTGGAACCAATGGTGACGGCAAATTTTTCGGTATTTCTGAAATGGCGTCAGGGGTACCTTCGGCCAAAAGATACATGTTGTTCACTTGGCTATTTTGGATACGATCTATTTGTTCTAATTTTACTCGAATTCCCTCAGTAACTAATTCGTTTTCTTGGGCCTTTTCTGATTCTTGAAGTCTGTCTTCTCTACGGAGTGCTCTTTCAGCACGCTTACGTGATTCCTTACGCCAAAATTCTATGGCGTCTTTCTGAGATTGTCTGGCTTTCTTTTTCCGTAATACTTCTTCTACCTTTATGATGCACTCGGCATCCCATGTTCCGTTAACTGGCCATCGGTATCTTTCCTCTAGGTGCTTGGTATAATCGGTCCATAACTCTAGATACAGGATGGCGTCTATGCCGTGTTTATTGTACATAAAATTACCTGGAGTGTCCCTAGGGGGGATTGGAATCTCTTCCTCTAACATCCCTTTCCTAGTTCCTATCTGCTTTAACTTGTTGAAAAACGGCATTGTGCCTACTTGATACTGAAATGCTTGATCCTTGATACTCAATGTCAACTGTAACTATTTATACAAGAAAACACAATAATGCACAAAAACAATCACATTCATACCACGACATTAATTACAAAAACATTTAAAACATAGATGACTACCCCTCTATACTAGGAGTACTGCTCCACAGTACAGATACACTGTTGTAACAGTGCAGAATTTCAGAAATTCGTAATACTAGATATACTGCTAAACAGTACAGATACACTGCCTACAAACAGTGCAGACCGGACTTGCGTACCCAAACCCGTCTAGATACGACCCAGCAATGGTACTCACCGGGAAGCACGGAAAACAGAAGGCCTCGGAAAACTCGACTGGACTCGACTCGGAACTTCGGAAAACTTCGGAAAACTTCGGAAAACTTCGGAAAACTTCGGAAAACTGGTGGGCCTCTTCACACCTCGGACCTTGCTTCTTTCGGCTGGGCTCTGGTCGGGATCCTCCGCACTCCTCACCGCCTCGTCTGGGCACTAATTGCAGTCTTCGTCACCTCCGTGGGTCAGAGGGAGATGCAGGAAATCCTGCCAGTACACGTGTATTCCATCTAACTGATGGCAGGGGACACAGTATGCAACGCGCCAACCGGCGCGTGAGGTGGGGGAGGGGTCCCTATTCGGGCGCCAAAATGACGTAAATAATTAATTTACTCTCTTAATTTCTATGCAGATAAGTACTTAATCAATAATAACTCAATCAGAATGAAGGAAAACAGAGTCCGTGGTGTAAGAGTTTCTAAGGGTTTTATTCCTCATAAAGGAATCAGGATATCATGTTCTGACCACCACACAGGGTGTCAGAAGGGATAGATGAGCGCGCTCTCGTTTATTGACAATACATAGCTTATATACTTGATTTACATCATAATGTTCAATGTAAGAGGCGTAAACTAGGCGTAAACTAGAGGTGTGTGCTAGAAACGTCACTGATAAGTGACGCAAGTGGGTGGCACCAAGGGGTGGTGCTAACAGAATGTTGCAATGTCAGCAGAAATCGGAAGCTTGGATGCGCGCGCAGCTGCATGACGTGTGATTGACGGGGTGCAGGGGGCTTGGCATTTACACTGACGGAAAGAGACAGAAGTCTGGCATGTCAGATCAACTTGTGCTTCTATCATATCTGATATCTGATGTTTAGGAACTAAGCTATCTGGGCAGAAAGGTCTCTAGAGCAGAAGCTATTCTATACTTGCTGTGAGTGCGTGTATAAGCGCCTGAGTGTCTGTATGAGAAGCGTGGAAAGAGGGGCCTTCCATGAAAGCATGGCAACGGAGGCTATGAATTACTTGCATAGAGACAGGTCGGCCCTTTAGCCCTGCAGCTGAGGAAGGATGTTTACTGGAACTAGCAGGCTGGAATGTATTTTCGGGGAGGGAAACAGATAACTCGAAGGTTATAGTCAATCTTGGCAGGCAGCAGGCTGAGCTGAGCACGAAGGGCCGCGCTAGAAGTAAGTCAGAGTTCACGGGTACGGGGGCTGCTTGGGCAGGGGCCCTCGCAGTCAGAAGCCAGAAAAGAGGCTCGGTGGCAGAGATTCAGGGCCTACTTTCAGCCAGGCTGAAAAACGTAGGAGTACACTTCAAAAAGACGTTGGCATAGCATACTTAGGAACGGACCATCCAACCCATTCATGGTGGGTCTGAAAGAGGACAAGTTAACGTTGGACGCAAATGTATTTGCGTCTTCATAGCTGGTACAGGAGGGAAGTTACATGCACTTTAACTCGTACATGGAGTCGGTGGGGTACGCGCTAGGGAACATAACTTGACCATAAAATTTATATTACCTCAGGGTTCTGCCGGAGAGGAAGGAGGTGGTCCATTCCAAAGCCTTGTCTTGGATCCCAACGGCGTGGAGGCGTGTGCGTAGTGTGCGATGGCAAACGAAGGCGGCAGAGAGGTCCAGGAAGATGAGGGCCGCGGTCTCACCGTTGTCCAGCAGGGTCCTGATGTTGTTGGTGACAGCGATGAGGGCAGTCTCGCTGCGGTCATTGCTGCGGAACCCTGACTGGGAGGGGTCCAGGATTCTGTTTTCTTCAAAGTATCGATTTAACTGTCTGTTGATGATCTTCTCGATGGCCGGGAACGGAAGCAGAGAGATGGGCCGGAAGCTCTTGAGGTCTCTTGGGTACGCCTTGGTTTTTTTGAGTAGGGCGTTGATCTCAGCGTGTTTCCAGCTCTCTGGGAAGGTTGCGGTCTCGAGGGAAAGATTGATTACGTTGCGCAGATGGGGTGCGATGTAGCTACTGGCTTTCGTGAAGATGTGGTGCGGGAATGGGTCTGACGGGAGCCGGAGTGGATTGTGCTCATGGTCTTGATGGTGTCATCGATGCTCACATTGGCCCAGGCTAGCAGGGGGTTGTGGTTGATGGTGTGCAGAGAATTGGTTGTGTTGATGTCTGTTTGGTCTGTCTCGGTGTTGAAGCTGTTGTCGATGTCTACTATCTTGCGGGGGAAAAACGTGGCGAAGGAGTCGCACAGGGCTTGTGACGGAAGGATGTCGTTGGTGTTGGAGCTGGGTTTGGAAAGTTCCTTCACGATGTTGAAGTGCTCCTTGCTATTGTGTGCATTGTTGTCGAAGCGGTCTTTGAAGAAGGTCCTCTTGGCAGTCCTGATGAGGTGATGGTGGTTGCGGATGGCGTCCTTGTGGGCTGCGTGGCTGTCCGGAGTCTGCTCACTGTGCTATTTCTTCTCTAGTTTCCGGCAAGCTCGCTTGGAGGCTAGGAGTTCTGAGGTGAACCAGCTGGCCCTCTTGCTGGTGTCTCTGTAGGAGGGTTTCTTCAGCGGGGCGAGGGTGTTGGCGCAGTCGTCGATCCAGCATCTGAGGCTGTGGGCAGCGTCGTTGGTGTTGGAGGGTTCGGTGGGTAGGCTGAGAGGGAGGTTTGAGTGTAGTTGGTCTTCGGTGATTTTGCTCCAGCAGCGGCGAGGGATCTGTTGGGTGCGGTGGTGAGTGGTGGGTTTCTGGTAGTTGAAGTGGATGCAGCGGTGGCCGGCCCAGAGGAGTTCGATGGTGTGGCTGAAGGAGACGTGGGAGCTTGAGGAGAAGACTGGGTCGAGCGTGTGGCCGGCCGAGTGGGTAGGCGTTGTGACGAGTTGCCTCAGTCCGAGGTTGGTGAGGTTATTGATCAGGGTGGTGGAGTTGCGGTCATTGTTGTTTAAAAGGTGAAAGTTCAGGTCTCCGAAGAGGATGTAGTCTGTGGAGGTCAGGGTGTGCGCCCTGACCCCAGTTCAGCAATGGAGTTGCTGAACTGGGGTCAGGGTCCGGTGGGTCTGTAGACGAAAGTGCCTCTGAGGGTGCAGTTGGGGTCTGTGTGGATCTGGAAATGAATGTGTTCAGCGGTGCTGAGAGTGTCGTCGTTGCTGTTCGAGACCCTGATGCTGTTCTTGTGGACAATGGTGATTCCTCCTCCGACTCCGTTGGTGCGGTCTCTGCGGGTGATCTTGTAGCCGTTTGGGATGGCAATGGTGATGTTGGGTGCGGAGGAGTTGTTCACCCAGGTCTCTGTCAGGAAGGAGACTTCCGGGGATGAAGTGTCGAGCAGGTCCCAGAGCTCAACTGCATGTTTGCGTGCGGAGCGAGTGTTCAGTAGGATACATCGGAGTTGATTGTGCCCTTTCTTGGCGGGTGGTTCGGCGGGTCTGAGGCTGGTGTAGCTGCAGTTCCGACAGGTGAAAGGACCCTGTGTGCATTTTGGAGCGGCTTTGAAGCAGGTGTGGGTCCGTCCGAAGTTGAGAGCATGGAGTGTTCTGGCATCATAGCAGCGGCAGTCGTTGTGGCGGGTGCGGGGGCCAGGGGTTCTGGCGATGGGTGTTGTCCTGGCGTGGACGGGTGCAGACGGGCATGCCTTACGTGCGAAAGTGGCGCACCCGCTGTGTTGTGCTGCGTTGAAAATGCCACTTTGGCCGATTTTCACTATAGGTGTGGCAGGGTATACTCAGACATGAGTCCCTTTCTCACTGCACCATCAGGATTCAAGCAAGCCGGGCCGAAGACGGCTGAAATGCCAGAAACCGGTCCCCGGTAGCTTGTCTCCTTTCTGGTGAAGAATTGGCTTGGTAATTTAGTCTGCCCTGTTCCCATGATGCACTGGGCCAGGGACAGACTGATTTGCATATAGCCAGGTTCTGAGCTGGGATGGTGCAGTGAGATAAATAATGGTGATGGATCAAGCCCTGATCTTTGGACTGGGTAAGAGTGGTCTGCTTAATTCAGACACTCTGTTCATCACCACCCCCTTTTCTGAACCCCCCTTTTCTGAATGATTTTCAATCTGGCCAAAAGGTCTGGTCTGGGCCCTATGAGGTGAAGGAGCGCTAGGGTGATGTCACCTACCTGTGGACCTCAAGGTTTCTAGGATTCCTTAGAGGGTCCCGCATGTGAACCACAGCAAGCCCCATCATTGGGCCTCTGGACTTCAAGATAGCCATGTGTAACAGATTCATTCTGGTCTTGGTGGACCAGGCCACCCAGGTACCTGGAAGCTACCCCCTGAGGACGGTGACAGTGCCCGTCATTGCCAGGGCACTAATGGGGATCTTTATCCATGTGGGTTTCCCCAAGGAGGTGAAATCTGACAGGGGTACCAACTTCATGTCTTACTACATGAAGGACATGTGGAAGGAGTGTGGGGGTAACCTACATGTTCAACATGCCTTACCACCCCCAAACCAATGGGTTGGTAGAGAGGTATAACCACACTCTGTAAGGCATGATTATGGGTCTGTCAGACACCATGAGGCGTAAGTGTGACATCCTCCAACCATGCCTTTTGTTTGCATGCCTTTTGTTACAGGTAGGTACAGCAGAAGGAGGTTGGCTTTACCCCCTTTCAACTGCTGCATGGAAACCATGTGAGAAGGCCTTTCAGTTTGGTAAAGGAGGGCTGGGAGCAAGCTCCTGGGAGAACACCCCAGGATATGGTTAGCTACATGGTGGGCTTTCACAACCAAACATCCCACTTTACGATGCTTGCCCAGGAGAATCTGGAAGATAGCCAGAAGGACATCAAATGTTAGTATAACCATAATGCCACTTTGGCTGATTTTCAGCCTGGCCAAAAGGAGTGGGTAATGGAGCCTGTGCTCTGCAAGACCGCTGGTCTGGGCCCTATGAGGTGAAGGAGCGCAAGAGTGATGTCACCTACCTGGTGGACCTCAAGGTTCCTAGGAACCCTTGGAGGGTCCTGCAGGTGAACCACCGCAAGCCCCACTTTGAGCAGTATGTGATTACCATGCTCTTGGTCACTGATGATGAGGTGGAAGAGGAGAGTGAACCTCTCCTGTCCTCCTACCTTCCAACGAGAAGGATGGGTCAGTGGAGGGAGTGAGCCTCTCCCCTACACTGACCCTAGATCAACCGAGGGACTGTCATCTCCGTCGAGACTGTTGCGACTGGGACAGTATGCCTCTCACTTACCCAAGGGCTCACTACATGGGGCGCCCAAGATATTGACACTAGGACAAGCCCACCTGTGAAAAATAAAATGCACAGGTTGCCTGCCAAAGTGAGGGCTAACATTAAGGCTGAGGTCTCCAAACTGTTGGCATTAGGGGTTATTGGGTCCTCAAACAGTCCTTGGTCCAGCCCAGTGGTGCTGGTCCCCAAGGCTGCACCTCCAGGTGTCACACGTGAACTTCGGTTCTGTGTGGACTACTGTGGGCTCAATGCAGTCATAAAGACTGACAAACACCCCATACCCGAGGTGAAGACCTCACTGATTGGCTTGGAGCTGCCAAGTTCCTCAGCACGTATGACTTAACGTCTGAGTAATGGCAGATTGTCTTGAAAGACAGAGCCAAAGAGAGGTCTACATTCTCCACACCAGAAGGGCACTTCAAGTTCCAGGTCATGCCCTTCAGGTTCAAGTACGCCCCTGCCACATGTTCGTCAGCCCTGGCTGGGCTGGAGAACTTCAGTGCCACCTAGTTAGACGACATTGCACTATTCAGCGCCAGCTGGGAAAACTACCTGTGTCGCCTCAAGGAAGTGCTTCAGGCTCTGCAGAGGGCAGGCCTGACTATCAAGGCCACTAAGTGCCAGATACGGCAGGGATTGATGGTCTACTAGAGTCACCAAGTGGGAGGTTGCAAGGTGCAACCTCACCTGGCCAAGTTTGAGACATTTCTGGTTTGTTAACCCCAAGACCCAGACAGAGGGTAGAGGCTTTTTATACCCAACGGGTTACTACAGGAGGTTCATCAAAGGGTATGACACCATTGTTGTCCCTTTGACAGAACAGACTTCCAGGAAATAGTAATGTCAGGAGATCAGGGTAGAGGCATGACAAAAAACCTTTGATGCCCTGAAGGAGGACATGTGCACAGCACTGGTGCTCAAGGCCCCTGAGTTCTTCCAGGAGTTTATCTAGATAGATGCTTGAGGGCATGGTGTAGGGGCCGTACTTTCACAGCTAAATGAAGAGGGCCTGGATCAGCCTGTAGTCTTCATCAGCAGGAGGCTACTTCCCAGGGAACAGAGGTGGATCGCAATAGAAAGGGAAACCTTTGCTGTGGTCTTGGTTCTGAAGAAGCTAAGTTCACCTGCTTGGCACTCCCTTCTGGGTTAAGAAGGACCACAGACCCCTCAGACGGTTCATACAGACAATGGGTAAGAAACCCAAACTGTTGAGATAGTCCATCTCCCTACAGGGAATGGAATTTATGATGGAACACCGTCCTGGAACAGACCCCGCCATTGCTGATGGTCTACCTAGGTTCTTCCGCCTTAGTGAAGAGAACTGCCAAGGGGCTGAGTAGCTCTCCCCACACCCTTGGCATGGTTTACACTGACTTTTTGCCCTCTGACCTCCTGTGTTGCTGACTTAATTTTTGCTGCCTTTAGATTCTGGGAACTTTACGGCTGCTAACCAGAGATAAAGTGCAGGTGCTCTTTCCCTAAAAACAAGTTAGCATTGGCTTATCCACAATTGGCATATTTCATTTAATTATAAGTCACTAGTAGAGTGCACTACATGTGCCCAGGGCATGCAATTTAAATGCTAATAGTGGGTCTGCAGCACTGATTGTGCCACCCTCTTCAGTCAATCAATCAATCAATCATATCACTTGTAAAGCGCACTACTTACCCGTGAGGATCTCAAGGCGCTGTGGATGAGGGGGTGCTGCTACTGCTCAAAAAGCCAGGTCTTGAGGAGTCTTCTGAAGGTCAGCAGGTCTTGGGTCTGCCGTAGGTGGAAGGGGAGGGTGTTCAAGGTCTTGGCGGCGAGGTGGGAGAAAAATATGCAGCCGACAGTCGTTCTTTGGATGAGGGGGACTGCGGTGAGGGCGAGGCCGGTGGAGCGGAGCTGGCAGGTGGGGGTGTAGAAGCTGAGTCGTCTGTTGAGGTATGCTGGTTCAGTGTTGTTGAGTGCTTTGTGTGCGTGGGTGAGGAGCGTGAAGGTTATCCTCTTGTTGACGGGGAGCCAGTACAGGTCTCTCATGTGGGGTGTGATGTGGCTGTGGCGGGGGATGTCGAGGATCAGACATGCAGAGGCGTTCTGGATGCGTTGCAGCTGTCGCAGGAGTTTGGCTGAAGTTCCCGCGTAGAGGGCGTTTCCGTAGTCCAACCTGCTGGTGACGAGGGCATGGGTGACTGTTCTTCTCTTTTCGGTGGGGATCCACTTGTAGATCCTGCGGAGCATGCGGAGGGTGTTGAAGCAGGAGGAGGAGACGGTGTTGACCTGCTTAGTCATGGAAAGGGTGGAGTTGAGGATGATCCCTAGGTTGCGTGCGTGGTCGGTGGGTGTTGGAGCTGTTCCCAGTGTGGTCGGCCACCAGGAGTCATCTCAGGCTGAAGGGGTGGAACCAAGTTTGAGGTCCACGGTCTAGTCCGAGTTCAGCTTCCGTCGGATGCTCCGCATCCATTCGGCGACTGCCTGCATTCCTTCGTGGAGGTTGGTTTTGGCGGTGTGAGGGTCTTTAGTGAGGGAGAGGATCAGCTGGGTGTCATTGGCGTAGGAGATGATGTTGAGGTTGTGCTATCGGGCGATGTGGGCGAGAGGTGCCATGTAGATGTTGAACAGCGTTGGGCTGAGGGATGTGCCCTGGGATACGCCACAGATGATCGCAGTGGCATTGGAGCGGAAGGGGGGGAGGTGGTCGCTCTGTGTTCTGCCGGAGAGGAAGGATGTGGTCCAGTCCAGGGCCTTCTCTTTGATCCCGGCATCGTGTAGGCGTGTTTGTAGTGTGCGATGGCAGACCGTGTCGAAGGCGGCTGACAGGTCCAGGGGGATGAGGGCCGATGTTTCTCTGTTGTCCAGCAGGGTCCTGCTGTCATCGGTGGCGGCGATGAGGGCGGTTTCGGGGCTGTGGTTGCTTCGGAACCCGGACTGGGACGGGTCCAGGATGCTGTTCTCCTCGAAGTAGCGGGTCAGTTGTTTGTTGACGGTTTTCTCGATGGCCTTCGCCAGGAACGGGAGCAGGGAGATGGGCCGGAAGTTCTTGAGGTCCTTAGGATCCGCCTTGGGTTTCTTGAGAAGGCGTTGATCTCGGATTGCTTCCAGCTTTCCGGGAAGGTTGCTGTCTCGAAGGAGATGTTGATTACTTTCCGGAGATGGGGTGCGATGGCTGTGTTGGCTTTGTTGAAGATGTGGTGTGGGCATGGGTCTAATGGTGATCCGGAGTGGATGGTGTTCATAATCTTGCTGGTGTCCTCGTCGTTGATGTTGGTCCAGGAGAGCAGGCGGTTGGTGCAAGTGGTGGTCATGGGGGCGGAGGTCTCAGTGGTTGTCGGGCGGTCGTGACTTTGAAGCTGTCTTGGATGTCGGCGATCTTGTGGTGGAAGAAGGTGGCCAGCGAGTCGCACAGGACTTGCGAAGGTGGGATGTCGTTGGTGATGGAGCTGCGGTTGATTTCCTTCACGATGTTGAAGAGTAGCCCTTTAACCAGCTCTGTGTCATGGCCGTAACGGTTACGTCCATGGCTGCAGCCGTGGTTTGCCATGGACGTAACCTTTACGTCCATTGGACACCACCGCATAATACCGTTTTTTTTCTGGTCTTGGGAGGTGGAGAATAGCTTCTCCAACCTCCCAAGACATTTTGTTTTTTCATATGTAATGGTGATTGCGCGTATTGTGCGCTGACGTCATTGCATATGAAACTAAAACTGAAATGAACTGTCTTGTTTCAGTTTCAATGCTTCGGGGCTCATGGGCCCTCTCAGGCCCCGAGCACCGAATAACACGAGAGAGGTATCATTTTCAAAGGGGAGAATCTGCCATTTCCAATGGTATCTCTCCCTAGTAGATCCCTGCTTGGGGATAGCAGCAGGAGGGCAATCCCCAAGCATGGATCCACCCAATAGACCTCAGGGAAGAGTGAGCAGACCCTTGGGCAAAGGTTTTTGCTCCCCCCATAGAAATTTGGTCATAGTAAATGTAAATGTATTGCGATTTATATAGCGCACGTATCACCCGAAGGCATCAAGGCGCTTGCTTAGGGAACTCGTCCTGGTATTCCCCTGTGAGATACCCCGGCAGGGTATCCGCAAGGTGAAAGCCAGGCATCCCGCCGCGAGGGGCCGTTGTGGAGATTAAGCAAGCTATTGCCCAGAGTCGCAGAGTGTGAACCTGTGAATTGAGTAGGCACCGGAGCGAGAATTGTCAAGTCCATGGACATTTTAGGACTCAAGACCCCGCCGAGCTGGGAATTGAACCCTGGTCCCGGGCTGACCTCTGCTTCCAGGTCTGCCTCCTCTAACCAGTGCAAACAAAACAGGTGATGGACCGAATGTGGATCAATGTCACACATTCACCCCAGTCAAAAGATCTGGGCCCAAATCCATCGTTTTTTTGCACTCCACACCACCCTGGGTTAGACAATGGCAATATGCAAATCAGCTCTGACCCTGTGCCCCATGGGAACAGTCCAGTCCGAACTACAAAAGCCATGTCCTTCCCAGAACGGACTCAAGCATCCGAGGACCGGACCGGTTTCGAGGTAACACCTCTCATCATCCCGGCTAGCTTGACTCCAGTGGTGTGGAGTGCCTGGGACCCACGTCTGAGCATCCCCAGCGCACTTATGGCGGTATTGCAAACAAAACAGTGATGGACCGAATGTGGATCAATGTCACATATTCACCCCAGTCAAAAGATCTGGGCCCAAATCCATCGTTTTTTTGCACTCCACATCACCCTGGGTTAGACAATGGCAATATGCAAATCAGCTCTGACCCTGTGCCCCATGGGAACAGTCCAGTCCGAACTACAAAAGCCATGTCCTTCCCAGAACGGAATCAAGCATCCGAGGACCGGACCGGTTTCGAGGTAACACCTCTCATCAGCCCGGCTGGCTTGACTCCAGGGTGGTGTGGAGTGCAAAAAACGATGGATTTAGGCCCAGATCCTTGTACTGGGGTGAATGTAAGACATTGATCTACATTCTGTCCATCAAATTGTTTTTTGTAATTTTCTCCCTGAGTGTACTGGGGTAGCTCAGACGTGGGTCCCAGAGCCTCCACACCACTGGAGTCAAGCTAGCCGGGCTGATGAGAGGTGTTACCTCGAAACCGGTCCGGTCCTCGGATGCTTGATTCCGGTCTGGGAAAGATATGGCTGTTGTAGTTCGGACTGGACTGTTCCCATGGGGCACAGGGTCAGAGCTGATTTGCATAAAGCCATTATCTGACCCAGGGTGGTGTGGAGTGCAAAAAACGATGGATTTAGGCCCAGATCTTTGTACTGGGGTGAATGTAAGACATTGATCTACATTCTGTCCATCAAATTGTTTTTTGTAATTTTCTCCCTGAGTGTACTGGGGTAGCTCAGACGTGGGTCCCAGAGCCTCCACACCACTGGAGTCAAGCTAGCCGGGCTGATGAGAGGTGTTACCTCGAAACCGGTCCGGTCCTCGGATGCTTGATTCCGGTCTGGGAAAGATATGGCTGTTGTAGTTCGGACTGGACTGTTCCCATGGGGCACAGGGTCAGAGCTGATTTGCATAAAGCCATTATCTGACCCAGGGTGGTGTGGAGTGCAAAAAACGATGGATTTAGGCCCAGATCCTTGTACTGGGGTGAATGTAAGACATTGATCTACATTCTGTCCATCAAATTGTTTTTTGTAATTTTTTCCTCTAACCAGTGAGCCACACTTCTCCACTGCCTCCTCTAACCAGTGAGTCTTTCTGCAACCCGGGGTGTCTCATTTTTATCTGGAGAACAAAGGGAACGCTGGATGGGTTGAAATTCATGCTGGCACAGTGATACCAGACAGAAATGTAAGGAAAATGTGATTCATTTAGCTAAATTTAAGGTTTGCAGAGGATTCTGGGTAGGAAAACAATGGGAGGTCAACACATCCCTGGATTCCCCCCGGTGAGTAGTTTCCAGAAATGTCTGGATTTGGTTGGATTCCGTAACTGGCCGCCTAAACCGGGACCAAAAACGCAGGTGCCCCCCCTTGCAAAATCAGGTTGTTTTGTGATACATCATTTTGGTGTCTCCACAATACATTTTAGGCCCTTACCATGTTGCGGGTACTGTGTCGCCCTTATGATCCCACAACTTTACCACACAGAAATGTGAGGAAGATTGGATTTTTTAAGATAAATTTGAGGTTTGCTGGGGATTCTGGGTTACAAAACATTGGGGGAGCAATGCAAGCTACACCTCTCTGTACTCCTCCGGGTGTCTAGTTTTCAGAAAGTTTTGGTTTCCCTAGATGGCCGTCAAGCCCGGGACCAAAACATGGATGACTCCCTTGCAAAACCAGGTTGTTTCATAATAAATAATTTTGATGTCTCCTCAATACGTTTTGTGCCATTTCCTGTAGCAGGCACTAGACCTACCCACACAAGTGAGGTACCATTTTTATCGGCAGTCTTAGGGGAAAGCTGGGTGGGTGGAAGTTTGTCGCTCCCCACAGATTCCAGAACTTTCCATCACAGAAATGTGAGGAACATGTGTTTTGGACAAAGTTTGAGGTTTGCAAGGGATTCTGGGTAAAAGAATCTGGTGAGAGCCACACAAGTCACCCTATTCTGAATTCCTCTGGGTGTCTAGTTTTTAATATTGTACAGATTTGCTCTCACCAAACGCACGTTATTAAAACACAGGCTTCATGAGATTGGTGATCTATTTATGCATTCCCGGCCATGCTCGACCACTGAGCTATTCTCTCACAGCAAGACTACATATATGGACAGTTTTCTTTTACATAGAGTTCATGGCTCCCTGATCAGCGCCCTGACGGATTCTCTTGCAGAACCTGAGGAATTCCCCCCTGACACTTGTTATCGCCTCTCCTGATAGTACACACACTTGATCTCACGTTTATACCATATGTCTTTATCCCTCCACCCGGTCGCTGGTTCTAAAGGGCGAGCGGCATGGGAACGGGATTTAGGCATTTCTATAACAGAGGTTATATGGCTTTACTGCTGCACGCAAACGCTGTATGTTTCTACATTTTAAATATTTACATAGAACATATGTGACCCCAGCATTATTAGCAAAAATGGATCCCAGCATATCCTATACATGTGTTAAATGCACTACACCGGCAGCAGATATTCTGCACCTTGCATGGAACTGTACACCTATATGGGTGTACTGTGAGGAAATCTATCACCATAACTTCCTTATGGTAGAGTTTACTATAAATCCCACACGCTGTTGGCAATATTGGGGTATGTTTATTCTCTCAAAATATGTGTCAGAAGATTCACCGCTATTGCCCTACTTATTGCTAAGCAACAGGTATCGATACACTGGGGAGGATCAAGCATACCCGCTGTCAAGGCTTGGCTGAGGGATATGATATACTATGATACTATGAGTGACGTGCATGCTACATTATTGCCACCCACTGCTCGTCCCAGAGACATTTGACAATCAATGAAGGACTATTTGAGCACACACTCTTTGGATGGTGACTAGGCTGATATGCGGAAAAGCGATATACCAGCTTTGCACAATGAGACATCTGGAAGTTGGGCCACACTCTACCCACTGCTTGATGCAGCTACTGTAAGAATGCCCACTACTAACATTGCACAAATAGGAATTGTCTGATTTATGAGAGAGAATGCAAGGGGTTTAGAATTGATTGCATACGTGTTATCTGCGCATGTACCTTGTTTGTTTTTCTTTTTTACTGAGGTATTGTGTTTCTTAAACAGATTATTGACACGCCACTGTGGTGGAATGCAAGAAACTAATTTACTGAGATAAAGTTATCATTTGTTTTTTGTTCGATATGCAAAACTCAATAAAAAGATTAAAACATTTTCTTTACAGGTTTGCTAGGTATTCCTGTGTGACGGCTGAGCTAGGGCCCAAAATCCACAGCTAGGCCCATTTTCCAAAAAAGGGTCAGTTTTCACTGGAAAAATGTAATGTGTTCACGTTGCGTTTTGGGCCGATTCCTGTTACGGGCACTAAGCCTACCCACCCACACAAGTGAGGTACCATTTTTATCGGCAGACTTTGGGGAATGCTTGGTTTGCGCCAGTTTGTGGCTCCTCACAGTTTCCAGAATTTTCCTCCACAGAAATGTGAGGAAAATGTTTTGTTTTTTTACAAAGTTTGAGGTTTGCAAGGGATTCTGGGTAACAGAACCTAGTTAGAGCCACACAAGTCACCACATCCTGGAATTCCTCTGGGTGTCTAGTTTAAAAAAATTTACAGGTTTGCTAGGTTTCCCAAGGGTCCGGCTGAGCCAGGGCCCTAAATCCACAGCTAGGCACATTGCCAAGAAAGGGTCAGTTTTCACCGGAGAAATGTGATGTGTCCATGTTGCATTTTGGGCCGTTTTCTGTCATGGGCACTGGGCCTACCCACACAATTGAGGTACCATTTTTAGCGGCAGACTTAGGGGAATGCTGGGTGGATGGAAGTTTGTGGCTCACCGCAGATTTCAGAACTTTCCATCACAGAAATGTGAGGATAATGTTTTTTTTTTTTACAAAGTTTGAGGTTTGCAAGTGATTCTGGGTAACAGAAACTAGTGAGATCCGCACAAGTCACCCTAGCCTGGATTTCCCTGGGTGTCTAATTTTAAAAACTGTACAGGATTCCTAGGCTTCCTTAGGTGCCGGCTAAGCTAAGGCCCAGAATCTACAGCTAGGTACATTGAAAACAAGCACTGGCATAGCCAATTGGTCTCGCCTTTGGGACCTTATAAGTGTTTTGTTATCCAGCACAATATTGTTAGTGCAACATCATCAACTGTTTCATGGCTAAACACTTATAAGGTCCCAAAGGCAAGACATATTGGCTATGCCAATGCTTGTTGTTTATGGCTATCCAAGTGGTAGCTGTGGAGAGCAGCCTTCAGGCTAAGTCTTGAAGGAATGTAAATCAGCTTGTTTTACCCGTCTATAATCTCATGAATGAAAGGAGAACCACACCAGATATATAAAAAAAATATATTTGTATTTGTTCTAAACACGTCCCTCTAGTCTCTTTATGAGGCTAGAGGCAAAAGTACACATAGTAAACTTATTTAGCACACAGTAAATTGGCATAGTATACGTTTTGCCCTAGGGGCCTCACAAACAATATACTAAGAAAGTGGTATACGTAGCGCTGTGAACATAGAGATAAGGCCTAGCGCCTGTAGAACTGCTGGGGCAACCAGAAACCACCCAAGGTTGGGACGCAGGAGACCCACGGGGACGTGTGCAGTGTCTAAACACAGCAGCGAATCACTATTGAATTCTATGGAGAAAGTTTGCGATTAGATTTTTAAGGATTAAGGAAACTTAGGAGCGGACTAAGAACAAACCCCTTCAGTACTGGACAGTTCGAGAGTCAAGACCCACGGGAGCACCGAAGTACTTGTTACCTCACCCAGGGAAGCCGAGTGCATAGGTGTCTTTTCGTGTCGGGTTTCGTCGTCGTTTCCTATGGAGAGCTGCAAAGAAGTGCTGCAGGCGACCAGATGAAAAATGTCCGGATGGATCCAAGGGTGGATCAAAGATCCTGAAATCAGATGGGACAGAGTCTGGGTCACTTGCCAGTGACTAGGGAGGCAGTAAGAAGATGCCCACCTATGTCGGTGATTTCAGGTGCAGGAGGTGAAGCTTGACTCTTCAGCCACGAGGACCAGCCGTCGACGACAACCAGGAGCTGGATTTGAGCTGTCCCACGTTGGATGTCGAATGCTGCAGCGTCGGTATCCGGATTGGACCTAACAAGGCTTGGCAACAGCAACCCGCGCAGAATGCAAAGATTGGCTTGGGTGCAGACCAGCAAGGTCTGAGGGACTCACCCTTTGGAGGGGAGTCAGGGCACATCCGGAGCAACCAGGAAAGCACAAGGAACAAAGAGTGGCCTTCGTGGGGACCCATCAGTCAACGGACCAGGATCGCAAAGAAGCCTCAAGCAGAATTGCTAGAAGCGGGCCCAAGGAACACTCTGGGAGTGTGGACCCACAATCTTCGGTGCAGATGGTGCTCAGGGCTTGGACTACATGTAGCCCAATGCACAACTTCGGGAAAGCTCGGGAAGTAGGTGCACTAGTAAATGTGCACAATGTCCAGGAGTTCCGGTCCCACATCTCTCCTGATGGCAACAGGTCTCAGCTTTTCTGGGATCTCGTGTCGGCCTCCGAGATGTCTGGAAGTCCGTGTCCTGTGTCGCAGATTCTTCGGGATCCGGCGGGAGCCTCAGAAATGCAGACCAGCAAGATGCTTCTTTGGTGCCTGTTTAAACAGGGGGGGGTCACTCCTTGACCCCAAGAGAGATCCTTCCGTCTTTTAGTCGAAATAGAATGTCGAAGTTCCAGGATATATGTTGCAGAGCTTCATCTAGGGTAATCTAAAGTCCTAGGGACTGGGCTTCTTTACTTATACTAAGTTTAGGGGAAGAGCTAACTCTATGGTCCCACCAATGGGAGGACCTGGGGAGGGGGTGGTTCCACCACTTCCCCTTTGTCCAGTTTTGCTCCAGAGCTGGGGCTTAGTGCCCCAGCAACCGGTTTGAATTGGGGTATGCACAGGTACACCTTGTGTGCCCCAGGCACTGTCTGAAAAGCATTCACTGAATGCAACCACCCTGCCCCAATACACTAAAGCCTGTCTGGGGAGGTGGTTACACCTCGCTGGACAGGAAACCTATTGTCCAGGCCTCCCCTGCTGGAGTTTCGTCCAGCAGAAGGAGGTCAGACCCGTGTCTGTGGCAGCAGAATCCATTTTGTGATGCTGGGGCTCTTTTAAACTATTACCGGTAAAGTAAAGGTGAACATGTCTTCTCCCTCTAGAAGGGTGGAATTCAACCCCGGACGCCAGGTCTGGCGGGGGGGAGAGGGGTAGGATTCCAAAGTGTTTGACACCAAACACAACATGTTTTGATGCAGCCATTCCAAAGTTAGCATTTACCACAAGGTTATAATGCACTTAAAAGTATATGGTATGGCTGTATCACAGAACAGCTACAGAGAAGTGATTCCGAAAGCTGCAGAGGGGCTCAGCTCATGTTTGGGCACCCTCTCACACAAAACCAAGCACTCTGCTGTCAGGATTGTTAAGGCCTGCCATAGGAGTGACTGTGACTTATAGGTTTACATATGTCTGTATATATAGGTAGATATAGGTATACTATATCTCAGTAAGGGGTACTTACACCACCTTACCCAGGCTGCAGTAGCAGACCTGTGGTGCCATTTTGGAAGGCTTCCCAGGGGTAGCATAATACATGCTTCAGCCCCTGGTAGGCCTCTGGGGTACCTATGCCCTTGGTACCTAAGGTACCATATACTAGGGATTCACAAGGGTAACCCAATAACCAATCTGGAGTGTACCTAATGTACATGCAATCAGTTTAGAGAGGAAGCAGCTAGGCTGGGGTCCTGGTTAGCAGGGTCACAACCTGACTAAAGTCAATATATCAGTGAAACACCAGCAAAAAGTGGGGGTGACTATAGTAAGCAGATCCTACTCTCCTACATAGACCCTAGTAGTGATACTGGCATCCAGGCTGAAGCAAGTGGCCAAGATATTAGTTCTTCAATCTCAGGAGGGCTTCATCCCACACGTAACCTCCTGCACACATTAACATGTCTTCTTTGGTCCACCTAGGAAATCCTCATTAGCTCCCTTGCTCTGTCCTTAAACGCTGAGAAGACGACCCAACTGCATTGGCTAGTGATACCTGTTTGCGACCCTTCAGCTGTTTGTTTTGAGGACCGAGTTTATCTCTGAAGTCAAAATATTGTACAATGCTCCCACAGCACAGCTGCGGAGACTTTCTCTCTGACTCTTCCCCAATCACAGAGGGACGAGCCACACATGCCCTCGCTCTACCTTGCGATTCCTGTTGGCACTGGAGCCCCTTGCAGCTGAAATTAACCAGTCTCCTGACATTGTTGATGTCTCTACGCCTGTTGGTCCTTCCAAGATTCTTTTGTAAGCGGACACCATTCTCCTTACACAGGCAGTCCTTCACATTTCTCTCCTTGTCCTAATGTCTCATATAATGGAATTATCAGCATTGTCAGGATACAAAGTAAATTGGGATGAGAGCAAGACATTGCCCATGTCAAGGGACACCACTAGGGTGGTCACAGACAGCTATAACTTACAATGGCGACTGCTATGTTATGTTATGTTATATTGAGTTTATAAAGAGCGCAGCTACTCAAAGTGTCCCGGCGCTAGCTCCTGAGAGAAAGGAATGTTCGATTATCAGATTAAAACAGCAAAGTCTTGAGTTTCTTTTTAAAAATCAATGGGTCTTGGGTGGTCCTCAGGGCTAAGGGCAGCAAGTTCCAGGCCAAACCGGTCCGGCGCACGAAGGAGTTGCCACCAAGTCGCTGGCGCTTGAACTTCGGAATCTGCATCAGCCATTGGGCGGAAGACCGAAGCACTCACCCTGGCACATAAAAGGCAAATCTCCTTTGTAGGTATAATGGGCCGGTGTCAAACAGGGCCCGGTGAACAATAGTCAGCATTTTGAATTTCAGGCTTGACTGGCAGCCAATGCAGGGCACGCAAGTGTGTCCGTACACTATCTCTGGGAGAAAGACCCATAAGGAGTCTGACCGCTGAGTTCTGCACGACCTGCAATTTTTTGACCAGGGACACCGAACAGCCCACCAAGAGGGCATTGGCGTAGTCCAAACGGGACAAAATCAACGCACAGACCACAGTTTCTCTGGAGGTACTCGGCAAAAGGGGGAGAAACTTCCTCAGGCTCTTGAGTATGCCAAAACAAGTGCCGGCCAATTTCTTCACATGCATCACAAAGTGCAGGTTTTGGTCGAACCAGACACCTAGATTTTTTACTGCGCCAGTTCTATCCGAGGGCCGAGGAAAACCAGGGGGCCAAAGCCTCTCTCTGAAATCTGAAGGAAAGAAGCCAAACAACAACACCTCCGACTTCCATTCATTACATGTCAACTGAGCAAACTGAACAAACTTAAGTAGCTGGGAGTGATTGAAACCAAAGGCCTGAAAACATGGTCTCCATTTACTTAGATCCTCTTATTGCTAGATACTGGGCAGAATGCCAGAAATGATCACAGTTGACGACCGTTATGAGGAAGACTCAAGCGATTAGGATGGTAAGTACCCCCATATTTACCTACACACATCGTGTAAACAGCCTTCTACTGCTATACATGCACAAGATGCCGAGTCCTACCCATAACCGTGAGCTTCACATGATATTTCAAACCTGGAATGAAGCTCACCACCTGCTACAGGTTGACGCCTGTCGGCATACCAAAGAGCTGATATGGCATTATAATAGTTTATATATAGGAGGCAAGCCCATGCACTGGAAGACATAAAACAAGCTGGTCTTCATACCATTGATCAGCTGTTAATGCAGGGAAATGGAAAATACTTTGAAGCCCTTCAATAAAATTAACACGTACCCCCCACACAGAAGTGGAGATATCTGCAACTGCTCTACTGTCTTACCAGCCGGTTAGGCCCCCAGCCTTGGCACGTAGTAGATTTGCCTATTGTATAATATCTTAAACTCTGGGGTCTTCAAAAAAAATGTGATGTCGGTCTCGGAGTTTTACAATCTCCTAATACGAAATTTACATTCCCAGCCACCCCTCCTCTATTTGCAAACCACATTATAAAGTATCCTAGAGATCACATAAGATGAAGATGAATGGGATAACATTTTTAGAGATATTAGGCAGGTGTCTGCCTATTCAAGACCGTTCATGATTGGTATTAGCCCCCCAAACACTATCAGTGATGAGGGAACTTTCCCACTAGAACTGTTAAAGATGCAGCAGCCTCAGCTGCAATACTTCCCACATCCTCATTGGTTGTCCAGTCCTGCTTCAATATTGGTCCCGAATGGGAAATACCCAGCAACTACTCTAAACCTATCCTTGCCTGAAATTTGTTCTGTTGCATGATTCTTTTGAATCATGAATTATGCTAACTACCTATGGCCATGACTACAACCAAGATTTGTAACCTGCGGCATTGGTGATCTCCACAAATCCACTAATATGATGAGTGGATCACTAAGATGCATTAAAGTACCATTGAATCAGTTGATTATCTTCAGGGTTCAGGATGCCTCAGAGACGTTCTTTCACATTTGGTCCACATTTCTAGCCACACCCGACCTCCTACCAGAGTAGCAGTCTTCACCCTGCCATGACCCAAACATAGTTTCTGTATTCTAATTCCACACCACTCCCTGGGCGCGAGCCGTATTCTGCTATCTCCTGCACTTACTATGTTGGTGGACCATCTCACCTCCAAGCAATCCCCTTTCTCCTGGGTCCATATTATCCCTCACACTCCCCCGCCCCCGACGCCTTTCTTTTTCCTCCACTTGCCTCATGGCGCAACATAAAGCCTGAGACACATTTCAACCATCATTGGTGGAAACTCCCCTTCCAATGGGATGTGCAGATTGTGTAGTTGTCCATTTATAGTCCCATTTTGGTCGTCGCACAGCAGCACGGCCCCATTCCCTCCTGCAAACCGTGGGTATGCATGTGTATTCTGATGCCAACATGCTTGATACAGTCAATGCCTGTGAAGGGCATGGATTAACCACTGCTTCCTAGGTTTCACGTGTGTTGTTCATCATATGATCCTTTTTAGGTCTCGCCTCACCTATGCAGCACGCATGCGCTGTATAGGAAAAAGACCTATAGAAATTGCTTCAGCTTTTCAGCCAAAAACGTGCACGCATTGATTTGCTTTCAATGGCAATGCGTGCACGTTTGGCGATTCCCTTGTGGGAGCGAGCTTTGGAAACATATGTTTGCTTGCTCCTGGGGAATCGCTATGTGTTCTCTCACACTCCCCCCCACTCCTCCCACTTGTTAGTCCAGTAGTGTTTCACTTTCGCGGCCGCGGGCCGCATCTGTGTTTCAGCGCTTGTTTTCTAAGGCTACTATACAATAGATGCACCTATCAGATCTTGCGCTTCCCTCTAGCTCCGCTGAACGCTGAATGCTTCGAAACAAGCTGCACCAGACAAGGAAACGGTTGTGTCCATCTTTTAATGGAGTGCTTCTCTATATCCTGTCTGACCATGGCCTAAATTTATTTAACAAATATTTACATACATATGCAATTTGAAAAACGTGTATCAAATCACAAATAAAAACGTCAAATAAGATTAATTATATTTAAAAAAGAAGCATTGTGTCAGAATAAAAGGTTGACTTTAAGTCCTTAACCCCTTCGATGCTCATGACGGAACGGTTCCGTCATGAGCGTCGGTTGGCCTGTGCTCATGACGGAACCGTTCCGTCATGAGCCCATTGGCTCATTAGAACGCTCAGCACAGCGCGAAAATTTGCGCCGCGCTGAAGCGGTTAATGCACACATTTTACATTTCTATATTTAACATTGTTTACTATTTGTCTACTATTTCTTAACTAATAATTATTAGTTATGGTTTTAAAACACGGTAAACTTATTTTAGCAATGCTGCGTTCAGGAGAATTTTTCGTTTCTCGGCCAGCCAGTGAAGCCTTACTATTTATTTAGGGGCTTGGTTTGTTTTGGACTTCTTTTGCTAGTATTCGCGCTTGTTTTCTGGTTCTAGAAGTGGGTTGGGCTTGTTTAGGACAAGACTGCAACACTGTTCCGGAGCTGTACCGTGTCCTGGCCTCTCCCACTGCAGGTAATAATCCTTATGTGGCTCCACTTCCATTGTCATTTTGCCATCTTTAAGTCTTCTAAACCCAAGTCTTGTTTAGAGAGTACTTATTGATAACTGAATTCAGACTAGTGTTTCCGGGACGTAAACAATATGCACAAGCTGTACCATGTCAGTATTGGGGTGTTCATTTTTTTTGTAGACGGTGGATTATGCTCCTATGAATGCTTACTAGTGGGCATCTTGATGTGATGGCTGTGTGTGCTAATGTCTGTGTCATATAGCAGGGAGGAAAGGAGTGGTGTCCTGTGAACCATGTTATTATGTGTGTGAGTGCGTCAGCAGTGTTTGTGCTCTCTCCAGAGTTGTCAAGTGTGCCCTTAACGTGTGACATCTAGTCCCGATATTTTTCCCAACAGAACTCAGCATACTGGCCCTCATAGTTGGTAGTTTAGGCTTTCCATTATATAAGTAGACCTAGATGTTCCAACTGTTTGGTAAACGGTCAGGAGAGGACGAAGGTATCACACGGGAAGTGGAACAGCATGGCTGATATGTTGTCCTGTGCACTATGTGTGCGCCTGCCCACTTTCAGTGGGTATGTGTAAATGTACAGGCTGTGTAAGTGAGTGTGTGCATCCAGGTCAGAATCGCACCACTTTATAACCAGATGGCCTTTTGAGAAGTTCCACTGTCCCCAAGTTCTACACACTTAATCAGTTATTGGGTCTGTATTCATCTTTTGTAATAAAGAAAAACAACACCAAAAACAAAGCCGTACATAGACAAGGGGGTTGTGGCAGTCCCCTTTAGCCAATGTTTTGTTAAAAGTTTCACTCACATTGTGGTTATGCTTATAGTCAGCATTGAGCAGGGTAGTAGTCAGTACCTCCAACTGTTAGCTTTTTAGGACTGCCCTATAGATCCCATTAGCAATATCCCAGTCTCATGCCCCCTCCCCACGCCACCAAAAAAACATACATATGCATATACATAGATTAGCTATTGGCTAACCCTTCCCGGCCACTAGTCCACTAGTGTCATTCATAGTTTAATCCCACGCATCATAGCCTACACTACAGTACAGGGCAGTGGGTCAGCCACTTCTGTCATTGCCTCTGTTCACCGGGTCTGTTACGGGTTTGGCCAATGTATATGCGCAACTATAGCTTTCATTTGTATTTATTTTCATCAAAATTGGATACATTGGGCGCGATGGTTTGAATCACTACCGGTCTTTTATTGTGCTCCTCACAACAATAAATTTACTTTATTGATTGGGAACAAAAACAAACTTTAAAAGTACATATGTGTTTTAAGTTTTAATACAGTTTTTTAATGTTGCTTAATCTAAAAACAAAAATAGAGACTGGCACAGCTTAGAAAAAACATCTCTTCTGATAGAAGTATGGAAAATCACACGGATTTCCTAATTTGACCAAATAATGCAAACAAAAAATCACAAGTAAGGTGTTGTTATTATACAGACCCTCCAGGATTTAGCGATTTCGCGGTTTGCCGCGAAAATGGCACTTTTGTTAAAATGCCGCGATTTTTACAAAAGTGCAGCGAAATCAGCACTTTTGTAAAAATGTGCGATTTTTACAAAAGTACCCGCGAAATCGGCACTTATCCATTTCCGGTGAAAATAACATTGCAGGTATTGCTTTGCTGGTGGCAAGTTGAGGGATGTAGTCATTCACAAAGGCGTTGGCTGATAGCCCCATCGACGACGGCAAAGTATCAGTCCATGCCACAATGGACTGGATACTGGCCGGCAGTGCGTCGCTAAGGTGTGTAGGAGGTACTAAAGAGGGTTGACTATGAGTAAGAAGGGAGCTCAGTGACAGGAGACGTGACCTCAGTGGTGCCCCCAATCTAAGGCAGAGATCTTCAGAGGGAGTTAAGGTTCAGGTGAAGGTTCTCCGTTATCCAGGGGCTCTGTATGTGGGATACTTTGTGTACTTCTCACATCAGATCAGGCGCGCAACACCCATTGTCCTCAAAGGGCTTCAGCCCCCCCCCCGTCGTGTGTGGCAGCCCAGGATGAGACACTTCCCGGGCCAGCTCACAGCAGCACCCGAGCACTTCACAGGTCTTTAAAAGACCTTGTGCATGGTAATGGGGCTTTGTTGTTGTTTCACCCCTTCTAAGAGCCCCTGCAGCTCGACTGTGCCAATTGCCTAAAGATTCAGCCCCCCCCGAAATGTTCTCTTAGCCCCCTGACTCTAGTTGTACCTCTGCATCAGATCATCACTGTTTGTGGTGTCATGAGTAATGGACCACTACTGAGCACGGGGTAGGGGACGGAGTCTGCTAGAGGTCTTCAGAGGGGGTAAGCTTGAATAGTAACAAGTATTTCTTACATCTAGTCTGGTGCAGTAGTGTTGCGCTCTTCTAAAGTTTCATGGCCTAGTTTGAATGAAGCAGCATGGTGAGAACTGCTGTACTACACAGAACTGCTGTACTACACAGAAGTAACCTATGTACAGTTATGGAACACAAAGGATAGAACAATACTTGGGCATTCAAGATGTGAGAAAGATTAGTGAATGGGTCTGTGGAATTCCGTTGCTACGAGTGTTTAAATAAAACGATTGTCCCCTCTATGGGTCTCATTGTTTCCTACACTGAGTGAAACACTCGGAAGGAGAAAAAGCTCTGCAAAAACACCTGACCAACAGCTCTCCTCAACCACCCTGCTGCAAATCGACATGTCCTTAATGGGTGAAATCACTGTGACATGACCAGGCCTCTGGGTTCCATCATGAGCAGGTGAACTGAGCATGGAGAGCAATAGTAGTTTCTCAGTTAGCCATGTCCAACATCACTAGATAAGGACAATGGTAAAGAATTGCTCAGACTGGAGGAAGGAAACTTTTATAGTAATAAGGATGATAAATGCCCCCCTTCACCGGGGCCCTTTGAGGACCCCCTTAATGTATAAGTAGTCCAGAGTATAACTTTAACAGTAAAGAAGGAAGACAATTTGTAAGGAGGCCCCAAACTGAACAAATTGATAACCCATATTTTCGGAAGAATCAGTAAAGTCACAGAGTTACGTATTCAAAACATCTTTTCAAGAGAGCTATTCCAACATATAACTTGGTTTCCAAGTGGGACGTTTTGACAAAAATGAAGTAGCCGGCGAATATATCATCTCAACAGGAGAGGCTTGGGGTAATGTAATGGTATCACAGACGTTTTCAGCAAATTTGCCTCTGCAATCATAACATAAAAAAGACATCCGGTGTATCGTTAGGGCTTAAGGTGATGCAACTATACAAATAAAAACAATCTACAACTTCTACTTCACTGCAGTTGGGGTAAAAAAGAAAAAAGGGAAGTGGTGCATGTGAGTTGTGATGCAATGTGACAACACAGGCTGGCCCAACAACCTTTTTTTTTTTTAAATACCAGGAGGGGCCCGCCGCATGCCCAGTGTGCGGCGGGCTACTGAGGCATAAATTGCAAACTAAAGTGCCGCAAATGCAGCTAAATTTCCATATTTGTGCCGCTAAATTTCCATATTTGTGCCGCTAAATTTGCTAATCCATGCCGCTATATCCTGGGGGGTCTAGTTATAAAAGCTCTTAGACAGATATGTGTTTTGGAAAACGTGAAATTATTTATAAAAAAATTTCAAATGGAATACAGTACACTCTCTCCCTCCCCACACGTAAAACACATTTGTGCCATATTGAATCATCCCAGGATAATATGCTGCATGGCTAAACACTTATAAGGTCTAAAAGACGAGACCTATTGGCTATGCTAATGCTTGATATACTATCGATTTTCGTTATTTGCCTGTTTCTAGTCTACGGCACCATTGAAGGTTTCATGGGTCATTGCTGCGCAACATTGATCTACGAGTTTCTTTAGGACTATTGCAATGTCGACCACAATTGCAGATGTAATTGCATTCATATCTTTATTTTTTGTACTCCTTGCTTGTCGCTGTATGGACACCTCAGGACCCCTTTATGTTGCTGACGTGCTTTCGATGTGACATTTGTTTCTCTGAGTACAGTTGGGTGGAATATATCTTGTACCTGCGCTTTCACTCATACTTCTATTTGAATTCAAAAATAAATACTTGAAAAAAAAGAGAGAGTTGTGACTCCTATAAAAATAAATGACAATTGAGCAAAAGTAAAAATGCCTTCATCACTGCGCACAACCACTACATGCTTATGATCAGATTGTTGATGGAGTCAGCAGGCATAGTTACCTTCTGTTTACCATACACTTCCACCTGAATCAAACATGCTACAAATTGATTATTCAGTACTAAATTCATAAGTATACTAATGGATCACTTGCTATACACCACCTTGGGGAATTAACACAACTGAACACAGTGTTGTATCAGGGTGGAGTCACATCCCAAGACTCACACAATTAATGCTTCTTATGCCTTGTTGCACGAATAGAAAAAAGGCTGGCATCTGAAGTATCTTACGAAAATCACACTGAATGCTCAATTTAAACCCTTGAAGTGAAGCAGATTACTAAATATCTCCCACAAAACCTCATTTGGTCAGTGGGATTTATCTTGGAATCATTTTTAACCTCTCAGAAGTCAAAATGCCATATAATCATAAATGGGGTCACCAGTTAAACATACCGTGCTCACAGACCCTTCAAAAATGTTCATCCCCAGCAACTTCAATGGAATCACTGACCACAACATCCTGGCTTCATCTTCTTGCAAACTCATTAGGTTGAAGGTATGCTCCCAACCTAAATTAGCCTGCCATTTTTGGGTTATTTTTGCGTGCTCTCTAGTGTGCAAACTGAGCACTCTTGTTTTCGTTGTGGCTTGTTTGGAACAGTACATGAGATTCAGAAGCTCAGAGAGTAATTGTGAAGCTTTCCCAAAATAAAGCTACTACCAATTAGGGTGACCAACTGGCATGGGTGCAAATTCAGGACGGCGAGTGTAAAAATTCCGGACAAAGAATCAAAATTCAGGACAAAAATTCAGGACAAAAGGTAAGTTTTACAGACGCATCAGAGGAGGTCGCGCAATAGTATATAAGTAAGTAAATAGACAACCACTTAAGTAGAAGTTAAAATAAGTTTATATTAGGTTGAGACAATCGTGCACTTCACCATTTTTCAGTATAGCCGCTGCTTGCTACCTTAGACGATTCAAAACTGGCATCTCGCTCCAGCAGGTACATTAGTCACCAGACAATGGGGAACCACACCTGAATATAAGTGAGGCCGCTTTTATTGTTGATTCAAAACTATTGGACATACAAGTAACTTGGCAGTGCCAGCCCCAAGTAACAAAACCGCTCACCCCCTTTCCAGTCTCCCAGGGAAACACCTGATGCCCGGTTGGCCAGTCCGGCATTGCTAGCACCCTCCAATGGTGCCCCTCATCTTCACATAGACCTTCTCTCATGTGTATTTAATTTCTTTTATAGTGTTACTCATCCCAAGTATGTAGGGCAGGGTGTCAGAGTGCGTTACATCACACACACATTATGTAGAGACAATGACTCATATAAACGTGAAAGTCAATGTATAGGAAATGTTACTTAAGATAATGGGTGCTACAAGGTGTAATCATTCTTTTATAGATCATTCAGTCGTTCACCATTCATTCTGTCCTTCCATCTATGTGTCCATCTATATCCAAACATATTCAACCATTTGCAAACCTAGCCACCATGTATCCTTCCATCCATCATTTCACTCATTCATCCCTCCATCCACCCTTTCACTCATCCATCCATTATTCACCCACCCACCCTTTCACCTCATCCATCCGTACAGTCATCCATCCACTCTTCTACCCATCCATCTATTCACTCATCTATCCAGCCATATACCCTTTCACCCATCCAGCCATCCTTTCACTTACTCATTCATCCACCCAGTCACTTATTCTTCCACCCATTCACCCAGTCATTCATCCTCCCTTTCTCTCTCCATCCCCTTTCACTTATCCATCCATTCTTCCACCCACCCACCCATCTACTCATCCATTCATGAATCCATCCATTGACCCTTTTATTTATCCATCCGTTCTCTCATCCATCCACCCTTTCACTTCTTCACTCATCTATATATCCTTTTGTCCATCTATACCCTTTCACTCACTCATCAATCCTTACATCCACCCTTTAACTTATCCATCCATCCACCCTTTCACTTATCAATTCATCAATCCATCCATCCTTTCACTCATCCATTCACTCACCCATTATCTACCCTTTCACTCGTCCATCCATCCATCCACCCGTTCACCCACCCATCTACTCATCCAATCAAGAATCCATCCATTGACCTTGTTACTCATCCCTCTTTTCACTCATCCATCCATCCGTTCTCTCACCATCCACCCTTATACTTCTTCACTCATCTATCCATCCTTTTGTCTATCTACACCCTTTCACTCGCTCATCAATCCTTACATCCACCCGTTAACCTATCCATCCCCCTTTCACTTATAAATTCGTCAACACATTCCATCCTTTCACTCATCCATTTACTCACCCAATATCTACCCTTTCACTCATCCATCCATCCATGCATCCTTTTACACACCTATCCACCCTTTTAATCATCCATCCTTTCTTTCATTATCTATCCATTCACCCTATCATTCATCCTTTCACTAATCCATCCAGCCATTCACACATTCCTTCACTTATTTACTCACCCACCTTTTCACATGAGCTAGGCCTTTGTCTGCAGAGTTGCAGACAAAAGAGGTCCATCAAGAACGCCACCCCTGCTATAGTTCCTAAAGCAAGGGGTGGGGTGGGGGAGGGTTCACTATGCCCCTGCACATAGGCAATCTGAAAACTAGAAGTCGAGTCATGCAAGATGCACAGTGCCAGGATCTGAGGTGACTGTCACATGATGTTGTTTCCAGGGCTTTAAGTGTCAAAACAAAACTGGGGGTCTCTTAAAAGGGGGTATTCAATGTAATTAAGGGTGTGGTATAAAACATCTAGGCCAAAAAACTGTGCATAGCATATGTTTCACGCGACTGGTATTATGTTGTTTCTGTCATTGCAACCAGTTATATAATACAGCAAGTATCATTACATCAACAACAAGCCAGGACTATTGGCTTTGTCAATGGTTGTTATGTGCTTAAAATAAAAAAGCAGTAACCATGGCTTTGTTGAATATAATATTGAAAATACTTAATTTCTAAAATGATGAGATATTGAAAGAACATAACCTGTTCTTTTTAACTTGTTTTACAGGCTTCTTTAAATAAACTGTTCTCCAACGTTTTACCTTTTATCTAACCGAATGCCCTGCTGTGCACTGAGGCAGGAGGAGGCCACCACATGCTGCCATACCCCTAGACTGCCATTGACATTCTGTATGCGGCAATTAGCCAGCATACAGAATGACAAGCGGGAGGGGCTGCTCTTGTGCTCAAGGAGGAGTGTGAGGCGCCAGCATCAAGGGGCTTAGGCTTCTCACAGAAAAGCAGTGCTGCTCCCTGTGAGGCCAGAATTACGGACAAAAGGCGTCCATAAAAGGGATCCTCATAGACAACGGACGTGAGGTCCCAATTACGGATAGTCCGTGAAATTTACGGACGGTTGGTCACCCTACTACCAGTGGCGTCACTAGGGTTGGTGTCACCCGGTGCGGGTAACTCATGGTGTAACCCCCTCACAACTTACCGGATGGACCAACTCACCCTCTGCCTACACCATGTCCCCTCTGCCTGCACCATCTCTCCCTCTGTCCGCACCATCTCCCCTCCGCCTGCACCATCTCACCCCCTGCCCGCACCATCTCTCCCTCAGCCTGTGACATGCGTAGCCTTATCAATACATCCTGAAATCCGTTCTGAAAAACCATGGTCACAAGTGTTTCTAACATTGGGATTGCATAATGTATTTAAAAGCAGGGGGTGTAACGATGATTTAAAAAGCAGAAAAGAAGCCAGTATCGGAATTTAGTGGGCATACTGGTGGGCATATATTACTCTAGTCCCTAAAAAGTTGCAAAACTACCCAAAACAGCGCTAAGGAAAGGGGGGAGGGTCGTAAGTAGGGGAGGTGGCGGATGACGTTTCACACAGTGGCAGCCACAGAACCCTCTGCCGACATGTTCAAGGCAGTAGACTGGCATAACTCAGTTATGTTGTGCTTTCAGAGGCTGCTCAGCCGAGGTGCAATATATATAAACAAACAGCACCAGCAAAGATCATCCCACATTGCTTTATGAGAAATTAGAGAGTATAAAAACAGGACTATCACTTATATGATAGGGAAATAGCCAATAGACTAACACCAACCAGGTACAAAGAGTGAATTTGACGGGCATGATAAGAAGCAGCTCTCAAGGCCTCCAATCTTGCTGCATATAAGCTGAGCCTTGGGGGACGGTTCTGCATTGGAAGGGCATTTCGTCGTCTCTGAGGAATAAACAAACACGACAAATCACAAATGGGGCAGAGTTAAATATTTCCTTTACTTAATTTATTGTCTATGTTTGCAAAAAACAAAAGATAAACACCGACTTTCTGAACAGTTGATCTTACAGTAAGGTCATTGTTGTCAATGGAATGTAGCTCCAGCAATACAAAGGTCACAGCACTGTATGAAAGACGTGAATGAAACAGTTCGAAATTACTATCAAATGCTATAATACATCCAGATATTCGTTTTAGTTAATGAGGTGGGGTATTTAGGTATTTTACATATAATTATTGTATAAAAATAAAATTGTATATAAATATTAAAATAAATCACTGATATTTCACTCTCACCACTCACAAATAATGTCAACAGGCATGGTTACCTTATGTATATCATAACCTCGACTGAAAGCAAGCATGTTACAAATTAATAATTGAGCATTAAATTCATAAGTATATTAATCGATTACTTGCTATACACCATATTGGGTAATGTCTTTACATACCGATAATCTTCATTACCCCAAGTAGTCCTCCTCTCCACCACGTAGTATTTTATTTTATGTCCATTGAATGGACACAAGCTCTGCCCTCCTCAACCTCTTCAGAAAATGAAAACCCCAAGGGCGGGAGGGGTGATGACTGGGAAGAGGAGGACCTAATCGAGGTAATGAAAATTACTGGCAAATAAAGAAGACATTACCCCCTCATATAGCCATCCGAATAGGACTCATTACATGCCGATGTATGACATTGCGTGCTTTTACAATGTGGTCGTTACAACGACCACATTGTTGGTATACGCTGGATTTAGGAATAGTATTAATTACTATTCCCACTCCAGTTTACGCAACAGTAGGAACGGTGTTGGAATTCATTTCCAGTACCTCAGCGCCCCCTAGTGCAAGTCGTTGTAATGACTTTCAAAGTAAATGTATTGGTTACTAACTACCTAACAACTCAGTCGTTGTAAAAGTAGTGCGATGTAATGACAGCGTTGTAAATGCTGTTTTCCTGGACTGCTCTTCCCAGTCATTACTGTGGGGAAAAATATATCTCAATCCCATATTCTCCTCCACACTATCTCAGACCTCCTGAGCTAACCGCTCTGACCAAGCTACTTGCTCCGTGCTCCTGAACACCCCTCCCCTTACAGATCTATTAAAACTTGACCCCGAGCCCTACATTGACCTCATTGACACGTCATGGGTTAACAGCTGTGGAAAGCCTCTGAATCTTGCAGGTTGGCTTAAACTTGCTTTCTGGTCCCTTGTGCCCATATATTGCTCTATGTTCTGAGCCTGCATGGCACTTCTATTTGTATATGTACAACCGTATTTGGCCTTGGCCACATCTTATGAGTTTACTGATGACTGCACTTTCTGCCCTATATATTCTGCTGTGACTATTCACAAAGGGCAGAAGAAGCTTGTTCCAAGACGTGACACTGCGTCTGCATTCTGCCTTGGCATGCCAATAAACGGACAAAGGTGCAAGAACATTTCCTGTGTTTTGGGAGGCAGCTGTGGTATATTTGCGTCCTCGTCTTCGCTCTGAGGAGGAGGGTTGGAGGATTTATTACCCAGCTTAATGGATTTATTACCCAACAGAAGTGGTGTTAGAAGTGGAATCATTGAAGGACTGTAAAGTCACCAGTTGGTAAGTAGGCTGTAAAGCTAAAATAACTTGCTGACGTGACCTTTCAGTGTTTCAAATGCTCAGTTAGAACATAGTATTTTTTTTAAACAAAAAAAAAAAGGGAGAGAGGAGGTAGTAACCGGCATCTAATATAACTAGGGGACTGGAGAGAAACATTGATTGATTTTTTTTTCATCATTGATTGAAGTCTTTTCCATCAAGTGATTGAAATTTATATCATCATTGAAATATTTCTCTGTATCAACACCTTGGAGTTGATATGGGCAGGGGTCTACGGGATCCCATACGCGACAGAAGAGCCTAGGCAGGACAATAATTTATGACCCAAGAGTAGAGAGTTGAAAAGATAAAAAAGCCCTCCCAGAGTGTGGCGAGGGAAGCGGTGACCATTGGCTGGCTGCAGGACACAAGGAAATGTTTTTCAATTTTGCACTGTCCTGTCATTGATCAATGACTGTATTTAATTATGTTTAGAGTCTTTAAAAAGTATTGTCCTGCTATGTTTATTTGAAAATGCTTCTTTGAGTGATATCAAAACAAAATTGCATCAGAGAAGTCAAATTGTTTTATGTGGTGTCTGAGTGTTCCACAACTGTATATTTTTTTCTCTCAAGTCTCTCTATCCAAATCTTAACAACATTGTACTTCCAGGAGACAAATTTGTTTTATCTTTCAGGGTTTGAAAATTGTGAGTAAAGGGCACAATGGGTTCTGGTAATTCTAAAGGAACTATGGAGGTGGTAAGGCCTCGCATGGTGAAAAAGACAAAGAAATTGTTTAAACAACTGTCATTAGAGAAGGATTTTAAATTACCAGCAGATAGCCCTGCAGCTCAGGTTGTGAAAGATACAAATTGTTTAGAATATGTAACTCCTTTTTGCGCACTAGTATGGACGTGGAAAGGGAATGAAGGGCTGTGGCCTAGATTTGGTTCTCTGGAGATAGATGATATTGAACGCTTGACAGAAAGAATACACTTAAAAGGTGACCCATCATGGGATTCACATTATGTAAAAGATTGTTTACAGCAGTGGCTTTCAATTGCAAAAAATAAAGCTCTCCTTTCAAAAAAGAAAGGCCAGGGGAATGCCTCCACTGAATATAAAGACTGTTCTGCAATAGCAATAGTGAATAGTGAGTGCAAAAAGCCTACTAAAAAAGAGCTAGAATTAGCAAAAGATTGGCCCGCATCTTATAGCCAGTGTTTATTGGAATTAAGTAACTATGTGCAAACAGAACAGCATTTGTTGTCACTATGGCAAAAAAGTGGGTTTTCAACAATTGAAGCAGAACGTGTTAAGGAAATACCAAATGCCACTACTTCTAGAAGGGCTGCTGCTCTGCTATGTATTTGGACGCACCGCCAAGTAAATATTGATATAAATACGTTGAAAAAACTGTTTATCGTCTCCAAGCCTCAAGGTCTTTTTGTCAAACTGGGGGAAGGAACAGACAATGAGCAAATAACTAGTAGCGCATTGACTGAGGAGGAGATTTTGTTGTTTACTGAGGAAGAAAGGAAAAGACAGAGAGTAGATGCAAATAGTGAATTTAATTCCTGGGTCTCTCATAGAGCCAGCAATGAGAACAGCCACCAAACAGTGGGACAAAACACCCTTCAGTCTGCAGGGCCTGTTTCTCCTGCACCTCAATTCTCATCCCCTCTTCCAGCAACTTCAATTTACCCATCACTTTCAGGCCCCTACAAACAGTGTGAAAGACATAACACACCTGAGCAAGCACTGGCTTCACAACCAAGCTTAGCACGTGTACCTTATTTCCACATATCCCTGGAAGGTGATTTAACTAGGGTACCTGACATACCAACTAACCCCAGAGAGGGCAGTTTTAGAACACCAGTCTTGAATGGGCACTTATCCTTAGGAGGGGACATGCTACATGCTTTTGAATCCCAAGCCCAACCTTCCACTTTTGGTCTGAGTGAAGACTTAGAGCTGAGTGCAAAAGAGAGAAAGGATGAGGAACATGAGCAGTTGGCACACCTGAGGAAAGAGGCAGATGAGTTCCAAGAAGAAGTGAACACTGATAGGGAGGAAATACAACGCTCCATTAATAAACTACAGGATAAGCTAGAGAGAAGGGAACGGCTGATACATATACAGTCACAAACACGGTCCCTAAAGGGAAAGGGTGAGAAATCATATACTGATGACATATTATTGAACACTAAACTAACTGCACCAAAAATAGTGTTGGGGGGGACAGCCATGCTAAAACCATGGACACCCTTGGAGGCAACACAAATGACTAAGGACGCACCTGACCCACTGACTGCCAGTGTAAAATATTATGAGTGGCTTCATAAAATATGTATTGCCTATACCCCCCTCCCTCGAGATGTAGAAATGATATTAAAAATAGGATATGGGAGCAGATGGTCTTTAGTAAAAAGTGCATTCCAAATTCCACAGGAAAGGGATTGGACCATACTGACTAATAATATGGATGTCACAGAAAATAGATTGATTAATTGGTTAGAGTCTATCAGGGACACAATTAATGGCCTAGCAGTTAAACATGGTGATTTTTCTCAAGTCACTGCCACGTTGCAGAAGCCAGGTGAGTCAGTGGCTGATTACATCTTAAGGTACAATGAAGCATGGGATAACAGTGCAGGGGTACCACGCACCACAGAGGCCTATAAGGTATTGGCTACGCAAACCCTTATGAATGGATTGCTAGCTTCTGTGGCCCACAGTTGTAAACTACGCCACCCTGATTGGTCCACTAAAGGATATCACGAGTTGTGCACGCTTCTCATAACTATGGAAAGAGATGGTATTTTTAAGGTAAGGAAGGACATCGCTAAAAATGACAAAGGAATGATGTTGCAGCAAATACAAAGAGAGGAGGAGCCAGAGGGAATGTACTATCAGGGGGCACAGCAAAGACAGGATAATGGACAAGGATACCAGAGGAGAGACAAGAGTGGGGATCGGTGCTATTGTTGCCAGAGGTATGGGCACTGGGCACGCAATTGTAGAAATAATAGAGGTAGAACGGACTGGAATGAGAGAAGTGACCAGTATAATAGAAATGATAGAAACAGGAATGAAAGGTCAGACAGAAATGAGACCCAGCCATCTGCACCACCCATGCCCAGAGACCTGAAGCAGACCCAGCACTCCCTGAGGAATCCTTTCCAGGAGCAACATGGATCAGCATAGGACAACGCGGAGAGAGAGATGGGACAAACTGCAGCAACCAGAGCCCAGTGCTTTATGATGAAGGTTTCAGAGACACCAGAGGAGAATCCCATGTTTCAAATTAAGGTAGGAGATAAAGAGATCGATTTCCTAATAGACAGTGGTGCAACCCTATCAGCAGTAAGAAACCAAGTTGGGTCCTGGTAGTGGTGAAACAGTTACTACTATAGCAGTAAATGGAATGATGATGCATGAAGAATTGTCAGAACCCCTACCAGTTTCTGTTGATGACCTCACAATGACCCATCAGTTTCTGCTGTCACCAGATGCACCCATAAATTTGCTGGGGAGAGACCTCCTCTGTAAATTGCATGCAACATTATATTTTTCACAAAATGGGATTTACTTACAAGTACCTGAGGACAGGTTAGAATTGGCTAATAGAGCACTTACTGCTTGCAACTTAAGTGAGGACTCTGTGTTAAGTGCACCCCCGTCTTCTCTCTCTCTCCAACACGTTACCAATGGACTCCATTACATGGAGGTTTTTATGAAAACATGTTCCAAGAACTGTTTAAATACAGCCCTGACATTGAGAGTGAATTGGTCACTCATTTAGTACAGTTGACATTAGTACCTGAGCCCATACACTGTACTGCAGCATTTTTCACAGGAGCAGTGCCTGAATGGTACGCCTACAGGGCAGATAAACATTTGCACTGGACAATGGAGTTGTTTGAGCACACATTATATATAGGAAAAGAAGGGTGTGCAGTGAGCATTGAACTAGGACCACAGGAAATGAGATTATTTCAAGTGCCAGATTCTGAACCACATGTATCCATAGCTGTAGCACCAGGTTACTACCCTAAGGATTTGGGCCCCATGGTCAAACGCCTTCAGGACTTACCTAGAACTAAGGATTTTACATTTCCTTTAGGAATGGTGTCTGTGTTAGGAGATGGAGAAGGATGGTGTTGGACGTTGTGTATGAACAGAAAGGACAGGACTGCAGTTTTTGACAAACTTGAAGGGAATATGGCTTTACAGCTGACTAAAAACAAAATCCTAGAGCAAGTGAACTCAGAGGTCTGGGCAAAACACAAAAATGAGGCAGGATTATTGAAAACATGCCCTCCCCATAAAGTGACACTTAAAGAGAATGCTGAATTACCTTATGTCCGTCAATACAGGCTGTCACCTCAGGCAGAGGAGGGAATAAAACCTGTGATTGAATCTCTCTTGCAACAAGGTATCATTAAAAAGACATCCAGTCCCTGTAATAGTCCTATTATTCCATTACCCAAGGGCAATACTGGGCAGTATAGGTTCATACAGGACTTACGACAGATAAACAACATTGTGGTTCCTTTAGCACCTGTTGTGCCTGACACCAATACCATATTATCTTCTATACCTGTAGAGGCAGAGTACTTTTCAGTCATTGATCTCTCCTCTGCATTTTTCAGTATTAGAGTCCATCCAGAGAGAGAGTACCTCTTTGCTTTCACAGTGAAAGATACCCAATATACTTTCAGAAGACTGGCACAAAGCTATACTGAGAGTCCCACGGTCTATGCACAGGCAGTAAAGAGAGACCTGGATAGCCTACACCTGGAAGGAGGTAGTATCATCTTGCAGTACGCGGATGATTTACTCGTGGCATCCCCATCACTTGAAGCCTGTGAAAAAGACACTGTAGCGCTGCTGAATCACCTCCAGGAGAGAGGACACAAAGCTTCATTGTCAAAATTTCAGTGCTGCCAAAAAGAGGTGACTTACCTGGGTTATGTGGTATCCAAAGGAACACGCCGCATATCACCTGACAGGATAAAAATGATTCAGGGCATGCAGCCTCCGTCCACCAAGAAAGGAATGCAGTCATTCCTGGGGATGATGAACTACTGCCGCCAGTGGATCCCTGAGTACAGATCCTATGATGCCATCCTGCGACAATGTACACTACAAGATGCTCCCAACAACATTGTATGGACTAATGAACTTGCAATCTGTTTTAAGAAACTGAAAGAGACTTTGTGTACTGCGCCAGCCCTGGGGCTGCCTGATTACAAACTGCCCTTCCATCTCTATGTGTCAGAGCAAAATGGCATTGCAAATGGTGTGCTGACACAGCAGCATGGCTCAGGAAAAAGACCTGTGGCATACTACTCCGTGACTTTGCCTGCAGCAGTAACTGGGCATCCAGCTTGTTTGAGAGCAGTGGCGTCAGCAGCTGTGATGGTAGAGAGGACGGCTCCCATTGTGTTGGACTACCCTTGTATTGTTTATGTGCCACATTCGGTACAGTTGTTGTTGTCATCTGCAGCAACACAACATTTTTCGGCGGCCAGGCAAACAGGTTATGAGGTCACTCTGTTGTCTAACACCAATATCACCATTAAAAGATGCCCACCTGTTAATTTTGCAACATTATTACCTCCACTAGGTGATTCAGATGAGACCCCTGACCATGACTGTGTTGAAGTTGTAGAGACATGCACCACACCCAGACCAGATTTGCAGCAAACACCATTGGAAAAAACTGACTATGAGTGGTACACTGACGGTTCCTCCAGCAGACTAACAGACACTGATTACAGAGCAGGGTATGCTATAACAACAGTAGACACCATAATTGAAAGTACAGCCCTCCCACGTGGCACATCTGCCCAGCAAGCCGAGCTGTATGCTGTAACAAGAGCATGCATCCTAGCGGAGGGGAAAGATGTTAATATTTACACTGACTCTCGTTATGCCTTTGGAGTTGTACACGATTTTGGCCAGCTGTGGCAGTATCGTGGTTTCATAACAGCAGCAGGACGCCCCATTCAAAATGGCCCCTTAGTAAAGAATTTGCTACAGGCAATACTACTGCCCAACAGAGTAGCAGTAATAAAATGTGAGGCACATACAGGAGCTTATACTGAGATAGCCAGAGGTAACGCGATGGCTGACACAGCAGCAACAAAGAGCATGTTACAGCCAGTACAGATGGTGCCTTCAATGGCAAAAAGTATTCCAAAAATACAGCTGATTCAGAGACAATTGTTGCTAGCTGATGTGAAAGAAGCACAATGGTCTGCACCTCCAGAGGAAGAAAGAGCGTGGAGTGATGCTGGATGTGAGCCAAATGATGAGGGATTGTGGGTACACCCGGATGGGAGGCCTGTGGCCCCACGCAGTATGTTCCTGCCCCTTACAAGGCTTGCCCATTGACCCACTCACATGGCTCAAGGAGGGATGAATGCTTTGATTAGACAAGAATGGTTTGCACCAGGGATAACAGCTTTCACTGCACAATTCTGCTCCCAATGTCTTGTCTGTGCCCAACATGCTAAAGGTCGGTCCCCCACTACTCATGATCACTTGCCAGTACCAGAGGGTCCCTTTACCAACCTTCAAATAGACTTCGCCTACATGCCCCCAGTGAATGGATTCAAATATTTGCTGGTATGTGTGGATCAGTTTTCAAAATGAGTGGAGGCGTTTGCCACTAGGAAGAATGATGCAGCAACTGTTGTGCGATGCTTGATGAATGATATAATACCCCGATTTGGGGTCCCCCAGAGCATAAACAGTGACAGAGGGGGTGAATTTGTTGCTGCCATTGTGGAAAAGATGTGTGAGTGTTTGGGAATAGAGTGGAAACTGCATGCCCCTTACCACCCACAAAGTTCAGGGCAGGTGGAGAGAATGAACTCCACAATAAAACATAAATTAGCCAAAACAACTGATGCAACAGGCCTGAAATGGCCAGAGGCACTGCCTTTAGTGCTGCATGCCATAAGAGCAACACCATCTAGAACAACTCTCTTGTCCCCCCATGAGGTATTGATGGGGCGGCCTATGTCGGTGGGGTTGAGGTTGCCTCTCACAGCATCCCAAGCAGCACTGCTGTGGACGGATGAGCAGATTTCTGACTATGCTGTACAATTATCAGTGGTATTGAGGCATCACCATCTCCAGGTGAAGGAAGCTTTGCCCCATCCTTCCGTAGAACAAACACACCCTTTTAAACCTGGCGACATGGTCATGGTGAGAAAAATAAAAAATGTTTCTCTTACTTCTAGGTGGACTGGACCCCACATTGTGCTCCTGGTTACCAGAACATCACTAAAGGTGGAGGGACGTCCCGAGTGGCTGCACGGAACAAGATGCAGAGCTGCACCAACAACGCCTGAGGCAGAGTCACCTTTAACAGGTGAGCAACGGCCACAAGTGGAGCAGCGCGAAACACAGGACAAGGGGGAGACAGACCAGACCTTTCCTAACAACAACGCTGAGGGTCCTTCATCAAGTGTCCCAGGAACGGTGACACCAACTGATGCTGTTGAGTGAAGCACGCAGGGCAGGTCCGGGAAACCGCCCCTGAACAAGACGACTACGGACCAGGAGGAGAAGCAGATGACAGCACACCACAAGAACTTTCATTATTGACACTTACAGAAAGTACCCTGGAACTGAGACAGAAAGGCACTGCCTAACAACATTTTAAATTCTGAAAGGAACATTTACCACTGTCCAGAAAATGCATTGCATTATGCGAACAATATTTTTAAGTACCTTAATTATGTGTGTGCTACCTGTACTTCAACAACCTGCTGACCATCCCCTCATTGCAGTACATGAGAAAGTTGCCCAGGCTTTAGGTCTTCAAAATTGCTGGATTTGTAGAGAGTTATCCAGACACCAAAGCGACCCTATTGGCCTTTATGAAACGCCTGTGCCTATACAAAATTATGCGCAAGGAATAGGATGCCTCATATCCAATGTAACCTGGGATTGTGGAGAAGGAAGGATTGGATGGTACCCACGTTGTACCATACTGCCAAATATTCAAGCCCAATATCAAGTGTCTCCTACAGTAGAATACAAAGACAAGGAAAAAGCATTTCCTGTATGTTTAAAGCATCATGTTTCAGGATATAACCCAGCTTCGCGATACTTAGGACATTTAAAAAATAGCCAGTGTCCTAACATATTAGAATTTGATAATATCACAGGGAATTGGAACATAAAAGACAGACAGTTAGTAAGTAGGAACTGGACAGCTAAGGTACGGGGAAAACAAGTAAACTATACTTTGCATTACTGGAACATCACTGTAGATAGAGAGACACTATTAATAACACCTGATGGTCTTCTATATGATCCATTCATTGAGCAAAAGAATAAGCACGCTAGGGCACCAAATGTGATTTCTAAAATATTAGAATACCCCTTATGGTCAGCTCGCTGCTCGTACATGGCACCATGGGCAAATGTTACCCTTATAAATTCTTCATGGATTGATTACAAATGGTGTGATCAATTCCAAAACCCTTTCCCTGAAGGGGTAGGCCTTCCACTCAGTAAATATCACACATTAGACACTCAGTTACAGGGCGGAATGTATTTTGTTTGTGGCACTAAAGCATACAAGGTGCTTCCCCGCCACTGGGAAGGCATGTGTGCTATTTCTTACCTTACACCAAACATTTCAGTCGTGCCACACATTGCAGCCCATGAGCCACTAAACTTGGGGAGTTTTGCTCATAGATATAAAAGAGATATACATGCACCTATTCTGGAAACTAGACAAGGTCTATTCCTTGAACTAATGCGTATATTTATTCCTGGATATGGGGTATATGATTTAGAATTGGCTCTAGTTAATATGTCTGCTGAGCTAGCTGTAGCATTCAATGCAACAAGAGATGCACTTCAACAGTTGCAGATGGAAATTAACTCAGTAGCTGCCATGACTATTCAACATCGAATTGCACTTGACCTCCTGACACTACAACAAGGAGGACTGTGCGTTTTATTAAATTCCTCTTGCTGTTATTTTTTAAACAAAAGTGGGAACATAGCAAGGGATGTGGCACAAATTAAGAATGCAGTTCAAATATTCCGTGGAGCAGAAAAAATTACAGATTCCGATGACTGGTCCTGGCTATGGTCATGGCTACCAACAGGATGGCTAAAGCACTTACTTTTAGCGCTTCTGGGTATCTTTTTAACAATAGTGATATTTTTGTGTTGTCTTCAGTGTTGCTGTTCCATGGTGCAGCAATGGTGTAGTAAAAGCATCCATTCCATTTCCGCAGTTAAAACTCTACCTCCTACAGAACAGGAGCTAGCCTACAAATATCTCCAAATACAACAGGATGTAGACAAAGCACACAAAGAAACATTTCAATTAATGGCTATAGAGATATAATATAAAAGTATTAAGTATTAATATATAATGTTATCTATGTAGAAAAATGAATACCTCTTGGATGGTTCTACGCCAATATATGCATGTTATTTAAAGACTGTGTGATGCTAGTCAAAGATAAGTACTTTTTTCGATATTTATACCATATGTATGTATTCATATTTTTCTTACAATGGTATTTGATATTGCTATCAAAAAGGAGGGATATTGTGGGGAAAAATATATCTCAATCCCATATTCTCCTCCACACTATCTCAGACCTCCTGAGCTAACCGCTCTGACCAAGCTACTTGCTCCGTGCTCCTGAACACCCCTCCCCTTACAGATCTATTAAAACTTGACCCGAGCCCTACATTGACCTCATTGACACGTCATGGGTTAACAGCTGTGGAAAGCCTCTGAATCTTGCAGGTTGGCTTAAACTTGCTTTCTGGTCCCTTGTGCCCATATATTGCTCTATGTTCTGAGCCTGCATGGCACTTCTATTTGTATATGTACAACCGTATTTGGCCTTGGCCACATCTTATGAGTTTACTGATGACTGCACTTTCTGCCCTATATATTCTGCTGTGACTATTCACAAAGGGCAGAAGAAGCTTGTTCCAAGACGTGACACTGCGTCTGCATTCTGCCTTGGCATGCCAATAAACGGACAAAGGTGCAAGAACATTTCCTGTGTTTTGGGAGGCAGCTGTGGTTTATTTGCTTTGCGTCTTCGTCTTCGCTCTGAGGAGGAGGGTTGGAGGATTTATTACCCAGCTTAATGGATTTATTACCCAACAATTACACAGTGAGAAAATCACAAGTCAGAGGCATAATAAGGTTTGTACGGACACAAATGTATTCATAATGGAAAACAAATTATTGCACAGCAGTGGCTAAAAACAAATCACTAAAATTACTGGGCATGGCAACATCCATATCCAATCAATAGTGCTCCCCAAAGGTATCAAAGGAGGACCAGGTAGCAGCCCTACAATTTTCCTCGATAGATACACCACCATTACCTCAACTCAAGATGTCATAATCGAGCTAGTGGATCTTCCCTGGACAGAAGAAGGAGTTATCAGATCAAGAGAATTGCAAGCCTAACATATAGCATGTCATACCCAGCGAGGTAGAAGTCAAGGGAAGATGGAACCGCACTGGAACCAGCCTCTTCAAAAAAAGGAAGAATCAACTCTTCCTGCAAAAGAAATCTGGAGCTGACTTTAGGAAGAAACCCTGGATCAGGAAGAAGAACAACTCTATCTGGAAAATTTCTGAGATAAGGTAATGCTTCAAGTTCCCCTAACCGATGAGTGGAAGTAATAGACAGCAAAAAAACCTAAATGGCTGATCACCACACCTGAGTGAGGGTTTCCAAAGGCTCAAATGAAGCCAGTTGCAACCCATGCAAAACAGTAGTTAGTTCCCAGGCAGGATTAGAGGAATCAAGAGAAGGCCCTTTAAGCCAAACACTCTTCAAGCAACAAGTAACCAAAGGTAACAATTCATCCAGCTCTCCAGTAGGACGCCTAAAAGCTCTAAAAGTGGATCATTGAGAGGCCAAGGTGGAAGGAGCTAAATTATTTAGGAGCTTTTCCCAGAGAAAATCAAGGATGTGAAAACGATCTCCACCCACTGGATCATTATCCTGAATAGAAGCCCATTTATGAAAAGAACCCCAGGTCTTACAATATGAAGAAATAGTAGAGGGTTTCCTAGAAGGCTGGATGTCAGCAGCCTCCCCAAGGGAACAGTCAAGCATCTCTAAGGATTGCCACTCAAGAACCATGCCATCAATTGTAGAATGCCGAGCTGAGTGAAGGACAAAGGAGGAAATTGCAGAAGTGACGGAATCAACAGAAATATGAAGCACTGGTTTCTAGAAAACTACAGAAACAATGCAAACCAGGGGCAATGAGGCTAAAAAGCGGAAATTAGAACCACTTTCCTCCTGAATCTCCCAAAGCACCCTTGGAAGGAGGGAAATCAGAGGAAATTATTAAATCAGGCTCTCTGGCCAGAGAAAGGACAAGGCATTCACTGCCTAAGCCCCCTGGTTGATCTGCTCTGAACAAAAGCTTGGCAGCATTGCATTGGAGCAGCTGCCAAATGGTTCCAACCATGGGGAGCCCAAGTGAGACAAATCTGGTTGAAAAGACCCCTTGTCAGGTAGGAGACCTAACAAAAAGACAACGTGACCTAGTCCGCAAGGCAATCGTTTTGTGTATATCTGTGGGTATGCGTGGATATGTCTAAAGATCATTCCAACACACCTTTAAGTTTAACAATAGGTGTATTACTCCAGATACTTGCCAGTAAGTCATAAAAGTAGCCAATCTCTGATACATCTAACTTTAGACAACACAGGACATACATTCACAAGAGAGACGACACATGAAAAAATGTGTGAGTAGCTAGAAGACACCTCACGGGCGCACCACCATTGGGGCCCCTGGTTGGTACTCACCAGGGTGGCCCTGTTCTCATCATTGGTATCAACTAGCTTAACGGAAACGTGACCGACTCCCAAAAGGAAAAGACAGTGAATGGTGCAGTGAACACAAACTTATATGTGACAAGGACTAACAACGTTCAACATATAACAAAACAAATACTGAGCGCACAAGAATAAGGACCTCTTTATTTGTATTCTCCTGTCCGCTAACAGTAAACACATATATAAAACAAAGAGAGAAGCGAATACTCCCTATCGATTCGCTTACAACTCGCTGCTGACATGTTTCATTGCCATGGTCAATATTCAGGCAATTTCTTCAGGGCAAAGATGTTTTTTAAAAAGCCACTGCCAGCAAAGTACTGTGGTTTGGGTGCTGTAAATCAAAGAAAGAAAGCACGTGTAAGGAGCTATCTGTGTTTGCACTGTGTGCTGTATATCATTGCCAACCAGCCACACTGCGATGAAAGGTAGGAGACCTAGACAATCTGCATGGCAATTGAGCTCCCCTTGGATGTAGATTGCAGAAAAAAACAAAAGATGGGTTCCCACCCATGCAAATATCAGAGACCCCAGGAAATTCAACTGAAGAGATATGGTCCCTCCCTGGCGATTGAGGTAGCAGCAAGCCACCTGATTATCCCGGCAAACCACTGGACAATGACCCTGAAAGAGGAGCTGAAAGAATCAGACTGCCTGCCACCCTGCTACCAATTCTCTCCAATTGTAAGAATGGCAACTGTCCACCAAGGTACTGTTAAGCGAAGGTACCCCCTATTTGTTTAAGGCCCAAGAGGAGGGGGAATGGGTAAATACAAAAATAGAAGACCTCGTCAGACCTATCTAGTTTAAAAATTGGCCTAGCTCTATTTGCAATTTTTGATGTACAGCACAGATACAACACCTCACTCAGAAAGAGGGAGGAGAATCAGCTTTCATTTCGATTGTATTTTATTTATCAAAAAACATTATTTCTCTTATTTTCTGTTTTTTTTGTATACAAATATATATTTTTAGCTTTTAGTAAAAAATTTATTAGTTCATCATAAAGTGCATAACAAATAGATCTTTACAATAACATGGTAAGCGAGAAACAAACATCTTTTGTTACTTCTCCAAGAAAGAATTTGTTATTTCAATAGCCCCTACAAAACAAGGAAACAATAGTGAAATCAGACACATTCTCTCATTCAACCTATCTCACCGTTCAATCCTCTCAAGGATACTAACTCTCATACTGTGCAAACATATTTATAAGAGAAACCACATTTGAGACAGGGACCTGTTGTAAACATTACAATTTGTCCTATATATGTACATTTGAAAAGCAGGAGTCCATCATTTCAATTTTGAATAATCATTTCCTTGACAGGATTCTTGAATAGGATTCTCAGATGTGTGTTGCTGGCCTACGCGCGTTTCGGTGAAAGCAAGATGTTATCACCTTCATCAAGTAAAGACAGGGTTCGTAATATCTGCAATAATATAATACATACATACATTTCTATGCTGTATCACATATTAAAAAGACTATTACTATTTGTTAGAGAGTACATTTGTGTGCTTAGAATTGTATAGTGACCTTAACCCAAACATCACATAAAACTCAGAGACCAGAGATAGTGTAAGTATTAGAAAGACAAATAAGTAGAGAAGGATTGCCCCAGATATGGGCTAAGAACTTGAAAATGCCACCAAAAGTGAAACCAATTAAATCTGCGTTGTTTAGAACCTATAACCAAGATGAATGTAAGGTAAGAGCCTGACTCACATCTTCTTGGAAGAAAAGCAGGAGTGTGTTCAATATCTCTAGGTCGAATAGTAACCGTCTTATTTGGGGGCAATGGCTAAGGAAGAAAAACAAATGCATGCTGTTGGAACCTGGGATGTCAGGTCACCTAGGGTAGCCTGGCCTAGGGGTAAGACATGCAATTCTAGAGGCACAAGTGTGAAGGTTGCAAACCACCCAGCAGTAAATCCACGCAATAACACTTAAAAAGGACACTACACCAATTTGTTAGGAAAATATGTACTGGCTTATAAAAAATAATATCTTTGCTCTTTACTTTCAGTATTCACAACTAAATATACTTCAGTTTATCTTAGGAATAGCAAGTATACTTTTAGACTGCTAAGCAATTGATCAACCAGTTTCCACAGTACATTACACTTGTCAGGAAATCAGTAATAGCACTTTCAAATTTGCTAACTTAAATCAATAGGCAATATCAATAGTGCATTCAATCAGTCTCCAGAATTTAGTTAGGTATGGTTACTTTGCGGTGCACTATACTTGTCTCTCACAGCGCCTATATCCCCCTCTTTCCAGTATACAGTCACTGAGAGTTTCCTCAGGTTACTCCCCTCTTTGCACAACACCGCTGTGAAAAAGAAATGACCAGTGTCTAAGTTAATCCCTGGTACTCTAGCGCCACTCTCCCCCTGCAGAACACCTCCTTACTTGTGCCAGAACAGGCGGTGATAATCTTGCTGCGCCAGAGGGTGGGGGAAAGCACTGGTCAGGACAAAAGTGAGCCTCACGCTGGTAAGATTCACCAGCCTCTGGGGCCCCTCAGCTCCCCTCTGCGTGGCGCCAAAACCAAAGAGGCAGTCTCCGCCGAATCTCCTGAGCCGCTTCCGGGCTCCACAGACCTCTCCTCCCGCTCACGCCAGTCTCACTGTGGGGCGCTCGAGCAGGGGAGAGAAGTTCACGTTTGCCTCCGCCGCCGGGAGACTCCTGGCGCTCCTCCTCGCTGTGGCCAAGGGACGCGCTAAACTTCTGGGCATGCGCGAGGCGCTCACACTACACCGCCTCTCACCTCGCTTCCAGACCCGCCTCTGCTCCCGCCTCCGCTGCGCTGGCTCCGCTGAAGAGACACTGCTTCGTCGCGCTGTCTCAGTGGGGGGACGCTTCTTCTTCCGGGCCTGCTCGGTCCTAGGCCCCTCCTGTGATGAGGAAGTGGGATCGCCTGGGGCATGCGCGGTAGCGCTCAATGAGCTTCAAAACAGTGGCATCTTCACCACGACGCGGCCGGTGCCCCTGGGGTCCTGCACACGGCGAGATTAGCGCTGCCACATAGACCGGCTCCCCTTTCCTTCCTTCGTTTCCTGGGAAGGAATAGAGTTCTGTCGACTGAGTTTCAGGTAAGGTCCCACAGGGACACACTGGCCAAAGTCTGCTATTCACCCAAGGCAATGGGACCTGAGCTCACTTTCTCTTCACTTATCAGCTCCCAGTCTCTATCCTTCAGAGTCTTCTTAACCCTTGGTGCTGGCAGGGATTGGGAAGGTAGGATACTCCTTTTCAAAGGTCTCTCTCACTGGGCAGAGGACTGCGCTCCGCAGCGCTGCATTCTCCTTCTCCTTTTGACACCCCACTATTCTCAAGCTAGGGGTTGGTCACGCGCCCAGGGTCTCCAGACATCCAACGCAGCAGGGATTGGTCAAATAACCCAAGGGAGGAAGGGTGGTGAATCAATAGGCCCAAACGTCTGACTATCCTACCCCACCTTAAGCTACAGCCTGTCCTCCAGCTGACTCTCTCAGGTAGACAAAATGGCTGCCCAGCATTCCGTCTTTTATAGGCTGACCCTTCTTCTGGAACGCCCTATACTAGTCTATGGGCAAGTTCTGGGTTTGGCAGTTAGGGCAGTTGGTAGCCACCATTTTGTGACTCCAACTATTCCTGTCAGAACAGGCCTCTGGGCCTGAGGTGAAAAACTATGAGGGGAAAAAGAACACCTATCCCCTTGACCAACACCTAGAAAAAGTTAGTGGACACAAAAATTATTTAGGGTATGAGGGGCAAAAAGGGGACAAAATAAATAATAATTTGGAGGGACTACGCAAAAAGCCAGACAGGTCTAACACCCGTCCCCCCCAGCTGAAAGTGGGGAGAACTACCCAACCCCTTGGGAGTCCTCATCACTAAGGCGGAAATACCTGGAGAGACCGTCTGCATTGGCGTGGTCCACTCCAGGCCGATGTTCCACCCGGAAGTCCATTCCCTGTAGGGAGATGGACCACCTCAACAGCTTGGGATTTTCCCCCCTTCATCTGCATCAGCCAACGAAGGGGTCGGTGGTCAGTCTGAACCAGGAAGTGCGAGCCAAAGAGGTATGGCCGCAGCTTCTTCAGAGCCCACACCACCGCAAAAGCTTCCTTCTCAATTGCACTCCACTTCTGTTCCCGGGGAAGCAGTCTCCTGGATAAGAAGACTACAGGCTGATCCAGGCCCTCTTCGTTTAGTTGCGATAACACTGCCCCAATGCCATGTTCTGATGCATCTGTCTGGACAATGAACTCCTTGGAGAAGTCTGGGGCCTTCAGGACCGGTGCCGCACACATCGCCTGCTTCAATTTCTCAAAAGCTTGCTGACAAGCTCCCGTCCAAACTACCCGTCGAGGTTGTCTCTTTGAGGTGAGCTCTGTGAGGGGCGCTACAATAGTGCCATACCCCTTCACAAAGCGACGGTAGTAGCCTGTGAGGCCCAGGAAAGCTCGGACCTCAGTCTGTGTCTTGGGGGGTTCCCAGGCCATGATTGCCTCAATCTTCGCCCTGCAGGGGCTGCACAGTCCCCCTACCCACCAAGTGTCCAAGGTACACAACCGACCCCTGCCCAATCTGGCATTTGCTGGCCTTGATTGTCAATCCAGCTTGTTTCAGGGCCTGGAGAACTGCTTGCAAATGCTGCAAATAGTCCTCCAAACTGCTACTGAAGACAGCAATGTCATCCAGGTAAGCAGCAGAGAAACTCTCCATTCCAGAGAGGACCTGGTTCACCAGCCGCTGAAATGTGGCAGGGGCGTTTTTGAGCCCAAAGGGCATCACACAGAACTGGAAGTGTCCCTCAGGCGTGGAGAAGGCTGACCTTTCCCTTGCTCCATCTGTCAAGGAAATCTGCCAGTACCCGAAGTGAGGTCAAAGGTACTCAGATATTGGGCAGCTCCTAGCCGGTCAATTAATTCATCCGCCCTAGGGATCGGATGAGCATCAGTCTTTGTCACTGAGTTCAGTCCTCAGTAATCCACACAGAACCTCAGTTCGGGTGTGGTGCCTGGTGGCGCGGCTTTTGGCACGAGCACCACCGGACTGGACCAAGGGCTGTTAGAAGGTTCAATAACTCCCAGCTCTAGCATCTTGGCAACCTCTCCATGGATGCTAGCCTTTACCTTGTCGGACAGCCGGTAGGTCTTCGACTTCACTGGTGGGCTGTCCCCTGTGTCCACATCATGGGTACACAGGTGAGTCCTTCCCGGGACAAGGGAGAACAACGTAGAGTACTGCTCCAGGATCTGGCGGCAGTCCTCCCGTTGCTCAGGAGTTAGAGTGGGAGAGAGAATCACTCCCTCCACTGACCCATCCTTCTCTTGAGACGAGAATAGATCTGGGAGAGGTTCGCTTTCCGCTTCCTCTTCCCCGTCAGTCACCATCATCAACATGACTTTGGGCCTCTCATGGTGGGGTTTGAGACGGTTGGCATGCAGCACCCGTAGGGGCTGTCGAGGGCTCTTAAGGTCCACCAGGTATGTGGCCTTACCCTTCTTCTCCAACACTTCAAAGGGGCCTGTCCAGCGATAATGGAGGGCACTAAGCTCTCCAGGCTCCATCGCCCACACTTTCTGGCCAGGCTCCAATTCCCCTTGGTGAGCATTGTGGTCATACCACTCTTTCATGACTGCCTGGCTGGCCTCCAAGTTGTCAGAAGCTTGCTTCCACAACTTCGCCATTTGGCTCCTGAAGGCCAGCAAATAGCTCACCACATCCTGGGGGGGTTTCCTGGGAGACTTCTCCCAACCTTCCTTCACCAGGCTGAGAGGACCACGTACAAGGTGCCCATACAGAAGCTCAAAGGGGCTGAAGCCCACTCCCTTCTGGGGCACTTCCCTGTAAGAAAAGAGCAAACAGGGTAGGAGGACGTCCCATTTCCTCCGCAGGCTTTCGGGCAGACTTCTGATCCTGCCCTTCAAGGTCTTATTAAACCTCTCAACCAGTCCATTTGACTGGGGGTGATAAGGAGTGGTGAACCGGTAGGTCACTCCACACTTCTTCCACATTGCCCGCATGTAAACTGACATGAAGTTGGTCCCCCTGTCGGACACAACTTCCTTGGGAAATCCCACTCGGGTGAAGATCCCCATTAGGGCTCTAGCCACCACTGGTGCAGTGACTGTCCTCAGAGGAATTGCCTCTGGGTACCGTGTGGCATGATCCACCAGGACCAGGATGAACCTGTGACCAGCTGTTGTTGGTGGATCTAAAGGCCCTACAATGTCGATGCCCACCCTCTCAAAGGGTGTGCTAACGACTGGAAGTGGTTCCAGGGGAGCCTTTAGCTTCACCCCTGTTTTCCCACTGGCCTGGCAGGTTACATGTCCGACAGTAAGTGTTGGACGTCACTTTCATCTGAGGCCAGTAAAAGTGGAGGACAAGCCGTGCAAAGGTCTTGTCCTGGCCTAAGTGTCCTGCCAGGGGTATAGCATGAGCCAATTCCAGAAGAAAGGCTCGGTATTGTTGCGGGACTACCAAGGCCCTTGACGAACCAGGCAAGGGTACCTTGGGTTCACTGTAGAGGAGTCCATCCTCCCAGTAAATATGGTAGTGTCCCGTAACATCACCTGCTGCTTGGGCTTCAGCCTGTCGCCTCAGTCCCTCAAGGGTGGGGCACTCCCTCTGCCCCTTAGAGAATTCCTCTCTGGTAGGACCTCCCTCCACATGCCACTCAGCAGGGATGGGTAAATCCTCCAGAGAGTCTACTTCCCCCTCCACGGACTCCTGGTCCACCACCGCAGGTGGCCGATCTGTCACATGGGGTGTGGAAGCCGGAGCAGGCTCTCCCTGTCTCCGGGTCTGTCCCTTTTTAGCAGCGGGTTGGGCCATTGTTCCAGGCTCCAACCCAGGCGAACTCCCTCTCCGGGCAGTCGCAGACCGTGTGCTCACACAGGCCCAGTCAGGTGTACCCAGCATCGCAGAATGCGTCCGGTATTCCACCTCTCTCCAAGTGTTGTGCTCCATGTCATTCCCCAACAGACAATCGACTGGCACGGCAGGGCTTACGGCAACTCGAAGTGAACCTGCAACCCCCTCCCACTCAAAGGGAACCTCAGCCATTGGATAGTGGCCCATTCTGCCATCAGCCATCGCGGCGGGGTGGAGTACATTGGGAACCACCTGCTCTGGAGACACCAGTTGACTCCTCACCATAGTCATACTGGCTCCTATATCTCTCAGAGCCTCCCCTCTCTGGCCATTGATGGTGACCCACTGCCCATACTTTGTAGTATTTGGGGGCACCTGGATCTTTGGAACCATCTCCCGTTCTCCCAGGGACACTAAGGTGACACCCGCCCACTCACCCCCCTTATCTAAGGGCAACTCCTCCCGAGCGCTACACTAGCTACTCCCGGTGACTTTCCTCCGGTGGGAGGGGGTGGTCTCTTTGGGCATCTGACATCTCCCTTATAATGTCCAACACCACCACATTCAAAACAGTGGAGAACCCTTGGCTGCTGGCTTTGGCCAGGATTAGGGTTTCTGGGCGGGTTTGCCTTAGGGGTGAAACCTGCTCCCTTTCCTCGGAAATTATTTTGGGGACCTTTGGAGAACTCCTTCTTTTTATCTCCCCCCTCCTTCTTCTGGGGGGCGCCCTGTCCGGCTTTTTGAGAATCCCCTCCAGTCCCCTTTGAGGACACCCGGGTACTTGCCCAGGTATCCGCCTCCTCTGCAAGCTTCCGGGGATTGCTCAGCTTCCTGTCCACCAGGTGTTGGCGCAGCTCGGGAAAACATTTCTCGAGGAGGTGTTCCTTCAAAAATAGGTTGTACAGCCCCTCATAATCCTTCACCTCGCTGCCCTTGACCCAACCCTCCAAGGCTTTCTTGGCGTAATCCAAGAAATCTACCCAATTCTGGGTACTCAGTTTGTGACTTCCCCTGAATTTCTGTCTGTACCTTTCAGGGGTAAGTCCAAACTTCTTCACCAGTGCCACCTTCATTGTAGGGTAGTGGGTTTGCTCATCCTGCTCCAGAGCCAACAAGGTGTCTCTGCCAGCAGGTGGCATGTATTTATACAGCCCACCCCCCAGTGAGTTTCTAAGATCCCGTGAGCCCTTAAAGAAACTTCATATGCGGCTAACCATTTGGCAATGTCATCGCCTGTGGTGTAACTGGCAATGACATCCTTGGGTAGATAGGGTCTGGGTTCCCTGGTATTCACCTTAGTTTCGCTGCCACCATTTTCTGGATTGGGAGACCTTAGGGTTAAAGCTTGTAGGTCCATCTCTTTTATGGTTCGCTCATGGGCTAACCTCTTGTCCTCCCTTTCCATATCCATTCTAGCTAATTCCAACCTCATTCTCCTCTCCTCCCTCCTATCCTCTAGCTCGGCGTCAGTTAAACCCCTCTCTGAGACGCTGCTGCCCACCCTCGAAGGTGTCCTGGGACCTGTCAGCAGATTCCCCCCTCCAGCTTGGTACAACATTGCAGTCTCAAGGACAGTGTCCCTGTCACTCCCTTCTGGGTCCGGTTCCTCCCCGGAATGAGCCTCTACTCATGCCCTTATGCTTGTCAGCAACTCGCCTTTCCTGGCACCTTTTTTAAAGAATACCCCCTGTTGCTGACACCATTCTTTGAGTTGGGTCACGGTGTAGGATTCTAGCTCTTCCAAATTTAATTCCATCTTTCACTACAGAATAAAATAAGCACACAGGAAAAAAAACAAGAAGTGACCTGAGGATAACCTCCACCCACCACCAGAAATAAATTTGGAAAAAACAAAATTCAAATTAGGAGGGCCGCAAGGAGAAAACTCCTGGTGTAGGCCAGTGTATTGCGTTGAATTACTATTGAGTAGCTGCAACCAAGTCAGAATCCCACCGCTAGGCACCAATCTGTTGGAACCTGGGATGTCAGGTCACCTAGGGTAGCCTGGTCTAGGGGTAAGACATGCAATTCTAGAGGCACAAGTGTGAAGGTTGCAAACCACCCAGCAGTAAATCCACGCAATAACACTTAAAAAGGACACTACACCAATTTGTTAGGAAAATATGTACTGGTTTATAAAAAGTAATATCTTTGCTCTTTACTTTCAGTATTCACAACTAAATATACTTCAGTTTATCTTAGGAATAGCAAGTATACTTTTAGACTGCTAAGCAATTGATCAACCAGTTTCCACAGTACATTACACTTGTCAGGAAATCAGTAATAGCACTTTCAAATTTGCTAACTTAAATCAATAGGCAATATCAATAGTGCATTCAATCAGTCTCCAGAATTTAGTTAGGTATGGTTACTTTGCGGTGCACTATACTTGTCTCTCACAGCGCCTATATCCCCCTCTTTCCAGTATACAGTCACTGAGAGTTTCCTCAGGTTACTCCCCTCTTTGCACAACACCGCTGTGAAAAAGAAATGACCAGTGTCTAAGTTAATCCCTGGTACTCTAACGCCACCCTCCCCCTGCAGAACACCTCCTTACTTGTGCCAGAACAGGCGGTGATAATCTTGCTGCGCCAGAGGGTGGGGGAAAGCACTGGTCAGGACAAAAGTGAGCCTCACGCTGGTAAGATTCACCAGCCTCTGGGGCCCCTCAGCTCCCCTCTGCGTGGCGCCAAAACCAAAGAGGCAGTCTCCGCCGAATCTCCTGAGCCGCTTCCGGGCTCCACAGACCTCTCCTCCCGCTCACGCCAGTCTCACTGTGTGGCGCTCGAGCAGGGGAGAGAAGTTCCCATTTGCCTCCGCCGCCGGGGGACTCCTGGCGCTCCTCCTCGCTGTGGCCAAGGGACGCGCTAAACTTCTGGGCATGCGCGAGGCGCTCACACTACACCGCCTCTCACCTCGCTTCCAGACCCGCCTCTGCTGCGCTGGCTCCGCTGCGCTGGCTCCGCTGAAGAGACACTGCTTCGTCGCGCTGTCTCAGTGGGGGGACGCTTCTTCTTCCGGGCCTGCTCGGTCCTAGGCCCCTCCTGGGATGAGGAAGTGGGATCGCCTGGGGCATGCGCGGTAGCGCTCAATGAGCTTCAAAACAGTGGCATCTTCACCACGACGCGGCCGGTGCCCCTGGGGTCCTGCACACGGCGAGATTGGCGCTGCCACATAGACCGGCTCCCCTTTCCTTCCTTCGTTTCCTGGGAAGGAATAGAGTTCTGTCGACTGAGTTTCAGGTAAGGTCCCACAGGGACACACTGGCCAAAGTCTGCTATTCACCCAAGGCAATGGGACCTGAGCTCACTTTCTCTTCACTTATCAGCTCCCAGTCTCTATCCTTCAGAGTCTTCTTAACCCTTGGTGCTGGCAGGGATTGGGAAGGTAGGATACTCCTTTTCAAAGGTCTCTCTCACTGGGCAGAGGACTGCACTCCGCAGCGCTGCAGTCTCCTTCTCCTTTTGACACCCCACTATTTTCAAGCTAGGGGTTGGTCAGGCGCCCAGGGTCTCCAGACATCCAAAGCAGCAGGGATAGGTCAAATAACCCAAGGGGGGAAGGGTGGTGAATCAATAGGCCCAAACCTCTGACTATCCTACCCCCACCTTAAGCTACAGCCTGTCCTCCAGCTGACTCTCAGGTAGACAAAATGGCTGCCCAGCATTCCGCCTTTTATAGGCTGACCCTCAGAGGTCCAGAAGGGACCAGAAGGTTCTGGAACGCCCTATACTAGTCTATGGGCAAGTTCTTGGTTTGGCATTTAGGGCAGTTGGTAGCCACCATTTTGTGACTCCAACTATTCCTGTCAGAACAGGCCTCTGGGCCTGAGGTGAAAAACTATGAGGGGAAAAAGAACACCTATCCCCTTGACCAACACCTAGAAAAAGTTAGTGGACACAAAAATTATTTAGGGTATGAGGGGCAAAAAGGGGACAAAATAAATAATAATTTGGAGGGACTACGCAAAAAGCCAGACAGGTCTAACACCTGCCGATTAACTGTCTTAACAAAGCTAAATTTTCCACTAGAGGGAGTTTGATTTCCTAAGAAGTGCTACTTACAGCTAAATAGGAAAATGAAGAGTCTACTCCTTGGCTGTCAGAAGATTTTTGTACTTTTATTGCGAGCTCTAAACATAATTATGCCCAGTGGGTCCCGATATCTGGTTATTCAGGATATCGCATGTGACCTGCAAAAAGGGGAACATAGCTCATTGACTTAGTTAATTAAAACTCCTTACTTAAGCTACAGACTAATGCAGTGATGCTATCTTAACTAGTTAGAACCGTGTGATTTCAATCAAAGGGAGTCTAATTGTTTTATCTCCATGCTAGTGAAGCTCGTGATGGCAACTGTTATTTTGAAGGTTAGGATGTCAGTGCAATATCAAAATGTACTAAGATTTTAGCAGCACATAGACTAATATAGCGTAAAACAAATCTTTCTTGGAGAAGTAACAAAAGATGTTTGTTTTTCGCTTACCATGTTATTTTAAAGATCTATTTGTTATGCACTTTATGATGAACTAATTAATTTTTTACGAAAAAGCAAAAAATATATATTTGTATACAAAATAAACAGAAAATAAGAGAAATAATGTTTTTTGATAAATAAAATACAATCGAAATGAAAGCTGATTCTCCTCCCTCTTTCTGAGTGAGGTGTTGTATCTGTGCTGTACATCAAAAATTGCAAATAGAGCTATAGCCAATTTTTAAACTAGATAAGTCTGACAAGAGGTCTTCTATTTTTGTATTTACCCATTCCCCCTCCTCTTGGGCCTTAAACAAATAGGGGGTACCTTCGTTTGACAATATTTTCCGAGCGGTTTTAACCGCAGGTTTTTGTTTTATAAAAAAGAAATTATAGACATTGTGCTTAGTATGTGACCCCACTCACCATTTCTGCTATTTACCCAGTCTGTCTTACTGTTACACTATTCTAGCTTTTCGTTTCACTTACCGGCTTTCTTTCCTTTCATTATGGAAGGCCTAAAAACCTTCGGCTTTTCTGACAAAGATTTTGCCACGATGATAGGTCAAATAGCAGGTAGTAGCTATACTAATCTTAATGTGACCAATGATAACAACACAGAGTGGTTGAAACTGCTGAATCGTAAAAAAAGGCTAAACAAATGGAATCCCATGCCTTCTATATGTTGGAATATTTAAAAGTGGGAGTTATTCCATCAGGACTAAGAGTCAGAAACGTGCCGGCTCTCTTTGTGGAAGTGCGTACATTTCTGGAGCGTTGGTCGCTCACCGCGAACCGATGCTCCAGAGATTGGATGCTACTCATGACGGTACTGCCATATAGTAATTTTCTACTTGGTTCCCACTGTAAGGAAGGCTAGAAAGTGGGTGACCAGACTGGGTATGTGGTTAGGATTTGTTATTACCAAACATTGCCCACTGGCCTCTGGACCGGCCACAAAAGGGATGTTTAGCATCCTGTGCTTGAAATGACTGCTTATGTAAAAACAATACTTCTACCAAATATTGAGCTTGAAAGGCTGGAGAATCTTCTCATCAGCGGAACGTTGCACCAAATCATTCAACTCATCGCCAAAAAGCTTGTGACCCAGATATGGCACCTTCCTTTCTGACTCACCTCCAGCTTCCAGGGTTTGAGCCACATAGCATGACGTCCAGCCACGGACGCCCCAGCAGAAGACGCGGAAGTCATACATTGTTGAAGGTGACAGACGACAGAAACTGCTACAGTATCTCCATATGAACAGGCCTCAACGTTGGATCCTCCCTTTCTTGGATAACATCGTAAAACGTTTCAAAGTTATCTAGCAGAACGTGTGAAGCTTAAGCAGCATACGTTCTAGCCCTGAGACCAAAACTAGCTGCTGGTTAGGAACACTTCAAGGCCCCTTAAACTTTTCTTTCCACTGAGTCTGACGTCACGGCCTCTTCGGAAGACAAGGAAAAACCAGACACCATGGAAGTGAGAATATAATTAACTTTGGGACTGATGTAAAAGTAATCTCAAATCCGTCGAGAAGGTAACGCTTTTTCAGTAAGCGGGGAACATTCTGCTTATCAATGTATTTCCACTCTGTGAGAACAATGTTCTTGATAACGTCATGGAGTGGCAAATCATCAGGAGAAGCAACCACAGTATTGTGCATACAATTCATCATCTGAGGAAGACTTCTGATCAAAACCCAAGCCTCCCTAAAGTGAACCAGCATGTCTTGATAATTCTCCCCTTATGTATATTCCCTTTGGGGAAGTGTTCACCTCCTCATCAAAGTCAATTCTGGCACGTCTTGCCTCTACAGCCTGATCAATCATCTGCTGGAGTTGGGCTTTTGACATCTGAAGGAGATCCTCCCAATCTACTTCTTCACTATGGTGTGCCTTTTGAGCACACTTGCCACCAAAACCTATCGGAGCGACCATGATAGCAATCAAAATGGCCAAAGACACAGGAAATAATTGTGCTAAGAGCATACCTTTGTACACTGGTTGCCCAGCAACCAAGTCTCTCACAGTACAAGACTTGGGTGCATAGAAACCAGTAGTTCATTTCCTGATACGCGTGTAAGCATGTCACGAAAAGCCCTAGAGCCCCACTAGAAGACGCTGGACTGGACGGCCTGCTCGTAGCGCAGAAGCAACTTCCTGCCCCACCCCAGCACCTGAATAGAGAGCAGGTGGCGAGCAGGGCACAGTACTCGTCAATGAGTCCATGACATCAGCATATCGCATGGCAATGGGTACGAACAAGAGCTCAGTAAATGGAAACTCACATTAAAACAATGCTCTTCACAACATCCGTGCCAACCGTATCTTTTAAACAAGCATTTCCAATCCAATAGGTCTTGTGTTTGCGAGACAGAGCTATTGGGATGGTAAACATAAAAGCGGGCACCGTGCTGAAATATAAAGTGCATCACCCATGTTGCAAACATGAAAACGGGAGCCATGCTAAAACAAAGCGATGTGCCATTCTATATATCTATTCTATTCTATAGGTGACCGCCTGGATTCCGTCCGGAACGGTTGCTCCCCCACGCTCCCTGCTCGATCATTCTGCAGCCCAAACTGCCCGCAGCTGAAACCTCTCTCATCCTCGACCTCCTGACTGCCCCTGATATCGCAGCCTCAGGCAGCACAATCGCGTTGTGAAGCCCTCACTCTGGAAGCGCTCTTAAAACCTAAGTATTATCTGCCTCGCGCTCTGTGCACAATCGCGCTGTGAAGCCCTCACTCTGGAAGCGCTATAAAAACTTAAGTATTAGCTGCCTCGCGCTCTGTGCATAGTCGCGCTTGAAGCTCTCACTCATTTACATTTTCATTGCAGCGCCTTGGATACTGTTGCGCTTTGAAGATCTTTATCGTGTAGCATCTAGGAAATCCAATTGTGCTTATTTATTAGCGCTGTGTATTAATTCATCGCCTAGACTTCTGTGTTTGTGTAACACTTTGTGCAGCTTTTAGGTGCCTTTGATAGATTGCTGGCGAGCATTGCACTGTGCCTTCGCTGTTTGTGTTTACTATCATTCCTCCATTTTGTGTTTGGCTCTCCCCTGACCCGCCTCTCTGATCCCGCCTCCCTGCTGACCCTCCCACACACGAATAGCTGACCCTCCTCAGTCCCAGCCCAGCTGTGACCGCCTGGATTCCGTCCGGAACGGTTGCTCCCCCACGCTCCCTGCTCGATCATTCTGCAGCCCAAACTGCCCGCAGCTGAAACCTCTCTCATCCTCGACCTCCTGACTGCCCCTGATATCGCAGCCTCAGGCAGCACAATCGCGTTGTGAAGCCCTCACTCTGGAAGCGCTCTTAAAACCTAAGTATTATCTGCCTCGCGCTCTGTGCACAATCGCGCTGTGAAGCCCTCACTCTGGAAGCGCTATAAAAACTTAAGTATTATCTGCCTCGCGCTCTGTGCATAGTCGCGCTTGAAGCTCTCACTCATTTACATTTTCATTGCAGCGCCTTGGATACTGTTGCGCTTTGAAGATCTTTATCGTGTAGCATCTAGGAAATCCAATTGTGCTTATTTATTAGCGCTGTGTATTAATTCATCGCCTAGACTTCTGTGTTTGTGTAACACTTTGTGCAGCTTTTAGGTGCCTTTGATAGATTGCTGGCGAGCATTGCACTGTGCCTTCGCTGTTTGTGTTTACTATCATTCCTCCATTTTGTGTTTGGCTCTCCCCTGACCCGCCTCTCTGATCCCGCCTCCCTGCTGACCCTCCCACGCTCCGCCCCCTCCACTGTCCATTAATGTCAGATGTCCCAACGCGCAGCGTCCACGCGCTTCGGCCACGCCGAAGGTGCGCCAAAGGTAAGCCCGTCTACGCCCGTCCGCGCCTGGACCGCGCCCAGCGCCAGTCCCCCTGCCCCTCGCGCAGCCCAGCCCCCCCCGCATTACCTACGATGCCGCCGCCCTCCTAGCCCTTAACCCCGGTCGCGCCCCCAACTGCGTCCAAGCCGCTCCTGGACGCACCCATGGACCGTTCTCCTGCCTCTCCTGCAAATTCTGCAGCACCAACAACGTCTCCGCTCCGACCACACCACAGATTCCCGACCCCAACCACCTAGAATGCATCCTTCTCAACACCCGCTCGGTCCACAGGCACGCCATTGACCTATGGAACCTACTAGACACCATCTCTCCTGACGTCGCCTTCCTAACGGAAACATGGATGAACGCTTCCTCCGCCCCTGACATCGCCATCGCTATCCCTGATGACTATAAGATCACACGCAAGGACCGCACCGACCATACAGGAGGTGGAATCGCTATCGTCCATAAGAAATCTATCCGCATCTCAACCAGCTCTGATGCCAGCCTCGCCAACTCCGAACACCTTCACTTCCAGATCCACATCGACCCCAAGACCACACTCAGAGGCACCCTCCTCTACAGACCACCAGGACCCCGCGCAAAATTCAGTGAAGACATCACGGACTTCATCACCCCACACGCGCTCCCCTCCAAAGACTACATCCTTCTGGGAGACCTCAACTTCCACCTTGAAAAGATCAACGACCGCAACACCGCCACCCTCTTGGACAACCTCGCCAACCTCGGACTTAAACAACTGGTCACTTCCCCCACCCACATCGCAGGTCACACACTCGACCCCATCTTCACCTCCAGCAACCATGTCTCTTTCAACCACACTACGGATCTCCTCTGGACTGACCACAGCTGCGTCCACTTCTCCTACAACAAGCCGAAACCCATCATCCACCTCCAACCAACTCTACAAAGAAACTGGAACAAAATCACCACGGAGCAGATCTCCACTTCACTCCTTCAAACCTCCCCAGCCCTCTCTTCTAACACCAACGAAGCCGCCTCCAACCTCACCCTTTGGTTATCCAACACCGCCGACACCTTAGCACCACTGAAAAAACGCCACCACAAACTTGGCTTCAAGAAGGCCTCATGGTTCAACGAAGACCTCAAGAAATCCAAGAAACTATGCCGCTCCCTTGAAAAGGCCTGGAAAAAAGACCCATCCACCAGCAACAAGGACGCCTACAAAAGCGCCATCCGTACTCACCACCAACTGATCCGAAAAGCAAAGAAAACAGCATTTAAGGATCGACTCGACAACAACGCCCACAACAGCAAGGAACTTTTCAACATCGTCAAGGAATTTTCCAACCCCTCGGCCAACTCCAACGACATCACCCCTTCTCAAACCCTCTGCGACTCCCTAGCCTCTTTCTTCCACAACAAAATCGCTGACATCCACAACAGCTTTGACAACCAACCCAGAAGCCAACCCACCCGACCATCAGCTGACTATCTTCCCCCCGTTAACACCCTTAACGCCTGGAACCCAATCTCCACTGAGGACACCATCCGCCTGATGAATTCCATCCACTCTGGATCCCCCACAGACCCATGCCCTCACCACATCTTCAACAAAGCAGACTCCGTCATAGCTCCGCACCTCCGAGACGTCATCAACTGCTCCCTCACCTCCGCTACCTTCCCAGAAGACTGGAAACACGCTGAACTCACCGCCCTTCTGAAAAAACCAACAGCAGACCCCACCGAACTCAAAAACTACCGCCCCATCTCGCTTCTTCCATTCCCGGCCAAAGTCATCGAGAAAGCTGTCAACAACCAGCTCGCCGCCTTCCTCGAAGCCAACAAATCCCTCGACTCCTCACAGTCCGGCTTCCGAGCAAAACACAGCACTGAGACCGCCCTCATCGCAGCAACAGACGACATTCGAACTCTACTGGACAATGGAGACACAGTCGCCCTCATCCTCCTTGACCTCTCTGCAGCCTTCGACACAGTCTGCCACAGCACCCTTTTACAACGCCTCAGAAACATCGGTATCCAAGGAAAGGCACTGGAATGGATCACCTCGTTCCTCTCCGGAAGAACCCAGAGAGTCCGCCTCCCACCATTCAAGTCCGAAGCCTCTGAAATCATCTGCGGCGTACCACAAGGATCCTCACTCAGCCCCACCCTCTTCAACGTATACATGAGCCCCCTCGCGGCCATCGCCCGCCAACACAACCTCAACATCATCTCTTACGCGGATGACACTCAACTGATCCTATCTCTCACCAAGGACCCCAGCACCGCCAAAACTAACCTACACGAAGGAATGAAAGAAGTCGCCGAATGGATGAAACAAAGCCGTCTGAAACTGAACTCAGACAAAACAGAAGTCCTCATCTTAGGTAAATCCCCCTCTGCATGGGACGACTCCTGGTGGCCGGAAGCCCTCGGAAATGCACCCATCCCGACAGACCACGCACGGAACCTTGGCGTCATCCTGGATTCTTCACTCTCAATGAACAGACAAGTCAGCGCCGTATCCTCTTCCTGCTTTAACATCCTTCGCATGCTCAGAAAAACATTTCGCTGGATCCCCTCCGAAACAAGGAAAACAGTCACCCACGCTCTAGTCACGAGCCGACTGGACTACGGAAACACCCTCTACGCAGGTACCACCGCTAAACTCCAGAAGAAACTACAACGAATCCAAAACGCCTCAGCCAGGCTCATATTAGACATCCCACGCAACGAACACATCTCTGGTCACCTTAAAGACCTCCACTGGCTACCCGTCAATAAGAGGATTACTTTCCGTCTGCTTACCCACGCACACAAATCACTCTACGACATCGGACCAGATTGCCTCAACTCTCGACTGTCCTTCTACACCCCCTCCCGCCAACTTCGCTCTTCCAGCCAAGCATTCGCCACTGTCCCTCGCATCAACAAAACCACCATGGGAGGCAGATCCTTCTCATACCTGGCTGCCAAAACATGGAACTCACTCCCCGCTTACCTTCGCCTCACCCAGAATCACCTAGCGTTCAGAAAGCAACTTAAAACGTGGATATTTGACAAATAATCCTCCTCCCCTCCCTAAGCGCCTTGAAACCCTCTGGGTATGTAGTGCGCTATATAAATTTTATGACTTGACTTGACTATATAGAAGATATGCGCGTGGCAGCCCGTGAAGCAGGCACCATAGTGAATGATAAGAAGGAATTAAAACAAGTACTCCCTAATGGACCACATAGCCACCTACTGCGTAACTAAACTGTAGTTGACCGGTGCACCTCTGCATAAAACAGAAATGATATACCAGGAGCACCAACCAATATGGAGCCTGGAAAAAAAGAGCAAAGCAGGACTGAACCAATGACAAGCAGCAGGTGGTATTCCACTCTGTACAGTGATTTCAGCAGTTCTTCCAGACAGCACTTGTGCGGTGCCTAGACTCGACCTAAAAATACAAAATGCAGTACCTTAACCATCGAAGTGACAGGAAATGAAACAGGAGTTTTGGTCCATTAAATGGACATCAAAAAATACTATGTAGTATGAGCCTGTCGAGGGCGGGGCTGCCCTCACTGCGTATTTATTGGGAAGAAGAGGATCGTATGAGAGGATAATGAACACAACTGCACCAGAGTGGAGTCACATCCCCAGGCTCATATAATTAATGTGTCTTATGCCTTGCTGCATGAACAGAAAATAGCTGGCATCTGAAATATGTCTTAGAAAAATCACACTCAATGCTCAATTCCTACCCTTGAAGTAAAGTAGATTATGAAATATCTCCCACGCAATCTCAATTTGTCAGCAACATTTATCTTGGAATCATTTTTAACCTCTCAGAAGAAAAAAGTTAACACCAAATTTGTGGACAATTGATTGTTCATTTCGGTCATTTTTGTCAAGTAAATGGTAGCCCCTTTAATACAAAGCACAAAGTACTTTATTAAAGGTGTGAATGAATCACATCTAAATTACTATCAAATACTAAAATGAAGTCAAATATTAGTTTTGGCTAACGAGGTGGGATATTTAGAAACGTTATATATATATATAATTATTATATAAAAGTATAAATGTATAGAAATATAAAAATGAATGACTGATATGTTCACTGTCACCACTCACAAATAATGGCAAGAGACCAACTGCTTGCTTATGATTAAGGAATTGGTAACTTAACAAGTGTTCTTTCTAATGTCTAAATGCAGATCTCTGGGGGCGTGGCCAAGATGGCGGCGAGATAGGACGTGGATTCCTGTCCCTACGGCGCCGCCACACTTTAGCCTTGCTACATCACCCAATTTGGAGCCCATCTGCGAGCCTCCGCAGGCGGAGGGCCCCTAGCAAATCACTCGGCACCGGCGGCTCGGTTCTTTCTGGCCGCTACTTGCTTTTTAGAGACTTTTAGCCCACTGTGTGGTTGCGGCCAAGCGGGCACAGGCTGATCCGCGGCCCCGTCGGGGCTCCGGCGGCGGCAGTTGGGAGAGCTGAGTAAAGGTGGAAAGCGGAGACGCGCTGCATCAGGGCGCTCCCCTTCAAGGGGGCCCAGAGAAGTGAAGCGGCGAGGAGGCGGGTGCTGTCGCAGTGACTTGTGGTAAAATTAATTACCTGGTACTGAATTTCTATGCGGTAAAGTCAATAAGAATAACTCATAATAAATAAGAGGCAAAATCCGTGATATTTGAGGTTTCTCAAAAAGGGTTTTATTCCTATAAAAGGAATTGGGTGATTAGCATATTGGCTCGAGCCAAGGTGGCATACCGTTCCGTCACCACATAGGTTCGGGAAGGGACAGACTGACAGAGTCAATGGTAATATGCGGGTATGCAAGTATGCGACAATACATTATTGACAGGCATTCATATATATAGGTCAATGCATTACAGTAAAGGCATATGCAGGAGGCGTAACAGCTGAGAAGAGAGATAAGAGTACATGTACGTAATACAAAAAGGCGTTACAATAGGCGTGCATGAAGGCGTGAACAAGAACGTCATTTAACATGATGTCACAAGTAGGCGGATCCATGAGTGAATCCGGCAGTGTCAGCAAAAATACATGGCAGAGATGCGCGCGCAGCAGTATGACGTGTAATGTACGTGTAACTTGAGGGGTGAAGGGGAACTTGACATTTAGCCCTCAAGTGGAGACAGATGTCTGGATGTCAGATCAACCTAATCCCAAATCGTATCTAATATCTCATGTTTAAGGAACTGTATTATCTGGAAGGAAAAGGTCTCTCGGACAAGAGGCTATTCTATACTGACTGTGAGTGCGTGTATGAGCGTCTACGTGTCTGCATGAGATGCGAGGGGTGCGAGGGAGGGCATGGGCCTACCATGGAAACAGAGGCATGAATTACTTGCATAGAGACAGTGAGGCCAAGCCCTTTGCTCTGCAGCTGGAAGGATGTTGACATGAAACTACTAGACAGGAATGTATTTTCGAGGAGTGGAGCAGATAATTCGAAGGTTGAATACAGTCTTGGCAGGCAACAGGCTGAGCCAAGCACCGTTAGCCACACAGGGAGTGAGGCAGAGGTCACGGGTACAGATGCAAAGCCCAGGTTTGAGATTCAGAGTAAGAAGGCAGGAAAAGGCTCGATGGCAGAAATTCAGGGCCTACTTCACCAGAGCTGAAAAACGTGTAAAGTACATTACATAAAGACGTTGGCATGGCATATTTAGGAACGGACTATTTGACCCATTCATGGTGGATCTGAAAGAGGACATGTTAACGTTGGACGCAAATGTATTTGCGTCTTCATAGCTTGAAGGGGAGGGAACATACATGTACTTGTAGCGTGTACACGCAGTCGTTGGGGTCTAAGATAGGGGACACAATTGATCACAAAATGTATATTACCTCATTCCCTCCTTGTCCCCTACGGACCCTTCATGATATATCGATCTGCATGAATCGATCAATCTGTTCATGTAACATCATTTGCTCTTCTTTCTTCTTTTGACGTTTTGAATGGGAATTTGGATGCGGAATACATGATGTGGCGCACAAGCCGCAAATCGCCGGTCCACATTGTAAACACAGGCAGCAACTGAAAACTATGAGAAGGCCAATGCCTAGGAAGGATAGGATCTTCCATCCCCAAGCGGTCAACGTTGTCCAGAACCAACCGGACCAAGTCCAGGTGCCTGGATTCTGATGTATCAGACTTGCAATTTTATGGAGACGTGTTATAGCTTTATATACCGTTGGCGCGTTTTCTGGAATGAAAACACAGCAACTTGACCCGATGACCTTACAAGCTCCACCCCTATCAGCTAGGATGACGTCAATGACGAGACGATTTTGAAGGACAACAACCCGCATGGCGGACTGCTCTTCTGTTAAGTTACCTAGAGCGGAGGTAGTTTCATTCACTACTGCTTCGAGAGTTCTAGTTAATTTGCGTATCAGTTTACTATTAAAAACAGCACCTAAGTAGGGGAAGAAACCTTTATTGAAGTCTGTGTATTGCTCCCATGCCGTTGCAGTGTAGTCGACAATCGGGAGATCTCTTCGGAGTCTATTGTTTGCTAGATTGGTATTTCTGTGATAATCAGGAGGAGCTAGGAAAACAGGTGGCAGAAGGAATGCAATGTAACAGGTACCATCCCAATCTGGAGGCAAACGTATGTATGCGATATGGCCACAGACAAAGTAGGAGTGACGTGTAGCTCTAAACGTGGATTTGCCTTGATCACTGAATTCGATCACAGTAGTACATTTACTATGACCTAAGTGTATGGAACCATTCTTTCTGATACATAATTCCCCTCTGACTGGTAACACTGACATAGCAGGTAATACTGGTGCGGCTTCGGATTCAACAGTAAGAATCATGAGGTTAATTGTGTAATTTCCTAATCCATATACTTCATTTTCTAGATCAGTTCCTGTTCTAGTGGGAAGTCCCTTCTTGTCAGGGTAACAGACTTTAAGTAGAACTAAGTTCAGGTTTCCCCAAACCCAATTCCCATCGTAAACAGCAATGTCAGAATCTAAGGAATTAATCAATCTAAACCATGCCCCACAGGAGCCATTGTGAGTGAACGGGTACGGAAAAAGGGGCAGAACTCCCTTGTATTTCTGGTAGGGAGGGAGTCGGCCACATATCCAGCAGTTTGTAGCATTGTTAGTCTGATGGGAGTGGTGTAACATACTAATGAATGTGTTGTTGCGCAGCGCAAGTCTGTAAGACAATTCATGGGGAGGTAATTCGCTAAAAGAATGTTCGGCAGTGACATTGTAAGCAGATTGTGCACGCTTGAAAATAGGGTAGTACATGTGTAATAATATACTAGCAGCAATAATAAGAAGGCTTAGGAAAAACATAATCAGTAATGTCACTATACAGTGACTACGAAGTGATTTACAATATGCACGTTTCTTGAGTTGTCTCTGTCTATCTCTCTCTCTATCTCGGTCTAGGGGATACATGTCAGAAACTAATTTAACCGATTCACCTAGGGGAGGACTTAAACAATTAAACTGTCTGACTTGCTAGACCGTAACTTGAGTCTATATTCTTCGGAGGCGGTTTTCTCAACCAGGGGGAGTTTTGAGTCAGTTTGTGGAGGAGGGCAGGGCTTAGAGTCCAAGTCCGAAGGAAGTCCGTGAAATTTTTTTATATGGCTCGAGTGCAGCCAACCTTTTCTGCCCTCCAATTTAACAGCCGTCCTTGTCGTCAGAAGAACCAACTTCGGGGTCTGCCAGCGGGGCTCCAGTGGACTTCTCCGGTCAAAATTCCTCACGAACACAAAATCGCCAGGGACCACTTCATGGGGCTTCACCTCGGTGTTGTCGGGAAAGGCTGCAGCTACCTGTGAACGACAAGATTGTAGTGCAGACATCAAGGAGGCAAGGTAATCTGTCAGCATGACACAATCAACATCTGTGATTTTACGGGGTATAGGCGTCCCCCACATATTTGGTGGCCTACCGAAGACCACTTCATACGGGGATAGCCCGGTTCGAGAGTGCGCAACCATCCTCATATAGAAGAGGGCAACTGGCAAGGCTACTATCCAGTCAACGCCTTTCTCTCTACATATTTTTGAAAGTCGGATCTTTAGAGTCTGATTATGGCGCTCCACGAGACCTGCTGCCTCGGGATGCCGGACACAGTGGAACTTCCACTGATACCCTAACAGGAGTGTTATGTGTTTCACAAGCTCGGATGAGAATGGCTGACCGTTATCTGAGTACACGATACGGGGCAAACCATACCGTGGGAAGAATTCGCGAACCAGCTGCTTGGCTGTGGTCGGAGCAGTGTAATCTGGGACTGGATATGCTTCTGTCCATCGGGAAAGTGCACATACGACTACGAGGACATACTTGAATCCTCGGCAACGTTCCATCTGGATATAATCCATCTGGAGGACTTCAAAAGGGTGATCGGGAGGCTGAAATCCACCTTTCTCTACAGGGATGCTTTTACCTGGATTGAACTGACAACAAATCATGCAAGTACGCACTTTCTGTTTCGCTGCTGCTCGTAAGTTCTTATTGTACCATATGTGTTGAATGCTATCTAGCATTGCCTTTTCTCCTAGGTGTGCTGGACTATGTACTGTGTTAATGATTACTTGAACCATAGAGTCGGGGAGAAACCATGTAGATTTTCCCTTCGTCATCCATCCCTGATCTGTTTGGATCCCTCCTAGTTCAGTCCACTTCTTTATTTCATCTGGTGTGGCATGTGTCTGTATGTCAATTACATCATGTGCGGGATCCTTGACTGTCATGCAGTGTGATGGTGTCGGAACTATTGACTTTGTCAAGTCAGTTGCATGCATTCGATTCTGGGCAGTTTGCTTAGCTGTTCGGTCTGCCAGGTCGTTACCCTGGGAGATCGTATCGGTAACCTTTGTATGTGCCTTACACTTCATAATAGATATCGCAGTAGGTAGATGTATTGCATCTAACAAGGCTTGAATGAGGGGACCGTGTTGAATGTTGGCACCGTGAGAAGTTAAGTAACCTCTCTCTCGCCAAAGGACTCCGAAATCGTGAACGACTCCGAATGCATAACGTGAATCAGTGTATATGTTAACTCTCTTATTTTTGGCTTGAATACAGGCTTGTGTCAGAGCGATGAGCTCTGCTGCTTGAGCTGACAGGGTGTCGATACAATTTGTTTCTATTACTTCGGTGTCTGTCGTGACTGCGTAAGCTGCCACTAATTCTCCTGTACCTGTTCTCATACATGAACCATCCACATAAAGTGTCAGGTCTGGGTCTGGTAATGGGACATCTGTCAAGTCTTGTCTGGGTTTCGTCGTAATAGTAATGACTTCGATACAATCATGCTTCAGTGGGTCTACACCGCTTAATGGCAAAAGTGTGGCAGGATTCAATGTGCTACAGCGTCTGACTTCTATGTGTGGTTGAAACAATGTCAATTCATAACCTGTCAGTCTTGCTATGGTCAAGTGTTGGGTCTGTGTACGGTTTAAAAGAACTTCCACGGAATGTGGAACTTGTACTGTCAATTGATGTCCTAATACTATGGAATCGCTCTGTCTGATTGCTAAAGCTGTCGCTGCGACTGATTTCAAACATGCAGGTAAAGCTTGGGCTACTGGATCTAATGTGCTAGAAAAGTAAGCACACGGTTTGTGTGAACCTGCTTGTTCCTGAGTGAGGACTGACAAGGCAGTACCTTCGCGTTCTGTAACAAAAAGTGTAAAGGGCTTACTGTAACATGGTGTTGCTAAAACTGGTGCTTGACATAAGGCTTTCTTTAAGTCTTCAAAAGCTTGTGTATGTTCCTGAGTCCAAGGGAGGACAGTCGATGTCGCTGCCTCCTGAGTTGTCAACTGGATGAGTGGCTTTGCTAGAAATGCATATTGGGGGATCCATTGTCTGCAGTACGAGGTGAGGCCTATGAAAGCCCGCACCTCCTTTTGTGTTTTCGGTGGTGACATGTTTACAATTAACTGGATGCGATCTGGTGTGAGCTGTCTCCCCACTTTGGACAGAGAGTGACCCAGGTACACAACTTGCTGAACACAGAATTGCAGCTTTGAAGGGGAAACCTTGTGCCCCTTGTCAGCCAGGAAATTTAAAACCGTCAGTGATGCTTTTTCACATTCGGGTTCGCTTCGTGCGGTGATCAGTAGATCATCGACATACTGGAGTAGGGCGGTGTTAACAGGCATGTGGATACTGTCAAGTTGTCTTTTCAGTGCTTGGCTATAGATGCTGGGGCTTTCTGTGAATCCTTGAGGTGCGCGTGAAAATTTGAAACTTCGTCCATTTAAACTGAATCCGAACAAGTATTGGCTTTCTGGATCAATTGGGACGCTAAAGAAGGCGTTCTTGAGGTCAATTACAGTAAAGAACGTCGCTTCTGAATCAATAGCTGTCAGTAATGACGAGATATCTGGAACCACAGGACACTGTGGTACAATGCATTTATTCAATTCGTGCAGATCAATAACTAATCGATAAACAGGTGGTGCATTTGGATCAGTTCGTTTAAGAACTGGGATGATAGGAGAATTACATACATTGGAGTCGGTTTCCACGACCACTCCTTGTGCAATGAGCTCGTCAATGATTCTCAGCAAAGCCACTACAGCATCTGGAGGTAACTTGTATTGTCGAATTCGTGGTAATACCACTCCTGCTTTGAGTGTGACTCGATATGGTGTAATGTGCATACAACCTACATCAGTGGGGCCTTTCGCCCACAGGTGTGCAGGTACACTCTGTAACCGGGGATCCATGTCTCTTAATACATAATGGCCTTTAAAATCTCGCAAGAATAATCGTACTCCTTCCGGAGAACAGCATATTATAGCTCCTAGAGCTTTCAGTGTCTTTATACCTAATAGGTTTTCTGGACATGATTTTGTAAGCAATAAATCTGTAGTTCGTGTCAAAGGACCAACTGCAAGTGGAAGTGGCTGTGATACTTCATTAATAATAGGCTTTCCTGAAAATCCAAGGGAAACATTCTGTGAGCCTGAGAGGGGTGCCCCTGGAACCTCATTGTGACTGATTGTGGTCCTGCTTGCCCCTGTGTCAATTAAAAACTTTCTGTCTTTTCCTAACACTTGACTGTGTACATAAGGACCCTCTTGATCTACAGGAACTTCAATAAGGGGCAAGCCAAACTCCCTCTCTAGGCTGTTTCATGTGTACCGCTGATAATCAGGGTAGTCATTCTGTGCATACTGGTACATCTGTTGTGTCGTGTTCTGTGTTGCAGTAATAGGCTGTTGCTGTGGCACTGCTACAGTTTGTGATGAAGCTGGCATAGGCGGAATATGTTGTATATTCTGTGGTGCTTGTTGCTGGGCCTGATCTTGTCTAGGTACGCGCGGTCTCTCCTTGGTCTTGCCTGTGGAGATATTGTGTTTCAGAACTGCACAATCGTTTACATAATGACCTGGCTGTTTACAATAGTTACATGTCCCTTTAACAGGAGCCGTCGAATTACTAGGCTGGGTCGCACCCTTTTTGTGACCATCAGCAGGAACTGACTGGGCAACTAACATTTTCATTTTCGTGTCTTTCATACGTCTTTGTTCATGTTCTTGTTCTTCTCTAATTCTATTCTGGTGGTACTGTAACATTTGTAACATTTGTGAAGGGGTGTTAGCTTGCCAAGTGCTTTCGACTTTCAGTACTCTGTTCTTAACCTGGGGCAGTGAATTCTCGACTAATTTCGTTACAAAAAGGTGTGGATAGGACTCGCTACTAGGTTTCAGGCCGCTATTAATACCAAAACATTTCTCAAATCGAGTATAAAAATCACTAGTGTCTTCATCGGGTTTCTGTTTACAAGCTGAGATTGCACCCCAATCTTCCTTTTTCGTACTTAATAAACGTGGCAACACTTGCACTAACAATCCTGGTAAAGCTTTAACCTTATCCCCGAGCCCGTGGCCTGGAATTCTAGTATTTTCTTCGTTTTCTAATGCAGTCCAATCAATCTTTGCATTTCCCACTTCCCATTCTTTTTCTTTAAGTTTCTCATAAATACCAGGAGGCAGTAGTACTTTCAATATCTTCATAATGTCAGGATAAGTATAGTCACCCATGAGTAACATGTCTTTTATTTCACGGTGGAAACCTGCGGGATCTTTATCATGGCTAGGTACTAGTTTTTTCATTTCCAATAATTCTATTTTGGTTATGGGTGTGAACACAAACACACGTCTAAGTGTATTATCGGCATTCTGAACTGGGTGCACTTCTCGCAACGGATTCTGTCTATCCAGGTAATACATTTTTCTTTCCATGGAGTGTGCTGAATCAGATTGTGGACATAGGAAGGCACTATATCTGTGCCGCTGTTCTAGAATTACTTTAATTAGATCGGTACCTAGACCTCTCCATTTATTCATGAGTAGTTCTGCTAATATATCAGGCAGGGGGCCTGGATCGGAATGTTGGCTCCTATACAATAGAAGTAGGTGTTGTATCATGTATGTACCAGCTAAACGCTGCTCACTTGGTGTCATGTTCAAAAATGTGTGTGCTAACGCATCATCACTATATTTCTCGGAACTGTCAGCCCATTGTACTGCTGACCTCGCTAATTCTTGTTCATCCATAGAATCTAGTACATGGTACCCCATTCGTTCTCGAAGTCTGTTATCAGTAGCTTGAAATAAGTGTTCAGGAGTTCTTGGATTACACATGGCTTCTTGAAAAATTCTTTTACTTTCTGGACGCACTGGGCGCATTGAATTATTAAAGGGTCTTCCTTTACCTACATATGCTATCGTTTCTCTAACTGGTAATTGTGTTTGTCCTGTAGCTTCTTCTGATGGCTCCTCTTCTGAGGACTCAAACTTGTCTGATTCATTTTCTGGTTCTATCGGTCTTGTTTCATGTATTTTTATTACTACGCTTCTGATTCTTTGATACATGTTTTTTATACAATTCTGTTTATCATGGTTCCCGTCTGCTATATTCTGACCCCATCTATGAAGTGCTTTCATTTCCTCCGGGTCCATCCCCGGCCTATCTTGTTCTCTTATTAAGCAGTTTATAAAAAACCGTAATATCTTGGCTTGAATGTCAACTTTCTGGTGAGCCATGGCTTCCTTAATACTTTCAGGTCCCTGCCCTGTTTGGACAAAATGATATATTCTGTCTAGATGTTCGACCATTCCGGGTAGGGTCAACAAAAAGTTGGTGACTCGTCTTAGTCGTACTGATGCTAGTATTAATCTTTCATCATTTCTACCGGGTACTGGATCATATCTACAATCCCGAGACGGTCTTTTATTATATCGAAATCGGCTGATCGAGGTGTACGCTGTTGTGCTAGATCCCTGTAAGTCAATCTATGTACTTGTGGAGGTGTCTGGAAACCTATCGCTCCTCCGGACGCGCCCCCTGAGGCACTGCCTCCGAAGGGGTTGTTCGGGTGTAAAGTGGGAGGAATGGGTGCGGGAAGAGCTGGAAGAACGGGAGGAAGACCAGGAGGGACATTCGGAACGGGAGGAAGAGGTGGATGAGTAGCTTGTCGCGGGGGTAGGAGCTGATTGTCTCGGGGTCGGGCGCCGCCAGGAGGGGGTGTGCGCGGCGGTGCGGTATTAGCGTATGCGGGCGCTACATCATCTAGATAGGAAGAAAGGAAAATGTCCTTCGCGGTTTTGGGATGCATTTTAGTCGGGAGCATGGGAGGTGGTAGATCTTTTGGTACTTCAGGAGTGGCTTTAGGTAAACCTTCGGCCAGGAGAGGATACATACCATTCCTAAGGGTGTTTAGTTGTCTGTCTACTTGTTCTATTTTTACTCGGATACCTTCCTCAACTAACACGTTTTCTTGGGCCTTGTCTGAATCCTCTCTCCTTTTCTCTTCTTTTCTAAGTGCTTTTTCTGTACGCCTATGCGATTCTTTACGCCATAATTCGATGGCATCTTTCTGTGACTGTCTGGCTTTCTTTTTTCGTAATGCTTCTTCTACTCTTATGATGCACTCTGAATCCCATGTCCCTGCAGCGGGCCACCTCTGATTCTCTGCTAGGTCTTTAGTGTAGTCCACCCATAAATCGAGAAATAGAACGGCATCTAAGCCGTGCTTGTGGTACATAAAGTACCCTGGAGTGTCCCTAGGTGGGATGGGAACAGCTTCCTCGAGTACCCCTTTTCTAGTCTTTATCTGTCTTAATTTGGAGAACAACGGCATCTTGAAAATCTGGCTACTTAGTGCTTATGAATACAATGAACACAATAATCACAATAATGACGATCGAACAATCACTCATACCACAACATTTTGAGACACATTAAAACATTTTGAGATGAACAATCACAATTAGAATGTAACTTGCTAACTGCATAATACTAGATACACTGCTCAACAGTGCAGACTGGATATACTGCTAAACAGTACAGATACACTGTCTAAAACAGTGCAGACCAGGTCTGTGTACCCACACCTGTCTTGACCGGCACAAACTAATGTGCACGTCTAGATGCGTCCCCAGCAACGGTACTCACCGGGAAGCACGGAAACAGAAGGCCTCGGAAACCCTGGACTGGACTCGACTGGATTCGGACTGGATTCGGACTCGACTCGTGACGCAGATACTTCGGAACTTCGGAACCTGGTGGGCCTCCGTATACCTCGGATCTTGCTCTCTCAGCTAGGCTCTGGTCGGGATCCTCCGCTCCTCTCACCGCCTCGTCTGGGTGTCGATCGCGGCCTCAGTCACCTCCGTTGGCCTGAGGGAGATACAGGAAATCCTGCGGGTACGCGTAGTTTCCGTCCGGCTGTGGCAGGGGACTAAGCCTGCAAAGCACCTCCGGCGCGTGAGAGGGGGGAGGGGTCCCTATTCGGGCGCCAATTATGTGGTAAAATTAATTACCTGGTACTGAATTTCTATGCGGTAAAGTCAATAAGAATAACTCATAATAAATAAGAGGCAAAATCCGTGATATTTGAGGTTTCTCAAAAAGGGTTTTATTCCTATAAAAGGAATTGGGTGATAAGCATATTGGCTCGAGCCAAGGTGGCATACCGTTCCGTCACCACATAGGTTCGGGAAGGGACAGACTGACAGAGTCAATGGTAATATGCGGGTATGCAAGTATGCGACAATACATTATTGACAGGCATTCATATATATAGTCAATGCATTACAGTAAAGGCATATGCAGGAGGCGTAACAGCTGAGAAGAGAGATAAGAGTACATGTACATAATACAAAAAGGCGTTACAATAGGCGTGCATGAAGGCGTGAACAAGAACGTCATTTAACATGATGTCACAAGTAGGCGGATCCATGAGTGAATCCGGCAGTGTCAGCAAAAATACATGGCAGAGATGCGCGCGCAGCAGTATGACGTGTAATGTACGTGTAACTTGAGGGGTGAAGGGGAACTTGACATTTAGCCCTCAAGTGGAGACAGATGTCTGGATGTCAGATCAACCTAATCCCAAATCGTATCTAATATCTCATGTTTAAGGAACTGTATTATCTGGAAGGAAAAGGTCTCTCGGACAAGAGGCTATTCTATACTGACTGTGAGTGCGTGTATGAGCGTCTACGTGTCTGCATGAGATGCGAGGGGTGCGAGGGAGGGCATGGGCCTACCATGGAAACAGAGGCATGAATTACTTGCATAGAGACAGTGAGGCCAAGCCCTTTGCTCTGCAGCTGGAAGGATGTTGACATGAAACTACTAGACAGGAATGTATTTTCGAGGAGTGGAGCAGATAATTCGAAGGTTGAATACAGTCTTGGCAGGCAACAGGCTGAGCCAAGCACCGTTAGCCACACAGGGAGTGAGGCAGAGGTCACGGGTACAGATGCAAAGCCCAGGTTTGAGATTCAGAGTAAGAAGGCAGGAAAAGGCTCAATGGCAGAAATTCAGGGCCTACTTCGCCAGAGCTGAAAAACGTGTAAAGTACATTACATAAAGACGTTGGCATGGCATATTTAGGAACGGACTATTTGACCCATTCATGGTGGATCTGAAAGAGGACATGTTAACGTTGGACGCAAATGTATTTGCGTCTTCATAGCTTGAAGGGGAGGGAACATACATGTACTTGTAGCGTGTACACGGAGTCGTTGGGGTCTAAGATAGGGGACACAATTGATCACAAAATTTATATTACCTCAGACTACAGAGCTGGGACTAGCACAATTTTGAGCTCCTTCGTTGCTGCTTGGTCTGTCAGCTGGCGGGGCCTGCGGATCAGAGGCGAGTAGGCCTGACGAATTGCGGGCCCGCTCTCGCTCGGTGCCTCCACCCTGTTATACGGTATACACTCAAAATATCGAGTTTTTAATATCGATTTACATTAATATCAAATTAAAAATATAGAATGGACACAATATCGAATGGACAGAATATAGACTACAAAAATATCGAATGGAATAGCAGTAATGTCGAATTCAAAATATAGAATGGCCAAACTATTGAATGGACAAAATATAGACAACAAAAATATAGAATGGACAGAATATAGACAACAAAAATATTGAATGGACAGACTATAGACAACAAAAATATCAAATTTGAGGTAAGTAAGTTAATATACATTTTTTAATAATATGTGTGTTTTTTATGTTAGTATATGTGTGAAAAGTATATATTTATTTTATAATTTAATTTAATTAATTCATTTTATGGTATTTAATTTTTGCGTAATATAATTCTGTAGCGGGTTGTGGATTTATAGGGGAATAGGGTGGGAAGTAATTTAATTATAATTAATTAAATATGTTAATTTATTTACTGTTATTTGTTTTTAATTAATAGTTAATTAATATTATTGGTAATTAATTAAAATATAATTGGTAATTAATTTTAATAATTAATTGATTATTGATAATTATATAATGAATGAATTTTTTAAATTTATTTATTGGTATTTATTTTGAATTAATTGATATTTCAATTTTTAATTGGAGATTAATTAAAATATAATTGGTCATTAATTTTGATTAATTGATAATTATGTTAATTGTATTAATTTATTTTCTGTAACGGGTTGTGGGTTTATAGGGGAATAGGGTGGGAAGTAATTTAATTACAATTAATTAATTTTTTGTATTTATTTATTGGTATTTATTTTGAATTAATTGATATTTAAATGTGTAATTGGTAATAATTAAAATATAACTGGTAATTAATTTTAATTAATTGATTAATTGATAAATATGTTAATTTTATTAATTTATTTTCTGTAGCGGGTTGTGGATTTATAGGGGAATAGGGTGGGAAGTAATTTAATAATAATTAATTAAAAAAAATTATTTATTTATTGGTATTTATTTTGAATTAATTGATATTAAAATTTTTAATTGGTAATTAAATAAAATATAATTGGTAATTTATTTTAATTAATTAATTAATTGATAATTATGTTTTGTATTTGAGCTTATATAGCGCACAGCTACCCGCAGTGGGTTTCCCGGCGCTTGCTTAGGGAACCCGTTCTGGTATTCCCCTGTGAGATAACCCCGGCAGGGTATCCACAAGGTGAAAGCCAGGCATCCCGCCGCGAGGGGCCGTTGTGGAGATTAAGCAAGCTATTGCCCAGAGTTGCAGAGTGTGAACCCGTGAGTTGAGAAGGCACCGGAGTGAGAATTATCGAGTCCGAGGAATTTTTTGAGCCAAAGACCCGCTGAGGCAGGGAATTGAACCCTGGTCCAGGGCCGATCTCAGCTTCCGGGTTTGCCGCCTCTAACCCCTGAGCCACACTTCTCCACTGTTAATCTAATCAATTTATTTTCTGTTGCCGGTTGTGGGTTTGTAGGGGAATAGGGTGGGAAGTAATTTAATTGTAATTAATTAAATATTTTAATTTATTTATTGGTAAATAATTTGTATTAATAGGCAATTATTTTTAATAATTATTTTTTTTCTTTTTCTTTTTCTTTGATTAATTATTATATAACATAACATTGTTAATTACTTTTAATTAATTTGTAATTGGTATTAATATTTAATTTATTTTTATTCATATATGAAGTATTTTTTTTCCCTACTGTTGCACTCTCTGGAGTGTGAATAGTAATTTTTACCCCCACGCTATCCAACGCTTTCCCTACTGTTGCACTCACTTGAGTGGGAATAGTAATTTTTTACTCCTACGCTATCCAACACTTTCCCTACTGTTTTACTCTGTGGAGTGGGAATAGTCATTTTTACTACTACGCTATCCAACGCTTTCCCTACTGTTGTACTCTTTGGAGTGGGAATAGTAATTTTTACTGCTACGCTATCCAATGTTTTCTCTACTGTTGCACTCACTGGAGTGGTAATAGTAAATTTAACCCTTTCGCTATCCTACGGTAAAAATATTGTATCTTTTATATTAATATTATGTTTATATATATATATATTCAATGAAAAAAACATTGGTTTTAGGCCATATATAGTTAGGGATTTGCATTTACAAAACCTTATTTTACTCGCATAAAACCATTGAAATTCCATATATAGTTATAAGCGCTAACTATATATCGCGCACCCGCAATCCACTGCTGATGATGTCACATATTACATCATTCATGACATGGTCAGTGACATCACTGATGACATCACTGATGACATCACTGATGACAACATGCAGTGACTGTATGTTTCTGTAAAGTTAAAATATCTCTTACATATTGAAGAATGAGTGGATATATAAGTGTCTGGATGAAGGATTTAGTAGGTGCATGACTGACTGTATGAGTGAGTGATTAAATGTGTCTCACTGAGTGCATGGGTTAGTGACTAAACTGTCTTAATTTGTGCATCATTATGTCTGTTGTTCTGTAAACTGTTGCATGTGTTGATAAGTAGCTATATGAGTAACTATATGGGTTATTGATTGGTTGCCCAAGTATTTGTATGGGATACTGAGTGTGTGTGTAGGTGGCTGGGAGGTGTATGACTCTGTGCATAGATGTGTGAGCAGTTGATTCACTAGATGTATGGTTTCAAAAGTGCATGTGGAAACAGCTGTATGGGCGGTTGACTGTGTGCATGAGTGCATTGGAGAGTGAATGGATATCTCAGTGCTACATGTCAAAGTAAGTACATATGTAAAACACAGTACATGTGAGAGTTGACATATATAAATAACTGTGCATAAGAGCCAGTGAATGTGTGAGTGGCTGTATGGATCATTGTGAACTTGTATCAGGGATTGTATAATAGAGTAAATATGTGTTAGTATATGTTTGAATAAGTACATTTTGTATAACTGTATAGTTGAGGAAATGGAGGTGTGATTGATTCTTTGCATGACTGACTAGGTGTGTGAGTAACTCCATGGATGAGTGACAGTCTGTGAGTGTCTGTTTATACTGATTGTATCTAAGGTTATATTAGAGTCTGAAGAGGTTCATCGTATTATCACATGAATGATATCATCAGTGATGTTATCAGTCATGTCAAATGAGATGTTTTCAGTGATGTCATCAGTGATGTCATTTGAGATGTCATCAGTGATGTCATCAGTGATGTCACTAACCATGTCATGAATGATGTAATATGTGACATCATCAGCAGTGGATTGCGGGTGCGCGATATATAGTTAGCGCTTATAACTATATATGGAATTTCAATGGTTTTATGCGAGTAAAATAAGGTTTTGTAAATGCAAATCCCTAACTATATATGGCCTAAAACCAATGGTTTTTTCATTGAATTTTCAAGGTTTTGTAAATGCAAATTCCTAACTATATATCCACTATAACCTATGGTTTTTTCTGTGAATTTCATTGGTTTTTTAATAGCAAATATGAAAAGCTTTAAAATGTCAAGTACGTGATAGATAAAAACATTTTCGTATTTATGCACGCTGATGTGCTTTGAACGCTGCACCCCCCCCTCCCCTCTTTTGTCTTAGTAGTACTCTCTCTTTGCAGATAGTGAACGGTAGTTAACGCAAGCCTTTGCCCCCGTTGTAATCCGTCGTGCCTGCTTGTCTCTCCATTTGATTGATTGTTGTCCAAGCATTTACTGTTTTAGAATTGGTTCTCTTTGAATCATTCTCTATTTACAAACAAGCACAAAGTCGCAATACTCTGTTTAGTCTTTGCAGATAGTGAAAAATCGTGTAAAAAAAATAAAAGTAATCGAGCAAAATCAGTAGGCCACTAATTGGATCTCTTTTTGACCTCGCTAAAATAGAAATATTAGGAACAACCCTTCATGAGAAATACGAAAATAGTGAGATGAACTGAGCTCCACACCATGAGGGCTGCAAGACAGCTCGGCTCCATCACCCATCCCGCACAAAATAACGACAAACCCTATGCAAATATTAAAAATATAGACAACACACCAGCAAAGAAACAGGGTAAAACATTTTATTAAAAAACTATTTACATAACGTTGGTTTATAAGATGATATCAGTAGTGGACCGATGTGTGAATAGATCAAAAGCAGCACAAGGCTCCAAGATCCGGATGGCAAGCTCCTGGATGTTGGGTGCCATAGTTTAGAGTTCTGAATTTGAGCCTTTTTCAATGCCTGTGCTTTGTTGAATCAAAATGGCGGCTTGACACAAAGCTGACTCAAGCGTTGCTACTGATGCTATGCAGACCAAAACTGGTTTTCAGTTTGTACATTTTTCTAGATTTTTCAATCCAAGTTTGGTTGACTTTGTAGAACGATGGCTTCAAATTTTCAACATACGGTGTGGTGGCGCTGACTGGGAGGGGGCGCTTCGCTCCTGCCCCCTCCCCAAGTAAGATTTTCATACGTGAAAGTACGTTAATGGTTTTGGTCCCTGAGATGCTTCGATGTCACTGCCATTCTCAAATAGCATAAGTTCTGGATGTTGGGTGCCATAGTTAAGAGTTCTGAGCAGTGCTTGTTATACTGTCTGAAGCTTATTTCCACCTACTGCAGCTTCACTATTCTCAAAGTAAGTGAGTGTCGTTTGTGGACCTGACTGCATTAGAAAACAATGTGATATGTTAGCTTCCTAAACAGCTTGACGGAGGCCCCTGAGGGGCGGCGTGATGGCCATGGACTCGGAGAAGACGCTTGGCTCCGACACCCTCCCCAAGTCTTATAGCACTGGTGTAGCCTGAGATCGCCCCCGACATAGGCGGCCGGCTCCCGGGGTCCGGCGGAACTTTTTGCCTTTTGATGACTCTTCAATTCTGGACCTTGTCCCACAATCCGTTTGACCTGAAGACAAGCTGTAGTGGGGCGCCCCTTTACCGTTTTAGTTGCCATTCCGCCCGCTTTTGCTACACTGTGCCTCTTCCGCCATTCAGCTGTTTACCGCCCGCTCTTGCGACTACAGCGTCTCGCTCATCATGTAGTTGAGTTGCTCCCGCTCTTGCGGTGCAGCGATAGGCGGCTGCCACAGGACTCTCAAAATGGTGGCCGGCTCTTCGGTTTTGGGCCTGGTCCACTAAAATGGCCCTGGGACACCTTGGAACTCGGACGCTTCCCTGATAGGGCTTGGGTCCCATTCTCGAAAAGCGTCCCCTCAGCCGTGAAGATTCTACAAAAGTCTTGGGGGCCTCCGACTCCCGCAGGCTTCTGGTGGGGAGCGGCTGCCATGATTGCTCGTGGAATGGCCACGACGGAGCTACGAGATGGTAGTGGTCTCATGCTGACGCCAGCTTTAGTCTGAAACATCCAGAAACACTGTAGACTACCAATTCGATCAGTTCCGGTAGCGCCCCAACATGACCCGGAAGAGAAGAACTTGCCCTCCCCTCTTTGACTGATGGTTCTTGTTGCCTGTCCCCTCTGTTGTCATTTAACAGAACTTTTTGGACTGCTGAAAGGGGTTGTGTTCTGAACGCTGGTTGGTGGAGACATTTTGACTATATTCTTGACCTACGTTGTCGCGTAATGCGTTATATGACACGCCGCGTTAGCGCACCCGGAAGTGATCCGAGGCGCGGCGCGCAGCGCGTAACGTAAGCATAACAGGTCATGTGACTTGTTAATAAAACTTTTCATTGGTTCATTTTACTTTTGTTAATTTAATGATGAAAAGCTTGGTCATATGACCTAAAAATTACGCTTTTTATTGTTTTCGAACAATATATTTTTTTCAAACATATGTTATAATATTCCAGGCTAATGTACTTTCCCGGAAAATTTACAACTGTCTTGCAAGTAAAATATATTCCTTTTTCGAGAAAAAGGGCGTTTCTTCCTTCCATGACGGAACCGTTGAGTAAAAGAGATTCGGCCTGCTGTCTTAGTCGCCGATACGCCTGATTATCAGATTCTTATCGATCACTTTATGTTGCAGACATGAAAAACACAACTGCCCTTGACCATTTATCTTTACTGCGTTCCTACATATTATACCTTTTATCCGTCATGTAATTGGACTGCTTTATTTCACTTGCCTTTTACTGATTCGAAAACAGTGACTAAAAGTAAAAACTTTACCAATGTAAATACTACTACCGTGTTTTGTTTTAAAAACCTTTATTGTGAAAATGTCAGTATACAAATACGGGCCTATAACCACGTGGGCCGGCCACGGAGCAAACTGAAATCGTATATGATGAGGAGACATTTACACTGTAGAGGAACGTAACGAGCGGGCCATTAGGTTGCAAGAACTAAGGTGTCTAACAGTTGCGGAATCGGTGGACATACATTTTGTAATTAAAATAGGACAGGGCCACTTACAATAACATTTTCTAGATATACATTTGCGGGCAAGGAGTTACGAGTCCCATTTATACCGGCGCCATTTTGGGCGAGGCCGGGCAGGTCCAAGATATAGTCAAAATGTCTCCACCAACCATCGGCCAGACCAGAACCCCTTTCGGCTCTTTATGCTACAAGATGGTGTCTTCCATTCAGAAAATATTGTTGGCAGCATTTTGAAAGGAAACAGAAACAGCCGTTCTCCTAGTGAGTTTCACATTGTTACATTTAGGAAGAATGTTGAAGAGTAGTATGTGGAAAATCTGAAGCCATTTTTCTACAAACTCTCAATCAGACTTGGATGGAAAAAAAAAACCTGAAGAATGTACAAACTGAAAACCAATTTTTGTCTGTATAGCATCAACAGTAACGCTTGAGTCAGCTTTGTGTCAAGCCGCCATTTTCATTCACTCAATAGCGTCCCCCTACACACATTCAGGGACCTGGTCGTGTCTTCAGATGAAACGGATTGTAGGAAAAGAAGCAGAAAGGAAAAGGAAAAAAGTTCCGCTGGACACCACCTTGGGCAATAGTGAAGCTGCAAAAGGTGCAAATAAGCTTCAGACAGTCTTCAACTTACTCTGATTCTTATAATAAACTTCAGATAGTCTTACAAGCACTGCTCAGAACTCTCAACTGAGGCACTCAACATCCAGGACTTGCCATTCGGATCTTGGCGCCTTGTGCTGGTTCCGACCTATTCACACATCGGTCCACTACTGACATCACCTCATAAGCCAACGGGGCACCCCACGCCGACTTTCGGCGCAGCATTGTAGGATGGCCACACCAGTGCGGCAACTTGCTGGACACAACATCGGGGCCATCCAGATCTCGGCGCGTTCGACTCACTGTACCGCAACAGTGACCGCAACTCAGCTGGACACGCCGTCTTTCGGCGCAGCATTGTAGGATGGCCACACCAGTGCGGCAATTTGCTGGACACCACCTCGGTGCCATCCGGATCTCGGCGCGTTCGAGTCACTGTACCGCAACAGTGACCGCAACTCAGCTGGACACGCCGTCTTTCGGCGCAGCATTGTAGGATGGCCACACCAGTGCGGCAATTTGCTGGACACCACCTCGGTGCCATCCGGATCTCGGCGCGTTGTGCTGCCTTCGGCCTATTCGCACATCGGTCCGCTACTGACGCCGCCTCACGTGCCAACGGATTTTCTACGCTTTTTGTAGCCCTATGCCGCATAACAGGTCACGTGACTTGTTTATAAAACTTTTCATTGGTTCATTTTACTTTTGGTTTCCTAAAGATGGAAGGCTTGGTCATATGACCTAAAAATAACACTTTTCATTGGTTTAGAACATTTTTTTTTCCCAAACGATGAAAGCCCCACCTTGTTTCTGGATCATTCAGACTGAAGCTGGCGTCAGCATGAGAGCACCACCATCTCGTGGCTCCGTCGTGGTCATTCCGCGAGCAATCATGGCAGCCGCTCCCCACCGGAAGCCTGCGGGAGTCGGGGGCCCCCAAGACTTTTGTAGAATCTTCACGGCTGAGGGGACGCTTTTCGAGAATGGAGCCCAAGCCCTAGCAGGCAAGCGTCCGAGTTCCAAGGTGTCCCAGGGCCATTTCAGTGGACCAGGCCCAAAACCGAGGAGCCGTCCGCCATTTTAAGAGCCATGTGGCAGCCGCCTATCGCTGCACTGCAAGAGTGGAAGCAACTCAACAACATGGTGAGCGAGACGCTGTAGCCGCAAGAGCGAGCGCAACTCAGCTAGATGGCCGCCACCTGGGGAGGCCCGTTCACGCCGCCTCCCCCACCCCCGGGCCGCCGCACGCCAATTTTCGGAGCAGCATTGTAGGATACCAAAACCAGTGCGGCAGTTTACTGGACATCACCTGCGTGCCTGTCGTACATGTTGTGTCAGCCATGTGACACTGGACACAGTCATCTCAACGCGTTCTGCTGCCTTGGGACTATTCGCACAACAGACCGCTACTGACGAGGCCTCCCCCCGCACCACCCGGGACGCCCCACGCTGTTTTTCTGTGCTGCATTGTAGGATCCCAAAACCAGTGCGACACCCTGGCGACATCACCTGGGTGCCGTCCAGAACTCTGCACGTTGTGCTGCCTTGGGACTATTCGCACAAAAGACAGCTTCTAACCATTGTTGCTTTTTGTGTTGAAAAATGTTTAAATGTTTTTAGTTTTTGTTCCGTTCGTTATAGTTAATAGTTAATAAAGTTTTATAATCTTACTTTGTTGGAGTGTTATCTATTTTTTTAAAAATGGGTGAATGGGGCCTTGAATCGGGTTATTGTCATGTGTGGGCTTTGGAAGTGTGCTGCTGCAGGATCGGACATTTCAAACTCAAATGCACGTTCTTTTTCTTACCTTTCCGAAGCATGGAGCGCAATAGCAGGCAGAGAAAGGGTGATGCACGTGTTGAACACTACCTGACCTGGCAAGTTGCTGGCAGTGCCCCCCCCCCCCGCCCGCTCCTGAAAGAGGACACACACACACCGCCGCCCCGAGTACTTCACAAATCTTTAAAAGACCATGCGCTTGTTCATGAGGCTTAAATGGTTTATCACCTCTTCTAGAACCCCTGCATCGACCCTCTGACGTTTCCTGGAAAAATTACCATGTAACACAATACCAAGCCCTGTCAGCTGAAACCCCCAAGGAATCGTGGGGCATATTATCAAGGGGGTTTATCTCCGCTTTTTTGGCTTTAAAAGCCAAGAAAGCGGAGATAAAAATATCTCCCTATTACCAAGCTGTCGCTAACACCAGTTAGTGACAGCTAAAAGGAGATAGCGACCATCTTGGGCCCCGCTTTGCATGTCAGTGATACTTATCACTAATGACATGCAAAGTGGCGTGCCAAGATGTTAGCGACTGGAAACAGTCCCTAACATCGCTATCTTCTATTACCAACTTTTGGAGATATTCGCGCTAAGCGCGAATATCTCCAAAATCTAACACCTGCCCTGAGCAGTTCTTAGCCATGTTATCCAATGGGAGGTGGATAACATGGCTAAGAGCATTTGCTCGATAATACATGAATATCGCTGACTTTTCTGCGATAATAGCAAGGTTTATCTGCGATAAAAATCGCCGATGTGCGGCGATAATTTTTGTCTCTAAACAAGTTAGAGACAAAAATTATCGCTAGTTGTTCGTAATATGCCCCCGGGTTTTTGCTTGCAGAAATCGGGAGGCGGTAGACTAGCACTGAAATCAGTAGTCACACGCCTGAATCGGGAGGGTTGGCATGTCTGAATTCTCTACAGCTGGGGCCATAAACTACATCCGCAGGGGTAGGTGATAGCCTAGGTCCGGCCTGGACAATCGGACACAGAGGAAGAGGAGTGTCAGAGGGTGCGGTAGTGAATAGGGTGAAAGAGAGGTGTCGGGAGGGCACAGGGTGTGATTCTCAGAGAAGAGCAGCGCAGATGGGGGGAAGTATATGGCCCATGCATGAGAGAGAGAGCGGGGATGACCAGTGCGTGGGGGAGATGCTTGCGAGGGTGGGGAGCCATGCTGAGGATCGGCGGCGTGCAGAGAGTGGGCCTGGTCAAGGCATCTAAAATGGCTGCCGTGCACGACAAAATTGTGGCATTGGACAAAAAGGCAAGATGGGGCAGACAATGTTTTTCAATAAGGATTCATTTATAACAAAATATTTACTCGCAGTGACAAAATGGTGGTCAACACTTCCTGATTTCCATCGAATCGAACGTTAACAAACGTCACGCAGCAAAAAAAAAAAAAAAAAAAAAAAGCTCACGCACAGAGCAGTTTTTAACCATGTTATCCAATGGAAGGTGGATAACACGGCTAAGAGCATTTGCTGGATAATGCATGAATATCGCTGACTTTTCAACGATATTCATGCATTGTGGCCGATGTGCGGCGATAATTTTTGTCTCTAAACAATTAAAACGAAGCACAAAATGGCGAATTCCCGTTTCGCTACCAGTTTGCGGCCCAGTTCGCGGCCCGTGAAGCGCTTCTACCGTGAAAAATCATTTTTTTTTTTCTTTTCCCCACGGGACCCTTTAATAACCCCAACAACATTCCTAGGGGGTCAAGAGGGGGATACCTTGCCCCCTTTCATTAAATTCCCATTTCGTTTTTCACCTCTTCTTCTCTCTCGATCCTACCGAGAGACAAGATGGCGGCCACTCCGGACTGTCACGCAGCAAAAAAAAAAAAAGCTCACGCACAGCCGCTGGAAGAGATGTATCAACATATATCAGCCTCCTCAGCCACCCTCAGGAAACATAGGGGATTAGGATACGTCTCCCGCACCCCCTTATACCTAATAATTTAATTAACGAAGCACAAAATGGCGAATTCCCGTTTCGCTACCAGTTTGCGGCCCAGTTCGCGGCCCGTGAAGCGCTTCTACCGTGAAAAATCATTTTTTTTTTCTTTTCCCCACGGGACCCTTTAATAACCCCAACAACATTCCTAGGGGGTCAAGAGGGGGATACCTTGCCCCCTTTCATTAAATTCCCCTTTCGTTTTTCACCTCTTCTTCTCTCTCGATCCTACCGAGAGACAAGATGGCGGCCGCTCCGGACTGTTTAGAATGTTGACAGACACCGGAGAGCCAATCAGCTTTCTGCGCGCAAAGTTCCGAAACGCGAAAAGTAAGCGAACCGGATCGCTGCCCGGAGCGCTGTTACAGATATATATCTTGATTTAAACGTTAATTTCTCAAAATCCACTGAAGCACATATATTGAGACCTAGCAAAGGCACATCGGGCTAACAGTCCCTACAATTTTGCCAAGTTTCGTGCAAATCCATTCAGCCGTTCGAGCTAAAAGTGAGTCCAACCGCCCTATGGAAAACTCAATGTAAAAAACGCGTTTTGGGACCCCCCTTTTTTCTCAGCCCCCCCTTGACGAAACCCCACCAAATTTTCAGGGGCTGCTCAGAAACAAAATGTGCCATTTTCCTGAAAATTTCAGCCGATTCCGTCCACAAACGCCAAAGTTATTAGACATAGAATTTTCAGAAATCCCATAGGGAATTAATCCTAACTATATATACCTACTGGCGATAGCCAGTAGGTAATATATATATATATATATATATATTTACATTAATTATTTATTAATTTTAAGGTTATTTAAGTATTTTAAGTATGTTTAAGTTAATTATATTTATTATTTCATTATTTTCAATTACTTTTAAGACATTTTAAAAATTCGATATTTTGACTAACTATATTTTTTACAACAATATTTTTGATTCAATATTTTTGTACTTACTTGTTTGGAGATAGGGAGTCGATATTTTGGCATTCTACATTTTTTACTCGATATTTTGCTAAGTCTATATTGGTGTCATCGATAACGACTTGAGGTGAGGAGCAGAGGGCCTGGTAGGCGTGGTGAGGCCTGGTGGGGCTGCTCCCGGTCCGCGGATCGGCGGACAGAAGATGCGGCAGATTGCAGTTGCACTCGCCCCCTGTGAGCCACAGTGACTGCAGTGTTGCACCCAAAGTGTCCCTCAGAAGTGTTTAGTGCTTTGGCGGGCCCCTGCAGGCCTGACTACGGACTGAGTCTGCCGCTTGAAGCGGGGGTATACTTCCCTGCACAGAGGACTGCTTGACTGCCGGAGGATTGGGGTGCACTAGGTAAAGAGATGCAGCCCGTAACTTGTGTGACAATGGAGTCCCTACCTGGGAGGCCGCACGATACTGGAGAAGACCAGAGGTGAGGAGCATATGTCAGGTGTGTGTGGCGCTGCTTGGGAGGGCTGATACTCTGGCGCTTGCTGCCGCCTTCAGCTCCTGCTCATCGCACCAAGGGTGGTGTCTCCCTAAGAGCAGCCGCAGTGATTCTGGTCATTTCGGCGGGTGGTCAAGGGCTCAGTTACAGACTGTTGCTGAATTTTTGGATCTGGGAGAGTACCCCCACCCCAGCCAGTGTCCCCCTTGGGGTTAGGAAGTGCGCCAGCAAGAGCAGAGCGTTGGTGTGCCCCCTTGCAGAGAAAGGACTCATCGAGGGCCCCTAATTGAATACTCCCCTAACAGACAGGTGCCGGGTCTGCAGAGAATGACGGATCAAGTGATGGCTCTGGTCGGTCCGTGGTCCGGCGGACAGCGCAGACTTGGCTGGTGATCTACGGCCTACCTCCGCTCAGAATGGTGCTTGCACTAGCTGTAGCCCATGACGCGAGAAAATAGTTGGTGCTAGTTTTTGCACCGGAGTGGTGATCTGGCCGCAAAGATTCGCTCCGAGCAGTGGGCTCGGAGACCCTGTCAGGGCCTGACGAACTGTCCATCCCCTACAGACCAGAGTGGTGGGCGACAACGAGAAGTGCGGTGGTCCTGCAGACTCATCATGACATCGGCCAAGCCCCGGAGAGAGAAGTCGCTGAAAGAACTCCTCCAGAAATCAGTGGGTTACTCAAACCCACAGATCGAACAAAAGGCAAGCCACATGGAAGGAGATGACTCCCAGCGACCAAAGCTTTCATGGTCGAACTCTTCTTGGCTATCAAAGAAGACATTCAAGAGCTGCGCTTTCAACTAACTGCGGACCTGAGGGAGGCTAGACGCATCGGCCAAAGGGTGGCGACCCTGGAGGAACACGACCTCAGTAGGGATGAAGAGTGTTTGGATATCCAAATGGACGGGGCCCACCGGGTGGGTCTCCAGCGGGGCGCTAAAGCTCCCCCTCCAGATATTCTTGTCTGTGTACATGACTTTCAGTTAAAAGAACGCATCCTCCGGAGGGCATGCGATCAACACCCCGTGCAGTTCTGCGGGCACCACCCTGCACTCTTCCAAGACCTGGCGGCCTCCACGCTTGTTAAGCGCAGAGAGTTCAAGCCTATAACCAACCATATCCGAGAAAAGAACATTCCCTACTCCTGGGGCCACCCATTTCGTTTAATCTTCAAATACCAGGGCAATATCCTTCAGATTAGGTCCTTGGATGAAGCGTTTGATACATTGGGTCTCGAGAGATCCCCATCCATGGAAGGGGACGACAAGCCGAATTGCAGCAGGTTGGGAAACCCCCATCAAGCTCAAAACCTGACATGGCTACAAGCAAATTAGAAAGGGAAGTGGTTCTTTCCTCACTGTCACAGGTTACAGAGTGCCCGGAATCCTCTTGATCTTCCTGATTAGTGGCATCCAACTGGGTTCAACAATGTGCGCCGGAGGGACAGAAAAGACCAATCGTGAGGAGAGGTCGCCTTTCTCCTGGCGCTGGAGTGGTAAGAGAGTACTAACTGTTGATCTGACTATTTACTTGCCAAGACCCCCTTGACTTTAACAACTGAGACCAACTTTTGTCATGTTTCCTAGATTACTCCTTTCCTTCTCACTGCTTAGTTGTTTCTTATTGTTTGGGGATGGGATTTGTTTGGGTTGGTTTTGGGTCTCCGCATCAGTTCTTAGATGGGATTGGCAGGAGATTAGGCTCCGCAGGCGGACCCTTGCAGCATTAGTACTGCTTAGCTTTTTGCGCATGCACAGCTCAAAATTCCCCCCAGCATCACAGTGGGTAAAGATTTGAAAGTAATTAGTTTGAATGTCTGAGGGTTGAACAATCCAGTGAAACGCTCAGCGGTACTCTCCCTCCTGGAAAACAAAAACACTGATGTCTGCTTACTCCAAGAGACACACGATCTTCTTCGGTTGCGACACAAATTTTACCATAGCGGTAATGAATGTGGGAAAATGCTAGCACACAGGCTACAGGCAAAGACGCAGATGTCTGTAATTCAATCCGTGCAGGATCAAGCTGGGACGGAATACTCCGGGGATGACCGTATTGTTGAATCCTTCTGCAGTTTTTATTGACTCCTCTATGCAGATAGAGACGCCCCCTTGCAAGACCTGATGCATATCTGGGCTCCTGTGATATATCTCCCATAACCAGACATACAGCTGATAACTTTGTGGGTCATACCGACCCATTTCACTTCTTAACATTGATGCGAAGTTGTTCGTGGGCATTTTAGCTTGCGCCCTAGCCCCCTCATGGCTGACATAGTAGATCCGGACAAGTCGGGTTTTATACCTACTAGGCAGTGGGGAGACAACTCTAAGAGACTGTTGCACCTCATCAACCTCATGCATCGCTCGCAATTGCAGGCCTTCTTGCATTCTATAGACGCGGAGAAGGCCTTCGACTACGGTAACTGGGGATACTTGTTCGCGGCGCTTCGTAAGTATGGTTTCGGAGACAACTTTAAACGGTGGATTCCATGCATATACGCTGCCCCTAAGGCCTCAGTGCGGGTTAATGGATGCAGGTCAACCCTTTTCCCTGTCGCCATAGGAACACGCCAAGGCTGTCCCCTATCCCAGCTTTTATTTGGGCTCCTTATGCAGCCGTTTGCCTAGCGGATTCAGTCAAATCCTGACATACTCGGTCTAAAATTTGGGTCTGATGTGCAGAAAATTAGCATGTACGCCGACGACGTGATCCGTTCACTTACCCAAACCCGGCTAACTCTGCAGTCTCTGACCAGCGAACGTCCCGCCTTTGGGAATGTTGCAGGGTTCAAATTCAATTTTGCAAAGTCGCAGATTCTCAACATCTTGGTCCCTACGAGTGAGATTCTGGACTTAAAGCAGGATTTTGCTTTCCGCTGGGCGCCCACAGACATTACTTATCTAGGCCTTAGGCTAACCTCGACCATTGATACAAATTTATAAAACGGTATCCCTCAATTACACTTTATTATTGGAACAAAGGACCAAGACGCTGGACGCGTAGTTGCGCCTCAAACTGGCATGGTACAGGAGAATAGCTGCGGTGAAAATGACCGCATCCTTTACATCTTCCAAATGTTGCCATTGTCTCCGCCACCTGGCACAATCAAGAAACTGCAATCGCTTCTTACTAAGTTTGTATGGGAGGGTAAGAAGCCTTATCTCTCACTAACACATATTACTTCCACGAAAACACATGGAGGGTTAGGCTTCCCGCTGGTGGTCGCTTACTACCAAGCGGCATGCCTGCGCTACCTTGTTGAATGGACCAGGCCCATATCCAGTAAACATTGGAATTTTATGGATCAATCAGTAGCGAGAATGAATTTATGCTGGGAACTGTGGCTCCCACGCAAACATAGAGCATGGGGTCTATACTCATCACTTGTTACCTCTCCAACGCTCAGGGTTTGGGACCGGCTGACAGTGCCGAAAGGCTGGACCACATTTCCCTCAGCCATGTCCCCCATTGTGGACAACCCCGACTTCCCACCGGGGCAAGCGTCTCTGGTAGTTCATCGTTGGAGCGAAGAGGGGGGGGGGGGCAAGAGAGTGGGCTCCCTTTTTGACACCAAAGGTTTAATCCCCTTTTGCCCAATTGCGTAAGGACTATGACTTCCCTGCTATGATGTATTCCACTACCGACAAGTTGCACTGGGTTACACAATCCACTAATGTTGCCCAAATGTCCTGGCCCCTGACTCTGTTTGAAAAATGGCTGGTGTGCAAAAAAGATGATCGTAGACTCATATCTGAACTATATGCTATGATTACTACACGCACAAAGGCGCAAGTGCGGTGGGAGACTGAATTGAGAAGGCCCTTATCGTCCAAGGAGTGGGACCATATATTATATAGAGCACATCATACTGCATACAGCACAGCGGGCGGAATCCACCTATAAAGTGGTTACATACTGGTATTACACACCGGCACGTGTACATTGCTGGGATAAGAACAAGACAGACCTCTGCAGGCCGGGGTGTGGCTCAACCCTAATTCATTTACTCTGGCACTGCCCGAATTTGGTGCGTTACTGAAAAGTGGTTATTGACAACATTGACGCTGCATTTCAGTTTACATTGCCGCAAGCCCCATAATATACACTGCTGGGTCTCTCCCATCCTAAATCCTTCCTGTTGATGGTAGGGTGGGGGTGCGTGCGGGTGAGCGGGATTGTTTATTTGTTGTGTTTGTTCTCTTTCCAAAAAGTGGTGGTCATTGTTGGGTGAGACAATCCATAACTCATGCTTGAAACTTACCGTGAGGTTGCCTTCTGGGTTTGTAGACCTGAACGCTGTGTATCTCTGCTCATCCTATGCTCTGCCGGCACCCCGATATAGGTAGCATAGCTGTGTATGTAACTATTGGATACTACACAATAAAAATGATTGATTCTAAAAAAAGATCTCTAAGAAAGTTATTTATGTTAGTCACCATCCTATCTAGTCAACATAGACTCAGGTGGAAATTTGGTATCTTGTTGAAAATGTCCATTCTGAAATGTAGAGGATCAATTCACTTCATTTCTTCCCCCAAAGCCGTTGGCTACAACAAGACTTTGTGATCCCAGTCACCTGGGGACTCCCTTGTCAGAGGCTGTTTTATAGACTGTGCAGTGTCCAAGTCCCACAGCCAGGCTGCTGCAGTTACTGATTCTAGCCAGCCTGCCAACAGTTCTTTACCTTCAATCATGTGGCATAAGAGGGTGTTTTGTACTCCCCAAGGCAGCAGCCATTTAATATCTGGAAAGGCGGCAGGAAGTCTTTAGTGCATTTAGAACTCTAAAAGAACTGCAGTTTCTAATGCATGAGGGATTTTACTGGCGATCTTTAGGTATGGTGTTCTCATGAGGGCTTCCATTCCAAAGGCTGGTTTGTAGATTACCCAGTCCTGTAGCTAAAGTCTATGCCAGGCTACTAATACTGGTGATGAACAGCCATCCTCATTTATTTTTGCCTAATAAAATGTCTTTTTTTAAATTCTTTTTGTGTCCTCATTTTGCTCTTGGAAAACCACATAGGAGCACTAGGAGAGGGAGATGAACTGTACTGTCACAGGTAACCTGGTAGTGTCGTCTACTAACTGGTATTGACACTCAGTATTGTTCAAGCTCTCCAAAAAGCGCGCCGCGAGATGTTAACCATAAAAGAGCAGTGTTGCTGCTATTCAAAACCCATTGTGGATCGGGGGAGGCCATAGGGAGGAGAGTAGACCAAGCAGCGTTAATCATCAGACAGTGGGGAAAAAAAAAAAAAAGAACCACAGACTTTAAACCCAATTCAAAAGGTGCCAAAAGCCACGTTTTTCTGGGTTACCAGATCTTGATAGATCGATTTTAGACGTTTGCAGGACTGATATACGCCAATCTAGCAGGGTGGGAGGCAGTGATTCTTTCCATTTCCTGCATATTTCTCTCCTTGCCAATAGGATGCAATAGAAAAGAAGTTTTTTGACAGGACCATGGATTTCCAATGCTGTTCAGAAAATAACAAGCATTGCGTTGATTGAGATTTGATACCCCAAAGATGTTGACAACAGAGTACTAATAGAGTCCCAATAAAGTGCCAGCAATGGGCATTCGAAGAACATATGCAAGTCTGAGGCTGCCAGCACCCCACATTTAGGGCACGCCACGGTGGAGTCTATAGAACATTTTGATAACCTCTGTGGAGAATAGTACGCTCTATGAAGCGTGAAAAGATGGTTCCTACGCAACCACGCTGGCTTCACTGTGTCCCACAGGATCTTAAAGGAGGAGTAACAGATATTCTCAAGATCTTTTCCAATAAATGAAGAACTCCACAATGTTTCGGGTAGTCTGAACTCTCCGTCGACCTCTTCTAGTAACAAATTGTACCAGAATGAGATCTCTTTAGTTACAGGAGGTTTGTCCATCATCAGGGATAGTATTGTGCTCTCCCCTCCCATTTGGAATCTCCCCCTGACAGTACTCTGTCCATGGGACCAGCTCACTATCTGTAGATAATTAAATCTAGAGAGGTTAGGTTAGGTGTGAGGAGACTTTACTTTTTGAGGGAACCTCCTGCGCTTTCTGACTTGAAACTGCTGCCTCCTCTGGGCTCCGCTCTGCCTCAGCCCCCACCCCCAGGTCAGTGGCCCCCCCAGCTGTTTTGTGCTTCCTACTGAAAGTGCCTCTTCCCCTCCTTCTGGCTTTAGGTTTTGAATTTATGTTTGGGGTGTTCTCTTTTACATTGCTTTCTATAGGAGGTGACAGACCAGGGGTTAATCTAGTATCGGAGCCTTCCAGATTCGCAGGCGCTGATATCCCCGATATTGTGCTATGCAGCTCCAAGCTCCCCAGCCTGCTATGACCCCCCTGTGGCGTTTCAACGGCCTCGGCAACCACAGCCCCCCCCTACACCCCTACCAGATACCAGGGAGATGCCGGAGCTGAAGCTGGATTCCGCCAAGTTTCTTCGTGATCCCAAGAGAAGGCTGCAAATCATCCTCCCACGGCGGAGCTCCAGACTCCAAAGCTGCCAGCCGAAAGCAGCCTGCCTCGTCCCCTTGCGAGAAAGCTGAAAATCAGATCGCCTCCCTGCTCCGGTCAGCTCGGAGTCGAAGGGCGGGGTAAGCCCAGCTGCATGCGCTACAATACACCCGGATGCAAAGTCGCCGGCAGGATAACCTCTCAGCGCAGGAACACCAGAAACGGCTCCGGGGCCGAGAAAGCACTCTCCGCCTCCACACAACAGGCAACAAACACTGAGGCACTCGGACACCGAATATCCTTAAAAGATGCCCGCATCTGCCATTCCCCCGACCGCCGCTCCGATGATTCGCCGAACTCTTACTCCCTCACTCGATGCTCACTCACAGACCATTCTGGACAAGAACTCAGTTCAGAGCACCGCGACAGCTCAACTAGCTGCCGCCATGTTTCCTCCCGCCTAATAAAATGTTGACCTGTAACACACCTAACCACTATTTACATCTGCACCCACATTAATTGTATATTCTTTCACATGTAATTGTAAATTCTGATTGTACATTGTGAGAAACAAGTGATTTAAATGATTTTTTTACTATAGCTAGGAAATGTGCAATGTCCAAGCGAATCCCTCTATGAAGCTAATGAAATGAGCAAGGTAGATGATATCGACCTTCCCTATCCTCCCTCGAATACGAATCCGGAATCCTACAGATCCCTATCCACAAAAACACCCCTTACCAAGAAAAGATTTGTGGGAATGAGATCAGATCAGTTGCAGAGAAGAGCAAACTGCAATGCTCATCCAGCCAGGTCTACCTCACACAAGAATTCATCCCGAACACAGAAAGAAGTCAAGGAGCTCCAGAAACTCGTAGGTAACCTGGCGCAAAACTCGATGAAAGTCTCACAGACAATTGGAAAAATCTGGGAGATGACGGTAAGCACGCACACCAAGGTCTCACACATCCAGAATCTGGTACTTAGACCCAACAGACCTAACAGGACCAAGCCCTTGGCAAATGAAGAAACTCTGGCCTTACTCAGGTCTTATGAACAACCTGCCCGTAGTAAGGAGGAGAATATCAAAACAGTACCTATTGACTCTAGTAGAACGTCCAGAAAGAATGACAGGAAAGCAATTCACCAAAATCTACAACATATTCAGCTTATTGCATCCGAATCGGATAATGGAAAACTCGTTAAATCACAGAAACCCCTGAACTGCCTTCTACTTAATTGTCGTTCGGCAACTAAACATGCAGCAGACATAGCCGCCCTCATCATCAATAAGGAAATTGACCTGGCCATCCTCACGGAAACATGGCTCAATGAATCATCATCTCCTACCATGGATCTATTAATACCTCCACAATATAACATCGTCAGGCTAGACAGACCAAGGAATGTGGGAGGAGGCATAGCTTGCATTCACCGGTCGGAGATCGAGGTATGCCATTTCCAATCTGACCCCTTAGAATCCTGTGAATACCTTGGTATTAATGTGAGAACACCAAAGAATCAAAGCTGCAAACTGCATACATTCTACCACCCACCAGGAGAGAACGCAAAGTTCACAGAACAACTGATGGAGATCATAACAACCAACTCTAACTCGGACGCCAATAACATATTCCTAGGTGACTTTAACCTCCATTGGAATGACGGCGGTGATAAACTGGTCAACTCACTTAAAGACTTCCTCAGTGAGCTAAAACTTGTACAAGCTTGCAACCAACCCACTCACTCACAAGGAGCGACCTTAGACTGGATTATCTCAAGAAAGGATGAGACATCTATCCTTGCTATAGACCCATGTGACTGGTCTGACCATCACATCATAACATTTACGATACCGACAATGACAAAGGGCAGGACCGTGCAACCACGCAAGCTCAAGAAACTGATCCGAGACACAAAAGAGGCTAATACTGAACTACTGGTTGAAAGGTGTGAGAAAGACCTGAAGCCACCCAACAATAAGCAAAATGTCAATGAGCTGACGGATCACTACATAACCTCGATCGGTAATATCGTCAATGACACCATGCCCCAAAAACTGAAAAAAGTATCAGAGAAACCAAAAAATCCTTGGTTTAATGAATCATTGAATGAGGACAGGCGCAAACTGAGAATGGCCGAAAGGAGGTGGAGACAACATCCCTCCTCCCCTGAGCTGAAAGCACTCAGAAAAACAAGAAAAGAATACAACAAAAAAATAATCAACTCCAAAAAAGAATTTATCAGAGCTGAATTGGACAGTGCCATAAACAGACGACGAAAACTCTTCGAGATTTTAAAACAACAGTCAAATAAACTAGCCAAAACGGTTCTAGAGAATACAAAAACTCCCATAAGCTGCGAGGAATTCTCCTCATTTTTCACGGAAAAATCTAAATTGCTTGAAGTTGAACTCACAATTGCAGCAACTAACCTTAGGACACTGCCTCCACCTAAAAATGAGGCCAATATCTCACCAGAGAGTCTCCAAACTAAAACTATACGACCAGGAAAAGATCGCCAGAACGCTGGCGGAACTTAGACCGAACAACCACTATCAAGACCCTCTACCAGGAAAGTGTGTAAGAGAAATCAGTCACACTCTAGTTCCGATCTGGACCGAGATAATAAACGCCTCACTTGCACAAGGAACCCTCCCTGACTGCCTAAAAACAGGGCAGGTGATGCCCATCCTCAAAAAACCGACAGCTGATGCAACAGACCCGAACAACTATCGACCAGTGACCAACATCCCTCTACTGGCTAAACTCATTGAGAAATGCGTGCAGGGCCAACTAAGTCAACCCATCGCTAAATTCTCGCTACTGGACGATTGGCAATCAGGTTTCAGAACAGGGCACAGTACTGAAACTGCGATCCTGCACATTGTCGATGACGCCCTACAAGCCCTAGACCGAAATCAAACTTGCCTACTGATCCTCCTAGACCTATCATCAGCATTTGACACGGTAAAGCACGAAGTGCTAATGACCAGACTACAAGACAGGATGGGTTTGTCTGGAAACGTGCTGAAATGGTTCAATTCTTTCCTACAGAACAGGACTCAGCGATTCCTGGTTAACCAAGCAATCTCTTCCCTGAGCCCCAACGCAATCGGGGTCCCACAAGGCTCAACGCTATCCCCAGATCTATTCAACTTGTATGTAGAACCTCTCACGGAGATCCTTCAAAAATCACAGGTATCCTATCATATGTATGCAGACGACACGCAACTATACATAAAGATCGCCTCCCTTGAGGACATTGACTTAATGAACAAGACACTAAAGAGAGCTTTGCGATGGTTAACAATGAACCATCTGAAACTAAACGCCCAGAAAACAGAATTCCTGCTAATTTCACCGACAAGGAGCCAATCTGAAGTTAAAGAGTGGACTAAATCGGTGACAGCGCTAAACTGCACCCCGACCCTAGTTAACTCAGCCAAATCACTAGGAATTACACTAGATAAGAACCTCGACATGAAAAACCATATTAACTCAATGGCCAAGAGCGCCCGCTTCCACTTGAATTACTTAAGAAAATTGAAACCCTTTATCTCTGAGACAGATCTAAAACTGGCTATCCAATCACTAGTCATCTCGAGGATCGAATACGGCTGCACCACATTAGCGGGCCTGCCGAAAACATCCACAGCACCACTAAAAGCCTGCCTCAACGCAGCGGCGAGACTCATTACGGGAACGAAGACATTCGATCACATATCTCCTCACCTGAAAGCACTAAACTGGCTACCTTACGAGGCTAGAATTCAAATGAAGATGGCCTGTATTACGCATAAAGCGGTTCACTACAACACGCCTAGATACCTAGCCAAGAAACTTAAGCTCTCAGGAGGTAACAGAACAACTAGAAGCGCAAAAGATTTGCTATTACGACCAGCCTTTTTCCACAAGAGAAAAACCTACAACCGAGCATTCTCCGGAGCTGCCCCCAGAATCTGGAACTCACTCCCTCCAAACATCAGGAAGATTCAAAATACAGTAACATTCAAACGAGAACTGAAGAGCCACTTGATGAGTAAATACCCTACTTGGAGAAACCTACGGATCACTGGGATGATCATTTACGCTAACTGAGGGCCGTCCTCTTCATGGAAAATTGGAAGATCATTATCGGATAATGAACTGATGCCGTGCGCAAGCCGAGACTTGACACATTACTGCTACCTCATATATGTGTGAACTTTGAACTATATCTCACAGTCATACTATATAACTTCCATCTCACTTGATTTATTTATCCATATACGTGTGAACTTTTAACTATATTGCACAATCATACTATATAACTTCTACCTCACTTGATTTATTTATACATATTATCCTTGATATGCACTGGAACGCCTTATAACCCTACCTCAACGAGCATGGTTTGTTACCATGACACAAGCCAAGCCTTGCTCGCCATATAATGCTAATTGCACAGTCATCATGAATATATATATTTAATCTCGTCCATACAGTATATTGCCTTCTACCTCATTATGCTCTTGTTGTTAGTACTGCTTTTATAATGTCTATATGTAATTCTTTCCTTGTTAAGCGCTCTGATACCCACGGGTCTTGTCCGCGCTATACAAAACACTATAAATAAATAAATAAATAAATAAATAAATAAATCTTAAAGCAGATAAGGGTGGTCCTAGGTGCTCGACTCCCATTTTGAAATAAATTATGTATTTCTGTTTTAAGGGCATCAACTCATTTTGAAATAAATGCTGTATTTCTGTTTGGGTATAATACTCTTTCTGTTTCACACTGAAGAGTCTCCCCTCTTTGTTAGCTTACAGTTTGAAGGTCATAGATTAGCAATTAACCAATTTGGATAGTGATTTTCTGCACCTGCCTAAAACAGGAGAAGAGGACGAGAACACTCCTTTGTGAAATATTGAGAAGGCCAATGGAAAAAGTTGGCATTGTATTATCAGTGAGAAGGAGGCTGACACCAAGCACAGAAAGAACACTGTGTTTTGATTGATTCTCACACAGTGGGAACCTGAAGGATATATCACGGGGACAGTACTAAAACTGTGTGAAGCTTGTTAATTAGACCATTTTTCCCTTTCCACCTTAGCAGGTGTATGTCCTTCCCCTTCTCTTGAGACCAATGCCAATATTTGTCTGCTTCTTGATAGCAAACACATTCCTTCTCATTCTAATTGGAACATTTATTTGGTTCTTCATTCTATGCTATATTTGCTGGCATCTACTTGCTTTTGAATTTCTTCGACCTGCCCACAACCTTAGCTTAGAATTAGGAAATTTCTTTATGGAAGCAAGTCTTTGCTTTGATTTGCATATGTTTTCTCTAATAATGCATTATTCACAGCTACTAAATTGACTTAATTGGATCACATTCATGTCTGCTGCATTCGGGTGAATTTTGATTTATGACAAATTGATTTGACTGCTATTGTAATTTTACTAATTTGTTAGTAAACTTGTATATGTTGCAAACCTATTTCTCTTTTTCATTACTGTGGGGCAAAATATGCTTCACTGTCATTCCTATGCTACTGAATTTGTGATTTCAGGCTCAGTTTGAGAAAATGGTCAATCCTATTAGAGATAGTGGATTACTGAAATTGAGCCATGATTGCGTTGTGCAAATACCATCCTTATTTATTCCTGCTATCAAAACTCGTAGCCTTACTGAGCAGGGAACCTTTTACAGTACTTGACAGCATCCAGTTCACCTCCAAGAAGTGCCCAATAGGGGGTAGTGCCTGGAGCTCTCTTAAATGGCTGCAGTGTGAAGTGCTCACTGTTTATGTAGTTCCTATTATTGTCTATGAAAAAAACTATCTAAAAACTTGCGAAAGTTTTGGAATTTGATAAAGGAAGCAGCAGGTCAGGCTAACGGGGATATGCCCTGTGTAGTAGAGGAAGCAGCATTGGAAGAATATCTAGGGGAGTTATACGGAACATATGCTGAAGAAGCAGGTGGGGAGATTTGTCCCTTGGATGGAGGCGGCGGTAGACCTAAACCCCTTATTTACTGCAGAAAAGGTCAATAAAATCATAAGAAGTCTAAACCTAACCCGTGCTGCAGATCCAGATAACCTACCAGCAATTATCATAAAATCCCAGCAAGATTGGTGGGCGGAATTTTTTTCCTGTATGTTTTTGGCAATATTGGAGTTAGGCAAGATCTCCAAAAAATGGAGAGGAGCAGTAATCAGACCCATCCACAAGAAGGGAGACAGAAAAGCACCAAAAAACTATAAACTTATTAACTTGCTGGATATTGGGGAAAAGTTATTTTCCAAAATAATCCTGGGCAGTCTGAAAGACTGGGTGGAACAGTGGACGATTGTGCCAGTAGAACAAGGAGGGTTTAAGAAGGGGCATTCCACGATCGATCACTGCTTCGCACTGTGGGCCGTGGCGCAGAAGTCAGTGGAAAAGCAGGGGAAGTTATGCTGCTGCTTCGAAGACTTCCGCGCGGCATTCGACCTAGTAGATAGGAGATGCCTGTGGGAGGCCTTAAGAAAATGTAATGTCCCAGAGGGGCTCCTGAAAATTATCCAGGAGCTACATAAACAAAATTGGGCGCAAGTTATTAAAGACACAGACGGAACCCTGACACCTAAAATATTGATTAAGAATGGTTTAAGGCAGGGATGTGTATTAGCACCCTTACTGTTTGCAATATATCTAGCTGATCTCCCAGTTACCTTAGAAGTGAATAGAAGCGCCAGCCCTAAAATGCATGGGAAACAAGTGTCTTGTTTGCTGTTCGCCGACGATTTGGTAATCTTTGACCAAACGGAGATTGGATTGCAAAGGAAGTTATCTGTTTTCAATGAATACTGCTTGGCTAAACGCCTGACTGTAAATATGGAGAAAACTAAAATCCTATGTTTTGGGAAGAAAACTCAGAATTTTAACTGGTATCTGGGTTCCAGTAAATTAGAAATCGTGAATGAATACAGATACCTTGGTATCTGGTTCGAAAAGTCTTTGAAATGGGACATCCATCTGGTAGCCCAGAATGCCAAAGCCCATACATCAGGATGCGGGCTAAGGAAATTTAGCCAAATCTATGGGGATATGTCACATAGACCTTTACTGAACGCCAATAAGGCAATGATACCCCGACAAGTGCAGTATGGGGCCGAAGTCTTGTATTTGAGTGGGAAGAACAATTGGGACATTGAGGAAGGGAAATGTCTCAAACCATTGATGTCACTGCCTAGCTCCTCTATGATCCAGGCAATCCGATTGGAGCTGGGAGTGACAGAATGGAACATACAGGTACAAGTGGCTCTTAAGATTTTGGAAAAGATTGGGATCGGAGGAAGTTACAAAAGTGTCACAATGGTGCAAAGAGGAGATTTTGCACAGCAATTTAAAAGTAAAATTTGACCAGGTGACACTGTTGATTGAAGCCTCAAATGGGGAGCTTAGAACAGCAGGAAGAGAAGTATCCAGGAAAAATGACATGATATACCTAAGAAAGAAAGTATCAGTCAATTATATGATGAATAGCTGGGAGAATGATATGTGGTACCCCTATCTGGATACACTACCTAATGCTGGACTAAGAGCTGAAGTGCTCAGATGGAGAATAGGGGTTAACCATTGGGCATCTCATGGAAATAGAAAAGCAGAATTGGTACAACCTGACGGTAAATGTTGCTGTGGATTAGGTACCAAGTGTGACAATTTACATATTTTACTAGACTGCCAAAAATTTGTGTCACAGCGGAAATTGTTTTTACGACCTATGTTTTTTAAATATGGTATATTGGAGCGCCCGCTAGCAATTAATCTACTTACTGACATGCCAAACCTTGACATCGCAATCGCCATGGCAAAATATATGAAGGCGGTGATAAGGACTCTGTTGGAACCAAATATGATTGGATAAAAATTGGCATGGAAATATAGTGGGAAACGCTCAAAGTAAATTGTGTTTAGGTGGAAATACTATCCTTATGTTAGCATGACTGTTGCTCGTTGCAATTTTAGGAGTATTGTTATATGACATTTTTAAGCTGTGGGAGGGAGGTAGGAATTGTCCGTGAAGGTACCACCTTTTTAAAGTATCAGCGAAATTGTTTTGTATATGTTTTATTCTATTTATTGTAATACGTAGCATGTTGTTTAGAGACTAATGGTATAATAAACGTACTTTTACTACTACTACTATTGTCTATGACATGTACGGTTATGATACACGTCAAGACAGAACACACTAGCTAGTTGTCTCTCACACCCTGACGTATGGCGGATGCAGGAGGGAAATTCTATGTTTTTTAATAAGAAATCTCACCCACTGGACATCAGAGTGGCATGCTTCATCATTGAGTTCTCGCCTAGGTACCTAATGTATCTCGATGGGGTCTACTTTGAATTAGAAATGAGCTCTTTAATGTTCATATTGGGAGATAAATTATTAAAATTGTTTTTAAGTATCCATCTGAATTTTGGTTTTATTCCTGGATTGTTAGGTTATATTAAAAAACAACAGGGGGATGTCCTAGGAATGCTTTTGTTTGCTCCAACATCTATTTAGCCTACATGTTTCAGCCAGCAATGCCAAATCATCTACTGGCTTTCATGTTATGTTATGTTATGTTATGTTATGTTATGTTATGTTAATTGGGGTGCTTCTATAGCGCACGGCTACTCCGAGGAGTGTCCCGGCGCTGTCAGAGCCTCACAGGTCTAAAAGGGAAAACATCAGGACCACATAGCTAGATCCCTCTACTTCTACTTTTCAGGTTAACCTGCACTAATTGGTGCTATTTGGTGAGCAGTAATTTAACATTCACTTAATCATGCATTCCAAAACTAAAGGATAAATCCCCTCCTTTGGATACATCTGCAGATATGAGAGATAGACAAAGCAAATCATTAGAAATGCTATTGTGGCAACATTTTTGGCATACTTTTGTGCGTGTCCTGTGTGACACACAGTGATCATCATGCTATGGCTCATGTAACTGTGGGCAGCACACTCAAACACTTTTCTGGTGTGTATATATACTACTTTGGCTATTTTGTTAACAGTCCTTGTGCTTTTATAATGTTGGTGTATATATAATACTTGGCTATTTTGTCATAGCTGCCAAGGTTTCAGATTGCCATGTGTGACATTTCCATAATTTCAGTTAAATTATGAGAGACATTTCAGCGACTATGAGTGACACTTTCTCGCGAGCAAAAATCATGCAATGAAGATGAGGGAAACTTCTTAACATCAGAAATTACAGCCACTTGAACAACAAGAAACTACAGGAAGTTATTGAAACTGCTGCAGAGCACCAGGAATGGAAGGGCGCTAACCGTAGGGCTCCCTCCTTACAGATGAAAGAGAACCCTCCTGGCAAAAGAAAACACCACCATGACCACAGGCACCGGCGCACCGTAAGTCACACCAGATCAAATGTGTGAGTCACTCAGTGACTCACACATTTTGATCTGGTGGGGCAGTGCGTGCACCTGTGTGTGACAGACAAGAGACACCACCGTGCAGCCAGCGACACAAAAGGGTTACCAGGTCGCGGCCCGCTGATGAGTCAGTACAACACACACGACACAGTGAATCTCAGACTGGCAGCACTGAGCAATGTGACTGTGAGCAGGCTGCCTCTCAGACACAGAAACTGTCAAGTGATGAGTGTTAGAAGTACTTACATTTCTTACTTAGTAAGTTGCTGAGTGTGTTGAGATGTGAGTTCAACTTCTCTCTGGCTGCTAGCCACGGTGGTAAGCCCAGGACTGAGCCACACGGCGGGGGTGACTGATGTGCGCCTCAGTCGCCTGCTTCTTGTCGGATGGCGGCAGCAGTGTGCACACTGCAGCACCAGTCTACCCACATACGCTGCGCAGCTGTTGATGCAGCCACAGGCCTCTCGATGCGGCTCTGCCATCATGGTGAGACTCTGCGACTCAGAGTCCCGCCGCCGGCCGCTTCTCCTCCAGAGGTGCCGCACTCACTAAATGCCAGATAACGCACAACTTGTCATAACAAGGGCAGGCCCCACGGACTCCCGGTAATTTAATTGGGAAGCAGGGTGAGTCTTGTGACGTGATGACTTACTCTGTCATGTGGTCAGCGCCAGGCGGGAATCGAGCCAGGACTCTGCTAAACTACACAGTTTTGCAACATTGTTGCTACTATTAAGCAGCAAGCGTCAAAATTACGCATATTATTTGGGCATGCTGCACAGGCTCTGCCAGAACAGCATCCAATGTCAATTACTGTCTCCTGAGTCTGCGGGGAGTGAGAGCAGACTTGTGCACTCAGCAAAGCAGCCCCCCGCATTCTCACAGGTCAAGCGCGTGCTAGCAGCACCCTGGCGTTAATGAAGCCAACTTTCAGCACATCAGCAAAGAGTGGGCAAATGCGTGACAATGCATTTCAGTGCGGTGTTGCGGAACACAACACTGAAATGCATTAGCGTCACGCCTCATGCGTGACACTTGGCAGGACTGTTTTGCTAACATTCCTTGTGCTTTTAAAATGTTCAATTAAACTTGTGGTGAAAATATGTCAACACTTAATTAAATTCAAGGCATATCCTACTTTTCTGAGGTATATTGGAGGCAGACTGACTGTGTTGTTAAACCCTGGTTTAGAGAGAACAGAATGAATTAGACACATATAGCTAAATATGCAACCATGCACTAGAAAAGACACAATATCACAACTAGGCACCATAGAAAAGATGTGTCATCAACAGTGCTTATTTTGAGCTGATGGTTTCAGGAGGGGCCCACTTACACTCATTTTTGGGACCCTGCACTTATTTTTCGTCAGCAGACTTTGACCCAGACCAAGAGTGAGAAAACACAAAAGGGGGACAAAGACAAATGCGGAAAACAGTGAAACAGAAAGAATGTAGAAATGAAAAAGAACTGGAGGGTCAGGGCGCGTCTAGAACTAAGGTCAACATTTTAAGGTGTAAGGACCCCCTCCTGACAAAAATTTCTAAACCTGTAGGCAGGGCTACTGGAATTATGAGGCAGGTGAGGACCAAATTACGCTACAGGCTCGACTAAATTGTGTGTAAGAAAATGTAAATGATGTTATGTGATGCTGCGTATTTTCGAATAGCATTGCTTCATTATTTTTAAATTCATTTTTACGCCCAGTAACACTGAGGAAAGATTTCACCCCATCAGTACCTGTTTATAACCAAAATACAGCAATTAACATCAGAAAGATTTCTAGTCAACCTTTGTGAAGGGCCTTCCAATCCGCAGGAATACGTGCTGCCACATTAGAAGCTCACCTGGCCCTGGCCAGGAGAAGTAGGGGCCCCTAAAACCTTGGCGGTTTTGCGCAGAGTTAAGCAGTTTACCCATGCAGCTTTCCTCTCACCCCTTCCCTTCCATCCCTCTCTCCTCTCCCAACCCCAGATCCCTCTCTCACTTTGCGAGCCATTTTCTTTCACCCCTTTTTGCAACTTCTGAACTCTCCCCATTCAACCTCTCACTTCACCTTTAATCACCTCTTTCCATTCTGTCTTTTCACTGCCCTTATCTCTAACAGTATCTCCCATTTATCTCATGGCCTCTCTGGCCCCGTCATCTCCCGTGCCCCTCAGTACTTCTCATTCACCTCGCCTCTCCATTCAAATTGTTGTCTATTTGTATCTTACACCTCTCCAGTCCCCCCCATTCAACTTCCACATCTCCCCTTTGTGCTAACAGAGGCCTTACCTTTGGCTTACACTCACTTTTTGAGTGTCCGCAGTTCCCTTTGGCACTTCACATTTCTCCTCATTACTGACCTCTTCAATTAAATTCTCTCACTCCCTTGCAGTCCTCTCTCATCTCTCCTCACCAAGCATACGGGTCGGACCCGTATGCTCCTCTCGGCATGTGACACTCTGCTTATTGTTCCCTAATTCAAGAAGGCATCAGTTGTCGGTCTCGCTGTTTTGGTGCAGTCCGCGCAGTTATGGAACTTGCACCCTCCTTTGCTTCGCTCCACCAAGAACCTATTATTTTTTAGGAAGATATAAAAACCTTTCTCTATGCTCTGTAGGTTACCCCATTTGGCTGGTTCTCCTTCTTTTCCTGTGTATTTCTCATTTGCCTTCAGGCAGCAGATGGTTATTAGCCCCAGGACATCTTTTAGTAACAGTAGCGCACTACAAATGTAAATAATAATAGGCAGAAGCAGGGGAGCCACTAGACCAGAACTTCGGGGGGTGGGGGGAGGATAACACTCCCAGCCAGGGCAGGCCCTAACACTGGTTACACACGGTGCAACAGTCTTTTTTGGTGCCCCACCCCGTTTCCTTCTTCTCCATTAATTTCCTCGTTACCACTCACCAACAATGCACCTCATCTCTCTATAGCACCTTTCTGACAAACATTTCATCTTTTTATAGCGCTATTCCTGTAGCAGGCACATTACCCTCTACACTGTGTGGGTGACAAGAGTGCCCAAGTGAGTGCACGGTGAGCGATGCAACAGTGTGAGATTAGGGTGAGAGGAGTGACTGCAGGGTGAGTGAGGTGGCCGTACGAATTTGGGTGCAGAGGCAAGTTCAGATAGGGACTAATGATTGTATGATTACTGATGGGCTTGTTTGAGTGAGCAGCGAGAGGGACAGGTGAGTGAAGTGTCACCTGAGTGCAGGATGAGTAGTGTGCTTGTGTGGGTATAGGGTGAGCAGCGCAAATGCATTTTGAGTGCAAAATGATCACAGTGAGTGCAGGGTGAGTGGGTGAATGGTGTGAGAGCATGGTGATCAGTGTGAGTGCATTGTGGTCGCTGTGAGTGGAGGGTGAGCGTGAAAGTGAAGGGTGAGAATGAGGAGTGAGTTGTCTGAATGCAGGTTGCATTCCCAGACACTTGATATTTGAATTTGAATTTAAAAACATTTGTACAGCGCTCGTTTACCCAGCGGTTTCATGGCGCTAGTGGTGAACAGTGGATGGCAGCAACTAGGGGGATTTAAGTCAGGTAGGCTTGCGTAAAGAGGAAGGTTTTAAGATTCTTCCGAAACAGGAGGTAGGAAGGTAAGGTGCGCAGGGTAGCCGGGAGGGAGTTCCAAAAGGTTGGAGCCAAGACAGCGAATCTCGCTCCACCCGCCCTCTGTTTTTTAAAGCGAGGAATGGTGAGGAGGGCCAAATGAGCGGAGCGAAGTTCTCGGCCGGGGCAATAGGGCTTAATGGCAGAACAGATGAATTCGGGAGCAGTGCCCGATCTGGCCTGGTAAGTGAGGCAGCCGAGTTTGAAAAGGGCACGCTCTTTCACTGGGAGCCAATGTAATGTTTTGAGCAGTGGGGTGACCCGATGGTAATTGGGTAGGCCATGAATCAAGCGAGCCGCCTGATTCTGCACCAATTGCAAACGATGGATCGCGTAGGCGGGGGCCCCATTATAGACTATGTTACCATAGTCTATACGAGACAGTACCATGGCCAACACAATTACTTTTAAAGCAGAGGGAGAAAAAAAACGGGAAACTTTCCTGATTATTCTGAGGGAAAAAAAACAAGAGGAAACCACGGAACTAACTTGTGAATGGACAGTGAGTTGAGAATTAAGAAGGATCCCCAGTGTTTTTACTTTGGACACAGGGAGTGGGGGAACACCAGGGAAGGGGGCCAAAAAGAGTGGGACCATGGACTGCAACCACCTCCGGTCAGGACCAACTCGGTCTTGTCGGGATTGAGTTTGAGGTGGTTGCAGTTCATCCAATCTTGAATGAACGTCATTACTGTCTGGACGTTCAGGGCGGATGAAGATGGATGAGACAGGTTGAAGATTAACTGGAGGTCATCCGCGTAATTGAACACGGTGACCTCCAGTTGCTGTAACATAAAAATGAGGGGAAAGATGTATAGGTTAAACAAAAGAGGGGAAAGTGATGAGCCCTGGGGGACCCCGCACTCTACCTTGCGGGAGGTACCTCAGCATGTTATTGACGGCAGCGTGAGGGTTAAAGATCTAAGTTAAATTATTGCTATTATGGCATTAATCAGGAATCGAGGGTGGAGGAAATAAATAATGTGCTGATCCTGCAACAAACTTCCAGTCCTATGGTTAGGGTTACACCCAGATTATTTTGATGGCCCAGTCGGTACAAAAATAAGCAGTCACCTAAAGCTTTATTTTAAGCACTTATCTGTGCATACTTCGAACAGCAAATATAAATAGAAAGCACTTTTAATTGTGTTCTAGGACTGCCTCAATGATCCACAACTGAAAATTAAAGAGAACAAAGAAAGAAAAGTCGCATAATGAATAAATACGTACTTTTTTACTTATAAGTCTATTCAGTGTCAAAAGGAGGTTTTTGCAGGCTCTTTAAACAACACACAACAGGCATTTTTCTTTTGGCAACCCTACCTTATATTCCTTTTCATGAAATGCATTCTCTCACTCCGGCAGTAAATGTAAAATACAAATGTAAGGATTAGGCAGAGTGGGGACCCAGGTGATACTGTAACCAGGAAAAACACTAAGCCTCTGTAATCAGTTTGCAAAGGCATTTAAATAAGCAAATGGTCTTTATAGACCTGTGAAAAACTCGGACGGGCGGGCGTGCTGGAGATACGACTCCAGACACTGCCCAGCTTAGCCCCCAGCAGCTCAAGTTGCACTGCAGCAGCCCGGGCTGAGACACAGGACGGGGGAGGAGGTGGGCTGAAGCCCTTGCGCCTGGGCAGAAGTGTGACTGGGAATGTGCAACCCCCTGTGCATCGCTCCACTGCCCCCCTGGGGTAGCGCCCCACAGTTTGAAGACCCCTGGTCTAGAGGGTGGATGAAAGAGGCATACAATGAATCAAGACTGTGCAAACATGGTATTCAGCACCTGACTCTCAATAGTGCCTGCAGCAGGTTTCTGAGCAAAACTCTAGGCCGCAGCAGTAACTCTTTTAAAAATTAAGCACTAGTCGTCAATATCTTATGGAAGTAAACCAGCTTATTAACTTTTTTTTATTTGTATTAAGTTGTCTGGAAACATTGCACAAAGCACACTGAAATAGAGAGGCCAAAATATATTTCAAAAACAATGCATTAAAACTATAAGGCAAATGAATTGAAATTCCTAACCTGACAATACCTAATCTCTCTTTACTAATTGATCCCATACAATGTATGTACCCAGACATGGCCCCTGAGGCCTTTGCATCTTTTTGAAGGTCTATTTAAATTCATCTGTTTTGCAAAGTTATAAATGTCTAAAGTTACCTGAAATTACAAATTGATATCTGCATGCATGATACTGCTCCATTGCCAGGTAATGTATAGGCGTGCAACAGGATGACCATAAAAACAAATGTAATATCAGTTATTAGATATATATATTTCCTTATTATACCCTTCCATAATCAGCATAGGATCATAAATTAGCAGTAATCCTGTTGCAATGAAATTTGGTACAACACCATATCTCAGTAATGTAGTAATACAAAGCATGTGGCGAACAAGTCCAAACAATCAGCCTCTTGGGATCTTTCGGATCTACACATTTATGCTGCCGTGATATAAAAATCAATGAATTAACTATGATAATGCTGTACTTAAAATTTGCGAAATTTAGCAACCGAAGCGTGAATTTGTTGCAGCCATCAGAGGGCCTCTTCTTCTCTTTCCAAATCTGTGGGTATCTCATATAAATAATAAAGCCCTTTTCTCAGATGTTGACTCGTCAGTCTTTGGAGAGCACGAGAGAGAAGATGTCGCAAAAATTCACCTGAATAGAAGACGAAAGAAGTCTGACTATTCTCACTAAATGTCTGGAGTAAAATATGAGAAAGTTACAAAATGATAACAGAGATTTTCGCCTCAGCTAACATGAGGGCAGCTGTCGAAGAATTTATCTGGAAACCTAGACATTTGAGGGATGGAAATAAGATTAGGAAAGATTTGTCTTGATTGATTAGAAAGCTCAAGTCTTCCAACAGATTTGTGGTGACTTGAGGATGTCGTTTAAGTTTTTTATAAGTCTGATGCCCAGTCGTTTCAGAAAGGATACAACAGGTTTGAGCTGCTTGGTGAAACATCAAGGAGCGTACAATAGGCCAAATGGAAGAAACCTGAGCTGATAAACAACTCGCCAAAGAAACTGAAGAATGGAAAAAAACTGGAACTGTAAGGTAAGCATCTTTCAAAGCCAAATGCAGCAACCAACCCAGTGGCTCAACTATAGTCTCAGTCTTGAAATTATGGTGAACTATGAAAACATTTAAACTGGGCAGATTTATGAGAGATATAAGTTTTGTTTTTCTTCTTTAAAGAAAGATGTTGGTTAAAAATTCCTCTGGGTGACAGTAGGCAATTTCTTTAGCACTGCTGGACACAATATTGTGAATTTCTGTATCTATTAAAATAGCGGATAAGGCAGAGGAGAGTTGCCCCACTACCATGAAGCAGCAAAAGAAAGGAAAAAATAAAATGATAATAACAATGTTATTATCATTTTATTTTGTCCTCCTGCTGTGGCAGCTTGGCGGGAGGGGGATGAGGCAGGGCTGCAGAGCAGGGGAGGAGTGGTACAACTTCCTTCTAAGTGAATAATGACTGTTTGGCTGACCCTCTTGGGCCGCCCAACGCGGTCATGCACACTTTGCCTGGTCTCCATGCAGGCTGCATTACAGTCTGCATGGAGAACATGCCCACACCTCCAGCCCCTGGCTGAGATCTTTGTCACTGCACTCAGACCAATCACAATGCTGCAGTGCAGCGTTGTGATTGGCTACGGGGAGCGTGGGAGCCCTGGTGCTTCCTGCTTCCACACAAGAAACCAGGAAGAGGACGGGACGGGACATAGGAGAGGCGGCGGCGGGCGGCAAGCGATTTCTTTTTACCCTATTTCCCCTCCTCCACCCCTTCGCCCCCTCCTGCCCCACTGCTGCTTGTAGGTAGCAGCTGCGACAGGATAGATAAAATGGCAGAGACGTTTGAATGGGGCTTTGAAATAATTCATCTAATTATATTTGATACTCTTGAACATCTTGGAATATCCAAGGATCTGAGGGAAGAGAAGTCCTGTTTTTTAATATATAAGAGCAAGAATAGTGGGAACTGACTGAACAGTTAACATAACTGCTTGAGATTTTGAGATGAGCTCTGGTTTGTTGTTAGTTATAGAAACATCCCAGTGGAAAGAAGAGTCTGGCCAGCTGTAGAAGTTAATGTAGAAAGAGAAGCAGCTGGTAGAATGGTTCTACCACAGCCTGCCCTTTCAAAAAGCTATGGCTGAAAATATTACTTATAGAGGCCTGCGCTTTATCAGTGAATACAAAAATTGAAACATATATAGTTATTTCCTTAATAAACAACATCGCCAAAGAGGAAAACCTGAGCCTCTGGACCGATTTCAATAGAAGCCTATTCAGTTACTTTTAGATCTATTTTAAGTAACAGATCCTTCCTGCTTTTTAGTGTTATTGCCACTTTAGTGCTTTTACCAAAACAAATCACTGTTTGAGCCCAGTATGACAAATAAATGGGATCAATAGTACTGTTAGATTCTTTGGTGGATTCCACTATATCATTTATCATTATAACAGATACCAAACTGTCTAGCAGCTTATCCAGGCATGTAGCCAAGGACCCATATCAATGTTTTTTAATCTCTGTCCGACGTGCAAAAGAATTGATTTATTCGGGTTTCAAAATGGAGCGGTAAAAAATTGTTAGGAGTTGTAGGGTGAGAGAATTTCACCTTAAGCCTATTAGGAATTTGTTCGTCTAGAGCTGAATTAATATATATTATACATTCAGAATCCACTCCTTGAGTTTTAGGTGTATCCTCCACAGTGGGGAACACCCTTCTTGTTTTTAGGTCCCCTCACACACCAACAGGCCCCTTGGTGTCATGCTTCATCATCGGGGTCATTGTACCCCTCTACGGGGTTCGTCGTGCTGCGACCTACGGATACGCGGGAGCACTTGGTAGACTATGTGTGGTGTGGATGAGGTTTTTTTTTATGTGAGTGTTTAGAAAATAGTGAAGGTTAAAAAGGACCTGGCTCGTGGGGTGACCAAAGAATATTTAATAAGCCCCCGGGCTGGTGCTATTAAAATAAAGTGTGGGAGGTTGCTACGCTGACAATGTGTGTTACCTCCTCTCTGTGTGCGTCGACATGTTTTGGTGCAGAAAACACTTTCTTCAGAACGGCGTACACAAATCCCCACCTTACTCACGTTTCTCTAACTCATACCAGAATTTCTAATAAAAAGTGAGAAAATCTATAGTGCAGGTAAAACAATGTACCTAGCAAAAACGTTGTCTGTTGATCAACCTGTAAAGGAAAGAAGACAACATTTTTTTTCTGGTAGTCTCCTTCTCCACATCCGTAGGCAAAATGACCAGTGGTTACAGGTGACAAACTATAGCTGCAAAAATGTGCCTATAGTGGGATAAAAGTTTACAAAAGAACATACTAGACTCACTGACACAACATAAAACACACACTTTTTTTAAGTTTGAACTTGTTTTCTGAGCGTAACACCATTAATGGCAAACAGATGAGAGCAAGATTGTATTACGCCCCTGTAAAGAAAAGAGGAAATGTTTCATGCTGTTACATATTCACAACATACTGTGTTGGAGTTGATGAAAATGCTTCATGAGCCAAGCGTCAGGATCTGGTGTGCTAACTAGCACCTGTTTTGGAAAAGAAAGGGATATTCAGATCCTCACTTTACTTACACTAGCGTAGTGGTGACACTGGTCGCGGTTTTCAAACCACACTACTCACGATTTCTGCAAGGAAATTCTTCCCGATCGATCCTTTCGTGGCTCCGGTGATAATGCCAGAAGGAGTCTCGAAGCCTGGTTTTTATACCTTTCCCGCTGTAGAATTAATTGTATGATTGAATGATTAAGGTTTCCGTATGCTCATATAAGGTCTTTGTCGGTTCTGCTCGCGACTGGTTGAGGAAGCGTGTTCAGATTGCGCAGGAGCCTATGTGCGCGTTTGTTCCTTTGTTGTACGCATACGCATATGTAAGCGTTCTGTTTATGTTACGCGCATGCGCAATCGTGCGTGTCTATTCCTTGTAATGTGTGTTTAAGCTTTCGCTCTATTTGGCTTCTTACTCTCACAATGGCGCTATGGAAGGCCGTGTTTGTTGATAAGATGTCGGTACCATGCTCCTGGTTGCGTGCATAGTTACACAATCCACGGGATCCTCTTTCTTAATGAATCAAAACGACGTAGATCTTCCAATGTTTAAGGGATATGGCTGGGTGGTTAGGCGGACATCTGAGCATATTTAAGTTAGTATCCCTTGTAGTTCCAAGTCACTCCACGTGGGAGCGATAGGGAAAATTCTTCAGAGATATAGGCACATACAGATTGTATTTTTAGAGAGCCAAAACTACTCATTGTGGGAAAGGTAGGTGATCTACTGAGGGATCATCTACGTCAACTGACCCCAGGGGATGTTATCATTCAGGGCTACAGTGCTTGTCCCAAGTCTAAAAACCGACCTCTGTTCCTTCTCAAAGAGTCCTTGTTCTGATGGGAGTTGTTCAACTACTGTCCACCTAATGTCATTTATACAGTGTCCATTTTCAACGAGATGCGTGGTCATTTTTGTTGTTGTCTTTTTGCATCGAATGTTGCTCTTGTGCTCCCCAATTCGTATTTTTACTGGTCTTTTGCTCATGCCAATGTACTCCAAACTGCAATGGCAGGTAATCATATCAATTATGTTTTTGCGTTGCTCCCATTTCGTTCCATTTGCAAAAGTTAGATTTTTGCTCTTCTGAGTAAGGTGGCAACTCACACAATTCCCACATGGGTAGTGACCTCCCAGCCCATGTAGATGGAGTTGTGAAGTTTGTTGAAGTCAAATTACAGAGAAGGCAGTACCCAGAGATAATCATCAACAACACCATGAAAAGGGCGAGAAACAATCATCGAGAGGCACTACTGGAAAACAAGACCCAGACCAATGAGACAGCCACCAGACCCATCTGCGTGACTACCTACAGCTCCCAAACCAATGAAGTTTCCAAACTCCTAAACAAACATTGGCGCATCCTGACAAGTGGCAAACTAGACATTGACAAACCCCTCTTTGCCCACAAACGAGGCAAAAATCTCAAGGACATGCTGATGCATAAACGCTCAAAACAACAACAAACTTCACAACTCCATCTAAATGGGCTGGGACGTCACTACCCATGTGGGAATTGTGCGAGTTGCCACCTTACTCAGAAGAGCAAAGATCTAATTTTTGCAAATGGAACGAAATGGTAGCAACGCAAGCTAACCAACTGCAACAGCAAAAACGTAATGTATATGATTACCTGCCCTTGCAGTTTGGAGTACATTGGCATGACCAAAAGACCAGTGAAAATACGAATTGGGGAGCACAAGAGCAACATTCGATGCAAAAAGACAACAACAAAAATGGCCACGCATTTCGTTGAAAATGGACACTGTGTAAATGACATTAGGTGGACAGTAGTTGAACAACTCCCATCAGAACAAGGACTCTTTGAGAAGGAACAGAAGTGGGTTTTTAGACTTGGGACAAGCACTGTAGGCCTGAATGATAACATCCCCTGGGGTCAGTTGACGTAGATGATCCCTCAGTAGATCACCTACCTTTTCCACAATGAGTAGTTTTGGCTCTCTAAAAATACAAACTGCATGTGCCTATATCTCTGAAGAATTTTCTCTATCGCTCCCACGTGGAGTGTCTTGGAACTACGAGGGATACTAACTTAAATATGCCCAGATGTCCGCCTAACCACCCAGCCATATCCCTTAAACATTGGAAGATCTACGTCGTTTTGATTCATTAAGAAAGAGGATCCCGTGGATTGTGTAACCATGCACACTACCAGGAGCACGGTACCAACATCTTATCAACAAACACGGCCTTCCATAGCGCCATTGTGAGAGTAAGAAGCCAAATAGAGCGAAAGCTTAAACACACATTACAAGGAATAGACACGCACGATTGCGCATGCGCGTAACATAAACAGAACGCTTACATATGTGCATGCGTACATGAAAGGAACAAACACGCACATAGGTGCCTGCGCAATCTGAACACGCTTCCTCAACCAGTCGCAAGCAGAACCGACAAAAACCTTATATGAGCATACGGAAACGTTAATCATTCAATCATACAATTAATTCTACCGCCGGAAAGGTATAAAAACCCGGCCTCTGGACTCCTTCTGGCATTATCACCGGAGCCACGAAGGGATCGATCTGGAGGAATTTCCTTGCAGAAATCGTGAGTAGTATGGTTTGAAAACGGGACCAGTGTCACCACTACGCTAGTGTAAGTAAAGTGAGGATCTGAATATCCCTTTCGTTTCCAAAACAGGTGCTAGTTAGCACACCAGATCCTGACGCTTGGCTCATGAAGCATTTTGATCAACTCCAAAACAGTATGTTGTGAATATGTAAAAGCATGAAACATTTCCTCTTTTCTTTATAGGGGCGTAATGCAATCTTGCTCTCATCTGTTTACCATTAATGGTGTTATGCTCAGAAAACAAGTTCAAACTTAAAAAAGTGTGTGTTTTATGTTATGTGTCAGTGAGTCTAGTATGTTCTTTTGTAAACTTTTATCCCACTATAGGCACATTTTTGCAGCTATAGTTTGTCACCTGTAACCACTGGTCATTTTGCCTACGGATGTGGAGAAGGAGATTACCAGAAAAAAAATTTTTGTCTTCTTTCCTTTACAGGTTGATCAACAGACAACGTTTTTGCTAGGTACATTGTTTTACCTGCACTATAGATTTTCTCACTTTTTATTAGAAATTCTGGTATGAGTTAGAGAAACGTGAGTAAGGTGGGGATTTGTGTACCCCGTCCTGAAGAAGGTGTTTTCTGCACCAAAACATGTCGACGCACACAGAGAGGAGGTAACGCACATTGTCAGCGTAGCAACCTCCCACACTTTATTTTAATAGCACCAGCCCGGGGGCTTATTAAATATTCTTTGGTCACCCCACGAGTCAGGTCCTTTTTAACCTTCTTTCTTTTCTAAACCCCACTAAACACTCACATAAAAAAAAACCTCATCCACACCACACATAGTCTACCAAGTGCTCCCGCGTATCCGTAGGTCAGAGCACGCCGTACCCCGTAGAGGGGTACGATGACCCCGATGATGAAGCATGACACCAAGGGGCCTGTTGGTGTGTGAAGGGACCTAAAAACAAGAAGGGTGTTCCCCACTGTGGAGGATACACCTAAAACTCAAGGAGTGGATTCTGTTTGTTTATTTATATATGCTTAGGGAGAACGAATCCATTCTGATTTCCTTTCTCACTCTCCCTCCTCTGTTTGTTAACCAAAAGTATTATACATTCAGCAACATGTGACAAAGGTGTCCATTGAGAAGCTAGAGGATGAATCAACAATACAAGATCAAACCAAGACACTCCCACAGAATGGAAAAGGTTTGATCATTTGGTTGTAAAGCAATTCTTATTCTCAAATCAGGATGCCTTGTGACCCATTTCTTGATAGGTCCTTACTAGTTTAGAGATGCTGAACCATCTGCCAAATCAGAATCAGTGTCTGGACAGTATTCCTTAACATCTCTGTCCCTATTAGAAAAAGAATTACAATATTTTGAATGGGATCATTTATGAGATTTATATCAAACCTCAAGACTAGAGGGTGTCATTTCTGGAGTGATATCTGCTGTCTGCTGCATTTTGGCTATGATTGTGCTATAGAAATATTACATAGATACATACAGTAAATACTGCCAGTCACAAAATATTCCTCCATCAGTAATGACAATTAGGGGGCACTTCAGCATTATGCTTTTTCTTAATTAAATGGTTAGGAGATGTAGGCTTAGTTTAAACATCTCTACAGTGGTTGAAACTTGAACCCGGCTACTCATTAGAAGAAACCCAGGGACTGCTATCACCAGTAGGCAGGGTCTGGAATGAGAAAACATCTCTTACATTTTTGCCTATATCCAGAACTGTAGCTTAGTGACAGCTTTTTCGCACACGTTAACACAGATTGATCAATAAAATACCTGAGGTTTGTTTTACAAACCTCATATTAATTGTAAAAGAGAACAGGAGGGAAATAACAGAGGACTATAAATCTGCTAATAAGCACAAATATATTTGTAAAAAATGGTCAGCTAATAGCAATACAAGTTAAAACCTGAAAGTCAAAAGTATTTTTTATTAAAAGGGAGAATGCACAAAGCCGAATACACTGAAGAAGATGTGTCACACTGTCTGAGGAGGCGACGCTCCACCTTGAGAGAGAAATGGAGCAAGAGCTCCGAGCGCACGTCAGCACCAAAACCATCAGAGGGCCCAGAATTATAAAAAGGATTAAAATGAAGGGAAAACATGACAGGGGAATAAGCCTTACATGATGTTTTCCATTCTGCATAAAATACTGTTTTCCCATTTTTGCTTGCATAACTTTTTCCTTGTAGGTGCTTTCCCATAGTTGTTTAGTTTGACAAATGATACAACACTGTACCAGCAATAGAGTGCCTGAGAAGAAGACCTAGACTCGAAACATGGAGAGCCAGACTGTTAACTGAATTGTCCTATTCAGATATGTTGCTGCCTGGTTTAGATGACCAAGGTCAATGTGGTTCCCATGTTCCCTGTGGGACATTTTGTAAATGTTGCAGCTTACAACGTGAGAATTGAAAAGGACAATGAAAATCCTGATGATGCGAACAGTGTGGTGTTACCTGAGAGATTCTGGTACAAATAACTGGAGTCTACACTTTCTGAGATAACCACCACTTTTCCTTGGACTTTGAGAGGTTTATACCTCTATACTTATTCCCTTTGACTCTTGAACAGTGCATTTAGGCTAATACTCAAATTCCCCTGACCCAAGAGGACTCCGACCGAGCTTCTGAGATGCTGACCTTCCTGATCAATCCTATATTTTCCTATTTATCTGCATTTCCCTGAATTTTGAGATCTCGTTAGACTATTGAATCATCCTTTTAGTTTGGACTTTAAACTAGATGATTCTAAATTTTACGCATGTATAGAAGAGAGAACCAGAAACTCTTCTCTGAACACCAAGTCATGTTATAAACTTCTTTGGGAGGTTGGGTTTCCCAGTTGTTATTCTGTATCTTTGTAGCATGGTGCTAAGATGTGTGTAACTTAACTTGACTGCTAACTTGTAATACACCTTCTTAACTGTATTCACTGATTCCAAATCTTTACTGTGTAGCGAAATGTGCTACACTGTTAAAGGAAATTGACTAATGTAATGTTAACTTCCAACAGGAGACAGTGGCAGTGTCTCTAACCTGCTGCCGGTTTCCTCGCCTAGTGTCTGTTAAGGTAGCGATTTTAATTTGAATTGGAGCAACATTTTATTGAAACTGTAATACACTGTGTTATACCTGTGTGTTTATTTTAAAATTGGAGCGCATTACCTGCACCCACGCATCCATTGAAAGCAGCTTTGCTTCCAGCCCTCCTCGCTTAGGGAAACGCTAGGCTGCCGCCTCCCTCGCTCACAAGGGGGTGGTAGGCTCTTTGACCAACTTCCTGTATACTTCCTGGTCCACTGGGAGCGGTTAGCGCTCTAGTGGTTACTCACAGCGCTATATAGGCAGAGCCCCTGGGGTGCTCGCTGTGGGAAGGAGACAGTGGCAGTGTCTCTAACCTGCTGCCGGTTTCCTCGCCTAGTGTCTGTTAAGGTAGCGATTTTAATTTGAATTGGAGCAACATTTTATTGAAACTGTAATACACTGTGTTATACCTGTGTGTTTATTTTAAAATTGGAGCGCATTACCTGCACCCACGCATCCATTGAAAGCAGCTTTGCTTCCAGCCCTCCTCGCTTAGGGAAACGCTAGGCTGCCGCCTCCCTCGCTCACAAGGGGGTGGTAGGCTCTTTGACCAACCTCCTGTATACTTCCTGGTCCACTGGGAGCGGTTAGCGCTCTAGTGGTTACTCACAGCGCTATATAGCCCTCGCGCCTTCCCGAGCGCGCAGCGATCGCGCGCAGCCCCGCCGAAGACCCGCCAAAGAGCTGCCCGTCTGCGCCCGTCCGCGACAGGACGGGACACAGGGGCCAGGGACATTGCTCTCTCTATTCTGCCACGTTTAGGTATGTGTCCACAACGTATCACCTACACCTCTCATGCTCTTTTAGACTTAAAACCACAGACAGCATGTGGCTCTAAAATACCATGGCACACCGTAGAAGGAGCATTTTCATGTTTCCAATGTTATCACCGACTACGTGGTAACTACGCGCCGCCCAACGTAGGAGCCCCTGTCACTGGGCTGAAGGCTTTCCTCCTAAATGTACGATCCCTGCCTAAACACCAGCATGAGGTATGGGACCTGGTAAACTCTATCCAACCAGACATATGTTTCCTCACTGAAACTTGGATGAAACCCCACACCATCACAGCCGTAACATTAGGGATCCCAATCGGATACAAACTGAAACATCTAGATAGAGAAGGGAAGACAGGCGGTGGACTAGCAATCATACATAAGGATGATCTAAAGGTCACCATATTTTCACAATATCAAAGTCTGCAATTAGAAATTATGTTTTTTAAAATTGCCCTTACTAGCCACACTTTCTGGAAAGGAGCCCTTGTGTACAGCCCACCAGGACCAAACCCCGATTTCTCTCTCCTTCTCCAAGAACTACTAGCTCCCCAACTTAAAGCCAATGAAGACTTTATTCTTCTAGGGGACTTCAACATTCATGTAGACTCACCAACTTTACCTGATTCTGGTGCCCTAATCACTGACTTGCTAAACGTAGGTCTAGAGATAAAAAATATTGGACCCACGCATAATGGTGGCCACACGCTAGACCTTGTTTCTTCCAATGGTCCCAAGGTCATCTGACTTCCAGCCAGAGACATTTTATGGACAGACCATTTTCTTCTAGAATTCACACTCCTTACTCCCAAAAGACCGACAAATAAAGGACCCTCCCTTTCTTCTTGGCGCCGTCAATGGCACAAAATCTCCCTAAGCAATCTACAAGAAACGTGGGTACAACCCACTATATCGGCAGAAGATACAGTGGATGTAGTACTGGATAAACTTACAGGCTCTATCAAACAAGCCATTGACACTTTGGCCCCTTTAAAGCTATATAAAGAACATCCTGTCTCCAAACAAGAAAGCTGGTACACTAAGGAGTTAAGGGAGGAAAAACAAAAATGTAGGCAAGCCGAAAAAAAATGGAGAAAATATAAGACCAAGGATACTAGAGCGATTTTTCATCATGCTCAATCTCAGTACTACAAAAACATCAAACAGGCTAGGAAAAATCGCCTCCTGCAACAACTAGAAGAAGCCACTAACTGTCCAAAGGAGCTTTTCAAAATCCTCCAAAACTTTGTTAACCCTGCTGCATGTGAAAGCGCAGAGGAGTTCTCACAGACTTTATGTGACGAGATATCGTCCTTTTTTGAAAGTAAAATTGACACTATATATGAGAAAATAGTGGCTGCCAATAACAGTACAAAGGGTGCTAGCAGGATTATACCCCCAAACCTATCCAAAGACAGTGGATGTCCCATATCACACTTTCCTCTCATTGAAAGTGCAGATCTCCCTCACCTTATTACCCACATTAAATCAGGGTCTCCAAACGACCTTCTCCCTGCTAAGATGGTTCCTCCTCTGCTCCCTCTCCTGGGCCCCTTCATACAGAATGTTATCAATACATCTCTTACGAAAGGACAAGTCCCAGCAGACTGGAAGAGGGCGGTAGTAAACCCAATACGCAAGAAAGCTGCTTCCCCATGGACCGACCTTTCCAACCTGCGTCCTATTTCACTCTTACCATACATCAGTAAGATAGCCGAGAAGCATGTGAACACCTATCTGTCACAACATCTTGAAGCGACGGAGGGCCTGGACTATTCCCAATCTGGGTTCAGGCCTAACCACAGCACCGAATCTGCCCTCCAAACAGTGACCAATAACATCAGAATGGCACTGGATGGGGGCAATTCTATGATTCTGGTGCTGTTGGATCTCTCCGCCGCTTTCGATACGGTGTCTCACAAAGTGCTTCTTGAGCGACTAAAAGACGTAGGTTTGGAGGGCACGGCATTGGCATGGATGGAAAGCTTTCTGTCAGGACGCTCTCAAGAGGTTAGGCTGGGCTCCCACAAATCCATCCACAGGGAGCTCAATAAGGGAGTGCCACAGGGCTCCTGCTTAAGCCCTACACTTTTCAATGTGTATGTGGCTCCCCTAGCCAACCTAGCAAGATCATTTGGGTTTACACCAGTGTCGTACGCTGACGACACCCAACTCCTCTTTCCCTTTAAAGATCTGACACCTGCGATAAAAAAATCTTTCGCAGAGGGAATGAGAGCAATATCTGCTTGGATGTCAGCAAACTGCCTCCAATGCAATATAGGAAAAACGGAGGTCATGTTGTTTGGGCAAGCAACAACACACTGGACACCGGACTGGTGGCCCCTGGAACTAGGCCCCGTTCCCAGCCCTAAAAACACAGTGAGAAATCTAGGAGTGTTAATAGATCAAACACTTACCTACAAGGACCACGTAAATCAGGTGGCAAGCACCTGTTTCCGAGCCATCGGTATGCTAAGGAGAGTGTTTCCCTACCTGCCAGACTGCCATAGAAAAACACTAGTGCAGGCATTAATCATCAGCAGAGTGGATTACTGCAACGGCCTTCTTTTGGGAGCAAACGAAGGGCAGATCAAAAAACTGCAAGTAATCCAAAATACAGCAGCTAGGATAGTCCTCAATGCCCCCCCTAGGACTCCCTCCCTCCCCCTGCTGACCAAACTTCATTGGCTACCAGTGAGGAAACGAGTGCAATTTAAGACCCTATGCACAATTCACAAAAGTGTGATAGGCAAAGGCCCTAAATATCTGGCCAACATCTTCCTGCCTTATGCCCCTGGGCGAATCCTACGCTCTGCGAACCAACAACTTCTGCAGGTGCCCAGAATAAAGAAGGCCAGACAAGGGGGGCGAGCCCTAGCCCACCTTGGACCAAAGCTCTGGAACTCTCTGCCTTTTGAGATAAGGACACTGACCAATCATCTGACCTTTCGCAAGGTCTTGAAAACACATCTATTCCCCACTAACTGAAATAATCTCCCTCTTCTTATGCTCCATTCTCCTCTTCCTTCAACATCTGAGGACTTACTTACTGGCAAAGCGCGGAGATACCCCTTCGGGGGTCTATTCTTGCGCTATAGAAGAATATAAAATAAATAAATAAATAAACAGCTCTCACGCAGGAAAAGAAAGATTCATCGGAGGACAAATGGTAAGAAGGTGGGTCCAGAGCACTGGAGCAACATAGTAGGTTGTCGGATGGTTTCTCACTGATGTGAGAGAGTCAGGGTGTCCCATTTAGAAATTGTCCAAGCCCAGCCCAAACCCCTAAAGTCCATGGTTCAGTCAGAGGATTAATACAATTCCATTGGTTCTGAAACGATTTGAAGCAGCAGAGGGGTGTGAGTATTTTTTGCAGTGGCTGTGTGGTGTTCTGAGGAGATGTTTTAAGTTGATGTATGAAAGTGATGCTTGATGCAGATAAGTTGAAGTGTTTATTGGGTCCATCATGGCCTCAGATCCTAGATAGATATATGGAAATAAGTTAACAGTGTAGAGCGACCTCTGACCCTGCTCACAGGCAGGTCACTCCCCACCCTGCTGCACGGCTCTGCCTGGATTGTTTTTGCCTTATCTTGTATTTTTCCCCTGTTGCTTTCTTGCCCAGAGTTGTTTTTTCCCCCCTGTGCCTGGACTTGCTTTCTTGCCCAAACTTGTTTTTATTCCCTTGTGCCTGTACTTGCTTTCTTGCCCAGACTTGTTTTTATTCCTCTGTGCTTGTACTTGCTTTCTTGCCCAGACTTGTTTTTATTCCTCTGTGCCTGTACTTGTTTTCTTGCCTAAACTTGTTTTTCCTTCCTGTGCCCAGTTCTCCAGCAGCCTGCCCATTTTCCCCGCCACTGCATTCCTGCGGCCCGCCCCTCTGCAATCCCTTTCACCTCCCCCACTTCGGCCTTCCAGCTGCTCCTCCCTCCCACATGCCCTCATATGGAGGCCGTGCAGCGGCCACGCAGCGGGCACACGCATCGGGCGGGGCATTAGGCGCACCTAAGGCAAGCCCGTCCATGTGCCCAGCGTCAGTACAACTGGACCCCGCAAACACCACGACGCCCGACACTGCTACATTGATAGAACCTTCCACGCACTCAACATTGGACGATCACACACTTGCTTACTGGCTGCCCTGAAGTGCACCCGCGGAGCTTTCACCTGCCAGAACTGCAGCTTCACAAGCATCCGCTCCACCATGCTGCCGACCAGGAAAGAACCCAACCACCTCAGATGCATCCTTCTCAACACCCACTCCGCCTGCAAACACGCCGTTGAACTCTGGGACCTACTCTACTCAACCTCTGCAGACGGAGACCTGGCTGAACCCTGCCTCGGCACCCGACATAGCCATAGCCGTCCCAGAAGGCTACAAAGATCACCCGCAGGGACCGCACCAACGGAGCAGGAGGAGGAATCGCCATCGTCCACAGGAACACTCTCAGAGTCTCGACCAACACCGACGACACCCTCAGCACCGCCGAACAACTGCACTTCCAGATCCACACCGACCCAAACACCACCCTCAGAGGAACCCTCATCTACAGACCCCCCTGAACCTCGATCACAGTTCAGCGACTCCATCGCCGACTTCGTCAGCACACACGCCCTCGCCTCCTCCACAGACCACATCCTCCTCGGGGACCTGAACTTCCACCTCGAGAACAACAACGACACCAACTGCACCACCCTGATCGACAACCTAGCCAACCTCGGACTCTGACAACTCGTCACAACATCCACCCACTCTGCCGGTCACACGCTTGACCCCATCTTCTTCGCATGCCCACACGTCTCCTTCAACCACACCACGAACTCCACTGGCTGGACCATCGCTGCATCCACTTCACCTTCAAGAAATCCACCACGCACCACCACACCCACCAGATGCTTAGCCGCTGCTGGATCAAAGTCACTGAAGACCAGCTAACCACCACCCTTGCCCAGAGTCCACTCGCCGACCCCACCGACACCGCCGCCCGCAACCTCAGACAGTGGATAAAGTGTGGCACTGCAATTCTGGACCCTTCTGTTCCACCAGCCTCGGGGTCCAAAACTTGTGTTATAAAATATCGTCGTACCACGACGAATTTGGTATCTACGAACCGGTAACGATTAGGACGTCATCTCTGTGCGTTTGCGTCATGATTAAATGATGCTAACACCCTCGAATCTTGATTTGCGTCTCGAACCCGCAGACTCCATTTTGTAAACGGCATCCATCTTATGACTTGCCCTCATATAGTCAATTGATTAAAACCGAGTTTGATCTGAAAGGACACGTCCACTGTAGCTGACTTCCCTATGACCTGGCCGAGCTGACTCCGCTGCCTCCGGCCAAGCCTGTTTGGGCAGCTTCTCGCCCAGTGGCCGAGCCAGATACCATCAAGGCACAACATGTCATAAACCCTTCACTACATACAGACCCTGTTTTCACACACACACACACACCTGTCCATGATTCTTGTTTATGACCGGTTTTATGATGGGAGGGTGCTCGACCTTATTGGCATTTCATCGATATCTGATGGGAGTCCTGGATTTGGCGGGGCAATCCATCACAAACTGGACATCTGAAATATGTGCTGACCAGCGTGACTTCGCTCTTTGTATTATTGTGGAAATATTTGTATTGCCGTATCATAAACTTAAGAATTCTTGCCTACAGCTGTTATTTATGTATATAAGGAGAAGTCTGGTTCTGTAAAAACGAACAGTCTCCTGAGAACTTACGGCCCGTGTTGTCGTACTTCTAGGACGCATGTTACTTGGTTGCAGCCAATAAAACTCGATCACTGACTTCATCTAGAAGACTCTGTGTTTCTGTAAGTCCAGAACAGGAAGAACCTAGAGGTCTTCGGGTGTGGTCCCCTGGCACCACCGGGTCTCTAAAACCCGGCACCTCAGTTGGCGCCCAACGTGGGGCGATTCAAGCGGTGACGGTCCAAGCCAGATGTTCGTGAGGAGCTTCGTGTGAAAATTCCCGAGGACGGACAGCCACTTCAGCGACCCCTGCATGTCGACGTGGTTCCGAAGGTCTTTGCTGCGAGGTTCCCCGCGTCCCGACGGCTACGAAGGACTGCTGCCCTGACTATCGCCCTGTTTTGGACCCAGTGATCCTTGGTAGAGCGAAACGATAGAAGAGTCTTCTGGTGACGTCACCGATCTTCAATATTCAGTTAAGTATAAGTGGAGCGTCTCCCAGTTCTTAGTTTGGTTCTTAGTTTGGTTCTCAGTTTGGTTCTTAGTCTTGGTATCCCAGTGATACGGTTTGTATTGGTACTTGCAAGCACCAAAACCGAGGGATTCGTGTATTCACGAAAATATCGTAATTAGATAATCCCTTGAAGTTTGAAGCTAGACTAGTGAAGCGAAGATGCCTGGTCTCAGCAGACTTGGAAACTTGTTTTGTCTTGGTTGTAGTAAGGACTCCCGATTAGAGGATTCGTGTCCGGTTCCTCCGATTGGAACTCCAACATATGAGTTATATATAAAGCACGGAGTAGGTCCTATCGCGTATAATGAGGTATGGATAAAATACACCCGCAAGGACGGTGTTTTAAAATGGCCCCAACATGGTAGTTTTGACTCTTTTCGCTTATGGAGCAAAGAAGCCAAACAGAAAGAAATAAAATTAGCAAAGAAAAACAAAAGAGGTATGTCAATGGTACAAGCTGCCATTGCATACAGAGATAATGAGGAAGAGCAGGAAAGTGAACAAATGCTCAGAAGCAAGAAACTAGCAATAGATAAATGCTACCCGATGTTACCACATGGGGGACAAGACTCAAAGGTAACATCCGAGAGAGATCCATTAATGTCCCATTTATTGAACTCACCACCCCCATATACATCGAGTATTGTTGGACCCCCAAGACGTATTGTTATACCGCGTCCTGGCGCACGAAAAGCAGCTCTTGCACAAGCACCAGCTCCTCTTCAGCTGGTTCCTACTTCTCTGGCGCAGCCTTCTCAAGGGCCGCCGCCTTTGCTCCACACTCCATCTACTTCCACAACTTTGCCTACCGCTCCAACTATTAACTATGATACTACGTCTGCTATTGCTTCAACTTCCTCTACTGTTGCCTCGAATTCCTCTTTACATCAGCCTGTCTTTTCTGGCGCATCTGCCTCTCCGCAAGCTTCTCCTTCTGTCAGACAGAGAGTGACAAGTACTGTCACTGGTCTATTCTCGCCTTTCTTCGGGTCGCCTAAAACGACCCCTAAAACAGAACGTAGACAGTTGCGTAGTCAACTACCCGACTACGAGGAGAGAGAAGTGCTGAACGAATTAGCACGCAAATGGGTTACTGATACTGTAAGGTATGATGTTCAGTCTGTCATGAAAGTTTTCAGTCAGTGGGATCCGTCCACTCAGAGATATGTATTTGAGGAGATGTGCGTGTACCTTTGGGAAGATGTACGAGACAATGACCCAAAACGCAGAATGCAGGAACTAGCCCGCATGCGATTCAAATTTTACGAAGGCATGATTGTAGGTGCCGACGTTGAAAAAGCAATGGATCTGTTGTTATCTTTTAGGAGTCAGGGAAACAGCTCTAGATCATTCGATGAGGATGACGTGTCTGGTAGGAAAAAGGCGCGACAGTACCCCATGAGAGAGGTTCCTCCAGTATGGAGGGAAGGTGATGCGAATGCACAACCACCTGTTCCACCGCATTTCCAGCGAGTATGGGTACATGTCCCCTGGAAAAGATCCGAAGTTCTGGCACTTAAACAGACATTGCCTGATCCACGTAAAAACCCAGCAGGATATTACAAGGAGTTGTCACAGACTGCCAGCTCATGTATAATGAATTTAGCAGATATAGACATGTTGTTTGGGAATGTTGTTCCGCATCCTTTATGGAGTAAAATTTGTCATGCAGATCATGATCAAGAACTAGGTGACTCATGGGCTAATATTACTGCTACTGATGCTAGACTAATTGGTGGTTCTAAACCCGAGCCCTTAATAGCAGACCTTCCCGGTAGGATTATCGCGTACATGAAAACGTTAATGCCTGAATTACGTGTAAATTGGGACAAGCTATCTGCGTGCAAGCAGAAGAAGGATGAGAATGTGACTGACTTTTTCACGAGATTTGAGGAGACTTTCACCGATCACAGTGGTCAGGACATGGCTACCGAGGGTGGCCAGAGATTGTTTGTAGACAAATTTGTACATAATCTGCTTCCTGAACTGTGCAATAAATTGAAAGATTCAGAGAGTGCTTGGGCTGTCTCCACGTCAGCACAGATTTTAGCCACAGCCCAGTACTACGAAAATAGGCGCAAAGACGAGTTAGATAAGACAGAGAAGAAGACTAAGGAACTAAAAACTAAAGTTCTTCTCCAGCAAGCGTATCCGCCTCGCACTCCTAGTCAGCCCAATTACCAGCAACCACAGCAGTATTCGAGGAACGCACAAGGGAACGAGTTTTCCCACCAGCGTTCTCCGTATGGCCCGAATCAATGTGCATATTGCAAGGAAGAGGGTCATTTCAAAAGTAATTGTCAGGCTCTTGCACGGCGCTTAAGCGGTGTTTCCGGCGCAAGAGGTAGAGGTGTTCAACAGGCTCCTAGAGGTAGGGGTCGTGGAAATTTCCCCCAGAACACCAATTCTTTTCCGCCCCAGAATTCTATGAATAGCTTTGACCAACAGAATAATGCGTCTTCCAGGTCAGCTCAGTATTATGCAGATAACTATTACACAGAAAACGAGAATGAGGGTAATAGTTGCTAGGACAGCCATGGACAAAGAGAGGGAGTTGTTTCAGTTCTAGTAGATCAGAATGGACCTTATGTCGAGGTGATTACATCCGGAGTGTCGGAGCCATTTCTGCTGGATACTGGTGCTACAAAAAGTTCAATTATGCACTCAAAACTTCCTGGTGCACCTTTGTCTGGCGAAATTAATGTTTCAGTAGGTTTTTCTGGCGCCCCTGTTAGAAACCCGATCTCCAGCCCTATGCCCCTTTCTGTTGGGCCATGCGAATTAGAAGCACCCCTCATTCTTACCACAGGTTGTGGCGAAAATTTGTTAGGTTTGGATTTACTGAAGAGACTATATGCGACCTTGTACTGTTCTCCTTCGGGAGTACAACTTACGCTTGGTAAGAGAGTGATTTCCCCGATGTATTTGTCAAAAGAAAGGATTCTGACTGAGTTGTCATCCCTCCCAGATGTACTTTGGGCGAATGGTTCTAATGACGTGGGTCACTTAGAGATAGCACCGTATGTCATAACATTAAAAGCTAATGTTAGGTTACCACGTAGTCCCCAATATAGAATATCAAACGAATGTGAAAAGGCTATGTTAGCGATCGTCTACGATTTGATTGCGAAAGATGTCATCGAAGAGACTACAGGTAACATTTGCAACAGTCCTGTTTTGCCTGTCTTAAAGCGTACCGATCCTTCACAGCCCCCTGTGTACCGATTTGTGATTGATCTCAGGGAAGTGAATAAGATCGTTGTACCGCAGTTTCCAGTCGTTCCCGACATTACTGCCTTATTGACAATGGTTCCAGCCTCATCAAATTGGTTTTCGGTGATTGATCTGAAGAATGCTTTCTTCAGCATCCCGATTGCCGAGGAGAGCAGAGATATCTTCGGCTTCAATCTAGGAGGACGAAGCTTCCGCTTTAAACGCGCTCCTCAGGGCTACTATGAGAGCCCATCGATATTCAGTCAAGCTCTGAAAACACAACTAGATACGATTGTTCTACCTGGTGGCGCGACTCTGATCCAGTATGTAGATGATCTACTGATCGCTGCAGATACTGAAGAAATCTGCAAGCAAGCCACGTTGTCATTGTTGCGCCATTTATGTGACATGAAGCACAAAGTCTCACTTTCCAAACTACAATTTTGTCGACAAGAAGTAACCTACTTAGGTCACATCTTATCGAAGGAAGGAAGGAGTCTGACTCCAGAAAGAATACAGGCGATTGCAGAACTGAGTGTCCCAAGGACACAAAGAGAAGTGCGTGCCTTCTTGGGCATTACATCGTATTGTAGACAATGGATACTGAACTTCTCACTGTTGGCCAAACCTTTGTTGGCATTAATGCGTAAAGACACACCCAATCCTTTGCCTTGGTCTGAAGATTGTCAGGCGAGTTTCCGTGAGTTGCGTGAGGTATTATGTTCGGCTCCTGTGTTGGGCAACCCCGACTACAGCAAGCCGTTTACATTATACGTCCACTAGAAGGAAGGTTGCGCATTATCAGTCTTGACGCAGCACTTTGGGGACAAACAACGCCCATGTGCATATTTCTCCGCGACTCTAGACCCTGTAGCTAAGGCATTACCGAGTTGCTTGAGGGCCACTGCCGCAGCGGCTGTCTGTATTCGACAGTCCGCTGGGTTAGTCATGAATAATACCCTGACCATAATGGTCCCACATGCAGTAGATATTTTACCAAACAGAACAAAGACACAACATCTGACTAGTGCTCGACTGTCCAGCTATGAATTGACCCTGTTAGCAAGTCACATTCACATAAAAAGGTGTGACACACTCAACCCCGCTACGTTATTACCTGTTCCAGCAAAGAAAGACGAGGTCGATAAACATGATTGCTGTTTTAGGACAGAGGAAGAGACAAAAGGGAGAGTGGACTTACAGGACACTCCTCTCTCTGAATGTAATGATAATTTATGGGTTGATGGTTCATGTTTCAAGTTGCCGAATGGTGATACGACTGCAGCATATGCCGTGACAACATTACACATGATTGTAGAAACAGCTCGCATCCCCCACAGTTCTGCGCAAGCAGCAGAGTTAGTCGCACTCACAAGAGCGTGCGTGTTGGCGAAAGGAAAACGAGTAAATGTGTACACTGATAGTCAGTACGCCTTTGGCGTAGCTCACAGTTTTGGAAGATTGTGGCGTGAACGTGGGTTCCTGACGTCGCATGGTGCAAAGATTCAACACGGCCAGCTAGTACACGACCTTCTCGAGTCACTGACCTTGCCCCTGCAGGTTGCGATCGTGAAGTGTAGCGCGCATAGAAAGATCCGAGATGATGTTGGTCGAGGGAATGCATTTGCCGATGAAGTCGCGAAAGAGACTGCAAGGAATACCATGAGTCGGATGTATGTCGTAGGTCCTGCTAGATGGACCCCTGATGTGGGTATGTGTGAGGACACCATCGAAAGTGTGAAGTCTATACAAGCTGACGCAACTGAGAAAGAGGTGTATGAATGGAGAGAAAGCAAGGGTAGGTTAGACGCGAATGGTTGTTGGGTCGAACTGTCAGAACATCAGCGATGGTTGTTACCGGATGCTTATGTGCTCGCAGTGGTAACGATGGCCCATGGAATGGCACACGTCAGTGCGAAAGGAATATGTAAGTTGTTGGCCCCGGTATGGCAGAATAGTGGTATCCCAAAATGTGCAGAGAATCTGGTCAGAAATTGTATGATATGTTTGAAGCACAATCCCGGTAGAGGAACCCCAACCCCAGCTGGTCATTTTGCACCTCCAACGTATCCGTTCGAGGTCTTGCAACTCGACTTCATTCACATGGAGAGGTGCAATAACCTAAAATATGTCCTTGTTGTCGTTTGCGCTTTCTCCAGGTGGGTAGAAGCATACCCCCTTAAGAACAACACTGCATTTTCAACTGCCAAAGCCCTTGTCAAAGAATTCCTCCCTAGATTCGGCATGCCTAGGATTGTCTGGAGTGATAATGGAAGTGAGTTTGTGGGACGAGTAATGAAGAGAGTGTGTGAGTGTCTAGGCATCCGCCAGAAGTTTCATGCTGCAAACCACCCCCAGTCGGCAGGCCTGGTAGAGTGCTATAATGGCACGTTAAAATTGAAACTGGCCAAAATCCAAGCCAGCACACGTCTCAAGTGGCCAGACGCCCTACCTTTGGCACTCCTGTCTACCAGGATGATTGTCCATTCTAGACTGGGACTTAGCCCACACGAGATCGTGTTCGGGCACCCAGCGAATATATGGGGAGTGCCGAGGCCAAGAAGGCTCAGTGAAATCGAGCACCCTGTACTGCTTGACTATTTGCACGAATTGACAACTAAACTGCATGCTTTACATCAACAGGTCCACAGCTCCTCTCCACCGGCATCTGATGATCCAGGCCACACTATCGAACCTGGCTCTTGGATCCTGATTCGCAACTTCAGACGAGCAAAGAACGAGGAGCCTCGATGGACCGGACCTTTCCAGGTTTTACTGTCTACCCGCTCTGCAGTACGTGTCCACGGAAAGAAACATTGGGTGCACGGCGCCCACTGCAAAAGGGTCCCGTTGCCCCTTCCATACGACCGATGGGTCCAGCAAGGAGTCGCTGACTCCGAGACTGAATTTGTACAACGTTTCGTCCCCTTCAGCGATGCACGATTAAAAGGAACTGGTACTGACAAAGAGAGCGATTGTATCTTGCAAGGATCTGTGCCTCCGTCGATGCAGTTGGATACTACAGAACCTGAAACACTGTTTGAAGATCACACTGTGCCTGGAAAAGAACGATATAATCTGAGGCCAAGACCAAGGAACTGACATACCCGAATTAGTACGATCTTCCCTTTTCCCATGAACTATTTTTGATTCCACAGCTCTCTCGCCCAGGAAACTAGCGCATTTTTGATTTTCGAACTGCCATCCGGTTCTGCTGCTAAGGCCGCGGTTGAAGTCTGAGGAGTGCAGCCGGGGACGTCTAGGTCAACGGTTCTGGTCAGTCTGAGGGAATCACCCCGGACTGGTCAGAGCGCACATCTTGGCAGAAGCAACCTCCCACCGCGGGCAGCAACCAGAGGATGGAGTTTCCGAGGGTAGAGAGACCTGCTAGACACATGAACTTCGAAAAGAAAATATGTATTGTAATGGCAAGGAGACGATTTCTAGTATTGAGCATCTCAATGTTGTGTAGTATAATAATGTTTTTGACTGGCTGTGCTCTGTCCATCTTCCCAGCTCACACCTCCTCCTACTGTTCCTCCACACTCCTTTCACCCACTACCTGAACACGAGTCTGCCAGAAGACTAGAATTTGTAAACAACACATTTGTCCAACTCCTCCACCAGCACCAATCTGTGATGAACACTACGAACTGTTGGATATGCCACACAATACAGATAAGGGCATCCCTTACTTTGTCCTGCCATTTAGTTACTTCGGTTCTCTGTGGGCTTTCCAGACCATGTTCCTGTTTTCCCTTGAACCATACGTTTGAGGGGAAAACTTAAACAATAAGGCGCTAGTGGCAGGAATCCGAAATATGAGTAGAGACATCGACACAGTTAGAGCCACTCCCAAAGATGAGTTTACCCCATACAGTAGATGGAACCTCACCAAGTATGGGATTTCCCTGAGTGAGAACCAGAAATCGAAGAAATCCTCCCCAGTCTGGGTAGTACCCCACCGTGGTCACTTATGTCTGCAAGGTATTGGCAGGGATCCCAAAGCTCAGTTGGGGAAAAGTGTGTGCACAGAAACATATGTGTTTGCCTCCCGAACTTCCCCTCCATTCTTGGCGGCTAAAGGCACCTATTTTGTCTGCCACGACAAAGCCTACACATGGTTGCCCTCTGACTTCTCGGGCACATGTTTTATCTCGTTTCTGCTGCCACCCACCTACACGGCCGGGGCAGATTACCACCGGACAAGGACAGTTAGGGGTGTCGTGAGTCAAGACGACACTGCGGGTCAAGAATTCGGAGACTTCGCAAAGGGTTTTCTGCCTTTTTGGGGGCCTATGGTGAACAGCAGGAACATTCGCCAATTAACGAGAATAGTTGAGTCTGCCGTGACTGAAACGGCCGGTGCCCTTGGCAACTTGACAGCTGAGCTTCAGTCGGATCGACTTATGACCCTTCAAAACCGGGTTGCCCTGGACGTCATACTTGCAGACCGTGGTGGTGTATGTAGAGTGATCCAATCCAGTTGCTGCATTTTCATCCCCGATAATGCTCCGACAGTGTACCAGGCCATCTCCAAATTACACAAAATCTCTGATTCCCTTCACACAGAGAAAGGGGATTGGTCTCTGCTAGGGTGGTTCTGGGAACTGATCTCTGCCTGGGGATGGAAAACTCTGATCTTCATTGGGATGATCTTAGCCGTTCTGTTTATGTTCTGCCTGTTTGTACAGTGCGCTCCTGCAATATGTGGCCACTGCGCCACTTCATGTGTAAGGAAGCCTGTGTCAAGGGACGAACTGAGCAACAGAATGATGCTACAGCAGCATCTCCGTGAATTCATCAATACAGATTTGGACTCTGACTAGCGCGAGTTATTGCCTAATATGAGGGCAAAAGGAGGGTCTGTGGTACTGCAATTCTGGACCCTTCCGTTCCACCAGCCTCGGGGTCCAACACTCGTGTTATAAAATATCGTCGTATCACGACGAATTTGGTATCTACGAACCGGTAACGATTAGGACGTCATCTCTATGCGTTTGCGTCATGATTAAATGATGCTAACACCCTTGAATCTTGATTTGCGTCTCGAACCCGCAGACTCCATTTTGTAAACGGCATCCATCTTATGACTTGCCCTCATATAGTCAATTGATTAAAACCGAGTTTGATCTGAAAGGACACGTCCACTGTAGCTGACTTCCCTATGACCTGGCCGAGCTGACTCCGCTGCCTCCGGCCAAGCCTGTTTGGGCAGCTTCTCGCCCAGTGGCCGAGCCAGATACCATCAAGGCACAACATGTCATAAACCCTTCACTACATACAGACCCTGTTTTCACACACACACACACACACCTGTCCATGATTCTTGTTTATGACCCGTTTTATGATGGGAGGGTGCTCGACTTTATTGGCATTTCATCGATATCTGATGGGAGTCCTGGATTTGGCGGGCAATCCATCACAAACTGGACATCTGAAATATGTGCTGACCAGCGTGACTTCGCTCTTTGTATTATTGTGGAAATATTTGTATTGCCGTATCGTAAACTTAAGAATTCTTGCCTACAGCTGTTATTTATGTATATAAGGAGAAGTCTGGTTCTGTAAAAACGAACAGTCTCCTGAGAACTTACGGCCCGTGTTGTCGTACTTCTAGGACGCATGTTACTTGGTTGCAGCCAATAAAACTCGATCACTGACTTCATCTAGAAGACTCTGTGTTTCTGTAAGTCCAGAACAGGGAGAACCTAGAGGTCTTCGGGTGTGGTCCCCTGGCACCACCGGGTCTCTAAAACCCGGCACCTCAAAAGAACTGTGCCAACACCCTCGCCCGATCAAGGAACCCTCCAAAAGTAACACCAACAAGAAAGCCAGCTGGTTCACCGAAGACCTCCGAGCCTCCAATCAAACCTGCCGAAAGCTGGAGAAGATCTGGCACAATGAACACCGGACAGCCATGTAGCCCACAAGAACGTCACCCGCAAACCACCAGTATGCAATAACCCAATTATTAACCGGTTGTTGTAGGCAGAGCATAGCTGAAGAATACAAAATGAGTAATGGTGACGGCACAATGGGCAGAATTTACTAGAACCAGTATTGGTCGCCCATCTATCAGTAAACTCTGCTATGGGGTGAGTACTATATCTAAACTTCAAGTAGAGTACCCTAGGGAAAGATCCTTGTATCACGTCTAAGCCTGAATACAATAAGGGGTTTTCCCTCTATAACCCAAAAAGCACCTGGGAACAATATACTACAATAACAAAAATGATGCTATGGAACTAATTTATACAAAACCTAATTCAAAATAGGTTTATGAATTACCTATCTGGCCTGACACAATTCTTCAAAGATGAATCAACTCAGTTTTCTATATATATCATTTAAATCCTGATACCTTAACAAATCAAAAACATTCTTTATACAGTGTGTTTTTTTATTCACTCATATATTTTTCGTGTATTAATTTTTTTATATTTTATTCACTTCTTTTTTTTATAGATACTCTTCTTTTATGTTACAAATCTAAAAATACAATATTTACACATATACCACACAGTTTACATAAACCTCTAAAGAAACATTTTTAAGAAAATGCAAAAGTGTTTCAAAATAGCCCAAATTCTTTAAATGGATGCTCTGTATCTTATTATCTAAAGAGCATTCCTCAGTCTTATTAGTACACCTTACTCCTGCAGTATCAGGGAGAATGATTATTTTGTCCCGTATATTCTGAACTGCTGTATTCTTAGTTGTCACCAAATTATAATTCATTAGGTGTCCATTTCCAGGGTTGTCGACGCGTTTCAGCCCCTTTAAATTCTGGGCCTCATCAAGACTAGGGCTTTGGCATACACATAAAATTATGCTGCACCGATATGTTGGAAAGCATTTCCAAATGGAGTTGTGACTAAATAGATGTCTTTTTAATAGAAGTTCCCTTTTCCACTGTCCTTCTATAAGGTAAAAATGGCAACCGTTGTAAACTTTTATATTTTCAACGTGATCCTCGTCATCTGTGCCACCTCGATCACAGGGACATTTATAGGGGGAACCAGATCTAATCCAGGATCATGCGTTCAATGTTTTGCGCCATCGTTTTCTCGTCTTCTCACTATTCCCGATTGCTACTTTCCTCTTCCTTGTCGTTGTATCACGTCTAGGCATGTCTAATAATTAGGGCTGATCTTATGATCTAGAAAGTTGTCTGTTAGACTATTCAAGGTACAGTTTTTAATCGTTTCACCCCATAGGTAGTCTCTGCACTGCTCTTTTATCAGGCTTTTTCATATCTTAAGAGCATATTGTGGCTTGTCCCACAGTGAATCTAGGTCAAGAGCTTTAAACATCCTTTTTAGGTATAACAGCCACGATATCCTCAAATGGTCTGGTGTGTTCAAAATATCACTGAAGGGTAGTCTATAAGGCTCCAATTCAGGTGTTGTCTAGAGTCTATACCAGAACAATAAGGGCTTCAATTGTACCATAAAAGAAATGGGATACACACCCAGGTCCATCAATAGAGAAAGTATTGGGGTACTCTGCAGGAGATTAAGTAACTGCCTAGCAAAACGATTCTCGCCCACAGTTAATTCCTTTATGTTTCATTGACCCCACAGTTCCGCTCCGTAGAAGGCGGCACCCTTTGCCCTGATTTTACAAAGTTCTAAATCTGTGGTTAGGTTTCTGCATTTCAGTCTTTAGACCAGCATGAGAATTGCCCCAGACCGTTGTTTGAGTTTAAGAGCACACTTGCTAATCTCTGGCTTCCAGATTAATTTGTGGGACAGGGTTATCCCCGGGTAAACAAATAAAAAAAAAACGCTCAAGGGGGGAGTTGTTTACCAATACATTCTTTTGGGAAGTTTCATGGGAGTTTAATATCATATATTTAGTTTTACTTTGATCTCTAGGCCAAGATCAGTGCAGGTGTTCAACTTGGGCTCCGTTGATGTGTTTCCCCCTGTCTTTTTGCTTTCTGACCTCTTGGCTTTGACTCTATATTTTCTGTTTAGTGTTTCTGCACACTTTCGCACTGCTGTTCAGTGTTAAAGTGCAAGTGCTCCTATTGTAAATTTTATTATGGATGGGAGTCTCCATGATTGGCATATTTGATCTACTGGTAAGGCCCTAGTAAAGTAAACTGAGAGTGCCAGGGCCTCTAAATCAAATGCTGCTAGTGGGTCTGCATCACTGATTGTGCCACCCACACGAGCAGCCTTTCAAAGGGGTCTCAGACCTGCCACTGCAGTTTCTGCACATAGTTTTTACTGCCATGTCGACTTGGCAAGGGCACTCACTTGCCAAGCCCTAATCTTCCCTTTTATTGCATGTAGGTCACCCCTAAGGTAGGTCCAAACTACCTCTATGGGCAGGGTGTAGTGTATGTGAAAGGTAGGACTTGTCCAGGTGTGTGTGACATTCTCTGATAGTGAAATACAGTGTATTTCTATTTCAATATTGAAAGGCTATCTGTCCCATAGGATAGAATGAGAGTGTACTTATAACATCTTTTAAGTATAACTTCCCATTGGGATAAGATGTAAAGTTCGAGTTTAGTATGCCTGAACTCAGACTATAAAAGGCATCTTTTAGTAAAGCTGAATTCTATATTGAATTTACCACTTTTAGAGAGTGGTTATTTTCTTGATTAGCCATCCTCTGTGCCTCTGCTGGGCTGTGGATTGACTGTCTGGATTTGGAGTGACAGGGCCTGGGGATGTGCATTCTCTTCAGGCAGCCACTGGGGGGGGGGGGGGGGGGGGCGGGGGGCAAGGTATGGCCTGCCTTTTCTGGATGAGCCAGGGCTGCGCTGAATAGACCCCAGAGCTTAAAACATCTTTTGGAACCAAGATCAAAAGCTGGAGAAGCTGTGAGGAGGAACTACCACTTTGCTGTGTGCTTTCCTGTGTTGACAAGCAGAGCTGCTTCTGGATTGGGCAGTGAAAGGATTGGGTTGAACTTTCTGCCACTTCTTTGTGTGAGTTTCTCCAAGGGCTTGAGGTAGAGCTTGCCCCCTCCCCCTGTTCAAGAAGTCTCAGGAACCACAAAGACTTCAAGGTCATTTGCTACCAGCACTGGGAACTATGTGTTATGTGCTGCTGCAACAAAAAAAAGTGACCCAACTCTATCAACAACGCTGCTGCCACCTCCGTGTCCTGAAGACACCGCAGAGGGCACCACCGCACTTCACACACACAATCCTGGTCTCACCGACGACGCCACTCGACGATCCCACTGAGCCGCAGTTTGCCTTGCAACCTGTGGGCACCGCACTGCCTGGCAGCGCCCCCCTGCTATCACCAACACCTGCTGCTCCCCGCTGACATCAATGCCGCTGCTGCCACTGTGGTTTAAGGGTACAGTTCGTAAGTTACCAAATGCACCACCCTCATCCTGAACCGCAGCCTTGGCCTGTCGCCAACATTGACTCCGGTTCATCAACTGACAACAGCGCTTCAGCAATAATGACGCTGCTGCTTGCATCGTTACCTGCCAGCACCCCAAGGAGTACTCTGTACTGCAGACCTGGTCTCACTGACGGCCCTGGAAAACTGTCACTGAGCCGCTAGCTGCACCATGACCTGAGGGCATTGCACACTGCCCGCTGCACTTCGTACCACAGCCCTGATGCCTGCCCACACCTGTGCTCCCGACTTCAAACGCAAGGAGTTCAATCTGCAACGCGTGTGACTTTAAGGGCCCGACAACTCCTGCACTGATCTCCGGAACCAATGCCTGAGGACGCCAGCTCTTTGTGGATCAATGAAAGGTCGCCAACACCCTGCATTCTAAAGGTACTGTTTTTACGGGTCTTCCCAAAACCGTAGCAGGCCAGCGACGCCGCGGTCAGCCAGAACTGTTTGGTTTTTTTGTTCACGACACCGTGATAGCCTCGGATGGAGTTATCAACCTCAAGGAACTGTATTTCAAGTCTATTTTTGAGATTGATATTTCTGAGAACTATATGGTGGATTTTAACCGTTTTTGGTCTTGTTTTCAATTAAATATTGATTATTTTTTCTAAAACTGGTGTGGTGTCCTTTTGTAGTGTTTTCACTGTATTATTGTTGGTTATTTGCAAATGCTTTACACCCTGCCTCTGAAATAAGCCTGACTGCTCATGCCAAGCTACTAATGAGGTGAGGAGAGGTTATTTCATTAGTATATCCCTTTTATCCTGAGTAGAAGGAAGGGTCCCTATTTGGACAAAGGTACAAACCATTGCCAACTAGAGACCTCCATTCCTAACGACAGGACTGAAGGAAGCGATTCAAAATAGCTTACAGACCGCTTAGGGTTTTGGAAATTAACAGTGTGTTATCTGCGAATAATAGTACTGGAATTTTTACAGAACCAATTTTGGGGTGTCATTTTTGGAGAAGTTTAAAAGTCAGCTAGATTATTTATAACTATTGCAAAGAGAGTTGGAGCTAGCACGCACCCCTGGCATACTCCCCTTTCTATACCACATGCATCTGTATCTAATTCGTGCCGTATTATTCTTGAGGATCCTAATAAGGATATCTAAAATATTAACTGGGACGCCCATGTTTTCTAAGACTTACCAAAGTTTCCATAGTGGGACCATATCGAGAGACAATTTTAAGTCTACGAAGATAACATAAAGACATCATTTACCCAGGACTATGTTTTTCCATTATATTGTTAAAAATCCCGCAATTTGGTCAAGGGTGCTAGTTTTCCAGTCTACATCCTGCTGGTAAATCTGAGAACGTGTAATTTAAATGGACCCAGTCGGTTAGTTTCTTTAACACTTGCCAGCACAAAAACTTCTGGTGCCCATCTAATTAGCCTGTAATTGGCAGCCCCATCGAGCTGCCCTTTTTTTATTAAATAGGAACAATTTCAGCTATGGAATAGTACCTCCGTCGAGAATCACCCTTGTTAGGAGGTTTAGACATAAGTTTCAGCTGCAAAGATGTCAGATGGAATACAGTGTGGTCCCGGGGCTTTTTTTGGGATGATAGATTTCAAGGCCCTCAGGGAGTCTAGGCTAGGTATTGTCAGATGATCTTGGTTCCCTAGGGTATTAATTGGGAGAGTATCACCATTCTCTAAACCACCCTCTTTATGGTCTAGACTTTTTAGTTCCTGTTGGTCTAGTTGCCTGTGGACGTTTGTGTGGTTGAAGTCGCTACAAGCTTGCCTTCTTCCCACATCGATGGGAGCAGAGTAAATGTATCTTAGATGCGATCATTAATGAGTTTGAACTGAGCATTTATTATAGAGAAATCTATAGATTTTGCCCAAACTTCTAAGAAGAGTAGCAAGGCCCGAGTCTGCCGAAGGAGAGTAAGGTTGTCACATAGAAAGACACGGAGTAGGGCTATGGAAGTCTCACAAAGGTCATTTGTATATACTTTGCTGAAAGACACTTAAACTTTGCTTTGGTGTTTGTGCAAGTGGAAAAAATCCAAGAGGACTGTGCTGAAATCTTCCATATAACAGTCTAACCTCAGAGAACTCATGGAGCCTATACCTAATAATGGTAGTCGTAATGGCTTATGTGGAGGAGTATTCGCTTATTCGCTTTTGTTACATTATTACTCATTACTGTAATGTTGAGTTTGCTCCACCCTTTTCCTATAGAGGAGTTTAGATCTACAAGTACCTCGGGCCTCACACACCACTTCCTACTGACAGTAGTTTCCCTGCAATAGATCAGAATGACTTACATGTAGATGCATTTAGAGAGGACTATTCATTGAATGCTTACTCCAGATTGCTTTCTAAGTATGTTGACCCTATGGATGCTAGGGATTGTCATGTCCGCATGCATTTCTTGCTTCACTTGCTGAGGGAATTACATATCATCATCTTCCCTTTACACATGGAGGTACCTGTAGTTTATTGCTGAGCTTGATTTATGGAAAGGGTCATCTTCAATAATATTACTCAAATCAAGACTTCGTTTGCCAAAAGAGAGAGCTGCTTTCCCTAAAGCTCAGCACATATACCAAAAGCGTGCTGCCTCACCACAAGTGGAGTGTGGATACTGAGAATGTGCCACCTTCTCATAAGTACTTGCTGCAGGCTCTGGTTAGTTCCTGGCATAGGTGTAACATCTAGGGGGGCTCACTAAGGTTGACAACATATGGGACACAAGGCCTTTGGTCTCTGGAGCACTCATTTGAACCAGCAGAATTACAAAGGAAGAGGTCCAATAAAAGGTTCAATGCCATCAATTTTGGAAAGGAGGAACTACTGACAAGGTGAAAACCGCAGTGGTGTTAGGCTGTGCTAAGGTGAAACTCCCTTACTGAAGAAGATGTTCTAGGGTGGTCCAACATGGCACAGATCATGAAGGGTGGAATGCTGGTCATGATGCGGTCTTCAGATGAAGAGGCTGACAAGAACTGTTGGGTGTGAAACAGGGAAAACAAAGGCGAACAACCTAATGTGGAGAAATTAAATAAAGTTGGGCAGGGCCAAAAGCGAGGTGGAGAGAGCCTGCTGAGATGGTTGGCTATGTAGAAGGACTGAAAGGTAGAGGAGAGATGGAGGTAGTGACATTGCAGCCATGACACCTGCTACGGTGTCTGGAGATGGTCATGTGAGCAAATGTCTGGGGAGAGGAGATGCCATCAGCAACGGTAAAACCTATGGAGATGAACACCAAAGATGTATCTATTTTCGGACATGTGAGGTGCTGTAAAATATGTAACCAGACCATGCCTCTATTTTTTTCAAACCTTCATTCCCTGGGGTGCTTAAGCACCTCTGTGCCGGAGCTTTTGTGTAAGAATTCAAAATTAGATTCTTTCTCTTTGTGCATCAATACAAACTATGTTTTCTTGGCACATCCAGGGCTATGTATTTGTGCAAACCCTGAATCAACATCTCATTGCAACCTTACAGTATAATGAAAAATGTGAGGATATTTCCATTTTATTTTAACAAATGTGCTCAATATTTTAATACATTCGTCAAACGGGCAAATATAAAGACTGGAATGCAAACTGAGGACATGTTGCCCAGGATACATACAGTCTGGCAATACCAAATTATGTGGGAGGTTTTTCCTAGGGAATATAGTCCGCATAATCATTTATGTAATATTAGCACAGATCACATAATAGTGCTATAATCCCGGTTTTTTGTTCAATGTTCATTTGACGACCGATAGTAGTCTCAGGAGTATATGGAAATGTGAAAAACGCATTTCAATATTATCATTTTAAACATCAGTTCATCCATTTTTGTATTTTTCCAAGATGCTGAATCATGAACTTTGGTGTCTTTCTACTAGTGTCTCAAGTTAGCACAAACAGACTTGTTTTGCTTGTATCTTTACACACCTGGAGTGGTGAATCATCTGCTCTTTGCCCGAATGAACACTTGCAATGTTTACACTTGATTCTCTGCCAATGAATGAGAAGGAACACGCAATGTCTGCTTGTAATGTTTATACTCGTTTATTCAATTGTCTGTCAGAATATGAAGAAACTTGAAGAAAACAAGTCCTATCCTTGTTACCTAAAAGGGTATGGTTCCCTCTGTAAATATTTTGCACATCCCCAGCTCACTCCCTATGCATAAATAACCTTACAGATATTTGTACTTTAAAACACACAAGATGATGGACGGAATGTTGCACAATGGTAAAACAATTACCCCCAGTCACGGATCTGGGTTTAATCCATCGTTATTTTGCTCACCAAGCCACCCCAGTTCAAACATGGCCATATGCAAATCAGTCTTGGCCCTGTGCCTCATGGGAACAGTCCAGCCTGAACTGCCAAGCCATGTCTTTCCTGGACCGGAATCAAGCATCCTAGGGCCGGTTTCTGGCTATCAGCCGTCTTCAGCCAGGATAGCTTGACTCCAGTGGCTTAGTGAGCAAGGGACCCAAGTCTGGGCATACCCTTCCCACATACGGTGAACAGCAAAACACACAAGATAATAGACTGAATGCTGCACAATGGCAAACAATTCACCCCCAGTCACAGATCTGGAGTTAATTGATCATTATTTTGCTCGCCAAGCCACCCCAGTTCAGACATGGCCATATGCAAATCAGTCTTGACCCTGTGCCTCATGGGAACAGTCCAGCCCGAACTGCCAAGCCATGTCTTTCCTGGACCGGAATCAAGCATCCTAGGACCGGTTTCTGGCTATTAGCCGTCTTCAGCCAGGATAGCTTGACTCCAGTGGCTTTGTGAGCAAGTGATCCACGTCTGGGCATACCCTTCCCACATAGCGTGAACAGCAAAACACACAAGATGATGGAGGGAAAGTTGCACAATGGCAAAACATTCACCCCCAGTCACAGATCTGGGTTTATTCCATTGTTATTTTGCTCACTAAGCCACCCCAGTTCAGACATGGCCATATGCAAATCAGTCTTGACCCTGTGCCTCATGGGAACAGTCCAGCACGAACTGCCAAGCCATGTCTTTCCTGGACCGGAATCAAGCATCCTAGGACCGGTTTCTGGCTATTAGCCGTCTTCAGCCAGGATAGCTTGACTCCAGTGGCTTTGTGAGCAAGTGATCCACGTCTGGGCATACCCTTCCCACATAGCGTGAACAGCAAAACACACAAGACGATGGAGGGAAAGTTGCACAATGGCAAAACATTCACCCCCAGTCACAGATCTGGGTTTATTCCATTGTTATTTTGCTCACTAAGCCACCCCAGTTCAGACATGGCCATATGCAAATCAGTCTTGACCCTGTGCTTCATGGGAACAGTCCAGCCCGAACTGCCAAGCCATGTCTTTCCCGGACCGGAATCAAGCATTCTAGGACTGGTTTCTGGCTAACAGCCATCTTCAGCCAGGATAGCTTGACTCCAGTGGCTTAGTGAGCAAGGGACCTGCGTCTGGGCATACCCTTCCCACATAGGGTGAACAGAAAAACACACAAAATGATGGACACAATGTTGTACAATGGCAAAACATTCACCCCAGTCACAGATCTGGGTTTAATCCATCGTTATTTTGCTCACCAAGCCCCCCCCAGTTCAGACATGGCCATATGCAAATCAGTCTTGACCCTGTGCCTCATGAGAACAGTGCAGCCCGAACTACCAAGCCATGTCTTTCCTGGACCGGAATCAAGCATCCGAGGACCGATGTGGGTCACTTCAACCGTGCCCCCAGCACCTCCTACACCTATTTCCACAGTGCCCAATGTTATTCAGAGTACACCTAATACTGGGGTACCGGCGAGTTGACAGATAGGGTCTGATATTGTTAATACCCCTGTATTACAGCCAGTTGGAGGGTCTGTCACCTCCAAGTCTGGTGAATTTACTCAATGGTCACCCCTTTAACAGTGGTCATAAAGTAAATGTAAGACACCCATGAAACATTCCTCGTGGGATGCAGGCACACCAATGAGTACAAATACACAACTGGATAAACAAATAAACAAAAAAGAAAATAATTAGGAAAATGCTCCACGAATGGATGGAAAAAAGGGTGAGTAAAGTAGGAAAATGCATTTAATACATTCCACCCAGTGCCTCCAAGAACTAAAAATTATGTTCTTCAATATATGGCACATCACCTAATTGAATTATTTCGAAAATTAGAGACACAAACCTGAGGTAGTGAAGTGACCCCACAGGAATTAAGAAAATTATTGAGGAACAGTGATGTTTCCACTTTGACCGAGAGTGAATGCGAAGAATGGTTTGAGCAGTGTTATCTGTGGCACGCACATGTCTCCCGTCAACTTTTGGAAATTCCAGACTTAGATCATGCTAGTGAGGAGGAAGATGTCAGTGTGGGGAAAATGTTGCCAATGAGGGAAATACATCCTTTGCCCCCTCCGGCTGGACAAGTAAAGAGTTTGTTCATACAAAAATGGATCTCCATGATCCTAGAAAAGACGTCAAGGGATTCTATGGCAATATGGAACAAACAACAAATATTGCACCTATGACCTTAAAGATATCGATATGTTGGCTGGCTATGTCGTGCCTCAGGAAATATAGAATGAGGTGAGATGGAATGCCCACGTACAACTGAACATAGTTTGGGCTAACATAGAACAAGATGATAGATATAGACACGCAGGAGATCTTCCCCCACAAAGTATTGTGATTGCAATTGATTTTGCCTCGAGAAAAGGTTGATTGGGATAAATTAACAGCATGTAAACAAAAGAAGCGCAAGGTAGTAACAGTTTTCTTTAGTAGACTTGAAGAAACGTTCAAGGCTCACAGTGGACAGGATCTAACAACAGTAGCAGGGCAACGCATATTTGCCATTGAGTTTGTTAATAACTTATTGATTAATTCAGGAGATAGTATAAAAACATATGAGAGTACATGGACAACAATGAGTCCCGCAGGGTTATTAATGATGGCTTGTTATTATGAGAATAAAGAAAATAGTGAAAGGGAAAAAACAGATAAGGAAATCAAAGAGTTACAAACAAAAGCATTGATGCAGGAGAAATATCCAGAAAGAGATAGATGGCAAGGACGTTGAAGTAATGTTAATGTAAGAGGGCTAGGCATGGGTGAATTTTGCGAATTGGAAATTCACGAATTTGCGAATTGGCAATCCGCAAAATTCGCAAATTTTTTATTTTTGCGTGTTCGCGAGGCGCTCTGTGTGTTCGCGGGTGTTCGCGAGGCGCTTTGCAATTTCGCAGGTTTTTTTTTTTGCTTAATCACTGCCACCCTCTTGTTTTTTATGCCCATCTGCCCTCTGTACCACTTGTTTTTGTGCCCTTCTGCCCCACTCATTTTTTGTCCCCTTCTGCCCTCCGTCCCACTTTTGTGCCCTTCTGCCCTCAGATCCACTTAGAATGGCGCCGGCAAGCTGCCAGCGCCATTCTAAAATAGCTAGAAATAGCTTCAACAGGAAGCACTAATAGATAAAGTAAAGCAGGTGCTCCAGTTGAAGGTCAAATTAAGTTACACAATCATTAATCACCCCAAGTTTGGGGTGATTAATGATTGTGTAACTGAATTTGAGCAGCACCTGCTTTACTTTATCTATTAGAGCTTCCTGTTGAAGTTGACTTTTGTAACTATTTTAGAATGGCTCTGGCAGCTTGCTGGCGCCATTCTAAAAGAGTTACAAAAGTCAGCTTGAACTTTTGACCCAATCCGTTCCGTTCGCAGATTTTCGTTTGCGGATTTTGCGGGAAATTCGCGAATCTCGCGGATTGCAAATTTACCGAAAATCCGCGAGCGGAACGGATTTTCCGCTCATGCTTAAAGAGGGCGTAGTAGAGGGAGGGGGCGAGTGCAATCAACTCTAATGCTTGCACCTATTGCTTTCAAGATGGGCACTGGAAGAGTGAATGTCCTTCTCTTCAAGGAGTAGTATTAGGGTTACAAACATAATTAATGAGAGGCAGGGGTAGAGGCAGAGCACATACAAAGACAGATAATGTACAACATGGTCCAAGTGCTAATTGTTTTAATGGACGTAATAATGCTTTTCACTCACAAGATTACTTGGATGATGATGATCATTGTGAATGGACCGAATAGGGAGGCCCAAGAGAGAGAGAGGAATGAGTACCACTACCTGTGGACCAGTCTGGTCCATTGTCAAGATGACAGTTGATGTTAAGAACATGTGTTTTTAATACTTAAAAGCACTAATAATACCTCTATTTCTCAACGCTTGCAACCTCATGCATCACTCTTGGGAAAAGTAGATAAGTCAGTGGGATTTATTAATATTGTTGTGACAACCCCTATATCAAAACTGCTTGATTTTACTATTAGTTCTTTAACACAACACATGCCATTTGTATTAGCAGACAAATGCTCTTTAAATTTGCTGGGATTAAAAGCATTAAAAATGATGTATGCCACCATATGTTGTTCCCCGGATGGCGTTTACCTGATATGTAAAAAAAAAGATGCACTAAATAAGAGCTATATGGTGGCACGGAGAAATGGTTTGCCCCAATAATTGTAGTCCATAGATCAAAACTTATGGGCCCAAGACCAAATGACACTGGTTCTATGCAAATAGACCCAGTCCATATACAAGTGAACAATATTGCTGTGCTGCCTCGCATACCTCAATACAAGATTTCAAAAGAAGGTTAACAAGGTTTAAAAGAGATAATACTGGACTTATTGGATAAGGGAATAATATGAGGTGTGTCTGGAAATGTATGTAACAGCCCTATTTTACCTGTGGTCAAATGAGATGATAGTACAGGAAAAAATAAATATCCTATGGTAATTGGTTTGAGGGCAATTAACAAAATAGTTCAGCCCCAGTGGTCCCAGATATTACTGCAATGTTTTTGTCTATCCCAGCTAATGCAAAATGGTTTACAGTAATAGATCTCTAAAATGTGTTTTTCAACATTCCCATTAAGGAAAACAGCCAATATTTGCTTGGCTTCAGTTTTCAAGGTAAATCTTCTGTGTTCTGTCATGCACCACAAGGGTATACAGAAAGTCAGAGAACCTATCGTCAAGCTCATAAGAAACAGCTACATAATTGTATACTGCCAGCAGGAACAACGTTTTACAGTGTATAAGTGACCTATTACTGAGAGCAGAATGTGAAGAGGTTTGCAAGAACACTTCGTATAAAGTACTGTCCTTTTGGCTTCACAGGAACATTAGGTGTCGCTATCAAAATTGCAATATTGTCTACAGGAGGTCACCTACTTAGATTACCTACTATTGAAAGGAGGAAGAAGACTGGCAGCTGACCACATTAAGGAGATTCAAAACATACCTCCACCTACCAAACAAAAAGACCTACATACCTTTTTAGGCATGGTCTCATTCTGTAGACAATGGATCCCAAATGTTTCCTTGATAGCAAAGCCTAACTATTCTTGATGCATAAAGACCTATTTGACCCAGTTCCATGGCATTCTGAACATCAACATAACATTATCACCGTGAAAGAAGCTCTTTGTAATCCATCTGCTTTGGGTAGCCCTGATTATACCAAACGCTTTGCTTTATTTTTGCATTAAAACATGGCTTTGCTTAGGCTGCACTAACCCAATAACAAGGAGAGAAGAATAGACCATGTGCCTATATTTCCTCAACATTGCATTCTGTAACAAGAGGCCTACCAAACTGCCTCCGAAATATTGCTGCAGCGGCACCCGCATTAAAACAGGCAGATTTAATTCTGTTGGAACATGAGGTTACAGTATATGAACCTCATTCAGTTGACAGACTGTTGAATAAAACAAAAGGCAACATTTAACTAATGCTAGATTGACGCAATATGAACTGACACTGATGGCCCCAAATGTCACTCTGGAATGATGTAACACAATAAACCCAGCCACTCTGATGCCTCTTCCTTTGGAACAGGGTGAAGTACAACATGATTGGGGGTTGTTACTGAAACCGAGAAAAATTGTTGAGTGGACCTGGTGGATGTAACAATGCCAATTGTTGATGGCACGTTATTTGTAGATGGCTCTTGTCAAAAGAAGTTGGATGGGATATCTCAGCTGCCTATGCAAGTACCACAAAATATTCTGTTGAGACATGAGTAATAGAACAAACATCAGCACAGGCTGCAGAGTTAACAGCATTAAGTAAGGCATATGAACTGTCAAAAGGGTTAAATGGAAATATATTCACCGATAGCCAGTACGCATTTGGCCTGACTCACAACTGCGGCCGCCTATGGGCAGAAAGAGGATTTATTACCTCTAGTGGAGCTAAGATACAGCATAGACATCAGATTTCTAGGCTTTTGAATGCTATCACTCGCCTGAAAAGATGAGCTATCATTAAACGCAGCAAATGCAAGAAAGTAACAGATGTGGTGGGGCAAGGAAATGCTTTTGCAGATGAGATAACATGAACTACAGCATTGGTAGAACAGTCACTGATGTATGTAGTAGTAAGGACTGATGATGAAGGAGAGGGGTATCACCCTTATGCAGAGGTGAAGGTAGTACAAAATGTAGCAGATAAGGAAGAGACGAAAAAGTGGCAGGAGAAAGAATATGTGTTTGACAAACACTTTTAGGCATGGATGGAAGTTCGTAATGGAAATAGATGGATTATACCAGACAGTTTTGTTTTACCTATGGTCCACAAGATAAATGGACCAGCTCATGTTGGAGAGGATGGTATAGTAAACACATTTGAACGGACAGTGGTATTGAGTTAAGTGAAACAGCGTCACTCATGAAAATTGCACATATATTAGTTTCAATAGAATTCTGAACGGTGCTGTAAGGTGAGGAGAACCCCCAAAATTGCGGCTGAGGCCACTGAATACACAAAGGAAATCCTCAGCACACGTCTATAGTGCCTATAAACATGTACAGCGGTCTTTTGTTTGTATTTATACAGCCTTGAGAAAGTTGCTTGATGATTTCCCAGTGTATGCGACGAAACACGTGTCGGTTGAAGAGAAACTATAAGAATAAAGAAAGAAAAACAAGAAACTCAAAATACTGTGTTAATATTTATGCATACAATGTGCAGATTGATGTTTAGATACACTACAGAAGTGTGCTGAGGGTTTCCTTTGGGTATAGTAAACACAATTTCAAGAATATGGGAAAACAATATAGTCAGAAAGGTGGCTATACATTTTTGTAAACATTATATAGTTTGTGACCCACATAATGTGCGAAAAGGAATTGCATTACCAACAGGTAATTTTTGCATGTCAGAGAGATACCTTTGAATGCTTGCAGATGGATTTTATGCAGATGTCTTCTAGCAAATGAACGCGTTACATGCTGGTATTGATATGCAGTTTTAGCAATTGGGTTGAGGCCTTCCCTTTGAAAGACAACTCACCTTTGAGTAAGTCAAAGGTACTATTGAAGGAATATTTTCCAAGGTTTGGCTTGCCCGGGAGCGTTTGGAGTGACAATGGAGTACACTTTTCAAATCAAATGATGGATTTGGTGTGTAAAGGTTTAGGTATAAAGCAGAAATTTCATTCAGTTTATCACCCTACAGCCACAGGATAAGTTGAAAGGTGTAATGGAACACTGAAGAACAAGTTGTCCAAAATATGTGCATCTAGTGAACTGAGTTGGGTGAATGCCTTGCCCTTAGTCTTGTTCTCTTTGAGAACAGCCCTATGAATTAGTGATGCGTAGCCTGGACAACTTCCATGGGTTTGCATCTCCATCGAGACTGCGCGATATGCCACATCCAGTATTGCTGGATATTGTAAAGAATTAACCAACAGACTATCTGAAATTCACCAACAGCTCAGAGACACCTGGTCCCCACCACTGGAAGGACAAGTACATGACATCAAGTCTGGGGACTGGGTGCTGACTAGGAACTTCTTGAGAAAGACCAGTTTGCAACCATGGTGGAAAGGCCCCGTCCATATCTTGTTGACAACCCAGACTGCAGTACAGTGCAATGGGCATAGGAACTCAGTCCACCTCTCTCATGCTAAAAGGGCACCACCATTCTGGCAGGAGCAGCTTTCGGAAGGAGGTAGTTTCAGTCTCAAGAAAATGCCCATTCCTGGAATAAAAGGCAACACACCTACTGCACCCTGCTACAATCTGCACTCAAAAAGACTGAAGGATGGGTCAAAAATGCTTTTAGGGACAGGTTGGGATCAGAACATGAGGACTCTGCACTAATGAAACACTCTATGCGACATGCAATATTAGTGAAAACAGTCAGTAATATTGAACCTTATCGGACTTGGACTATGTCTCGCCACCAATGCCGCTTACTGAATAATTTCAGGTCAAACATATTTCCCTGTCTAGTCCCTTTTAACCATGGTTGTTTTACTCACTCGGATTTGCCTCTTTCCAATTGTAAAAATAAATCGATCAATGATACATTACTTATGGTTATGCTCTGCCCAAAATATAATAATCTGCGACATAAGTTTATAAGCCCAATTTTAAAACCTCTCAATTGGAACCAAGTCAGGCCAACCTTACTGTTTTTACAGCTGTTAAACTCGCCCTCTATTGTTTTTTTTTCCTGTAAGCTTTCTGATGGAGGTTTTAAAACTAGAATGATTTTGGTACTGAAAATCTTTATGTTGCTTTTAACGATTTGTCTTTTATGATTTTATCTATAAAATCGAATAAAGATTATGAATGAGATTTGAATTTGACTGAAGGATTAGATAGGAAAGTGCTTATGACGGAACAAGCACAAACTGCCCGGCGCTCAAGAGTGCCATAGTTAAGAGACTAACTAGTGCAGTGAAGTTAGTTAAATAAGGACACTGTAGACTATGGTTCATTTGGAGATGCATCCCTTTGGCCGACCCATCACTAATGCAGATCTGGAAAAAGAAAGCACAATAAGAATTGTTGTAAATGGAAATAGAAAGAAGAAATATACATTCGAAGTTGTTTTTACAGTATTTATTACCTACATAATGATATTTGCCTTGAACTGGTACCTTGATGTTTACCACTTCATACATGTGATAATGCCTGAGACTACTGCTGCACTTACTAGCCCCCGTTAAGATCACCAACATAATTTTTCTGGATATCATAACAATGTAATTGTTCAAATGGCTCACACCTATTACAAACATGTGGATATCTCACGAAAATGTTGGGTATGTATGAAACTTCCAGCACACACTGCAACTGGTATACCATTTCTATCACTGTTGTCAGCTTATAATGATTCCTATTCTATCCTTTTGCGGACAGTATAGGTTTCATGCATGAAGGGATAACATTCTACCTCTGAGCTAGGGAACCAGGTTCGAGTCTCGGCAGGGATGCTCAACATCCTGTAATTCTGGGCTAATCACTTAATCACCCAGTGCCTACCAAAAATTAATTAGTCCTTCTGTAATGCAACTGGTGCTCATGTAAAGCGCTCTGCTACCTTCGGGTCTAGTTTGTGCTATATAAAGCGCCCCTCCCCCCTCAAAAACAATTATGGTCCTCGCATCCTGTAATATTAGGGGAAAAAATTCACCTCATAAGAGCCTTTTTATTAATTCCTTCATGCCCTATCGATATGTTAAATGCCTGACTAGAATGAACACGACTGTTCCATCCACTGATCCTGCCTGTTTCTACCCAACTTCTATCCAAGTAACTATGTCACCCGGGGAAATATGTGTACAATATAATGGTTCCCTGTTTTTGGGTAATAGTGTTGTAAGGTAAGTTGCTCAATAGTTAGTGTCTCGCACATATACCATGCCCTCCCACCAAGTAAAGGTATATATTTTGTATGTGGTTCCACGGCTTATCCATGGCTGCCACCAGGATGGGGAGGATTCTGCTATTTGAGATTGGTTCTTCCTCATATTTGGGCAATTCCCTCTGACCTTGGGTTTGCTAAATGACAACATTATTTTGGTCATCACAAGAGGGATAGCTCAGATACTGCTGGACAGCAGGCTTATGACTGTGGATTTGGAATACTACCTATACTTGGGATCGCTATGAATGCCCGTTGTATTAGGACATTGGTACGGTTATTTGAGGCCACAATAAACGAAACAATGTCAGCATTAGATATTATAACAGTAGCAATGACTGCTATGCATTCTGTGTCTTTACAAAACTGGATTGGTTCTCGATATGCTACTTGCAGAACGCAGAAGAGTATGTAGGCTTCTGCATACCGAATGTTGCATTTTTATACCGGACAATTCCAAAAACATACATGAGGCTATTAAAAACATGCACAAAATAGCACAACAGGTACATGGGTTTGCCAATGAAGACATTTCCTCCCTTTGGGATTGTATTGCCTCATTTTTCACTAGCTGGGGTTGGAATTTATTGATGATATTAGTCGTAATAGAGAGTATAGTGTTAGGTTGTTGCTTGTGCGCACAATGCTTGCCAATGAGTTGTGGTATGCTGGCAACAATTTGGATTAGTTACTTACCTGTAATCCTAGTTCTCATCCAGGGGTATACTCGTCAAAGTCATAATCTATGAATAATCCCCGCCCATGTGCAGGATCCCGGAGCATATAGAAAATACATATAAATATATATGTATAAATATGTGAAAACATATAACTGCAGCCTAAAAACCATTTTCTAGCTGGCAAAAGTGCCGCAAAATTACATCAATTAGCATACATACGGTAGTACTCTTCCAAACCCTAAGGAAGAAAGAGAGCAGAAAACATTTGTATACAACAATGCTTTATTACCATAGTAAAACCTGTAATTGCAGGCATTTGCCAGTAGGCTGCAGTAGAGTATAAAGCAAACAGAGAAAACTGACACCTTGCCTTTAAGGCATTAGAGTAGGGGTACCGTGCCTTTAAGACCTGAAGGCAACCCCCTGCTCCCATGGTGCACGACAGGTGACAGTTGGGTCAGTTCTTTTTGGAGGTGAATAACACCTGAGGAGATCTATAATAAAACATCTCATAACTGTGTAACTCTGCTCGTCCGGGGAGGTGGGCAGGAGCTTATGACTTTGATGAGTATACCCCTGGATGAGAACTAGGATTACAGGTAAGTAACTAATCCTTCTCATCCAGGGGATACTCATCAATAGTCATAATCTATGAAGAGATTAGCAAGCTCATACCCAAAGTCTCGCGGACGTGCAAGAAGTGTAAAAACTTCACAGAAAAGCTAAGACATATATTGACAATACATCTTAAGCAAACAAGTTCCTTAAAGAGGCCTGCCCTACTCTGGCATCGGCCTGAGTATCTGAGTCCAGGCAATAATGGCGGGTAAAGGTATGGACAGACCGCCAAGTTGCCGCTTTACAAATCTTAGAAATAGGAACATTACGAAGGAGAGCTGTAGTGGAAGCTTTCCCTCTGGTAGAATGTGCATGTGGTCTACCCTGCAAGGTTTTTTTAGCTAGTTGATAAGCAAAAGCTATACAGGAGACAATCCAGCGAGAAATTGACCGTTTGGAAGCTGACCGACCAGTATTAGTACTGCCATAGTTAACAAAAAGCCGGTCAGACTTTCTCAGAGGCAGGGTTTTTGACAAGTAAAACTTCAGGACCCTCCGGAGATCAAGGGAGTGTAATGACCTCTCCGGGGGAGTGGAAGGATTAGGAAAAAAGGTAGGTAAGGTAATAGACTGGTTGATATGAAAGTCGGAAACCACCTTAGGCAAGAAACTTGGGTGTTGAACCACCCTATTGGCATGAAACACTGTGTAAGGTTCCTTGCAACACAAGGCCTGGATTTCGCTGACCCTACGGGCAGAGGTAATCGCCACTAAAAAAGCAGCTTTCCAGGTCAAGTGCTGCAAAGAGGCCTTATGGATAGGCTCGAAAGGAGCACTCATCAGTTTAGTCAGTACAATATTAAGCTCCCAGGGAGGGGAGGGAGACCTCACCGGTGGGAAGACTTTTTTCAGGCCTTCTAGGAAATCTTTAACTACAGGCATAAGGAAGAAAGATGTCTGACTTGGAGACTTTCTATATGCTGTGATGGCAGCTAAATGAACCCTGATGGAGGGGTATTTCAAGCCTGATTTCGCTAAATGCAGTAAATATGGTAGAATCACCTGCTCTTGGCCATGTACCGGGTCAAGAGAGTGCTCACGACACCATAAGAAGAACCTCTTCCACTTGAAAGCGTAGCACTTCCTAGTGGAGGGTCGCTTCGATTCCTTAAGAATATTCATGCAGTCTGCTGGGAGGTCTAGATGTCCATACTGGATGACCTCAGGAGCCATGCCGTCAAGCGAAGGGGAGGAAGGTTGGGGTGCAACACCTTCCCCTGGTCTTTGGTCAGCAAGTCTGGACGGCATGGAAGTCGCCGGTGAGGAACCTCCGACATCTGAAGAAGATCGGGGTACCACCACTGGCGTGGCCACTCTGGTGCTATCAGGATCATTCTGGTGTTGGTCCTGTAGAACTTCTGGATCACCGCCGGGATCAGAGGCAGGGGAGGAAAGGCGTAGAGTAAAGTCGGAGACCAGCTGATCAAAAGGCCATTCCCCAGTGATCCCTGTTGGGGGAACCTGGAGGCGAAGACGGGGCATTTTGTGTTGGCCGCGTCTGCGAACAGGTCTACGTCCGGTACGCCCCAACACCGAAAAACCTCTTGAGCCACTTCCTCGTTGAGCACCCAATAATGCGCTTCTACGAAGGTTCTGCTGAGGCAGTCTGCTTGGATGTTTTGAATTCCTGGTAGATGAACTGCCACGATGGAAAGGCCTCTTGCTAGGAGCCAATGCCAGATCGCTTGTGCTTCCAGAGACAAGACTCTTGACCTCGTGCCTCCCTGCTTGTTCAGATAGAACATAGTTGTTCTGTTGTCTGTCTGAACCTGGAGGTGGGTGGTTTGCAGAGCAGGATAAAGAGACTTGAGAGCAAGATGAACTGCTCGAAGCTCCAGGAAGTTGATATGGTAGCCTTGCTCTACCTCGGACCAAAGGCCTTGAACTTGGAGTTGGTCCATGTGAGCGCCCCAGCCTTGAAGAGAGGCATCGGTGACAATTGACTGAGATGGAGGAGGACGATGGAATGGCACTCCTCGGAGAAGATTGGATCGTTTCAACCACCATCTGATCGAGTCTCTGGCTCCTTGAGGAAGCAAGACTCGGTCTTCCCACTGGTCCGATCTCTGAGACCACTGATCTTCCAGGGCTTGTTTTAGAGGTCTCATGTGAAGGCGAGCATTGGGCACAATGTAAATGCATGAAGCCATTGATCCCAGCAGAGAAGACACTTGTTTGGCTGTGGGGGCCCGATTGTCCAGAAGAAGGCGACCTTTCAGGAGCATAGATGACAACCTCTCTTCCGAAGGACACACGCTTGCCTGAAGTGAGTCCAGAGAAGCACCCAGGTAGTGGATCCGCTGAGAAGGGTTGAGAACTGATTTCTTCAGATTGACGTGAAGTTCCAACGACTCCATTAGTTTGAGGCAGAACGACAGATTGTCCTGAAGCAGCGACGGGGTGGAGCTCTTCAACAACCAATCCTAGATATGGGTACACGAAGATCTTTCTTTTGCGGAGAAAAGCAACCACCACCGCCATGCATTTGGAGAATGTCCGAGGCGCAGATTTCAGGCCAAACGGCAGCACTCAATATTGGTAGTGACGATGTCCGATCTGAAACCTTAGGAACTTCCGGTGTTTGATTGACACTGGTATGTGGAAGTAGGCGTCGTGCAAGTCGATGGCGCACATCCAGTCTCCCTGATGAAGATGCGGGAAGATCTGGTGCAGGGCAAGCATACAGAACTTTTCTTTTCGTATGAACTTGTTTAGCCTTCGAAGGTCTAGAATGGGCCTGTATTCTTTGACAGATCCTCGTTTTGGAACCAGGAAATATCGGGAGTACACTCCTTGATTTCTTTGAGTAGCGGGAACCTCCTCTATGGCCTTTTTTTCTAGAAGGATGGAGACTTCTTCTCGTAGCAATTGAGACTTGTAACGTGGAAGATGATGCAATTGGGGAAATACCTGCGGAGGAGGAGACTTGAACCTCAGCAAGTAGCCATGCTGCACAATACTCAGCACCCATTTGTCTTTTGTACTGGATTCCCACTCTGTCAGATGTTGAGAAACACTCCCTCCCACCGGAGTGGTGAACAGACGTGGAGGAAGCAATGGCTCAGGGCTTAGGAGGTTGCTTTGAGGAAGACTGCTGCCTGTTATTGCCACCTCTTCCTCTTCCAGGACGACGCTGCTGGAACTGCGTCTTCTGCTGAGACTGGGATTGCCACTGAGGGGTTTGAACCCTCTGTTGGAAGGCCTTCCTGTCTCCTTGACGAAAACGCTTCTTAAACTCCTTGCATTTTTCCAATCCCACAGCTTTGACTGTGTCCATTTCTGCTTTCATTTTGGACATTTCGTCGTCTGTGTGTGAACCAAACAGAGACTTCCCATTGAAGGGCAAATTCAAAATCTTCTTCTGGGCGTCTGGTTTGAGTCCCGTCAGGCAGAGCCAGGCAGAGCCAGGCCGAACGGCGGGAACAAATACCGCTTGAGTAGCCATGAGCTGCAAGGTCAGAGGCATCCACTGCGGCGCTAAGCCTTCCTCCTGCAAAGTCTCCAGAAAATCTTGGCGATCTTCCTTGGGGAGCTTGTCAGTAAAGCGAGTCAGAGAATCCCAAAGGGACCTGTCGTACCTTCCAAGCAAGGCAGAGGCACTAGCCACCTTCATAAGAGTCCATAAGCTTGCTATCTTTTTCAGGTGTTACTGAGGAAGAAGTAGATCCTGCATGGGACTTCATGGTAGCCGCCACAATGATGGAGCCCGCCGGGGGATCCGATCTGAGGAACAAAGGATCCTCTGGAGGGGCCTTGTACTTTTTGGCTATTCGAGACGGAACAGATCCCACCACTGCTGGTGTGAGAAAAGTAGCCATAGCTGGTTACAGGAGACCGGGAACCAGAGGTATTAGAGGCCTGGGCGCTGTACGATGACGGAGGGTATCAAAAATCACAGAAGTGGGAACCACTGGAGTGTTCAGCGTGATATTCAGCTTTTTTGCTCCCCTGACCAGTACATCGGAGAAAGTCGCGAGGTCATCAATTGGAGAGACTCGGGAAGGAGGCGTTGAAGAGTAGGTCGGAGAATAACCTCGGTAAGAGGACCTAGTCGAAGACGATCTTGTAGAGGATCTTGTACGCCACCTCCTATGGGACCTGTCACGATGCCTGCTGTGACTGCCCCTGGACCTAGAACGATGACTTGATGGAGACCTCGTTCTTGGCCGGATTGGAGATTTTGGTCTGACAGGTGTCCTTGACCACACTGGGGAACGTGATCTGACTCTAGATCTAGGCTTCAGTGAAATCCTGGGATTCCGAGGAGATCTAGCTGGTCTGGCTGGAGTCTTTGCCTTCGAAGGGGAATAAGTACAGGAGTAATCCGAGCCCGGACTACTCTGTCCAGATACAGCCCCTTGAGGATGAGTCAAGCTGCCCGCAGATCTGAGCGAAGATTCTGGGGACACCTGCACAATATTCAAGCCAGGAGAAGATGATTTTCCTGAAGCCTTAGAACCAGGTTACTCCACCTCTGCTGTTACTTTATCCCTCAACGGCGAAATCCTCGACGTCGAAGAAGTCTGGGTGACCAGCGGCGTCGAGCGGTGCCTTGAAGCTCTCGACAGCGATCGACTACGTCGTGGAAAACTCGACTGTGAACCTCGACGTCGACCCGGAGACTTCGACGTCGATCTTCCTCGACGTCGATCAGGTATATCATGACGTTGAGTCGACGACGATTCTTGACGTCGTCTCAACGATGATCTTCCTCGACGTCGCGTCGACGGCGACCTTTCCTGGCGTCGCCCTCCTTGACGTCGAAGGATGGGATCTAGCAGACCCTCTCGACGGCGGCCCGCTAGCCAGCGGCGACCTAGATGCCGTCCTAGCTCTCGATGCTGATCCCTTCCGGGTGGTGGAGAGTGTCTCGACGTCGACGGAAGCCTTGACGTCGACGGAGACTTAGATGCAGCAGCAGCCATGGACTTCGAGCCCGAAGCATGGTGCCTCGACGCCGACTTACTTGATTGCGGCCGCGATCTTCGACGTCGTGAAGATGATCTGGGCCTTTTCGACGGCGACCTCGACGTAGACGGAGTTCTTCGACCTTCATTCCTCTTTCTGGAGACAGGAGAGGTAGAATGACGCCGTTTTTGGCCGTGCTTACTTGTAGGAGACGATCTGGGGGCTGTAGAAGCACCCACCTGGTGACTCTTGTCCATCTCCTGCATGGCATGAAGTCGAATCCTCTCCCTGTCGCGAAGAGTCCGACTTTTAAATTTTTTACAATGATGGCACTGATCAGGAATGTGTGAAGATGGAAGACACACAATACAAACAGAATGTGGATCATTCAGAGCCATCTTCTTGTCACAGGAAGGACATTTCCGAAAAAGAGCAGGCATTCTGACAGGAAAATCTTGTGGGTTACCACAGAAAAATAAATCAGAAGCCTTATTTATTCAGAAAATGTCGAATTATTTGAGAAAACTCTCTCAAAAAACCAATTTCAGTTGAAAACTGAAGAGCTCAAGCTCCAGGATCCTCACAGAAGGAGCCGGAAAAAAGAACTGACCCAACTGTCACCTGTGGTGCACCATGGGAGCAGGGGGTTGCCTTCAGGTCTTAAAGGCACGGTACCCCTACTCTAATGCCTTAAAGGCAAGGTGTCAGTTTTCTCTGTTTGCTTTATACTCTACTGCAGCCTACTGGCAAATGCCTGCAATTACAGGTTTTACTATGGCAATAAAGCATTGTTGTATACAAATGTTTTCTGCTCTCTTTCTTCCTTAGGGTTTGGAACAGTACTACCGTATGTATGCTAATTGATGTAATTTTGCGGCACTTTTGCCAGTTAGAAAATGGTTTTTAGGCTGCAGTTATATGTTTTCACATATTTATACATATATATTTATATGTATTTTCTATATGCTCTGGGATCCCGCACATGGGCGGGGATTATTCATAGATTATGACTATTGATGAGTATCCCCTGGATGAGAACCAGGCCTTCTCCAACATCTTTATGTCAGACAAATGCAGCAATGGTTCAACAGTAGGAAGTTTTTATGTTAATGCAAATAGATAAAAAATTATTCTCCAGGGAACAATACCACTAAGTGTACATTAATGTTTGGGTTAGATGATACTGCAATGTTCAGAACTGAGAGTTGATTGTGAAAATGCATTTTAATGGTATAATTTTGAGCATCAGTTCTTCCATTTTTGTATTTTTCCAAGATGTTGAATTATGAACTTTGGTGCCTTTCTACTATTGTCTCAAGTCGAGCAAACAGACTTGTTTTCTTGTATCTTTACACACCTGGGATCCTATTACATGAAGTTCCCCGGGGGTGCAACTGGGGTTTGCACCTGCTTTGCGCCCCCTCGGGGCACTTTGGTATTAATCATGTAATACTAATAGCGCTGGTGCACAAAAGGCACGAGCGCGATCTTCAAGGGGGTCTTCCCCTATTTGCATGCGCGTGTCCCATGCAAATGAGGGAATCCCTTTGCTTCTGTGTCCATGTCATATTACCAAAGTGGGCACAGAGGCAAAGAAGCCCTGCACGGTCACTGCACCTCCTTGAAGCAGTCCTCTGCAGGGGCAAACCGGGTCCCATGGACCCCCACAGAGCTCTTTGCCCGTGTGAGGCTAGTCTGTTATCCACTTGCAATATTTATACTCGATTGTTCAATTGTCTGCCAATGAATGAGAAGGAACAAGCAATTTCCACTTGAAATGTTTATAATTATTAAGTCAATTGTCTGCTAATGTATGAGAAAGAACAAGCAATGTCCACTTGTAATGTGTTATACTTGTTTGTTCGATTGTCTATCAGGATACGATGAATCTTGAAGAAAACTAGTCATATCCTTGTTACCTAATCATGGATCGGTTCCTCTGTAATAATTTTGAACATTCCCAGCTCGTGCCACTTGTATAAATAACCTTGCAGATATTTGTACAGACCACTCTTTTTTTCATAGCAATCTTGCGCTCTGAATATGTGCACCTGCGCGTCAATAATAAATACGAGCTACTTTGGCAGACCTCCAACTACTGGCCTCTTTCTTTGTAAGGTGGAGACTAAAGGAATTTGATTTCCACAGAAAACATAAAGAATAGGGGCCAGAGATGTTCTACGCCTTTTTAATATTCACAAATGGCCTAATTCAGTGTTCACAACCATTAAAATGCATTTCTTTTGTGCTAATCCAATTTCAAGAGTTGGAAAAGCGTGTCCTTACCCTATTATGGGATTCCAAAGGGATACTGATTTTATACTGAAAAAAGGGGCATGTTGTAAGTGTCCTCTCCAAAACACCAATTGGTATATTATGTATAAAAGTTTTGTGAACTGGATCAGTGGCAAAACATTGAAAATTTGACTAATTCGCAATGACCCTTTTTCCTTTGTGAATGTAAAAAAGTGTTGAAGAGTGTGGAGTGGTCCAACAGACCACTGACAACTGTTAAAAAAACTTTTTTTAAATTCAATTTTTTTTGCCAATGCAGCCAGTTTCCTTTAAGGAAAATGGGCTGCACTTAAAAAGAAGTTTACTGTATTGACAATCAATCAGTAATGATGGCCTGCTGATCTTTGCAGACCACACTCTCTATAAATGAGTCGCAGTTTGAGACATACGTTATTTATATTATTTAGGTAGGTTGAGTGGCAACTTAATCCAATTCTATGTTTTTTCAAAATGACCTACTGGTACATAAGTTGGTTTGCCGGAAAAGTATACTTGCCACAATTGGCAAATAGTAACTAGAACATCTGTTCCTATATATTTCCTAATTCCTAATTCTGTAGAACCTAAGAATTTGTTTTATAAAGAATGATAACATCTTATAGTCTAGAGTGCCTATGAACCCACTATGTTTCTATACTTGGGATCAAACATGTATCATTTAATAAATGATCTCCGTGATGGCAATCTGGCAAGAGTGTTTCCAGAGCTCAGGGCCCAATCAGTTTTTTTGTCCTCTCTACCCCTGGCAGTCATAGGACGAGTGGCAGTGATTAAAATGTTGGCGCTCTCATGCTTATGATAATTTTTCATTAATTTGCCTTTGATTCTCTCTCATCCTTTCTTTAAGGACCTTGATAAGTTACTCTGAGAATTTGTTTGGAAAGGAGGCCATTGCCGAGTTGCTGTAGCCACGTTAAAACTCCCACTGATAGCTGAATGACTCAGATTCCTGGACTTCAAGCAATACTATTTAGTGGTGCAACTACAGTGGGAAGCTAAATGTCTGGTGGGTCATTATATCTAACAGAGGTGTATTAATTCAGTGAGCTTCAAAGCTGGATTACATTCACTAATATTTCCCTTCAGATGTAGCGTGTGTTCTACGATCCAGGGTGCTCATGCAACCCCTTATGCCCCTCAATCTTCTCCTTGGTCTTCCTACCAGACTTATTTGATCCGCCTGGCCCAGATCAGTTCTTGGGCAAAGCGGGTTTGAAGACACAGTCTGGCCTGTTCATAAATGGAGAATTGTTAGACTGTACATCTCTTATGAACAATTACGAAAATTTCTCCAGCACACTTGCTCACTCTACAAGTAAAACAAAACCTGCAGACATGTTTCAAGGACTTTTACAGGATCTTCCCACACATGAAGTGTACCAGGTGCTATATACTATGCAATATTATACTAAATTGATTAAATGGCTATATAGAGCACACCAACACTATTGGGATAAATCTAGGACTTCCTTGCAGAGGGAATGGGAGTCAGATCTACAACACCCACTCCTTGATACTGAGTGGAAAGCGGTCCTGAAATACCCTCATAAAATCTCATGTAATACAATTTTAAAATATATTCAATTCAAAATGCATTCTGCTGCTGATGCACATTGTCCCCAATGCCTTACACTAGATGCTGATTAACCACGAATGCTGTGGTCTTGTGGCCCTTTACATTCTTACTTGAATACAATCATGGAAATCTTGTCCCAGGTAACAGGTTATACACTGGTTAATAGTTTATACTTTGTGATTTCAAGCCTCTTCCCCATCCTAAAATCAATAAAGCTTTAACTAAGCTTATTGATTAAACTATGCTCTTGACTAGAAGGAATAACATTAGATTCCTTAGAAGAATTTGTCTCTTCCCAACAGTTGTAGCTTGCAGTAAAGTTTTAGTTTCCTGTTCAAAATCCAAAAGTACTCATCAATATAGAGAGGAGAAAGAATGCCTGAGGAAGCACTTTATAGGGCAAACATTAGACTTATTTTCAGCGGTGCCTGGTGTTAAAGGGCGAAAGGTGCGTTGCCCTACCATCACGGGGGAGGGAGAAAAACCAACAAGGAGCTTTAGTCAAAAAGCTAATTGTTGCTTTTGACCAGAGCTGCTCGTAGGCTTTTCTCCCTCTACCCCCGTGATGGCAGGGCAACGTGCTCTCTTATGAAGGATTTATATTTTTTGTTTGTTTGGCAGGAGTACCTGACTGTGCATGTGACCAGCGAGTGTGATGATTCTTGCCCTTAAGGCACAAACCAGGCCAGTGATATCACTGTGGAAGGCGTGGCCAGTTTTAGCGGTGATGCTTAGGCTTACCTTTTTGTGACTGCAACAAATGATGGACGGAATTCTGAATGATTCAAACCTTCTCCCCCAGTCAAGAGATCTGGGTTAAATCCATTGTTCTTTTGCCCATTTTGGACTCAGCCATATGCAAATCAGTCTTGACCCTGAGCCTCATGGGAACAGTCCAGACCGAACTGCCAAGCCAGGTCCTCCCTGGACGGGAAACAAGAATCCTGGGACCGATTTCCGGGTATGTCACCCTTCATCAGCCAGGCTAGTTTGAATCCAGTGGCTTAATTTTGGACATATAGTGCTCTGGCCCAGGGTGGGGTCTGAAGAGCTACATTCATTTAATGGAAAAGGGCGGAGCACACTAAGGGGGACAACGCAGAAGTGGGTGGCTACCATGGAAAGCCGGCCTCGCTTCTTCCATTGCTCGTCTAGCTTGTATTGGCTGATGAGGCCTGAGGAGTGCAGCCCAGCAGCTTTCGATCCCAAGGACAGGGAGTGCTGCAGTGCATGTGATCTGTTCTATTGCTGTGGCAGAGAAAAACCTTGTCGTCCGTCAGGTGAGCTAACTAACCTTACTAGTAAATGCTTTGTTTTGTAAACCTCACTAGTAAATGCTTTGTTTTGTAGTGAATAGTTAGTATATTGTTATGTTACCTTAACATGGAGAATGGAGGAGTCTGCAGCAAAAGCTTGCTCAAACGTAACATTGTTAAGTTTATGCAAACTTTAACTGTGGAGACTCCTCCATGCTCCTGGATTGATATGTTATGTCGTGCTGTGAGTACCTAGGGGCAGCGCACACTAGCCCTTGCCTGGTATGTGGTGTTGTAGAAAGTCGGGTGCTCAGCTGCCCTCTCCTACTTCAGCAAGTCCACTCTCCCCCAAGTCCTTCTGTTCTCTCCAAGTTTCTCTACTCTTATGGCTGGACTCACTAGTCCACATTTATCTTCTCTACCCCAAGATGCCCCCACTCTCTGATTCTCTCCTCTGGCCCTGCCTCGTTGCTCTCCCATTTAGGCTGCCTCGCCCCTCCCTAGGCAGTGTGTCTCCTTTCACCCAGTCTGTCTGCTCTCCTCACCTGCTACTCTACTGTCCCTGTCGGCTGTCACATGTCGGTCTCCTCTTCCTCCAAGTGTCTCTCCTCTCTCTCTGTCTCCTCCTTTTCACTCCCAGTCTATTCATTCTGAATACCCACCCCAACCTTTTCTCTTCTGAATTCCTCACTCTCACTGTATATCGGGCCTCTTCCCAAGCTCTTTACTATTTCCCCACTCTCTCATGCATCTGCTCCCTGTGAAACAATATGATAAAAAGAAAAAATATAGAGTACAGTCATAAAGTAATTAGGCATTTTAAGCACAATGGGAATATTTTAATCATGAATTGTTACTTCTTGTTTTCTTCCAAAAAATAAAAGGCCTTCTGGGTGTTTTGTCAAAAAGACATACACATGTTTTCTGGCACAGGGATGACCAAATTATGCGATACAATTATAGAATGAGACTGAAATGCAGTGATGGGCATAATGTTCAGCATGTTGATGGGCTATGTGTATATTATCTAGCACAATCGATTAGCTGCAGTAGCATTTAATGATGAATTAATCGTCTAGCACAGCCAAGAACACATTAGTTGTTCAATAACGATGTATTCTATAACAAGGATGGCATATTCTGCGGCATTCTGTAGTTTTGACATTACCTATTCTATAAGTATTCTCCTGTCTGTAGTACAAAGATGATGTAATATACACTTTATTGATGTCCATACACAGTAGTCCAATAATGAATATATTGGGGCCTATTCACATAAATATTTTGCTGTACGTAAGGTAGCAAGTACTCTTATAGTCCTCTTTTACATACTCCTACATGCCTTTCAGAATTGGCCCCAAAATATCTAAAATGGGAATAGAATGTGGATTTTAAGGGAATAAGCTTACTCAATTATTACAAATGGAAAGGAGTGGCCCCCATACGCACTCCTACTAATAAGGAATTGCATGTTTCAGATCCGATTCACAAAGAAATGTAAGAATACATAAAATATTGCTTCTTTAGTACTACTTTCCCGACTCATAAATGCTTTTATAAATCATCCCTCGAATCCCCGCTTATAACGATCAGGCTCACTCGCTACATGTCAGTCATACCGAACTTTTAAGCAGTACCACTTTCAAATGCCACCAGCCACCACTGCTACCATCGGACTGCACCACCCAATGTTGCTGGCACAGTGCTCGTCTCATTCTATTCCCAGTCCTGTACAGTAGATCCTGCACACAAGCACACACACCCTACTCAAAAACACTGTCTGCATCTTCCTAAAATACTACAGCCGAAGATCATATCTTTTGTGCATTTTCTGCCCACTACTTTGGTTCACTATTGTTCAAGAAAGGGGAAAATAGTCAAAACCTGCTGTTTTTACACTACCACAAAGACTACAAAGTGGCAATTCATCAGCTCTTCACAAAACAATCTCAATAAGATACATTAGTTGGTCCCAAGCATTACAGATGAATGTAACACATATTCATATATTTTGTGTTCAGTTCTCTCTCTGTTGTTGTTTGTTGGTGCTTTACTGTCTCTTCTCCATTAACTATCTTTTTTATTCAAAATCTCAATCACCACTCTGACTTATGGTATCTGCTAAACTGTGTTCTGCCGCTACTCTTTTGGGCCTAAGGGGGGCATAGCACAACCCACAAACCAGCTTGTTAAGTGTGAAAAAGGCAGCTTTAATGAAGGCAGGTGCACCTTACAACACATACTCTTGGCCTGTGCCGTACTAAACTAAACCTCACTAAATATTTTCTTCCTCCCTTACTTCCAACCCCACCTCTAAAGTTTCCCCCTTTGCAACCATTTATAAACCCCCTAATCTGACCTCCCTGCTGACTCACTAAACGTGCAACTTCTTATCATTTCCTAAAATAACTATCTACGTAACCTTCCTTTGCTACTTCCCCTTCCTGCGTGTTCCCGGAGTGACATTTTCCAACCAATAAACTTAAACTGTAAACAGATTTACCAACTATTACTAAGGAAAACGACACTCAGAAAATACTGGTCCCAGACTTTTCTGGCCCCCCCAACTAGAGACCGTTTCTTTGGTTTTTTTTTTATACCGTCGTAAGTCCAATACCCTGTCCAACTTCCTTGATTTGTTTGATATCTAACTCCAGTCCATAACGTGACAAGTGCACCCCATCCTCTCTGATGAAATAAACTGCAGAATACCTAAGCTCTGGATGTTGCACTTTCCATATGCCCTCCTTGTTACAAAGACAGCGCATGTCCTGAATAATCTTCCTCCTGGCCTTATCTAGCACTGTGGGCCGCTCTGCCCCCCTCCAGTGCCTTTGAGACATGAATTCTGACCATATAACATAACCTGACCACTGATGCCTTATCTCTAAGAGGTCCCTCTTCATTTGTTTTAATCATGCCAAACCTTTACACTGACCCAGGTCATTGTCCCCAAACGAATAATCAAAACATCGGGACAAATACCACCTTGAATCATGCTGTTTAAAGTAGTAAACAACGTGTGCCACTTTACACTCCCCTTTCCTGCGTCTGTAGTTGCCCTTATGTGAAAAGAATGTGTCCCAACATGACAAGGAGCCTGTTTTGGATTTTTTGAGCTGCACTGCCACCCCCTAGTCCCTCAGGTCCACCTCCCCCCTTTGCACCCCTTGTGCCCCTTTCGCACCCAGCAAATCAGAAACCTGAAATGCCACAATGTACATCCAAGATATGGACATGGCAAACAACCCTTTCTTCTTCCTCTGTGCATAGTTTGCTGCAGGACCCGATTAAGCCGGCCAGCAGCCCGACTGATAAAGGCCTACCCGGCCGGGGTCCACCTCCCCTTTCACGCGCCCAACCTTCCATTAAGCAACTGCCCAATTCTCCCACCGAAAGTGCATAACCCCACCATATTTGCCCATGAAAGCTATACCCGACAACTTGCCTGCCATAGTCACCTTAGACCAACCTTTGTCAATCATGGACAATATAAACTGCCTCACCTGCTCCTCCCTTTCCCATTGTTCTGCTCATCACCTTGCGCCCCTTCAAGAAGTTCATTCCAAGCCTGCTCATAGGACCTCCACGTGCTGAGGCCATTGACCCCGTCACCAACTGTATAATACTTTGTCCGCTACATACCACATCCCTGCTGGAGCTGGCGTCCTGCCCTTGTCCACCTCCATGACTAGCCCATAGAACCTCTGCCACTGTGAACGATGCCAAGCGTCCGCAATGTCAATGTCCACTCCCGGCCCATGCCTGGCCTGAAACAAGATATCATGCTCCAAGCCTCTCCGCACACAAAACCTGCAGCACCTTCAGCACTCGGGCCACCTAGGCTGATTGTCTGTTCACCACCTGTACTACTGACATGTTGTTAACTCTAAAGATCACCTTCCTGTGTGCCAAGTCCCGAGCCCATACTGTCATGGCCACTACCAGTGTGAAAAGTTACAGAAAGGCAATACTCCTCCCCCTTTTCTTCCAGTGTTGCGGACAATCATCTGCGCACCACCTCCCTCACCAGTAGAGCCCAAAGCCTCCTGCCCCTGCCTCGTTTGAATAGATTGTGATACCTCCATTCTCCTTCCTCCGGCGTTGCCATTGGGATGCCTTTTGAACGCTCAAGCAATGTGCGCGACATGTAAATGTAATGTAAATGTAAGAGACATTTCTACCGCGCAACTTCCACTCCAAGGAGTATCTTGGCGCTCACACAACTCAGATGGGGGAGTTGGAAGGGAAAAAGAGTGCCCTGATGTCTGCACACATATTACACTAAGGTCTACAAGTGGCGTCAGGAAAAGTGAAAATCCAAGTTTTTAATGCCTTCCTGAAGGGGGCTTCTTGGGAGAAAGACCGCAAGGAAAAAGGAAGTTTGTTCCAGGCTTTAGTTCCCAGTACAAAAAGGGATTTGCCACCCTTTGTGGCCAGCTTGAAATAAGGTGGAGTAAGTAGGTTTTGGCTTGCAGATCTCAGACAACGCGCTGGATGGTATCTTTTAAATCCATTTCGTAAATAGGTAGGGCCTCGTTGGTGGAATGCCCTAAAGGTGATTAAAAGAAGTTTAAACAAAATTCTTTTACCTATTGGCAGCCAATGGAGAGTGTTTAAGGCTGCTGAGGCTGACGACTTACAGGGCAGGCGCAGAACAAGGCGGGCTGCCGCATTTTGGACCATCTGTAATTTGAGGAGAACGGTTTTATTAGCTCCAACGTACAGTCCATTATAATAGTCCAGCCTAGAACTTATTAAGGCCACTGCGACTGTCTTCCTCGCCGATAGTGGGAGAAGATCAAAGAACTTCCTAAGTGCTTTTATGATTTGAAAGCACATGCCTGCTACTGCTACAGCCTGGGGTTTAAAGGATAGGTGGTTGTCAAATTTAATGCCCAGATTGCGGGCGGATGGCATGCACGAGTCCTCCATAGTTCCGGCCGCATTGTCAAACCTGCCAACAACATCCTCAACCCCAATCCTGTACCACCTGACCCCACCCTAACCATCCTCTTCTTTGCGCCAGCAACCCATCGGTTAATATCAGCATGTGCAGTTGTTTGTCTATCAGCAAGCGTGCCTCCATTGCCCCCGCATCCAACTCAATACCAATATGACAACCCTGTACTGGAACCTTGTGTCTTCTCTAGTGCCAGGAGCACCCCCAGGTAACCCACAAGCTCTTAAAAAACTTGTCAGTTGCGGCAGACAGTCCGCAGTGCTGGGTTGGCCCACCAGTAAAAGTCATCCATGTAGTGTGTCACCATCTCTTTACCTGTGCACCATGACAAAAACCCCACAGAAAACGGGCTAAAACGCTCAAATACGGTACAGGAGATGGAACATCCCATCGCCAGTGTTTTGTCTACAAAGATGGAAACCTCAAACTGTATGCCAGGTAGCAGGTAATCCTCCGTGTGAACTGGCAGTAAATGAAAGGCGGAGTTCATATCACATATGCCCTGAGGGCCCCAACCCCAATGGCAGCAACCAATTCCTGTGCTGCCTCTACCGATGAGTAAGACACAGAAGTCAAACTCAGCCACTGTGAAGTTATTGACCAATTCCCCTTCCGGCCAGGAGAGGTGGTGGATCAACCAATTGGGGAAATTATCGATTAGCAAGGGAGCTACTCGTAAATTAACCTACCATGGATTTCTTTGTACAATTCTGCTTGCACTACGTCCCTGTGTGTCTAGCAGATTTCAAATGTTCAGCCGACCTAGCGGACCGGGGATCCTCGTAACCGAGCGAACCCTCCTTTAACCCCGTCACGAGAGCTCCGCGTTTACGGTCCGTGCATAAGACGCCAACAATTGCTCCAACAGCCCTGGTTAATGGGTGTACTAGCCTTCTCCCAGAGACCCTTGTGCCCTTCTGCCACCCCTGCCCCCGTGTTATGCTGTGTCCTGGTTAGATTCCCTGCCCGTTAAAACCTGCCCCATAGCGGTGTCCCAAAGGTGACTGCCAGAATACTTTGAGCCTTCATGCTTAAACTTGCAGCACTGTCTGGCCCACGTGCCTTTATTGCAGTCCCAGCATGCTCCCAACCCGCTCCCTGTGTCATTTCCTATGTACCCCACCCCCCCTCGGGTGAGTCGTCATGAAAGGGGGGAGAGACCAGCGGCATCCCATTGCCGTGTAACTAATCTTCCCAAACCTCGCACCCACCCATTGTCTGCTGGTATAGTTCGGTATCTATCTCCCACTACTTAGCTTCCGGGTCCCAGGCTAATTGCGCTCAGAACTCCTCCTCAAAGTGTTACCATGCGCATCCCCCATACGTTACTTGGGCCCTTCTGATCATGTCCATGTATTTGAACAATGCGATGGACCTGTCAGGATATTTCACGCAGTATACACTGTCGAAGATCAAGAAGGCAGCTGACCAATTTGCGATGGTCATGGCTACCCGCGGCCCTTTGGCCAGCTCCCACTCTTCTTCCTTGGACCCCTCTTTTGCCGTAGACCCCTATGTCATACCTACAGCATATCTACAGCATATCCACATATTTGCTCTTCCAGATTTTCTCTTTGCTGGCCAGCATAAGGTGGGCCCCCCAAAGGGCTTAGTTATCACCAAGTAAGGCAGTTTCACCTGGATGTTGTGGCCTTCTTTAGTCCCCTCCTTATTTTCCTCTATGGGCCCCCCTTTGGTCCCTTCCCCTTCCGCACCGTTTTTAGCGACTCCGGGCCCACTCCGGTATCTCTCCGATAAGCACCTTATCTCAATGCGCACCTCCCCATCTTCCACCCCCCCATGCATCTATACCCACTGACACCCTGCCATGCGGTTTATCACCCGTGCGCACGCCCTCGTGTTCTCTGCCTGAAGTCCTCCCCTGCTCCCTCTCTTTTGCTGTGGCCCACATGCTGATCCCCTGCGCCTTACCTGGCGTCAAGGTCAGTGTCCTGCCGCCTAATCAGTTGTGAAGGGGGGCCGCCCGGCTATCCGCCACTGTGCGCCATTTGTCCTGACCTTTCTGCAAAAACTAAACACTGCATTAGTGCCCCCCCTTTCCCCTGCCTGTCATCATAATCCTAACCGCAATGGGCCGTCCTCCGTAGATTCCAGCCCGTGATCCCACAGCAATGAGCCGTCCTCTGTGGACTCCATCCCGTGATCCCACAGCAATGGGCCGTCCTCCATGGACTCCAGGCCGTGATCCAACAGCAATGGGCTGTCCTCCGTGGACTCCAGCCCGTGATCCAACTAAATTGGGCCATTCTCTGTGAACTCCAGCCCACTCAATCTAGCTCATTCCCTGCCCTTGCGGATCAGTTCCCCTATATCCAAACACTCTGCTGCTGCACTGCACGCCTGGCTTGTTGTCCTGGACCCCTGGACCTGTGCCCCTGAGGCCTCATTGACCCACCGGGGTTGTGACACTGGAGACTGCTCGTCCCTCCTACGACGCACCCCTTCCAGTAGGTCCCTCGCTGGGGTCCGGCTGCCCGCACAAAGCATAGCCTGCCCATCCTCTCGGTAGGGTGGAGCCGCATGCAACTCACCCGAGAACCTCACCTGCCGCCCCTTCAACGGAAAAGTGGAGTCCGACATGCCTGGGTTAGCCCTTATGTCTGTCCCTGTCACCCCTGGGTACCACTGCCAAAGCCCATCTACTACCCAACCCAGACGCGAGAAACTCGACGAATGGCCCCCCCACCGCGCCGGAGTGCCCTTCTGACCCTCCATCTGGCACCCGGAAACAATACCGTACCACCCCCCTCCCCCAAGCCCCCCACACCCTCCTCCTCCCCATCACTCCACTCTGACGCATCCACGCCTCTTGCCCCCGAGGCCCTCCCCCGCCCGACTGTTGTGCGCTAAGGGGACTCTGCCCCCAACTCCCCCTCTACATCTCTCCCCCTCAGGCCCCTCTTTTGTCCAACTGCCCTCCTCCATCCACCTCTGTCTGAGCCCCACGGAGGCCCTCTCCAGCCGTTCTCCCAACTCCAGGGACGGCATGGGTCCCCACTGCGTTCCCTCTCGCTCTGCCGCACCACAGGCCCTGACCAGCCCCTCCCTCTCTCCTCCCGTCCCTGCCACCTGGCATGGCGTGGAGCCCCCTGCATAACCCTCTTCCCTCTGGCCCCCAGAATCAAACCCCTCCAGGTCTCCCCCCTCCCCCGCACCCTAACCTGAGCCAAGCCGTTTCTGACCCACCTGCCCATGCCTCACACCTGCATGGAGCCCCACTACAGGCCGCTCCATCACCCCACCATCATCCCCACCTTCCCCCTTGCCCTCAATTAACAGGGGAGATGCCCGGCCACTATCTGTAGGAATGGGGGAGGTCCCCACCCCCATTCCGCTTCCTGACATATGTCCTCATTCGTATCGGTCTAGTCCACGGCAGCGAGCACGCCATTACCGCCGCCTCGACCCCGCTTGCCGCCCGCATAGGAAGCCTCACCTCACTCGTGGGCCACAAAAGGTCCATGCGGTCCTTTTCTTCTAGGAGGCTTAACACCTCGATCACACGCATATCGTCCGCCGCCGCCGTATTACAAAACAGCAAGGTAAGACAGACCTGTACTAAACCCTAAACACCACAAAATTTACAAAATGTCTTCACCCTATCTATCCTCAAACCGGCTGCCGTGTCACCCCACCGAAATGGTGGCTAGTGACCTAAAATGGCCGGTTAAATATCCCCCAGCCCAAATGTATCCCAACAAGCCCAATTGGGCTCTTGGCTGCACCAATGACCCAAAAACCCCTGGGGGAGGCAGGCCTCCAGTTGGTCGGCCACCCCCCACATAGCCCTATTGTAAGATATCTCAGGTAAAAATGCCATGGCGCTTTTGCTAAGTAGACTGTTAGCTATGAGCTTTGCCTGACTTGTATAGTGTATGATGTGCATCCATGCTAAAAATATGATTTTGAGATCAGATTAATCTTTAATGTGCATGTAAACAGACTTGAAAATACTTGACTGACTATATGATTTATGAAAACACCACTAACACGTGTAATACTTGCGTTTTGCATGACCACTGATGTGGAAATTTCCTTTTTGTTAATACACTAGCTAGCCCCTCGACTCGTTTACTCCGGCATTAACCATTAAGAAATATTTTGGTCATTATTGCTTAATTAGCTAGTATCAATTATTTCACTATATTATTTAATTCTCAGGGGATTTGTCTGAACTGCAACACACACTCCAAGCAAAAATCCCTGTTGAGTTCTCATTGGTCTCCTGACATTTGAGTATATTTATGACAACGAAAATAATGAAATGGACACCGTAGCAAAGCACTTACCAACACAATCCTTTTTGTTCCAGTGCAGCCCCTTTCCAGATGGACATACGCACTCATAGCTCCCTGCTGTGTTAATGCAGTCGTGCTCACAGCTACCATTGTATATGCTGCATTCATCCACATCTAGAAACGACAAAAAAAGTAGGTCTGTATAGCAGGTTACTGATACAACTGAAGAAACAACATAAAAATGCATACTCATGGCATATATTTGATAGTGTGCTTACAGGTAACCATCGCTTAAAAACATATGTTGCTTCTCACGGTTCACGGTTTTGATCCCCCTATGAAATTTTCCAGTACAGCCTATTTTAACTCAAACAAAAAACATCAGGGTGTAGAGCATTACATCTGGAGATTTATTCGAGCAACAATATTACAAATGAAAAAAAAATGCTTCCAGTACTGTGCTTGAAAGGTCCCCTGTGATTTTATGGGAGTATTAATCACCCCTGGCAATAATTTTGGGAGATTTGTTTCGGGCTCCTGTTTTTTTTAATGTGTCGACAGTAATCATGGAGCACATTGCTCGTTTTCCTTTTGCATTATTCTGTACTTCCCCATTCCTCATCTCGTTTTTAAACATTCCCTCAACCTATCCATTATGTGTTATCCCTTTGCTTACCTCTCTTCCCCTTCCTGCTTTGTTTTAAAACTTTTTGTGTTCCAATGTTTTTTGTTTGTGTTGACATTTTTTATTGAAATATTCAAGAAAATGAAAATATGAGAACAATTATCATAGTAAGTGAATGAGAATACAAGTAATAATAAATCGTATGTAGAATAGAACAAATATGAGGAAAAAAATAATATATAATCCAATATAAGGTAATAATAGAAAGAGTGATGGACAGATCTTGGTATAAAAAGTGAAGTAAATAAGAAAGGAAAGACAAAGAAAAATATAGAAAAGAAAAAGAAAAGAAAAGAAAGTAAAGTAGGGAATTACCAGAGTAACAGTGTTGGAGGTGGTATAAATAAGGAAAGAGGGGAGGGAATGAATATCTAGAGTAAGGTAATAGAAAAGGAACCACTGAAGAAAGAGAATTAAGTAGAAATAGTATGTGGAGGAGAAGAAGGAGTAGATGTAGAGTCTTCATCCACTGTGGTTTCCAAGAAAGAGGACCAAATTGGGAGAAAAATGGAAGCTTGGTCCTGAAGATTGTAAATTGTGCGTTCGTGTAAAGCCGTTTGCATCATTGCCACCAACCATTCTTCCTGAGAGGGAGCTGAGGGAGATTTCCAGTGACGTAGGATACAGATTTTGGCTGTGGCCAAAGCAGTATGAAGGCGAATTTAGAAAGTTTCAGGAAACCTCGAAAATCATGTTGAATAATGGTGGCGGGCGTAAAAGGTAATGGTAATGACATTGTAGAAGTCAATGTTTTCCCCACAAAAAGCCAAAAGGATCTGGTACGGAGACATTCGCAAATTCTGTGTGTTATGTCACAACCAGAATCAGAACATCTCCAACAAGAAGTATGTGATAACAACTTAGCTTGGTGTAACTTAACAGGAGACCAATGCCATTCATGGAGAATTTTAAAGATACAGAATTTAAGACGAGCTTCTCGAACACCTTTATGCAATCCTTCTAAAATGTTATCCCATTGAGTATTGGAGTACATAATTGATAAACGGGATTGCCATTTCATCTGATGAGTATGTGAGAGAGGCTGTGAGAAGAGAGGATGTAGAAACGTTTTATAAAGACCAGAAGTCACTCCTTTAAGATTCCCCCACAACTGTACATAAGACAAAATAGGAGACACTGAAAGCAGTTCGGGCGGAGAACCTAAATGTTTTGTAATACATTGTTGAAGTTGAATATATTTAGAGGATTGTAAAAGTGGTAGATGAAATTCCTCACAAATTTGGGGAAAAGATTTAAAATTTCCATCATGAAAAAGTTGATCTATGGAATAGATACCAGCCTCTTTCCATAAAGGCCAGGACAAGGTTCGGCCACCAATATGAATAGCTGAATTATGCCATAGGGGAGCTTTAATGTGAATTTGCATGTTAGATTTTAGTATGCGATGTCCTCTCTGCCAAGATTTATGCATTGCAGATAAGAAAGGGTTTTTAGGATCAGAAGAACTAGTCCCTGTACCGTATAAAAGGGATAATCCTAAATCTTGAGCCAAAAGGTGACGTTCAATTGGTACCCATTGAGGAATATCTTTAGATTTGGGTAGGAAGGATGAGAGTTGAGAGATATGAAGGGCAAGTGAATAATGCTCAATGGAGGGAAGACCTAAACCCCCATATAACTGATGGGCTTTCAATTTGGCAATAGCAAGACGTAGCTTATTCGTACCCCAAATAAAGATTTTTATTTTGGAGTCAATGGATCGAAGAGTAGTTAGGGGGATGTGAAGACGAAGCATACCTAAAACATAAAGGAAACGTGGTAAAGTACCCATCTTAACCGCTTGAACTCTTCCCCAAAGAGATAGCCCCAGAGCTGTCCATTTATCAAAGTCCCTTTGCATTTGTGTAAATAAAGGAGTGAAATTATCCGTGACCATATTATCCAAGCCTCTATTAATTAATATTCCTAGGTACTTAAGACGGGACGGTTGCCAATGAAAAGGGAATACAGAAATAGCTGTCTTCGTAGTACCAATTGACATGGGTAACTTCTTCATTCTTATCCCAATTTATTTTATAACCTGAGAAAGAGGAGAAATCATTGATAATTTGAAGAAGAGCGGGAAGAGAACGGGGGAGGTCAGTAAGAGTGAGAAGAATGTCATCAGCATACAAGCACATTTTGGAATGGTCAATTGGAAGAGGAACACCTACAACTTCATTAGATTGTCGTATTGCCGCAGCCAGAGGTTCCATCGCCAAGAGGAAAAGCAGAGGGGATAAAGGGCAGCCTTGACGAGAGCCTCGCCGAATAGGAAAGGAGGTAGATAAGAAACCACCACAGTTAACTTGAGCTAGTGGACTATCATATAACGCACTTTATCAATAAATTGATCGCCCAAGCCAAACCGTTGCATAACTGTAAAAAGATATTCCCATTCAATGCGTTCAAAGGATTTTTCAGCATCAAGGGAAAGAATCAAAGCATCTTCTGTTAAGTGTTTAGCTGACCACAAGGCATGGGACAAAGTGCGGAGATGATTCCGAGTTGAACGACCCGGAATGAAACTCACTTGAGAATTATGGATTAAGGAAGGTAAAACTTTGCGAAGACGGGATGCAAGAATACTAGTTAGTATTTTAATATTAGAGTTCAAGAGAAATATAGGCCGATAACTGCCACACAGCAAGTGATCTTTGCCAGGCTTTGGTAAGACAGCTATAATTGCTTTGTTAGAAAGAGATCCTAAAGATGATTCCTCATCAGCTTCTAGAAACGCGGCATGTAAAGTATCGATCATATTCTGACCAGTCCATCTATAAAATTCGGGGGGGGGGGGTGACCGTCCTCTCCAGGGGCCTTATGATACGGCAAGGCAGTTATAGCCGAAGAAACTCATCTCTTGTAATAATACCATCAAGTAAAGCTCTGCCGTCATCCGAAAGTCGTGGAAGATGTACCTTATCTAAAAAGTTGGACATTTTAGCTTTATCTATGTGATCACTCGGGGAGTAAAGAGATCTATAGAAGGAAGCAAATTCTTCAACTATTTCTTGAGGCCTATTAAGTGTGTCGCCGTGACTGGATTTGATAGCTGGAATCGCCATAGCAGCCTCTCTCTGACGCAATTGTGCAGCCAATAGTCGACCAGCTTTTTACCCCTGTTCGCAATGTCTCCCTTTCATTTTTTGCAAGGCACATTCGGCCTTAGAAGTAAAAATACTATTAAGAGACATTCGTGCCTGTTCCAATAATTTATGATTCTGGAGGGTAGGATTTGAAATATACAAATGGGAAAAATGTTGAATGTCTTTTTCAAATTCTATTTGTTTGGCAGCATTGTTTTTGTTAATAAGAGCAGCATCGCGTATTAATTGACCTCTGATGGTCGCTTTAGCTGCTGCACAGACCGTTCTCTTAGAAGAAATTGAGTTCTCATTAATAGTGAGATAATCTTGAAGGTGCGATTGTAAAAGAAGTTTTCCTGCAAGTGTCTTATATTTGTGTATGCTCATTCTCCATGGTTTGCGTCCTGGTCTAGAGAGACCCAAATCGAGGGACAGAAGAACAGGAGAGTGATCGGATATGGCTGCTTCTAAAATTCCTAAATCTGTAATCAACTGAACTGCCTTTTGTGAAAGAAGGAAATAGTCTAGACGAGAAAATGTGCCATGGACGGAAGAGAAGAATGTGTACTCTTTATCCTGTGGATGACTAATTCTTCAGTGAACAACTAGGCCATTGAAGAATATCCTGCAAAATGGCTCTATCAGGAGCGTTAACATTATCAAAGCGGCCTGTTTTGTCGAGAACAGGATCTGGAACCAAATTCCAGTCCCCTCCAATGAGGAATTGAGAAGCATTGATTTCTGTGAGAAGACGATTCAGTCTAAGAATTTTTTTTATTTTAGCACTAAGTGGAGCGTATATAGAACCAAGACAAATGAAAGAGTTTCCAATTTTCAATTTAACAAAAACATATCGCCGACATAGACAGAGCCTTTGACTCTCTTAGCTGGGTCTATCTCCGAGCGCTCCTCTCCCGCCTAAATCTTGGGCCTCGGCTCCTCTCCTATCTGCATTTACTGTACTCAGATTTGACGGCGTCGTGAGAGTGGCGGGGGTGGTGTTGGACCCTTTCTCCATCGGTAGGGGCACCAGGCAGGGTTGTCCCTATCACCCTACTTATTTGCATTGGCCACGAAGCCGGCTTGGGTGCGGATGGACGCGCAGCTGCGGGGGCTCGAGTGGGAGTCCGGTCCATTGGATCGCATCGCACTCTACGCGGACGACGTCCTCTTCTTTCTTACGGATATAGACAGGTCAGGGCCTAGGGTTCTGGAGATAATGCGAATCTTTGGGGAAGTCTCGGGCCTACACTTGAATGTGCGGAAATCTACGTTGTGGGTGTTGGGGGGACGCACCGGGGGGGGAGGGGCCCTGGGCATCCGCGCTCAGGAGGCGGCGGGCGGTATTAAGTACCTTGGGGTTTTCCTGACTGATGTCCCGGGAGTGGCATGGGCGCGCATCGTGGTTCCTGTTTGGGACCGCATACGATCGGATATTAAGACATGGTCCAGAATGCCCCTGAATATCTACGGTCGATCAGCAATTTTCAAGATGGTGGCCCTCCCGCGCCTCCTGTATCAGCTGCAAAACTTTCCATACCCCGTTGCGCCGCAGTGGTTCCGTCAGGTGAACTCGGCGCTAAGCCAGTTTCTCTGGGCTGGTGGCGCGGCGAGGGTGGCCCTTCGTACTTGCTTCTTATCTACATATTGTCGGGGTCTAGCCACCTCGGATATTTTGTCTTATTATCAGGCGTCTCACCTGCTGATGCTCAACGACTGGTGGTACGGAGACCGGGGCAACCCAGCCTATGCCCTTGAGCGCTATATAATGGACTCATACTCGCTGCACACCATCCTGTATTCCGCTCCCATTAGGAAGAAGCTTCCCGTGGTGACTCAGGTGGTCTTCCAAGTGTGGCGGGGAGCTCTGCGCCGTATGGGGTGGTGGAACAAATTGACGAGAGAGACTCCGCTGTGGCAGAATGGACAGTTGCCAGCCCTGGCGTCCTTGGAGGGGTTTCAGGGCTGGGATGCCATTGGCATTTCCACATTGGGGCATGTTATGAAAGGCCCGACACTGAGTGAGGAATATGCCATGCCCCGAACCCAGTTTTTTAGGTATTTGCAGCTGCGACACGCCCTGTCCCCTTCCCTAGTGGGCCTGGACTCGCTGCCTGAATTTAGCCCTTTAGAGGCTAAGGTGTTCATGGGGGAGCTAGAAGGAAAGAAAATATCCAACATATACCAAACGCTGGTCACTCATTGCTCCTCTCCATTAACCCCTTCGCTGCGGCGGCTATTCCGCCGCAGCGCTAAAGGGGCGGGGCAGCCGCGCGGCGGCCGCATGCTGGTGACAGAACCGCTCCGTCACCAGCCGCGGTTGAGCTATGCTGGTGACGGAGCGGTTCCGTCATGACCCGCCCCGCTCTTTAGAACGCCCGCGCAGACGCGAAATCAGCGCCGCGCAGGCGCGGCGGCTGGGCCATGACGGAACCGCTCCGTCATCAGCACAGCGCACCCGCAGCTGATGACGGAGCGGTTCCGTCATCAGCATGCAAAGGGTTAAATAAATTGCGTACCGTCTGGGAGAGTGATATCGGGGAGTTCGAGGAGGAGGACTGGCGGGAGGCCCTAGAAGCCCAGAGGGGAGCGGCAATAGCAGTGCGCTTACGTTTCATCCAATTCAAATATCTACACAGGGCTTACTACACTAGGGATCGGTTGTGGACAGCTGGATTGATTGCCTCCCCTGAGTGTTTGAGGTGCGAGAGAGCGGTGGGCACGTTTATCTATACAGTATGGTCATGCGAAAAATTGTCAAGATTTTGGGTGGGAGTGTGGAATTGCCTGTCTGAGGTGCTGGGCTGGGACCTTCCTCGCACGCCGCAGCTGGGCCTGTTGCATATCATGAAACAAGTTGGAGGAAACATATATAAGCGTCACTTACTGGTCCTAGGCCTCACTGTAGCCAAAAGAGACATTGCTCGAGCCTGGAAGGACCCCAGGCCCCCTTTGCTGGAAGTGTGGAAGAGGGGGTTGGATTTTTGCATAGGGTTGGAGCGTCCAGTGTTTAAGGCCAGGGGCTGCCCCCGGAAACCTCTTAAAATATGGAGGCGATGGGCAGACTACAGGGGGTTGTGGTTGGACCCACCTGCGCAACAGGAAGCTGATGCCGAACAATTTTCAGTGCCCGGGTGAATGGGAGTACCCATTGGTTGTGACATGATCGTTTTTCTTTGGCTGTTGGACTCTGCAGACACTGTGAAGAGTGGGGGGTTGGACCAGAGGTTGGGTGCGTTGTTTTACTTCAAAAATGTTGATGAACTGAAATGTATGCAATGCCTTGATACTAGCTCACTGGTCCTTCGGTGTTTTGAGGGACAGTGTTCTATTCACCAGTTGTCAACAAAATAAAAAGGGTTCTGAAAAAAAAAAGTAGGAGAAATAAATAGAGTAGGGGAGATAGAGAACGTAGAGAGAAAAGAAGATAAGAGGATAGAGAAGGAACCAAGACGTTTAACCGCGGGTCTGGGCACACTAAAGCAATGCTATGGGACAGGACCCCATCTGAGGAGAGAAAAATAAGGATCAAATAAATGAAGGATAATATGGAATATATGAGAAATGCTAAAATGTAAAATATTCAATGCAACATTATTAAAACCATAATAAACTATAACATATAACAGTGTAATATAAAACCATGAAATAGGAATATTGAAAGCTTCAATATGAAATAACTATGATAGAAGATTAAGAGAATATTGCAATAAATAAAGACAGAAAGTATTGAAAGGGAAGAAAGCAATAATACATAACAGAAGAAATGTGAAAAAGAAAAAGAACATCCATGAATTAATGAAAACAAAAGTGTGAGACATATAAATAATCAGGAGACAAACAAAGGTTATAGAGGTATAAAAGACAAAAAACAAGAAGAGAGAATAAGTTGTAAAATAGAATATATAAAGCAAGTAGAAGAAGGATATTAAAAGGAAAGGAAAACATGTATAATAAGATATTGGAACAGAGGAATGAAGGAGACAACAAAGCTTACCTACAGACACACATAGCAATTAAATAGCAATACCAACTACAACCTTTGAGTAACTAAGAATATTAAATATGCAGTGCCAAATTAAGTAATGCTAATATCTCCAAAGGGAGAGAATCAACAATGAAGAAAAGACATGCTAGATGCTAATTACTATAGCCTGAACATGCAATCAACAATACAGTAATAGGGAGATATATGTTTAAGAAGCAAAAACTGCAATATGAAATAGGAGGTAGAAGTAATTACATTATATAATACAACAAAGCATCAAAATGAACAATTGAACAATAAAGAATTTCTCAGCCAGCATCTATATCAATAAAGAACAGAAGTGTACAGGTGAACAGGAAAAGAGTATTCAATCAGCATCTGAGGGCTTTTTAAGAGGGGATCTAGATTTGTCTCTCTGCGGTGCATTAATAAGAGTGAAAATGGAGTGCAGAGCTGAAATCCTCATCCTAAGAACGAGTCAGACGATGTAAATCTCTACCACGTTGCCTGGAATCACTAAAGGTGTTTGTGTGTGGTATTGGCAGTGTGGAGAGGAAGAAGTAGACAATTGAGGCTGGTCACATTGAGAAGGTTGGATTTCCATATCTTGAGATTTGATGTCATCTAAAAATTGTTGCAGAAGTGCAGGGTCGTAGAAATACTTGGATTCTTCATTCCTAGTAATACGAAAAAGTGTAGGTTCAAACAATCCATACTTAATGTCCAGCCTATGCAATTGAGGTCTCATGGAAAGAAACACCTTCCGTCGTTCGTTTGTCTCTTTTGAAAAGTCTGCAGCTATATGAATAGTATGACCTTGAAAAAGAAAGGAGCCTTGTGAGCGGGCCATGGACAAAATTTGTCAAGTCTGTTTATGTCGAAGAAAGCAAGCAATAATTGGTCTTGGCCGCGCAGAGGAATCTGTACGTGGAGGACCAATTCTGTGAGCTCGTTGTATCTCAAGAGGAGGAGTAAAGGAGATACCAGTCAAAGCTGGAAGAGTGTCGCAGAGAAATAATTTCATGTCATGTTTTTCTATGTTTTCTGGAAATCCCAAAAAACGGACATTGTCTCTATGGCTGCGGTCTTTCAAATCGATGATTTTGCTGTGCAAAATAAGAAGGTCCTGGTCCGAACTGTGGACTGAATCCATGCGACTCTCCATGTCCAGTATTTTAGAATCAAGATTGTCAATCCTTTTATGAAAAGTGGTAAGATCCGCTCTGATTGACTTAGTTTCTTCAGCCAGGGATGTGATTGGGACATCTAGCCCCTCCAGCCGGCGATTAACCCCAGAGAGTTCCTGTAATATTCGTTGCATAGTATTGGATAATGTCTTGCCACTTTGAGGTGACAAAACGTGGGATGCAGTTGGTGATGAAGACGAGTTACCTTTCACTGGCAAATTAGGAGATTGTTTTACCACTTCAGTAAAAATTGGTTGTTTAGGTGGTCTACTACCATTCCTGTTATTGGACATTGTGGTACACAGTTGTACAGGTGCTCTACAAAAGCGAATCGATGGGCTATCGTGATATGAAGCAATGGTGAAAACAATGTGGTATTAAATGACAGAAAGGAAGAAAAGTAAACCGACTATTAACATTCCACAGCTGATCCCTCATCATGGAAACACAAATAAAATTACATCACAGAACATACAATCATGTCTTGGTAAAACACCCACAAACCGGGAGCAAATTCCATTCTGGCTAGCACAAAAGATAACTCAAATAGAGGCAGTATTCCCGAATACTACCCCTAGTGAGAAACACAGAATTCTGACTATCTGCCTTCCAATGGGGGTCGCACCACATGTGGAGGATTGTGACACTTGGGGAAACAGTCTTTGCTTCCATTTATACAAAAACACATGGTGTTCCATCTCTGGCGGTTATACCAGATGTACTAAGACAGATTCAAAATGAATACAGTCCAGAACCTGCTTTAACTCTGGGTATGAAATTACTGAAAGACTTCAAGCAGGTCTCGGCTATATTATTAGCCAACATAAAAGGAGAAGCAGCATCTGTGGCGATCCGCCAAAAATTGAAAGAAACAGATATAGCAGATCAACCAATTGAACTTGCCAGAATCATAGAAAAATCCTATGACGAACTAGGTAGAGATAGTTTGGGTGGGAAACCGGTAAAACACCAGCTACTTGAAAATCCTGAAAAGATATTTATTAAAAATAATCTAAACACTCCAAAAAAGAGCTGGGATGGAAATAAACAATCCACTCCCAAAGAAAAAAGATTCCAGTCCAGAGGAAGGTCTCCTCTGCAGAGGGAAAGAACTCCGAACCGAGAACACAAGTCTCTCCAAAGGGAGCCCTCTGAAAAAAGATACAACCTTAGAAATAGGGATAATTTGAAAAAGTCTGATAGATATCAAGATATTGATACACGTCCCTCTCGATCTTTTCAGACTTCCTCGCAGAAATCGGAAAGAAGAGGACGGTCAGAACACAGGGAAGAGCACGTCAAGTCCAAAGACAAGGAACCTGCAGTATTAAAATAATCAAACATGCCGAGGATACTGAGGACACAGCTGAAAAACGGAGAGTGGGCACAGACAATGCTAGACAGCGCAGCAGAAGTGACCATAGCTCGCAAGATCCTGAAGAATCACCTGGAGACAGTGGACACGAATGAATATATTCAGGTGGAAACTGCAGATACCAGAGTTCGCGAACCTCATAAAATATACGAAATAACATTGCGTATAGCGGGAGATAAGACTAGGAAGGTAAGGGATCTGTTTTGGGATAACCTCTCAAAAGGCTATGACATCCTATTAGCTGAGAAAGACTGGCCACCAGAGTTTGTCAGGGAGTGCCCTCATGGCGAAGAAATTATTATGCCTGCCTTCTTAAATCATATTCCAATACATAGAAAATACATATATGCATGAAAATGGGCAGTAGCCCAAGCACCTGCATTATATAAGAGTCATGTAGGATGAGATGAGGACTCTCCTCCTCACAAAATCCAGTTAAAATGTCAACCAACTGCACAAAGGCAGTACCCAATTAAGCAAGAAGCTAAAAAACAGGTCAGGGAGATCTTAGATCAACTTGAATACCAAGGGGTGATTGAAACATGCACCTCTCAGATGAACAATTGTTTCCTGTCTCCAAACCAGACGATTCATATCGTCTAGTCTTGGACTATAGACACCTTAACTCATGTTGCAAGACATTTGCGGTACAAAATTCGCACAGTGCAGCACTAATGAATACCATAGTTCGCAAAAAATACAAAACAACATTAGACATTTCTTATTTTTTTTTTTTTTTTTACATCTCTCTCAGTCCAAAAGACAGGTGTGCGAGTGACCAACCCTCCAATTGCTTGTTGAATTGCCTCTACCACACTTCTAAATAGTCGATTGAGCACACACAGAGTCCGCTCGTGCTCTTACTGTCTGTCATTCCTGCTCCCTCCAAACTCCTGCCTTGATGTCTCTATGACGATTCTCTTCAGCGTCACTGCAGCTGCTCGGTAATCCTCAGAGCACCCTTCTGCCGTGAGCCACCCTTCCTTACGTTATTTTACATGCCGACATTTTGCGCTTCCACCTGAACTCTGCACTGCTCCAACTCTGCCAACCACGTTTTCCATCGCCACGTTAATGTATTCTTCAATCGGTTGGTGTATTACAATTATGGTTTTTTTCTCATCAAGGCATGAAGACTGTGAGAATAACTTTTGCAGCTTTATTGACTACGTAATAGTGCCACCTAGTGGCCATTCACCAATACTGCACCTCTACAAGGAAAATAAAGTCTACTCGTTTTAGACACTATAAATACTTCCCCCAGTGTTTTAGCTCGTATGAACTTTTCTGCAATGTCATCCATCACCTCCCAAGGTCACTTTAATTCGTCAGCTGCATACTACCATGACTAGGGTGACGACTTTATTTGTTTTATCTTAATATTTTCTTGGAACCTGGCTTAAAGTTTTAAATGTCCATCATTTTTCATGTGAACTATATTGTCTACTTGCACTTCCTTGGGTTCATGCATTTTGCGCTGACATTAATTTGTCACATATTATTAGCGCTCATTTGTGTTACTTTACGTTGTGTTACGTTACAGTGCCTGCTCTGCAATCTCTGGTTAGGGAATTTTCCAAGGCACTGTCCAAGCAGTATTTGGTACAAGTTTATTTTGTTTACTTTTTTTTTTTTTTTAAATATCTTTATTCAAAAGTTTTTCCCCCCCCCCACTTTTTTCTTTTACAACCGGTGTATTTACAGCATTACATGATCTTTTACAACAAATACAGATTTGTATTAATAAATGAAAAAAGAAAAAAATTGCAAAATTAATACACAAAGAACACTAAATATAAGTATAGTACATCCTACATCTTATCTATTAATCTTATAGATCTAACAAATTTCTCAATTACTACCACAGATAATTTTCCTACATTTCCATTGCTCAATGGGAGACCATATCTTACCCCCCAGAACTTTTGCCTTCCTTCCTTTTCTGTCATATATGGCCCTCTCTAAATTGTATGTAGATAGTAGTCTTGCTACCCAGATCTGGAACGACGGTGCTGATTTCTCCTTCCACGCTTTTGCGACAACTATCCTGTATACTGCTGTAACCATGAATAGGAATTCTGGATAAGTTGTATTTTCCTCTAAGCTTACCCCCAGAATTATCAGCTCCTCAGTTAATTTAGTTTTTATACCCAATGATTTCTCCAGAAACTCTTCTATGGCCAATTTTAAAGTATATAATTGCGGGCAGATTGCAAACATATGTGTTATGTTAGCCTGAGTTGAATTGCACCTTGGACACGTTATTCCAGTAGAACCTCCCCAGCTGGCTATTCTGGCCGGTGTGAAATATAGTGAATAAACTGTTTTATAGTGTTGGGTTTGGAGTGTAGCTGAGCATAAGATAGTTCGACCAAAATCTAAGGAAATTTGTAGGTCTTCCGGTCGTGCCTTTACCTGTTCCCTCCATTTATTACTATATTTCTCTCTGTCATCTATTTTGTAAACTTGTAGCTCTGCATACAACTGTCCTATTGAGCATAAGAGGCTGCTTCCCAGGTAGTCCATTATCCTACAACTCTCCATCCCTCCTGCACCCCCTGTTTTTGTATGGAAGTAGCTCCTCACTTGTAGATATTTAAAAAAGCTGTTCCCAGCTATATTATACCTATGCTGTATGTTTTGGAACGTTAAGATTGCTCCCCCTGCGTCCATTAGGTCCCCCAATTTCTTGATCCCTTTCTCATCCCATTCCTTCATAACTGTGTCGCGAAAAATTTCCATGGGGAGATCATTATTCATATAGAGCCTTAGGTACCTATTAAACCTTCCCAGTCCCAGTTTTTTCTTTATTGCTTTCCAGACTTTATAAATCGCACTCAGGGTCTTAAATCTTGTATGTTTAAAGTATGCGAAGTCAACAGTTGTTACTAAAGCGTTTTCTGCCGCCTTACCTAAGAGTGCTTCATATACATTCGCCGGGCACTTTCTCCCCTCCTCCTCCTGAGCACTTCCGCCTAATAATCCTTTGGAGTATTGTAGAGCTGTTGCCCAGTAATAGAATCTAAAATCAGGTGCTCCCCAACCTCCCCTCTCACGTGGTAGAGTTAAAAACCGGTACGCCCTACGTGTCTTCCCCTGTGCCCAAATTAATTTATTTATTACTGATTCTATTTTGTTAAACCATATACCTTCAATAAAGAGTGGAATTGCCCTAAACAAATATAAAAATTTCGGAAAAGTAACCATTTTAATAAAGTTGATTCTGCCCATAAGAGTCAAGTGTAGGTTATTGACCCTCTCCAAGTTGCTTTTGACCTTGGCTAGTAATGGTTCCAGATTTATCTCAACTAATTTTTCTAAATCTGCCGTCACCTTAACGCCCAAATATTTTGTGTCTGAAACAACTCTTGCATCTGCAAATGTGGTGTGTCTATTCTGAACTACCTGTGTTTTCCCCCTATTTATTAAATATCCAGACACCTCTCCAAATTTTCTTGCCTCCTGTTCTATTTCAACCAGTGACTCCTCTGGTGTCGGTGTTATGATGGCCACATCATCTGCATAGGCAAATAGTTTATACTCTTTTCCATGTAGTACGACTGGATTAATCCACCTATTTTTTGTAAGCCTTCTTAGGTAGGGATCTAGATATATTGCGAATAATAGAGGTGAAGCTGGGCATCCCTGCCTAGTCCCCCGTCTGATCTGTACTGCGTTGGAATATGATCTATTAATACGTATCCTAGCACTAGGATGTTTATATAGTGCCTGTACTGCAGTTATATAACCTTGCCCTATTCCAGCCCACTCCATAGCCTTCCATAGGTATACCCAAGAGACCCTGTCGAAAGCCTTCTCGGCATCCAAATAGATAGCCGCGACAGGATCCCCTGAGGCCGCTGCAGCATCCAATATAGTGATCAACTGTCTAGTGTGTTCAGTCGTTCCTTTGCCTGGGATAAATCCATGTTGTGTAGGGGAGACCACCCTCTCTATCACCTTACTCAGTCTATTGGCCAGTGCCTTAGAGTATATCTTTACATCAGCATTAAGCAATGTAATGGGTCTATAAGAGCCCGGCTCAGTGGGGGGTTTATCTTTTTTCAGGATCACGATTATATCAGCGCCCGCCCAAGATTGAGGGACTATTCTGCCTCCCTGTGCCAAACAGCAGATTGACCAGATATCTTTAGCTAGTACCTCCCAGAAAGTTTTGTAGAATTCTACCGGGATCTGGTCTTGTCCCGTTGCTTTGCCAGATGGTAAGCTGAATATTGCATCCCTTATCTCCTGTACCGTTAGCTGCATATCTAGTTTATCCCTTTCTTCTATACACAACCCCTCTTGTAGGTCTTGCCTTAAGTATTCCAGGCTTTTCGTCTCTATCTCTTCGTCATTCTTATCTTGCTCATATAGCCTCTCATAAAATCTTCTGAACACCTCCTGCACCTCTTCCACTTTATTAACGATTGTCCCATTGCAGTCCTTAATTTCTTTAATCTCGCCTACAGCTAGCGTTTGCCTAGTTCTGATTGCGAGCAAATGTCCCACCCTCTCGTTATATTCATAGCATTTTTCTTTATTTGCTAAGTATCTTCTTGCTGTTTTTTGTGCCAAGGTGGTCCCTGTTTCTGATTTCTGCACCTCTATAGCCACTAAAATCTGTTCGATAGGATCTCGTCTTTCTATTGCGTCCAATAGCATTTTTTCCAGCGCAATCAAATTTCTAATCTCCTCTTCCACCTTTTCCTTTTCCTTTTTACTTCTTCCCAGGGTATAGCTTAGTGTCTCTCCCCTTACTCCTGCTTTAAAACTGTCCCACACCATATCTGCTGGGGCTGAGTATCTATTTATGTCCCAAAATTGGGTCATCCATTCTTGCATCCTTATAATATACTCCTCCTCCTTCAGCAAACCCCTCTCAAACGTCCATGTCGAATTTTTTTTTTCCGCTTTTTTTTTTATCATTGCTAGGCTTAACACCAGCGGATTGTGGTCCGACATTATTCTTGGGAGACATTCTATTTTAGCCCTGCTGACTAATGAGCTAGAAATAAAGAAATAGTCCAGTCGGGCTACTGTTTGATGTGGCGCTGAATAAAAAGTGCTACCTACGCCTAGGGGATTAAATTCCAACCATATATCCACCAGCGCATTATTTCTAGCAAGGTTTTGTACTGCTTTATGCACCTTTTTTTTCCTTCCTTGATATATGCCTCCTCTTGCATCTATTACTCCATTCAATCCATTGATATTAAAATCCCCACAACAGATCACAGGCTCTGGCCACAAGGCTAACTCGCTATCAATAAGATCTAGTAGTTCCGGTTCTTCTTCATTTGGGCCATATAGTGAGACCAAAGTACATCTTCCCGCAGCTGTTTCTATGTCTAGCATCACCCATCTCCCTTCAGAATCCTCTTTTTTCCTTTTGATTTTAACAGCACCTTTTCTGGCCAGAACTGCCACCCCCCTAGTCCGTCCCTCTTGACCTGTGCTAGCAAGAACATCAAATCCCATCTGACCAAGCAGGAATTTTTCTTCCACTGCTATGTGTGTTTCCTGTATACAAGTTATATCGATTTTCCAGAAACGCAGCAGTGAAGAGAGCTTCTGCCTTTTCTCCATGTTATTTAGCCCACAAATATTGATCGTCATTATCCTAACTGCCATAGTTCTAATTTAGCATTTGCCAGCTCCACCACTACTTTTTTATCTTTTTCTGTGCATTCTTTATCTGCTTCACTACAAACTTTACAAATCTGTATTCTTTTACACCACCACCTTTCACCCGTGACTTCTTCTCTTCCTTCTCCCCCCCCCTTTAAGCCCCCCCACCCCGATTGCTCCCCCCCTGTGACAGGCAAATAGGTCATACCTGACCTATGCGTGTCCGCTTAGCGTTGTAGAGTCGCTCCCCCTCTCCTCCCCTCTTGACATCTGCTGCTTTAACCTGTCAGGCTTAGTAAGTTATCCTTACTTATTTCCTACGAGCTCCCCCTTGCTCTTTTAGTTCTGTCAGAAATTCCCCCGCTTTTATTTCAGAAAAAAACATTCTAGTGCGACCTGCTACGATAACCTTCAGTTTTGCTGGAAACATAAGATATGCCTCTGCTCCTTGGGACTGAAACGCATTAATCAACTGTCTTAGTCTCCAGCGCCTCTCAACTGTTATGTGACAAAAGTCAGGTCTTGCAAAAAAAGTCACCCCTTCCACCGTTTTTTGGGCATCGGGTCTGGCTCTCTCCATTAATTCTTGTCTTGCCAGAAAATTTCCGAAAAAGACTAACATAGCCCTGGGTAGCGTTCCTGAGCCTTCCTTGTGAGTTTTTCTTACAAAAAGTGGATATCTATGGGCTCTCTGCACTTCTTGTTCCCAGTTCCATGGTACCTCTGGGAATGCTCCCTTTAACAACTTGACGACAAAACCTCTGGGATCATGGCCTTCAATCCCTTCCTCTATCCCAAGGAGTCTGGCATTATTGCGCCTCTGGCGATTTTCCAAGTCCTCCACCTTCCACTGTAGATCTTCCATGGTCTTAGTCTGTCCCTCTCTAGATGACTGCCACTCAGTTACTTCGTCTTCTAATCGACCAGTTCTTTCTTCCACTACAATGATTCTTTCCTCCACTTCTTCAAACTTTTTATTTATTTTCCTGATTGAGGCTTGGATTTTTTTCGTATCGTGCCTGGCCCTCCGGCTTTCAGCCCTTGCCTCCATTTGTATCTGTTTCAGCGTGGCAAACATTAAGTCCAGCTTCCCTCCATCATTTTGTGTCTCTTTTTCATCTTCTTTGTATATACTAGAGGTAGCAGAATAGTCCCATACTAGCCTTTTATTTGTGCCCTTATGCATGTTCTGGGGGGAGCCTGCTCTTCTGGATGTTGTTTTGCGCTTTTTTTTGCGTGCCTCTCCCCCTAGAGCTATCGCTAGCTTCAGAGCTCGAAAGTGAGTCTGAGAGATCTCTCTCTTCCTCGCTGCTTGCCAATGTTGATTCCGACTCTGTTTCCTCAGGGATAGAAAAGAACCCATCACCTTCAGCCCCTTCAGCCCCTTCTGCGCCAGCCATCCCTGCCAGATTATCGTTATATGTCCCCAGCACAACATTCTCTTTGTCTTTGGCTTGTAGCTGCTCCTCCCGCATTTCCGCTTCCACCTCTTTAAGGGCCTCAAGCATTTGCCCTGTATTCGACATCACACCCCCACCATTGGCCTCTCTCACCTCTTTGCCCGGATCTTGGTTTCCATCCTGTATCCCCTGCGTCTGTTCTTGTTCCAGTGCGACGCCGTCTGCCTGAGTCTGAGCCGCTGTCTGACGCTCCGCTAGAGTCTCCGCGGGAAGCGTGAGCTCCGTAATCCCCGGTTGCTTGGCAACGCTTCGACTTGCGTCCTCGAGGACGCTCTGCGCAGAACCTACAGGCGGCATGATTGCCGTGTTTTGCTGGGTTCCTGATGGCCCTGAAGCTCCTGGTGCCTCTGCTTGGGTTTTGGCACTGAAGACCTCGGATACTTAGGGTTGCCGATAAACGGTATCGTGTCTCTTCTTTTCTGCTGCATCTCGGGCCATTGGTGCAGTACTAGCACCTCTCGCGTCTTTACTTTGATTCAGCGATTTCTCCTTGTCGCCGGCTCTCTCCAGTTTTCGTAGCTGTGTTTTTGTTAAGGTGGAGACCGTGGGGGTTGTCTTTTTACTGTTAGATGGCACTTTTATTTTCGGGATAGCGCCCGATCTGCCCGCTTCCTTTTGTGATATCTCCTTACTTGTAACGCCAGGCATAGGTATTTGCTGCTGTATTTTCTCCTTTCCTCGAGTGCCCATTTCTACCATCAATGCCTTGAGGAGTCTGGAATACCACAATTTCGCTTTCTTGAATATGCTTACAAGGTTAATAATCCCTCCGTGGTGAATCAAAGCTGCGGATTGCATACTGCTTATAGTTCTCCATTAGCGCCTGAAGTTTTTCCTTATCGGCAGGAGAGGGGTCTGAGTGCGACTTACTCCCACAGCGCCTCGGCGGCCATCTTGCCCCCTCCGGACCTTCATTAGAAATGTCAACATTAGACATTTCTAATGGATTCTTTTGACAAAACATTGCACCCGAAAGCAGGTATTTAACCGCTTTTTCAATAATGGGGTCACAGAAATTTCTGTCGACTCCCACAGGGATTCAAGAATAGCCCAAGATTATTCTTAGCAAGAGTAACAGAGTTACTACAAATATATGATGATGAGGCATTATATTATGTCGATAACATCTATCTCACAGATGATGACCTGGATACTCACTTGAAAAGAGTGAACACCATAATACTTGGGTTCGCAGCAGAGGGTTACAAATTCAACTTTAAAAAGTCACGAATTGCCCATTTAACTGTCCTGTTTTTAGGATATGAATTATCAAGCGAAGGCAAAAGCCTAGCAGACAACTTCTTAGAGAAGTGCGCTGTACTCCATGCTCCAAAAACGCTGAAGAACTTACAATCGATACTAAGATTCCTGAATTTCGGAAGACCTTACATTCTAAATTATGCAGAGAGGGTTAAACCTCTCTACAAATTAATAAAACCTGATTTTAAACCAATCGATTGGACTCAAAAACACACAGAAATTTTGAGATCATTGCAAACAGACATGTTAGCTAAAACAAAATTAGAAACTCGTGACAATACACGCAACCTTGTAATCCGAGTCATCCCAGGAAGATGCCGATTCGCGTCCCTGACCTTTAATGAGGGAGAAACGGTACCAATAGCTTACAAATCCCATTTGCACACACAAGCTGAAAAAACATTCAGTCTTACAGAAAATACTGTAAAAGCGGTTCAGACTGCTGTAGCAAAAGAAAGAGCCCAAGCCCAAGGCAAAAGAATAACTGTTTTTACAGCAGAATCAGCCTTTGAGGCGTTATCCACCCCAGTTAATCTAAAAACTGTGGCACTAGATCCAAAATGGATATAGTGGGAAAATTCTCTTGCTGCAGAAGACGTGACATACTATTTTGACCCAAACATGAAAAAACGGAATGATTTGAAATATGAAGAAGAATATCCTCTGCCAATCGAAATTCTGCCTCTCAAACAGTACTCTTGTATAATCTATATGGACAGATTTGTACAACATTACAATGTGGATAATAAATCCTACAATGCAGCATGTGCGAGTATTAAAGGTCGCTGGCGCTGTGGTAAATTCAGACCAAAAATAACAAAAACTGAATCACTGAGAAACTGTTTGGCTCGGCGAGCTGAAATCAGATCTTTAAAGATGGCGCTTGAAAATGCGGATCGTGAATTCCCGATACTAATAGTGTGCGATTCGCATTTCTGCGTCAAATCTTACAATAATGACTTGCAGAATTGGGTTCAAAATGATTACAAAGATGACACAGGTGCCACAATAAAGCATAAGAAGCTTTGGGAACAAGTAGTTCTTTTACAGAAAGAACTACAGAAGACTCACGTGATACACACACTGAGTCATCAACGTGATGGCGTTCACGTTGCAGGGAATTCATTGGCTAATACAGCCACAGCGGAAGCAACTCAACCGGCTTCCGTAGCCACAAAAAAACGTTCAGAAAAATACATAGACGGGGAAATATTGCTAGCGGTAAAAACGTCTTCAAAAGGCGACTGTGCAGCACTACCCATTAACTATCCACTCAATTATACATACGTAATTGACGCAAACTCCTTTCCTTTTGCTCGAATCCCTGGAGTGGGAGATAGAGTAATTCCAAACACGAACAGGAGAGTCTTATTAATAGCAGAAGCAAAAATGGGTGAAGGTCCGAGGCACAAACAGATCAAGGAATCTCTGACAGAATTTCAATCAGAATACTGGTGGCCGGGGATGAGCCTGCAACATTATAAATTTGCAAAGAGCTGTCCAAACTGCAACAGAGATCACAGTAACGAGCCAACCGGAGTATTGCCATGGCCATTTCTGTAGTTAGCATAAGGCTATCTATAGGTAAAATCCAGTGTCCCATTAATTTCTTTTAAGACTAGATTCACTTAAAAATACAGACCCCAGCGCTCGGCTGACGCCAGAACTGTTAAATAAGATTTGCGAGTCTTTATCGGCACATACACAATTGGCATGCTACATTCTGATCAGGGTCCTGCTTTTAGCTCTCGAGCTTATAAGGAGGCCATGACCAGCATGGGCATTGCGTTGCGGTACTCTTGTCCCTTCCATCCTAAGGGAAATGGGATTGTGGAAAGAAAAAACCGAGACATAAAGCAATCTATAACGGCAAAGGTATTAGGTTCGGGTGATGGGTAGGTCCAACATTTAACAAGTGTCCAACGTAGTCTTAACAATCTGCCAAGAAATTCTCTAAAAGGCTTCAGCCCGTACGAACTATTGTTCGGAACTAGAATGTATATTCAGGATTTAGATAGTCAAACTTCAGTTGTAGAAGAAAAAATGCTTTGACATCATAGATCGTATGGCTGTTTTACAGGACTTAAATGAAACAAGAAAAGCCCTGAGCAACATAAAGTTAAAACAACAGCCAACAACCACTGAAGATACACCACCTGTCCCAGCAAGAACAGTCTGGATTCCAAAGATTGGGGATCTGGTCAGAGAGAAGATCGCGGTGAAGAAGGAATTTTGGCCTTCTTACAGAAAAGCAGTACCTGTCTTAGCAGTCAGCGGAACAAGATCAGTTGTACTACCGCCCCTTGCTGGTAAAAAGGAGAACCGAGTTGTATCAATCGACCTGGTAAAACCACAATCATGTGGCCAATAATAAGTAGTAGGCCCAGTGGACTCCCAAGAAATAGCAGAATACCAAAACATGCTACAATCCAAGAGGTTCAAACTGAGAGACTAATCACATTTGATAAACCTGCAGTGAATAAAAACGGACTATGCAACAATGCCATGGAACTTGTGCCTCTTGAAACCCAAATTGAAACAGTTCGTCAACAAACACCGGTCTACAACGATGTAGCCTCAGACTATACTAATGAAAGAAAAATGGAAAAAGCTATTCCAACAATTGACAGAACTGCATCTGGCTACTTCATCAATTTCGATAACTTTTCGAAAGATCAAAGCGAACCTGAAGAAACGCCAGCAATAAAAACATTTAAAGACAAAGCAAAAGAACTCTGTCATCAACTCAAAGAAACCTATCTGATTTCTCCATGGATTGAATTTTGGATTGTGTTAGGTGTACTTTTCCTCCTGCTTTGGCTCATCGTGGTACTTTGTTTGGGAAAATTCATTGAGGGAAAATACAGTACAATGGACACAGCAAGTCAGAACATCAACTTGGTCCTAAAGCCACATAAGTCATCTCACATCAAGAAAAGAGAACTATCATCAGTGAATGTCACAGCCATTCCGATACCCGGTGGGGTAGCTTGGGACAAAACGGATTACGAAATCTATGGCCCTGTTGAACTCTTGAAATATCCACATCAATTCAAGGTTTCATTAAGTGACTTTGTAAAACTAAGTACATTCTCTGATGATTGGGACTTTGAAAGCATAAATAATATGATGTCAGATTTAGTAATTTGCAAACAAAACAGGTGATGGACCGAATGTGGATCAATGTCACACATTCACCCCAGTCCGAAGATCTGGGCCCAAATCCATCGTTTTTTTGCACTCCAAACCACCCTGGGTTAGACAATGGCGATATGCAAATCAGCTCTGACCCTGTGCCCCATGGGAACAGTCCAGTCCGAACTACAAAAGCCATGTCCTTCCCAGAACGGAATCAAGCATCCGAGGACCGGACCGGTTTCGAGGTAACACCTCTCATCAGCCCGGCTAGCTTGACTCCATTGGTGTGGAGTGCCTGGGACCCACGTCTGAGCATCCCCAGCGCACTTAGGGCGGAATTTGCAAACAAAACAGGTGATGGACCGAATGTGGATCAATGTCACACATTCACCCCAGTCCGAAGATCTGGGCCCAAATCCATCGTTTTTTTGCACTCCAAACCACCCTGGGTTAGACAATGGCGATATGCAAATCCCATGTTCCCTGTGCCCCATGGGAACAGTCCAGTCCTGGGCTGATGAGAGGTGTTACCTCGAAACAGGTCCGGTCCTCGGATGCTTGATTCCGGTCTGGGAAAGATATGGCTGTGTAGTTCGGACTGGACTGTTCCCATGGGGCACAGGGTCAGAGCTGATTTGCATAAAGCCATTATCTAACCCCGGGTGGTGTGGAGTGCAAAAAATGATGGATTTAGGCCCAGATCATTGTACTGGGGTGAATGTAAGACATTGATCTACATTCTGTCCATCAAATTGTTTTTTGCCAGATTTAGTAATGTCAGCAAAATTTACAGAACATGATTATTTACAGGGTTCATCGAACTATGAACAAATGTACTGCTATAACCACTATGCACATCACTATTTGCATAAATCTGCACAACCTAGAAATGTTTTTAAGTATAATCAATGGGAACATTATGCAACTCCACCTAAAAGCAGTTCGAAAACATTTTATGAGAAATTCCCATACTTCTCAGTGTTTAACACAAGTGATGCAGAAACATTTTATCATAAACTGTTAGAAAAGACAGGGATAAAAACTATGTTGACAAGTACTAAATTGAATTATTCTGAAACATTTTATGAAAAAATGATTACATTTGGTTTTGATTTCTGGAAAAACAACATTGAAACTAAAACCATCTGGGGTACAAAAGACTGGCAGGTCCAAGGTTTAGAAGCATTATTTCGCGCCTGCATGATCCCCGAACAAATAATGTTCTTGAATGACACCATTCAACATACTACTTGTCTTGGCCGACGTTTCAACCACTGGTAGAGATGCGGGTTATTCGTAGCCTCTTAATGGGGTCTTCATTAGGACAGGTGAGCATTTTAATTAGGATGTATTAGGTACGTTTGGATCCTGGGCGGGCTCTCACGAAGCTCCGAAAACAACTTTTGACGTTTTAAGTCAGCATGGGGAACGTCTCTCCCAGTGCTAGTGCTGCTAAGTCAGATCAAAGGTCTGCCTTCTTGTACCTCATCCAGTCGATGAGGTACAAGACGGCATCTGACTTAGCAGCACCAGCACCGGGAGAGACATTCCCCATGCTGACGTAAAACGTCAAACGTTGTTTTCAGAGACAGGTTTTTAACAACTTCCTAAAGGTCAGTAGGTCCAGCACCTTTTTAAGAGTTACTGGTAAGATGTTCCAGACACGGACCACCTGAACTTGAAAGGAGCGACCTCTAGTTCGGGTGTGAGAAAAGTTAAGGACCACCACCTGATGCCGGAAGGATGACCTCAGTGTTTTACTGGGGACATAATGAGTGACTCTCCTTCTAAGATAGTGTGCGACTGTACCTTGAAAGGCCTTGACGGCTAAAATCAGGGCTTTAAAATTGATTCTTTTTCGGACAGAAAAGACAATGCAGCCCCTTCACATGGGGTGAGATCCGGGCTCTAGGTCCAAGCATAAGAACCGCCCTGGCAGCTGCATTCTGTATCCCATGAAGTCTATTCAGGAGGTACTCCGGAAGACCAAGGTATAAAACATTGGTGTAGTCCAGTCTAGATATAATAAAGGCTTGGACCACAGTCTTCCTGTGGATGAGAGACAGGAGGGGGGGAGACATTTTCCGCAGGAGGCCTAAACAATATCCTACGACTGACTGGATTTGAGCTTTCATGGACAGGGTATCATCCCACTTAATCCCAGGTTCTTAACAGTGCTAATCGAGGCAGGGGGAAGGAGGGGGGTTACATGTCTGGTGGCCACCATTGTTTCCATTCGTCCCGGGATGGAAAGCCAAAAGAGGAGATTATCTCCGATTTCTCCGGGTTACATTTGAGTTGATTCTCTCTGAGCCATGTGAAATCCCCGGTCAGGTATTTGTTGAACTTCTCCCCTACAAAGTCCTCACCTTTTGTACATGAAAATAGAAGCTGCATGTCATCCGCATTTGATATTGTTGTAGCGCTGCAAACTTCTGCCAAAGGACCCAGAGGGGACATGTAGTTATTAAAAAGTGTTGGGCTCAGAATAGAACCCTGGGGGAGATCCACCTTCAGAGGAGGGATAGGGGCAGTGAAAGGAGGGGACCAGATCTCTTAATATCTGTCCTCCAAGAAGGAGGAGAATCACTTAAGCACTGTGCCACCCAGGCCGCACTCCTGCAATCTATGTAGTCTGTCGTGTGGCATAGTATCAAAAGCAGCGGAGATATCCAACAAGATTAACACTGCTTTCCCTCCTTTGTCTAGCTTCTCCTTGATGGACTCCAAGATTTCAAGCAGCGCTGTCTCAGTGCTGAAATTCGATCTAAGCCGGATAGGCTATGGAGGAAAAGATTGTGAGTTTCCATATGGTCCGTGATAACGGAGTTGACAAATTTTTCCAGTACTTTGTAGAAAAATGGGAGGAGCGAGATTGATCTATAGTTGGCAGCCACCAAGGGGTCGCCTGACAGCTTTTTTTAGTAATGGTTAGCTTTTTTCCAGCCCCATGGCACTTGGCCATGCTTCAGCAAGGAATTTTGTGGCTGGGTTAATAACCTCGGCCACTGTGGCTAACAATCTGGCAGGAGAGGGGTCCACAGGGGAGTCTGATTTAAGGCCTTTCATGATCTCCAAGGAGGTTTCCATTGGAAGAAGGGGGGGACTGTGTCAGAGCTGGACCCAAAACAGGAGTAACTGGAGTTAGATATTTGGAACTCGTACCCTCCTCTGGGAGGGTCTCCACGAAGGAGTATTGAATGGTCTTAATTTTATCGTGGATGGATTATTATGATGTGATGATTAATATGATGTGCAACAAGGCACATACTCAACCTCTCCTTGCTGCTGTCTGGCTCTCAACTGACCATCTAGGTATGGGTAGACCACTGCCAGGACGCGTTGCATTAGGGGGGGTGAGGGTGCGGCACACACCCCTCCTGCCCGGAGGTGACAGGCCCAGCTGGACTCTAGCGATCTTCTTCGTCCAGCCTCTCAAGTCCTGCTACCATTTTCTGCAGTGTGCACTGCGCGGACGTGTGACCCCCAGGGATCGCATCTTTCGGGCGATGGTCCTCCACAGGAAGACCTTCTGATGGGTGTTGACCTGAAAGGATGATATGGTAACAGGCCCTTAGTTGACATGCAACATGTGCATGTCCAAATACTTTTGCACATAGGTCAAGAACAGATTTCTCAAACAATATAAAAGTTAGCATAGTGGTAGTCTCAGCACTGCACCTGTGGTCAATGAGACCTTTCCCATGAGAACAGTTCAGCTGTAAAGGCCGGGGCCCTGCGCCCTGCAGCGACACATTGTAGCTCCCCGAGGTTGTGGACACCAGCAGAGAGATGGAGAGATCGAAAAAAATTGCAGTTTGTGCAGGCAAGTGAACTCTCGCTGAAACCACAGATTTATATCTAGACCACATAGGCAGGCTTCAGTCCAGGCGGGCAAAGCAACAGGTATGTGTTGGTCGCATTTTACAAAGTCGTTCAATGCATACATTCGTTACTGACACAATGCAGTTAAAAATATCTGCGGTCTGCAAATAACTTTGAAACATAACTAATGGAAGTTTACCGGGTCAGTTTACACAGAGGCAAACACAATCCGAGACCAGCAACTGTCACCATAACAAGTAACAGTCTATGGCTGTGTCCGAATCAGTTCAGAACTGCCTACCACAACCTTTAAAAATGTTTCGGCGGTGCAAACAATTTTGACAATGTTGTGAGTTTCTGACTGGATGCAGCATATTTCTTGTGAAAGGGGCATCTAACTGTACCACACACACTCCCATGATGACCTAACCTTGAGAGGCACATGAAACACTAATTTGGAGGCTAATACCAACAGGAAAAAGCCAATGCCATTTTGGTCTTTAGGGTTTATATCAGTCAATATGCGTCGCAGGTCCATTTGCAGTACAAATGACATTTAGTTACTGCATTACAATACAGTGTGACCGGGTGTGCAATTTGTGTGATGTGCAGGTGGAAAGGGGGTGCGTTTGTGTGTTTGAGGTCCTGGATACTACATTCCCAGAGGAATGACTACGTTCTAACATAAAACAGTCTACAGACGCTTTGCTCTGATATGTAAGTTTATAGGACATCTTTGTGTGCTACACTTAAGTATACAGCAGCATTATATGAAACTTCTACATTGTAAATGGTTTGTGTATGTAATTGTTTGTGGAATGCAGACATGACAACATCACTGTGTCCATCATGTGACAGTGTGCATATATTGCATTGTGATATGCTAGGTGTATGTGGTGTCCCAGATGTTTTGCTTTACATGATCCTAATGTGTGTACAAATGAACTATGTAATTATTACCAAACACCTAAGTCTAGTGTTCTTGGCTTGTGAGTTTAGGACTCTGTCCTGCTTGATTTTGCATGAACAACAACTGACACTAGTGAAAAAAACACTAAGCAGTATCATTGCTGTGCCACCAAACATCTTATACATGTTTAGCCTTGACATGTTGCTGGGATATGTATCTAATGATAATATTGATCTGTGAAATGTGATTTTCACTGGCATGGAGTGCTATGTGTGGTTAATTGCTCTTTGCTGTTCGTCTTAGTGCATGTAGCTTGGTACATTGTAAACTGACACCAACTGTATATACACTCTACACATAGGTATCGCGGAGGAGACGGAAGACAGCCTCCTGTGTACAGGCTTTTTACAGACCTCCAAACAATGGAAGAGAGGGACTTTTAATAAAAAAATACCATCTCACATGGGCATCAATCAATGATTTGTGCCAGCAGTTGGCACCTTATTTGCGGCCTCAACCCACCTATCCAAAAGCACTAAGCCCCAAGGTGAAGAGATGGCAGCACTGCATTTCTTTGCCACAGGAACATTCTAATACACAGTGGCAACATCTGGTGGAATGTCCCAGCCCATGTTCAGTAACGTTCTTCAGGATGTGTTGCAGGCATTGACCCGATACATATGACATTTCCTAAACCTGGAGATTTGGCCGTCATCAAGGATGATTTTTATGGTTTGGTGGGAATACCCCATGTCATTGGAGCAATTGAAGGCACTCATGTTACTTTGGTACCACCACATGCCAATGAACAGGTCTATTGCAACGGGAAGCACTTACACTCCATCAATGCCCAGGTGGTGTGTTTGCCTGACATGCACATTTCACACGTCTGTGCAAGATTTCCGAGGTATGTACATATCGCATATATCCTGCATACCAGCATCATCTCACATTTTTTTGATTCAACTGCAACCTCAACGGGCCTGGCTTGTTGCTAGGTGATGTTGTATATGAATGTTGTAGTGTGTATTGTTTGTATGTCAGATAGGAATATGTTGTTTGACTATTTTCTACCTTCAATGTATGAGAGTCTGGATACCCCAACCAGCCATAGTTACTGACACCACTGTATCGGCAAGTCACCCCTTCAGGAGTACGTTTTAATGAGGACCATGGCCGGATCAGGCGGATAGTGGAGCAGACTTTTGGCCTCCTGAAGGCAAGATTCTGCTGTCTGGATAAGTCGGGAGGAGCCCTCCAATATGCCCCAGAGAAGGTGGGCTAGATAATGATGGCTTGCTGCATGCTACACACCATAGCGATTCCTAAAAACATACCTCTAATTGAGGACGAAATAGACCAGCAGGTGCCACCAACGAGAATCAAGGACTGGGCAATGATGACAGTGATGATATTGATGGAGTAGACATGAGACAACAGCTTATCAACAACTTTTTCACATGACTGTAAGTATGCAATGAGATGATGTTACAAAACACCAGTGAGTGTTGTTATGTAGCTGTGTGAACAATGTGTATGTATACTTCATAGTGTAGGATAAGTGTCCTGAAGTTTGTAGAAGACTTGTTTTGGAAATGGTTAAATTTACATGTACAATGTTTCAGTGAAGTCTATTTAGTGTTAACAGTGACATTGCTGTGGCTGATGTGTCATACTTCTATTACTTTTGAGACATTATTGAGAGCTAAACTATGTTTTTCCTAATTTTGTTCCAGTTTACTTTACCATGTCATCTACAGAGTGGACTTACTGAGTTGTGACATCACCAGACATATGGTGCTGTGACAGACACCAACATGCACCCGGAAATATTGATGAAATAGCTGGCACACACTTTCTTCAGACATAATAGTTTAGTATTTTTGTTATTATTGCTTTTCACTACTGTGTGATATTAATGTAGTTTGTCGTCAAGTACCAGGTTGTATATGAACAATAAACATATGTGTAACACATTGAAGTGTACATTGTCTGATATCACACATCCAATCAAGTTATGTTCTCAATTTGAACACAGTGAAATTGTTGACTAACAATGATTGTTGATTGGGATGGCAACTAGAGATGATTATGTATACAATTGACTTTCTGTGAACATGGATCGTGGACTACAGTTTGTATGATACTCTGATTGTGTATATTTATCTTGTTGTGCAAACGTTTATTAACTTACTGCACTTATGTTATAACTTACAGAAGTTTGGGTGGACATCTGTGGCACAAGCTGATTGACGCCGTGGATCTACACGATCCCTCTCATCACCCTCAGCCCCACGGGCATGCACGGTTTGTGCTAGCCCAGTGATACATGAACCTCCTTCCTCATTGACTAGGTTGGTGTCTGTCAACTTCAGAGTATTCAGTGTTGCTGGGCTCGTGTTGTTGCCTGTGGCTGATGTATCTGTCAGGATAGGGATCAGCTGGGTGTTATTAGCTGAGACGGAAGTTGTCTCTGTGGACCCTGCTGTATATGCTGGTGCTGTCTACCGACTCAAACCGGATGGGCCTGGTTGCCCCTCCTTGTCTAAATGTACAGGAGAGTCCTCAACGCCTGAGGGCTCATGCTGGCTTGGGGTCTGAGCCTGGCAGTCTTCTTCATTGGCAATGGAGTTGTTCCCTGCTCGCTCTGTGGATACATAAATAATCCTGACAATTATGTGAATGTCCACTGCACCTCAAATGGTACTCATTATGTAAATGATTGGACCAACAAACAGTTTAAGAGGAATCATTTGCCTCCTTTATCCATGATGGTAGCCTATGTTTGGCAAGAACAATTCTACTTTTACAAGATGTGTATTGGCGACCAGCTCCACCTATGTGCAGAAATGAGTATGCTCTCATATTTTCTTTTGACATGTCCATCGACATCGACTTGCACCTGACACTCTGTATTTGACACTCGTAGATTTGTGTGCACAACATCTGTAGAATGGCAATGCCATATGTACTCTTACAATCAAAATGTTTGAGTTTGTCTGTCCTGTGTACTGTGCATTGTCTATGTATCAGCAGTCACATTGGTGTGCCAGCTTACACACTCACATTCTGTTTAATTCTCTAAAATGCTTTAATCATGGTTTGAGTGACGTTCTTATTGTTTTCAACTCATGATCCTGGACTACATCCCTCTAAGGAGGCAAACGTGCAATTGCTTTACTTTGTGTATACACAAATCAGGGATTTTAAATTTTAACTCAATCCATAGTTGGATATGATGTCAATGGTTTTGTTGCTACTTTATAGTTGACTTAGGGAGCTAGGGGTAGAAGGGCTGCTTGGATTTGGTGGGTGTAATGGAGCAAGCTTTCATATGTAAATAAACTTGCTTGGACTCAATCCTCTCGAATAACATGTAATAATGTAACCAATATGTTTTGTGAATACTAATAACTGCATTACACAACAATTTCTTCATCTAAGGGAAGCTGTTGAATGTGCTTTACTGACCAGTAACCAGAGTGTCTTAATATGGCTGCAGAAAACGCAGGAACTCTTCTGTGGATGTGTCTATTGCATCTACGTAGTATGACGTCCTTTGCTTTTGGTGGGAATTCTTTGCAGCTGCGCAGTAATAACTATAATAGCCGCTTTGAACCTCACATGCTAATGCATATGCTTTTGCTCAAACTAAGCCTCGCATGTTCTGTTAAACTATTAATGCCATAGTTAAAATAAAATAATGCGATTAGAATAGGAATAAGTGCTATACAGTGCATTAATTTATTTTCGTATTCTAACATTTTCTTCTTTGACTTTATTATCAGCTCGTATTTGGGCCTGGAGGGTGACTGAAATCTCCATTTTGAAATGTATACGCATGCGTTGAAAAAAACACTGAAAGAACTCGAGCAATGACATTGAAGAGTTTCCAAGTCCCATCTTACCAGTGATGCGCCTGAGAACTTTACCTCTTGACCCAGAGAGGGGAAGAAGACTTGCTTAAAATTATATACATTGTACATGAAGTAATATGAATGTTGATGGTAGGAATAAAGCTTGGGAAAGTAAAATTAAGGACGGGAACGTAGAACAATTAAACCAAAGAAAATGATTTCACATTAGTATGGTGTGATGACCTCTCCCCATCCCACTAACCAATCGAATGAAGAGAACACAGTAAGATTGAAACATTGGGGGGTGGTACATACACTGAGAATAGTATAACTAATGTAGGTTCAGTCAGTTAGATTGTCCAACTTGTCACCAACCTGTCACTGACCCATAGTTGCGGAAGAAGATTGTGAATGCCAGGGAGCTCAGAGAACTGGTCGAGCACTCTGAAAGAAAATTTGAGGAGGGGGAGAAGAATCGTTGATTTGCTGAAGAAGAATCAATCTACCTAGAAGGGAATGAGAGTAGCACCAGACAGGGGTGTAACGCTGGTGTTGCATTTAGAGGAGGTTACTTGTCCTGTCCTGCACCTGTCCTGATCCGTTGGCTCCTGATTAGTCAGGAGCACTTTCCTTCCAGCCCTTGGCCAGAGGTTGGTTCTCGCACCATTCTAGGTAAATATAAATCTGTGTGGTATGTCCTTGTACCGTTTTCCTTTTCCAACCTTCCCAGGTACCAATGTCTAGAGAATTTACTAAGTCTTTAAAGATAATTTTTTTTTGTTTTGATCATTATTTTCATTCTGGAAATGATGGTGATTGACATATATTGGTATTTGACTCACAAAATATTGCATAGATAAAGGTTTTAAAACTCTCCCACGTCTGTGCTCAATCTATGAAATAAGATAAATTGTTGTTTATGCCTATTATGCTAACAACCTGATCTATCGACCTGAGTAAATTAAGAATTGAGGTGACAAGGAATTGGTAAGATATGGTGTACAGGTATGAGTCATTCTAAGGTAAAACAATTCCTGATTGGCAGCAAAAACATTACTGGCTTATTGTGTGTATATTTATGGGCCCAGGTGAGTATGGTGTGTTATGAGTAACACAAGCTGGGAATCCAGCGCCATCAGGTGTCAATAAAAAGTAGCTGTGATTTTGTTTTGGGGGACGACCATGCTTGGTGTTGTGTTATTTGGCATGAGATTTTCTGATTTACACTTGCAATGTGGCACACACACCGCCATGGGTCCACAACCGCGTCAGATGGATCATAATAGTCTAGGTGGAACAAGCAATGCATGTGCGTATTTGGAATCCCTATGGGACAGACCTTTCGACCGACACAGTCGCATTGGACTCGTTTCTGTCCCATACGGTCTGGTTGGAATCATCTCCAACTGGCGCAGTCAGAGACTTTCCGGGTATACATCGTAATATGGCGCTCTGACAAATCGCTAATTAGTCAGGTGGAATGTCACCACGACTGTGTCGGTTGGACAGTCTTTCTGACCAACATTGTAATAAGCCACTATGTGTTTCAGAATGCAAGAAAATTCAGAGATGTCCCAGCAAACAAGTTGAGGTCACCCTGGCAGTTATCAAACAAATAAGTGCAAGAACACACTTTGGCGAACATCAGAAGGACAGTACATCTGTTTGTGATGACTAGCATGATGAAATAAAGTTATGTTCATGCAATTAATTGCCTTTCTAAAATCAATAAACGTGCAATGCAGCCACCAAGCATCTTACATGGATGTGTGACTAGTAAGCAGCGCAGAGCCCTGTGCATTACATACACAACAAAATGCTTGTTTTCTGAATCATGTGTTGAAGAAACTCCCACTTCAAGGTTAGGTTGAGGATGTAAAGAACATGTATTGCAAAAAGGATCTACGAATCACAGAGCAAAACAACAAGGGGAACTTCCTAACACTTGCAATGGAGAAAAGCTCCATAGATATAACACAGTTAACCTGTTGCAAACGTTTCTAGTATAGGTCACATTAATAAGTTTATACACAACAAAGAAACCTAGGGGTCTAGAAAAGGAGATAAACAAATTATCTCCAGGCGTCAAGATTAGTATTTAATACATTGATGACAACAGCAACTTGTAGTGACAATTACAGGACAATATTTACCAAACACTATGTCTGCAGTAATTTGTGAATAGAACCCAAGAGGCATTCGTAGGATTCCCATCAAAGAACTTGCGATGATCAATGTTATCATTTGGTCATCCACCAAGGCAATTAGGTCTCTTGATCATTGAGACCATGATCTTGCCTTATACCACAGTAGGGTCACTGCGCACAAATATTTCTTAGGCCAAGTGATAACCAGAAGATGGGAAAAAGTGCAGTGCAAAAATTATGAAAGTGGTGAATTAAAAAAGGATAGAGGATTAGAAAAATAATTTTAATAGGGCTCTAACCTCCTCCTAGTTAAAAACAAGAACAGTGCAAGAGAGCAGTGTTAAACAAATAACTGCATAGGGGCCAACATGTTTCAGCCTAAACGGGGAAGACCCAAGGCTTTCTTCAGGGCCTCTGTTCTAATTGTTGCTACTGCAAAGTGATTATATTAAGTGAAAAACAAATAAACACGACCAAAATGATACGGTCAATGCGGTTGCATATCCTCCATGTCAATAGATGACTGAGTTCATCCAGCACAACCGGGGATTGTATCTCACCTCAACTTGACACATACTCAGGAATATTGAGGCCACGCTCTGTCCGTCGTTGCCTCTGGCAGGTCCCGAGTTTGGGGGAGGAGGTTAGATCTCTATCCCACAGGGAAAGCCAGGATGGGTTCCACAGCGGTATTCGTACAAGCGCCTTGAGACCCTTGCGGGTGAGTAGTGCGCTATACAAGTATCAATTTACAATTTACATCACTCCCATCATCGCCTTCTTTGCAGAAACCTGAATGAACTCCAGCTCAGCCCCAGACATCACAACCAGCATCCCCGACAGCTTCAAAATCATCCACTAGGACGCTTAACCCCATATTCTCCGCAAGCAACAACATCTCTGTCAACCACATCTCCGAGCCACACTGGACCGACCAACACTGCGTCCACTTCTCCTTTACCAAACCCACTGTATGCCACCACACCCACCGAAACCCTTGCAGAACCTGGAACAAGGTCACTGAAGAGCAGCTCACCACCTCCCCCAGCAAGACCCCACCACCAACATCCCTGGACACCAACACCCCAGCACGCAACCTCCTCCACTGGATCTCTGACTGCGCCAACACACTGGCCCCCTCAGGAAATTTTCAGGCAAACAGCCCTCCAAGAAATTAAATTCATTCTTCCCCACCCCCCAAGAGTCCAGGCGCACCTGTAGACGGCTCGAGAAAAGATGGAGGAGCAGCAAGATCATGTCAGACCATGCAGGCTTAAAAGCAGCAATCACCACATACCACCACCTCATCAACAAAGAAAGCAGCCATCCAGGAACGCATCAATGCCAACACAAACAACAGCAAAGAAGTCTTTTCTGTGGTCAAAGATTTTGCTAAACCCAGGAGACATTCCCCCGTCTCAGGACCTCTGTGACAACCTCCCCACCTTCTTCCACCACAAGATGAAGGAGATCTGCGACAGCTTCGCAGACCAAGACCCACCCGCCCCAAAGCCCAGCAGGCCTTGACCAGCTGGACTACCCTCACCTCTGATGACACCCTCAGAATCATGAAGAGCATCCACTCCGGAGCCCCCTCTTACCCCTGCCCTCACCACATCTTCAACAGATCCTCCACCTCAATCACACCAAAACTTTTCTGCACCATCAATTACTCTATCGAGTCTGCAACCTTCCCGCCCTCTGCCGACCCGACGGACCTCAAGAACTACAGACCCATCTCTCTACTCCCCTTCCCAGCCAAAGCCATAGAGAAAGCCATCAATGCCCAACTCTCCAAGTTCATTGAAATGAACAACATCCTTGACCTGTCCCAATTGGGCTTCATAAGCAACAACAGCACTGAGACCGCTCTCCTTGCTGCGACAGACTACATCTACACCCTCCTCAACCAAGGTGAGACTACAGCCCTCATCCTCATGGACCCCTCAGCCGCCTTCAACACCGTCTCCCACCACACCCCCTGCACAAGACTCCATGAAACCAGCATCCATGACAAAGCCCTAGAAGGGATCGGCTCCTTTCTCACTGGCCAAGCGCAGAAAGTCAGACTGTAGGAAAGTAGGATCTGCTTCTTATGGTAAGCCCTACTTTTTGCTTGATGTTGCACTGTTTTTGACTAGTCTGACAGGGTTCCTGCTAATCAGGACTGCAGTCTATCTGCTTTTTCCTTTAAATTGCTATGTAAGAATGTTGGTACACTCCAGATTGGATACTGGGGTACCCTTATAAGTCCCTAGTATATGGTACTCATGTACCTAGGGCATAGGTACACCAGAGGCCCTCCGTAGGCGGAAACATGTATTATGCCACCCATGAGAGGTCATGCAAAATGGAACTACAGGTCTGCTACTGCAACCTGTGTAAGCTGGTGCTTGCACCACTTACTTTAAATATAGGTTAACTATATCTATAGGTCACTACACTTAAAACTTATAAGTCACCCCTATTATCAATCCGGAAGGCAGGATGCTGGGTTTTCCGTGAGAGGGTCCCCTGCATGAGCAGAGCCCCTCTGCAGGCTTTGGAGACCATTCTCCCGGGTTGTTTGTGACTCAGCTGGACATATAGGTAGAGGTGCATCACAAACTCACTGTAAATGCTATCTCTTTGCATAGAAACATATCATGTTTTGTAATATAACACCTTGGAATCCTACCTCCACACGGTAACCGGTGTGGGAGGTACGATTCCACCCTACTGAAGCGAGCTTCATGAAGTCACTGGTCTATCCGGTGCCAGCCTTCTCGACATGAACAGTACAAAATGGATGCTACCAACCAGAGACACATTTCTGCCCTCCTGAAACTGAGCCAAGCTCGAGCGGAGGAAGGGAGCACAATGCACATCCTGTGACAGGGAGGTGTGACCACCTCCCAGACAGGATTTAGTGTGTTGGGGGTGGGTGGGTGCACTCTGAGAGTGCCTGAACATCTTCACCTGGGGCAAATTTGGTGTCCCTGTGCATAGTACAGCTCAAACCAGTTTTGGGAGCCATTGGCTCCTGCTCTGGTGCGAAACTGGACAAAGGACATAGGAGTACTCTCCCCTCAGTCTTGCTCCTCCACTAGGAGGGTCCCCTGAATCTGCCCAACCCTCTCCTATGGGTACAAAAGATCTTACCTGACTGTAGCATGGACAAGATTCTACAAGAAGAAACCACTGACATTCGACCGTCTGGACACACTGTACTTCGCTGGACTTTGACTGGGCCCAACTTCGTTCCCCTCTCCGTCCAAAGCTTTGTCTGTACCCTTGTTCCATACATGCTCTGTGCAGGACCTGTGGTGCACTAAGGACAACTGAAGAATCTCCCTTGGGGTGAAGGAGTCACTCCCCTGCATTTGCAGGCCCCTCAACGCAACTGACCGGTCTGCTGCTCCTGAGCTCCTGTGGACTCCGGAGATTCCAGCAACACAGGAGGTGGTTTACAAAGGTCCCTGGGGTTATTCTGCCATCTCAGCAAGTTTGAGGCCATAACCCGAACCCCTGTGCATCAGGTCTATTTGCAGTTGCATATGCTTGTTGGCAATTTCCGAGCTTATGCATTAGACTCCTTGTAGTCCTGACCCTGAGCAGTATGTGCACCAAAGAACTCCGGCCTCCTGGCACCGAGTCCTCCGTGGGCAGGTACTCTGCAATCTTGCTCAAAGTCCTCTTGCGACTCCTGGTCCTTCAGACTGTGGGTCCTCCTGAGGGTCATCTTGATTTCTGTTAGGCTTTCCTGGTTGCTCCAGACGTGCCCCGACTCCCCATTGCTTAGTGTGGATTGCTTTTGTCAAGGCTGGTTGGTGCTCCAGCTGGAAACTGACCCCTCAGCACTCGACATTCTTTGTGGGACAGCTCGCATCTAACTCCTGGTCGTCGTAGTCTCCTGGTCCTCGTGGCTGCAGAGACAAGCATCCCTTCTTCGCACCTGAAGCACCCAACATCAGTGGGCATTCGTCTACCAAGTCCCTAGTCACTCTGAAGTGACCCAGACTCTGTCCCCTCTGCTTTCAGGTTCCCCCTTCAAGAATCCAGGCTTGGATTCCACCGGACCCTTTTCACCTTCACGGCAGCAGTACTTCTTTGCAGCCCTCCACTGAGAATGACGGCGGTTTACACCACTCCAGACTTAGGCACTAGGCTCCTCTAGTATAGGTAAATCTGGTACTACAGTATCCACGGATGGGGTGGCTCTCCAACCTCTTCAGTTCCAAAGGGTTTCCTCAAAGTCCTCCTAGAATGGTCCTTAGACTGTAAAATTGCAACCGCAACTTCACCATAGAATTGTACAGAGCCCGCGGTCGTGTTAGCACACTGCACCCGTCCTCCGTGGGTTCCCTATCTACTCACCTTGGGTGGTTCCTTGGGCTCCCAGTGATTCTACATGCTCGAGACCCTGCCTTGACCCGAGTCGTGATTGTTATACCACTATTTTAGTATATGGTGTGGTCTCCCCCTGGTGCCAACTGTGAATTGGGCTACTTACAACTGCTCTATTGATCTCGTATTGTGTGCTTTGTGTTCTATCCTCGTGTAGAGGATACCAGAGAGTGTTATGTTAATAAATACATATGTTTATATAACTACTGTGCGGTTCTCCTTTCATTTAATTAATTCAGATGGTGCTATTCTGGTAAAACGAGCTGATTTACATTCCTTTAAGATTAAGCCTGAAGGCTGCTCTCCGCAGCTACCACCAGGATAACTTTCTAAAGGTTATCTTGACCTCATACATCATAAGGGTCATTTGGACTGGTTCAAGGTGCCCACTTCTAATTAGTGGACATCATATTCCAGGTCAATTTGCACCATTGAACTCAGAACCCACAGAGATCAGCTGCGGAGTGCCTCATGGATCCTCCCTGAGCCCCACCCTCTTCAACATCTACGTGGTTCTGCTTGCAGCCATCGTTAAAAACCACTGACTCAACATCATCTCCTACGCCGACGACACTCAGCTGATTCCTTACCTCACAGACAAACCCACAGCCACCAAGAGCAAACTTACACAATGGGATAAAGGCAGTCGCCACCTGGATGAAGGACAGCTGCCTCAAGCTTAACTCAGACAAGACCGAAGTCCTCATCCTGGGCTACTCCCCCTGGGACAACTCTTGGTGTCCGGCCGCCCTTGGAACCGCCCCCAGAGACCACCCATGAAACTTCAGCATCACCCGGAACCCCTCGCTCTCTATGGACCGCGAAATCAACACTGTCTCATCTTCCTGCTTCCACACGCTCCACCTGCTTCATAGGATCTTCAAGTAGATCCCCACCAACTCCAGGAAAACAAGCACCCATGCGCTCATCAGCATCAGACTCTACTATGGCAACGCACTTTACACCCGCATCACCCAGAAACTCCAGAAATCAATCAATCAATCAGGGAATTATAAGCACCCTACACACCCTTGAGGGTCTCAAGGTGCCAGGGTGGGGAAATAACAGTTCTGTTCAGTCGAAAGACCAGGTCTTGAGCGCCTTCCTGAACGTGCTCAGGGAGGGGGCGCATTTGATGTCGATAGGGAGCTTGTTCCAGGTCTTGGCTGCGATGTAGGAGAAGGCTCTTCCCCCTGTTCTGGCTCTGCGGATGCGAAGGGTTTGGAGAGGCAAGGTTGTTGGATCGGTGGTCTTGTGTTGTGGAGGCATTTGTAGGCAAGGGTGAGTATCTTGAATGTGACTATCTTCTCAAGAGGGAGCCAGTGGAGGTTCCTTAGTTGTTGGGTGAGGTGCATGTGTCGGGGGATGCTGAGGACGAGTCTGGCTGAGATGTTCCGTATAGTCTGGAGCTTGTGGAGTAGAGACTTGTTGATGCAGCGTAGACGACGTTTCCGTAGTCCAATCTGCCGTTTAGGAGAGTGTGGGTGACTGTCTGACTTGACTCCAGGGGGATCCATTTGAAGGTCTTTTGGAGGATATGGAGGGTGTTGAAACTGCTGGACATGATGGCATTGACCTGCTTGTTCATGCAGAGGGAGGTGTCCAGTACAATTCCGAGGTTTCTGGCGTGGTCTGTGGGGGTCAGAGGGCTGCCGAGAGAGGTGGGTCACCAGGTGGTGTTACATGCTGATGGGGTGGTTCAGAGTACAAGCACTTCTGTCTTCTCCGAGTTGAGCTTTAGGCAGCTGTTGTTCATCGAGGATGCAACGTCTTCATTCCTTCCTGGAACTTAAGTCTGGTGGTGGTGGGGTCCTTGGTGAGGAAGAGGATGAGCTGGGTGTCGTCGGCAAAGGATAGGGTCCTGAGGCCATGTTGTCTGACAATGGCGGCGAGGGGGCCATGTAGATGTTGAAGGGGGTAAGGATGAGTGATGTTCCCTGGGGTACTTCGCATTTGATTTCTGTGGGTTGGAAGAGGAAGGGTGGCAGTCTGATTCTTTTGCTTCTGCCGGTGAGGAACGAGTGGATCCAGTCAGTCAGTCAGTCAAAACTCTTTATTTCGATTAATTAAAATCATAACAGAAGCAACAATACATACATACAAAGTAGATAAAAATATATATACAATTAAAATAAACAAGCATATATTTACGGACATTCATGTATATACACTATATATATTACATAATTCATGAAAAAAACTGTTTGTCCAAAATGTCTCCGAATAGCCTAGAAACTACTATTAAAATGCAATAACATTTATAATATCATCAGTTCCATGATTGTGGGGCAGGAATTCAATTCATACATATTGTTCTTTTGTTCTTTACTCTTGCTGCAGCCACCAGAAATCTTGCTACACTAAAGATGACCCACACGCTGTTCAACAGTTGCAAATGTAACAGTGCAGGCCGCACCTGTAGAAACCCCGCTTCTCGTAATATAGGCAACAAGAATTTATTACGTGCCTCAGAAAATTTTTCACAAAACATAATTAGGTGGAGGGTGTCTTGTGTCGAGAAGTTATCACATGAACATGGTGAGGAATCAACTGGTTTGCCCTATTGTTGGTGATCCCCCAGGACGAAATGAATTAGATTGAATCTGAACCTTATAAACAAAAAGCGATGATACAGCTTTGTAACAATCTTAAGGTAGGGTTCAATGTAGGGCGAGGTCTGTAAGGCATAAATGCTTCTTACTCCTGATTTTTTTTGGATCCAGTCAATGGCGGTTTCTTGTATGCCGGCGTTGTGTAGTCTGGTGGCGAGTGTGTGGTGGGAGACAGTGTCGAAAGCTGCTGACAGGTCGAGTAGGATCAGGGCTGCAGTGTGGCCTTGGTTGTGGAGAGTGCAGATGTCTGTGGCAGCAAGTAGGGCGGTCTAGGTGTTGTGGTTGCTGCGGAATCTGGATTGGGAGGGGTTGAGAATGGAATTGTCTTCAATGAACTTTGTTAGCTGTGCGTTGACGGTCTTCTCCACGACTTTTGCCGTGAAGAAATGGGCTGGTAGTTTTTTATATCCGTGAGATCTGCTGTGGGTTTCTTGAGCAGGGGACGGACTTCTGCGCATTTCCAGTTGTTGGGGAAGGTGTCTGTCATGAAAGTGGAATTGATGGTGCGTCATAATTCCGGTGCCATGGTGGTGGCAGCTCTGTGGTAGATGTGCGGTGCGCAGGGGTCCATGAGGGCCAGAGTGGATGTCTTTTATGGTGGAGGCGGTCTCTTCAGTGGTGACTAGTATCCAGGAGGCAATGGTGGGCTGACTGGTGTTGCTGGAGGCCGGGGAGGTTGTGGAGTCAGGTGTTAGGTCGTTGAAGTTGTTGTAGAGGTTCTTGATTTTCAGGTGGAAGTACGATCCAAGCTTGCCGCAGAGGTCCTGGGAGGAGGTGATGTCCATGGTATCGATGGGAGGTTTGGTGAATTGCTGAATGGCAGTGAAGAGCTCCTTGGAGTTGCTGGCGTGGGCAAGGATTTTGTTGTGGATGAAGGTTCTTTTGGTGGTTCTTATGTGTTTGTAGTATTCTGTCATGGCGTCTTTATAGGTGGTGTGGTTTTTGGGCGTCTTAATGTTTCACCAGTTCTTCTCGAGGCATCTGCAGGTGCGTCTGGCTACTTGGAGGTCGGTGGTGAAACAGGTGGCTTTCCTGTGGCGCTGTCGGTTGGAGGTCCGTAGCAGTGAGAGCTTGTCTGCGCAGCTGGCGATCCAAGTGTGGAGAACCTTGGCTGCGAGGTTGGCGTCGGTTGTGGCGGTGGTGGTATTGTGGTTGAGACTGGAGATGAGCTGCTCCACAGTGACTCTGTTCTAGTTTCTTCACGTCGGTCGCGGAGTAGGTTTGGGTGGTTTAGGTTTGTTGGCAAAGAAGTGTATGCAGTGGTGGTCCATCCATGGGGGTTGCGTGGTATGTCTGAAGTGGGTTCTGTTTCCCCCTGCGAAGATGAGGTCGAGGGTGTGTCCTGCCAGGTGAGTGTGTGTGAAAAAAACGGAGTTTGGTCCTGGGACAGAGGGGCAGCTGGACCTAATATAACTGGACAAAGAGAAAATGCTAGCCCTCAAAATAATTTTTCTCTCAGAATTTTTGAGAATACTAACAAGGGGAAACCTTTTGTTTGTATGGGTTACTTTATTTCAACCCTTTTAAGAATTTTTAATCATTTTCAGAAACATTTTTCATGGGTGAGAAAAACGCTTTACATAAACATTTACAATATTTACAACTATCATACAACTAACAAACAACTGACGTATATACAAATAAATCCACATTTATATACAAGCTTCTTTTGCAAGAAGAATAACAATTGAATATCCACAAATAGTTAATCTTTGCGGAAATTCAAACCATTATAATGCCCAACAAGGGTAAAAAAAACAGACAAGGCAACAAGAAATTGAATTTTAACTTTTCAATTAATTCAGAAAGATGAATAATCAACTGAAGAATTACTGAATCATAATGCCTATTTTGCCATTTTGCCGACGCGTTTCGAATCTGGGTACAATCACAGATTCTCCTCAGGGCTCTTTAAATGTGATAATCTAAAAGAGAAAGGAAGCTTGTTTAAATCACTAATTATAGTGATTTCTGAGACCCCTAAACGAACAGATAGTCACTGAATTATCTTGAAAACTGGGATACTAACAAACTCAGGGCGCTCCTCACTTTATATCAGGGATAGGTATATTCTGTACTCGGTCTAATTGTGGTGCATCTAGAGGAAGGGCATGTATCCGACACCCCAAATTTTCTGTTACACACAGAAATGAACAGTATAATATACCTCTGAGCACTCAACTATATACTCCAGTCAAGTGTACCAAAAGCTATACATGTGCTCCAAATTATTCAGCAGACCACAAAATTCAACAGTTCCAAATAAAGTTTAGCAAATCAATGTCTCTTGGTCGTCTTCAAAGTTTATTCCAAAGTTGCAGGTAAGTTCCAAAGTTCCAGATAAATATCTTCAATACATCATTTCAGTGAGGATAATATTGTTGCCAACACGTGTTTCGTCGTGTGTAAATTTCACACATAGACTTCCTCAGGGCTGAAACAAGAATATATATTGCCCACCATTAAAATCCTTCAAATCATAAAGTTTTCAGGAGAGATAAGTATAGTCCCCTTCACCTCAAGAAAATATTATTGTGTGCAACATATATGCAGGCATTATACAGGAGAAATATAAGAGTGAAAATTATCACACCCAAGAAAGGATTTAGGATTTCGTAACTACCTTATAACCCAGTAACATATGAACAGGAGGTAATTTCCTAATATTCACCTGAAAAACTTATTTTCAATCCTCTCCTGTAAATATGACCTCCTCTCCAGTGTTAACTTGGCAAATTGTCTAAGTAATGAAAACCAGACATTAGAAATACGACTCTCAGTCATGTGGTCAACAACTCCCTATGATCATGTCAGAAGTCAGCATTATAATATAAGTTCGTATATTTAAATAAAACACGTATACATGGCTACACCATTAACCATGGTGTTCACCATAGCCTGTATAACAATGTATGGCTCAACCAATATAGTACGCATGCTAATTTCATTACCCTAACTTGGGTAAATAGATTGGACTCACCTAAATATGTCATGAAATATTTCCTCACGTATATTATACCACTCTCTAAATCAAAAATCGTCCTAAAAACAGAAATTACCATAATATTATCAAAATTCGCTAAATAATAAAACTACAAATCAGTTTGATATGCAACATAAGGGTTATATGTACACCCAATAAATCTAAAAGTAGAAAAGAGCCTCAACTCACCAACTCCAACCCTACGTATCTTTATATGGGGGCACTGTAAAGTAAGAAATATACCATTCACTCTTCTATCCAATGTCTAGTATTTGCATCCATAGTGATTAATCTGGTTTATTATCTTTGGTTTCTTGGGTGTGATAACTTTCACTCTTATATTTCTCCTGTATAATGCCTGCATATATGTTGCACACAATAATATTTTCTTGAGGTGAAGGGGACTATACTTATCTCTCCTGAAAACTTTATGATTTGAAGGATTTTAATGGTGGGCAATATATATTCTTGTTTCAGCCCTGAGGAAGTCTATGTGTGAAATTTACACACGACGAAACACGTGTTGGCAACAATATTATCCTCACTGAAATGATGTATTGAAGATATTTATCTGGAACTTTGGAACTTACCTGCAACTTTGGAATAAACTTTGAAGATGACCAAGAGACATTGATTTGCTAAACTTTATTTGGAACTGTTGAATTTTGTGGTCTGCTGAATAATTTGGAGCACCTGTATAGCTTTTGGTACACTTGACTGGAGTATATAGTTGAGTGCTCAGAGGTATATTATACTAGTCACTGAATTATATTACCTTCTTAAATAGATAACGCGATCCCGCGGTCCAATTATTCAGGTGGAAGTGGGGCTTTTGATTTTAGCAGAGATTCTGTTAAAAAATATATATACGAGATGGTTACTGGACCATCCAGAGCTGCACAGTTATTATGGCTCCACAACTGTAAAGCTAACATGTCCTACCTTTAATTATTTTGACGGAAAGGCTACTGTTTTTCCTCACACTGGAGTTTTTCTGCTCGCAAGGCGGTACCGGTAATACCTGAAATGCACAAACATGGGTTGTGCTCAGTGTCAGTTACTCTATTGCAAACAGCCTTTGAAGTTAAAAGAAAATGCTCGGCGGGACATACCTGTGGATTTTAAATTTTGGAGCAGGGGGGTTGCTGTAACGCTGAACCAAAGAATTCCAGAACCTTTGCTAACAAGCGGGGGGCAAGCTGAAAGCTCCTCCGCGGCGTGTCAAAAAGCGTGCTTCAATCGCGCTGGATTCTAAGAAAAATTGTATTGTGTTATTTATTTAGCGCAGAACACAACGTTTTCTCTGCCATTATCTAAGCGGCAGGCATTACGTAGGGGAGGGGGAAGGAAAGCACAGCTGGGAGGTGGGAAGCGGCAAGAGGGGATGGGTCGCGGGGTTGGCGGCGGTGCTAGGGCTACAGGCACAGGGGTGACAGAATACTTAAGAACAAGGGAAGGCAGAATAAAAATAAGGAAAGAAACAATCAAACAAAAGACACAATACTCACAAACAAGGCAAGGCAAAGAAAATAAAGAGACAGCAATTAAACAAAAGATAAATACTCAAAAACAAGGCAAGGCAGAGTAACAAGAATACCGGCAAGGACATGGGGGAGGAAGAGAATGGGTTGAGAGCGGTATCAAACCAGAAGGCCAGAAGGTCAGAGGACTCGCTGCAGAACTTCCAGAACACCATCATCAGACTCATCCTGAACATCCCATGCCTCAATCATATCACCGGCCACCTTAAAGGCCTACACTGGCTACCTGTCAACAAAAGAATCACATTCAAGCTCCTCATGCACATCTACAAAGCCCTCCACAACGCCGGACTTGCATAACTCAACCACCACCTCTCTTTCTACACTCCCACCAGACATTTCCACTCCACTCAACTGGCCCTGGCCACCATCCCATAGATCTGCAAGATCACGTCTGGAAGACAATCCTTCTCCTACCTTGCTGCGAGGACCTGGAACTCCCTGCCTCTCCACCTCAGGCACTCACCATTGCTGCCGCAATTCAGGAAGGACCTCAAGACCTGAACCACAGACCTACCCCTATGGCCCCCCCGCTTAGTACCTTGAGATCCTCACGTGTTGAGTAGTTACGCTATATAAAGATCTGATTGATTGATTGGAAGTTGAATTCTAAAAAAACTCATACCGGGTCCCAAGGTGTAGCATATCTTGCCTCTGAGATGGGTGCATCTTTTAAAGTTAGCATCCTATAACTTCATCAATAGACTCACACAGTATGAATGAATATTCATAAGGGTTCTTGGAAACCAGGCAGAGGCTACACCACCTGCTTAATATCTACGTACAAGGTTCATCCCATACGTCATCCTCACATCCAACAATGGCTTATACAAGAAACAATGGACAAAGGAACCCTAGATACTTTCTGTATAAACACAGCACATCTTACTATTGTTAGCTAGAGGAGAGCGAGACTTCCCATTTATTTATTTATTTATTTATAAAGTTTTATATAGCGCGGACCAGATCCCGAAGGATGTCAGAGCGCTTTACAGTTGTAGGGAAGGTAACAATCAGATCATGAGTCAAAACATGGGTAGTAAAATAATCATAAGATCAATAGTTCACGCATAACAATTCAATTATAGTCCAGAGAGGGCAAAGGGGGCTATATGAAGTAGCGTGGTGATAAAGGGTATTAAGTGAATAATCAAATATGAATAGTAGTCAGAACTATAGTAAAATCTAACCATGGGTTATATGGTGCTTATACTAAACATTGAATCATGAGGTAATCAGCTAATAAAACATTTACAATCCTAAGTGCACGTGCGCTGGGGAAGAAAATGTAACAATGATTTGAGGGGAGCAAAACACAAAATCCTGTACAGGAAAAAACACTACAAGGTAATCATAAACAGGGGTGAATCATACTATACAAAGACCGACGCCTTTCGGGCGGAAAATAAAGTACAAGAAAGGTATATATATTGTCCCTACTATTAAGGTAAGAACTTCTTAATGAGGAATTTCTTTGCTTCCAATTTGAAAGCGGCCTTGGAAGAGATCCTCTGAATTTCGGGTGGAAGAGAGTTGCAGATTTTAGGAGCAGATCCCGAGAAAGCTTGGTGGCAAGTTCTTTTTTTGCGGAAGGTCCGTGGTTTCAGGAGGAGGAAATTAGCACTCCTTGACAATCCACCTCCTCCATATAGCTCTAGTTTTTGTGCGAGGTAGGTAGGAGTTTTGAAGTGGAGTGCTTTGTGTGAAAGGCAGGCAATCTTCAGATAAATTCTAGCTTCATAGGGTAGTCAATTTAGTGATTTTAGAACCGGAGAGATGTGTGTATTACGCTTGGTGCCCATGATCAATGCTTTCAGAGAGGCCTTTAGGGGGGGCCAAAGCGTATTTTGGGAGTCCACAAGGCGTGGCACTGCCGGAGTCAAGTCTCGGTCTTGCTTGAAATCTGCTTGCGGTAGAAAAGGTTTCAGATTTCTGAGTGTTCTTTGAAGGTGGTTAGGTCCCTTGCACTCGTTGCTGAGGAGATACTTCATATTCAGATGCTTGTCCAGAGTAATTCCTAGGGATTTAGCTGAATCGATGATGCAGGGGGAGCAGTTGAAGGCGGTTAGTTGGTCATCCATAGATCGATATTAGGAGTATATTTCGGAGGAGAAATGAGGAGGAATTCTGTTTTGGAGGTGTTTAGCAGCAGGTGGCTTTTAGTCAACCAGTTTTGGGTAGTCAGGAGGGTAGAATTGAGTGAGGTGATGTCCTCCGGAGAGGAGATTTTCAAAGAGAGTTAGGTACCGTCTGCATACATGTGGAACCTAGTGTGCAAAGAATTTAGAATGTTAGCTAATGGTTCCAGGAACAGATTGAAGAGAATGGGAGATAAAAAAGATCCTAAAAACCCCCATGATGACAGGGGATGGCTGGGAGAATGAGTGGCTCACTTGAACTCTTTGGGTTCTGTATTGCAGGAAGGACCCAAACCAATGCAGCACCTGACCTGAAAGGCCCATCCTATGTTCCAGAGTGAAAAGGAGGTTGTCATGATTAACAGTGTCAAAAGCGGAGGAGAGGTCAAGTAGGATAAGGAGGCAGGATTCATTTCGATCAAGCATTGTCAATATATCATCAATCACGTGAGTGAGGGCCGATTCGGTGCTATGATCACTACGAAAGCCAGATTGATGTTGGTCTAGGAGATGGTAATTTTCAATGTGAGCACATAGTTGTGATTGGACGCATTTCTCCAGGAGTTTGGCAAGGGTAGGAATACTGGAGATAGGTCGGAAGTTGTTAAGATCTGTACTATCGGCTGAGGGTTTGTTCAATATAGGCGTTACCTGTGCCTCTGTGAAGCATTCTGGGATCATACCTTGTGACATGGAAGCATTGACAATCTTTGTCCGGAAGGGGGTGATTTCGTTCCTAACTAATTTGAAGATGTTAGGTGGTAACGGGTCATTGAAGTGATTGGATGGGTTGATAATCTGCAGTACCTTTTTTATATCATTTTCGTTAAGGGGGGTGAAGGAGTCCCAGGAAGTGTTGTTCTTGATACCCCAACTAGTTGGTGTTGTTGTTTTGTCAGGAGAAGCTGGTAAGAGTGCGGGTTCATTGGGTGGTAATAGTGACTTACTGGTTTCCAGATCAGTGATGATAAGCCTATTTTTTTCCGTAAAAAAGGCAGCCAAATCAACACAAGAGGGAGGTATGATGTCTGAAGCTTAGTGGTTAGGGGCTGCTACCGATGGTTGTTTTACCAGTTTGAATAGTTGCTTGGGTCGATTCGACGCTTGGTTAAGTTGGGTTCTGAAATAGTCCGCCTTGGCTGTCTTGATTTGTTTGTTATATGCACTTCTTGCAGCTCTACGGTTTTTTAGATTGTCAGCTGATGGGGTGGTTATCCAGGACCGTTCAAAGGCCCTTAGGTTACGCCATTCATAATTTAGGTTGCCTTTGAACCATGGTTTGGAAATTTTTGCAGGAACATTTTTTTGTTGGAGTGGGGCCATCAAATCCATGATATTGGAAATGGAAGAGTTGTAGAAATCGGTGAGAGCATGTACTTCAGATAAATCCGAATGTGGAGAGAAGGCTTGATTGCAGCGGGTAGCTAGTTCATCTGTATTGAAATCTCTGAGATCCCTTTTCCAGATATTTGGTTTGGTTTTTTGTGTCTTACTCCGGTGAACCTCCGAGTTGATATGGAAGGAAATGATGTGATGGTCTGACCAATCACAAGGTATAATGGAATCCAAAGCGATGGATTGACCTTTGGAGATGATGAGATCTAAGGTTTTCCCTTTGATGTGAGTAGGCTGGTCACAATGTTGAATCAGATCGTGGTGGAGTAAAAAGGATTTTAGGCATGAGACTGCATGATCATTAGTGTTAGACCAGTGAAGGTTAAAATCTCCGAGGTAGACGTGAGACTGGGTTGAGTCTACATTGCCCGAGATGATTTCCAATAATTTTCCAATTAAGGGGATATTATTGCCTGGGGGATGGTAGAATGAGTGTAGTTTGCAGACCAGATGATTGTGAGAGGAGATACTGAGACAAAGGTATTTGCATGTTACCGGCGAAGATGACTCTGAAAGGGAGACCGCAAGCGTACTCCGGTGTATACAGGCTAGGCCGCCACCCAACTTCTTGTCTCTGTCAAGACGAATTATGTCATGGGTGGGGAGTACCAAGACGTCGAGGATTGGAGTGGACGAAGATTTGAGCCAAGTTTCTGTGAGGATAATGATGTCTATCTCATTCTTTTGAATGAGGTTGAAGATCTCGGAGGCGTGCTAGCAGACCTACAATTAAGTAGTATGCATTTGAGTGGAGCCGCACTATGGGGGCAGGGTGCTGTGAGATATTGACTTGCTTGAGGTTATCCTTATTTATGAATCTGCAATTAAGGTAGGATTCTCTGTTAGGGTTAGAATGAATGTTATGGATTAAACCATTAGGGTTAGTGTTAAGGACCACATTGGACGTGTAAGATTTCATCAAATTGTCGATCTCGTTGGGTGTGAAATCGGACGAGCTTCTTGGACGATAGGTTGTGTTAGGTAGAGGAACAGATTTGGAGGTGACAGGGGATGGTCGCAGGGAGGTGTGTCCGTGGCCTTTGAGGAGGCTTTGGGCCTGCTCAGAATGGCTAGGAGGGGTCTTAACAAGGGGAGATATTCAAGCGATCCGAAACACTGACCAGAGATGTTGAGGCTTCTGCATGCTGACGCTCCAGCTGACAGTGGTCTAACACATCCCTCACAGGGTGTCCAATTCGAGATCAAGTCGGGGTCCCACACTCTCTCAGGAATTCTGCATATTGTTACCCCCACATTTATGCTTTCTTGGATTTTGGGCTCCATATCCTCTTTTTGGTGGCCTCATGGACAGTTAGGGTGGCTTTACCAAAATGGTGGTCATTATTTCTACATACTTCTCCACCACTACAGGAATCTGTTCAACAGAGAATGTTTGCTTCGCCTTTCTTGTGGAGGTCTCTGCCTGCCCTTCCCAAGTTGTCATTTTGAGTTGACAAAAGGGTATAGCTGGGAGTCCAAACAGGTATTAATTGCAAGCTCCTGTGCTTCAGAATGGCAATGTTAGAATGTATTTCCAGATTGTGATGTATGTATGTTTCTGAGAGCCGGTTGCAATTTGAGAACTCATACAAATCGCTTTTAGCATTTCAGTATTTTTAGGAGGCGAATCATAAGAAATTGCTTTTAGGAACATATACACAATAGTACATTTAAAGTACTGAATCACAAATTGCAATTTTTTGAGAATCATAAATTAAGATTCTATAAAACATGCGCTAGTATGGTTCCTAGATCTTTGTGTCCAGAGTCTCCTTGCAAGGCAACCAGGGTACATAGTTGTTGCTGCTGGGACCTTTTTGGTAGAGCTTTGGAACTTTTACACACTGTTAGTATCTTCTAAAGTTGATGAAAGACCAAACTTGATAAAAGAGATATATTTTTAAGACCACACTTGCATTTAAGGATTTACACATATTTGAACACTATTGTGAAGAGATTTATGTACATGTTTATGAACTCTTGTAGTTTCCACCAGAGGAACAAAATGGATCCTCATCTTTCCACAGACTTTGATAAACTTTCGCAAAGAGCTCCATGTGGTATAAAGGTATTAAGTCAAGTGTTATTAGGTGAACTCTAGAATGCCAATGTGCAATTCTTGTGTTACACTGTTTCACTTTATGAATCTGTCAAACTGAAAGCAACTCGAACCTCAGTACAAATTTGTATAATACTGACGGTAATTTTGCCTAAAGCAAGAAACAGATAATACTTTAGAATACTCCAGCATTGTATATGATTCCTTTCTAGGAATACACAGAGTTTCATCAGGTCATACAGGGCTTGAAATACGTAGATTATCAAAAAGCCAAACATATATGATAGTTTGTATGTCAAAATATTGAAGAACAAAATACTGAGGGCCAAACTACAGAGAATCCAAATATCATGAATATATATATATATATATATATATATATATATATATATATATATTGAAACAAAATATCAACGATTTTTCAATACCAGACGGAAAGCACACACAGGAGAAATTCTCAAAGTATAAAATACTTTATTAGTGCTCAATTGGCAGTATTTCAAATCGCAGCATGTCACATGTTCATTCATTGACATAAATTATGTACCAACAGTATACTGCAAATGGCTAAACAATTAGCGGCCATCTTATAACGTAGTCTATAACGTATGACTGTTATACTGCCAAATCAAACAATAGGGAAATAAGTGAGAAATGAAAAATTAAAAACCAATTATACACTAGGCTTCACATATATACATGTACACGCACAGCTGTTCAATCCCCCAGTGTATGTCCTAATGAACAATTCATTCAACAATCATAGGCCACTGAAAGGTAAGAAAAAAGTTGTTACCTAATAGTTTGAAAAAATATATACAATGCTCTTACAGTGAATCCCATATGGCTGAGATACCCGCCACCCCCTCTCAACACAATCCCCAAGAATTGGGAAACCGGAAACAGTTCTGAACTTTTGGAAGGCGGGAGGGAGTTACCCTCCCGGCCGTATTTATTAAAATATGAAACAAAATTAAAAACATTAAAATAACAGTTTCATATCATGTACAATTTCATATCCACATTACGATGTTTTGGCTAACCTTAACACATTTCTAATACAAAGGTTCTCCTAGCCGATACTAACATCCTTACAAATGCATTTCAAATTGAAATTGTACATCCTAACGTTAAGGGCCAACGGCAAGGTCGTAACCGGTGTCAGATCCCTAAACCAGAACTCCCCCCTCACTTGTGAGGGGCGGCCGCACAGAGGACTGCACCTCATGTGCCATACCAATTTCCCTTGTCTTGACGGGGGCCCTTGTTAACTCGACGCCATCTACGTGGTCGTCCGAGGACTCGTGTGAGGTGTCTAGAAGGTAGCGTAGACCCCCCTCCCCACCCCACACAACTTACCACATCTGCCGTCGCAGATGTCCTGGCCCCGGGAAATTCCCAGGAGGGGCCCGTAGCCCCTCCTATCCAGGGAGGGGCCTTGACCGCCTTCCCTTTCCTTTAGGCGTCCCGTCCTTTAGAAGGGACCGCCTCCCCGTTGAGGGGCCAATGGCCACCTCCCCCCGGGCGCTCCCATCCGTAATGGGTGACGCCCCCCCCTAGGGATCTTCCAATGACTGCTCACCGATCATGACCTTACCGCCCGACCAAACAATAAATACGACAAGATTACTTATTAAAGAAAGAAAGGACATTTATACCCTAAGCAGATCAAGTATAAACTCTCTAAAAACATTACTGAGCACTCTGATGCAAGTCTTTAATAAAGCATACTGCGAAGAATTATCCACTTTATTGCAACCGAATCACAAACTTTATTCAGAACAACCTGTAAGAAAACAACTACTACGTCAAATGACTTTATTCCAAAACAACTTGCTGTCTTCAGGGGCTGGTGGGTGGGTCAAAATTGGCTCTTCGTTCCGTCTCGAGCTCACGTGCAGCGAGGAGGTGCAGCTTCAGAGCACAGGAACAAGAGGATGCTTCCTTGGACTATCGCTCCTTTTATTCTTCTTTTGGGCGGGCGTAAACCCGCCTCCTCCCGCCTCCGGGGGCGTGGCTGACGGCTTCCGTGTCTAGGACAACCCACTCTTGGGCGGGAAAAAGCGCGCCCCGGCTACGCCGCTTTGGGCATACCAGCCGAGACGCGCCTCCCGCCCAAAATGGCTTCCCAGGGGGATCGGGGTACTCCACCATACGTTCGGGGGGACCGAGTGGTCGCCCCTTTCCATAAGGCTGAGATACCCGCCACCCCCTCTCAACACAATCCCCAAGAATTGGGAAACCGGAAACAGTTCTGAACTTTTGGAAGGCGGGAGGGAGTTACCCTCCCGGCCGTATTTATTAAAATATGAAACAAAATTAAAAACATTAAAATAACAGTTTCATATCATGTACAATTTCATATCCACATTACGATGTTTTGGCTAACCTTAACACATTTCTAATACAAAGGTTCTCCTAGCCGATACTAACATCCTTACAAATGCATTTCAAATTGAAATTGTACATCCTAACGTTAAGGGCCAACGGCAAGGTCGTAACCGGTGTCAGATCCCTAAACCAGAACTCCCCCCTCACTTGTGAGGGGCGGCCGCACAGAGGACTGCACCTCATGTGCCATACCAATTTCCCTTGTCTTGACGGGGGCCCCTGTTAACTCGACGCCATCTACGTGGTCGTCCGAGGACTCGTGTGAGGTGTCTAGAAGGTAGCGTAAACCCCCCTCCCCACCCCACACAACTTACCACATCTGCCGTCGCAGATGTCCTGGCCCCGGGAAATTCCCAGGAGGGGCCCGTAGCCCCTCCTATCCAGGGAGGGGCCTTGACCGCCTTCCCTTTCCTTTAGGCGTCAATGGCCACCTCCCCCCGGGCGCTCCCATCCGTAATGGGTGACGCCCCCCCTAGGGATCTTCCAATGACTGCTCACCGATCATGACCTTACCGCCACAGGCCGGATAGTTGACCGGCTATCCGGACCCCCCACAAAACTCCTACCTAAAGGTCATGCTGTAAACTCCTTAACCAGGCTACGGGGTCTCCTATGAGTAAAGAATTCCCCACCGGGACAAATGGACCCCATCCTCTAGATACATATTGTCCCCCCTGATACAACCATGAGGAATCGAATGCAATGTACTGGTACGGAACAGTCTACCAAGCTTGTTATTCACCTTTTTCACAGAATGATTTATAGCAGACACTGAAGTAGCCCCCCGCCACACCTTTCGTGGAATCATATGGGACCATGCAATCGTGCACCCTGGAACCCTTCTCGCCAACCAACTCACTGTTGATAGTATCGCCTCGAGAAGTAGTCGTCTACCAGTGGTCACCAAATCATTGCCCCCAAGATGTACTATGATTATAGATGGCGGTGACCTTGTCCGCCCTAACAAACCCTCAAGAAAAGGTTGAAACTGGTCAATACAGAGCCCGCCCCTTCCGTAGAAGGTCACCCTGTACCCGTATTCCCCAGCCGCGTGAATCATGTCACCTGCCTTGAATACGTCCGCGGCACGCCTCACGTATGAGTGGCCCACGACCCACACCACTCTTTCATCAGCCGGTGATCTCTGACCGCTGGTTCCCAGGTGTCGGGTCGACTGCACAGTCCGCCCCGCCTCGTAGGTTTGCGAAACTGTAACCAAACAAAGACAAGAAGCGTGAGTACATGATATCAGCTTCACAACATGTGCAACCGCACATACCTTTTGTAACAATTCGAGGACCAACGCCCCAACTGTTTCACCTTTTCCACACTCAGACCCCTGGCTGTAGCCTCTGTAGCAGCCCCTATCCGGAAGGAATGGGTCCCAAACTCGCCCGGGTTCAAGCCCGCGGCCGAAATTGCCATTGCAAGCACCCGCTGGAACTGAAACCTCGTCAGTGGGGTGGCATCTGCGTGCCTCAGCAAGGTCCCCCCCCATGATGCCGCCCTCTGCGCCAAATACTCCTCAACGCATGCAACCGGGCACATGGGAGATCCGGGAATCCGCTGGACTACTACACTGTCCCCGATCGCCCCCTGATCGGTCTTGGACCTGACAAACGAGACAATCATCGTCTCCCCCTTTACTTGAATGTGCTCTCGGCACAGTCCACCCCCGTATCCTGCTTGTTTTTTGCCACCAGTTCGCTTACCCGCATAGCCCCATGGAATGCTAATGCAAAAGCGGCCCTGAATAACACTGTTTCCGACTGGGATGAACATGTCGCAGGGAGTACGGACAGTAACAGGGCCAACCTATCCAGACCTATCGGGTGCCTTTCATCTACTCTGCGACCCTCAAGGCGTTGCCACTCACGCAGCGCTTTCTGCACTACGAAAGACGCTGTAGGGTCCTGGATACCATGAGCCCGCGCCATGAAGGAAATGGCGGCCCGATGCCTCTGGGCCGTGGCCACCGATTTGCCTGCCCTGCGCAATGACAGTAAAAACTTTATGACAAATTCTTCCAGGCCCCAAAGCTCCCCCCTAGCCGAACCCAAAAAAGACCAATAGGAACGGAACGCCCCTTCATATGCCTTCCTTGTCCTGGGTGCTAAACTCTCTCCCACGAGGTTTTGTAGTTCGGGGCACCGAGAGACCAGAGAGCTTCGGGAAATGGTGCCGCCACCGGGTCCGCTGTGGGCAGAAAACCCCAGAAGGCCTGCATACGGAAACGAGAAAGCGCATCAGCAGCCTGATTCAGCACCCCTGGCACATGCCTCGCCCTAAAGAGCACGTTCAATTGCATACATAGTAAAACAATTTCTTTGAGCAACCTCAGAATCCATTTGCATCGTGCTGCCTGACTATTGATACACTCAACCACAGTCATGTTATCAGACCAGAACACCACAGAGTGATCCCTAAACCCCTCAGGCCATGTTTTCAAAGCCACCAGAATAGGGAACAGTTCGAGAAAAGCAATGTTACTTGTAAGTCCACACTCGTGCCACCATGACGGCCACGTTTGAGCCGACCAGTGATTGCCAAATATGGCGCCAAAGCCTATACTCCCCGCCGAATCTGTCCACAGCCCCAACTCCTCGGAGGACACTGCCGGCTTGGTCCAGACAACCCGACCATTGAAATCCGCCAGGAATGCCAACCAAATGCGCATGTCCTGGCGAACCTCTGCCGAGAGCCTCGTGCGGTGATGTCCCTCTTTAAGACCGACCATGGCTTGTGCAATCGAGCGGGAAAACGGGCGGGCCATTGGCATTATTCTAAGGGCAAAATTCAACTGACCCACAGTCTGCTGCAATTGATGCAAGTTCACCTTAGTCTCCCTAATGCATGCCTCAAGCGAGGCCCTGAATTTCCGCACTTTCTCTTCGGGCAACCGGAAGCAACCTTCTTCGGAATCGAGCTCTATTCCAAGAAACTCGAGCGAAGTTGATGGCCCCACAGTCTTACCTGGCGCCAATGGCACACCAAACTGACTCATCAGACCACAAAATTCTTTTAAAGCTTGTGCACATTCTGTAACCCCGGCTGCCCCCAGGAACAGAAAATCGTCAAGATAATGCATAATATGCTGAAACCCCGTTATTCTTGTGAATGCCCATTGCAGGAAACAACTGAATTTCTCAAAATAAGCACAAGATATGGAACAGCCCATCGGCATACATTTATCCATGTAATAGCGCCCCTGAAACATAAAACCCAGGAGACGCTGATCGTCTGGGTGTACCGGGAGCAACCGGAACGCTGACTCGATGTCTGACTTGGCCATCAGCGCCCCGTGCCCCAGGCAATTCAACATGGCGACGGCATCATCGAAGGATGCGTACCGCACCGAACATACCTCCGGGTCTATCGCATCATTCACTGACAGACCTCTCGGAGCTGACAAGTTATGTATCAGTCTAAACTCACCCGGGTCCTTCTTGGGGACCACTCCCAAGGGTGAACAAACAAAATTAGGAACTGGTGGCCTGTCGAATGGTCCGGCAACCCGACCCCGGGTCACCTCTCTCCCAATCTTCGCTTGCACCACCGCCGTATTCTGCAGGACCGATAGTTGGTTCCTACAATGCGCATTACCCTGAAAATTCCCCACCGGGATGCGGAAACCATACGAAAAACCGTCTCGCAACACCCCAGCGGAGACATGATCCGGGTATTCACTGAGCCAAGGAATCATCGCCATGGTATCAACTGGTGTAGGTAAAGGCGCCCCTCGGACTATGTCAGACCTGTTTGGCGCTTCCCCTACTTCCGTTATCACCTGTTTTGGCTCTGCACATGGTCTCGGGATGCGAGGACTGTCCACACCCCCCACAGTCGTGCCTAAACTTGCATGACCCCTGGGGCCTCGTACACTTTCCCCTGTTAAAATTCCAGCATACCCCTTTCTTACCTGTATTGCCATTCGACCTTGGGTGATGCTCATTACTTGCCCCCGCCCGAAAGGGCGCCCCAGATGAATGGCGGGAAAACTCACCCCCGTTCCCCCCCAACAATGGCGCCTTCAACATGCCTGAATTCTCAATTTTTTGCCAAGAAATGGAGTCGTAACAATCCCACGTCAGGCACGTGTCGAACTCCTTGGCCTTGCGAAAAATATTATCATAGCAAAACCACTCATTGCCCGCATATGTCTGAGAAAACTCCATAATACGTGTCTGGTACACGGGTAACTCGGCCAACAGTTCAGGCCTCCGTTCCCCCATAATTGAAGTGAATATGCCAAATGCTCTGCCCCAATTACCTATCGTCTCATCGACTCTAAAAGCGGCCATTTTGGCGCGCCAAACACTCGGGTGCATAAGCTCTTTCTGAACTTTCACATGCTCAATCTCGTAATGATCAGTTAGCAAGGAAAACATATTTACATATTTCTCAGCCCATATCCGTTCTTTGATTTCCATCGGGATATGCTGAGCCAATTTCTCCCTTCTCGAGGGTACAGACCCTTTCCCCGCAATCGGCATTAGCTGCTTACCTGAGCTAGAAGCTGTAACCGCAGTTGCTGCCGTACTCGTGCCCGCTGCGGGTTGACTTACTGGAGCCTGCGGGGAAACAAAAGGACAAGGTGGTTTTGCGGCCTCCCGTGACTGCCGCAGCTGCCTCATTAATTGCTTGGCCTCCTCGACCGTGTCCCCCGGAGCCACGGAACCCCCGCTGCTATTACCCAACCATGCCGCCAACTGGGCGGCCAACTCCGGGGGCATGTCCCCCTCGCTCACTGGGGTAACCACCACGGGAATCCGTTGGCCCTCGACGGGAGCCGGCGCGTGAGTCTCCGCTGGTCTGGGAGGGCTCGCCGGGGGAGCCTCCGGAACTGGGACCTCGTCCTCATTTGCCCCATTCCTGGCCCTCTTCCTTCTCCCGGCCGGGACCTCCACCGGGCTGGATCGTTTTGGCCTTCCCGCCCCGTCCCTGGCCGACATTTTCCTCTTAATCTCTGCCATGTCTTTCATCAACATCCGGAGCATTTGGTCGGTGCTGACCTTCTTTGCGACTCTTTTGCCCGGCATTTTCCCTACGTAGGTGGAAGGTCCTGGACTAGATTTGCAGTGCTAGAAGAGAAAAAAGAGAAATTACAAATTTCAAAATTGGCTCTTCGTTCCGTCTCGAGCTCACGTGCAGCGAGGAGGTGCAGCTTCAGAGCACAGGAACAAGAGGATGCTTCCTTGGACTATCGCTCCTTTTTTTCTTCTTTTGGGCGGGCGTAAACCCGCCTCCTCCTGCCTCCGGGGGCGTGGCTGATGGCTTCCGTGTCTAGGACAACCCACTCTTGGGTGGGAAAAAGCGCGCCCCGGCTACGCCGCTTTGGGCATACCAGCCGAGACGCGCCTCCCGCCCAAAATGGCTTCCCGGGGGGATCGGGGTACTCCACCATACGTTCGGGGGGACCGAGTGGTCGCCCCTTTCCATTTGTGTTTGAATTATGCCCAAAATGGGCATTTTTCAGGCAGCGATTTTATATAATTGCGCTTGTGTTACCCACGTCCTTATTCAGCCCCATTGGGCAAACAGTAATGTTACCCTTTTTAAATCAGCGATCAGACAATATGCAAACAGTATATAAAGGTATATGCCTTCTGGACAATTTTTCTATATTCTATTTTATCAATAACATTCAGTTTGTTTGGGGTTTGCTTTTCATGTTCTATTTGTCCAGATGTACCCAAAGTTCCTCATCATTGTTAAGCCCAAAAGGGGCCTTTGTCTGAAGATCTATAATATGTATGGATTCAAGCACTCGCAGCTTTTTTGTTATATTAATATAGTAATATTTGTGCCATGCAGGTAATCTTTGTGCCATGAAGGTTTCATGCCTTCTCAAATACATTTTGACATTCCCTAAAACACTAACAATTTCTTCCTCTTCCTCTTCATTAAGGCCGTTCACAATTCTGTCCATACTCCACATCTGATTATTGTCCAGTACTACCACATTCTTCATTACCTTACAAATCTTCCTGGGAGCTGAACATTTTGAGGAACCAGCATAAACAGTAAAGGGTAATTTCACTCTCACCCAGTCCCCCACTTCCAAATTCTCAGACGTATGGCTTATTTTGCTGTTGAACCTATCCAAATATTTCTGTTGGTAGGTCTCCACTCTTTCCATGACTTTCCCGTGATCAAACTCAACAGAAGTATTCACAATTAGCCACTGGGTACACATTTTGGTACCCCGATTCCTCCCCCATAAAGATAAAAGGAAAACACCTGTGACTGAGTGGGAAGTGATGTTGTAAGACCATATCATTTCTTCCACAGCTCTTCTCAAATCTGACCCCCGGGCTGTTTTAAGTTGGATGCAATCTTTGATCAACCCGTTAACACGCTCGACCAAACCATTTGCTCCTGGACAGTATAAGGTAGTCTGAAGATGCCTAGTGGATAAAGTTTTAAGGAAAACTTTCATCTGTGTAGACGTAAATTGTACACCATTATTGGTGACAATTGTTTGGGGTATACCCTCATTGTAGATAACACCATTAAAAAAATCACTGTCCTGGTATCTACATTGTCCACCACTTTCACCAATACCCATTTAGAGTGCTAATCCGCCCAAGTCAAAACAAACCTCCTCCGAGGTCACTGAAATTCATAGGTGCAATAATGTCCAAAGTGACTTTGTTCCAAGGAGTCACAGGTAACTCCGCAGCTGTTATGCTTGTAATGGTTTAGCTTTTATCGCTTTACGCCCAAATTTCACACTCTCCTATACCTTTCTCAATCATTGCATCCATATGGGGCCACCACTACATTTAGCGTGACTTGTTTTTCGTTAGACTACAACCTAAGTGGTCTTCTTGCGCTAGATAGATGAGTTTATCATACAACACTTGCGGTGGCATCAATTTGGACCCTTTGTAAATATTGTTGTCAACAACATAAAGTTAATTGCAAACAGAGTGGGCCAGGGCCCTCAAATACCCAAAAAAGGTCTCCAGAAACGCACGCTTCAAAAACATACAATTTTATATACTCCACAGAGCGTATCTAACACCTGCACGCCTGCAAAAATTCTACCCTGACACGCAGTTCCTCTGCCCCAGATGCCAATTGCGGGATGCAGACTTTTATCACATGCTATGGAGTTGCCCCACCATCTGATCCTTCTGGCAAACTATTCATGACACCCTGGGAGACCTCACAGGGCTCACATATCTCAACACGTGGGAGGCTAGCGCGCTAGGGATATTTTGCGCACAGAAACATCACAAAGTGCACCTCCGCTTCACTTCGCTAGCCGTTTTACTAGCTAAGAGGAGCATAACCATGAACTGGCGATCCCCCACAGCTTGCAGCATGGGTGGGAGCAATGCATAAATGGGCGGCCGCAGAGGAGGAGACATTATGTGAGGAAGAAGTAAAGGGGATACGTAAACACCTTATCTCCATGGAGTGGGCCCTCCTGCTCCATTGCTTCAAGCAATCCTCAGCCAATGACGATCTGGGCACCGGCGCTCCCATCCCAGCAGATCCCCAACCACCTGTACAAACCACAACCATAAACATTAGTCCTCTCGCGACGGCACATTCGTGATGTGGCCAGTCGCACTGCGCGCTACATCACAATAGGCGATCGGACTTTGCAACTGGCCTGCACGCCATCCTCCCCATAATTTTATAGTGTATTGCTGCATAAATTTGTGAGACTCACGACACCCAGACACCGCATCTGACACCTATACCCAGTACCTCCCTGAACCTCTCTCCGGTTATTATATCCTCAGTTTTTCTTTACGGCATTCACGCAGCTTCAACTATCACTTTTGACACATTGCATACCGATCAGCTTCACCTTACGCTAACAAGCTCATCAGCTGGGACTGATGCTATATATCACTTCTCTGAATGTGTTTGAATTGCGAATTGTCCTGATAACCTTTTAAATGCCAATAAAAATATGTTTAAAAAAATAAAAATAAAGTTCATTGCACACTTCCCCAAAGTTTTTTTACGTTTATCTCTTCATCCAGTTCTGAACGCCTCACTGGTCATCAACTGAAAACCAATTCTTTGATAATGATTAATACTTGATCTGAATTCATGCTACCTCCCCACTCCTCCTTTCTAATGCCCTCAGATATGGAAGCTACTACAAAGTCTTCCACACTACTCATCCACACCAGTATCAGGAAAGGAACGTCTAGATAAAAAATCTGCTGCCACATCCTCTACAACTGAAATGTACACCATATTACCATTGAAACCTTCCAAACCAAAAATCCAGAGAGAAATTCTGGGTGTAGTTTTTTCAATGTTCTTTTCCTGAAAAAGCATAAATTAGGGGATTATGATTATTTCTTACAAGTGGAATGCCCCACACAAAAAATCTAAAATGTTACACTGCCCAAAAATGCCAGAGCCTCTCTCTCCACTACTGAGTATCTTGACTCTGCATCAGAAAGGTTTCTCGAGGCAAACGCCAAAGTCCTCTCATAACCCTCCACAACCTGTCTAAGTGTGGCCCCAGATCCTTTGGTACTCGCATCAGTAGTGATTATAGTTTTATTTCTGGTGTCAAAATAGCCAAGATGAGGTGCATAAATGATTTTATATTTCAACTTACTAAAAGCATCTTGGCAATCAGCATCCAAAACAACCTTTTCATGTTTCTGTAACAATCTCCTCAAAGGAAATGTAATCTCTGCAAACTGTTTTACAAATGCAGAATAATACTCAGAGAGCCCCAAGAAGGACATGACTTCCTCATTACTACTGGGGTTCGGCACCCACCTGACAGTATCCACCATGTCATGTTTAGATTTTACTCCTTCTTTAGATGACAGATGTCCTCAGTACGTGACAGATCTGACCCTAATTTGACATTGGTCTTTCTTGAGCGTGAGACCAGCATCCTTGAGTTTGTCCAAACCATTCTTGAGTACATCATTGTGAATTTCTTCCATATTTTCAAAAATCAAAAGACCATCTCGGAAACGCAACATGTTCCACACACCCTTCAACACTGGCTGCATTACTTTTTAGAAAACTGCTGCAGTCGATGCCATCCAAAAGGCATTCTACAGAATCTATAAGCACTGAAAGGTGTGATGAAAGAAGTCAAAGGCATACAGGTGGGATGAAGCTCGACCTGATGATAGGCCGATGATAAGTCAATGACCGAAAAAAATTCAGCATTGCCTAAAAAATTCAGCATTTTGTTTATGTTGGGTAGTGGATGTCGGTCAACCCTAAAGTTGGCATTGGGCTCCCTAACATCAATGCACAAGCGAATGGCTTTACCATTTGATTTAGAAGCTTTATGATTGATGCAACACACTGTACACTCAATCGGTTCAATTACCCCTTGATTGGTCAGTTTGTCTAACTCTTGCATCAATGGTTCTCTCATCATAAGTGGTGTAGTTCTACACTTGTGTGAACTAGCTTGGCATTCTCTTTAACCCCTTCCGTTAGTGGGACGGCTTCCAGTGGGCATGTGCGTCCTATCACCCACCCACGGGGGAAAACGCTGGCGCTCCCCCGTCGGCCGCCCTTCCAGTTTCCCCAACCAGGGAGAGCAGCGGAAGCCCTTCCACTGCTAGCCAGACCCTCCACTCCAAGTCATCCAATGACGTCAGCACGTAAAGTGTGCCGACATCATTATATGCTTCAGGACATGCTGAAAGCCATTTGCTTCCAGCGGGTTGAGGGAGAAGGTGAGTTTTTCCCTGGGGAGGGGCGGGGGTTAGATCTAAAGAGGCGTCAGGGGTAAGGAAAGGGTTTTTCTTTCCTTCGATGTCTCTTTGGAGCATTCCTGCTGCACGATCGTGCACGGGACTGCAATCGTGCAGCTAGAATGCCCAGGGATTTTTTTCCCCATCAGTTTCATTTTTACTTTTTTCCTATCAGTTTCATTTTGGCGGGGAGCGGCCCTTTTAGGGAGCATTTCTGCAGGCCGATTCTGACCACCCACCACTCTTGGGGCTGATAATTTGGTTTTTGTTGCCACTAGGTCACCAGGGAATTTTTGGGAAGTTGGGGGTGGCCACTTGGGCAAGGGTAGCTCCCCTTCATTGGGGTGAATGTTTTGGCTTTTTCTGCCCCCATAGGGGGCAGAACAGCCTTAGGTTTTTAGGCCCATCTGCCCCCAAGTGAGACAGAAGCCACTAGACACCAGAGATTTGATTTCAGCTATATGTGGTAGCAGCCCCTTGGGGAAAGGTCGCTCACCTTTGGGGAGCAATTATGTTGCCCATTTCTGCACCACCTTGGGAGCAGATTGGCCTAATGTTTTTAGGTCCGTCTGTCCCCGTCTGATCATTTTTAGCAATGTGGGGGAGCAGTCACTTGGAGAAGGGTTTGTTGGCTGTTTCTGTCCCCTTTGGGGGAAGATCACCCTTATGTTTTTAGGCCCAGAAGCCAATAGACACCAGGGTATTTTTTCAATGTTGTTGTGGAGCAGCCCCTTAAGCAAGGGTCGCACCGCTTTTAGGGGGTGATTATTTTGGGTATTTCTGCCCCCTTGGGGGCAGATTGGCCTTATGCAGTTAGGCCCACCTCTCTCCCAGCTTGGCTGGTTGATTGTGTGTGGACTGGTGCATTATTTGCATATCTGATTGTAATGTTTCATTTATCCTTTTTATTCTAATGCAAAACTTGTGATTCCTGTTTGCAGTTTCGGCAGTGGTTGATCTATAGTTTGTGTAGTTGCATGTGTTTGGCAAGAAAACCTTTTTTTATGTTTACTCCAAATGAGAATTATTGTCATGCATGAATGAATATTTTGCAAGTGGTGTCATAATAGCAGCATATTTAGTTTATGTTTTGAGTGTGAAATTCTTCTTGGATATGTGCACGATGAGTTCTGCATAGTCTCATGTGTAATTTTCTTTTCTTTTTCTTATTTAGTGGGATATTGCTGGTCCTTGCTGTGTCTGTTCAGAGTAGGTGGTGGTGAGTCTAGCTATTTCTGGCAAGTAATTAGTATTGTTTTGGAGCATACAGTTCTTTGTGATAAAGCCACATTTTTTTTATTACTTCTTTACAACGTGTATGTTGTTTTTGACTTGTTTGTCAAATCACCTTTATTAGTAAGGATTATGACTAGCCCCAGGATTACTGCTTAGCAGGAGGTTGGTATGCTTTTTTTGAATCTTCCTCTGACCATGATAATGAGACTGACACAGCATCTGAAGCAGAGGAGGAAGTGCAGGACTCTGGCAGTGAGTTTTCAGTCCGCACAGAATCATCTGATGATGAAGCTACTCTAAGTGTGGATGAAGCTACTCACAGTGTGGAAAAAGTGCCTGTTTTAGAGGAGGACACTGATGTGTCAATGGTACAGTAAGAATCATCTGGATTACAGCCTGGGGCTGTAAGAATTCCCTTTGGAAGTGCTGGACTCTGGGTTGTTACAAACATGGTGCAGCCGGTGTTGCCTGCCTTTAGTGGTGATGCAGGGTGTAGAGTGAATTGTGAAAATGTTTTGCCTATACAGTTTTTTTAGGTGTCTATGGATGATGTACTTTATGGCTGAGATTGTTGAGCAGACTCATTTGTATGCTGAACAGTATTTGAGGAACAACAGTGCCAGACTTAGGCCCCACTCTAGCGCTACCTAGTGGACCCCCACAAAACTGGATGAGATGAAGACGTTTTTGGGTTTAACTTTTTTGATGGGCTTGATAAGGAAGCCGTCCTTGTCTTCATATTGGTCTACCAGTCTCTTGATGACAACAGCCATATTTCCTGCAATTATGAGTCGTGATTGGTATTTACTTTTGCTTTGGATGCTGCATTTTGTTGATAATGCTTCGGCGTTGCCACAGGGAAAGAAATATCTGTTATGAGTCTTTGGTCCTGCTCGAGGGCTGTTTGCTTTTTAGGCAGTACACTCTTAGCAAAAGGGCATGTTATGGAATTAAGATGTATAAATTGTCTGAGAGCAGGAGAGGATATGTCTATAATTTCCAGGTGTACACTGGTAGGGATTCCACTATTGATCCTCCTGGTTGTCAGTCCACTTTAGGAGTTTCAGAGAAAATTGTGTGGGAACTTGGTAGAAGACTTTTTAACAAAGGTCAGCATTTGTACCTAGATAACTTCCACACTAATGTGCAATTGTTTAAGGAATTGTTCAAAGTGAACACTCTTGCTTGTGGCACAATCCGCTCTTACCATTAAGGTTACCCAAAAGAGCTTGTTTACAAAAAGCTTGAGGGGACACTACAGTGCCTTGTGTGAACTGCTAGCTGTGAAATTTGTGGACAGGAGGGATGTCTACATGCTGACTACCATCCATGATGATAGTGCTTCACCTGTGACTGTTTGGGATCAGGTTGCTGAATGCGCAACCTGTGTGCATTGTAGACTAGAAAATGCACATGGGTGGTGTAGATAAGATAGATCAGAGGTTGGAACCTTACACTGCAATTTGTAAGGCTTACATTTGGTATAGGACGTTGGCCATCTATCTCTTCAACTTATTAACTTGTAAGTCTTTTGTTGTGTTCAAGGAGTGTTCTCCAGCATCAATGATGACTTTTGTTCAGTTTCATGAGTCGTGATAGGCACTCTTGTTGTAGTGGAACAGGCAAATATTCCTAGAGTTGGAGTGGTGGAGGATGGGGCTAGATTAAAAGATCACCACTTTCCCGATTTAATTCCTCCCATGCCCAAACAAAAACCAATCCCTGTAAGAGATGTAGTCTATTTGCGAAAAGGTATGCAGAAGCAGACTGGTATGCAGTGTGCTAGTTTTCCTTCTAATACTGGGCTGTGTGTGCCCACATATTTCAGATTGCATCACACTCAAAAGAGTATTTGGGAGCAACCGTGAGTCTAATAGGGAACTGCCTGGTTTGTAATGTTTTAAATTTGTTATTCTGCTTCACGGTTGGCATTAGAATGATGTATTTAGTTACCGCTGTTGTGTTTGTAGTTACAGTCTACGCACACGGTCATCAATTTTTTTTAACAAGAAACAAAACACAAACCAATTAAAACTAGATACAAAATTGTATCTAGTTCCAATTGGTTTGTGTTTTGTTTCTTGTTAAAAAAATTGATGACGGTGTGCGTAGACTGACGTTTGGCATGGCGGTGTGCATGGACTGGAGCTTGACTGGGAGTGTGCATGGACCAGCATTTGCCCATCAGTGTCCGTGGAGTGGCGTTTGGTTAGCTGTGTGCGTTGACTGGTGCTTGACTGGTGGTGTGTGTGGGTTGGCGCTTGGCTGGCGGCGTGCGTGGACTGGCATTTGGCTGGAGGCGTGCGAGTAGTGACTTGCTGCTGGTCATTACACACATTGCTAGCCCAACATCACTGCACACACAACGTCAACTGCCAGCCAGTGTAATGGCTGTGTCGGTCATGTAGACGTATGAAAGTGATGGGCCCTTGAATCGTGCTGTCTGTTGTTGTGAATTTTGTAATGTGCAGGGCCCGTGGCTAGTGGTGGGAATGGTCTTGTGTGTGTCACCTATGAAAGGTGTGTGAATGACCTGTAAAGAGGTTGGTGCCTTGTCGTGGCTTTACAGCTCACGAGCTGTGAGTCATTGGTTGATGTTTTTAACCATTTAATTATTAACAGTGCATTTCCTTTTTGTGAAATCTGTTGTTAATAAAATGCTATGCTCTGAACCTTCACTCACCCTTGTGTCAAATCGAACCAGTATGTGTGTGTATTTAAGGAATAGTTAGTTGTGAAGTATTATTTGTCTTTTCTGTCTTTCTCTGCCAGGGTTTACATTGTCTCTGCATAGTCTGTTAATGTGTGTGTCGTAATGTGCTGTGCCCCCGACTTCACACACCTTTCATACTTGGCACACACACGTTCACCTAAAAGGTGGGGTGATCATGTGTGTGTCACGCACGAAAGGTGTGTGAATGGCCTGTAAAGAGGTTGGTGCTTTGATGTGGCTTTACAGCTCACTAGCTGTGAGTCATTGGTTCAGGTTTCTAACCTTTTAATTATTAACAGTGCATTTAATTTGTGTGGAATCTCTTGTTAACAAAATATGAATGTTGATCCTTTCACTCACACTTGTGCCAAATCCAACCAGTATGTGAAACCTCAAAGTTGTTCTCACATTTCTGTGTGGGAAGGTTGTGGGATCACAGGGCTGACACAAATTTCCTATTATCCAGCATTTCTCCAGGTCTATCGATAAAAATGGTATCTCACTTGTGTGGGTGGGCCAAGTACCAGTGGTTATGGAGGGCCCAAAAAGTATTGTGGAGACATCAAAATTACCTATCACAAAAGAACCTGGTTTTACAAGGAGGGACACCAGGATTTTTGTCCCCAGGCTCAGCGGCCATCTAGGGAAACCTACCAAACCCAGACATTTTGGAACACTAGACATCCAGGGGAGTCCAGGGAATTATGGCATGTGTGGATCCCCCAACCTTTTCCTACCGAATCCCCTGCATACAATCTTGAGCCTGTTCCTCCAATGTTAGTTCCCACTGATATGTTAGTAATTATATTTCTTCATTAAGATGTCCATTTACCCATTACTTATATTGTGAGGAGAAATTTGTACTTGATACATCCAACTGTATATTAATGTGTTCCTTATTTATAGAACCACAACAATCCATGTTTCACTTCATACAAAATCTTTAATTTGAATATTAATTCGACAACCTCAGCTAACACATCTCTCTCTAAGCTGTGAATAACACAAGAAATATATATATAAGACTTACGGAATACAAGATACAAACAATATTGAGAATATAAGTCATTCATCTGCAAGATTTACATCAATTCATATTATTTCTTCTACAAATTGCAATGTATATAGTCAAATGAAGAATGCACTTCACAATTTTTACTTGCTCACACACTTTTTCACATGATATTCATACTTCTATTTTATAATGTTTGCAAATTTTATAACAATCACAGAGAAAGAAAAGAAGAAAGATCAGCAGAAAAAAGAAGGAAAGAAAAGGCGAAAGAGAGAAAAGAAAAAAGTTAAAGAAAAAGTAAAAGAAACCGAACAAGGGAGAAACAAGAAGAGAGAATGATAGAGAAAAATATAGAAAACATGAAAAAAAGAACTGAGAAATTAGAAAAATTTGAAGAAAAAATGAGAAGAGAGAAAGTAGAAAATATATCCAGGAACTAAGAAAAAGACTGGACACAGCCCAAATCACGTAATGAACAGATCAGAGGATAGGTGAAAGAGACAGGCAAAAAAGAGAAGACAAAGTAACACAGATGAGAAAATAAAATAAAATTGAAAAAAGACAGAACAAAAAAAGAAAGATAAGGAAAAGAGAAAAAGAGATGTGGATAAGAGAAAAAGTTAAAGAAAAGAAAAGTTGAAATCTTGTGTACGAGACAGTGGGCAGTTTTTACATGTGATTGTCTCATATATCATTAGTTCTTGTTATTTTCCTGTGAGTCAAATAGCATTCAATTTCTAACTATTATTACACACACATTTTTCCATGCTTTCCAAATATATTGCAGTTTTCCAGTTGGGTTTTTTGATATTGATGTGGGTTTTATTTCATGCACGTTTATATTTGAATTTACTAGTATACTCATTATAATACTTTTATACATGAAACCTCATTCATAGCACTGCATGTGATGATCATTTAACACACCACACCCTGATTTCATTGTACACCATATAAAACTATTATAATAGGACTTCCAAATGAAGAAATAGAACATCTCAAAATTCAACCTTTATAAATCTGTGTGCATTACTGTTAAAGTTTTTCACTGTTCTGGTCCAGCTTACCTTCAGCTGATACTGGTTTGTTATGTACTCGGGTGTTATCGTTGGTCTTTTAATGCTTAGTCCTATTGGTCTCAAAGGTCACCAGTCCCATGCAGGCGGTCACAACTTTGTTGTTGTGTCAGCCATACATTGGAACCCTCTCCACACTCATTTTGGGGCTCATGATCAGCAAATGCTGTTTTGAGAAACCATGAAACATAGATGTGTACTCACAAGTTATTGTTTTCTCTGTACTTACTCCTCATGAATAGCTTCCCCGTTTTCTTCTTGTTCTTGTCGAATTTGGTTTTTCTAGTGCCAAGACACCTTTTTAGTAGGCATACGGTTTACAAAACTCCCAAATAAATTAGTTTTAATCTGTGCTCTGCCTGTTACTTGACAATTGGTGAAATTAAACCCATGAGTTAAATGGATGACATTTGTCCGTGAGTCACCGCAGCAAACAACTGGGGACAATTTAGTGAAGCTTTGCTGAGATGTATAGTTGTACTGTACCTAACACCACATATACATACCTTTACAATTTAGATTTAAGTATATATATACTTCTTGCCATCAAATTATGGAATCAGCTATCACTCAATTTGAGACATCTTGAACATTTCTTATTATTTAAAAAGTTTTTTAAGACATGTGTTTTTCATTATATAGCTTCACTCCTCCTGTTTTCTGGATGAGGAGGTTCTTCAGTGCCAAGAAACCATTGTTGTATCGGTCACAGTATATAATGATCAAAATCAAATCAAAATCATTTCAATTTGTGTTATATTCATTGAAATGCGTTGAGTATTTTTGTAAACAAATGTATTCTTCATTACATTGTAGAACATTTTCATTCTAATGCCTATCAAATTGCTTTCAACAGATATGCATTTTAACATGTGTCATGTCCATTTTAATGTGTATCAAACTTCATTCAATACATGTCATTTTCAATTCAGTGCATGTCAGATGAATATCACCTTAGGTCCTATTAAATTTAACATGTGTCAGTCATTTCAAGATGAATCATATTCACTTCAACGCATGCCATAATCATTTCAACAAGTGTTGTATTAATTTTAATGTGGGCTGCATTCATTTCAACACATTCTTTGTTAACGTGTAATAATGATTTTGAATAATTTTGAACTTATTAAATGTTTTTCACAATAATTTCAATTCTTCATATTCATTTTTAAACACATTATATTAAATTAATGTTGTTACATTCCTTTCAATGCGTGTCATATTAATGTCAATGCATGCCATATTAATTTTCTCATAGGTCACATTAATTCTAGCAATTGCATTCATTCCAGTACACCTCATATGTATTTAAATATGTGTCTTACTCATCGCAGAGTCATTAATATTAATGTCAACATGCCCTATATTTATTTCCATGTCGTGTCATATGATTTAAAGTGTCTCATATTCATTTCAATATATTTCATCCTTATTTTAATCAAGATCATGTTAATTTCAAAACATGTCATATATAATACCATATATACTATGTTAATTTCAAGGTGAGTCATATTATTTTCAGTGCATCTCACCTTCGTTATAAAAATATAGTGAATTCATTTTTAATTTGAAAAATACAGTCTTCAATTTTTAAGACATCATTAATTTCAATGAGTGATTTAATCAAATTATTCATTTCAAAATGTGTCAAATTTCTCTTGAGCGTTAGTCATATTAGTGAATGTCATATGCATTTTAATAAGTCATTCACTTCTGCATTGACTATATACTTTTCAGTGAGGACTCTTTTTTTATTTCGGTATGGTTGGTATGGATTTCAGCATATGTTTTTTTCTATTCAGTGCATGCACAAATCGTCAACCATTAATTAACAAACCTGTGCGGCTGTGCACAGATATATTTTGACAAATGTTATATTGATTCTTGTTGTTCTCATTTTTATGTTGAGGCCTAGTATATTTGTCTCATATTTGCAAAACCGTCATTTTAATGACTGGCTTCCAATTGTTGTCTCTTAGTCTAATATAACCATAAGAATTTGAGGTACAAATACCATAAGTAACATCCATAAAGCCAAACCATAAGTAGGCAATGGCTTCTCAATTTCCCATAGCTGTCCAAATGTGCCATTATTCCTCTTCTTTAAGTTTTCTCCTAAGAAAAGCTTATGTGATTTTTTTGCTATATTGTATCAGGGTTGCTGCCTATTCCCAGAATGTTTCTTTATGGATAGTATGAGGGCTACTCTTTATAAACTTTTAGCATTTCTACTGTCTGTCTTGGATCTTAGACCCAGCTCTCTGCCTGTGCAGCTCTGCTGACTAAGCCTACCCGCTGCTGCCCTCTTCACCTCTGTGCCTGGCAGAGGTTCAAGTCTGCTGTGTCCCTGTGCATACAGCTTTACCGTATTTATTTTTCCTTTCTTTATTTTGCCTTATTCCTTTTGCCTTATTTCAGATTCTGCTTCATTTATTGTCATTATTTCTGGTTTATACTCTTCTGCTGCCTCTACACTTTGGCCACGGATCTCACCCGCCTCCCTTACTGTTCCCGCCATTCTTCGCCTCTGCTTCCCCATGGCCGCTCCCCGCCAGTTTTCATGGTCGTGCCTCCCCCATGCACTTCCCTCCCCCTTCCTCTATTTTAATGGCAGCTGCTGCGCGGACACTCGCAGTGGGCGTGCAGCTGGCATACCTGACCGCGACCAGCGCCAGGAACCCTGGATCTCAGACCTCCCATCTCTACGATCCAGCTACCCTCAGTGCACTCAATCCCTGAAGGAACAACAGCTGCCAGCTGTCAACGCCGAACACCACCGACGGCCAGTTTTTATGCCAACACTGCCAACATTCCTTCACCATCCACAGTCTCTGCACCCATGCCGGACGCCCACTCCACAGAGGCCCTGAAGTGCATCCTCCTCAACATGCGCTCCCTCCACAGACACGCCAAAGAGATCTGGGATCTCCTCGACAACCGCTCACCAGATGTTGCCTTCTTCATGGAAACCTGGACAAACGCTGCCTCCATCCAGAGGAAGGACCATCCCCACCGCCCAGGAAGTGGACTCGCCATTGCACATAAGGCAACATCCTTGCACAAGAATGGGTCTTTAATCTTTGTTACCATTAGTTTGCTAACCTGCTCTTCCTTCTTTATTCTATCACCTTCTTGATGCTTTGACACCGATCCATATCACCCTTATTAGTTTGACACTTAAGTAGGCCTCTTCTCTTCATTACTTCTTTAGGTGAATTGTATTTCTCTCCTACTTTCTTGGGAGTCTGCCTCTACCTTCTATGCACAACCAAATTCCCTATGCAAGCCTCAGTGTACCTTATGGTATTTTAACATATGTATATGTTTTTTTAACAAATGCAATGTATATGTTTTTTATTGTACAGAATGTATTTTGGCTCTTCCTGAAGAAGGCATTTTTACGCCGAAACGCGCGTAGAAGATTCCATGAATGCTACCATCTTTTAACCACTTGTAAATGGTTCCATTTGAAATTATTTCAGATTCTGAATATTTTATGAATTATACAATTGTCTAGTGATCTGTAAATGGTTCCACTTGAAATAGTTTTTGGGATTTTTGTCAATAAGTTATTGATTTTTTAATGTTTGTATAACACCATTATTATATCATTTTGTACCTTATTTTATTTACATTTACTTTCATGTAAGTTCTTGTGATAATTGTTTAATGTTATACTTTATTATTTTTATGTATATCGATGTTATAATTTTTTAACAGTTATAGAAATAAACTGATACAATTTTAATAATTTATTTTGCTGTGTACACTGACCTTGTGTGGTTATCTTTGCCTTATGTATAGGTTTTTAGTTTCGAAAAAGCCCTTTGTTGCTTAGGAATGTAACATATTTGAAGTAACACTTAACAAAACATTTCTATGAGCAGGCAAAATATTTAGTTTCCAAACCATTTTCTGCCACTATTTCCTTAAATATAATAACTTAAATAATAAAACAAAATAGATAAAAGGGTTCCAAACCTCCACAGTGTGTCATTCCAAATAAAGTATAGCCTTTGTGACAAAGACATTCAAAACTCCCAGGGTAATTGATGCAGATATGGTCACAGGTTCGTTCAAATGAACATTCATCAATATCTAAATTGGAAGAGAAGAATAATAAAAATATTGGAATCTCATTGGAAAAAGTTACAAAGCTTAGGTTAAAAAGTCTTAGATAACATACATTTACACAATATAATAAGGTAACATGCAATAAATTCTAGATTAAAGAACGCAGTTTGAAAAACCATTCTACCCACAAACATATCCTTTGGAGGCCTATTTCCTGGTGTGAAGCAGTACAAAATAATCATAGCATTTGAATGCATTCAGGCTGTTGCTTACATCTTGGTGGAGGGAGGAAATAGTCTTTTCAGCCATGTTTGAGGCCCTGTGAAAAGACTGTGGCTTAGTAATCATGCAACGCTCTCCATGATATTAGGATATCAGAATTTTCTGTCCAGCTTCCTCTTTACTAATGTTTAATTAAAACCTACACTGGACTTGTCTGGATAAGAAGGAGGCAGATTAATATTACCTGTGCCCGTTATTCCACTGCCATAAAAATGCTTTATGGGGAGAGCACTGCACTAAAAGCTCTTCATCTTGATATTGCAAGGTTTACGTAACTCCTCTGATTTCTGGACAACACGTATGCTCTCCCTGGCTGGCTCATAACAGTCGCAAAGATGATTTTTCTGCCATCACGTCTTTATCACTTGCGGAATGCATTATGTTCAGTTCCAAGACATACATTTAAGATTCTGGACAAACTCCTTACTAGATTGGTGTGGGTGGAGAAAATTGCTAAATTGAGCCTAGAGGTGCTCAAGATTGACACTGAGCAGGGAGGTCTAACACTGCCACACCTGAAGTTGTACTACTTACCAGGGCAAATGCAGTATGCCGCATAGTGGTGCGAGGAGGATAATAACTGCAAACAATGATTACTGATGGGCTATTGGGATGAGGAACCATTATATCACATTGATGAGAGGTAGCGTTTGACCCGTACAATGCCCGTTAATAACTAAGAATCTCACTACAGAATGGGATGTCACACTCAAGACAATACCGATTTCCCACTCTTCTCTAGATATATGGTGGCTGCAGCGGTTCCAAGTTTTCCAGAATGAGATGTCTGTGACTCAGTGGAGGGAGGTTGTTTCGCACTATACTGGGTAATCTCTACCCCGGGGAGAATTTTTTAATGTTTGAGGAAGCCCAATCTAACTTTGGGATGGGGTCTGGACGTTTTCCACAATATGCCAAAATAGCAACACTGTCAGGGAATTCTGAACAGACTTCACTAACGAACCTCAGACGACCACAATGCTGGAACGCCTGCTCCAATTGGGACATACTGTGCTTGTTGTATCGAACCTTTACAGCACACTGAAAAAGAGCAGAATCAAACTGCCCTTTAGGGCAAGGTATGGATGGGATACTGACTCAGATGCACCACTCACAGACACGGAGTGGGAATCAACCTGCAGCCAGGTACAATCCATATCTTGCATTGTTTGGTTCAAGTTAGTGCACTTCCACATAGTTCATCAATTATACTATACCTTAATTACAGCACAGAGTATTCCCAACTAGATGGCCAGAGTGCCTCAGGAACGGAGAGGGGAAAGCTGATCTGCTCCATATGACATTTAGCTGCACCATTCTGCTTGAATCCTGGCAAGGGGTGGTAGTTAAACTTCAACACGTAGTTAGGCTTTGACTGGAATGTAGTATACTACATTGCTTATTGAACCTTGTCCCTCGACCCCAGGAGACTGGATTGTGGGGCTGTCCAGGTTCTCACCTGATTTACCTCCGCAGGAGTATCATGGACAAGCATTTGCAATGCAAAAGGTCTTGCATTACTGATAGTTTGAGGTATTGGCGTTGTAAATAATAATGCAATGCCAATAGCTCATAATTTCAGCAATGTGAGACCTAGTGCATTGCAAATGCCTGCGTAATGAGCCAGGAACCGACATTGTATGTCTCAGTCCAGTACCGCTAGCTGCTCCTAGATGTCCCTAGTGAGCAAGGCACTAGCACTGCATGTCTAGGTGCAGTACCGCAAGCTGCTCCTAGAGTTCCCTGGTGAGCAAGGTACCAGAACTGCATGTGTAGGTGCAGTGCCGCAAGCTGCTCCTAGAGGTCCCTAGCAAGCAAAATACCAGCACTGCATGTCTAGGTGCAGAACGGCAAGCTGCTCCTAGAGGTCCCTAGTTAGCAAGGCACCAGCACTGCATGTCTAGGTGCAGTACCGTAAGCTGCTCTTAGAGGTCCCCAGTCAGCATCATAAACTACCTAAGCAAAACAGTACACAGCTGCTTGAAATATGAGCAATTATAGGTTTAAAGTCATATGGCTGTGGTGACATCAATGGACAACTATAACAAAACAACCGTGCCCATGTTCAGTTAAAACAAAATCACGCCCGCCAGTAACCCATCTGACGCGGCCGTGCTGCCTAAATTTTTAAAAAGCGTTGTCAGAGAGAGAGAGCATGTCCTGCCTATAGGCAGAAGAAAGTCAATTAAGAAAATAGTGCTACCAGGCTCTACCTAAAGCATATGTGTAACAACCGAAGTAAAAGGACAAGTTGTCATGGGAGGTTAAAAATGAAGACAAGGCGGTACTAAGGGGGTACTAACAAGCCTAATGACCAATCAGAAGCCAGCATTTACGAAGGACAATAACACAAGCCAATGGCAAATATGGGCAGGGAGTGGGAGGGCCCACAAGTACATACTGCAAAACAGCATGCCTTGCAGAGCTGCACATGCGTGCTGACTCTAGTCTCGACCTAAGAGCAAAAGTAAAAACCATTGTCACTTTCTTTTTTTTTTTATATATATTTTATTTGAGCAAATTCATGAATGTACAAATCATATGAAATAGAAATTACTTCAATCGTTTCCAAAGATCAAATTGACAAATATACAACATAATTCAGTTTAAGCTTTGTCACGGTCATACCCGATTACTCTCAAGTAAAAATGAGAAAAAAGAGAAAATTAAAAGAGGCGAGAAAGAAAAAAAAAAGAGAAAAAATAATGACAGTACAAAAAATATTGATTATTTATTTATTTATTGATATATAATACATTTCTACAACATCCAGTCTTTAAAGGCTGAGAGTTTCTTTGGTTATCAAACCAGGTGGCAACAGGGGCCCATATCTGAGCCCCAAGGGCTCGTGATCTTTTCCCTCTGATTTTATAAATTGCAGTCTCCTGTTTATAAATTGCTAGTAGTCTGTTTAGCCATCCTTGAAAAGTAGGAGTGTATGTGTCTTTCCACCGCGCTGCCAAAAGTATTCTAAATACAGCTGTCCCAACAAATACAGACATTGCTTCATTGTTGCTGTACTCTAGAGAGTCATCATAACCCAGAATGAATAGTGTCGATGATGTTTTAAGTTTGTGTCCAAAAATTCCAGCCCAGTATTTGGACATCCCTTTTTTAATCGAGTCTAGCTTAGGGCAGTCGACAAGCATATGTATAAGATTAGCTGGGCTAAGAGAGCATCTCGGGCATTGATCGTTTGTTCTTTTGCCCAAGGTAAATTGTCACTTTCAATGTCAACAGTCTTGCATTTGTTGGAGTTTGAGTTATGGAAATTATAAATGCCAATGTTTTTATTGTGTTTCAGGGTGCAGTACCATATGCGGCCAAAAGAGGTTCCATGGGTACTGCAACCTACATGAAGATATGGTAAATCCACCTTACCCATAACGCATTGCATGCAAGACAGTACCACAATTGCATTCAAATAGCTATGTCCATATATACATTTAGTAGATTTGAAGTGTGACAGAATAATTATTATACCAATTCCTGGTTAGGTTGTACTCAGTGTGGAGTTGATGAAGTGAAATGTATAGAAGGTCTCATATACATGTGAGATGTGCTAGTGAGTAAAGTAACCACTGACAGCCTAGGTTAGCACTGAGCCAGTGTCCTGCCAGAAGCCCTTTAAGAAAATAGTGCTCTGAGCCTCTCAAAACGTAGGGAGTAATAACGCATGCAACAGAGGGTGTCCTCATGGGACGTGGCAAAAAAAGACAAGGCAGTTCTAAGGAGGGACTACCAAGCCTATTTACCAATGAAAAGCCAGTGGAGTGGTGTGGCTCACTGGTTAGAGGCGGCAGACCCGGAAGCAGAGAACAGCCCGGGACCAGGGTTCAATTCCCAACGCGGCAGGGTCGTGGACCAGGGTCAGCGGACTCGATAATTCTCGCCTCGGTGCCTACTCTAACCAGGGATCACACTCGGCAACTCTGGGCATTAGCTTGCCTCATCTCCACACGGCCCCCCACATACGCCGGGGATGCTTGGATTCACCTTGGAGATACCCAGTAGTTACCATCTCACAGTGAAAGCCAGGACGGGTTCCCCAGCGGTCTACAGCGCAGAGATACCCCATGTGGGGTGATTCAGGCGCTTTACAAGACATCATTACATTACATTTACAAAGAACAGGGACAGAACCCAATTTAAAAAAATGGGCAGAAAGTTTACTTTTGTAAGGGTGCCTTACCATATGTGGCCACGGGAGTTCTCATAGGACCTCTTTTAGTCACATATGGTACTGCACGCTACAGAAGATATGCTAAATACATTCTACCCATAAGGAATTGCATGCAAGACAGTACCACAAGTACATTCAAATAGCTACGTCCATTTATACAGTTAGAAGTTTTGAAATGTGATAAAATAATTATTATATTAATTCCGGGTTAAGTTGTACTCTGTGTGGAGCTGATGAAGGGAAATTTATAGAAGGTCTCGTATAAATATGATATTTGACAGTGAGTAAAGAAACCACTGCCAGCCTAGTTAAGGACCAAGTGAGTGTCCTGATTGAAGCCCTTAAAGAAAATAGTGCTCTGAGGCTGTAATTAAAACCTAGGGTGTTAAAGCACATATAACAGTAGGGTGTCCTAAAATCCACAGGGTGACCTAAAAGCCACAGAGTGACCTACAAGCTACCATTTACAAAGACAGGAGCTAAATAAAAAGATGAGTGGAAAGTTTACTTTTTTAAATGCAGTGGAGTCATTATATTTGCGTAGCACAATTGACAATGGTCTAAAAAAGAAAAAGTAAAAAACATCGTTATTTTCGATTCCAACAGTCTTGCATTTGTTGGAGTCGGAGTTATTGCCATTATAAATGTCTATGTTCTTAACCTAATGAAAAAAAAATACCTGGAAGTGTATCCAGGTTGACCCAGTGCACTACAGTTGAGTCACATTCTATTGTACAAACTTAATCACAATAACTTCACCAAAGTATTCAATATGATATGAAATGATATCACCACACTTAATCAGAAAAAAAATTAATTGAATCCAAAGGTTCCAAATAAGTTCTTCAAAACTTGGAACGATTTGAAATCTGCTTTTATGCAAACACCTCACAGATCAAATCCAAAGGTAAATAAACGATACAGCTTGTGTTCAGCATGCAAAGACAAACTTTCACAAAACAAGTCACATGGACATCTGATGACATAAATCACACGATGACTGCTGCAATCAGCATTAAAATTCAAGCAAATCTTTTTACCAGTGCGGGGATGCCGTACACTATTGCCTACAATGGCATTATTGCAATGTGAGCAATTCATACATTTCGTCATGCCTTTAAATGAAGCCTTGGTGATGTTTGAAGATTTATTCAACATTTCTTTTAAATTGCTTGAACTTTTGTATGCGAATAGTGGGGGACTGGAGAACATACCCTTAAAATCTGTTTCAGACTGTAACAAATCCGATCTTTGTAAAATGCTTTTTTTTACAAGATTCGAATGTGTGGAAAAAGTTGAAACAAACATTTCCCTGGCCTGAGAAGGGGCATGACGAAATGTATGAATTGCTCACCTTGCAATGATGTCATTGTATGCAATAGTGTACAGCATCACCACACTGGTAAAAAGATTTTATGGCAAGACTGGAGGCTCCTATTATGCTTTCTTATCTTGCATTTTATTCTATAGCAGCCAAGATAAGTGTAAGAAACTACAGTTCCCAGAGGGCCAGGCAACAACTGGGCCATGGGAATGAGAAAAAACGAGAGTACAGTAACCAATCAGCAGTAACATTATAGATAAGAGAATACACTGACTGGCAGCTTCCTCTTTTCTTGCTGCTCGCAGTCAGATAAGTGTTCCCTTATCTATGCTCGCAATTTAATTATTGATATTTGATTATTTTAACTTTGGTATTAATGTTCATTGTTGTTGCATTGTTCTATTGCCTCGTTTAGCGCTATTGCGCCTCTGGGTTCGCGCTACTCGCGCGCTTCCTTTGTTGTCCGGTTTCTGTTTACCGGCTTCTCTTTCCCCCCCTCCCGCCCTTTCTGTTTGGTATTTCCCTGCTCCGCGGTCCTCGCGCTCCTCGCGCAGCCTCTTACCGCTTCTGGAGCTGTTCCCCGGTGCTTCGTTTGCCGCCTTTCACCACCGCTTTACACAGCGGTTGCTCCTGTGCACTCCGGAGCCCTTTTCTTCAGCCTGTCTTTCTCCGGTCTCCTCGCTCCGTGTCCTGCAGTCGATCCGCCCCTGTTCACGCCCCCTTTTACACGCCTCCCTCTCTTTCCTCACAAATTTAACCCTTACCTGCCACTTTTCAAAAACATGGAGAATGAGAGTTCCTCTGAGGAGAATCCCTCTAACATGGACAATGGGTCTCTTAAACAGGACCTTCACAAGTTTATTAATAATTCTGTCGAACAGGCAGTTGAAGTCTCCATGAAAAGAATGTCAAAGAACATGGAGAACTCTATGGTCAGCCTGTTGTCCGAAGTTTTGGCCCAATCTGCGGGGGATAGCAGAAAACGCAAGGTGGAACACTCTGCTTCTGTGCAAAAACCTAAAAGGGCGTCAGCATTGGTTAGCGAGTCTTAATCGCCTATGGACGACGACGAAGTGCCTCCCAGGCCTCCTGCTAAGGAGGGGTTTGTCGGTGCAGAGGGCAAAAGAAAGCAAAAATCCAAGCACACAGAGTCTCCTACTAAGAAATTAGTAATTTCCACCATCTTGGACACGGATGATGATATGCCTGATGCTGATGACTTGTGCGATATTTTTGATGTCACTGACCCCCCTCCTCCCAAAATTCCCAAAAGTGATTCCTTTAACTTTGACCCAGTATATGACTCGGAGGGTCTCCCTATGTTTGACCCGTTCTCCATCCGTCATCCCAACTCAACTGAATGGTTTCCCTCACATCACGTTGGTGAATACATTTCTGCCCGTCTTCGTCTCCCTCTAGAAGCATCTGTGCGTTCCAGATTAAAGTCTGAATGTCCCAAGCCTGCCCTCCCTGATATAATTACCCTTGTCCCTTCCATTGACCAACCTCTCCTTACCTTCTTTTCTAAATTTGGTAAAGACCCTCGACGCGGGGTTGATAAAGCATGGTCCACATACCATGACAAAATGCTGGACATTGTTGGTCCCTTGGCCCGTATCTTCGACATGGCAGAATCTGCCCGTCTTGATGGTTCAGATCTTTCAGCTGATGACATCTCCATGTGGGTTCAACGTGCCTTTTGCCTTTTGGGCAATGCCAATGCAGCCATTACCCACGAAAGATGTAAGGGTCTTTTGATCAAGTTGGACCCCAAGCTAGCTAACCTTGCTCCTATGGACCCCGGCTCTAAGGCAAATGGCCTCCTCTTTGGGGAGAATTTGGTTCGCGACATCAGTCGCTTTGCCTCTACCTTTGCCTCTCTTGACAAGGCTCAACAATCCACAAAAAATACTTTCGCCCCTCGGGTTTTTGGACGGGCCGGATGAGGCAGGGGTCGCTCTTCCGGCCGTCCCTACAATCAAGGCTCCAAAGGTTCTTACGACAACTCCCAAGAATACAAGCCGCAGTTTTATCCACAACGAGGACGTGGTTTCCGCGGCAGAGGGCGCAAAGGTTATCGCAACACCAACTCCAATCAACAAGGTAAGCCTTTCTTCTTTCCCTCCTGTCGGGGGTCGATTAAAACTGTTTCTTCCAAAATGGCATTCCATAAGTGTAGACCCGTGGGTCCTCAACACAGTTCAAGGCTATCTTATAGAATTTTACTCTCCTCCTGTCCAGACCTCTTTCCCTCCTCCTCTAGTGTTCTCTTCTCACATGGCAAACCTCATCTCAACCGAGATAAAGTCCCTATTACAGAAACAAGCCATCCGAGTTTTTCCCTAAAACTCTACAGGCTTTTTAAGCTCCATTTTTCTAGTCCAAAAGAAAAACAAGAAATTACGCACTGTCATAAACCTAAAATGGTTCAACCACTTTGTAGTGTATCGTCATTTCAAAATGAAGACGATCCTTCATCTGAGGGATACCCTTCGGCCGAACGATTGGATGGTTCGCTTGGATCTTCAAGATGCCTATCTTACAGTTCCTATCCACCAGTCTCACTGGAAATTCCTTCAATTCCAATGGTCAGGAGTGACCTATTGTTTCACCTCTCTTCCCTTTGGTCTCTCTTCTGCACCATGGTGCTTCACAAAACTTCTGAAGCCGGTGGTCGCTTTTCTTTGCTCCCTTGGTATCAGGCTCATAATATACTTAGACGATATTCTAATCCTGAATCTGCACAAACAGGGTCTCCTTGCAGATCTCCAAACCACTCAGTGTCTTCTTCTGGACTTGGGTTTCCTTGTAAACCTCGAGAAGTCTTCTCTGGTCCCCTCTCAGAACATGGAATTTCTGGGCTTCCTTGTGGACTCGGTAGCGGCGTCTTTACGCCTAAGCCTTTCCAAAATTTCCAAAATCAAGGCGGAGATTGCCTCTGTGCTCCATCTTTCTGTCATCTCCCTCATATCTCTGGCCAGGATTGTCGGTCTTCTTTCCTCCTCTATTCAGGCGATATTTCCGGGCCCTCTGCACTATCGGGCCCTTCAACGCCTAAAGATCAGGCACCTTCGCCAAGGTTTAGCTTATTCAGACATCATCGCTCTAGACCAAGAGTCCCGCACAGAACTGCAATGGTGGATAGACCATTTAGATGCGTGGAACGGGCGCACTATCTTCGCCACATCCCCAGATCTTGTTTTAGAATCCGATGCCAGTCTATCCGGTTGGGGCGCCCGCTGTGGTCCAATCTTAACTGGAGGAGCATGGTCAAGAGAGGAGTCCAGACTGCACATAAATTGTTTAGAGATGCTTGCTGGTTCCTTTGCGATCAAAAGTCTTTCCAAAGACAGGATCCGCTGTTCCATACTCTTACGCATGGACAATGTTTCTGCGGTTCGCTACATAAATCATTTCGGCGGCACCAAGTCCAAGCCTCTAGCAGATTTAGCAATAAGCCTATGGGAATATTGCCTAGCCCATCATCTCTCTTTGACAGCGGAGTACCTTCCAGGCGACCTCAATTCTGTGGCAGATTGGCACTCGAGGTTCCTGCGCGACTCCAGCGACTGGAGGCTTTGTCCCTCCGTCTTTCGTTCTCTTTCTCTTTTATGGGGTCCCTTTTCCATCGATCTCTTTGCTTCTTGCCTCAATTCCCATTTGCCCCAGTTTTTCAGCTGGCGTCCAGACCCCTAGCTCTAGCCACGGATGCTTTCCTCCAGGATTGGTCTCGTCAACTCAATTATGCCTTTCCTCCTTTCATAATGATCAACAGAGTGCTGGCGCAAGTCCGCCGTCAGGAAACTTCTCTAGCACTGATAGCTCCCTTCTGGCAAGCTCAAATCTGGTTCCCTGTTCTTCTGGAGATGGCGATGGATTTTCCTGTACTTCTGCCGTCCTTCGACGATCTTCTTCTCAACCCTCTAGGCGAGCATCACAGTCTGATCTTGGACAACTCCCTCACTCTGTCGGCTTGGAAAGTTTCCGGCCTCCCCCTTCTAACGTCCTCATTTCACAAGAGGCTGCTCACTTTATCAGCCAAGCCTGGGCTCCAGGCACTTCCAAAGCCTACAAATCCGCCTGGTCTCTTTGGGCAAGCTGGTGTCTGGAAAGGTCTCTCGATCCCTTTTCAGCCCCTCTAGGTTTTGTTATCAATTTCTTAGCTTCTCAGGCCAGTGCTGGGAAAGCCTATCGCACTGTCAACCTCTACCGTTCTGCCATTTCCCTCAATCACGCCCAAATTGACGGAAAATCTGTAGGCGCTCATCCTCTGATTTGTCGCCTCCTCAAAGGTGTTCAATGCTCTAAACCACCGTTGGCTAAGTATACCTCTTTATGAGATGTTTCTGTTGTACTTAAACTGTTTTTGAATTGGCCCTCTAATTCTGCTTTGTCTCTCAAAATGTTATCGGCCAAACTTACTATGTTACTTTGCTTGGTGTCTATCAAAAAAGTTTCTGATGTTAGAGCCTTGGATGTCTCTTCTCGCCAATTTTCCCCTACAGGTGTGCTGTTCCAGATTCGCAGACGCACGAAGACTAATTTAGACTCTGTTTTTTATCCCTATTTTCCCGATCAACCCCAACTTTGTGTGGGACAGTGTTTGAAAATGTATGAACAAAAGACCGTTGATCTCAGAACGCCCTCTTGTTCCCAACTCCTCATTTCCTTTCGTAAACCCCACCTCCCTGTTTCCTCCCCTACCCTCGCCAGGTGGGTTCGCTGGGTTATGTCCCTTGCCGGTATTGATGTCTCTGTTTTCGGAGTACATTCGGCTAGAGGAGCCATGGCTTCTAAGGCCTTTTGGGCTGGCTCCCGTTTAGAGGACATACTGAGATCAGCAGATTGGTCCAATGACAGTATTTTCCACATGTTTTACTGTAAGCCTATTCATTCTGTTGCTTCTGATGTTATTCATTTGCTTTGAACAAGCATAATAGGAGCCTCCGGTCTTGCCATAAAATGTAGATTTTCCTAGTTATTATGACGGAAAGTCTTAATTTTATTAAAGACACGGAAGCGAGTATTATCCCGCCGCTACACTATTAACATGTGTTCTCCCTCCCAACAGCGAATCCGGCCTTACTGCCTGCCTCATCATAGAAGATCTAGTCTCCAGCGGCTCCGTTCATCTCCTGCTTGGATTTCCCCTCCGGTCCTTCCAGCTCCTTCTTCGGATCCTTTCGTTGGACTTTGGCTCTGGATTCCAGCGATTAAGGATTTCTGCTCCTGGACTTTGGCGTTCTTTCTGGTTATGGCTATATTTCCTTTATTTTCTATTGTTATCTGACTGGCTCTCAGCGAAAAGAGGAAGCTGCGCAGTCAGTGTGTTCTCTTATCTATAATGTGACTGGTGATTGGTTACTGTACTCTGGTTTTTTCTCATTCCCATGGCCCAGTTGTTGCCTGGCCCTCTGGGAACTGTAGTTTCTTACACTTATCTTGGCTGCTATAGAATAAAATGCAAGATAAGAAAGCATAATACTCGCCTCCGTGTCTTTAATAAAATTAAGACTTTCCGTCATAATAACTAGGAAAATCTACATTTGCTTGAATTTTAATGCTAATTGCAACAGTCATCATGTGATTTATGTCATCAGATGTCCATGTGACTTGTTTTTATGTTGGTAAGACTGAGAGAATTCTCCTTACCAGGATTACGGAACATAAAAGTAGGATTTGGACCAAAACTATGAGTCCACCCTTAGCACAACACTGGCAGCTTGAAAATCATTCTATTGCACAGCTCAGATTTGGGGTGCTAGAAAAAGTTGAGGACAGTTTGGACAAGATATGTCTAAGGTACTCTCTCAACGTGAGTCATAATGGATTTGGTTCATGCAGACCTGGTCCCCGAAGGGACTCGATGATAAATTTGAATTATCTTGCTTCTTGTAATTTACGTCTTTGCCTAATTTATGGTGTCATTCATGCATCTATGTGTTATTGTTTTTTTAGTTAGTGAGTTTATGTTTTAGATCAGGCTGTTTTCCGCACCTCTCCTGCTTTTGGCCATTGAGCATGTGCATTCTCGAGTCCATGTTGATAGGTTTTACTTTTTATTTTATCCCTAACTCACTCTGCATTTTCATCACCGTTATTCACATCTTGCATGCGTGCATGGTATAATTATGTTTATTATCATGCTTATTTTATTTGACACTTATTTGCTAATTATCGCATTGTCTACGGTTGGCACTTAGTGCTTTGTTATGAACTGCAGACTTCATTTTTGCTTTGGGAGTATTTTCGATGCCGCCTTGGCTGACGCTGTTAAGTCCCATTTCTATATCCACGGCTCTAATGGGCTTGGTTTCATATGATCGGCGCACACGGAAAGGAGCGTCATTCTCGGTTGGCGTTCTTGTAAAGATTAAACTCCAGCAAGCAACTCACGTGTGGCGTAGGGTGACCAACCGTCCGTAAATTTCACGGACAGTCCGTAATTTTGGCTGTCTGTCCGTTGTCCGTGAAGGATTCATTAACGGACGCCATTTGTCCGTAATTTTAACCGGGCACAGCTTGCCCCCACCTCCCTTCTTGACTCCGATGCTGTATGAAAGCTCAGACCCCCAGCAGCACTGTAGAGGCACAGCGGGAGGGCAACCCTCACACCTCCAGCCCTTGATGAGCTGTTAAGAGGTGCTTGAAGGTGACAGAGGGAGGGGCTGCAGGTTCAGGAGCAGGGGGCATCCATTCACATGCAAACAGCCCTGAATGCGTCTTGTATCTGCTATTTAGAGGGGGGCTCACACATTCCATTTCTACCCAGGGCCCCAAACATCCTAGACTCGGCCAGATTACACCCCTGATTACACCGAGCAGCACCTGCTTCTCTTCACCGAGCTTAATTACTGTCACTAATTTGTAAGCAAACCTCGGTTCTTCAAACATGCATAATGTAATAAAATAAAGAAATGGCACAATCGCACCCACACTGATTAACAAAGTATGGAGGACAATCAGTTCTCTCGGATCCTGTAAGTACTGTATATCACAGTGGGGGATGGCATTTTGGACAGAGAGCTTGTCTTCTCGTTGTCTTGTGCAGGAGGGGGCGAGAAGCCCAAGATGATACTAGAATACTGCATGCCCACCCCTGTGCCCACCCTGGTGGATCACGTTCCCTCTCCTGTGATGACTCCTGCTCCTGTCCCCCCATGTTGTGGCTCCAGTCCACCCCCGCCTGTGATGGCTCTTGTCCCCCCCTGTGGTGGATCCTGTCTCCACCCTGGGTGGCTTCTGTCCCAGTCCTGGAACGGCCCCTGCAGTGAGGGTGAAGTTCTTGATGGGCCTCTTCTCAAAAGGGCTCAGCTCAAAATTAATATGGAAAGGTCGGCGAGTAAGTAAGTGAAGGGATGGGTGAATGGCTGGATGAATTAGTGAAAGGGTGAATGGATGAATGAAAGATTGGATAAATGGCTAATGAGAGAGGATGGATGGATTGATGAGTGAGGGGAAGGATGGAGAGAAAATGTAAATAGCTGGATGTATGGGTGGAAGGGTAGCTGGATGGTTGTTGAGGGGAAAGATGGATAAGGGTGGGGAAGGATGATGGATGGAGGGGAAGGATGGATGGATGGATGAGGGGAAGAATAAATGGATGAGGGGAAGGATGGATGGATGGATGGAGGGGAAGGATGGATGGATGAGAGCAGGATAAATGGATGGGATGGATGGATGGGTGAGGGGACGGATGGATGAAAGGAAGGATGGATGAGGGGAAGGATGATGGATGGAGGGGAAGGATGGATGGATGAGGGGCAGGATAAATGAATGGGATGGATGGATGGGTGAGGGGAAGGATGGATGAAAGGAAGGATGGATGAGGGGAAGGATGGATGGATGACGGGAAAGGATGGATGATGAGGGGAAGGATGGATGGATGGATGATGAGGGGAAGGATGGATGGATGGATGGATGATGATGAGGGTGGGTGAAAGGATGGATGGATGGATGGATGATGAGGGAATGGATGGATGATGAGGGGGTGGGTGAAAGGATGGATGGATGGATGATGAGGGGGAGGATGGATGGATGATGAGGGGAAGGATGAATGGATGGATGATGAGGGGAAAGGATGGATGGGTGATGAGGGAAAAGGATGGATGGATGATGAGGGGTAGGATGGATGGATGATGAGGGGAAGGATGATGGATGGAGGGGAAGGATGGATGGATGAGGGGCAGGATAAATGGATGGGATGGATGGATGGGTGAGGGGAAGGATGGATGGATGATGAGGGGAAGGATGATGGATGGAGAGGAAGGATGGATGGATGAGGGGCAGGATAAATGGATGGGATGGATGGATGGGTGAGGGAAGGATGGATGAAAGGAAGGATGGATGAGGGGAGGGATGATGGGAAAAGATGGATGATGAGGGGAAGGATGGATGGATGGATGATGAGGGGAAGGATGGATGGATGGATGGATGGATGATGGGGGGTGGGTGAAAGGATGGATGGATGATGAGGGAATGGATGGATGATGAGGGGGTGGGTGAAAGGATGGATGATGAGGGGATGGATGGATGATGAGGGGAAGGACAGATGGATGGATGGATGGATGATGGGTGGGTGAAAGGATGGATGGATGGATAAGTGGGTGGGTGAAAGGATGGATGGATGGATGATGAGTGGGTGGGTGAAAGGATGGATGGATGGATGATGAGTGGGTGGGTGAAAGGATGGATGGATGAGTGGGTGGATGTTGGGTGGGTGAAAGGATGGATCAGTGGATTGGATGGTGGGTGGGTGAAAGGATGGATGAGTGGGTGGGTGGGTGGTGGGTGGATGATGGGGGTAGGTGGATGAGTGAAATGATGGATGGATTGATGGATTGATAAGTGCAAGGGTGAATGAATGGACATATGAGTGAAAGGGTGGGTGTAAGGATGGATGAGTGAGTGAAAGGGAGGGTAGATGGACAAAAGGATGAATAGATGTGTGAAGGAGTGAAATGATAGATGGATGAGTGATAGGGGCAATGGATGGATTCATGAGTGGATGAGTAGATGGATGGATGGGTGGGTGGATGGATGGATGGATGGATGGAAGGAAGGCTAAGTGAAAGGGTCGACGGAGAGAGAAAGGTAGGATGGATGGATGACTAAAAGAGTGGATGGGTGGAAGGATTAGTAAGTGAAAGGATGGCTGGATTGGTGAAAGGGTAAATGGCTGAATGGATGAGTGAATGGATGGATGGGATGAAGAGTGGATGGATACGTGTACAGATGGATAGAGTGAAAGGGTGGATGGATGGATAATGGAGGATGAGTGAAAGGATGGATAAGGGGATGGATGAAGGGATGGATGAGTGAAATGATAGATGGAAGGATACATGATGGATAGGTTTGCAAATGGTTGAATATATGTTTGGAAATGGCTGGGCTTACTTATATACTATTACGCGACCTCTGATGTGTCTGTAAAACGTACCTATTGTCCTGAAGTTTTGTCCTGAATTTTGACCTCCTGTCCTGAATTTGTGTCCTGAATTTTGACCCTTTGTCCTGAATTTTTACACTCACCGTCCTGAATTTGCACCAATGCCAGTTGGTCACCCTAGTGTGGCGGTGGGTTTTTTTTTGTCTACATTAACTTTCCAAACCAGCTATGTTTTCCCCACTAGTTGGGCTAACGTTATTCTTGGTTCACTTTCAGATGGTTGTACCTCACATTGCTCTGAAGGAAGTACGCTAGTGATATCTCGTGATGGAGGTAAAACTGGTTTTACACTGGTTTGGCGTCATTATGTGTTTGGTGTAGAGAATATGATTATTCATTCACATCTTTTTTTGACAGTTTTGGTCTTGTGGTTGCTGATTACGTTGTTGGTGGTATGTGTTCACACTTCCGCCTTCAGGTATTGATTTATCTAACATTTTTGGTACGGCTGGTGCTCCATATACACCAAACAATATTCACGCTCGGTGCTTTGTTTGAGCATGTGGGTTTGTGGTATATAAATCTGATAATCACGCTAAAACACCCCTTGACACTGCCCAGCATGACTCCGGGAAGTGGTGCTCGTAGCAATTTTTTATTTTAATTTTAATTTGATTTTTGGAGCCTAAAATGTAAGTTGAACTATGTAATGGTGACAGTCATTGTATATATGTACATTCCAATTGTTTATTTACATGTTACAGATACCCCTGATGAAGGGCTTATGTTAAAAGCCCAAAATGCATTGGGAACTTATGAAGTTTGTCTTTGCATGCTGAACACAAGCTGTATTGTTTATTTACCTTTGGATTTGATCGGCGAGGACTTTGAATAAAAGCATATTTCAAATCGCTCCAGGTTTTGAAGAACTTATTTGGAACCTTTGGATTCAATGAAAATTGTTTCTGATTAAGTGTGGTGATATCATATCATATCGAATATTTTGGTGAAGTTATTGTGATTACGTTTGTACACTAGAATGTGACTCTACTGTAGTGCACTGGGTCAACCTGGATACACTTCCAGGTATTCTTTTTTCAGGTGGCTTGCAGAGACCCTCATCTGGTGCACACGTGACTGTTAAAGAATCATTGAAGTTTGTTTACTCAGATTCAGATAGTTTTGAATTAGTATCTCAAGTGCATATTCACTGCGTTTTGTTCTTTGTGTGTTTTTAACCTTGCCATGTTGCAGGGTGCAGTACTATATGTGGCTAAAAGAGGTCCCATGGGACCTCTTTTGGCCACATATAGTACTGCACCCTGCAAAGTTGGAGTTATTGTGTAGCACGGTGCCATACCATATGTGGCCTCACAAATGGTTTTGCATCCTGCAGAAGATATGGTAAATCCACCCTACCCATAATGCATTGCATGTAAGACAACCACGAGTATATTCAACTAGCTAAGTTCATATATACAATTAGTAGCTTTGAAATGTGACAAAAAAATTAATATATTAATTGCGGATTTGGTTGTATTCTGTGTGGAACTGATGAAGGGAAATGTATAGAAGGTCTCATATAAATGTGAGATGTGCTAATGACTAAAGTAACAACTGCCAGCCTAGTTTAGGACCAAGCAAGTGTGCTTTCTGAAGCCTTTTAAGGACATAGTACCTTGAGGATGAGGAATAGACCTAGGGAGTAACAACACATATAACAGGGGGTGTCCTCATGGAAGGTTACAAGAAGAGACAAGGCGGTACTTAGTAGGGACTACTAAGCCTATTGATGAATGAAAAGCCACCATTTAAAAGGACAGGGACAAGAGCCAATTAAAAAGATGGGCGGAAAGTGTGAGGAGCTTTATGCCTAAATCCTGAATACAACATGTCTCGAAGAGGCAGCGCAAGCGCTACCTAAACAAGACCTAAAAAAACACAAAGGCCGCCACTCTCCTACCAGAGTCTCCAGCAGTTCACTCAAATTATACAAATAAACTAAAGATAACCCCAGGGTGGAATATGGTGGATTCTGATGTGCTCTGATTGTGACTCATACAGGACGTCTCATGGACTACCAGCGTGGAAGCTGTAGCTTATGCACAAAATATTATAAGCTTTCTAAATAAAAGCAGATTAAATATTCACATAGATGTTCATAGTATTTGAACCCTATTTGAATACCTGTCAGAATATTTAATCTAGCTCAACATGGGTTCCCCTGACATCTGCTGTCTATTAAATAATGCTTCAAAAGATAAATAACAAATGTTAAGTCTGTGTAAATGCATATTACTTTTAGTTTAGAAATGAATGCATAACTTGTTAAAATAAACACTAACCAGCACACAGGAGTGGCAGCAGAAACAAACCAAACTTTCAATGGTAAAGAAGAGTCAAATAAAAAAAAAAATAAGGAATCCAAATAAAAAAGGATATGTTCCGCAACTTGCCTCAGAGCTAATTTAGCTCTGTGTAAACAAAGGGGCATATTAGCAAGGGCTTTATCGCCGCTTTAGAAGCACTTTTTCCCGCTAACGCGTCAATTTTTTTATCGCCCTAACAGCAAGCTGTCGCTAACAGGCATTAGCTACAGCTTTCTGGCGATAGCGGCCGGATTTCCTATTGCCTTACATGCTAGCGATGATTATCGCTAATGACATGCAAGGTAGGTGTTCCCAACTAGACGCGACTGAAAACAGTCGCTAACAGTACTTCCCCCTATTACCAACACAGGAAACCGATAAAAAAAGTTGCGCTAAGAGCGATTATCGCTGGTATTTAACACCTGCTGAAAACCTGACTTACCTGTATCCTCAATGGGAGGTGGATTTTCAGGCTAAGTCCACAATGGTGTTAATGCGTAAATATCGCTAGATTTCCAGCGGTATTCAGGCATTTTACCGCTAATCGCTGGATATTTTATCACAGTGGAGATAAACGTTGCTGATAGCATGTTTTCTCCACTAAAATATCCCGCTATAGGCAGAGATAAAAAATAAACGCACTAAGTGGCGTTTTCTGATAAATATCGCAAGTTCATGGTAATATGCCCCATAGTTATTTAAGGCCATTCTCTGCTTCCTCAAGAGCGCTAGGAACATAATTATTTGTTTCCTATCAGAAAAAAGAAAAGGTATCACTTTCTTGAAGAAAAAACTACATCACAAACACTGCAGTTGGCTGCTGTAACTTGTGAGTGTTTCGGAAGCAAGAAATACTTGTCTCCGAGCTGCCTAAATATCTGGAAGTGGCAGAATTGACAAATTGCATAATACATCTCCTTGGAAGATCTGGGATGATTCAAACTCTGCCTTTGCTTATTTAACTGCATGAGAGCAAGTTAAGATTTTGAACTTAAATTATTGCTTTGAAGCCTGCTCTGTGTCACAACATGTAGGCTGGTGTGAATATGTGTTAAATGATGCAAAGCCTCCCCTTTTAATCTGCTTAAGGTTATTTTGCCATTCTTGCCCATTTCTTCCTGTGACATTATATGTTACAAAAGGCTCCTTCCTTTCTGTCCTCTTCTACTGAATTGCAGGGCAGTGGTATAAATGTGTCTATGATTGTAATAGGCGCATGTCCGCCTTTTTAGGATGATACGGGTCCACACAGATGAGAAAGTGGCTGAGGATCCGCATGATTGATCTGAAATGTGGGGGAGCTAGACACAGTGGCATAGCAAGGTCAGGTGCTACCCGGTGCGGAATTTTTTTTGTCATCCCCGGCTTGACAAAATGGCAAAAATATGTGTTTAAAACGTATCCAGTTTGTCACCACCCCTCAGTGATTACACCCACGGTGGCCCACACCCACCGCATCCCCCTTCGTACGCCACTGGCTAGACAATGACCATGGGACTAAAAACTATGAATCTGATGATGAGACTCAAAATGGACCCAATATTGCTGTGGACGAATAGTGGGGTGGTAGGAAATGTCGCTGTGGACTAGGATGATGACTGTGCTTTGTGTATTGCATCCAGCTGTTGTTTCACATGGCCTTTGTTATGCCATCAACAAATAAAGTTTTCCAACAAATCTCTTCATTCTGTAAATCTCATACGTTTTGTAGTTTTTCTATGTAGCTGAATTAGAGGCCTACATTACAACTTAAGAGGCGCCTCCAGGAACGTCTACATTAAAACTACAGAGTGAAATTGGGGATTCCCATTAACAAAGGTCGAGTTGCCTTTGGAAATTCTCCATTGTCTGGCAATGTTTTGCTACAAAAAGATCTAACATCAAAATTTCTGGCCCTTTCTTGAATACATCGGGCTCCATGTATAGCAAGATTTGTGGCAGCGGATCTGAGGCAATCATGAGAGCACAAAGGACCTCAACTTTGTTGTCAAGCCAAGGTATCTACTCATGGTGTTTAAGCACCTTTGCGATAACTTTAAAGTTCTTTCTGGCGGGGTGCAAATCTTCTGCATCAGCGGTTTTGTTACTGGGTTTGGGATTCTGGGGATTGTTGAGAAGCCTCTATTTTGTAGCTGACTGGGTCTTGGAGATGAGTGAGCAAAAGCACTACAGGTAAGGTTACTAGTCCTGGTTCTGGAGTCATAAATTTACGGACAAATGCAGAGTTGGGTCTGGCTGGGTAAGGAGCTGTGGTAGGCCCATAGCCAACAATTTGATAACTAACATGGTCAAGATATGAATAAAAAACTAGAAGTGGTGTCACACACTGGAATTAAGGGGTTGTGATCTTTCTGATCAGCCTCAGAGGGATCAAAGGTACCAGAAACGTCCATCATATTGGCAACCATCTCAAACAAAGAAATACCCATGGGAATCCATGCACATCAGGAGTTCAGTGAATGAGGGCTGCTGATACTGTTGAACGGCCAGAATATTCTTCCATTGAGGTGAAAGTCGAAGACCAATCATCATGATCCAGGATTTGATGAAGGAGATAGGAATGCAGATTCACATATTAGACCAGTATCAAAAAAGAAACCACTGATCAGGAGGAAAGGATTAAGTTACAGAAGTATACTCTGGAGGGGTTGAAGCTTCAAGTCACCTGAGCTTCTTCCTGTGCTTCACAGTCTTCTGTTATGATTGTTGGTAGTCTGACATTGCGAAAAGCTTATGCAACACTGATCTCTTCTGTTTCTCCCTATCACTGAACTGGTGGTCTTATCCTTAACTTTTCCCTGCGCTTAGCAGTGATGCGCCTCTTCTACAAGGAAAGAGTAGATTCAGAAGGAGGATGGACCTTGCCTGGGAGCAACTGGTGTAAGGGACACATTTGGGCTATTTTGACTTTCTGGTGAAACTCCTCAGAGTCCACAGACCCATAACAGGCATAACCCAAAGAAACACAATGAGAAAGTAAGCAAAGCATGCTCAATCTATGGGTTGAACTTGTTCCTTCATGGAGACCATGCAGTTGAAACACCGCAGATTATTCCAGAGACTCATGGCTACAGAAAGTCTGATTTCATAAACCTGTCCCACACAGGATGCTACTGCTCACTATTTTCACAGTGTTTGAGGTTGGTTGGAATCTGCTATCCCCTCTCTTGTGGACAGCTTCTCCCTGGTGATGCTGCTGTGACCACAGTGGCTCACCTTCTCCTACTAGATGCCTTCCATGATGGCTAATACATTTAGAACACCTATGTCACATTTTAAAATTCCCATCCACCCTCCTTTTCAGTGGGTTCTTGTTGGAAGCCGGAGTCCCAGTCACGCACTACTGTCACCAAATGCGAGACCCGGGGCCCTCCTCTCAAAATTATACCAAGTAAAGACACCGTTTGACATAGCCCTGCTCACCTCCTTAGTATCTTTGCACAAGCACCCAGGCATATCTCCAAGGCACGAGTGTACAGTATGTGCAACCACGCCCACAGCAACCTCCTAGTGACACCACAAATAAACTCCACACAAGTTTGATAAAAACGAGTATAAACTTTATACAAAAAGATATACGATCAGACCACATGATACAAAAGCTAACATAGAATAAAGGGTAATATTCATTCCGGTTGGCTGGTAGGTTCAAGTCCCAGCCACTGCTTTCAAAATGCTATGCTGGTCGTAATGCTAGAATCACACATGTTGCAATGGATAAACAATAGTGCACTACTTAACTATGCAATCCTGTGCTGGGCAAAGGATAAATAATACAAGGCGTAACAATACACCCCGGTACCTTGCAATGGGAGAAACAATGCAATGTGTACCTCTGCAATCATGTACTGTGCAATGAAGGAATAATGCAATACATCACACCTCAATCACGTACTTTGCAATGAGGAAATAATGCAATGCGGGCTGCCACAATCATGTGCTTTGCAATTAAAAAATAATGCAATGCGTAACTACAATCATGTACTTTGCAATGAAGAAATAATACAATGCGGGCCGCTACAAATCTGTACATTGCAATGGAGAAATAATGCAATGCATAGCGCTACAAAGTGTACTTCAACATGGAGAAATAATGTCAGCCGTCATAAGACAGTCCAGCAGTTTGTTAGCAGCAATATTGTCAATGTGTATTACGACAATCAGCCTCTTCGATAACAGTTGCCCCATACACGTATCAAAAATGACACAAAGTACAGCTTCTTACTCGGGCCCCAGTACTGCCTCTCCTTTAGTCAGTACGGGCCCCAATCTGGGCTAAAGCACAGGCTCACGTTGTCAGAAGGACAGAGAGGCCGAGAGAGTGTGCCTCCGAGCCCGCACCCTATCCAGGTAGTTATCCACGTTACCTGGGGGCGCGACCCCACTCTCCGCTCCTCCTTCAGCGAACTCAGCCTTCCCTGCAGATCTCTCTCAATGGGCTCAGTGGCTCGGCCTGGCAGCTCAGCTCCTCCTGGGCTGCCGGTCCAGGACGTGAGTGATAGGAAGGTCTCGGGTGGCCGCAGGGCACACATACCCCACCCCCCTCAGATTACTCTTACTCCGGGTGCACGTTCACCACCGCACCCTCTGGATCTCCTCTGTCATAAAGCCACACACACAACGCTGATGGGACTCTACATCAACTCAGAGTGCACGCTCACCAGGCACTCCTTCCTGCGGTCTCAGTTGGCACATTGCAGAGACTTACTTTTTTACCGGTGCACATGATGATCAGCCAATCACCTCCATAGTCCCAGGTTGCACCAAAGCACGCACACTGCTTTACGGAGACTTACTCCAACTCCGGGGCTCCGATATCCAGGCGCTTGTCACTAACGCCTTTGGCTCAACCATGACACGCTCACCACTTCCGAGCCTCACCTCTCCTATGGTGCACACGCCGACCCTGTGCTCTTCTCCAACGCCTCTGGTGCACCCCATCACGCACACTGCGTGTCCGAGACTCACACCACTTCCGATGAACAGGTTGATCAGGTGCTCCTCACCAATACATCCTGTGCACCTTGGCACGTATCGTGCACGTCCGAGACTCAGTCCACCTCTGATGCACACGCCGAATAGGTGCTCTTCACCTGCGCCTTTGGTGCACAAGCTGACCAGGCTCTCTTCACTAATGCCTGCGGTGCACCATGGCATGCACCCAGCGCGTCCAAGACTCACTTCACCTGCGATGCCCACGTTGACCAGGCGCTCTTCACCTGTGTCTCCTGTGCACCACGACAAGCACCCAGCTCATCCGAGTCTCACTCCTCCTTCGTGTGTCCAAGATCACAGAGCAAACCTTCCGAGGGTCTCAAGCTGCCACAATACGCGCCCACAGCGTCGCTTCAAACTTCTCCAGAAACTTATGTTTCTGTGTTTCCAAACAGGGAGCCATCTCACCTCGGGCCCTTGGGGTTACAAGACACAGCACAAAGCACAGTCTCCGTCAAGCAGGGGGACCCAGTGCACCCAGCACAGTCCCAATGGCCTCTTTCTTGGTTAGAACAGCAAACTGCAGACCAGCCTCAGATTACGAAGCAAGGATTGGTCTTTCCCCAGCAGTCTCTTCAGTTGTTCCTTCCTTAGCAGAGGCTCCTCTTGACCACGAAATGGGTCCAAGCCTTTTCAGTCTCAATTCATTTCTGTTCCATTCCAATGTTCTGGAGTTTCAGCTCTCATAGTTATACCTCTAAATATCTTTGAAGTTCGTATGCTCAGGGGTCCCTGACCCCTGCTTAAATCAGTTCTGGGTGTCTCCCTCCCAGTGTCACCTTTCTCCCTTTGATACTGAGGGTCTGGATCCTTAATCACTCAGCAGGAGACGGGTCAATTGTTTCATAGCAGCAACCCAGGCCTCTTCACCTCCCGGGGCTTCTACCCGCCTACTCTCCAGCTGCAGTTCAGCCTGGTGCCATCTCAACCCCTCCCTTGGGCCAAGACCTCCCCCAGCTCCTCTCACCTCTCAGATCCAGACAGTCAATCCACATTCAACAGAGACACACAAAAATGCTTAAAGCACAAAACTAAGCCACTTTCTAAAAGAGTGGTTTCTGAACACACAGTGACAAAACCACCTTCATAGAAAGATGTTATGACACTGTGAGTTCATACATACTAAACTTCACCTCTCCATTAAAAACATATAGGAAACTAAGCTACCAAAACAATTCCCAGCCTCTCCCATTCTGTCCTATGGGCATAAAACTCCAGTAAAAACTAAATGGAGTGTTTTTCACTGTCAGGACATAGCACACACCTCAGTATATGTCCTGCCCTTTACCTACACTGCACACTGCCCAGGGGTTACCCGTGACCTACCACAGGGGTGCCCAATGTGTACGCAAAAGGGAAAGAAATGCCTGACGAATTGCACTTGTCGGGACAACATGCTAACTTAGCAGACTGAGTGCAGGCCCTACACTGCAGACCTGAGTTCCCTTCTCTGTGCACCTTTTCATTAATATCCCTGGCACACACTGTGCACATCACTAGGGACTTTACTAGTAAGGCAAATATACAAATCATGGTCAACCAATTACCATTTCACTTTATATAGGGAACACTTGTACTTTTACACTGATCAGCAGTGGCAAGGTTCCCAAAGCATCTAAATTGGCAACTTTATGTCAGAAAAACGGTCAACGGGGAAAGAAAAAATTTAGGGAACTTTAGCCAAAAAGGCCAAGTCCTACAGTTCTCTATCTCCAGGCCTGCTGCTTTCACCTTCAAACAGAGGGTTTGGGCTTACTCACAGCAGAACTCTATTATGGCTTTCTATAGTATACTGGAGGGACCACTGAATACACTGGCTTTTAAGACCTCATGAAACTTACTTATGTTATCTGTACTCTCTGTGTATACAGAATCCTCCCAAAGCAACAAAATACACTCAAAAGTCCTTCCATGTGTCAGCATGGTGCTCGGGGGGCAAGGCTAGCCATCAGCGATTGCGGTCGTGGCTCAATAGAGCTCCGGACCCTCCCAGGGGGGTGGATATCGGAATCTCTCCTTTCACGCCGGCCACACGGCTGCAATTGCTCAGGGGTCGTTGGTGTGGCCGGACTGTACCCCAGGGAAGGCGAGGAAGATCGATTGGTGCCGGGGAGCGCCCTGAGAGACTGGTGTGATCCGAGGAATACCTGCCTTTCACCCCCATCGGGGAGCGAGGATCATCGACCGGGGGCCCGGGAGATCTATCGGGCAGAAAATAGTTGCCTGGGAGAGTGGCGGACTACTGATGAGTGGCCCGGAACTGCGCGCGATTAGCAGCGGAGCGTGAGGTGGATGCGTGGGGACCGACACGGCGGGCTGAGAGGCCGCGCAGCCCCGCCTCGATTTCTGTGCCCCCCCCCAGGTTTGTGTGTGCTGGCGTGACTGCCGGGGCAGTGCCTGCGGCGCTTTGAGGCACTTTAAGACACCTGGGCCTGTGATTGCCATAGACGCTGTAGTGAGGTTGGAGTTTGAGGCGGAGTGGAGCCAACAAGAATTGCGACTGCCTGGCTGCCCTGCGACCTGGGCCCCGCCCTGGACTCATCTGTGGTTGGGGACCCCCCTATACTGGCCGCGTGGCACCTCCCCTGCGCCCCACGTCTCCCTGAGAGGCAGATGCCCCAGGGACCGCATCCACGAGGCGAGGAAGTCTGGGAGTTGCCCACCAGGCCCTGGGGAATTGGAGGCGCAGAAAAGGTGAGAGGACCCCTGTGAGGAGGGGGAAGAGAGAGGGTAAAGTCCCATAGTCACATATGCGGCACAGCATGTCACCACGCCGCTGAGGGCACTACTGTCCACTGGCACTGCGCTCCACTGCTCTGCCTAGACCCGCAATACCCATTAGGGCTCACCCGGAGTACGTTGCTGCACTCTAATACCACTTGGGGCGTGACCGGCACCCCTCCTGAGACCAACCATAGGGACGGCCCGATGTGTGGCTTGGTGGCGACATCGAGCAATGGGCAGGAACCTGGCGAAGACAACAGACAGACAACAGTGGACCGACCCCCCTCCCACCATGTCGGACCAAGCTAGCCGGCCCCCCTTGCCTGGGGCGATCCTGACCCACCACACAGAGGGGACGCTGGACAAACTGGACCTCATTCTACAGGAGATCTGGGACTCCAGGGCGGCAATGGAGCTGCAGATGGGCACGCTCACTAATGGCCTGACACTGCTGAGGATGGATCATGCCAAATTGCCGGACACGGTTAAGGAACACAGCCAGTCCATTGCGGACCTCACCCCTAAGGTGGTGGAACAATCTTCCTCCCTGCAGCAACTCCAACAACAAGCAACTACGCTCATGAACTGGGTGGAGGATGCAAATGGCAGAAATCGTCGCAATAACATCCGCGTCATTGGACTGCCGGAAGGCTGTGAGGGGAGCAGAACGGCTGATTTCCTGTAAACGTGGTTCAGGGAACATGTGGCACAGGAGGGACTCTTTCCATACTTCTGTGTGGAAAGGGCACATAGAATACCGATGGGACAACCTAGACCTGGAGCGCTGCCCCGCCCTTTGATTGTGAAACTCCTCAACTATAGAGACGGTGACCTATTACTGCAGAAGGCTAGAGAAAAGATGTTTATTCTGTACGAAAACCACCGCATATCTTTATACCCGGACTATACAGTGATGGTGCAAAGACAGAGGTCTTCTTACCAGGCGGTGAAGAAGAAACTACCGACCACACAACTCAAATACGCCCTCCTGTATCCCGCCCGACTGAAGGTAATACACGACAAGAAGACTCACTTCTTCGAAAGCCCAGCAGACGTTGGGGAATGGATGGAGGTGATGTGCATAGGTTCTAGCCGAACGAGCCACCCGGGAGTCTCTTCGCAGGATTCGGACACGCTCCCGAAGCGGTTCTTTAGAAGGACCTAGAGTACTAACCGGGGCAATGGAGGTGCAGGGCCTTCACGAGAACAGCAACGGAGAGACCAGGAGGGGGCGCTGCCGGTGGCCGGTCCCTTCCGTGAAGATTCGAACAAAATCGCTACAGACTCGGAGGACAGTACTCTACATTCCGATTCTGAACATAGTGCAATCCTCTTCCCCACCATCACACCAAGAGCACCTGATGACCAGATGGACAATTGAATGGGGCGGCCAGGTCACAGACACTTGGGACTACTACTGCCAACTCTGCCATTGCGGTGGGCACGCACCTGGCACCAGAGTGACTATGGTATCCTTTTACTGGTATAGCTCAATGTGTGAACTGGTACACCCTATGTACTGCTGCTGATGTGTGAGGCGCTAGTCGTAAGCTCTATTATTGTCTTTACAGCGCTATGTGGTATCTAGAAAACGCGTTATCTGCTGGGGGACCATGCCGTGTTTATTGTTGTACTTGACTATGTTGTTCTTATCGTCCCAACCACCCCGACGAATACTTCTCCCCCGGGAGACAGGGTACTGTTGAGTCATTGGGTCTCAGGCCATTCTAGCACCATGTTCGGATATAAGGTTGGCTACCTCCCTATTGGCGTATGCACCGTTATTTGTTCTGTACCATTTGTACACCATTGTTGGGCCCAGGGCAATTTAGGCATTGTGCCAAGTTCTGTTACACTTGTTTGGGAATGGGGACTCATGGTCAGCTCTGCCCTACTGGCTCCACGTAGAGATGAGCTTCACTGCCACATAGGAACATGACAGGGACCGCTAACACAATAGGGCCGTACAACTTGCTCACATGGAACGTACGGGGCCTAGGTGCAATACAGAAAAGACCGCATACACGCATGGTAGTTTAGTCTGCCCTGTTCCCATGATGCACTGGGCCAGGGACAGACTGATTTGCATATAGCCAGGTTCTGAGCTGGGATGGTGCAGTGAGATAAATAACGGTGATGGATCAAGCCCTGATCTTTGGACTGGGTAAGAGTGGTCTGCTTAATTCAGACACTCTGTTCATCACCACCCCCTTTTCTGAATCGTTTTTGGCCACTATAGGTGTGGCAGGGTATACTCAGACATGAGTCCCTTTCTTACTGCACCATCAGGATTCAAGCAAGCCGGGCCGAAGACGGCTGAAATGCCAGAAACCGGTCCCCGGTAGCTTGTCTCCTTTCTGGTGAAGAATTGGCTTGGTAGTTTAGTCTGCCCTGTTCCCATGATGCACTGGGCTAGGGACAGACTGATTTGCATATAGCCAGGTTCTGTGCTGGGATGGTGCAGTGAGATAAATAACGGTGATGGATCAAGCCCTGATCTTTGGACTGGGTAAGAGTGGTCTGCTTAATTCAGACACTCTGTTCATCACCACCCCCTTTTCTGAATCGTTTTTGGCCACTATAGGTGTGGCAGGGTATACTCAGACATGAGTCCCTTTCTTACTGCACCATCAGGATTCAAGCAAGCCGGGCCGAAGACAGCTGAAATGCCAGAAACCGGTCCCCGGTAGCTTGTCTCCTTTCTGGTGAAGAATTGGCTTGGTAGTTTAGTCTGCCCTGTTCCCATGATGCACTGGGCCAGGGACAGACTGATTTGCATATAGCCAGGTTCTGAGCTGGGATGGTGCAGTGAGATAAATAACGGTGATGGATCAAGCCCTGATCTTTGGACTGGGTAAGAGTGGTCTGCTTAATTCAGACACTCTGTTCATCACCACCCCCTTTTCTGAATCGTTTTTGGCCACTATAGGTGTGGCAGGGTATACTCAGACATGAGTCCCTTTCTTACTGCACCATCGGATTCAAGCAAGCCGGGCCGAAGACGGCTGAAATGCCAGAAACCGGTCCCCGGTAGCTTGTCTCCTTTCTGGTGAAGAATTGGCTTGGTAGTTTGGTTTGCCCTGTTCCCATCATGCACTGGGACAGGAACAGACTAATTTGCATACAGCCAGGTTCTGAAACTGGGATGGTGCAGTGAGCTAAAAAACGGTGTTGGATCTAGCCCTGATCTCTTGACTGGGTGAGAGCTTTCTGCTTAATTCAGAGACTCTGTCCCTCACCACCCCTTGTTGTAAATATTTTTGTCCACCCTAAGCGTGGAAGGGTATTCTCAGATGTGAGACCCTTGCTCATTGCACCATCAGGATTCAAGCAAACCGGGCCGAAGACGGCTGTAATGCCAGAAACCGGTCCCCGGGAGCCTGTTTCCTTCCCAGTGTAAGAATTGGCTTTTGTAGTTTGGTTTGCCCTGTTCCCATCATGCACTGGGACAGGAACAGACTAATTTGCATACAGCCAGGTTCTGAAACTGGGATGGTGCAGTGAGCTAAAAAACGGTGTTGGATCTAGCCCTGATCTCTTGACTGGGTGAGAGCTTTCTGCTTAATTCAGAGACTCTGTCCCTCACCACCCCTTGTTGTAAATATTTTTGTCCACCCTAAGCGTGGAAGGGTATTCTCAGATGTGAGACCCTTGCTCATTGCACCATCAGGATTCAAGCAAACCGGGCCGAAGACGGCTGTAATGCCAGAAACCGGTCCCCGGGAGCTTGTTTCCTTCCCAGTGTAAGAATTGGCTTTTGTAGTTTGGTTTGCCCTGTTCCCATCATGCACTGGGACAGGAACAGACTAATTTGCATACAGCCAGGTTCTGAAACTGGGATGGTGCAGTGAGCTAAAAAACGGTGTTGGATCTAGCCCTGATCTCTTGACTGGGTGAGAGCTTTCTGCTTAATTCAGAGACTCTGTCCCTCACCACCCCTTGTTGTAAATATTTTTGTCCACCCTAAGCGTGGAAGGGTATTCTCAGATGTGAGACCCTTGCTCATTGCACCATCAGGATTCAAGCAAACCGGGCCGAAGACGGCTGTAATGCCAGAAACCGGTCCCCGGGAGCTTGTTTCCTTCCCAGTGTAAGAATTGGCTTTTGTAGTTTGGTTTGCCCTGTTCCCATCATGCACTGGGACAGGAACAGACTAATTTGCATACAGCCAGGTTCTGAAACTGGGATGGTGCAGTGAGCTAAAAAACGGTGTTGGATCTAGCCCTGATCTCTTGACTGGGTGAGAGCTTTCTGCTTAATTCAGAGACTCTGTCCCTCACCACCCCTTGTTGTAAATATTTTTGTCCACCCTAAGCGTGGAAGGGTATTCTCAGATGTGAGACCCTTGCTCATTGCACCATCAGGATTCAAGCAAACCGGGCCGAAGACGGCTGTAATGCCAGAAACCGGTCCCCGGGAGCTTGTTTCCTTCCCAGTGTAAGAATTGGCTTTTGTAGTTTGGTTTGCCCTGTTCCCATCATGCACTGGGACAGGAACAGACTAACTTGCATACAGCCAGGTTCTGAAACTGGGATGGTGCAGTGAGCTAAAAAACGGTGTTGGATCTAGCTCTGATCTCTTGACTGGGTGAGAGCTTTCTGCTTAATTCAGAGACTCTGTCCCTCACCACCCCTTGTTGTAAATATTTTTGTCCACCCTAAGCGTGGAAGGGTATTCTCAGATGTGAGACCCTTGCTCATTGCACCATCAGGATTCAAGCAAACCGGGCCGAAGACGGCTGTAATGCCAGAAACCGGTCCCCGGGAGCTTGTTTCCTTCCCAGTGTAAGAATTGGCTTTTGTAGTTTGGTTTGCCCTGTTCCCATCATGCACTGGGACAGGAACAGACTAATTTGCATACAGCCAGGTTCTGAAACTGGGATGGTGCAGTGAGCTAAAAAACGGTGTTGGATCTAGCCCTGATCTCTTGACTGGGTGAGAGCTTTCTGCTTAATTCAGAGACTCTGTCCCTCACCACCCCTTGTTGTAAATATTTTTGTCCACCCTAAGCGTGGAAGGGTATTCTCAGATGTGAGACCCTTGCTCATTGCACCATCAGGATTCAAGCAAACCGGGCCGAAGACGGCTGTAATGCCAGAAACCGGTCCCCGGGAGCTTGTTTCCTTCCCAGTGTAAGAATTGGCTTTTGTAGTTTGGTTTGCCCTGTTCCCATCATGCACTGGGACAGGAACAGACTAATTTGCATACAGCCAGGTTCTGAAACTGGGATGGTGCAGTGAGCTAAAAAACGGTGTTGGATCTAGCCCTGATCTCTTGACTGGGTGAGAGCTTTCTGCTTAATTCAGAGACTCTGTCCCTCACCACCCCTTGTTGTAAATATTTTTGTCCACCCTAAGCGTGGAAGGGTATTCTCAGATGTGAGACCCTTGCTCATTGCACCATCAGGATTCAAGCAAACCGGGCCGAAGACGGCTGTAATGCCAGAAACCGGTCCCCGGGAGCTTGTTTCCTTCCCAGTGTAAGAATTGTCTTTTGTAGTTTGGTTTGCCCTGTTCCCATCATGCACTGGGACAGGAACAGACTAATTTGCATACAGCCAGGTTCTGAAACTGGGATGGTGCAGTGAGCTAAAAAACGGTGTTGGATCTAGCCCTGATCTCTTGACTGGGTGAGAGCTTTCTGCTTAATTCAGAGACTCTGTCCCTCACCACCCCTTGTTGTAAATATTTGTGTCCACCCTAAGCGTGGAAGGGTATTCTCAGATGTGAGACCCTTGCTCATTGCACCATCAGGATTCAAGCAAACCGGGCCGAAGACGGCTGTAATGCCAGAAACCGGTCCCCGGGAGCTTGTTTCCTTCCCAGTGTAAGAATTGGCTTTTGTAGTTTGGTTTGCCCTGTTCCCATCATGCACTGGGACAGGAACAGACTAATTTGCATACAGCCAGGTTCTGAAACTGGGATGGTGCAGTGAGCTAAAAAACGGTGTTGGATCTAGCCCTGATCTCTTGACTGGGTGAGAGCTTTCTGCTTAATTCAGAGACTCTGTCCCTCACCACCCCTTGTTGTAAATATTTTTGTCCACCCTAAGCGTGGAAGGGTATTCTCAGATGTGAGACCCTTGCTCATTGCACCATCAGGATTCAAGCAAACCGGGCCGAAGACGGCTGTAATGCCAGAAACCGGTCCCCGGGAGCTTGTTTCCTTCCCAGTGTAAGAATTGGCTTTTGTAGTTTGGTTTGCCCTGTTCCCATCATGCACTGGGACAGGAACAGACTAATTTGCATACAGCCAGGTTCTGAAACTGGGATGGTGCAGTGAGCTAAAAAACGGTGTTGGATCTAGCCCTGATCTCTTGACTGGGTGAGAGCTTTCTGCTTAATTCAGAGACTCTGTCCCTCACCACCCCTTGTTGTAAATATTTGTGTCCACCCTAAGCGTGGAAGGGTATTCTCAGATGTGAGACCCTTGCTCATTGCACCATCAGGATTCAAGCAAACCGGGCCGAAGACGGCTGTAATGCCAGAAACCGGTCCCCGGGAGCTTGTTTCCTTCCCAGTGTAAGAATTGGCTTTTGTAGTTTGGTTTGCCCTGTTCCCATCATGCACTGGGACAGGAACAGACTAATTTGCATACAGCCAGGTTCTGAAACTGGGATGGTGCAGTGAGCTAAAAAACGGTGTTGGATCTAGCCCTGATCTCTTGACTGGGTGAGAGCTTTCTGCTTAATTCAGAGACTCTGTCCCTCACCACCCCTTGTTGTAAATATTTGTGTCCACCCTAAGCGTGGAAGGGTATTCTCAGATGTGAGACCCTTGCTCATTGCACCATCAGGATTCAAGCAAACCGGGCCGAAGACGGCTGTAATGCCAGAAACCGGTCCCCGGGAGCTTGTTTCCTTCCCAGTGTAAGAATTGGCTTTTGTAGTTTGGTTTGCCCTGTTCCCATCATGCACTGGGACAGGAACAGACTAATTTGCATACAGCCAGGTTCTGAAACTGGGATGGTGCAGTGAGCTAAAAAACGGTGTTGGATCTAGCCCTGATCTCTTGACTGGGTGAGAGCTTTCTGCTTAATTCAGAGACTCTGTCCCTCACCACCCCTTGTTGTAAATATTTTTGTCCACCCTAAGCGTGGAAGGGTATTCTCAGATGTGAGACCCTTGCTCATTGCACCATCAGGATTCAAGCAAACCGGGCCGAAGACGGCTGTAATGCCAGAAACCGGTCCCCGGGAGCTTGTTTCCTTCCCAGTGTAAGAATTGGCTTTTGTAGTTTGGTTTGCCCTGTTCCCATCATGCACTGGGACAGGAACAGACTAATTTGCATACAGCCAGGTTCTGAAACTGGGATGGTGCAGTGAGCTAAAAAACGGTGTTGGATCTAGCCCTGATCTCTTGACTGGGTGAGAGCTTTCTGCTTAATTCAGAGACTCTGTCCCTCACCACCCCTTGTTGTAAATATTTTTGTCCACCCTAAGCGTGGAAGGGTATTCTCAGATGTGAGACCCTTGCTCATTGCACCATCAGGATTCAAGCAAACCGGGCCGAAGACGGCTGTAATGCCAGAAACCGGTCCCCGGGAGCTTGTTTCCTTCCCAGTGTAAGAATTGGCTTTTGTAGTTTGGTTTGCCCTGTTCCCATCATGCGCTGGGACAGGAACAGACTAATTTGCATACAGCCAGGTTCTGAAACTGGGATGGTGCAGTGAGCTAAAAAACAGGTGTTGGATCTAGCCCTGATCTCTTGACTGGGTGAGAGCTTTCTGCTTAATTCAGAGACTCTGTCCCTCACCACCCCTTGTTGTAAATATTTTTGTCCACCCTAAGCGTGGAAGGGTATTCTCAGATGTGAGACCCTTGCTCATTGCACCATCAGGACTCAAGCAAACCGGGCCGAAGACGGCTGTAATGCCAGAAACCAGTCCCCGGGAGCTTGTTTCCTTCCCAGTGTAAGAATTGGCTTTTGTAGTTTGGTTTGCCCTGTTCCCATCATGCACTGGGACAGGAACAGACTAATTTGCATACAGCCAGGTTCTGAAACTGGGATGGTGCAGTGAGCTAAAAAACGGTGTTGGATGTAGCCCTGATCTCTTGACTGGGTGAGAGCTTTCTGCTCAATTCAGAGACTCTGTCCCTCACCACCCCTTGTTGTAAATATTTTTGTCCACCCTAAGCGTGGAAGGGTATTCTCAGATGTGAGACCCTTGCTCATTGCACCATCAGGATTCAAGCAAACCGGGCCGAAGACGGCTGTAATGCCAGAAACCGGTCCCCGGGAGCTTGTTTCCTTCCCAGTGTAAGAATTGGCTTTTGTAGTTTGGTTTGCCCTGTTCCCATCATGCACTGGGACAGGAACCGACTAATTTGCATACAGCCAGGTTCTGAAACTGGGATGGTGCAGTGAGCTAAAAAACGGTGTTGGATCTAGCCCTGATCTCTTGACTGGGTGAGAGCTTTCTGCTTAATTCAGAGACTCTGTCCCTCACCACCCCTTGTTGTAAATATTTTTGTCCACCCTAAGCGTGGAAGGGTATTCTCAGATGTGAGACCCTTGCTCATTGCACCATCAGGATTCAAGCAAACCGGGCCGAAGACGGCTGTAATGCCAGAAACCGGTCCCCGGGAGCTTGTTTCCTTCCCAGTGTAAGAATTGGCTTTTGTAGTTTGGTTTGCCCTGTTCCCATCATGCACTGGGACAGGAACAGACTAATTTGCATACAGCCAGGTTCTGAAACTGGGATGGTGCAGTGAGCTAAAAAACGGTGTTGGATCTAGCCCTGATCTCTTGACTGGGTGAGAGCTTTCTGCTTAATTCAGAGACTCTGTCCCTCACCACCCCTTGTTGTAAATACATACTAGTGAAGGGCATCACTGCTGATCCATGGGAGTATTTATGCCCCTAACTTTGATGTGAAGACCATTTCCTGAATAAGCTGAGTGGGGTCTTGACGGATTGGGTCGGAATTCCCTGGGTGCTGGGAGGGGATTGGAATGCAGTACTGGACACTGGACTAGACCGGTCACATTCCCCATACACGGTACAACCGCTGGCAAGCTAGCGGACCATTTCACTACATGGGCAAGTGGGTGGAAACTCTCAGACGCGTGGTGATGCCTTTACCCAACCCATAAGGAATATTCCATTTACTCCCTGGTACACCGCCTCCATACTAGAATTGACCGGTCGAGCTCAGTCATTGCGAGGGTCCACAGCTCTACATATCTGGCTAAGACCTTTTCAGACCATAACCCCCTGAAGCTCGCACTCCGCTGGGGCATGGTCCCCACTCCAGTGCCTACCTGGAAGCTACATCCACACCTGCTCGAGGACACCCCCTTTCGCACGTTGGATGCGGGGGACAGTGGCGAGGGCGAGGCTGGCGGAGCGGAGCTGGCGGGTGGGGGTGTGGAAGCTGAGTCTGCTGTTCAGGTAGGCTGGTCCAGCTTTGTGGAGTGCTTTGTGTGCGTGGGTGAGGAGCTTGAAGGTAAACCTCTTGTCGATGGGGAGTCAGTGTAGGTCTCTCAGATGGGGGTGATGTGGCTGCGGCGGGGGACGTTGGCGTTTAGTCGGACGGAAGCATTTTGGATGCGTTGTAGTCATCGTAGATGTTTGGTTGGGATCCCTGCGTAGAGTGCGTTGCCGTAGTCCAGTCTGCTGCTGACGAGGGCCTGTGTCACCGTTCTTCTTGTTTCGGTCGGGATCCATTTGTAGATCTGCGTAGACGGTCTACATCACCTGATATCTATCTATGCAGATAACATACTCCTGTACCTATGGGACCTAACTGCTGACAACGCCCCTCTCCCGGGAATATTCACGATCTTTGAACGCTTATCAGGACTGACCATAAATTCAGAGAAATCGACCATTTAGTTTTTCCAAGACATGCCATACATAATCCACCTTCAATTCGGCACTTACTCCTTACAGGTGACCCCCACAACCTTTAAATACCTCGGTATTTATGTGTATAGGACACAAGAGGACCAAATAGAAGGCAATATCCATTGGGCAATAACGGGGCTCTGTGCCAGTGTGGGGATTTAGTCTTCCCTACACTTATCAGTAATGGGGCGGATCGCCATCTCCAAAATGGTGATGTTGCCCCATTTACTATACTACTTCGTGAATCTGCCCGTGGACCTCCCACAATCCATTTTTAACACACTTAACACCATACTGACTAATCTCATCTAGGGTGCGGGTCGGAGACGGATTAGTCTTCGAAAGCTACAGCTTGCGACACAGAGTGGCGGCCTGGGAGTTCCTGACTTCCGAGGCTACTATTATGCTAGTCAGCTCCAGTGGCTTTCCTACTAGACTGCAGGGAGAAACTTACATGAAATTGGGTTTACACCGCAGAGACTGGATCGGGGGAGCTACACACCTTGCTATTGCCAAGGGCCCGGATCCCCTCAGATTGCCCAGCACTGTTGCGGACTGCCCTACTCTGTTGGAGGAAGGCCCTGTCTTTTACATCCACCGCAACCCCATACGCCTCAAACATACCTATACTAGGCATCCCTACACCACTGGGGAGACTCACACTGACTAGAACACAGGCCTGGACGGACAATGGGATAGAGGAGGTGGGAGCTTTCTGAGGTGATGGCACTATACTGGACCACAACTCTTTTTTGCAAGCCACAGGAGCACCACCGCGCCTAGATCTTTTACACGTCACTGTAACGCATTACATCAGAACTACTTGGGCCCCACGGATGACCGAACCCCCACAACACACCCTATTTATACTACATGGGACCTGAAGGACACTTGGTGCGCTGGTTATATACTGGAGTACGGGCACATGCAGCAATTGCACTTACCTCCCTTAGAGCAAACTGGGAGAAGGACTTGGGTGTGGAAATTACAGACCACGCATGGAAACGTATACTAGAGCATCCCAAAAAGGTATTGCGTAATGCAAGACAAATTCATACAGGCAATGATACTACATAGGTCATTCCTTACACCTAAATGGATACACCGTATGTTCCCGGACTCCCCCCATTGCTGCCCTCATTGCAAGGGAGATGAGGCGAACTTTGTCCACATGCTGTGGTCTTGTCCCCGCCTGCGAGGTTATTGGGGCGGGGTGTGCCACTCCCTAGCCACAGTGACACAACTCCCGGTCCCAGATGAGGCCCTAGCATGCCTGGTGGGACTCCGTAGGCGCTGGAACGTCCAGAAGGTATGGCTAAAGTTTGTGGACCTCGCACTCATTTTGGCGATCAGGGTACTCACTATGAGATGGAAGTCTCCCCGATGCCCGGCGGTTACTGACATGCTTCAATGGGGGAGGGCGGAGGGTGCAGCACTTCGGAGGTAGGAGGAGAGAGGACTGAGGAAGCAACACATCTCCTTAGACTGGGAGGCCATGATGCTTGAATTGGAAGCACTGGATCTGTCTCCTACACAAGCTACCGCATCTCAGTAACATGTAGGGCGCCTGGCTATTTTCTGTCATTCGGCCCGTATACTAGAGACCTTGTGATCTTGCCCTGTACATGGTATCCTTTGTGAGGGTGCCTATATACTGATTCCTTATATTCAGCATGGTAGCTAAATTAAGGCTGACCAGGAGGGGGTTAGGGTGGGACGGGAGGGTGCGAGGTGGGATGGGTAGGAGTTCTCGCCAGTTGAATGTAAAATATGCACTTCTTTGGAATGCTGCTGAGGCACAGTATGTCCATTGCTAATTTGGGAATATTCCCAGTTTGAAAACAACCTATGTAAGCTTCCTTTACCATTCAGGATACTGAAAACCAAACTGCTATGTATACGTGTAATGAGATTGTTAGGAGGAGAAAAAATACAAAAAAGACTGTATCTAGATGAATGTTTTGGATATACGTGCTGTACTGCGGTCATCAATAAAGTTTGTTAAAAAAAATTTGTCAGCACAGCGCTCCCTTCTTCATGATGCAATACCTTATATAAAAATACAATCTAAATATACAAAGTTAATTTTGGAATGTGTCATCTTGTAAGGCTTTGTGATCCAGGTGTATGTAATTTCTCTTGCACTTCAAATGGATCCGGGTTAGAAGTATAGGTACAGTACACAACAAATAAATGTGTATCCTGAATTAATGAGTATCCTATGTATTTCCAAAGCTCAAACATGGTCTATTTTGTGCTGGGTTTTTTAAGTCTTACAAGTAGTTCTATGTTTATTGTTAACATGGTTCAAACTCACTGAAGCTGACTAATTGTATTGATCATGGCTCTGCATGGATTTTAAAGAGTTAGCTCACTTGTTTGCCCTGAATGTCTGCTGCCCAGTTAGAGTATCAATTCGGGAACTTTGAAAATGTGTTCTTAAAAGAGAACAGTGGTCTACAGGCTAAATATTATAAATATATATATATATATATATATATATATATATATATATATATATATATATATATATATATATATATATATATATATATATATATATATATAAGAAAAAAACATTCAAGCAGGTTATAGTTAGGAATTATCATTTAAAAAACCTTAGAAATTCATTGAAAAACCAAAGGTTTCAGGGGTGTTACAGTTAGCTGGACATTTCACTCATACAAAAACATTGACATTCCTCTGTTATAGTTAGTTGTACTAACTGTAACTCTCGCGCCCGCAATCCACTGGTGATGTCACATATTACATAGTTCATGACATGGTCAGTGACATCACTGATGACATCACTGATTACACCTCAAATGACATCACTGATGACATCATCCAGTGAATGTGATTTGGTTCCATATTTAAATATATATTATATATATCAATCTGCATTGAAGAATGAGTGGATATATAAAAATCTGTATAGAGGATTTATTAGCAGTGTGATTGTTTACTTGAGTAATTTATAGTGTCTCACTAAATATTTTGGATAGTGCCTAAACTGTGTGAACATCTGTATTACTTGGTCAGTTGTTATGTAAACTGCTGCACCAGTTGGTTACTAGCTACGTGAAAGTCTATATTAGTTATTGATTAGTTAACTGATTATTTGCAATGGAGAGTGAATGTATGTGTGCTTTGTGGGGGATCTTCGACTGCCCAAAGATATGTGAATAGTTAATTCAGTACGTATATGAGGTTAAGACTACGTATTATAATACTTGTTTGAGTGAGTGAATATATTTATGATTGTGGTGATGAGCAAAAACATTTCTTAATGGTACATGTCCAACGAAGTAGAAAAAAGTAAAAGACAGTGTATGTGAAAGTTGTATATAATTAAGTGTACATAAAATTCATTGATTGCATGAGTGACTGTATAAATAATTGTATACTTGTAATAGTGATTTCATAACACACTAAGTATGAGTTACTATTTATATGAATAAATTAAATGATATTTGTATAAGTGTGTAGTTGAGTTAATATAAATAAGATACATTGTTTGCAAAAGTGAGTAGGGTGGCTGCATAACTGAATAGGATGTGTGCTGGTGTCTAATGTTAATATAAGTGTATTAGTATAATTGATAGTGTTGTATTGATCATTGATAACATGTATGAGTGAATCTATAGGTAATTGATTAGATGTGTGTGTGGATCTAGGAATTACTGAGTTGATTTTCAGATACTTGTATTGCTGTGTCAATGGATTGAAATATGGTACTCTGTATTTTACAGTGAGTGATGAAAGGTTATAGTAGTGTATGATGAGGTGTATCTGATTGTGACGTGAATGATGTCATCAGTGATGTCATTTGAGATGTGATCAGTGTTGTCACTGACCATGTCATGAATGATGTAATATGTGACATCATCACCAGTGGATTGCGGGCACGAGAGTTACAGTTAATACAACTAACTATAACAGAGGAATTTCAATGCTTTTGTATGCGTGAAATGTCCAGCTAACTATAACACCCCTGAAACCTATGTTTTTTCAATGAATTTCTAAGGTTTTTTAAATGATAATTCCTAACTATAACCTGCTTGAAACCTATGGTTTTTTCAGTGAATTTCAAGGTTTTTTTAAATGATAATTCCTAACTATAACCTGATGGAAACCTATGTTTTTTTCAGTGAATTTGAAAGGTTTTTTAAATGATAATTCCTAATTATAATGTTGACCACTTCCCCATATTTTCAACAAGAAACCAAATCTGCAATGCTACCTAAAAAATCAGACAATAGTTCCACTTACCACTAACAAATTAACATCAACATTTAACTACTGTAAGTACGTCGAATATGTACTGCGTGAATTACATCCAACTCACACCCATATTTAAAGAGCAATATGTGATAGAGGTTCTAATTATACACTTCCGACTCCCAACAAAATCACAATACCCAGCGCCACCACCACCACAACCACCCCCCCAGACCACTTCCCCCTACTACCTCAGAGGCAGCGCAAAACAGGACAACGGACCTTTCCAAAATAATATATCCTCTCAACAGCACACTAGCTCAATGTACAGAGATGTGGCAACCAAGTATGTATAAGGGAAAGAACTCGAATATCAACAACAATGTACACAACGCTAACACTACCGGTGAAATTCTATACACAATTCACTATACAAACCAAAAACGTTTCCGTGTGTAGATACACCATTGATACGTATAGTGTATTGACTAGTGGACGCAACCATATTATCTCAGACACTGGTGAATATTTCCGTCATGTAGCTGTGTTCACCCCCTACCCCCTTTGAAACAGAAGCGGAGTGGGCTGGTCCAACGTACACAACGTCAACATAAAACTATAAAATAATTAGGCTACGCCTTGGGCATGGTTCACTTCTGCAAAGAGAAGAGTCTGCGCCACTGCGAAGGTCAGCACCCTGCCACGTGGCTGCCGCCATGACCACGTGCCTCCTCGATACAGGCAGATTGCGAACTCAGCGTCACAGCACCGCAGACTTATGTTTCTATCGACTACTGCCTTTGATCTACACTGTGGACAGCAGGGTTCACAACTTAAATTTAACTTTGGATCTAAATTTGTTGTCAGTATCTGTGCTGAGTACTGCCTTCAATCTACACTACGGTCAGTAGAATTAACAACGTGATACCAGTTGCGCATCAGCACTACAGAAAACATTGAACACAGTCTCGATTTATGTAAAGCAGAGACAATTGTAATACGTCCTCAGATTTTGTTAAAGTATGAACAGTAGTAAATTCAACCTTCATTTATTTAATGCAGAGACAATTGTACTATATATCTTCAGATTTTGTTTAAAAAAGTGACAAAAAGTATTCATCCATGTCTGTGTCAACAACTGCCTTCAATCTACACTGCGGACAGCAGGGTTCACAACTTTTAGGGAATTCAGACTTGATTTATGTAATACAGAGACAATTATACTGTATGCGTTCAGATTTTTTTTACATAAGTCACAAAAATCATTTGTCGATATATGTGCTGACAACTGCCTCCGATCTACATTTTGAGGGCAAACTTGGAGAAATGTCTACTAATGAAGCATTACTTTTCCTCCGAGGCAGAAAAAGGTTAACGCTACCAAAGTCATTTGCAAAATCTGCAAGGCGGTGCTGTGCAGGGGTGACCCTACAAAAAAATAGTCTTGTGGAACAGCAAGTACGAGGAGACATCTTCAGACAAAACATCCGGCAAACTTCGCAAGAGAGGAAATGAGGAGACTAAAAGACTTCTGCCTTTGATCGACAGTGCGGTCAGTAGAGTTTACAACTTGATATCATTGGTGCAGAAGCACTACAGACAACATTGAATTCAGTCTCGACCTCATATTTTATTAAACTATGAACAGTAGGAAATTCAGCCTTCATTTATTTAATGCAGAGACAATTGTACTATATGTCTTCAGATTTTGTTTAAATAAGTGGCAAAAAGTATTCCTCGATGTCTGTGTCAACTACTGCCTTTAATTTACACTGCGGACAGCAGGATTCACAGCTTGAAGTCAACAGTAGGGAATTCAACCTTGATTTATTTAATGCAGAAACAACTGTACTGTATGTGTTTTGATTTTGTTAAAATAAGTGACAAAATCATTCTCGATACTGCTGCCTTCGATCTACAGTACGGACAGCAGGGTTCACAATTTGACTATAGTCGGTTAAGAAAACCAAATGCTCCCAATCTACAACATCGCCACCAGACATTCGTCACCATTTTGAGAAAGTTAGAATGCACTGCGTGAAGTTGTGGTAAATATTTGATTTACCGTCTTAATTTCTATGCAGGTAAGTAGTTAATCAATAATAACTCAAGTCGGAAAGAAAAAGGCAGAGTCCGTGGTGTTAGAGTTCTTAGGGGTTTTATTCCTTAAAAAGGAATGGTCATGACCGGATATCTGGTTCCTGCCACCACTGGGGTGCAGGAAGGGATAGAGCAATATTTTATTGACAATACATAGCTTATATACTTGAGTTACATTATAGGAACCACTATAGTAGGCATAACAGCTGAGAGAAACAAGATAAAACACACACGTGGTAATAATACGTAATTAGAAGGCGTGTACTAGGCGTGAACATAGAGGTGTGTGCTAGAAACGTCATAGGTAGGTGTCATAAGTGGGTGGAAACAAAAGCAGAATCTTGCAATGTCAGCAGAAATCTGAGGCCTGGATGCGCGTGCATCTGCATGACGTGTGACTGACGTGAAACTAGAGGGTGCAGGGGACTTGACATTTACAATGGCGGAAAGAGACAGAAGTCTGGCATGTCAGATCAACTTGTGCTTCTATCATATCTGATATCTGATGTTTAGGAACTGAGCTATCTGGACGGAAAGGTCTCTGGGGCAGAAGCTATTCTATACTGACTGTGAGTGCGTGTATAAGCGTCTAAGTGTCTGCAGGAGATGCGAGGGGGGCATGGGCCTTCCATGGTAACAGGGGCTATGAATCACTTGCACGGACAGTAAGGCCAGGCCCTTCGCTCTGCAGCTGGGGGGATGTTTACTTAAACTAGTAGGCAGGAATGCATTTTCGGAGAGGGAAACAGATAACTCCAAGGTTGAATTCAATCTTGGCAGGCAGCAGGCTGAGCTAAACGCGGTGGGCCGCGCTGGAAGTAAGGCAGAGTTCACAGGTACAGGGGCAGCCTGGGCTGAGGCTTTCAGAGTCAGAAGGCAGGAAAAAGGCTCGATGGCAGAATTCAGGGCCTGCTTCGCCAGAGCTGAAAAACGTGTAAAGTACACCACAAAAAGACGTTGGCATGGCATACTTAGGAACGGACTATTCGACCCATTCTGGGTGGGTCTGAAAGAGGACATGTTGACGTTGGACGCAAATGTATTTGCGTCTTCATAGCTGGCACAGGAGGGAAGTTACATGCACTTTAAGCTTGTACATGGAGACGGTGGGGTACACGATAGGGAACATAACTTGACCAAAAATTTATATTTCCTCATTCCCTCCTTGTTCCCTACGGACCCTTCATGATATCTCGATCCTCATGAATCGATCAGTCTGTTCTTGTAACATCATTTGCTCGTCTCTCTTCCGTTGTCGGTTTGAGAGAAAACTGGAATGTTCAATGCACGATGTGGCGCACAGTCCACAAATCGCTGGCCCACACTGTAGGCACAGGCAACAACTGAATACTATGACAAGGGCAATGCCTAGGAAGGATAGGATCTTCCATCCCCAAGCGGTTAACGTTGTCCAGAACCAACCGGACCAAGTCCAGGTGCCTGGATTCTGATGTATCAAACTTGCAATCTTATGAAGACGTGTAATAGCTTTGTAGACAGTTGGCGCGTTTTCTGGAATGAAAACACAGCAACTTGACCCGATGACCTTACAGGCTCCACCTCTATCTGCCAAGATGACGTCAATAACAAGACGATTCTGAAGAACAACAATCCGCATAGCAGACTGTTCCTCTGTTAAGTTACCTAGAGCAGAGGCAGTTTCATTTACTACTGCTTCGAGTGTTCTCGTTAATCTACGTATTAATTTACTGTTTTGGACGGGGCCTGTGAAGAAAAAGAATCCCTTATTGAAATCTGTGTATTGCTCCCATGCCGTTTCGGTATAGTCGACAATCGGGAGATCTCTTCTGAGTCTACTCTTTACTAGATTTGTATTTCTGTGGTAATCAGGAGGGGCTAGGAAAACAGGTGGCAGAAGGAAGGCAATGTAACAGGTACCATCCCAATCGGGAGGTAAGCGTATGTATGCGGTATAGCCACAAACAAAGTAGGAATGACGAGTAGCTTTAAAGGAGGACTTGCCATGATCACTGAATTCGACCACGGTAGTACATTTACTATGACCTAAGTGTACTGAACCCTTCTTTCTGACACATAAGTCACCTGTGACTGGTAGTACTGACATAGCAGGGAGAACTGGTGCAGCTTCGGATTCAACAGTGAGAATCATAAGGTTAATTGTATAATTACCTAATCCATATACTTCATTTTCTAGATCAGTTCCTACTCTAGTGGGAAGTCCCTTCTTGTCAGGGTAACAGGCATTAAGCAGAACTAAGTTCAAGTTTCGCCAAACCCAGCTCCCTTTGAAAACAGCAATATCAGGATCTAAGGAATTAATTATTCTAAACCATGCACCACAGGAGCCATTATGAGTGAACGGGTACGGAAAGAGGGGCAGAACTCCCTTGTATTTCTGATAGGGAGGGAGTCGGCCACATATCCAACAGTTTGTAGCATTGTTAGTCTGATGGGAATGGTGTAACATACTAATGAATGTGTTGTTGCGCAGCGCGAGTCTGTAAGAAAGTTCGTGGGGAGGTAATTCAATAAAAGAATGTTCAGCAGAAACATTGAAAGCAGATTGTTCACGTTTGAAGATAGGGTAGTATATGGGAAGCAATATGCTAGCAACAATAATCAGGAGACTTAAAAAGAACATAATCAATAAAGTCAGTATACAGTGACTACGGAGTGATTTGCAATATGCACGTTTCTTGAATTGTCTCTCTCTCTCTCTATCTCGATCTAGGGGATACATGTCAGAATCTATTTAACCGATTCACCTAGGGGAGGACTTAAACAATTAAACTGTCTGACTTGCTAGATCGAAGCTTCAGTTTATACTCCTCTTGGGGAGTTTTCTCTCGTTCGGGAACTTTAAAGTCAATAGGTTTGATACAGTCTTTGGAGGGGGTGGACGAGTCAGGGTCTGGTTTCAGTTCGTTGCACTTTTTAATATGACTCGTATGTATCCACCTCTTTCTGCCTTCCACCTTTATTGCTGTCCTCGTAGTGAGAAGGACGGTCTTCGGCTCTTTCCAGCGGGGCTCCAGCGGACTTTTCCTGTCAAAGTTCCTTATTAAGACGGTGTCACCTGGTCGGACATCGTGCGGTTTTACATCAGTGTTGTCAGGGAAGGCTGCGGCAACCTGTGAACGACATGATTGGAGTGCAGACATCAAGGAGGCAAGGTAATCTGTCAGCATATTACAATCGACATCAGTAATTTTCTTAGGCATGGGCGTCCCCCACATATTCGGTGGTCTACCAAAGACCACTTCGTACGGGGATAGTCCTGATCTCGAATGGGCAACCATTCTCATGTAGAACAATGCAACTGGCAGGGCGACTATCCAGTCGACCCCTTTTTCTTTACAAACTTTGGCAAGGTGGGTCTTTAGTGTCTGGTTATGCCTTTCTACAAGGCCTGCGGCTTCGGGATGTCGGACACAATGGAACCTCCACTGATATCCTAGCAGAAGGGAGACATGCTTCATGAGTTCGGATGAAAACGGCTGTCCGTTATCGGAGTACACGACACGAGGCAAGCCGTACCGTGGGAAGAATTCTCGAACCAGCTGCTTGTCAGTGGTCGGGGCAGTGTAATCTGGGACTGGATATGCTTCGGTCCAACGGGAAAGTGCACAAACAACTACAAGGACATATTTGAATCCTCGACAACGGTCCATCTGGATATAATCCATCTGGAGGACTTCAAAAGGGTGATCGGGAGGATGAAATCCACCTTGCTCTACAGGAACGCTTTTACCTGGATTGAACTGACAACAGATCATGCAAGTACGCACTTTCTGTTTTGCTGCTGCTCGTAAGTGTTTGTTGTACCAGAGATTCTGTAAACTGTCTAACATAGCTTTCTCTCCTAGATGTGCCGGACTATGTGCTGTATTTATCATGATTTGAACCATTGAGTCGGGGAGAAACCATGTAGATTTTCCCTTCGTGACCCATCCTTGATCTGTCTGGATCCCTCCTAGTTCAGTCCATTTCTTTATTTCATCTGGAGTGGCATGTGTCTGGATATCGATTACATCTAGGGTGGGATCCCTGACTGTCATACACTGTGTTGGTACTATTGTCTTTGTCACATCGGTAGTCTGGGTGTGAGTCAATGCTGTATGTTTTGCTGTCTGATCTGCCAGGTCGTTACCCTGGGAAACAGAATCTGTAACTTTAGTATGTGCTTTACACTTCATGACTGATATGCCCGAAGGCAGATGTATTGCTTCTAACAGTGCTTGAATGAGGGGACCGTGTTGGATCTTGGCACCATGAGAGGTCAAGAAACCTCTTTCTTGCCATAACATGCCGAAGTCGTGTACGACTCCGAACGCATAACGGGAATCAGTGTATATGTTAACATTTCTGTTCTTGGCTAGTATACAAGCTCGGGTCAGAGCGATGAGCTCCGCCGCTTGAGCAGACAGTGTGTCAATACGATGTGTTTCTTTAATTTCAGTTTCAGTGGTCACTGCATATGCGGCCACTAATTCTCCTGTACTTGTTCTCATGCATGAACCATCCACGTAAAGTGTCAGGTCCGGATTGGTCAGTGGGACATCTGTTAAGTCTCGTCGAGGCTTTGTTACTGCATAAATAATCTCTATACAATCATGCGGGGCTGAATCTGTCATAGTTGTAGGTAACAATGTTGCGGGATTCAGAATGCTGCAGCGTCTGATTTCTATGTGTGGCTGGAACAGTGTCAATTCATAACCTGTCAGTCGTGCTATAGTCAAGTGCTGAGTCTGAGTTCTGTTTAAAAGAACCTCTACAGAATGTGGAACTTGTACTGTTAATTGATGTCCTAAAACAATTGAGTCGCTCTGTCTGATTGCTAGCGCTGTTGCTGCTACTGACTTTAAGCACGCAGGGAGTGCCTGGGCTACTGGATCCAATGTACTTGAAAAATAAGCGCAAGGCTTATGTGAACCTGCTTGGTCTTGAGTGAGGACAGACAATGCTGTACCATCACGTTCTGTAACAAAAAGTGTAAAAGGTTTGCTGTAACATGGTGTCGCTAGAACTGGTGCTTGACATAAAGCTTTCTTTAATTCTTCAAAAGCCTGCGTATGTTCCTGAGTCCAAGGGAGGGCAGTCGAAGTCGCTGCCTCCTGTGTTGTCAACTGAATGAGTGGTTTAGCTAGAAATGCATACTGGGGAATCCATTGTCTGCAGTACGAGGTGAGGCCTATAAAGGCCCGCACTTCCTTTTGTGTCTGGGGTTTTGGCATATTTACAATTAACTGAATGCGATCGGGAGTGAGCTGTCTCCCCACTTTGGACAGCAAGTGACCCAAGTACACAACTTGCTGAACACAGAATTGTAGCTTCGAAGGAGACACCTTGTGTCCCTTGTCGGCCAGAAAATGTAAAACTGTCAGTGATGCTTGTTCACATTCGGGCTCACTTCGTGCGGTGATCAGCAGATCATCGACGTATTGCAGTAAGGCAGTGTTAACTGGCATTATGATACAATCAAGTTGTCTTTTCAGTGCTTGGCTATAGATGCTGGGGCTTTCTGTGAATCCTTGAGGTGCGCGTGAAAATTTGAAACTTCGTCCATTTAAACTGAATCCGAAGAGATATTGGCTCTCTGGGTCAATAGGTACACTGAAGAAGGCGTTCTTGAGGTCAATTACAGTAAAGAACGTTGCTTCTGAATCAATAGCCGTCAATAAGGATGAGATGTCGGGAACCACAGGGTACTGTGGGACAATACATTTATTCAGTTCTCTTAAATCAATCACCAGCCGATATACTGGCGGTGCATTCGGATCAGTACGTTTAAGAATCGGAATGATGGGTGAATTACAGATATTGGAGTCGGTTTCTACGACCACTCCTTGGGCAATGAGCTCTTCAATGATTTCCAGTAAAGCCACTACAGCATCGGGTGGTAACTTGTATTGTCTGATTCGGGGTAGAACAACACCTTGTTTGAGTGTAACACGGTATGGTGTAATGTGCATACAACCTACGTCAGTTGGGCCTTTCGCCCATAAGTGATCCGGTACATTTTTCAATCTGACATCAAACTCTCGTAACACATAATGACCCTTAAAGTCTCTTAAGAAAAGTCTAACTCCTTCCGGGGAACAGCAGATCACGGCTCCTAGAGCCTTCAATGTTTTTATTCCTAACAGATTTTCTGGACAAGATTTCGTAAGTAACAGGTCTGTAACACGTGATAATGGACCCACAGCCAGGGGGACTGGTTTCGATACCTCATTTACAATAGGCTGTCCTGAAAAACCAAGGGAAACATTCTGTGAGCCTGAGAGGGGTGCCCCTGGAACCTCATCGTGGCTTATTGTGGTGCGACTTGCCCCTGTATCAATTAAAAACTTTCTGTCTTTTCCCAATACTTGACTGTGTACATAAGGACCCTCTTGATCTACAGGAATCTCAATAAGAGGCAAGCCACCCTCCCTCTCTAGGCTGTTTCATGTGTATCGTTGATAATCGGGATAATCAGATTGGGCATACTGGTACATCTGTTGCGAAACTTGCTGAGTCGCGGCAATGGGCTGTGGCTGTGACTGTCTCTGAGGTACCACTACTGTCTGGGCTGTATGTGATGGAACATGCATAGGCTGTGTATTCTGCATGGGCTGTATATTCTGTGAAGACTGATGCTGATTATGATCTTGTCTAGGTGGATGCGGTCTTTCTTTAGTTTTACCTGTCGCTATATTATGTTTCAGAACTGGGCATTCATGTACGTAGTGACCTGGCTGCTTGCAATAGTTGCATGTCCCTTTAACAGGAGCTGCGGAATGGCCTGTCTGGGTCGTACCCTTTCTCTGGCCGTCGGCTGGAACCGATTGGGCCACTAACATTTTCATTTTCGTGTCTTTCATGCGTTTCTGTTCCTGATCCTGTTCTTCTCTAATTCTGTTCTGATGATATTGTAACATCTGTAACATCTGTGATGGCGTATTTGCCTGCCAAGTACTTTCAACTTTATACACGCGGTTCTTAACTAATGGCAGGGAATTCTCGACTAATTTTGATACAAAAAGATGCGGGTATGACTCACTACTTGGTTTAAGGCCACTATTAATAATGAAACATTTCTCGAATCTTGAATAGAAGTCACTAGTATCTTCATCGTGTTTCTGTTTACAGGACGAGATGGCGTCCCAATCTTCCTTTCTAGTTGTCAGTAATCTTGGCAGAACCTGAACTATTAAACCGGGTAATGCTTTAGTTTTCTCCCCAAGGCCTAGCCCTGGGGTACGTTTTTCCTCCTCTTCTTCTATTTCTGCCCATACAATCTTTTTGTCTCCCACTTCCCATTCTTTTTCCTTGAGTTTCTCGTAGATGCCCGTGGGCAGCAGTACCTTTAACATTTTCATGATATCTTCATATGTGTAATCCCCCATCAGTAACATGTCTTTAAGTTCTCTATGAAAACCTGCAGGGTCTTTATCATGACAGGGTACTAGTTTCTTCATTTCCAATAGTTCTAACTTGGTCAGAGGCGTGTGTACATACACACTTTCAGATTATGATCGGTACCCATGACTGGATGTACTTCTCGTAAGGGGTTCTGACTTTCAATGCCATGCAGGCGCTCCATATGATACATTTTTCTTTCTGGGGGCGGAGCAGGAACATATTGTGAACCCAGGAAAGTGTTATGTCTGTGTCGTTGTTCTAGAATTATTTGAATTAATTTGGTACTTAAACCTCTCCATCTATCCATGAGTAGTGCTTCTAATGTATCGTGTAAGGGACCTGGGTCAGCGTGTTGATATCTGAATAGCGTGAGGAGGTGTTGAATCATGTATACACCTGCTAACTTCTGCTCGTCTGGGGAAAGGTTCAGAAATGTCTGTGCTACGGTGTCATCATTGTATATATTCGGGTTGTCAGCCCATAGTACAGCTGACCGGGCTAGTTCTTGTTCATCCATATTATTGAGTACATGGTACCCCATTCGTTCTCGAAGCCTTTTATCAGTCTCCTGGAACTGATGTTCAGGAGAATTCGGTTTTGTTATGCCAGAGAGAAAAACTCTCTTGCTTTCTGGACGAATGCTTTCCTAAGGTAAGTTCCCTTACCTACATATGCTATCGTATCTGTAGTCTTTTCTGATTCTTCAGGTTCTTCCTCCTCCTCGGAGGAGGCAATCTCTTTTTCTTTTTCTTTTTCGTGTATCTCTATTACTGCTTTTCTTATTTTCTTGTACATACTGGCTATGCAACCCCCTTTATCATGTTTTCCTTCAGATATATTTTGACCCCACTTGTTGAGTCCATCTAATTCATCCTGTTCTGTCTCAGGCCTGTCTCGTTCTCTTATTAAGCAATTTATGAAAAAGCGTAGTATATATGCTTGAGTGTCAACTTTCTGATGTGCCATGGCTTCCTTAATACTGTCAGGGTCTTCCCCAGTCCGGACAAAATTATATATTCTATCTAGGTACTCTTTCATTCCTGAGAAGTACAGTAGGTAATCTGTAGCTTGTCGTAAGCGAAGTGATGCTATAAACATCCTATCATCTTTGCCGGGTACTGGGTCGTATCTGCAAACTTGAAGCGGTTCTTTGAGTGGGTCGAGGCGGGGTGAGTGGAGCATAAAGGGCTTCTGCAAGTGTAATCTGTATGTTGGCGGCGGGGTCTGGTGACCCCCGGACGCACCTCCTGAGGCTGAAGCTTGAGCGTTATCTCTTTGTGGAGTCTGTATCGGTACTTGAATTTGTCTTTTAGTAGGATCAGGTAGAAGCGGTTTCGGTAGATTAATTTTAGGTGCGGGAAGTGGTGGAGGTGGTGGAACAGGGGGAACCTGTCGGACGGGAGAACCTTGCTGTGGTACTGGCGGGATACGATCTCGGGGCGGGTTACCAACCCCATCACCGTCGGTAGGCGGGACGCGGACAGGCAGATTGGTGTAAGCGGGAGCTACATCCTCTAGATAGGAATTCAGGAATATGTCTTTAGTGGTCCTGTGAGTTACTTTAGTTGGAATTAATGGTGGCGGCAGATTTTTCGGTATTTCTGACGTGGCCTCTGGCGAACCCTCGGCCACGAGATACATGCCATTTACGAGATTGGTTCGTGCGCGGTCTATTTGCTCTGATTTTACTCGGATCCCCTCAGTAACTAATTCGTTTTCTTGAGCTTTATCTGATTCTTTAAGTCTGTCTTCTCTACGGAGTGCTTTTTCAGCACGCTTATGTGATTCCTTACGCCAAAATTCTATGGCGTCTTTCTGAGATTGTCTAGCTTTCTTTTTCCATAGTGCTTCTTCTACCTTCATGATGCACTCGGCATCCCATGTTCCGGTAACGGGCCATCTGTGTCTTTCGTCTAGATGCTTAGTATAATCGGCCCATAAATCTAGATACAGTATGGCGTCTATGCCATGTTTATGGTACATGAAATTTCCAGGAGTGTCCCTAGGGGGGATAGGAATTTCTTCCTCTAGCATCCCTTTCCTAGTTCCTATCTGCTTTAACTTGTTGAAAAACGGCATCTTGTTTACTTAATACTGAATGCTCAATCCTTGCTACTTAATACTGAATACAGCTAGTTACACAAGAACACAATAATGCACATAAAAAAACAGTCACTCATACAACGACATTAATCACATGAAAAACATTAAAAACACCTATTACTACCCCCTATACCGGATGTACTGCTAAACAGCACAGATACACTGCTGAGAACAGTGCAAGAACTTGAATCATCGGATATACTGCTAAACAGTACAGATACACTGTCTAAAACAGTGCAGACCGGACTTGTGTACCCAAACCCGTCTAGATACGTCCCAGCAATGGTACTCACCGGGAAGCACGGAAAACAGAAGTCCTCGGAAAACTCGACTGGACTGGACCGGACTCGACTCGACTCGACACGTGGATACTGCGGGAAACTGGTGGGCCTCTTGACACCTCGGACCTTGCTTCTTTCGGCTAGGCTCTGGTCGGGATCCTCCGCGCTCCTCACCGCCTCGTCTGGGTGTTAATTGCAGTCTTCGTCACCTCCGTGGGCCAGAGGGAGATACAGGAAATCCTGCCGGTACGCGTAGTTTCCGTCTAACTGATGGCAGGGGACAGAGTTTGCAACGCACCAACCGGCGCGTGAGGTGGGGGAGGGGTCCCTATTCGGGCGCCAAAATAATGTGGTAAATATTTGATTTACCGTCTTAATTTCTATGCAGGTAAGTACTTAATCAATAATAACTCAAGTCGGAAAGAAAAAGGCAGAGTCCGTGGTGTTAGAGTTCTTAGGGGTTTTATTCCTTAAAAAGGAATGGTCATGACCGGATATCTGGTTCCTGCCACCACTGGGGTGCAGGAAGGGATAGAGCAATATTTTATTGACAATACATAGCTTATATACTTGAGTTACATTATAGGAACCAATATAGTAGGCGTAACAGCTGAGAGAAACAAGATAAAACACACACGTGGTAATAATACGTAATTAGAAGGCGTGTACTAGGCGTGAACATAGAGGTGTGTGCTAGAAACGTCATAGGTAGGTGTCATAAGTGGGTGGCAACAAAAGCAGAATCTTGCAATGTCAGCAGAAATCTGAGGCCTGGATGCGCGCGCAGCTGCATGACGTGTGACTGACGTGAAACTGGAGGGTGCAGGGGACTTGACATTTACAATGGCGGAAAGAGACTGAAGTCTGGCATGTCAGATCAACTTGTGCTTCTATCATATCTGATATCTGATGTTTAGGAACTGAGCTATCTGGACGGAAAGGTCTCTGGGGCAGAAGCTATTCTATACTGACTGTGAGTGCGTGTATAAGCGTCTAAGTGTCTGCAGGAGATGCGAGGGGGGCATGGGCCTTCCATGGTAACAGGGGCTATGAATCACTTGCACGGACAGTAAGGCCAGGCCCTTCGCTCTGCAGCTGGGGGGATGTTTACTTAAACTAGTAGGCAGGAATGCATTTTCGGAGAGGGAAACAGATAACTCCAAGGTTGAATTCAATCTTGGCAGGCAGCAGGCTGAGCTAAACGCGGTGGGCCGTGCTGGAAGTAAGGCAGAGTTCACAGGTACAGGGGCAGCCTGGGCTGAGGCTTTCAGAGTCAGAAGGCAGGAAAAAGGCTCGATGGCAGAATTCAGGGCCTGCTTCGCCAGAGCTGAAAAACGTGTAAAGTACACCACAAAAAGACGTTGGCATGGCATACTTAGGAACGGACTATTCGACCCATTCTGGGTGGGTCTGAAAGAGGACATGTTGACGTTGGACGCAAATGTATTTGCGTCTTCATAGCTGGCACAGGAGGGAAGTTACATGCACTTTAAGATCGTACATGGAGACGGTGGGGTACACCATAGGGAACATAACTTGACCAAAAATTTATATTTCCTCAAAGTGCAATCGTTTAATTTGCTATGGGGAGAAATCAGCAGACCTAGTTTGCAGAACAATTGATAACCATCGATGGTAGTTGTTTTCGCCCCCTCAAAGGACATGCAATCTAGTATGCAACATTCTATGCTTTGAGTGCAGCCCGTTCAGACCACGGTGAGCACACGCTAAAGACCAGACCTACCACTAACTCAGTACACCATAAATAATCACCTGAGGCTTTAAGGCAAAATTCAGTAGTAAAAAAACATTACCCCCTGTGCGGCCTGTCCAGACCACGCATCATCGCAGGTTACGTACCCGCTCAGTCCCAAAGGTACTACTAACTCAGTGCACCATAATTCATCGCCATGTGGCCATATTGAGGCAGAATTCAACTGACTCTTTATTCATTATTTGCAGAGTGCAGTACCAAACTACATAATACGTCTATCAAGCCCTATACAATATCCCTTTAGTAGCCTTCTTTCAAAAACTTCTTTTATATCAGTTCTAGGTTTAGTTGAAAAACAAAATTCACGCTGCAATTGCAAAGGCACAGTCAATGTATTGCATACATGTTTCATCTTTTATTTCAATTGGGATTACAGATTATGCAGTCCAGTAGGCAACACACTGACTACCAGACGTACCACTAACTCAGTGCACCATAAATAATCGCCATGTGTCCTTATTAAGGCAAAATTCAGTAGCAAAAGACATTGTTAGCAGTGCGGTCTGCCTGAACCACACATCATCGCAGGTTCCACATAAATCGACCCTACCTCAGTGCACCACAACTCATGAACACTTTACGATAGAATCACATGTGCCTGTACACACTTCAACTATCTGTGCCTGTGCATTTATTATGTTCGTAAAATGCTGCTCCTGCGCCCTACCACATTATATTGTGATATGAATAGCGTATACAACGTTCTTACCTCTGACAGTAAGTGTGGGCTATTCCTCCTTTTTTTAAATGTTCTTTTAGCATATTTATATAGCGCAAATCAACCCAAAAGTATATCTGCAATTTACATGAGCACCGTATTTACAGTACATTACGTCATTTCTCTACAATAACAGGTTGAGGACTCAACACCGAGGCTCGAACACTGATTTACAGCACCAAGTTCGACAGTATACCTGAATAACCACATACGTATATATATATATATATTAGCTGCCCTTCATGTGCCAAAAACTGCTACTTAAACCTTTCACAGCCCTGTATTACTATAGCTACAACACTCCACTGAATGTACAACAAACATTCATAATCACAGAAATGCGTCATGTCCACCATCTTTTATGCATGCAACTATGAATGAATATAGAGTCAGTGATACGCCGTACCTTCCATGTTGACCATGTTGTGGAACTTTACAAATATAATGACACATTTGCGTTTAAGACCCTGATGATGTCAGCACTACAAAAGGGACACCCGAATCACTTGATTTCTCATATAGTTCACAACAGAAACACGCCCATAGCTCCGAAATCATGGTTCACAGCCTCGCACAGCACTGGCATACGTCAGGCCAGCCCACTCCACTTAGGCTACCAGGAAAAAAACAAAACAAAACGTTGCAGAGATTTCCATTGTACTGATTTCTTACTTCCAGGTCCAGTTGTCAGAACGACACACACACACTCCCTCCTGGCTGGTTACACCCACACCACACCCATCCAGCACATGCGTCACTACACACTTGACCCTACCAATAAAAAAGACGGAGCACACGTGCTCTATGCCATTTTAGAGTTGCTCTCATCATAAGCGCTGTGATGGGCCGTCCTAGTGTTTCAGACGCCTTATGTAGGCCCAAGCCACCGAGTACAAGGGCCCACCACTACGTGTGTGGCCTCTTTGGTCACTGAGTTAGTGGTATCAGAAGGACTGAGCGGGTGAGGAATCTGCGATGATGATGATGGGAGCACGAGTATGTCGTTAGCCATACCGATATCAAGGCTCAGCACCATATATCAGACTTCTTGGTGGCAGAGCGGGACTGCATGATGTAGAAGGTGCCCTGTCCACGAAAAGGTGAGCTGTGAGGCCTGGGTGTGCATCAGAGGGAGTTGATGCGGTGCGGCAGACTGGATACAAAAAAACAACGCATAGATTTAGGCGTACGCAGTCCTATATACCGTATCTTATTGCATTTATATAATTTTTTTACCATTATCAGGACTGTTTTTATAATCTGTCAAATGTCCTGTATATAAACTGTATAAATAGTTGTTTTTTTAAATGTGGAGGGAAGGCATGTGAAAAGGCTATGTTATTCTACTCCACATTAACATAGTGACAATTACCAATCATAACATCTTTATTTTACTATCTTTTAGATGTACAGCTTCAGGGTGTATTACATCCCTGCACGTGGTGAAAAACACACCGGTGACAGAGCGGTGAGCTGCGAATATTCTTTTCAGTCACTCTCTCACTTCCACTCTCCTTTCATAAACAAATGACGCACAATCTTGCCTTCCTTTTTATCTTACAGGTTGGGTTTCACAAATTGTCATCATACCCCCCCAAACAACTCCAAAGCTCTACGTTCGTGGTTTCTGAAATGATGCGTGGCCATCTTAACAACATCTGAGAAAGCTGCTTGAGCACGTGGTGCACACTCTTTGAATCACGCCAATGCACAAGGTGAGCAAAGAAGCTTGTTTACAAACCAACGACAAGTCATCTGTGAAAGAAGAGAGTAGGTAGTGTGCAGCAGCTTCACTGCGTAGGAATGTACAATTACCTCTGAGCAGTGAGAATAGATAGGTTACGACAATCTGAGCGGCAGATTTACAAGACCCTTGCGCCACTTTTTACATTTAACATGGGAAAAGTGGTGCAAGGAACTTTTTTAAACTGCCTCTGAGTTTACAAGAAAAAGCACTCACCTCCGGACTCTGCGAGTCAATGGGGTGCAACAGTCTAGGTACGCAATATTGAGAACTCACCACTAAGCAGTGGGAGTGCATGGGATATAGTACTTTGGAAGAAAAACAGCGCACAAACACCTCCTTACAGTGAAAGTTGATGAAATACATTATCCAGAGTGTACAAATATATGAACCAAAAATATACTTGTGCAGTTGTATGTACTATGATATTACTAACTCTATATACTTTCTTTCAGATCACTAAACTACAGGGTGCACTATGAACCAGCACGTGCTTAGACACACAACAAAGGCAAAAAGTGAGCTCCGAAGATTTTCTCCAGTATTAACTGCTCCATCTATAACTTTCTCTCACTCACGTTTTAATGTCGTTTTTCTCTCTTTCTCTCTCTCACATTGTTTCTCTTTTAAAGTTAAGGACACTACTTTCCACTCCGCCGTGTACAACCAAAGCTGAGTTCAAGTTGTGAACTTTGTTGGTCACAGTGTGTACACAAGGTAAGCAGAACGGCCTAAATATACAATGCCTCCAATTACATGCGTTAGAAATAAAACTGAATATTTACAAGCCCCTTGCGCCACTTTTGCGTCACTTTTAACATGGGAAAAGTGGCGCAGGGAGCTTTGAAAACTGCTCCATCTATAACTTTCTCTCGCTCATGTTTTAATGTCGTTTTTCTCTCTTTCTCTCTCTCACATCGTTTCGCTTTCTCTTTTAAAGTTATGGACGCTGCTGTCCACTCTGCCGTGTACAACCAAAGCTGAGTTCAAGTTGTGAACTCTGTTGGTCCCAGTGTTTACACCAGGTAACCAGAGCAGCCTAAATATACAATGCCTCAGATTAAATGCGTTAGAAATTTACAAGCCACTTTGCCACTTTTGCATCACTTTTAACATGAGAAAAGTAATGCAAAAGTGGCGCAAGAGACTTGTAAAAAAGCCCCAAAGAATATTGTCCTGCATAATGACTTGATCTCTCACCTAATTCTGTCTCATCTCTGAATCATTGTAAAAACCTATTGACCCATACTGTAAATCTGACGCAGTAGGCACTTCTGTACAGACATCTCTTTAATGCGAGCCTATAAGAGAGGTGGAATGCATCAGGCACCCTGCAGATGTGCAAATTAAAAAATACTGCCAAGTATTACCTTAACTTGTAATGTTTTACCGCATTTAGTCACATTGATCTAATTTTGAACACTTATTTTTGTTTAGCAGATTACCTACCCTACTTCTCTTGGAGTCCGTATCACATTTTGTTTAATTGTTTTTTTAAAGTTATGTTTCTAGATATTTATTACATTACTATCTTTAAGTTATGTATCCAGTAATTAATTGTTGTTTTAATAAAAGTTAATTAGAAAAAGTATACAAGTCTTCTTTTCCTGACAACATTTCACTATTATTTAGTGGGATAATCATATAGTTATAAAACATTTAAAAATAAAAATTACATTTATAACTAGAAGTATAATACTGAGGCTAACTCTTTACCAGAGTCTATAGCTACGACTAACGATTCCTCTGGAAAACTCCAGCACAGTAACTGTTTCGATTCGCAACATTGTGTGGCGAACTTCTAACCTCTGTGCTCACTTAGGCGTTCCATGAACTGTTACTATGGTAACAGGCAGTAAGCAGTTTGGGGTAGGGTGAAAGGTAACGGCTGTTCCAAAACCGTTATATCTATCCAGGATCCTCCACATGACAGAAAGGAAAGCAAAGTAAAACAGAACACTGTGTACCAGATTTTCAACCCCCTTGGGGCACTTTCACGTCCAAGGCCCCCCCCTGCAAAATTAGAAGTGTGTGGGCCTCAACGACACCCCTCAAGCCCCGGGAACCACCACCCCTGTGTATATGTGTATTGTGGGAGGCAGGCTGCGTGGCCCTCCGCCTGGAAACTTCGAGGGCCGTGGGGAGCGCCACGCCCGAGGGCCGGCTCCTACAGTGTCCTGGGGTGCCTACCAATGGGACACTGCTGTTTGCTATGAGCGGACGGGAGTCTCGCGGCTCCTGCCCCACCCACAGCAAACTTGGTTTGGATTTTGAAAGACAGAGCAGCAAAATCTGTTCTTACTTTAAACATCCAAACCAGATTGCTTTTCCATATGCAAGTTAGCATCTCCGCATGTGGAAAAGCAATGCCGGCTCCCGAAGGACACGGGGAGCTGGCGGGACCGTGGGAGCAATGTGGCTCCCCCCAAGGTCTCCAACATTTTTTATAAGACCCAGGGGATAGGGTCCCCGGGGATATTACAAATTACTGTTAGGGGCTATTTATTTAACGGTAAAATTAGAAGTTGTGCACCCAGCACAACGCTTAGTGCGGCCCCCTGGTGTGCCCGCGTTGGATGCAAGACTCAAAATCTGTAGGGTGCACGACTCCAGCGCCTTTGGTGTATAACTTCTGCGCGTTTGGGAGCCGGCATTGCTTTTCAACATGGGGAGCTACTGACATGCAGCTCTCCAAGTGAAAAAGCAATCTGATTTAGATTTTGAAAGGGAGAACAGATTTCCTTGCTATGGGAGGGCGGGATGGACACCCAGGGACACTGCAGGGGCCGGCGCTCCCACAATACATAAAGCCCCGGGGAGTGCTGGTCCTCGGGGCTTCGGAGACCTTGCAGCCACGCTCCCAACCATTCTGTTTTGTACCCAGAACTGGTTGGGTGGGTAACTGACCTGCTTACACTCCCGTGCACATTTTCGGATCACTCTCCCGTTATGCTAAAGCTTAAGATCCCGCGGGATGGGGGCTATGAGAGAAAATGGCGCTTTCCTGGGAAGGCTTACAGGATCCAGTTTTCACTGAGGGAATCAGGGAGGCCATAGTGGACTACTTTGAATTAAACACGGGCTCGGTAGACACGCAAGCTGTTCTTTGGGAGGGGTTCAAGGCGACCATCAGGGGGGTATGCATTGCTAAACACACTGGACTGCTGAGGGAGGTGCGGGCCACCCTTTCACGCTTAGAGCGCGATATTGCGACACTAGACTCGGAGCAACTTCACCAACACACGGAGGATGGAGAAAACAGGCGATTGCAATTGATGGTGGAGTTCAGGGATGAGGCAGACTGGGAACTTCGTTTCTTGACAAGATCGTACACTTCCAGACAATACGGAGAGGGTGACAGACCCGGCAACCTGCTTGCTCACCTTCTCTGTCCCCCCCACTCTAACTCCTACATCACTGAACTTAGAGGGCAGGCGGGAGGCATGGTACACACCACATCTGAGATTTGCGACACCTTCCTATCCTACTACACCGAGCTCTACACCTCCACCCTGACTGACGATGACGCGGAGAGGGGGGATTATCTGAATGAGATTGCCATGGTGTTCTTAGACAAATGGATGATTGACTTTTTGGCAGATCCCATAACAGCGGACAGTGTAGAGGAGGCCATAGATTCTATGAAAAGCTCATCAGCACCGGGACTGGATGGGTTTTCTGCAGATTTCTATAAGACTTACAAGGACCTGCTGGTCCCCCAGCTGGTGGAGATGTACGCGGAGGCGCTGGAAACTGGCTTCCTCCCCCCCACCTTGAGAGAGGCAGTTATTGTGCTGTTGCCCAAGCCGGGAAAAGATACTACACTCTGTGAGTCCTACCGCCCACTGTCCCTCCTTAACCTTGACTATAAGATCCTTGCAAATGTTCTCGCCATGTGACTCTCACTTATGATGAACACCATCATCTCGCCAGCCCAGTCGGGCTTTATCCCTCACCGCTCCACGTCCCTCAACCTCCGCACCCTGTTCTCGGTTCTACACCGGGTGGACCCCGACACACCAGCAGCTGCGATACTATTGGACGCCGAAAAGGCGTTCGACTCCTTAGAATGGCCTTTTCTGATGTCAGTGATGCGCCGCATGGGTATTCCGGAATGCTTGGTCAACACAGTTGAATTGCTGTACACTTTACCAGTCGCCCGGCTCCGCCTCAAAGGTACCCTCACTGCCCAATTCCGGCTGGCACGCGGCACGAGGCAGGGCTGGCCATTATCCCCCCTGTTATACATTCTCGCAATGGACCCATTGGTCCGTCACTTCCAGGAGCTGCATCTACACCGCGGCCTCCAATTTCGCATGGGTCCACTACTGGTCTCGCTGTATGCGGATAACACCATCCTCTATGTTAGGCACCCGCAATCCAACTTGGAGCCATTACTCCTAGAAATAACCCGCTTTGGGAAATTCTCTGGCCTTCGCATTAACTGGCACAATTGGTTTATATTCCCACTAACGCCCAGTACCGCCGAATGGCCCTGCTCCTTCCCTCTTACATGGTGCCGAGACTCTGTAAAGTACCTTGGTATCCACATACACATGGAGACGGAGGCCATCCTCAGATTGAATTACGGCACTGCAATGGTGGCCTTGGAGGGACAGATTGAGAGATGGACCAGGCTCCCATTATCCATGGCTGGCCGCGTTGCCATCATCAAAATGATAGTCTTACCTAGGTTTTTGTATTTGTTCAATAATATACCTATACCCCTCACCAAGGTTTTCTTCACGCAGCTCCGCTCTTTGCTCTTGTCGCTGGTGTGGGGAAACAAGACCCCAAGAGTGTTATGGCGGCTACTGACTCTCCCATATGAGAGAGGTGGACTGGGCGTCCCTGACTTTTACCTCTACTTTCTTGTGGCGCAGTGCTCATACGCTTACCCATGGTTCAACCCTGACGCCAGGATACCATACCTGAAGCCTGAGGCCGATTTGGTATTGCCTGGCTCTTTGTCCACTACACTACCGTCGGGCTTTCCGAGAGACCCAAAGGACATCCAAACGGTGTCTACTACGTGCTGGGCGTGGGGGAGGCTACGTCGTTTGGTCGACCTCCCACAACTGTATTCTCCGGCCCTTCCACTGCCGAACGCCACTTGGCTCCCGATAACTGGGGAGGTGGTGGTGCGTCACACGATGGCCAAGTTCGGGGATCTATTCCCGGAAGGGCACGCTTTTACCCTGACTGAAGACCTCAAATTTACTGAAAGGACATTCATGGACTCGTTTGTCCTTACTAGACTACGCTCCTTACTGCGCGCTTCCTTCCCTTTTTTTCCCCTCCCCCTGAGGAGATGACACCTCTCACTCTCATCATCCAGCACCCCACGAGTGCGCACCTGGTCTCCAAATTGTACCGGATGTGCTGCGATCTCCTTCCCTCCCACGACCAGGCGGTGCAGGCTGCCTGGGAGGCAGACCTAGGATACCCCATCTCGGACGACCAGTGGCAGTGGTGCTGCAGGGAGACCAAAACCGTTTCACTTAACAGTAAACACAAACTTTTACATTTTAAATTTCTACGCAGACTGTACTTCACACCCGCGAGACTCCACAGAATAGACCCATCACGCCCACACCACTGTCCCAAATGCGGCGGCCAATTGGCTGACTTCGCACACCTCTCCTGGACCTGTCCCAAACTACACGACTATTGGTAGGGGACCATCTCAAGAGTATTCAGTGCTGTTGAGGTTGCAATGCGCCATGCTCCGGAGCCAAGAGCTGTGAAGGGGAGGCGTCGGTCGCACCAACGCAGCGCAACCTCCCGTTTGGCCAGCAAAAAGCCCAGCGCCGCCAGTTTGCGCACTGTTTTCGGAAAGTCCGCAACATATCCCAGAAGGGCTATTTCCGGTATATGGGCCAGCGTTAAACGGAGCATGTTGCTGGAGCATGGCGCATTGCAACCTCAACAGCACTGAATACTCTTGAGATGGTCCCCTCCGCGTCAAGGCTGGTTGACATCTGGGGCCCGTACCGTACATACATAGCAAACACCATTGAGGGTACCCAGGTTGCGCCAACTCCCACGAGGGTCCCGGAGGGCGTTGGCTGAAACAAGGAGATGTGGCCTTGGCTGGACACTGGTTGACGTGTACTGGATGTAAATGTAAAATGTAAATGTAAATGTACATGTAGTTATATAGCGCAAATCACCGACCCGTTATCTAAGCGCTCACTTAGGGAACCCGTCCTGGTATGCCCCTCTGAGATAACCCCGGCAGGGTATCCACAAGGTGAAAGCCAGGCATCCCGCCGCGAGGGGCCGTTGTGGAGATTAAGCAAGCTATTGCCCAGAGTCTCAGAGTGTGAACCCATGAATCGAGTAGGCACGGAGCGAGAATTGTCGAGTCCGTGGAAATTTTAGGACTCATGACCCCGCCGAGCCGGGAATTGAACCCTGGTCCCGGGCTGACCTCTGCTTCCAGGTCTGCCTCCTCTAACCAGTGAGCCACACTTCTCCACAATGTCCTCCCCTTCCCCCCTCCCCCTTCTCCTTCCTACTTTTCTTTTCTGGATAGGCGACCTGTTGCCCACGGAATGCCCCACACGCTCGTGTGGTTGCGATGCTGAATGGATGTGCGGCTCTGAGTGACCACGGTTGGCATCGGCCCCGGACAGAGGTCCTCATTTCTTTACTAGTCATATATCCGGTGTAGGATTAATAGCTGATACCAATACTGACGGTGACTAAAGTGACACCTTTTGAACCATCATGTTATGTTGCACTTGTTCACTTATTGTTTATTTGGTATTTCTTTTTGGGAAAATGTACACATTCGATAGACATGTGTCCTTAATCCATTCTTGTAACTATACAAGGATCCCTGGAAAACACAGTTCATTCACTCCTTCACACTAGAAACAATCATTGGTCATAAACTATTTTATACCGTTCACAGACTTATTTTTATTAAAACAAAAGAAGTTGTACATAAATAGATAAAACTCAGTACATTTAATATTGTCATTTAAAAACAAAAAGCAAGAAAACAGTCCATACAGTAGATAAAAATCACAATAATAAATTAATTCACCAGTTTATATGTGTAAATCAAAATAAGGCCTAACATCTGACAAGATATAAACAAATCCTAACCTCAAGCATGACAGTTTGTTGTAAAGAAATAATGTCAACAGTGTGAATTCTAAATTAAAACCCCAAGAGTCAAAAACAAAAACAGTTGCAATTATCGATTATGAGATTCATATAGCCCTGCTGATGGTTTTTTATACAAATCTCTTTTTTTCCTGTACCAGAGATTTACTGGGCTTGAATTCTCAAGAAAAAGCGTCGACGCGTTTCGGTGTCACTGCCCTTGGATATCGGCACACCTTCTTCAGGACAATAATTCAAGTCCCTTGGGGTAAAACTCCTTAAAGAAGATGTATTTCTTTAAAGGAAATCTCTAACTTCGCGGAATAAGGAGACCTCAAATCCACACTATGGAGACATCAGATCCACATTGAGCTCAGAATCTTTACAATATGTGGTCGTAAGAGGGAGGATATTTTCTTATAATTTCTTCTCTTCCTTCTGGTAAAAGCTCATCTCTGTTTCAGTTCCCTCCGGATATGGGAACATACCTTATTCAATGTAAGGCCCTGCAATTTTTTAAGTAGCCTCTTTCCCGTGGCAACACTCGCCCTTTTGGAGATAGACTCTGCACCTTTTGATGGAGGTGAGTGGCTCGTCCTGGGTGATACCTGATCTTGGTCTCTGCATACGTCTGGGCTCGCCACGGGTACGTCTGCTTCTCAGGCTAGTTCGGAAAAAAAAAAAAAAAAAAAAAAAAAAATCTTAATCCATTCTTGACAAAAAAATGTTCAACTGTCCAAATGGGCTCATTCTGCCTTACAATTTGTGCACTATATGCTTGGTACGTAACTACTGAACGCCACCGGACCCCCGCGTTGTCCGAACCATGGTTGTGTCCTCACATCTCACGCCCACTTGTTGCCATTCCTCGACTGCTGCCGGTGTTGTAGGTGATATAGCTGTGTACAATGTAAAAACTTGTAATAAACGGTTGAACACCAAAAAAATAAATTAAAAAAAACATTTTGTTTTGTAGCCCTCGAGTGCTTCAGGAGGGGGGCCACACAGTCCCCCTCCCACAATACATAAAGTCCCGAGGGGTGGTGGTCCCCTCTGCTTTGGGGACCTTGTACCACCCCCTTTTTGTTTTAGCCCCGAGAGTGACAATCCCCAGGGCTGGGGCCCCTCTGGGCCCACAAAAAATGTAATGGGGGCTAATTATAAAAAAAGCTCTGTTTTATTTTATTTTATTATTTTTACGGCAGAGTCCGTGCACCCTACACGCACCTGCCTGGTTTAAACAAAGAAATTGTGGGCCCTGAGGTCCTTCTGGGACTCCCTAAGCAGGTCTAGAGGGTAAAAGTATTTCTACCCTGCCCCCTTTCTACGTTTTGCACATGTATTCCACTGACTTCTTCAGCCTCACTTCTTTCGAGGCACAAAATGGCTGCCAACAGTTCCTGGTCTCGAATGTTGACAACCACTTGACAGCCAATTAGCATTCAGCGCGTGATCGGAAGAATGCACTTACGATACACTCACGGTCCGCTGATAGTCTGCGAATTCTCCGCGCCCATAGATATATAAATGCTTTTCACTGTAATTTTCGCAGGAACTACTGAACAAATTGACACCATTTAAGTAAAAGGCACAAGTCTGAACCGAGGACTACATCTTTACCAAATTTGGCGTAATTCCGTTCAGCAGTTCGGGCCGTAGCTGTGGCTAAAGGTCCTATGGGAAATCGCATGGGGAAAACATGTTTTGGGACTCCCCTTTTTTCTCAGCCCCCGCTTCACGAATAACTGTGAAACTTTCAGGATAGGAGCGGACCGGAGCGGACCGTAAGTTTTGAAAAGTTCGCTAAGATTCGTCAACCGGCGCCAAAGTTATTCCAAATAGAATGTTGTGGATTTCCTATGGAAAATAGGTCCTAACTAATATATATAAATATTTATATACATATTTGAGAGGTCATCAGTGATGTCATTTGAGATGTCATCAGTGATGTCATCAGTGATGTCACTGACCATGTCATGAATGATGTAATATGTGACATCATCAGCAGTGGATTGCGGGTGCGCGATATATAGTTATAACTAACTATATATGCGAATTTCTATGGTTTTGTGTGAGTAAATTAAGGTTTTGTAAATGCTAATCCCTAACTATATATGGTCTATAACCTATGGTTTTTTCAGTGAATTTTCAAGGTTTTGTAAATGCTAATTCCTAACTATATATGGTCTATAACCTATGGTTTTTTCAGTGAATTTCAATGGTTTTTTAATAGCAAATATCAAAAGCTGTAAAATGTATTCTTATTCTAATTCAAAAATATATTTTATATTTTTGTAATATTATCTTTATATTTATTTGTTAGCTTAATAAGGTTCCGCGACCCGCTCGGCGAACCGGTAAACGTTCCATTAGCGCAACCACCGCGTTAGAAAACGATATCGTGAGGCGTCGCGTAAGCGCAACGTATTGCGTTACCGCGTAATACGTCTTATGACGCGCCGCGTTAGCGCACCCGGAAGCGTTCTGGAACGCAAACCAAGGCGCGAAGCGCAGCTACTCGGAAGCGATCCGGGTCGCGTTACGGGACGCGTAACGTAAGCATAACGGGTCATGTGACTTGAAAATAACACTTTTTATTGGTTGATTTCATTTTTTATTTCTGAATGATGTAAAGCTAGGTCATGTGACCTAAAAATTACACTTTTCATCGGTTTAGAACATTTTATTTACCAAAATGATGAAAGCCCCCTCCTATTTTTCTCACTCTGACTTTCAACTTTGTGAGAGGAAGAACTATTTTCATTATTGGAAGATGGCTTCAATTGTAGCTGCAGCTGATGGACCCCCACCACCACCACAACCTCCTAGGAAGGATGGACCACCTCCCCAGTTTATTCCCAACCCTGAAGAAGAGGAGGAAGAAGAAGAACAAGATGTACATCAAATAAAAATTTTCCCTGAAGAGCCCCGGAAATCACACCGCAAGGCCAATTTTATTTGGCAGTTTTTTTCATTTCCTGCAGGCCAAAAAAAAGTGAATGCACGTTATGTTACATGCCTGATATGTAAAGAACCTCTGTCTCGAGGCACCGATAAAAAGTATAGCTTTGGAAACTATACAATGCATCGCCACATGCAAAGGTGGCATCCTATAAATTATAGTATGGCGGAGGTGCGTAACCTAAGTGAAAATCCACCAACTCTTGTGGCCACCACATCATCCCATGAAAGTCTTTCGGGACCAGAGGCGAGGGAGATGGTCCCCGCTATTCAAACTAATTTTCAACATATCAAGCTGGTGTGCATTTATTGTGGGGGTTTGCTTTGTTACGGCGAAATGAGCTTTCCATTAATGAACAGAGCATTTGAAAATCACAAGTGCTCAAAACACCCCAGAAAGTGATTTTTTTTTTGTTGCTCCTGTTGAGCCGTTTCTAATGCCTGTTTTTCGTTCTTTCCCCTGAAAAAAAACCCCAAAAATATAAAACCGTTCAAAAAATACAAAAAAAGTATAAAAAGTGTTCAGAAAAATAATTAAAAAATAAAAAACAACAAAAATAATAAAAAAAAGTTCTTTTAAGAACTACCTTCCCTTTATGAAAAATTTCTAGAGTTCTAGAAGTCAATCATTCTTGTTTCCTTATAGTACGCTCCCCGGACCGCTTTCCGGTGCGCGTACCGGGCGCATCCCACGAAAAAAACGATTTTTTTTTCTTTTTGCCCCGCGGGGCCCTTTTAAAGTCTCCACATCAAACCTAGGGGGTCAGGGAGGATCTACTATGCCCCCTTATGGTCATTTTCCCCTTCGTTTTGGCCTCCTCTTGTCTCTCGATCCTACCGAGAGACAAGATGGCGGCCGCTCAGGACTGTTTAGAATGTTGACAGACACCGGAGAGCCAATCAGCTTCGCTAAGCTCCGTTACGCGAAAAGTACGCGAACTGGTGCGCTATCCGGTACGCTGTCACAGATATATCTGTTTTTTTAAACGTTAATTTCTCAAAATCCACTGGAGCACATATATTGAGACCCAGCAAAGGCACATCGGACTAACAGTCCCTACAATTTTGCCAAGTTTCGTGCAAATCCATTCAGCCGTTCGAGCTAAAAGTGAGGCCAAACGCCCTATGGAAAAATGAATGGGAAAAATGCGTTTTGGAACCCCCCTTTTTTCTCGGCCCCCCCTTGACGAAACGCCCCCAAATTTTCAGGGGCTCCTCAGAAACAAATTGTGCCATTTTCCTGAACATTTCAGCCGATTCCGTCCACAAACGCCAAAGTTATTAGACATTGGATTTTTTCTCTATGGAACTTTTGAAAATTCTAACTATATATACCTACTGGCGAGCGCCAGTAGGTAATATATATATATGTAATCTGTATCAATCTTTTGATCTGTATATTGTGACGTATTTCAGCACTGGCAGTTCTGGCGGAGAATGTGGTGTGCATTTCCTTCCAGAAGTAGTTGTATGCCAACAGCTACATCTACCCTATGTAATCAGGGTATCGACGGAGACACTGAAATGAGGCAGCGCCATTTGGATTCATGGATTATGCTCCGAAGGTATTTGCTGACTATTGATCATGCTGGATCTTGCATTGGCATTTGAGACAGTGGCTAGCTAATAACTATCTGACAAATTGAAATAATAGCGTATAATGAGGAGTGAGATTGGCAACCTTTTTTTCTTTTTTAATTTAAGACAGTGGATCACACTATTCATCTGGATTGTTTATTCATGAGGACCACACCATCCGGGCCATGGCTAAATGGTTCAATTCCGCTTCTTAAAACAGACCCTTGGTGCAATCTTTTCACACAAATTCCAAGGCAGTACTGGAGGCAAGGATTATGCTTAATTATCTGTAATACATAAATCAAGGAACCAACACAAAATAATGTATGCCAAACTTCACATACTATGACGTTAGACTACACACCACTGATCTAACAGACTCATTCCTGCAAAGATTCCCGTAACTCGACTCTCGCCCTGCAAACTACGAACAGTTAGCGGCAATTACCACTAATCCAACAGCAAGCACTACTCTGTCTCGCCAGTCAGTGCTCGGAGACACCCATTCAGACATTCAAGACTGAAAAAGCTTTTGATAACCTTCAGAATGCTTGCAAGTGTAAGGTAAAAGCCAATGGAATTTCTTTGTTTTTTCTGAATGCTATTCCAAACCATGAGCAGTGTAACTTCCCACTTTTTCAGAACCAGTTCACCTTTTCACTGGTGAACAACATTCATTTGTAACTCAGATGGGCCATGTACTGCCACCTCTTTTACCCCCCTTAAACTCCAGGAACATGCCTGTTTAGGTATGTTTTAAACCATCCAGCACTTTTTCCACCATGACCAAAAAATTGTAACTGTACTTTTACCTCATTTATGGTCCACCACTAGAAAACGATGCACACTTAGTCCTGATGAAGACCAATATACATGTCCCCATGGTTAATGCGTATAGATGTACTAAAGAAAGACCCACTGTTTTACCATATTTTGGATTTACAGATACATTTATAGAAATTCAATATCGTTCTGCCTTTTCTCCTTTCCAAAGGCCCCCGTCCAGAACTAACTATAAGTGACTTATTACTAATCTTTGAGAACTTAGGAAATTGCTGCTGTAATCTTTATAGGGCGTACCTTTTCAATACACTTCTGTTATATCTGGAATTATACTGCCAATCATTATATATGAACTTTTAAGTGGTTTCGAACAAATACACAACCGTCTCTATCACTAAAGTATATTACATGTGTGTACATTTATCATGGTGTGGAGTGTGTTTTCACAAGCACCACTTATTAAATACCAAAACATCCCTATATTTCTTTTAAAAAATAACCTCTAGTATGCTTTTATGTTGACAAAGCATTTTATGTGGTTAAAACACATTTAAAAATGTTTTTTAGTGTTACAAATTAGTTAACAACTAATCTATGTTCCTTGTAAGGAAAGAAATATTTCATATCAATTGTTTGATGGGCTTTTGTCTTGTATAAGTTTCCCAGGTCCAAAGTGCCCTCTTAAGCCGTAATCAGTTCCGTGTACCTTAAAGTGGGGCACGTTCATTGGTAAAAGCTTTGCTCTTGTTATGTTATGTTATGTTAAAAATGCTTATATAGCGAAACGTTCACCGGATTGGTTTCTTGGCGCTTCAGGAACACAGCAGAGCTAAGCTAAGTCAGTGGGCTATTCATCGTACGCTTTTAGGAATAACCAGGTTTTCAGTTGTTTTCTGAACAGAAGATGAGCGTCAATGGTGCGTGTTGATCGGGGAATAGAGTTCTAAAGTTTAGGAGCTATTGTAGAGAACCTGAGTCCCCCGTGTTTGACGCGTTTAAACCTAGGAATACTTAGGAGGTTGTGGCTGGAAGATCGAAGGATGCGAGGAGGGATGTACTTCTGGATTTTTTCGGCGATGAACTTTGGGACTTTTTTTAGCAGCGCCTTGTGTGTTATGCATCCAAGTTTAAAAGCGCTGCATTGCGCCACCGGCAGCTAAAGAAGTTGTTTCAACAAAGGTTTAATGTGCTGAGGAGCAGGAGGTTGGAAAATAAGCCGGGCAGCGTGATTCTGGATTAATTGCAAGCGTCTCGCTTGATACGCAGGGATGCCAGCATATAGGGAATTGGCGTAATCTAATCGTGAGATGATGAGCGCCAGGACAAACAAGGTAAGGGCTCTTCAATGACCCATTTGTAAAACAGCTGGCAACTTTTGTACAAATATTAAGGGCCAGATGTAGGTAAATCATGTTTACCGACTCTGAAATACCGAATTTTACCGATTCGGTATTTCAGAGTCGGTAAATATGAAGGGGGGAGATGTAGGTATTTCCAGATGTGGAAATACCGAATCGTTAGAATTCGGTAATTACCGATTCGGTAATTACCGAATCGGTATTCCCTATTGATTCCTATGGGCTGTGAAGCCCATAGGAATGAATGGGAAATACAGATTCGGTAATTACCGAATCGGTAAATACCGACTTTTGCAAGGGTGCAGGGGGTGTCACTTTGACACCCTCTGGCACCCAAAAAATAGGCATGTGCGCCATGTGGCACACAGACATGCCCTAAGGGCATGTCTGTCCGTCACATGGCTAGGTGTGCATGCACACAAGTGCATGCACACCTGAATTCGGTATTTTAACACCCAATTGGATTGGGTGTTAAAATACCGAATTTGTAGGGCCTTTGGGACTCAGAAGAGTCCCACCTACATCTGAGATTTACCGAATCGGTAAAAATACCGATTCGGTATTTTACAGAATCAGTAAATTTACCGATTCTGTAATATAATGCCCCTACATACCATTTCTGAAATACCGGTCGGTAACGGCCGAAAATACCGATTTTCGGCCGTTACCGACCGACCTACATCTGGCCCTAAGAGAAGTAGGCAAAGCTCAGAGTTTTTCTGGAAGAGGGATGCAGTAGAGGATGGCCTAAAGAAAAATTAATTTAACTAAGTTTTCCAAAGAAGAGGCAGAAGCGGATGCATAAGATTTGTGAAAGGAATTGGTTGAGACACTGAAAATGGTGTAAGTGGTCCTCGGCCCTTCTTCCTGAGTAAAGGTGTGAATGTCACAATCTGGGGCGTCCCTTCAGAGATGTTGGGGTCAGAATTCTAACCCCGGTGTAAGAACTTACTGCAATTCACCAACACAAATTTAAATCCAGTTGGATAATGACACTCACACAACCCACTATGCAATACTGTACGGTGAGATTTTCTGGTCATGATTAGTCCTGCTAGATTAGTTCAGGGACAAACCAGAACTCCAACCCCTCTTTCATTAATGAATAACACACTCAAAATAGCGCTAAGGAACACAAGGTAACACTTTAAAACATTTATTTGCTAAAACCCAAGTCTGGTGCATATCATATGAATGGCAAACACAAAGAATGAGGAAATAAATGCAGTCATGCCTGACATGGCAGGCAAATAAAATATGCAGTCATGACATAGGTAGAATGTTCCTAGCATCAACATCCTATCGCTACTTCTAACAACCATGCTAAAATTGACCAGAAACATGAAATACCAAGATTATTCATTTTAGTTTCTTAAAATGGATTGTACAGTACAACTTGAGTTCAGAGAAACACATATTTAGCGATTCTCAATCACAGTACTTACATGGGAATAATGGGCAATCCTGGGCTGAAGGCCACTTCTCTGCACCACTCTCTAACAGGAGGGAAGATGGCATCTTCTTAACCAGACACTTTCTGATGCCTGGTTTACACACTGTATAAGGGTTCAGAATAGAGATTTGTGGGGGCCCGATACAGCCAACATGACCAAATGCATGTTTAGCCCAAGAGGAAGAACTTGTGGACCATGAGAAGAAGCATCTCTTTCACAAGAGAATGCTTGAGAATCTTTTCTTCAACTTTCAGGTTTTTGGAGCAATATTGGTCTTGTACATGAAAAAGAGAAAGGCCTCAATACTATTATAAATCTATCATTGTTAAATTATACACCTTCAGGTGCACAACACCTGGATGTTTTACATGCATATCAAAATTGAAAGTGTGCATTTTCTGAGGTATATTTTGACAGAAGGGGATTGGATGGTCAATATGAACTGTTAGGGTGCTTATCTTTCGGATGAAATCTTAAAAACATTGGTACTTCCCCTGGTTTGCCTGGCAGGGACAGATTTAGAAGTTCAAAGCCCTTTCTCTTTCATCTGCATTCGACCCGTTGATGCTTCAAAAAGCTTCTGCAACCAGTAGCAACCCATATCCGAGTACAAAGGTCAGAATGATTGTCTACCTGCTCAACATATTTTTCATGACCCAGGACCGCAGAGCTTTGATTCAATAGTTTCAGATTACATTTTCATTTTAACAGGTGGGGGGTTCTTTATAAACAACAGGAAGATGGATCTGCTTGCTAGAAAAATAGATTTTGTAGTCTTCATCATAGAATTCAAAGCCACATTGCAATGAGAAGCCGTTCACATCAAGATTATAAATCCCCATATAAGACACCTCCTGAAATGCATGGAGGGCTGAAAAATGAATATAACACATACCAGAATAAATTTACCATATGTCGAAAGAAAAATGAAACACGGCAGAATAAATATTCTACCTAGTGGACAACAGGAATAACACACACCCTGAATTGGATAAAAGATTAGCGGAGATGTATAGCAACTACACTGAAAGGAATATGACTGATGCTGAAAAGAACTCAAGTGAACATAAACCTTATTGAAATGATATAGACTGGTGCTGAAATGAACATGACCTACATTGGAACGAATATGAATCATATTATATTGAATTTGACCATTTTTTAAATGGCTGTGACACAGGAGAAATGAATGTCAGACATACAACATTGAATACAAGCCATGTTTAAATGAATAGGACACATGTTTAAATAATTATGATATGTTGAAATAAATATGACTAGTGTCAAAATGAATATGACTAACTCTGAACTGATTGACACACATTGATATGAATATGATGTAGTTGAAATGAATTTGGTGTGCATTAAAATTAATATGGTCCACACTGAAATAGGAGAAGCTTCGAAATGAATACAACATCAATTGGAATCGATATGACACATATATAAATTGAATGTGACACATTTTCAAATTACTGTGACACAAATGAAATTATTGTCAGACAATCAGCAATTAATACAAGCCATGTTCAAATGAATATGGCACATGTTCAAACAAATGTAAGATAAGTTTAAATTGACTAGTGTCAAAATGAACATGACCTACCCTGAACTAAATATGACATATTTTCATATGAAGATGATTGCAGCTAAAATGTATTTGACATGCCTTAAAAGGAATTTAGCGCACACTTAAATGAATATAAGAAGCTTTGAATTAAATACAATATCCAATAAATGAATATTGCCCATCTTGAAATAATTCTGACATGTTGAAAGATACATGACATATGTTGACACGCAATATATTCATTGGATTCGAATTTACACACTTTCAAAAGAATATGACAACTGAGATATTATGGGCCTTATTACGAGTTTAGCAGTCTCACAGCGGGACGCCCGCCAGCACTGTGCTACTAGACAGCCAAATCTGAAGTCAGACTGTCCACTGAATTACGGGTTAATACAGGTCAGGCAGTCCTGTTGCGGCGGTACCACAGCGGTGCGTTTCTAAAGCACATAGGTGTGCCTTAGACATGCACTGTCATGAGACAAGCTCAGCCCATCTGGAATGAGAAGAAATTCACAATATTATGCATTTCTTACCGTGGAGGAACAAGAGGTGCAAAAACACAGGCCCCCCTCTGCATGCACCTCATGCACAGAGGTGACAGGGGGCCCGTTAGGGCTTCTTGAGTTTACTCATCGCTAGCCTTTTCATGGTGGGCTCAACACCATGAAAAGGAGGGCAGTGAGGAAACCCATAATATTCTTGGCAGTGCTGCAGCTGCACCACCAGTATATTGCATCCTCGGACTGCTGCGTCACCGCTGCAGGATTCCTGATCCACAGCGGGTGCCGTGGTCCTGTGGCGGTTCCACCGCTGTACTCCTAATTCGGCGGTCGGACCGCCAGTACAACAGTAGGTGCACCGCAACTACGTGATCAGCCCCTAAGTGTTGATCTGTTGAAATAAACATTACTCTTGTCATAATGAATAAAGCAGGCATCACAACGAATATAACAAATTTTAAAATTCATTTGTCCTATGCTAAATCAAGTGATACACAATTGAATGAGTATGGCATGCAATTAAATGAATCGGACTAGTGTTAAAATGAAAATTATTTACACTGAACCAAATTTTATACATTTGGATATGAATGTGACCGCAGTTGAAATAAATGTGTTATGCTTTAAAATGAATATGGTGAATGTTTAAGTGAATAGGAAAAGCTTTGAACTGAATGTGGCATCCATTGTAATGAATGTGGCATTGTTTGAAATAAATCTGACATGTTCACATTACTAGGGCACATCTTGAAATGAATCTGGGATATGCTCAAATTCATATTACATTCATTTAATTAAATATAGAATATTTAAAAAGGATTATGGCACCAGTTAAAATTAATGTGGGTTATTTTGAAATGAATATGGCCCACATTAAAGTGTATATGGCATACACTAAAATGAATATGATTATTGTAAAATGAATTTAAATTGCGCTGATCTAAAAATGACGTGCCGAACTACTATCGAGATAGACAAATTAAATTTACATGCCTGATAATGGAATATGACACATAGGGAAATCAATATGGAGCATCTTCAAATGCTTCTGTTACATATTGAAATTAACAAGGCTTGTGTTGTAACGTTTATGCCCTATGTAGAAATAAATATGACATAGTTGAAATGAATATGGCAGCCAGATTAATCATCATCAATTATGATCTAGCTCATATAAAAACTTGTAGTTCCTTCCTATAAACAGAAGTCATGGGGTGGTTGAGGCTTTTACAAAACAGTAGGTAGGAAGATGCACAGCTGTAGGTTTAACCACTTGTTTGGTGAAAAGTTAAGTAAGAACGGGTGCTCTCACAGGTAGCGTGTCCGTCCACAAGGCTATCAAGTATAATACAAATAGTGCATACATGCATGTGAATGCATCCCTGTATGAGGCACTCCACTTGGTTAAAAAAAGACTCCCACTGAATGTAGGTTGGTTTTTCCAAAGTTTATATGTAGTTGTCAATCACGTTTGATATTTTCAACATATCATATTGTACGATATAATCATGATAGTATCATTAATCGTCAAGTTGATTTCATAAATTCCAACTCCAATGCATTTCGGGCGGGTTAGCCCTTTTTCAAGGAGTACTGTGAAAGATGAAGAAGATATAGTAAATAATACAGAGTACTACTCGTAAGCTAATTAATTACATGCAGGTGATGTGGTTAAGTACATGCACCTGCGTGGTGTAACAACGAACGAAATGTGCAAGGTACTCGAACGTACGTGTGAGTGAGGTTAACAGTCGTCGGTAGGAATGTGATGTAAACAGTGGTGAAGAAAACACAATGTGGGATGGGAAAGAATAACACCCGGGGAACCAGCGTTGCACCGTGTTTTGTAGTGAGATTACTATCTAATCCGCATGTGTTCCTGGTGAGGACAAACAAAATGTGTAAAGCGGTGGGACCACTTACAGTCGTTCAAATGAAGAGAGTCGACGCAACTGTAGGGATAAATAATATAACATAATGTTCTGTACAGGCATAAAGGATACCTCTTATCGAGTTACACGGTAGTGCAGAGTGACTTACGTAAAAGTTAGTAGGCGTTTTTATGCTGAGGGTCCTTAGGAGACGGCATCAGGCGTCCTACGCGAACGCGGAAGTGTAACGATATGGGGTTTAAATGATAGGAGGAATTAGTCACGTGGGTGTAAACGGAATTAATGACGGACTATCACAGCGGCCATCTTGGGTGGATTACGTAAGTGAACGTGGGATCACTCCTTAATAGAAGAAGATATAGCCCAAGCTAGTTTAAGCCGCAACAAAGATCAATATATCAGACAACTTTTATATCTATCCAAACGGCAGATAAATCAAAAACTACACAACAGCACACTCCTTAAATACCACAGAGCCTACAGAATCCCACGTGGACTACGGATTGCTTTAAAGCCTTCGCTGTGCAAGAATTCGAAAACTTTTAAAGACAAATGGAATGCCATTCTGAATAAATGTAGCCTCGACCTGATACTCCTCATTGTGGAAGAGTTATCCTATATACTGGCGGATCTTAAGAAAGAAATCAAAGAAATACAAAAAGAGCTGGAGGATTCTATAACGACTGATGAATGGTCTAAAATTATAGAAGATATAAATTTACAACTAGACAAGCATACTAAGGAAATTAATGAGAGGAAAGTCAGGAAATATAGAAGAGACACTCTAGACTATAAACTTGACGAAGTGTACACGTGGGCGGAAGTGTATGCCCAAAGACGTAGAAATAAACCATACAGTAACCAAACCGACATTTCATCCTCTGGCAGTGACTCTTCATCCCGATCATTCAGAAAACCCAATATTTCCACTCCAACTACAGCTAGGCAAAATCACCAAAAACCACTACTGAAGCTACTGAAACTCCTTCATCTAGAGACGATCCATCTACCTCGGTTCATTTTTTAGAATCCGGCAAGGACGAAAGAGAAGACTCAGGAGGAGCAAAAACAAAGGAAAAAGAAAAGGGGGCCGAACACGTGAAGCACAATTTTGAAGAAGGACAACAAACCCAAAAAGAACCCCTAGTGATTAATATTTCAGATACTAAGTTGACATCATATGAAATGAAACTACTTGAAAAAGGCACATCTTTTATCCCTACTACGCCAACCAATCTCCTGAATTGGAAGTAAGCACTTTCAAATTTACACGCAAATTAAGGTTACGTCATTTCTTTGACAATGCCCTAACATCGACAACACAGGCAAAACCAGATCAACTCATGGGGTTACGCCCACACAGCACATACCAAGCTCCGTGCAGTCACAAATGCATTGATTTATTCGATAACCTTGTGAAACGTGATCTCACAAAATTGAATTTCAGAAGAAAAGTCACTAAAAATATTACACAAAAAGATCATGATACCTTCAATAAGATTGCCACCAACAAAGATATAAAATGCTTAAAAGCAGACAAAGGCGGAGCCTTAGTCATTGTCAATACTGGAATGTACACCAGCAAGGTAATTGAACACATCAGTGATGAGAACACTTATATGAAATTGCCAGACAACCCCACTAATCAATTTAAAGCAATACTTCAAACTATTGTCATGAAAGCTTATGAATCAGAAATTATTGGCGACCGTACTAAAAGGTTTTTGCTTCAAGAGCATCCCAAAAGCCTGTCAATACATATGACACCTAAAATTCACAAGAACATTGAAAACCCACCCTTCAGGCCAATTGTTTCTACTAAAGGATCCCTACACAAACCTGTGGGGAAGTTCTTAGACAAATACCTCCAACCTTCAGTCACCAAAATGAAAAGTTACGTGAGGGATACAACTGAATTTTTACAAAAACTATCGGAAGTCTCTATCCTACCTGACGAACATCTAGTACTATGCACTGCAGACGTCAGTGCATTATATACCTCCATCCCCCACGATGGCGGCATAGAAGCTATTGAAAAAACCATTCTCAACAGCAACATTGATTTACCTATGCAAGAGTTTTTGATGCAACTTATGATCTTCACACCATGTCATAGCTACTTTGAACATGACGAAAATTGGTACCTTCAACTGTCTGGAATGTCCATGGGAAACTGTGCGGCTCCCACATATGCAACTATATATATGAAAGAGTACGAAGAGCTACATATTTATGGAAATGATAATTGGAACAGCAAAATTAAGTTATTTTTTCGATACATAGATGACTTGTTCATCCTATGGAAAGTCTCTGAAGCTAACCTACAACAAGCACTCACTGATTTGACACCAAAAATGAAAGAATTCAACTCACCTGGCAAATGAGCAATGAATCCATCCACTTCTTGGATGTAGCCATCACCAGAACACTGAACGGATTCAAAACTAAACACTGCCACCAAGTTGAGTGATCTCCCTCTCTCCTTAAAATGAACACGGAGCTTCTTGCTTTTAGGAAAATGCTAAAAACCCGGCTCTTCACCAACTGAACCTTTCGACCTTAGGATTCACAGTTAGTGCCATGATGCCTCCAAGTATACGATGCACTTTATAAATACTTTCCATATCACACATTAAAAGGAATAGAACTCCTATTCAAAGTAATATGGTGCTTTTGGAAATAAATATAATCTACATCAAAATTAATATGATTGGAATTGACATGACTATGACTACCATTACATTGAATATGACCCATGTTGAGTAGAAAATGACATTTGCTGAAATCAATATAGCATCTGTTTAAAGTAATATGGATCATATTGAAAACCATACGCCATATGTTGAAATGAATGACACACTAAAACGAATATGATGCCCAGTCAAATAAATGTTGCATGCCTTTAAAATATTATAACCGAGTCTGGAATTAATATGACCTGGTTTAAGATGAATATGACACACATTAAATAGGATGCATTGAAATAAATATGACATAATTGGAAAAGTGTATGATCCATTTTTAAATTAATATGACCTACACTGAAATCAGTTTGACACATCTTAGAGTTAGTATATCACACGGCAAACAAGTGATAAAGTCCAATAAAGTAAATAGAATATGGATTGAAATGATTATAGCACACACTGAAATGAGTGTGTATTTCTCCTAATTGACTATGACGTCTTATGATATGTACATAAAAGAAAAGGGACTACTACAGTGAACCAACTACCGCCTAGATAAATAAATAATACTGAGATGACTGATTCAGGGAGACTAGAAAGCAGATGGCATAGTGGCCCAATCAAATCGCAGGGCCAGTCAAACAGGAAAATCCACTTCTGAAAATACTCAGTCCTTGAGATTTTAGCCCTTAGTGAGCATATCTTTAACAAGTGCCTTTAGATTTTGTTTTATGCTCCTTTTGCTTGTTTCTTTCTTTACTGAAGCATTAGCAGATGATCTTGTGGACTTACTCACTTCTTTAAAATCATGTTTTTTTGCTTTAGATACAGCGTTGTTGTCTGTTGATATTAACTGTTTGGAACACCTGCAGAGAAAACTGGAGCGCCATTTGGAAATTCTAATTGCCACATTAACGGCCTACAATCTTTCTGGAATAGTGACCATCACTGTGAGATTCATTTTGCAAGAGTTATGTAGATACATTTGTGTTTCCATTACAAACTGTTTCTGCAAGTACTTTCCATACACTTACTGCAAATCAAGATGTAGGAAGACCAAGGTCAGTTCAATTTTATTAACCTACAGTCTATTTTAATTTTTTTTTTTTAAACATATTTTATTGGTTGCATTGTAACATCATACACAATACAGTGCAAACATTGCCAGTAGATCGCAATTCAATATCCAGAACTTTACTTTACAGCATCATACATGTACGTAACTACTGCATCAGTTCTTCATCTCAATATCGGCACTGTCCACTGTTCATGCTTCTCACTCCTCTTACTGTGTAAATCTAACCATTGACTAACAACTCCTAACCCCATCTAACACCCTCCCCCCGCCACTGGTGTGTGTTACATGATGTGCAGAATACAAGCCATTTCTTCTAGTCCATCTGCAACCTATGCGCCACCCGGTCTGTCATGTACAGGGTCTCCATTATTAACAATACTCCCTATTCACCTTCTTCCATCTGTTGAACAATCAGCGCCTGCACCAGCATCTCCCATGCCGTCGCCGTTTCTAGTGCTTTCTCATTAACCGAGCGTCGTGCCTGTTGGAATCTAATAGCACTCTCACTACTGGCCCATTTACTGAGCTCCGCCTCCCATCTCTTACTGTTGGGGCCCATCTTAGACTTCCAGTGCATGGTTATTTCTCTTTTCGCTAACAGTAAACCCATGTCTAAAGATTTACTGGTCACCTTCGTCTTGGGTGTGTGGGGAAACCAGTGCAGCAAGCACGTGGCCAGATCAAACTCCAACTGTCTGTCCGTGACTGCAGTCAACACGTCTCCCACCTCCTTCCAATAACCCCCTAAGTTTGGGCATTCCCATAGCATGTGCTCCAGCTCCACCCCTTCCCTTGTCCATCTAGGACACGCTGCATCCTGTACTTGAAAGTATTTCCGGATCTTACCCGGTGTTAAGTATGCTCTGTGTAATATGAAGAAATTTACAAGTTGGAACAGTGCATTCCTAGTCCCCTTCCATGCTCTACGAAGAATCTGTCCCCACGCAGTTTCGGGTATGGGTTTCCCTATGCCTGCCTCCCATTTTAATAGCAACGTGTCCAATGGTTGGAGTCCCTCATTTAGCATGTTGGAATATAGACATGTGACCGCCTTAAACGTCCCCGCCGCCATCACCACATATTGACACGCCATTGTCGTTTTGGGCTCCGCAGATCCCTCTCTCCAGTGTTTCCTAATTGCCGCAACCAAAGCTGCATTGCTCAAAAATCCGCCCCCTGGAAGTTCATATCTCTCTTGTAATGTCTGATAGGGCAGAAGCCCCCCATCTTCATAGAGATCCCCCAGTACCTGAACTCTCATCTGTTCCCATTCCATCAGAGGTGTCCAGTCCCCACCATGTGGTAATGCTGTCAGCATTCCCAGCGGGATTTCCGGCGCATAGGGGTGTAGCACCCCAGCCCTTCGCTGGCTACGAGTCCAGCATAATCTCAGAGTCTTCTCTTCGAGCGAGAAGATCCCTAAGGGAAAGTTTTTGCTGTAGGATTATGAATGATAATATGTGCCTCTGGATCCCCTACCTCTCAAGTGGTCTGGGCCTTTAAATCCATCGCTATTGCCTGTGTCAAGACCTGGAGCTGCGCAGCCAAATAATAGAGCTCGAAATTCTGGGACTGCTAGCCCACCCTCTACCTTCTGTCTCATCAATGTTGCCAGAGCCACTCTCCACCTCCCAGACCCCCCGAGGAACCCCACTATCATGGATTTCAGTAATTTAAACACTGAAGGTGGCACCCAAACAGGCAGTGTCCTAAAAAAATAGAGCAGCCGAGGTAGGGCTACCATTTTTAATAATGCTATCCGGCCTATCACCGACAATAGAAGTGTCAACCAAAATGCCATGCTGCCCTTCAGGGCCCTCACACTTCTTCCTATGTTGCCCTCCACCATATCCAGCGCTTCATGGTAAATACGAACCCCCAGATATGTCAGGCATGTCGGCTCCCAACGCACATCCCAAGAAAGCTCAGGTAGGCGCCCACCAGGTCTCACTGGGAACAGACACATCTTGCTCCAATTCACCCTCAGTTCCGAGATGACACCAAAGTTTGATAACAGGCCGGCTGCGCCCTGTAATGCTCCCTCTGTGTCTGCCAAAAACATGAGTAGATCATCTGCATAGTGTGATATGTACTGCAGTACTTCTCTAAATCGTAAACCCTCAAAACTCTGCCCCATTCTAGCCCTAGCCGCCAGGGGCTCTATTGCAAGAGCAAATAGCAATGGAGACAGTGAGCAACATCGCCTCATTCCACGTGCTACTCGATATTGAGTCGCAATCAATGCCCCCACTCCCACTCTCGCCACCGCTGAAGAGTGCAACACCCTAGTCTATCCCACGAATGCATCACCCAAACCAAACTGTCCCAATGTTCTGTAAAGGTACAGCCAATCCAGACTATCAAAGGCTTTTTCTATGTCCACTGATAAAATCGCACGCACACGTAAGTCCCGTTGGTCATCTCCCATGATCCTCAGAAACCGTCATATATTCGTAGACGTATTTCTAGTCAGGATAAACCCAGCCTGATCTTCATGTATTAAGGTTGTCATATGTTGCAGGAGACGGGTCGCCAATATCAGACTTAGTATTTTATAATCTATGGTCAGCATTGACAACGGCCTGTAGGCCGTCATATCTGTACCCTCTCGCCCTGGTATCAATAATGGGATAATAAATGCCTCCCTCATGGACAAAGGAAGGCAACCCACCTCCTGTGCTTCTTTGTAAATTTCTAACAACCGCGGGGCAAGTAAGTCTATATAACGTGCATAAAATTCTATAGGCAGGTCGTCCACCACTGGAGTTTTATTTCAGGCCATGTGTTTAACCGCCCTCCTAATCTCTGCGCAAGCCTGTGAAGTTCTGCTGTTCGAGTGCGCTTCATTGGACCGTTTTGCACTTGTTTAATTTGTTACAACTTTTATATTACATTTAAGATTTTGATATTTTGCACATTATGCCCAGATTTCAGAATGGTCGTGAAGAACTAGCTTTGGATTTATTTGGGGCTAGTACCTCTAAAAATGTAAGTAGCCAGGGGGCAACAATTGTAACAAGCCTCAAGACATTATTTCAGAAATTAGAAATTAGAACGGCTGTGCAAACAGGAACTGAGTAGATGGTGGGATGGGGTGACCTTAGAGCAGTATATGAAAAATGGCAAAATCCCAAGGGGATTACGGATACTGATCTTTCCCACATTCGAAGATTTGAGTAATGATTTACTGAAAGAATGGGAATGTAATATAGAAGGGGCTTCAACTACCATGTTGCAGATTCTAGTTGGACGCTGCCGAGAAGGGAGAGAAATTACAGACGGAAATAAAGATACTTGAAAAGGAAATCACTAGTATTACACTAGTATTACACGAAAGGAGTTGATTGAAAAAATGATGTAATTTTAAAGCAGGTGATGGAAAGCCATCAGCTATATCTGAAGGATAAAACATTTAGAAAAATCAAAAGGGACGACAAGGATTACAAAGATGGCAGGGTTTATACCTGTGCCAAATAATTTGATGGGGTACAGCAACTGGATGATGGAAACAACAAACAAAGAACAAGAGATGAAACAAGGTTCCAATAGCAATATAGCTGTCTCATCAGTAACTAGCTCTGCCTCTAACACCATGATGCCTGAGCTCCCTTTAGGGGGAGGGGCCTCCTCCTTTCAAAAGGAATTAGCAAAGTTAAGGATAAGCAATCACCTACAACAAAAAAGAGATACATCAAAACAAGGAGGGGAGGGAGGAGGGCAAAGGGCGGATACAAGAGAGGGTTCCACAAAAAAATCGAATCCAGTTACGAAACCGAAGAAATGACCACAATGAGTCCATGTATTTTTGCTGATTCTACTGTGTGTCAAAATGTGAATACTGATTAAAAAATTGTCAACTTATCCAATAAAATTTTGGACTCTGATGAAGTCAATATTTTGAGTAAGGGGCTCAATTTTTGCCCGACACAGGAGGGTGATTTTGCAAACACACATGTAGATCTGTATAAACTTATCAGGGTTCTAAAATTAAAGGATTATTTTTCCAACAGGCCACACGATCCAGGAGGTACAATTGGCGACTAGTACTCTGGAATTCATACCATTTGTGACATCTGTGATGAACATTGCTTATTGACCCTCAATAATGAGGAGGACCTAGATATTCCCTCTGTACTTAGAGACCTTGATATTCCCCTAAATGTATATGTTGACAGTGGCCTACATCCTAAGTCCAAGTTCAAGTTCACACCGATACATTCATATAATCGCAACATCGATGTTCTTTATGGAAAGGTCACAGAAGATCTATATGACTTAGAAACTCCCAACAAATATACATCGAGGGTCACCCATAATATCACAGCCTCTGAAAGGTTGGCTCTTAAAAGACTCAATAATGACCCGGATATTGTTATTAGAGAAGCCGATAAAGTCGGTAACGTTGTTGTGATGAACCATACGGATTATATGCAGGAGATAAAAAGACAACATAATAACAACTTGTACTATCAGGAAATTCAAAATAATCCTGTCTCGACCATTACCATTATGATCAATGCAAAACGAATGGAATGGAAAGAAGTTGGTCTATTGACCGAGGATGAATGCAGGTACCTGTCGGTAGACTGTCCGACCTCACAAGGGCATGCAGTTTCCCCCAGGTAGGGATCACCCACAGAAAAATTGTCCCAATTGTGGATTTGAGACTTCAGAAACAAGTCCCTAACTTACCATCCTATGTTAGGGACAGTAAAGATATTCTTATGAAGTTTAAGGATTTTGAATGGTCGGAAGACCTCATGTTTTTTACGCTCGATGTAGAAAGCCTCTATACGTGGATAGATAAGGAATTTTGGATTAAAGCGGTGCACTCTTTTCTCGATAGAGAGGATGCGGGACTGTTTGATTACAATGAAATGATTATCTCTATGATTGTCAATTTTTTAAGCAATAATTTCTTCCTCTATGATAACCAATGTTTCCAGCAGGTGCACGGAACCGCAATGGGCTCCAAGTTTGCTCCCTCTTACGCCTCCCTCTTTATGGGGTGGTTTGAGAGGGAGCATGCTTGGGCAGAAGTGCCTCCCCTTGAACCAATTACATCGTGTACTGGGGGAGGTACAATGACGTACAGCAAGGAACGTATCAACTTCCTTGATATACAGTTCTATATCAAACAGGGTCAGATACATTGTTCACTCTACAGGAAGGAGACCTCGTGCAAATCAGTATTGCACGCGACCAGTGCACACCCTAGCTTTGTGAAAAACAATATCCCCGTTGGCGAGATGACAAAATCCGGCAAAACTGTAGTGAGGAGGAAATATTCAAAACTCACATCAGGGATTCAAAAAATAGGTTCGCCAAAAGGGGATATACACAGAGAGTATTAGACAGAGCTGAATCAAGGGCTTGCAATCTGAATAGGAATGATACATTGAAGGATAAACCCAGAACTGACGGGTCAAATCCAAAAGCAAGATTTTTAACACAGTGACCAGTAGTGCCATTTTTAACATATTTCGCAACCACTGGCATTTACTGACTGAAATTACGGGACGGTGTCCATACTATTGGATTTCTTTATGACAATTACTGTGGATTAGACTACAGGGTCCCATATTGGTAGACTGATTGAGTTTACTCATCTACCTGGTGTGTACGTATTATCGTGCATGTAACGCCGAGTTAGAACAAACTGTGCTTTTACTTGAAATTTGCCCAGTATAGTTATATATGAGAATGCATTATCATTATTTTTTTTTAAAACTATATTTTCTTATTGTGGTGATGACGTGACATGCCTTAAAACACACTATATTTTGCCCTAAATAAGTATCTTCCTGTTTGTTTTTAATTCAGATTGATAGTACTTCGAAGATATACGGGGCGTGCATTGCCAGGCTTATGGTTAGCTAGGACACATCTTGTCTAAATATGTATTCTTCTGCGTAAAAGCGCTTACGGTAAAGCATGACTATTCTTTAAGATATAAATGTGTTCTCAGGCGTATGATGCTTACGATGTCGATATATGTTCATATTAATACTGCTATAACATTTAGCTTTATTGTGTGCTTGTGCGGGGAAGTTTGTGTAACGATCCGAAAGTTCCACCAAGATGGCTCTATGTGATGCTGAAAAAACATTCTTATGGTGTAGCTTATAACAAATATGACATGCTGTGCTTCATAGTGGTTTTTCTTATATCGAAATATTCTTCACCACTTTTAAACCTTATTTTGGAAATTTCCCGCTGCTTAACGTCTTTCTGTATACGTGTTGACAATTTACAATTTATTCTGGTTTAAGTTTGGCTTCGTGTTGCCACTACAATATGGCGACCGTGAGCGTTTGAATCACTGATGTGCATGTGATTTACCACGGCTCACGTGGGGTGGAGGCGCGTTTTTTTAAAGTATTAAGTTGGGATGTGATGGCGTGCCGGTTTGAACATCCGGATGTGGGGCCATTACAGAGACTGTCGAAATTGACACGGTAACGTGGGGTAATCGGAGCGGGGTTAGGGAGACCGCTATGCTGCACTGCTTCGTGTTGTTGCAATGCATGTTATTAAATCGAGTTTATGTTTGTTTAGTCATGTTAGCTCTATACTTGGATTTGGAAGGCATATTTAATATGCGTTTGTGGGGTGTAGGTGTATCCTCATCACGCCCCCCACCCTTTATTATCACACTGAGTTTCCTTCTTTTCCCGAGGCTAATAGTGTCTCTAATTTTATACTGACGAATAGGGAGTCTCGCCATATCTTAACACCGCTCTGTTACAAGAGCAACGGGGGACTCACCTATTACTATCTATTCTCTCACCAGAATTGCTGGCGGCTACCTTGAACAGTCGGGATAGAGCCTCCTGGTGATTGCGGAGGTAAGGGGACGTCGTATTCTCTATTTACCATTATTTATACATGGCAGATATGTTATCTGTTGATACCTGTTGGTTAAAGGAGTGGTGTGGTCTGAATGGATTGCTCGCTTTCTCCTTACCAGGATTGTTGGCCGTTATTTTGGCTTCTTGAACTTGGAATATTGGTGAATACGGAGATAAGATTTTGATGTGTTTAGTTTCACTTGGTAAATCTTATTGGTTGACACCGCCTATATCTATGACAACGGAAATTTTGCTCGAATGACACAGTATATTAGTGCATGCTAGAAATTAATGACACAGACTGATGTTGTATATTTTCCTTATGTTAGGACCCGGGATTACGTCTATTTATATTTGCTTGAAAGTCCGTGGTACTTACACATCTTATTCACAATTTACGGTTCGATGTGTGCTATCGTGTGATGCTTCTAGTGCCATTATTAGGGTACTGTCGTAATTGGCCTGTTCGCCTTAGCGATTAGCTGAACCTACACGTTGTCCTCCTTAACTTGGCTATATACGATAACGCCATTTTGAATGTTGCAGCGGCCATCTTAGACCATGAGCGGCCTCGTGGCCGACGTGCCCTTTTTAGTCCTTTGTCCGTTCCACTGACCACTCTTGTCTGCCCAGCAACAGGCTATTTTTAGTACTGGTCAAGCCACACATGCGCAGTTCCCACTGACCTGTAAACCTTCAGGAATGTGCTTCTAACTGACCAGTGGGTTTGAAACCCTCCAATGAGCTGGCAGTATTCCAAACATGACCATATATGTCCTTAAAACTGTGTCTTAACTCTGTGCCGCCCTATCTTTTATTGCCCCAAAAGTGTATATAAAATGGGGTCACACCGGTGTTCGGTGTGATACCTCTTGCATTACCGAAGGGTGCTGTTTGAGTGTACCACCACCCCATGGGGTCTTAATAAACTTGTTTTTTGCCTTTTACAGCTTCCGTGCCAACAGTTCTTGAATGTGAGTGGGTTATCTTTGGAGCGTGTAGGCCTTGAGAACCCTGAATTACTACAATTGGCGACCACGAAGGGACTCATCGGCGACTCGGATGCCCGAAGGAGAGGTCGTGACGAAGGCTTGGAAACTCGCCATGGGCGCGCGCTGCCACGAGTGACCCGAGTCTTGGCTGCCACGGTGTTTTTTCCTTTCCTTCCGATCTGACCTTCCAGGTGGCGCCGGTCTCCGACTGAGTTTCCGAAGTGTCTGCATCGCCGAGAGAGTGCCGTTTGGCTGATTTGGTTTACAAGACCTTGGCAGTTGGAATCTGGACATTTGGGAATTTGGGTAAGATTTGTGTTCGGTAAGGTAGTCTTCGGACGCTTACTGAAAATCTGTGCTTTGTGATCGGTAAGGTAGTCCTCGGACGCTTGCCGAAGTCCTATGATCTTTGATTTGAGTTAGCTAACATTGTGAATTTGTGATCTTTGAACTTATATGTGTAGTGCACTTCACATAGGCAGGCATGTAGGGATGTTTCTCTAACTTTGTTTTTTTCCTTTGAGCGGCACAATCGTGTGGAGAACTGTAAGTGCCATTTTGTCTGGTGTCACGCTTTCGTGATACCTTTTGAACATGCCTGTTTTCAGCACACTCCGAGGAATGTGTTGTTTTGGTGAGGGTACCTCAATTAGGTTAGCGGAATCACAGCCGGCTCCCCCAGAGGGAACTCCAAATAGGGACATGTATATAAAGTTTGGCCTTCCCCCTATTATGTACAGTAAATTATGGCATAAATACACCAAGGCCGATTCTGAATTGCAATGGCCTCTACACGGGTCGTATGATTTGAGTAAAATACAATTTGTAGAGCAATGTATGTTTCAACGTAGGTCTAGACAAAACATGTTTGACTGTGTGCGAATGTGGGAGAAAGCGGCGCGTGAGCGAATGAAGCGTGAGGTTGCCTTGGCGGACAAAGAGCAGCGCAAGGCTGCTCGGGATAAGGCTTTACAGCTTGAGGAAAAGGAGGCTCAGGAGAAGAAAGAAAGGGAGGAACGGGAACGTTACTTGCAAACGACTGGTCAATTTCCTATTCGTCGACCACTCTATCCTGTCCTTAATAATGAAATTGATGATTTTTCTTTGTTAGATCGGTCACCGCCTCCGTACGTTCCGCCGACGGCTCCGGCTGCAGATCCCGAGGGTGATGGACGGGATTCATTGAGCAAGAAGGGGGTATCGGCTCTCAGGTTTACTGCGGAGAGGTCCGCTCATTTACGTAGTTGGGCCCGTAAAGTGAATAAGCATTGTGTTACTCAGGAGCAGTTGTTAACAGAAAAGAAAGGGTGGTCGGATCTTGAATTAATGTATTTTCTGTCCAGTCTGGCGGATGAAGTTGTAACTGCATATCGTGATCTTTCTGATACGTTAGAGCCTAAAGTGTTGTCGGTGCATCGTGAGAATTTAGCTAAAGGTGATTTTGATCTTTCAGATGTTGACGACCTGTTCAAGCAATTGATCAAGCTGCGGGATGAGACAACCCAATTGCGGGAGGAACGGAAGCGGAGGCAAAAGGAGTCCGAATCGGAGAATAATGGGCGGGCTAAGGAGTGTTCTCTCCGTGGTTCAGATAAGAGTTCTGCGTTGCATGTTATGCCTATGCGGGAAGCCGCACCTTTGTATGTTCCACCAAAAGGGGAAGGTACGGATGATGATAAATCGTCAAAGGATGCGAAAGGGTATTTTGTGTATAATTGGGTATATACGCCGTGGAATAGAGCAGATGTTATGGCGTTGAAAAATTCGTTACCTGATCTTCGAAAAAATCCGGCGGCATTTTATGAAGGGGTGGAAGGGGCTATTTCGTCTTGTGTGATGACTCTTGTGGACATAGATTTGTTCTTTGGGTTAATTCTGCCACCTGATATGTGGCGGCAAATTCGTAAAAATAATGATGAAACGATATTGGGGGGCACATGGAAAGAAATTAATGCTGCAGATTTAGACAGGGAACCAGCATGTAAGCCTTGTCAGTTAATTCTAGATCTCCCGGCAGCTATTCTGATTAAATTAAAAACGCTTGTTCCCTCCAAAAAGATTGATTGGACTATGCTAACATCGTGCAAGCAGAAACCCGATGAAACGGTTTCAGATTTCTTTACACGCTTCGAGGAAGCTTTTCATGATTACAGTGGTCAATCTTTAACAGATGATACGGGTCGGCATTTGTTTGTAGATAAGTATGTAGCTAATCTCCTTCCAGAGATTGCAAAGCGATTGAAGTCGAGTGAAAGTTCCTGGGCCACGGCGACCCCTGCGTCTTTATTGACTATGGCTCAGTATTATGAGCGGCAGGAAGTGGAGGCTAAAGAAAGTGTAGAGAAAAAGGCGAAGGAATTGAAAACGAAGGTGATGTTGGCGCAGGTTCGGGGAACACAGGGTAGAGGGAATGAGAGAGGTAGGCGGGGTGGAGGAAACGCGTCGTATGGTCGTACGGACATTGCGGAGGATCAGTGTGCTTATTGTAAGGAGTTTGGGCATTGGGCCGAAGATTGTCCGGTACTTCGTGAACAGCGTAGTCAGCGTGGTCGAGGCAGTGGAAGGTCAAGAGGAGGTTATACTGGAACGAGAGGTGGTGGAGGTGATCGTAGACAGGTTGAGGAGAGGGGCCGTGGCCAGGACGAACGAAATGCGTTTGATAGACGGAATCAATATCAGATATCGGAAGGAGAGAATGTGGAGCATCAGGATTATGTGCATGCATAGGATTGCGTAGGATGGGGTAAGGAATCAGTTGAAGTGCCAGTAGATCAGCAAGGTCCATATGTAACAGCGGGTATTTTGGGTTCTACTGATCAATTTCTAGTCGACACAGGAGCTACTCGTAGCGCTCTGTCGAAAAACTTGGTTCCGAGGGCTCCCCTGTCTGGCGAAATGATTACGTGTGTAGGGTTTGATGGCACACCCTCCCCCAGCCCATTGTCCAAGCCCCTTGCACTATGCATTGACAAATATTTTAGCTTTGGTCAATTTTTGTTATCACCCCATACCCCAGACAATATCCTGGGGATTGATTTGCTTAAATATTTTCGAGCGACAATACGCTGCGCTCCAGAGGGAGTGCGGGTTATTCTGAACGACAATTACCCTGACCCTGATGATTGCCCTGACCCTGACAGATTTTATGCCATTTTAGACATCCCCGCTTTGGCCTCCCTGCCGCACACGTTGTGGGCGACCTCAGATACGGATGTGGGAGAGATGCGCATTCCACCAATACACATTACTGTTAAGGAGGGGGCTCCTCTACCACGAGTGCCACAGTATAAGATTTCGAGAGAAGGTGAAATTGCACTGAGTCCTATTGTTCAGGATTTGATTTCTGCGGGGGTGGTGGAGGAGGTCCCTTATAATGTTTGTAACAGCCCTATCCTACCGATTCTTAAGAGAGACTCAGATGGTAAAATCTATCGATTTATTATTGATTTGCGTGAGATCAATAAAATTGTCATTCCCCAATACCCGGTGGTGTCTGATATCACTACTTTGCTTACTTTGGTTCCCCCGACGGCCACCACCTTTAGCGTTATTGACCTAAAGAATGCGTTCTTTTCCATCCCTGTGCACCCAGATAGCAGATATCTGTTTGGTTTTATGCTCAATAATAAATCGTATAGATTTTGCCGTGTTCCCCAAGGATATACTGAAAGTCCTAGCATCTATAGCCAGGCTTTGAAAAGGCAGCTAGATTCGTTTAAATTGCAGTCCGGCGTAGCGCTCATCCAGTATGTGGATGACCTTTTGCTTGCCGCCGACTCCTATGTACAATGTGAACAGAGTACGCTTGCATTGCTTTCCTTTTTGGCACTACACAATCACAAGGTTTCCAAGAAAAAGCTTCAATACTGTAGACCCCAGGTGACCTACCTCGGTCATCTGTTGTCTAAGGAGGGGCGGGCATTAACATCAGATCGAATTCAAGCAATTTTAGACACACCAGTCCCCCGCACGCAGAGAGATGTGCGTGCTTTCATAGGGTTGACGTCCTTTTGTAGGCAATGGATCATGGGTTTTTCACATATCATAAAACCTTTGCTAGCATTACTGTCCAAAACTACACCGATGCCTCTTGAGTGGACAGAAGAATGTCAGAAAGCTTTTGAACAGTTGAGACAGGCCCTTTGCTCTGCACCCGTGTTAGGAACACCAGACTACACGAAACTTTTCACATTGTACGTACATGAGAATGATGGGTGCGCATTGTCAGTGTTAGTGCAGTTACACAGGGATAAGCAGAGACCATGTGCATACTTCTCTGCCATTTTGGATCCTGTAGCACGAGGGTTGCCTGGGTGTTTTCGAGCGGTAGCAGCAACAGCAGTAGCCATACGGCAGAGTGAGGGCATAGTGTTATCACACAAATTGTTGGTGTTAGTCCCTCACGCAGTAGATGCCCTGTTAAACCAAACAAAGACCCAATATCTCACAAGTGCACGGCAAACAGGATATGAGCTAACACTCTTAGCGCCACATATCACACTGAAAAGATGTGCTACTTTGAACCCCGCCACTTTATTGCCCTATCCGGCCGAGGAGGGTCAGGAAGAAAAACATCATGATTGTGTTTTCCTGACCGAGGAACAGACAAAGGGTCGTGTCGATTTACAGGATGTGCCACTTCCAGACGTGGATGGGGAACTGTGGGTTGATGGATCGTGTTTGAGGCTGCCAGATGGTACGACTTCTGCAGCATATGCGATCACAACGCTTAAGACAGTGGTAGAAACAGCTAGGATACCACAAAAATCGGCTCAGGCAGCAGAGCTGATAGCTCTAACAAGAGCCTGCGAATTGAGTGCCGGATTATGTGTGAACATATACACGGACAGCCGGTATGCCTTTGGAGTGGCCCATGACTTCGGGCTTCTTTGGAGGGAACGCGGGTTTCTGACATCACACGGAGAACACATTATGCACGGAGAGCTAGTTCGTGATCTCCTAAATGCGTTGCTTTGCCCTAAGAAAGAAGCGATAGTGAAGTGCAGTGCCCATAAAAAGATTACGGATAAAGTGGGTCAAGGGAATGCCTTTGCAGACAGCATAGCAAGGCAAACGGCTATGTCCCGAACTAGCTCCCCCATGTACGTGGTACAATCACAGGCTGAGCGATGGAGTGATGCTAGAGCAGAGATACGGGATATTCAAAAATCAGCCACAGAATCTGAACTTGCGGCTTGGGCAGTAGATGGGGTACTAGATGACGAGGGTTGTTGGAGAAGCAAAGACATGGAGAAGTGGAAATTGCCTGCGGCTTACTTGCAGGCGATGGTCCAGATGACACATGGACTGGCCCATGTTGGAGCTCTTGCAATTACTCGGCTTTTACAACGAGTTTGGGAACATCCTGAGATTGCAAATACTGCAAAGAGAGTAGTGCAGACCTGCCTGGTATGCTTGCAACACAATCCTGGAAAGGGGACCCATACTCCGAAAGGAGGGTTCGTTCCACCTTCTGCACCGTTTGAAGTGCTTCAAATGGATTACATCCAACTCGAGCGTTGCAATAACCTGAAGTACGTCTTAGTGGTGGTGTGTGCTTTTAGCAAATGGGTTGAGGCCTATCCCACGAAAGACAATACGGCTTTGACAACAGCTAAGGTGTTGCTGAAAGAATTCTTTCCTCGCTTTGGAGTTTGTAAGTTTTTGTGGAGCGATAATGGGCCCCATTTTGTTGGAAAGATTGTGGAATATGTACTGAAGGGGTTAGGGATTCAGCAAAAGTTCCACGCTGTATTCCACCCTCAGTCAGCAGGTTTGGTCGAGCGGTACAATGCCACCTTGAAGCTTAAGCTGGCCAAAATTGTGGCGTCTACATCATTGAAGTGGCCAGATGCGCTGCCGCTAGCACTACTATCTCTCAGATCAGTACCCCACTCACGAACCGGCCTTACGCCCTATGAGGTGGTGTTCGGCCGCCCTATGAATATCTGGGGGGTGCCCAAGCCGCGATTAATACATGATGTGCCTTGTGTTATGATGAATGATTATTTGGCACGATTAACAAATGATTTACTCTCTATTCATCAACAGGTTCGAGAAGCGCTCCCTGATAACTCCACCGGAGAGGGCCACGATCTTCGTCCTGGGGACCATGTGATGGTCCGTTCGTTTGAAAGAGCAAGCAGTCTGGAGCCCAGGTGGAAGGGCCCGAGCAGGTCCTCCTGGCGACCTGCACCGCAGTACGAGTGACGAACAGGAAACGGTGGGTGCATTCGACACATTGTCGCCGTGTCTCTCCGGATCTGGTGACTCCTGCTGTGTTGACTGATTATAAGGAGATCTTGGAGAAAGAAAAGAGCCCAGCTGTGACGTCGGCCGAAGTGGAGGGAGCCTTCCCGGACCAATCTGCTACTGGAAGAGAGCGCTACAATCTACGACCGCGATAAGAAGATTTTTGTTCCCTTTTTGACTGGTTGGTTACCGTTCCAGGTTTGTGAAACGGAAACCGGGAATTCCAAGGGGGGGGGATCAGTTCTGCCAGAGTAGCGACACCCGTCTTGGCCCGGAGAAGAAAACAACGGCTACCTCGGAGTTCAGCACCGCATTTTTCTTTTTTAGGTATACACGCACGTGTATCTGGGACAGTTTGTGAACAATTTGTGTCACTTGAGACTTTTGCACAAAACTCTCTTGAACTATGGCATCAACGGCATCTCGTGATAAGAAAATATTGGGTGCCTTTCTCTTTGTTCTAACTGTTGTGGTGATAGCTGTTATGGCCTGGGTAGTCGAACTTGTGGTGCCTGTACGTGAACATTTGTTGCCGACTACCCCGGCACCGCCTGAACATTTTCACTTTACATTACCATTCCATGAAGAGCGCCACCGTCAAACGTATTTAAATAACAGCTTCATTCAGATTCTTCATCACACGCATAATATGACCAATACCTCTAACTGCTGTGTGTGTGGAATGTTGCCTGGGCACCAGAAGAGAGGGGGCACCCCACTTATTCCACTCCCGTTTTCACACAATGGGTCATGTAACGCCTGGTACACCCTCCTCTTTACTCTGAGATGGCCAACTAAAGGGGGGGTGCTTTTCCGTTTGAATAAAGTATGTTCCCATGACAAGGATGGGTTTCCCCGGGCTGAGGGCACACGTTTCGAATGGGAAGAGTACAGGCCTGACAATGTATCTGCCCCACGTGTATATAGCAATCAGCGAATTGTGAATGTATCTAGTGCTCATGTCATAAATGTCATTGCTACAAAAGCCGATTTATGTATTAGAAACAAGGGCACGATTGCAGTGGGGAAAAGTGAATGTAACATCACTCTCACGTTTGATAGCCCGTATGGCATTTCATTTGTTGCATCTCAAAATACATACTTTATCTGTGGAACGAAGGGGTACCATCAGCTTCCAGTGGGATGGTTGGGCACGTGTTATGTATCGTTTGTGCTACCTCCTGTATTTATTGCCCCTCCAATGTACCACAATGATTACACGCTGTACCACGATTTCGTTTTGAACAGGGTTAAACGAACTGTTGCCCTAGAGGACATTGATCAAACGGACACTACATTACAACAGTATGTGGATTTTAATCTGGGACTATTCTCCTTTGTGGGGGCTGCATTGAACAGCCGGAAAATCAGACGACTGACACGCGTTGTCGAGGCTGTTGCGAATGACACTGCTGTTGCCCTGGGGAATATTACCGAGGAACTACAGATTTCCAGAATCGTCACCCTCCAAAATCGGATGGTTTTGGATGTTGTTTTGGCTGATCGTGGGGGGGCATGTAGAATTATCGGAAGCAGCTGTTGTGTATACGTCCCGGATAATTCTCCATCTGTATATGATGCTATTTCCAAGCTGCATAAAATAGCTGCTGAGATACACCCGGACAATGGAACTTGGACACTTTCAGGATGGTTTTGGTCCATGATTGCGACCTGGGGTTGGAAACTATTGACAATTCTCTGTATACTTGTGGGAGCAATGTTTTTTATATGCTTATGTATTCAATGTGGCCCAGCCTTATGTTCAATGTGTCTATCGGCTTGTCTACCATCACGACGAGCTTTTGCCCATGACAAAATGATGCTACACAAAGAGGTGACACAAATTATGTTAATAGACATCGAGGACGAACCTCCTGACTATGTTCATTATGAGGTAGATTCAGCTAAACGCTAAAAGGGTCGTCTGTCGTAATTGGCCTGTTCGCCTTAGCGATTAGCTGAACCTACACGTTGTCCTCCTTAACTTGGCTATATACGATAACGCCATTTTGAATGTTGCAGCGGCCATCTTAGACCATGAGCGGCCTCGTGGCCGACGTGCCCTTTTTAGTCCTTTGTCCGTTCCACTGACCACTCTTGTCTGCCCAGCAACAGGCTATTTTTAGTACTGGTCAAGCCACACATGCGCAGTTCCCACTGACCTGTAAACCTTCAGGAATGTGCTTCTAACTGACCAGTGGGTTTGAAACCCTCCAATGAGCTGGCAGTATTCCAAACATGACCATATATGTCCTTAAAACTGTGTCTTAACTCTGTGCCGCCCTATCTTTTATTGCCCCAAAAGTGTATATAAAATGGGGTTACACCGGTGTTCGGTGTGATACCTCTTGCATTACCGAAGGGTGCTGTTTGAGTGTACCACCACCCCATGGGGTCTTAATAAACTTGTTCTTTGCCTTTTACAGCTTCCGTGCCAACAGTTCTTGAATGTGAGTGGGTTATCTTTGGAGCGTGTAGGCCTTGAGAACCCTGAATTACTACAGTACCTCTTTGTTATCTGGTTTTGAACCGTGGCTTAGATTTAATTAAGTTGAAGTTGAAACCAAAGATGATATTTTACACCATGCTACAATTTCCATTTCTCTCTCCTGGCTTTCTGTTTTACATGTACGCTCCTTAAAAATTGAAATGGCAATGTTCCTTTTGTGTTATATGTTTAAATAGATTTTATCAAGGAGGACTGTCAAATTTGTGGTATTGTTGACCATATTATTTTTGTGTATACATATATTTATATATGTATAGAATTATTGTCCCTTCTTTGTTGTGTGAGATATACTAAGATTGTCTAAGTAGATATGTGTGTATATATATGTTAGAATTTTTAGGTTTTTGGGATTATTGTGCCGTTCCTCATGTCATATATTTATGTGTCTAATGTTTTTATATATATGTATTATATATGGTGTTTGTTACTTTAATGTTTGTTTTATGTATTCAAGTTTACTTAGCACTTTTCTATTTCGTTCACTTCTTTCAGCCCTGACGAAGTTCCAATCGGAACAAAAAGCGCTGGCTGCTGTCCCAATTTTAAAACGAAAATATTTTTGGAATACATTGGAAGCTCATTGACTTCATTCTGGTGCACCATCCTTTTCCTTGTGAACAAGGTGGAGACCTGGTTTCAGAGGTTTGAGATGTCGTCCTCGGCTGAAGAGATCCAGAACTCTGCCTCCGTGATTTGTGCCATGGCGTTGCGGAGGTCCTGGTGCAGCAGCGCAATGTCCATTCTAACCTCGCTGATCTTGGTCTCCACAACCGCTTGCGAGGCTTGGATGGCCTGCAGAACCACCATTAGATCGGGGTGGAGGAGGTGGGCCTGCCACCATACGGGGGACCCACGATCTCGCCGGATGAGCCGGTCGGATACTGGTCTATTTTCGTCTAGGTGTGGGTGGTGCAAGCTGCTCTATCCTTCCCCGTTGTGGCTGAGCAGTAGCTGCAAGGCCAGGAGCACATTAGGGGAAGTGACTTGTTCCAGGCAGGTGGTGGGTAGGATGGGCCACGAAGACTGGTGGTGTGTCCGGCTGGGACGGAGCAGGCGTCAACAAGGAAGGCACCCTTTGATAAGAGGTGGGGAACAGTCTCTCCAGTGTGCAGGTAGAGGTGCCACTGTCAAGAGGAATGGCGGTGATAAGAGAACGACGGCGTCTAAAATCCCAGAGCAGTGCTCCAGAGGAACCAGGTGATGTAGAGCCAACCAGGGTTCCCTGGCGGGCCCAACTGATTTGGCACAGTGTGCAGTGTAGGTCATACATCGAGGCCTCATATCACCACTGTGGTGAGCCTCCACCCCTGGGAGGCAAGCGGCGCAGTCAGGGAGGTGCCGCTGTGGAATCTGCTTCCATCTCAGTGCCGCCCAAACCAGGTTAAGCCCCCTGCCTGCAGATCCAGGAATGGCAGCAGTGATCTCAGCAGGGGCTGGAGAGTCGGTCCAGGAGTCAACAATGGGGGCAGCACCGCGCCAGCCTGCGGGTCCACACTGGGGTCTCACAGCAGCATCTAGGCTGGGGCATTGGGCCATAGATGCGAGGTCTCTAGTAGAGCGGATTCTTCCACTCTCTAGGTGCGTAGGGAGACAGAAGCACAGCAGGCCTCTACATGCTTATGGCAGGCATATTCCTGGATTGCAGGTGAGATGTCTGTGTGTGACGCCCACAGGTAACCGGCGCCTTCGGTTACGGGTGCCCCCTCCAAGGTTTTCCTGGATGTGACTCCTCTGCAGTCGCTTTGGAGCAGGTCCAGGAAAGTCCACAGGCTGCAATTACCCCTCCCCACTCAACCCCTCACCCCCACTTGGCAACAGCATGGCAGTAGTGTGTCTCGTCAGGCCTGGAGTCCACACAGGTCCATTGTTCAGCCGCTGTGGTGGTGAGCCGAAACGTAAGCCCACAGTCTAATTGACCGTCAGGCAGGTAGGAGCATGGAGGGTCATTCACCACTCAACCCTTGCGGCACGGTGCTCAGTTACACCTGCAGCCGTCTCCACAGTGGTGACAGGCTCCAGCATCCTCCAGCCCCGGCACCCGGCTGATTGAGGCGATGCAGCAGAAGCTACTCCTGGGGGGCACGAGGCAGGGCAAGGCGAGGCAAGTTTGTGGGCCACTGCGATATTCTCTGCTCAGCCGCGAGGGCCCGTCCCAGGCCACATGGTTACGCTGGTCGCCTGGACCAACCGAGGAGGCGGGTGAGGTGATATCGCTACAGTGCAGGCCACACAGTATGGCAGGGGGCAATGGATGGCGGATACTTGGTCAGATATGTGGCAGATTGAGGGGTTAGTGGCGGAGTGACACTAAAGTACAACCACCATATTGGCCTGCTTGGCCACTGTAGGAAGGTGGAATCTGACTACAAGGTTGCCCCCACTTTTTTCCTGGTGTTTTGATGGTTTTTGACTTAGTTTGGCTGGGATCCTGCTATTCAGGGCCCCAGCCTATCTGCTTTCCTCTCTAAATGTATTGCATGTACATTAGGTAAACTCCAGATTGGTTACTGGGTTACCCTTGTGAGTCCCTAGTATATGGTACCAAGGGCATAGGTACCTCAGAGGCCTACTAGGGGCTGAAGCAGGTATTAAGGCACCCCTGGGAAGCATCCCAAAATGGCACCACAGGTCTGCTACTGCTGCCTGGGTAAGGTGGTGCTTGCACCCTTTCCTTAGATATAGTATACCTATATCTACCTATACAAACAGACACATCTAAACCTATAAGTCACTCCTATGGCAGGCCTTGACAATCCTGAAGGCGGAGTGCTTGGTTTTGTGTGAGAGGGTGCCCAAGCATGAGCTTAGCCCCTCTGCAGCATTCGGAATCACTTCCTTATAGTTATTCTGTGATACAGCCATACCATATACTCTTAAATGCATTATAACCTCGCGGTAAATGCTAACTTTGGAATGGCTGCTTCAAAACATGTTTGGAGTCAAACACTTTGGAATCCTACCTCACCCCCCCCCCGCCACTCCTGGCGGCGGAGGTAGAATTCCACCCTTCTAGAGGGAGAAGACATGTACACCTTTACTTCACCGGTAATAGTTTAAAAGAGCACCAGCATCACAAAATGGATGCTGCTGCCACAGACACAAGTCTGACCTCCTGCTGCTGGACAAAACTCCAGCAGGGGAGGCCTGGACAAACAGGTTTCCTGTCCACCTCCTCATACAGTCATTAGTGTATTGGGGCAGGGTGGGTGCATTCACTGAATGCTTTTCAGACAGTGCCTGGGGCACACAAGGTGTCCCTGTGCATACCCATGTTCAAACCGGTTGCTGTGGCACTCTGCCCCAGGTCTGGTGCGAAACTGGACAAAGGGGAAGGGGTGTAACCACCCTCTCCCCAGGACCTTAGAGTTAGTCCATTCCCTAAACTTAGTATAAGTATAGGAACCCAGTCCCAAGGACTTTAGATTACCCTGGACGAAACTATGCAACATATATCCTGAAACTTCGACATTCTATTTCGACTAGAAGACAGGAGGGTCAAGGAGTGACCCTCCTGTTCAAACAGGCACCAAATAAGTATCTTGCTGCTCTGCATTTTCGAGGCTCCCGCTGGATCCCGATGAATCTGCGAACCCGGAACACGGACTTCCAGACATCTAAGGCTGACACAAGATCACAGCAAAGCTGAGACGTGTAGCCATCACGAGAGACGTGGGACCGGAACTCCTGGACACCGTGCACATTTTCTAGTGCATCTACTTCCTGAGCTTTCCCGAAGTTGTGCATTGGGCTACTTGTAGTCCAAGCCCTGAGCACCATCTGCACCGAAGATTGTGGGCCTACACTCCACGAGGGTTCCGTGGGCCCGCTTTTAGCAATTCTGCTTGAGGCTCCTTCGTGATCCCTGGTCCGTCGACTGGGGGGTCCCCACGAAGGCAACTCTTTTTTGTTTCTTGGGCTTTCTTGTTTGCTCCAAATGTGCCCAGACTCCCCTCCAAAGGGTGAGTCCCTCAGACCTTGCTGGTCTGCACCGAAGCCAATCCTTGCATTCTGCGTGGGTTGCTGCGGCCAAGGCTTGTTGGGTCCAAACCGGATACCGACGCTGCAGCACTCGACATCCGACGTGGGACAGCTCGAATCCAGCTCCTGGTTGTCACCGATGCCTCCTGGTTCTCGTGGCTGAAGAGTCAAGCTTCACTTCCTGCTCCTGAAATCCACAAACATCGGTGGGCATCTTCTTATTGCCTCCCTGGTCACTGGCAAGTGACCCAGACTTTGTCCCCTCTGCTTTCAGGTTCTTCAGATCTTGGATCCATCTGGACACTTTTAATCTGGTCACCAGCAGCACTTATTTGCAGCTTTCCATAGGAAACGACGACCAAACCCGACACGAAAAGACACCTATGCACCCAGCTTCCCTAGGTGAGATAATCCGAGTACTTTGGTGCTCCCGTGGTCTTGACTCTTGAACTGTCCAGTACTGAAGGGGTTTGTTCCTAGTACAATCCTAAGTGTCCTTATTCTTTAAAAATCTAATCACAACTTTCGCCATAGAAGTCAATGGTGATTTGCGGCTGTGTTTAGACACTGCACGCGTCCCTCGTGGGTCTCCTGCGTCCCTACCTTGGGTGGTTCCTGGTTGCCCCAGCGGTTCTACAGGCCCTAGGCCTTGTCTTTATGTTCACAACAGTACTTATACCACTTTCTTAGTATATGGTTTATGAGGCCCCTAGGGCAAAACGTATACTGTACTTATTTACTGTGTACTACTTAAGTTTAACTTGTGTACTTTTACCTCTAGCCTCATAAAGAGACTAGAGGGATGTGCTTAGAATAAATACATATATATTTTATATATGCCTGGTGTGGTTATCCTTTCATTTGGTCATTCAGGAGATTATAGACTGGTAAAACAAGCTGCCTTACAATCCTTAAAGACTTAGCCTGAAGGCTGCTCTACACAGCTACCACTAGAATAGCTTTCTATAAAGGTTTTCTTTAAACCTACCATCAATAAGGGTCGTTCGGACTGGTGCAAGGTGCCCACTAGAATAGTGGACAGCATATGCCAGGCCAACTTCTCACAGCCACGCCCCCACAGTTGTGACTTTTAAGATGCATGACATTACCATTGCGAACCTATTCAATCAACGCTCTGCAAAGTGTAATATGTATTCCTCAGCAACACCTATATTTCCATCTCAACTTTCACATTTTCATCTCCAATGACTGACTCTATCCATCAAGTAAGGTGAAATTAATTGAACTGCAGACCCTTGAGTTTTCTTCTGGTACTCAGTCAGGGATCTATTCACAAAGATTTTTCCTAGCATGAGATAGACCTATGACTAAAAAGAATCATAATGGATACACAAGTAAAGTGAACATGGCAATGTATCCATGTTACTCGGGATTTTTTTTGTGTGTAATGTGATTTACTTAGGAGTACATCACATATATGCATACTGACTTAATGTGAAAAAGTGTGAGCAATGAGCATGCAATAGTGTGTCGGACGAGTTACCACGGAAATTCAAGTAGTAACTTTGCAGCGTTCATCAAACGAACACCAAGTGCACTTGTCATAGTTAACCCCCAAGACATAGGTAAACATAAGAAAGGATGTTTAAATGCATCAGAGGATGGTAAATGCACCAATTAATGGTAAAATGCACCAGTGGCTGGTGAAATGTGCCAAGTTAAAAGATGTCTTTGGAATGGTGTGGCATGTAAGAAAAAAATAACAGCTCTTGAAAAATTGTTAGTGAAGTGAAAATATCTAAAAATGACTGCATTTCCTAATCCAATGTGCAATGCATTCATTGAGAGTTTGCCTATCGTGTTGCTTCTAAATGCGGAGACCATGTTGGAATGCTGCAACAATTACAAGACTATATACAATATCCTTCCAAAATGGCCCCCCACTGCTGTTTTGTTAGCAAATTCTTGCAAACCTATCAGCCATCATGGAATAGTACTCTTTATAGTCTATCATTATTGCACTTTTTCAAGAAAGCCTTCGGATTGCTTCTAAATGTGACGGCCATCTTGGAACAGTACAACAATGACATACTTTAGATGACTGTCGACTGCTACTATTCTGGTTATCTCTTTCTTTGAAGGAATACCGTTTTAAAACAGATCTCACAAACATTAAAAGTTCATACTTTATCAAACCTTTACTCCAAGAAACGAATTGGCTTCACCATTTCTGCAGGTTAGAATAATTTCTTTTTCACATTCTTGTTTTACTACTAGACCAATTAGCTTTGCCAATGCTTCTTTTTAAGGGTATGAAGGGAATGTTCTTATGTTTTTTAATCTGGATTAAATAATCAATTTCATTAATCTGTTTGCTAGTGTTCCGAGGGGTGCTTTATATACAGGTAAAAGTTTTTCTACATGGTGTATTTATGATATATTTGGTAAACCCACAAGATTTGGGATAATAGTGTAAGAAAAAAAGCTTTCTTCTCTTGAAACATCATTCTTCGGTGGATAAGTCAATCTTCTGAAGAAAACTGCTACTCTGAATAATCTTATCAAATAAACCAAAGATTTCTGTCTAACATTAATCATCTTTTTTATCAAAAATAAAAATGCCCAGCCACCGGAAGTAACAACATCAGTCATACTAGTATATCTGTGCAGTAATTTCTGAATGTACTTTGTGGAAAATGCAACATGCAAAAACACGTTTACCTTGGCAGGTGCGTTCATCAGTGAGAAGTTTATACCCTTTCTGACAGCTGCACTCAAAACTGCCCACAGTGTTTCGACAAAAATGGTCACAACCGCCATTATTCACTAAACACTCGTCAATGTCTAGGAGAAAAACAGAAAAAGACAGGTAGTTCAGATGACGTTATTGGTTGTTTTTTCCATTTTCAAACAGTTTTATTGGGAAACAAAGAGCACTATTACAGCTGTACAATGTATGGATATAATACCCCAATACGGGGGAATCAGATAATTTGAGCAGAGGGCCGTCCATAGGGCACACAACAGCCATTCAGACAACAGAAGAGTCATCACACCAAAAACATACCGGCATACTCACTATAAATCGAAAATGAATCTCATCTAGTGACCAGACCCACCCGACTGTCACCCCACCGGCGGCGGCCTGCTGGTAGTAACTGAACTGACCGCGGCGCTGCCGGTTGGAGTGGAATCCAGGATCGATAGCCTACTACCAGAGCAGCACACCACAATCCAGCCTTTGCCGAGGACAGTGAGCTGCCCTGAATGCAGCCCGCCCGCCCGGCATTCTGCAGCCTGCAGGAGAATCTGAGTACTACTCATGATTGAGGCCTCGAGCCGCCCTGTAGTATCGGGTTCCCAAGGCCTACATGCTCCGAAGATAACCCACTTACATCGAAAGAACTGTTGGCACGGAAACTGAAAAATTCAAAGAACAAGTTTATTAAGACCCCATGGGGTGGTGGTACATTCCTACAGCACCCTTCGGTAATGCAAAAAGTATCACACCGAACATCGGTGTGACTCGCTCTTTTATACAATTTGCAGGTAATAAAACAATAGGCGGTACAAAGTTACAAAGCGTTATGTACATATATGGTCATTTTTTGGAACATAGCCAGCTCATTGGAGGGGTTACAACTCCACTGGTCAGTTTGGCGGCACATTCCTGAGGGGTGACTGGTCAGTGGGGACTGCGCATGCACGGGCTTGACCAGTACTAAAAATAGCCTGTTGCTGGGCAAACTCGAGTGGTCAGTGGCACGGACAACGGACTAAAGGCCATGCTGGCCACGAGGCCGCTTATGATCTAAGATGGCCGCCGTAACACACAAAATGTCGTTTCCGAGTATAGTCAAGTTAAGCGGGAAAACGTGTAGCACAGCTAAGCGCTAACTCGGCCATCGCCAAATTACGACAGACGACCCTTTTAGCGTTTAGCTGAAGCTACCTCATAGTGAACATAATCAGGGTGTTCATCTTCAATATCTATTAGCATTATTTGGGTTACTTCTTTATGAAGCATCATTTTATCATGAGCAAGAGCTCGTCTTGATGGTATGCAAGCCGATAAGCACATAGAACATAAAGCAGGGCCACATTGAATACATAAGCATACACCAAACAGTATCCCCACAATGATGCATAAAATCGTTAGCAATTTCCAACCCCAAGTGGTAAGCATTGACCAGAACCACCCTGAAAGAGTCCAAGTTCCATTATCCGGGTGTATTTCAGCAGCTATCTTATGCAATTTCGAAATGGCATCATAAACGGATGGTGAATTGTCAGGTACATATACACAACAGCTGCTTCCGATGATTCTACATGCCCCCCCACGGTCAGCTAGAACTACATCTAGAACCATTCGGTTCTGGAGCGTAACAATCCTAGAAATCTGAAGTTCTTCAGTAATATTCCCTAATCCGATGGCAGTATCATTTGCTACAGCCTCAACTACACGGGTCAGTCGTCGTATCTTTCGACTATTTAAAGCAGCCCCAACAAAGGAAAACAGTCCCAAATTGAAGTCCACATACTGTTGCAAAGCAGTGTCCGTCTGGTCGATGTCGTCCAGAACAACAGCACGTTTAACACGATTCAGCACGAAATCATGATACAGAATATAGTCATTATGACACATTGGTGGGGCAATAAATACAGGGGGCAGTACAAAAGATACACAGCAAGTGCCTAACCATCCCAACGGGAGCTGATGATAACCCTTCGTTCCACAAATAAAATACGTATTTCGAGATGCTACAAACGATATGCCATTTGGGCTATCAAACGTAAGTGTAGTATTGCACTCACTTTTCCCAACCGATATTGTACCTTTATTGCGTATACACAAATCAGCTCTAGTGGCAATAACATTAATAACATGTGAGCTAGAGACATTAATGTTACGTTGGTTGCTGTAAACACGTGGGGCAGACACATTATCGGGCGGTACTCCTCCCATTCGAATCGAGTACCCTCAGCTCGTGGATACCCATCCCGGTCATGGTAACAAATTTTATTCAAACGGAAAAGCACCCCCCCATTTGTTGGCCATCTCAAAGTGAAGAGAAGAGTGTACCAGGCATTGCAGGATCCATTATGTGAGAACGGGAGTGGAATGAGTGGAGTGCCCCCTTTCTTCTGGTGCCCAGGCAACATCCCACACACCCAGCAATTAGACGTGTTTGTCATGTTATGTGTATGATGCAGGATTTGAATAAAGCTATTGTTCAAATAAGTCTGTCGCTGCCGTTCTTCATGGTAAGGCAAAGTGAAATGAAAATGTTCAGATGGAGCCGGGGTAGTCGGCAGCAAATGTTCACGTGCAGGCACCACAAGTTCAACTACCCAAGCTATCACTGCTATTACCACAATCGTTAAGACAAAGAGGATGGCACCAAGTATTCTTTTGTCCCGTGATGCAGAAGACGCCATAGTTCAATTATTTTTCAAAAAGTCTTAAATAGTTCAGAAAGTTCACAAATTCTCAAATGTACATGTGTGTGTATTACACCTAAAAAGAAAAATACGGTGCTGAGCTCCGAGGTAGCCGTTGTTTTCTTCTCCGGGGTCAAGGCGGGTGTCGCTACTCTTGGCAGAACTGATCCCCCCCCCCCCTTGAGATTCCCGGCTTCCGTTTCACAAACCCCAGAGCGGTAACCAACCAGTCTCGAAAACCCAAAAAAATCTTCTTATCGTGGCCGCAGATTATAGCGCTCTCGTCCAGAAGCAGTGTGGTCCGGTAAGGCTCCCTCAACTTCGGCCGATGTCACAGCTGGACTCTTTTCTTTCTCCAAAATCTCTTGGAAGTCGGTCAACACAGCAGGATTCACCAGATCAGGAGAGACACGACGGCAGTGTGTTGAATGTATCCACCGCTTCCTATTGGTCACTCGTACAGCTGTTCGAGTCGCCAGGAGGACCTGCTCGGGGCCTCTCCACCTCGGTTCCAAGCTGTTCGCCCTCTCAAACGATTTAATCATGACGTGGTCACCAGGGCGAAGATCATGGCCTTCTCCAGTAGAGTTGTCAGGGAGCGCTTCTCGAACCTGTTGATGAATAGAAAGTAAATCATTTGTTAATCGTGCCAAATAATCGGTCATCATTATACAAGGCACATCATGTATCAATCGCGGCTTAGGCACCCCCCAAATATTCATAGGCCTTCCAAACACCACTTCATATGGTGTGAGGCCTGTTCGAGAGTGGGGGACCGATCTGAGAGAGAGCAATGCTAGCGGTAAGGCATCCGGCCATTTTAATGACGTGGACGCCACAATTTTAGCCAGTTTTAGTTTCAACGTGGCATTATACCGCTCAACAAGACCTGCTGACTGAGGGTGGAACACAGCATGAAACTTCTGCTGAATCCCCAAGCCTTTCAACACATACTCCACAATTTTCCCGACAAAATGAGGCCCATTATCGCTCCACAAAAATTTGCAAACTCCAAATCGAGGGAAATACTCCTTGAGCAAAACCTTAGCTGTTGTCAAAGCTGTATTATCTTTCGTGGGGAAGGCCTCAACCCATTTGCTAAAAGCACACACCACCACTAAGACATACTTAAGGTTATTGCAGCGCTCAAGCTGGATGTAATCCATTTGAAGTACCTCGAATGGTGCAGAAGGTGGAACAAACCCTCCTTTCGGAGTATGGGTCCCCTTTGCAGGATTGTGCTGCAAACATATCAGGCAGGTCTGCACTACTCTCTTGGCAGTATTAGCAATCTCGGGATGCTCCCAAACTCGTGTTAACAGTCGAGTAATTGCAAGAGCCCCCACGTACGCCAACCCATGTGTCATCTGGACCATCGCTTGCAAGTAAGCTGCAGGCAATTTCCATTTCTCCATGTCCTTGCTTCTCCAACACCCTTCATCATCTAGCACCCCATCTGCTGCCCATGCCGCAAGTTCTGATTCAGTAGCTGATTTCTGAATATCTAATATCTCCGCTCTAGCATCATTCCATCGCTCAGCTTGGGATTTTGTCACGTACATGGGGGAGTCAGTTCGGGACATGGCCGTTTGTCTCGCTATACTGTCCGCAAAGGCATTTCCCTGACCCACTTCATCGGTGATCTTTTTATGGGCGCTACATTTTATTATCGCTACTTTCTTTGGACAAAGCAACGCATTTAGGAGATCACGCACCAATTCTCCGTGCATAATGTGTACTCCATGAGAAGTCAAAAACCCACGCTCTCTCCAGAGTAGGCCGAAGTCATGTGCTACTCCGAAGGCGTACCGGCTGTCTGTGTATATGTTCACACATAGGCCAGCACTCAGTTCGCAGGCTCTTGTCAAAGCTATCAGCCCTGCTGCTTGAGCCGATTTCTGTGGTATTCTAGCTGTTTCCACCACTGTCTTAAGTGTCGTGATCGCATAGGCTGCGGAAGTCGTGCCATCTGGCAGCCTTAAACACGATCCATCAACCCACAGTTCCCCATCCACATCTGGAAGTGGCATATCCTGTAAGTCAACACGACCCTTTGTCTGTTCCTCGGTCAGGAAAACACAGTCATGATGTTTTTCTTCCTGACCCTCCTCGACCGGATAGGGCAATAAAGTGGCAGGGTTCAGGGTAGCACATCTTTTCAGTGTGATATGTGGCGCCAACAGTGTAAGCTCATATCCTGTTAACCGTGCACTCGTGAGATATTGGGTCTTTGTTTGATTTAGCAGGGCATCTACTGCGTGGGGAACTAACACCAACAATTTGTGCGATAACACTATTCCCTCACTCTGCCGTATCGCTACTGCTGTTGCTGCAACTGCTCGAAAACACCCAGGTAACCCTCGTGCTACAGGATCAAGGATGGCAGAAAAATACGCACATGGCCTCTGCTTGTCCCCGTGTGTCTGCACTAACACTGATAACGCGCACCCATCTTTCTCGTGTACGTACAATGTGAAAATCTTCGTGTAATCTGGTGTACCTAGTACGGGGGCAGAGCAAAGGGCCTGTCTCAATTGTTCAAAAGCATTTTGACATTCATCTGTCCATTCAAGAGGCATTGGCGTAGCTTTGGACAGTAACGCTAGCAAGGGTTTTATAATGTGCGAAAACCCCATGATCCACTGCCTACAAAAGGACGTTAACCCTATGAAGGCGCGCACATCTCTCTGTGTGCGGGGGACTGGTGTATCTAAAATCGCCTGAATTCGATCTGATGTTAATGCACGCCCCTCCTTAGACAAAAGATGACCGAGGTAGGTCACCTTGGGTCTACAGTATTGTAGCTTTTTCTTAGAAACCTTGTGATTATTCTGTGCCAGAAAAGAAAGCAGCGCAATCGTACTCTCCTCACATTGTGTATAAGAATCTGCAGCAAGCAGAAGGTCATCCACATATTGGATAAGGACAACCCCCGATTGTAACTCAAAGGAATCAAGCTGTCTTTTCAAAGCCTGGCTGTAGATACTCGGGCTCTCAGTGTAACCTTGAGGAACACGACAAAATCTATACGATTTATTATTTAACGTGAAGCCAAACAGATATCTGCTATCGGGATGGACAGGGATGGAAAAGAAAGCATTTTTCAAGTCAATTACACTAAAGGTCGTTGCCGTTGGTGGTACCAGTGTGAGCAAGGTCGTAATGTCGGACACCACCGGGTATTGGGGAATGACAATTTTGTTAATTTCTCTCAAGTCAATAATAAACCGATAGACTTTGTCATCAGTATCTCTCTTAAGGATCGGAAGAATAGGGCTGTTACAGACATTATAAGGAACTTCTTCCACCACTCCTGCAGTTATCAAATCTTGAACAATATGAGTCAGGGCAATTTCACCTTCCCTCGAAATCTTATACTGTGGCACCCGTGGCAGAGAGGCCCCCTCCTTAACAGTTATATGAATAGGTGGAATACGCATCTCCCCCACATCCGTGTCTGAGGTTGCCCATAACGTGTGCGGGAGAGAGGCCAAAGCTGGAACGTCTAGTATAGTATAAAACCTATTTGGGTCAGGGTAATTGTCATTCAGGATGACCCGCACTCCCTCAGGAGCGCACCGTATCGTTGCTCGAAAATATTTAAGCAAATCAATGCCCAGGATATTATCTGGTGTATAGGGCGATAGCAAAAATTGACCAAAACTAAAAAATTTGTCAAGACAGAGTGCAAGGGGTTTTGACAATGGGCATGGGGAGGGTGTGCCATCGAACCCTACACATGTTATCATTTCTCCAGACAGGGGAGCCCTCGGAACCAATTTCTTTGACAAAGCGCTACGAGTAGCTCCGGTGTCGACTAGGAATTGATCAGTAGAACCCAAAATGCCCGCTGTTACATATGGACCCTCCTGATCTACCGGCACTTCAATTGGTTCCGTACCCCATCCTACGCAGTCCTATGCATGCACATAATCCTGGTGCTCCACATTCTCACCCTCCAATATCTGATATTGGTTTTGTCTATCAAAAGTATTTCGTTCGTCCTGGCCACGGCCCCTCTCCTCAGCCCTTCCACGATCACCTCCATCACCTCTCGCCCCCGTATAACCGCCCCGCAACCTACCGCCTCCTCGCCCACGCTGGCTACGTTGTTCACGAAGTACCGGACAATCCTCAGCCCAATGCCCAAACTCTTTACAATAAGCGCATTGATCCTCCGCTATATCCGTACGACCATACGACGTATTTCCTCCACCTCGTCTACCTCTTTCATTCCCTCTACCCTCTGTTCCACGAACCTGTGCCAACATCACCTTCGTTTTCAATTCTTTCGCTTTTTTATCAACACTTTCTTTAGCCTCCAACTCCTGCCGCTCATAATACTGAGCCATAGTCAACAAAGACGCAGGGGTCGCCGTGGCCCAGGAACTTTCACTCGATTTCAATCGCTTTGCAATCTCCGGCAGGAGATTAGCCACATACTTATCTACAAACAAATGCCGACCTGTATCGTCTGTTAAAAATTGACCCTTGTAATCATGAAACGCCTCTTCGAAGCGTGTAAAGAAATCTGAAACCGTTTCGTCTGGCTTTTGTTTGCACGAGGCTAACATAGTCCAATCGATCTTTTTAGAAGGTACGAGCGTTTTTAATTTAATTAAAATAGCTGCCGGGAGGTCGAAAAATCAACTGGCAAGGCTTACATGCCGGTTCCCTCTCTAAATCAGCTGCATTTATTTCTTTCCATGTTCCCCCAAGTATTGTTTCATCATTATTTTTACGAATTTGTCTCCACATATCAGGCGGAAGTATTAACCCAAAAAACAGGTCTATGTCAACAAGAGTCATCACACAAGACGAAATAGCCCCTTCCACCCCTTCATAGAACGCTGCCGGATTTTTACGAAGGTCAGGTAAAGAATTTTTCAACGCCATAACATCCGCTCTATTCCAAGGCGTATACACCCAGTTATATATAAAGTACCCCTTCGCATCCTTTGACATTTTATCATCATCTGTACCTTCCCCTTTTGGTGGAACATACAAAGGTGCGGCTTCACGCATAGGCATAACATGCATCACAGAACACTTATCTGAACCCCGGAGAGAACACTCCTTAGATTGCCCACTAGACTCCGGCCCGGACTCCTTATTCTTTTTCCGCTCCTCCCGCAATCTGGCAGTCTCATCTCGCAGCTGGATCAGTTGCTTGTAAAAGGCATCGACATCTGCAAAATCAAATAAACCTTTATCCAGATTCTCACGATGAACTGACACAGCCTTAGGTTCTAGCGTATCTGAAAATTGACGATATGCGGTAACAGCTTCATTTGCCAAAGTAGCCAAAAAATACAGTAATTCTTGTTCTGTCCAATTACCCCTTTCAGTAACAAGTTCAGACTGAGAAACAAAATTCGTCTTCACTCAACGAGCATAACTACGTAAATGTGCGGATCTCTCCGCAGAAAACCTGACACCAGATACACCCTTCTTTCCCGGCTTATCCTGTCCGTCCTCGTCCGAGTCTGCAGTTGGAGCCGTGGGCGAAACGTACGGAGGCGGTGATCGATCTAGCAATGAAAAATCATCAATTTCATTATTAAGGACAGGATAAAACGGTCGACGAATAGGGAATTGACCAGTCGTTTGCAATTTGCGTTCCCGTTCCTCCCTCTCTTTCTTTTCCTGAGCCTCCTTTTCCTCAGGCTGTAAAGCCTTATCTCGAGCAGCCTTGCGCTGCTCTTTGTCCGCCAAGGCAACATCACGTTTCATTCGCTCACGCACCGCTTTCTCCCACATTCGTACACAATCAAACATGTTTTGTCTAGACCTTCGTTGAAACAAACATTGCTCCACAAACTGTACTTTACGCAAATCGAAAGACCCATGTAGAGGCCATTGCAATTCAGGATCCGATTTGGTGTACTTATTCCATAATTTACTGTACATTATAGGGGGAAGGCCAAATTTGATATACATGTCCCTATTTGGTGTTCCTTCTGGGGGAGCCGGCTGTGCTTCCGCTAACCTAATTGTGGTACCATTTCCAAGACAGCACATCCCTCGGAGTGTGCTTAAAACAGGCATGTTCAAAAAGTATCACGAAAGTGCGATACCGAAAAAAAATGGCACTTACAGTACTTCACACAAACGTGCCGCTCAAAGGAAAAAAACTAAATTAGAGAAACATCTCTACATGCCTGCCTATGTGAAGTGCACTACACATATATATTCAAAGTTCACAAATTCACAAATGTTAGCTAACTCAAATCAAAGTCATAGGTCATAGAACTTCGGTAAGCGTCCGAGGACTACCTTACCGATCACAAATCATAGAACTTCAGTAAGCGTCCGCAGACTACCTTACCGATCACAAATCTTACCCAAAGCCTCAAAGGTCCAGATTCCAACTGCCAAGGTCTTTTAATCGAATCAGCCAATGGCACTTTATCCAGCAACACAGACGATCGAAAACTCAGACGGAGACCGGCGCCACCTGGAAGGTCAGATCGGAAGGAAAGGAAGAAACACCGTGGGTGCCAAGACTCGGGTCACTCAGTGGCAGCGCGCGTCCATGGCGAGTGTCCAAACCTTCGTCACGACCTCTCCTTCGGGCATCCGAGTCGCCGATGAGTCCCTTCGTGGTCGCCAATTTGTAGTATCGGGTTCCCAAGGCCTACATGCTCCGAAGATAACCCACTTACATCGAAAGAACTGTTGGCACGGAAACTGAAAAATTCAAAGAACAAGTTTATTAAGACCCCATGGGGTGGTGGTACATTCCTACAGCACCCTTCGGTAATGCAAGAAGTATCACACCGAACATCGGTGTGACTCGCTCTTTTATACAATTTGCAGGTAATAAAACAATAGGCGGTACAAAGTTACAAAGCGTTATGTACATATATGGTCATTTTTTGGAACACAGCCAGCTCATTGGAGGGGTTACAACTCCACTGGTCAGTTTGGCGGCACATTCCTGAGGGGTGACTGGTCAGTGGGGACTGCGCATGCACGGGCTTGACCAGTACTAAAAATAGCCTGTTGCTGGGCAAACTCGAGTGGTCAGTGGCACGGACAACGGACTAAAGGCCATGCTGGCCACGAGGCCGCTTATGATCTAAGATGGCCGCCGTAACACACAAAATGTCGTTTCCGAGTATAGTCAAGTTAAGCGGGAAAACGTGTAGCACAGCTAAGCGCTAACTCGGCCATCGCCAAATTACGACAGCCCTGTTTGAATTGCTGCGCTCACCAGCTTTAAATTGCAGCAAAGAGTAAGTGAAGTGAGGTATTCTCCACTTTTGTTTTGTAAATTCCCTCACTTAAATATGCAGCCGGTAATTGTTGGAAGGGCAAGCTCCTTTCGGTGTACTCATTTCTCCACAGTCTGGCTGGCTCTGTCAGTGGATGGCACGTGAGTAACAGGAAACATCATTTACTACAAAGGCATTACAACTAATAACGTTTACCACGGGTCACTTACCACGCAAACGTCTTTTCAACGTGGGTGCCTTCCACGACCGTCTTTACCACGCAAGTACGTCCTGCGTGGGCTGGGGGGTAGACGTGGTATTCCTTCCAGTCATTCTACGTGGGCTTGGGGGGCTCGGAGGGAGGGATGGGGGGTCTCCCCCCCCAAAAAAAAACAAAAACAAAGGACCGGGTTACTTAAATAAAAAAAATGCACTTCAGTACCACTGAAGTAAAAGGAAAGTGCCTCCCCCAAAGACGAGCCGTGTATGTCAAAATAGCAGTCCTTTTTTAATTTTGGTAGACATGTTTTGACGTTTGGTTCCAAGGTGGATGGAAGTAAGGGCTGCTGGAGAAAGACGGGAAGGTGTCAGGTAAGAAAATAATCTTTAATAAAAACATATATATATTTAAGCGCACAGTAAAATAAAAGAATAAATAAATCTAAGGTAATTTGTACTAATTATGTAATTTTGTGCTTAATGGACGTTTCTACGCGTGGTATAATCCTTCGTTGTAAATTCCAGCGTGGTAAAGCCACTTGCGAACTAAAATTTGCGTGGTAATGCCATGTGTGGAACTTGTAATCGTGGTAAAATCATATATTCGTGACTAACACCAGACAGCATCAGGCATTTTTAGTTGGAGCGCTGCTCTGCGAGATTTGGTGGAGCCTATAGAGTCAACACGCATGCGTTGCTCTGCAAGACTTGTTGTAGTGGAGTATGGAATAGAAGTCCCGCCCACTCGCCACCCATATTTGTCATTGGCTTGTGTCACTGTCCTTTGTAAATGCTGACCTGATTCATAAAGAGGCTTGTTAGTCCCTCCTTAGTACCGACTGGCTCTTTTACTTCGACTGGCTCTTTTACTTCGGTTGTTACACTGTATGTGTTATTTAGTCTTGCAAGCACTATTTTCTTTAATGTGTTTCTCTTACTGCAGGCACGACGTGCTTTGCTTACATTCTGCGCGCTATACCCGCTTTTTCTTTTCAAGCAGCTCGGACAATGGCGGCTACTTCTTTACAATGGCATAGATCTCGGATTTAAATACGCGACCTATTGAATTGCATTTTTTGTTTTTCAAAATGGTTTCCTGCTCGTCACCAGCAGCTATTTCACTTTCTTTTACGCATGTTATTCCCTGGCTTTCGCTTTTAATTTGTGGCCCTGCTTACGAGGATGCTGTATGTTCGGTCTGACAAATGCAAAAAGAACAATTGATGGTCAGAATGCAGAACAATGTCATTAATTCACCCCAGTACAGAGATCTGGGCCTAAACCCATCATTGTTTTGCTCACCATGTCATTCCAGTTTGGACCCAGCCATATGCAAATCTTAACCCTGCGCCCAATGGGAACAGTCCAGCCAAAACTGCCAGGCCAGGTCCTCAATGGACTGGAAACAAGCATCCTAGGACCGGTTTCGGGCTTTCATAAACTGGGATGGCATGGTGAGCAAAAGAACAATGGATTTAACCGAGATCTCTTGACTGGGGGTGAATGTACGATTCATTCAGCATTCCATCCATCATTTGTTTGAGTAGCAGTATGCTCGGTCTGGCCGCTGTTTATGTGCTAAGTAGATCTTCCTTTTGATTGTTGATATTGTCTATTGTGCTTGAGGTTGGAGAGGGGGGTAATTGTACCCAAGCGCATGTTTTAATATTCGCCTCAATATTAAATATTTTACCTATCCAACTTGTGGTCAACTGAAAACTGACTGCCCTTTGTTATTATAATTTAAGGTTTCGTTCATGATGCATGAATACATTTAAAAATTACAGTGTGTAGGCATGTTCCAGATTGGCGGACGAGTAGGACGTTTCTGCTCGCCGCTCCTGCCCGTGACCGGAGCCTTCCCTATACAGCACTGTCCAGCGTGTCCCTCTCAGCGGATTTTGGCTCAGAAGCACTTGGCGATTCCTATCTGCTCCTCGGGCGCTCTGGCGGACGAGTGGACACCTGGTTTCAGCACCCGAGCCCGGAGGCGGCTGAGCTGAGGCTGCCGGGAGCGCTCCTGACGGTGGCGGCTTTTGGCGGCAGACGGGAGCGGGAGTCATCAAGACGGCTCCTCACTGCCCTGACGGGTCGCGGCTGAGATGGTGGTGCCGGACCCTTCTTTTGGAGCCTCCCCCGGTTGGGATCCTGCCATCTCAGCGGGCTGCCTGCCTGAGGGCTATCGGCGGCAGCGATAAAATGGCGGCTCCCGCCCGCGCCTGAGGTCCTGCTGGAGAAGCCTGGCAGCGGAGCACTGAAGGAGGCGGGGGACACAGCTGCAATCGGAGATCGCCCCGGTGAGTCCCGGCGGTCCGGAGGAGATTGCGGCTGTTGGAGGTTGGTGCCCTGGCTGGCGGAGTGCTGAGTTCCCGGTCGTGCTAAGATGGCGGCCCAACCCAGGGATGCAAGGTCGCTGAGGTGACTGCTTGGTGTACTGGAGAGAGTGGGGCGTGCCGGCCTTCCGCTGCGCTGTGGGTGCTGCTGCTTGTACCCCTGAGCTGTACGATCCGGCGGTGTTGTGGACTGCAGGGCCCTGGGGCACGGGTGGCAGTCCCGGCCTGCCCAAAGTGGTGGACAGAGGAGCGGACGGGCCTGGTACGACAGGAGAGGTGAGAGGAGCCTAGTGGCGGCTAAGTGGCTGGGCATCATTGGAGCGGCTTTTCTGTGACATTGTGTGGTCCCCTGCAAGATTCGTCAGCGTGTAGCGGACCATAGCAACAGTGGTCGGGCCTGCCTTTCTACTAGTAGCAGCAGCAGGAGGGGGGCGCCCTCATTGTGAGGCCCACGCAGCGGGTCTAGTTTGCAGTTGCTGTAGGCGGCACGGACGGGTCTGGAGTGCCCAGTGGAGGCAAGAGGGGCCTGGTGAGGCCGACAACTGAGGCCCGCCGCGTGAGAGGAACGGTGCGGAGCTCCTGCGTCTTTGCTGGGGGCCGGCTGGCTTATCATCCTCGCTGGTAGCACAACCAACCAGTGGCATAACAGCTAGAGCGGCAGTTTCCGACTTGGGTGCTCTTCTGGACCCAGGGGCTTCGGTGCGACTGGAGAGAACATAGCAATCAACCGGCTGCCCTTCCTGAGAGCCCGAGTAGGACCTCAGAGCCCCTGGCACTTGACTGGGGGTTTAGCTACATCCTGGCCCGCGAGTATTGACTCGGGCGGCGTGACCCTCACACTCTGACCTATTTTGGGACTTGCCAACGTTGAGGCTCCTTTTGGTCATCGGGGACCGCCACCAAGACAGGCGACGAGGTTGGACATCGGTGCGTGGGCGGGAGCATAGGCGCTCTCTCCATGACATTGGTTTAGCAGGACACTGCGACGTGCTGGAGCGGTGGCCAGGTGCAACTGGAGCTACTCTGTCCTCCCTTGATTGCTACCCCCCATATGGCGACCCCCAGGACTTGGAAGGACAGAACTGTCAAAGATTTATTTCTTAAATCTGGCACGGGCGGTGCAGACGCCGTGCCATGAACCAGCGGAGTAACTGATAAGTAGAATCCGTCGGAGACCGATGGCCCAATCACACGCTCCGTTCTGGAGTCACTCTTTGCAGGACTTACTAAAGAGTTTCATACCACGAAAAAAGACCTAACGACCGAGATCCGGGTAATACGCAGGGATCTTGACTCTGTGGGGAGGAGGGCCGATGACTTAGAGAACCAGACTGCAGCCAGGGATGAAGAATTGTCCCAGCTTCAACAAGAGTTGCTGCACCTTCGTGAGCAACACTTAGATCTCCAAACCCACACGGAAGACCTAGAGAACCGCTCACGTCGAAACAACATCCGGATTCGAGCGGTTCTACAGGGTCTGGAGGCTCCTGATATAGAGACCTTTGTTGTAGATCTATTTCGCCATGTTCTGGGAGGTCCTCCTGACTTGGAGATCCGGCTAGATCGCACGCACCGAGTGGGCCTCAGGAGGTCAGCAACAGCCCCCCCCCCGCCTGACATCTTGACACGCGTTCATGATTTTAAGCTTAAGGAGTGTATCCTGCTAGCGGCACGGTGGAAGCATCTTATCGAGTTCAGCTCCTGTAAGCCGCACCTCTATTAGGACCTGGCTGCCTCCACACTTCAAAAGCGGCGTGACTTCCGGCCTGTTACCGCATTTCTTCGCTCCAATGTCGTTGCATATTTCTGGGGGCATCCATTCAGGCTAAGCTCCGTCAAGTTTGCACTGTGGAAGAAGCATCCTCTCTCCTGCGCATCCCGGGGGGACCGGTGGCAGTCCTGAGAAGCCCGTAAGCCCTGCTTCGCGGGAGGACAGTGGATGCTGGAGGAGAGTGGAGAGCTTGCGGCCGACTTCTTGTCCGGATATCGAAACTATGGCAAAGGAACGATCAGCGGTTCTTCACTCCTTGTCGGAGGACTCTACCCTCACTTCCGCTGACTAATATGGCCGGTTTCTGTCAGCATGTCATCCAACTCTGCCTTCTTAGTCTGAACTCCGGTGGGACTACTCTAGCAACTTGGGATGGGTCCGGGTCGGGCACCAGTTTGAGCACCCCTGCTATCCATCCCACATCTCACCACAGGGGGTTGCCTGGGACTTTTGTGAACTCTACACATGATCGTTCTTTTGGGTTTGTTGGTTCAGGGTAGTTTATTAATAGGGTTTTTCCTTTTTTCTTTATGGGGTTCTCTCCTCCTCCTCCGATGTTGCGCCATGCCCTTAGCTTGGGTCCCTGTACCTGCCTGGGCACCTCAGCCGAGCAGGATTCACTGCTGTCGCCTTACCCTACCGCCCATATGGTCTTCGATATTCGTATTGTGTTCTTTATTGTGAAAGGCCTTAACAGCCCTACTAAACGACGGGCACGGCTGTCTTACTTGGAGAGTACTGACGCCCATATATGCTTACTTCAAGAGACGCACCTCCCTTCAGCTGACACCCCTCACCTTAGATCACGGGCATTTCCGATCCAACTGTTTTCATCTGCTACATCCAAAACTGCGGGGGTGGCCCTCTTGGTTTCCTCCCGCTTTCCTGGCCGGGTGGGTGGCAAACAAGCTGAAATTAAGGGGAGGTTCCCGGCTCATGCTTTTACACTAGACACTCACACATTTGTGCTGGCCTCAGTTTACTCTTCTAACAGTGGTCAGGAGGGTTTTCTTAAAACGGTCATTCAGGACATTGCAGGGTTGCCGGACCGGACTGTCTTGCTAGGAGGGGACATTAACTTGGTCTTAGATGAGGACATGGACCACTCGGGTCAATGCTGGGGTCCGACGGGGACATTATCCTGGGAAACGCCTTTTGACCGAAGCCGGGCTCACTGATCTTTGGAGACATAAACATCCGAACACAAGGGCAAACACGTTTTATTCGCACCCTCACAAGACTTACAACCGCATTGACTACATTTTCACTTCTGACTTGCTCACACAGCGAGCTAGCAAGGTTGAGATTCTCCCCTGCCCATTTTCCGACCATTCCGCGTTGCGACTCTCTCTGACCTTCCCCCCAAGGCTACACGAAGGTTTTGGCGTCTGCGGGAGAACATGCGCCAACGTCATTCAGTTGTGCGACAGATTGAGGAGAACATAGCTGATTACTTAGCTTTAAACAATACACCAGATGTTTCTATGACAACCCTGTGTGAGGAAGGCGGTTCTTAGGGGGGTCTTTACTGACATTGCATCTGCGGACAATAAAGACAGGATGGAGAAACGCGCACACCTGTCAGCCAAAGTAGTGGAGCTGGAGCGTATTCACCAGTGCACGGGAGCGCCGAGAGTCTGGTGACAGTTGAAAGCTGCTCGTGTGCAACTCACTTGGCTAGATATTGACCGGGCGGAGTATGCAACTTTACGCCTTAAGCATTCCTTCTATGTTGGGGGCGATTGATGCGGGCGCCTACTTGCCAACCACCTCTGTGCCCAGAGACAAGCGCAATAGGTGACATTGATACAAGATACTGGGGGGCGGGAATATAGGGAAGATGAGATGATTGTCGACAATTCTATGCATCATTAATCTCGGCTGAGGTGCTGCCTGACGCTGCTACCGTCGCAGGCAGGGGAACTGGAAGCCCCCACCCGAGTTGAGGAGGTTATCTCTGCAATTGCCCGTCTTAAGCATAACAAGTCTCCTGGTCCCGATGGGTTCTCTTTGCGTTTTTATAAGAAATTGTGTGGGAAGCTGTCCCCTATTCTTGCACGCGTTTTTAATTCCGTAGGGTCGACTGAGTCTTCTTCCTTCCCTTCCTCTATGTTGGAAGCTTTAATAACTGTTATACCTAAGCCGGGAAAATATCATCGTCTCTGTGGCTCCTACCGCCCTATATCACTTCTTAATGTGGACTTAAAGATTTTTACCAACATTTTGGCAACTTGGCTCCTGGTCTGATAGATCCGGATCAATCCGGCTTTGTCCCCGGACGGCAGTGCTGGGATAATACTAAGCGCCTTCTCCATTTTATGGACCGTTCCAAGCGATTCCCGGCGGAGAGTATGGTCCTCTATGTCAACGCCGAGAAGGCACTCAGGTTTATTGTGACGCGTGCCGTGGGATCTTTTTGAAGAAATTACGGGATTCTGTGAAGGGCTCTAATAATCGTGACTGACTGGCGCGAGGCTGTTGGAACAACTTTTAACATTCTTATGGAATGCATGATTTAAGAGTTGTTGGAACCGTTTTTGTATCAAAAAGGACCCTTGAGATAGAATCAGTTTGAGCAGTTTGCTGGGATCAGCAACTCCTTGAAGCGATATAATTGAATAAAAAAATTAGTTAATACGTGAAAGGTACGATTTTTGAAGAAACACAGGAAACAGCGGCACAAGGACCTATTTATTAGGTCAGTGATACTCGATCCACAGTCAAGCATAAAACATAGGAGGGATTGTGTTTTTTTTTACTCTCCTGGCGTCTAATATATTCAATACTGGATGGACGCTCTCAAATATCAGAAGACTCACTAGTTGCACCTCTTTCCCTGGTTGAGTAAACGCCCCTCCTTATAAGATTAAAAATCTGGCAGGTCCTGAAGAAGGTAGCATCTCATCAGTGTTTTAGCCACCGAAACGCGTCAACCATAGCCTGGTTAAGATCCTGCTTTATGCAGTAGCTGGATGTGGTCAACTTAACTACTGTACCATTCTGTAGCAGATCCTCCCTGACTTATGAAATGTGTGTGAAAGTTGCTTTGGGATAGTGAGAGTGTTTGGTGTGATAGGTGCTGTGTGAATTTGGTGTGCGTGTCTCTCTTCTTGGGGTTGTCATTTGTATGTATGGATTGTTTTTTTACATTGTTTTTTGTATATGTGTATCTTGACTTTGTAGAATTTGTATATTAGCATTTTATAAATTGTCAAAAAAAACTTTTATACAAAAAAGAGAGAACAAGATGATAAAATCGTTTTTTGATAAAAGAAATGAATTAAAAGGATAATAATTTTTGCAAAAGAAAGAAATTCTTAAAAAAAGAGATATAAAATATTTTTGCGAATTGTTTGTGTCTTTGAATAGCTTTTTGATGCCTCATATTTAGAATTGTTATAATGTCAATGTAACATAATTGTAGGTCGCGTTTCTGTACTTCCCCTCTTCTCCCTGACCTTTTATTGCTTTTTCAGAGGGGGTCCCCTTTATATTGCGTGGCGTTTGATAGGGTTCATTGGCCGTATCTCCGAGCCACCCTGCTTCATTTTGGCCTTCCTGCGCGTTTCATAGCCTGGATCTTCCAGTGTTATGCGAATCCCACAGCCACAGTATGGGTGAATGTGGTGGTCAGTGGCTTTTCCGATACGTCGGTGGATTAGGCAGGGGTGTCCACTGTTGCCACTGCTTTTTGCCTTGTATATGGAGCCCTTAGCCCGGGGGGGCGTGGCTACGGCGCAAAAGAAGATGCCCGCTTATCCGGAGAGCTCCAATACGACGTGAGGTGACGGGAGCTCCTCCAGGCGACCTCGTCCTTCTTGGTTCCTCGGACCAGTATTGAAGTGTGTCGAAAGGTACGCAGCACGTCTACATGTGCTTTCCAGCTCACAAGACGCTGAATCGAGTCCGCCATTTTGATTACGATCCTTTGCTGCTTTTTGCCGCTTTTGTTCTACCGGAGCCTCTCTACTTTCGACATGTTCGAAATTTGGACTGTGGTCGACTTCTGCTCCTTCTTCCTATTTTTGATCTCCTTATGCTGACTCAATAGCTTATTTTCTGTTCTCCTCAGGATGTGGCCGCCATTTTGTTTTTGAGATTTTCCTCATTTTCTCTTCACACCGTGTGCTGGTTTCTCCCTTTTATGCAACGTGTGGTGGAGGATCTATATGTAAAATGGCTAATTCACGTACCAACCGCTCTGCTACCATTCCTCATCGCAGTGCTTCTCATGTGCCTCTGGAAGATAACAACCATTTTAGCGTTCTGCAGGACTCGTTCGATGATTCACAATCGGACATCGTTGCTTCTAAGGGTTCTGCTACTCCTGGTTCACGTTCAACGAAATCCCTTTCCAAATCCTCCACTTCATCTCCGAATGCTAATTCAGGGAAGAGACCTAAAACTAACCCTCCATCTCCTACTGGCTCACCGAATACTATTTCTATGGAGCTTATTTTGGAGGAGATCCGAGCTCTTAAGCCCTATATGTCAGAGACAAATTCCCGTCTCCAGAGCCTTGAGGATAATTGGTCTCACACACAACAGAGAGTGGTGGATCTTGAAGGATCTTTGGCTTCAGCTCAGTCAGTTATTGAGCAGGTTCCTACTATGCAGAAAGAAATTTCCTTGCTCAAACAGCAAATTGAGGGTTTGGAAAACCGAAATAGGCGTAATAACCACCGTATTTACGGCCTTGCGGAAAATCTTGAAGTTTCCAATCCAATCTCATTTTTTCAATCGTTTCTTCCCACTCTCCTTAATCTACCACCTTCTCCTCCTTTGAATATACAGCCTGCTCATCGTCTGGGACCAGCATCTCGTTTATCGTCATCATCTTCCACTTCATCCATGATGCCTAGAGGTGTTATTCATTATTTTCTAGTATATGGATCTCCTTCGAGTACTTCATGCATCCAAACAGAAAGGAAACATTTCCCACAATGGTTCTAATCTTTTCTTTACTCAAGACTACGCCAAAGCCACTGCAGACCGCCGTAAGAAATTTTTGGACATGAGACCAGCCTTAAGAGCTCTAAATGCTCGTTACGGATTATTTCATCCATGCATTTTTAGGGTCACGTATAATAACAAAACTACGTCTTATGAAGACCCTGTACGTTTGCAGCAGTTCCTGGATTCCTGTCATGCTGACTCGATGGAAGTTCCACAGCCATGATTTCTTCTTGAGCCTTCTTGTTAGCCTTACTGTTTCTCGCTTAGTGTAATTCCCTCTCTAGATGTTTACCCTGCTCCTATTGTTGATTTTTGTCGTGCAAATGTTTTGTTGTATAATTCCACTGTCTTAAGTCCTTGCATTTATTGACATATTTGTTATTTTTTCTCTCCTGTATCTCTTTAGTTCCTGGTCATGTGATCCCTGGAGTTGTTCTTTCTTTGTTCTTCCTCAATTGCCTGGTGGTTCCTCCCCTTGCTGCGTCTTCGTCTGGATTTCTTTCCGCATTTCTCAATATTTTCTTTTTCCTATATCTTCTTCTTTCCTACCTCTATTTCCATGTATACTTGCCTTTTTTCACTTTATCACTCGTTGCATAGTTGTTTTATTGAATATTGGTCATACGTTTCGATTTTTCTTAGAATTTTAAATGTCTATTAATATAATTTCTTGGAATGTTAAAGGTTTAGGTTTCCCCATTAAGAGACAACTTGTTCTTTCCCATTTAGCTCACATGAAAGGAGATATACTTTAACTACAAGAGATTCATATCAAGGATGTTGAGGTTCCGAAATTACGGCATAATTGGGTGGGTCAGGTTTTTGCTTCACCAGGGTCTGGGAAACGCAATGGTGTCGCTATTCTCTGTCATAAACGTCTGAATGTTCAACTTGTTAAACAGGATATTGATACGGAGGTGGGTTGTTGTTTCATTGTTGATCAACAAAATTCCTTTGACTTTTTTTAATGTCTATGCTCCTACTGTTCCAGATAAGTTATTTTGGCCCCAAGTTCTTGCTTCCACGATGCCCTACACAGATGATTATTTTATTCTGGGTGGTGATTGTAACATGATTATGGACCCCTTCCTTGACGTAATTCTAATTCCCGATTTTCTCCTTCCCCTGTTCATGCCCAATTCACCTCGGTTATTTCTCAGAGATCCCTAGGTGATTCCTGGAGGCTTTGCAATCCTACCTTGCAGGAATATACATACGTCTCCCCAGTCCACTCTTCTCAATCCCGTATAGATTATCTTTTTATTTCCAAAGCCCTTACACAACTCATTACCCACTCCGACATAGGTTCCATTTTAATTTCAGATCACGCACCAGTTTCCCTTCAACTTGATTTTCTTCATCCTAGTAAAGGTAACAGGAGATGGAGATTCAATAATTCCCTGCTCCTTAATACTTCCTTTTCAGCTGCTTTTCTTAATTTTGCTTCCCTTTTCTTTACAGAAAATGAATCCCCTCAGATGTCCCCTCAATTAGTTTGGGACACTTCTAGAGACTTCATTATTTCCTATGTCGCCAAAAAGAGACGTTTAGCTACACAATCTATGTCCTCTCTTACATCCCACATTAAATATTTCGAACATGTATATTACTCTTCTAAGTCTCAGTCTGCTCTTACCGATCTTATCAAAGCTAAACTTTCCTTTAACAAGATCTCCACTGAATCTGCTAATTTAATTTTACTTAAATCCAGTGCTAAATATTATTCTTCTCAAAACAAAGCAGGAAATATGTTGGCAAACTATCTTAAGGTTAAGAAAGAACGTACCAAAATTGAGTCGATTGTTTCTTCATCTAATACCGTCCTTCATAAAGATGAAGATATTTTGGGAGAGTTTTCCAGTTTTTACCAATCTCTTTACACTCCCGAATCTCCTCCTTTATCTTCAGACATTGATCGCTATCTAGCTTCCATTCCTTCTCCTTCTACTTCTGATGTTGATTTCTCCTCCTTAGACAAAGATATTACCTATGCTGATATTTTAGAAGCTATTCGTGTTCTTAAAAAAAGGAAAGCTCCGGGTCCGGATGGTTTCTCTATTGAGTTTTATTCTCACTTTTCCTCTTTTCTTGTCCCTAAATTGTATCAACTTTTTTCTTTCTTTATATCTTCTCAAAAATCGGAAGGTTCCTTTCAAGAGGCATTGATTTGTCTCCTCCCCAAGGACAATAAAGACCACACCCTTTGTAAAAATTACAGGCCTATTTCTCTGATTAATCTTGATTATAAAATTTTTGTGAAAATCCTTGCTTTAAGTTTAGATAACATTTTACCCCAACTAATAGGGAGAGAACAATGCGGTTTCATCAAGGGTCGTCACCTCTCAGACAACACTCGATTATTCTTTAATGTCCTAAGTAAATCACAAACTTTGCCTCACTCTTTGGCTGCTATAGCCTTAGATGAAGAGAAGGCTTTTGATAGAGTTAATTGGCCTTTTCTTTTGTCTTCTCCTAAATGGTTCGGTTTTGGATCTGAATTTCTTTTGTATGTTTCTTTACTATACTCTTTTCCTAGATCCTTTATTTTTGCAAATGGTCTTATTTCCTCTTCCTTTCCTTTGTTTCGTGGAGTTCGTCAGGGTTGTCCTCTTTCCTCCCCTTCTTTTTATCCTTGCTTTAGAACCATTTCTAACAAAGATTCGGCTTAATAACAATATTTCTGAGTTTTCTTATGGAGATCAGCAAATAAAGTTATCTGCTTATGCGGATGACATACTTCTCTTCATATCTAATCCTCACATTTCTGTACCTGCTTTCCTTTCTGAGGTTTCTGATTTTGCAGCTGTGTCTGGCTATAAATTGAATGTTGATAAATGTGAGATTCTTCCTCTTAACAAATTTTGTTTTCATGCTGATTTTTTAGTTTCTTCGTTTCATTGGAACCCATCCAAAATCAAGTATTTAGGTCTCTGGTTTGCTCCTTCAATCAAAGATACTGTGGCTCTCAAAAAACATTTACTTACTACTCTTACAGAATCTAAGGCCCGATGGAATCCTTTATTCTCATCCTGGTGGGGGAGACTCGATTCAATTAAAATGATGCTAGTTCCTATTATTTTATTTTTCCTTTCCAATCTTCCTATTAACATTCCAAAATCTTGTTATAAATCAATGTATGCAATTTTGTCTCGCTTTCTGTGGCAAAATAAACGTGCTAGAATGTCTTTTTCTAAACTTAGACGTCCCAAACATTTAGGAGGGGTTAACTTTCCTGATTTTTCTTCTTATCATACCTCCTTTTTTCTCTCTCATTCTGTTTCCTTTTTATCTGAGTCAATACCGGACGGCGCTTCTTTTCCCCTATGGGTTGATATTGAATCTTCCTTTTTTCATCCTTTTTCCTTTAAAGAATTTGTCTCATTGCCTCGTATTCCAAAACACATGTCTTTACCTATTCTAAAAAATTCCAGGAAACTTTTTGTTTCCGTTGTTCTTATCTGACCTTGATGATCATGCTCGTTTCTTACAATCTCCTCTTTGGTATAATCCTCTTGTAAAAGTCAATAATAGGACACTTTTCTGGACGGCATGGTACTCTCAGGGCCTTTTTTGGGTCCATCAAATTTTTTCACAAGGTACTATTATTCCTTTCCCTACTCTTCAAGCTCGTTTTTCTCTTCCTTTATCCTTCCTCTCCAAATAGAATTTACTGTCAGCCGCTGTCCGAACTACTTATTAATCTCTTACTTCTTCCGTCTCTTGTAATTCCTCACCTTCCAGTCTTACTTTATCCTTTTTATCATCCTCTTCTTCTGCCACACAGATATACAAAAAATTACACGATTCTTCTGCTGACAGAGATAAGTTGGCAGTGGAGCTTGCATGGGAAGTGGATTTGGGAGACGTTTTCCCTATCTCTTTGTGGCATGATGTATGGAATAAATTACGGAAGCCTCTAGAGCAGCTAGTACAACCCAAACGTTATTTTTTTATTTATAACCGCCTTATGCTTACACCTGCCAGATTGCACACAATAAATTCTTCTCTTCCCTCCAAGTGTTGGTCTTGCTCGGAATTACGGGCAGATCTGAAACATATGCTCTTTTTATGTCCTCTAGTTCGTATTTTTTGGTCTAAAGTTTGGCAACAACATTAAAAATGTTTCTACTGATTTTCCCTTCTCCCTTACACATATTTTCTTGGGCAGCCTCTCAGCTATCTGATTTTAATACTTCTATTGTTGACCTTCTTCTAGCAATAGCGTTCCAACGGATTACTAAAGCATGGAAAGACACGTCGTCCATATCCTTTCAAGCCTGGTGGTATGGGGTCTGTTTTAATCATAGGTTAGATAGAGCTTATGTTTACCCTGTTACGATTGCTATCAAACGTGATTTGTTGTGGTTACCAATTACTACTTTCTTAGATTCCTCAGCCAATCCTCTATGCTACATTCCCCTCCTACTGATGAAGTTCCCGAACCTCCATGATATGTTCTTGATTATCCATATGCTTCTTTTCCTATGTATACAATTTTTCCTATTTTGTATAATGTTCTCTTTGAATTATTGCAAGTTTTTCCTTCAATTTATTGTTATTTAAATATTGATATTGTATTTTCCTTGCTGAGTTTCCTTTTTCCCCTCTTTTCTCTTTTCTCTCCTCCTTTTTCTCCTTTCTTTCTTTCTTGTTCTTTTTCCCTCTGTCTATATAATTTTTTACCCGCATTATATTTTGACTATGATTATTGTATCCGATGTATTTTATTGCATTCTTATATCCAATAAAATGTTTCTTAAACTAAAAAAAATGGAGCTCTTAGCCCAACACATTCGGGATGACCCATCATTCCAAGGCATGTTCTTCGGGGAGTCTGAGCATAAGCTTTGTCTTTATGCCGATGATGTGGTGGCGACCCTGGAGCGTCCTCGTGATTCCCTACCAGGTTTTTGGGACGAATAGGCTCACTTCGCCTTAGCCTCGGGCTTTCAGATCAATGTGCACAAGTCACAAGCTCTTAACTTATCCCTAGAGCCTGAGACGCTGACGCTCCTCCGGCAGAACTTTCAGATTCAGTGGGTCCAGGACGGCATTTCATATCTGGGACTCCGAGTGGCACCTACCGTTTCTCTTACCCGACAAATGAATTACTCGCTCCTACTGAAACAAGTGGGCACCTCACTCTGTAAGTGGAGGCCTCACTCCCTCTCATGGCTCGAACGCAGAGCGGCGGTGAAGATGGTGCTGTTACCTCAAATTCTTTACCTCTTTCATACACTCCCGCTGATGCCCCCCACCGGGGTTCTACGAACCTTGCAGAGGGACAAAGAGCAATTTATCTGGTGGGACCAAAGAGCCAGGATGCATCACGATCTCACTTACTGAGATCCGTTGGAGGGAGGTCTAGGTATCCCAGATCTTTTGACATATTGGCTGGCGGCTCAGCAGCGGGCATTGGTGGAATGGTCTCAGCCAGAGTCCGAGAAGCATTGGTTGTTTATGGACAGGGCTCTTGCGGCTCGCACTCTTTGGGGGTTCCCTTTCTGCCCCATCAGCATCGCCATCGCAGTTTGTATTTATCTGAAGTGACCCGGCCCATTATGGTAGCTTGGGATGGGACTGCAACTGCGAGAGGACTTACAACGATCCCATCACGCCTATTGTGAAGAACCGGGACTTCACGCCCGGCCTTGACTATAGAGACTTTCAACAGTGGACGACCGAGGCTACCCGTTCCATCTGCATTTTTTTTATCTTTCTGGTCTGCGCTCGTTTGATGAGTTTTGTACCGCCCTTGGGCTTCCGGAAACGGAGCGATTCCATTATTTTCAGATCAGACACTGGGTGCTGCAGGAAGGAGTACGGGAGGGAGCGGAGCGGTTTCCAACGCGTTAGAGAGGTGGCTGATTTCGAGGCACAGTGACGCACACCTGACGTCAGATCTGTATAAATTCTTGAGGGTCCCCATGGACAGTGCGAAGATTGCGGGGCAATTACAGTGGGAGGGCGAGCTGGGAAGGGAACTCTCCCCGAAAGAATGGAAGGACATTCACCACCGGGCCAGCCGTATGGCTCGCAATGTGGCATCCATTGAAACGGCCACCAAGTTGGCCACCTACTGGTACTTGACGCCTGTAAGGCTCCATAGGAGCAACTCCTCGCGCAGCCCATTGTGCTGGAGAGGTAGCGGCGCGCAGGGCACTCTCACTAACCTGCTCTGGGATTGCTCTTCCCTGGGGACACATTGGTCACAAATACTGGACGAGATTGATTCCCATTTTGAGACACAGATCCCGAGATCCCCAGCCTATATTCTTCTTGGCCTCCCCAACACCATCACCTTCCCGCTCCATTCTCGGAGAGGTAAACAAATAGCACTGACGGTGGGAGTGGCAGCACAGTACATTCTGACACACTGGGGTTCTGCAGTACTTCCTACTTTGTTAGGCTGGTTACACAAACTGTGGTTTATCTTGGGGATGGGTAGAATTTCTCTCTGTTTGACCAACCCTGAGGCTTCCTTTCACGAACTCTGGGCCCCTCTGGTAACGTTGCTGACATCAGAAATTCACAGAGCTCACATGTCTAAAATATCTTAGGCTATTACACTTGGCTGACCTCCCACCGTCGCTCACTTCTGCCCAGGGGTGGGGAAATCCTATCTCCCGACGCCCGAGACATCTGGATTTCGTACAGGGGCAAGAGGTTTTAATTTCTAACTTGTCCAAGGGACAAATAGACAGTCTTTTGCTTTCTCCCCGAGGCTCTTGTGTGGCTTCCAGGCCCTCCCCTGGTCCTTTCATTTTCTTCGAGCACAAGACGCAACTCCAGAACACAGACATCACTGGAATGTAAGGGGCTGCCTTAAGGGCCTCATGGCTCCTGCTCTGTCTTTAACCTTGTGACCCCCCTGCCTTTCATTCTGTGCTTCACCCTTGAGCCACAAAATCGGCCTAATTATCCCTCCTCACCCTCGCCGGGGGCCTACAATAAAGCTCATGCTTTCCTTTCTCATGCAGCCCCTGCACAACCCTCCTTTACAATTTGCTCTGCCTGTACACCTTATTTTTCACCCAGTGCTAGTACTTGCTAACCCCCTGTGTCTGCCCTGACCCGCTCCCCTTGGCCTCTCATATTTTACCGCATCCAGGGCTTACATTAAAGTTAATAAGTTTGCCCATGGGGAATTGATGCAATCGCCTGCCTTTCCCCTGCCTTCCGCGGGAGCTCAGACCACTGAAGCCTCGTTTTTAAACTTTTGTGTTTTTCTTTGCTGCTCATTATTTAAAACTTTAAACTTACTTGTCCTCCCCTCAGGGACCTCTGCTTTGTCCTGTGGCCCCCCGCGCAGCCGAGATCATCGCTGCAGCGGGTCAGGCTTCCCTCGCTCGCCGCCACCAGCGAGCCGCCCCTTAGCCAAGCCCACCTTCATCAGGCCATGCCCACTTTTCAATTTAAGGAGGAGCTGATTACTAGCTCAGGATCGCCTGCCTTTCCCCTGCCTTCCGCAGGAGCTCAGACCACTGAAGCCTCGTTTTTAAACTTTTGTGCTTTTCTTTGCTGCTCATTATTTAAAACTTTAAACTTACTTGTCCTCCCCTCAGGGACCTCTGCTTTGTCCTGTGGCCCCCCACGCAGCCGAGGTCATCGCTGCAGCGGGTCAGGCTTCCCTCGCTCGCCGCCACCAGCGAGCCGCCCCTTAGCCACGCCCACCTCCATCAGGCCGCGCCCTTAACCTCACTATAAATCATGTGTCTCCCCCGTACACGCAGCGGACGAGCGCAGCGGGCGCGCCTAAGGCAAGCCCGTCTGCGCTCGTCCGCGACCGACCGGGACCAGGGGCCAAAGACCTTGCCTGTCCCTTGGTTTATACACCTGCTCAACTTTCCGCACTCATGGTGCCCAGTCCGCTTTCCCCTTCGCTGGTGCGACGCTTCGACACCCTTGGAATTCTTGGGCCCTGCCTTTCCTGCTCACTCCTTTCCTCTTACAGCCTCACTTCTCCCCCCCCCCATCCCTCTTGTAGCATCCTCCCCTTCACCTCCCCCTCCCGCAGCCTCAGCCTGCCTGCTCAACACTCGTTCAGCAGTCAAACATCAACTCGAGCTTTTCAATCTTCTAAGATCGGACTCTCCTGATTACCTATTCCTCACCGAAACTTGGTTCTCCGCCGATTCGCTCCCCGATCTCCTGGCTATCCTTCCCGACACTTACTACGCTCCCCGAGCTGATCGCCCGGCCGGTAAAGCTGGAGGCGGAGTGGCATTGATTGTTCGCTCTACCTTCAAATTCCAGCTTCTCGATCACTCTCCCATACCCAACGTGGACTACCTCGTGGCTCGGTCCCTCAACCTTACAGATCCTCTTACTTTTGTTCTTATGTACCGTCTCCCCTACCTATGCCTCAATTTGTAGCCTCCTTGCAGGAGCTCTTGGCTACCCTGGCGGTCAATAACTCATCAGTCATCCTCCTTGGAGACTTTAATTACTGGCCTGATGACCCCAGGGAAAATGCCACATCCAAAGATTTCTCTGCTACCCTTCTATCCTTAAATTTCACGTCTCATATTGCTGTCCCCACCCACGTGAAGGGCCACATCTTGGACCAAATATGGTCACTGCGCCGCGAAGTCTCCCCTCCATCCATCTCTCCGTGCATTTGGTCCGATCACTCTACTATTTCCTTTAGTATTCTCTCTGCCTCCACCGCCAAACCCCCCTTACTCAAAAACGTGCTAGCCCGTAGCTGGAACCAGACCGATTTCACTCTTCTCTCGACCTCACTGACCTCCTCAGCACCTGACCTGGCAGACCTCTCTCTCGAATCTCAAACTAATGCCATCAATACTTGGCTCTCTTCCTCTTGCGATCAGGTTGCCCCACTTAAGAAAGTCAAAATTGTCCGTCCACATGACGCACATAGATGGTTTTCGAGTGAGCTTAAAGTTCTTAAACTCAATCTCAGGCGCTCAGAACGCCACTGGAGGCGAAATTACTGTCCTCTACTCCGTTCTAAATATAAGCTTCTGCTCAACAGTTACAAAAAGGCTATTTTGCTGGCCAAGACAAATTATTTCACGGAGAGAGTTGCTCTCTCTACAAATAAACCTCGTGAAATCTTTTCTCTTGTCCAGCAACTCGCCACCTCTGACCGCACTAGCACCAGCCTTGCCCCCACTCAATCCCTCTGTTTTGCACTTAACGATTACTTTATTGACAAGATTGTCAACATCAAAGCTAACATCCCCCCAATCTCCCAACCCTGTGCCACCCCTTCCCTTCCTCTGCCTTCTTCTTCTCTGGATCACTTCCCCCCTATTTCCATTGACTGCTTTCTCCATCTGCTCTCCAAGGTCAAGTCGGGCTGACTGTGCTCCAGCCCGGATTCTTAAAGCCCTTTTCACCAGTTGTCCTGTCCCCCCTCTCACATTGCTTAACGCATTGTTGACTCTTGGTTCTGTCCCTGTTTTTTTTAAAACCGCCATCGTTTTTCCAATCATTAAAAAACCTGGCCTGGACCCCTCCCTCCCTATCAATTTCCGGCCTATCTCTCTTCTTCCCTACCTGGGGAAGATCCTGGAAAGCCACGTCACATCGTGCCTGTCCTCATACATTGAGGAGAACTGCCTCCTGGCCCCCCATCAGGCGGGCTTTCGTCCGGGTCACTCTACGGAGTCCGTGATCATTGCTGTGCTGGATGAATTAAAGGAGAAAGTAGACGCCAACCTTCCCCAAGCCCTGGTGCTGCTCGACTTGTCGGCTGCGTTTGACACGGTCGACCATACCATCCTTCTCGACCGTGTCAGCGCAGCCGGCATTAGGGGAACAGCACTTTCCTGGCTGGCGTCCTTCCTTCAAGACAAGTCATAATCCGTCCATCTTTCAGGATTCTCTCCCCCCCCCCCGTCCAGTCGTGTGTGGGGTGCCCCAAGGCTCTTTCCTTTCTCCCCTCCTTTTCAATCTCTATATCTATCCCCTTATTCTTTCTCTCCGCGAGCAGGGGGTCTCCGTGTATAACTACGCGGATGACCTCCAGCTCGTTTTTGACCTTTCCACCTCCTCGGATTCCTCCCCTTTTCTAAGCTCCACTCTATTATTTATCTCGGAATGGATGAGCTCTAACCATCTTAAGCTCAATCCGGATAAGACAGAGCTTGTCCTCACGGGTGGTCCTTCCAATCCTTGGCCCCCGATTCACTGGCCCCTTTCTTTTGGTTCTCCCCCCTCACCGGTTTTCTCCGTCCGTACCCTGGGCATCAAGATCAGCAATGATCTCACTATGCATGCCCAGGTCAGTTCTGTCGTTTCTTCTTGTTTTTTATCCCTCCGTCTTATCCGGAAAGTATCCCGGTATTTCTCCACGGATGCCCTCAAATCCATAGTCATGGCCCTTATCACCTCCCGCCTTGATTATGGGAACGGCCTCTATGTGGGCATACCAGTGGTCGAAAGGCGACGACTACAGGCCATTCAAAATCAGGCAGCCGTCTCATTTTTCACCTCCCTAAATCCTCCCACATCACGCCCGTACTCAAGTCCCTACACTGGCTCCCTGTGCATTTTAGATCTCTTTTTAAATTGGCCTGCCTTACTTTTCGGGCTCTCACCCATTCTGCCCCCCTCTATATTGGCACTTTGATTGTTCCCTACACCCCGGTCCGCACTCTCCACTCTTCATCTCTCTCCTTACTCCAAGTTCCCCGTTTCCGCAAATCCAGAACCGGGGGCACCCGATTCTCGGTTCTTGCCCCCCAGCTCTGGAACAGTCTCCCTCTTCCTATTCGCTCCATTCCTACTTACTCTTCTTTTCGCAAAGCCCTGAAAACCTTTCTTTTTGCTCAGGCCTTCCCTGACTAGCCCCGTCGGATCATTTGCAGAGCTAGGCATCAGATTTTCAGCGCCAGGAAGCCGCTTGGCCACAGTGCACTTTAGCAAGTCCCTTTTTACATTACATTACATTACATCCTCAGGCACACCCTCATTTCTCTCCTTGCACTGGGCCTCTCGTCTCAATTTGTGCGTGCACCAGGGGCATCTTAACACGCCACTGTAGCATCTACAGCAGCTGTGGAGTTCTTAATGGGCCTCTTCTTTCTGCAGGTCCAGACAAAGGTTCATAATTAACATGAAATGGTGGATGGATATATACATGGATGAATGAGAGAAAGGATGTATGTAAAAATGGATGATTGGAAGAATGGATGAGTGCAAGGGTGAATGAATTGATGGATGGGGTGAAAGTGGATGGATGAGTGAAAGGATGGATGCAAGGATGGATGAGTGAAATGGTGAGTAAATAGATGGGGTGAAAGTGGATGGATGAGTGAAAGGATGGGTGGTTGAATACAAGGGTGGATTGATGGATGAGAGAGAGTGGATGAATGGCTGATGGAGTGGGTGGACGGCTGATGAAGTGGATGGTTGGGTGGACGGATGGATTGCTGGGTGGACGGATGAATAGATTGATGGTTTGAGGATGGATAGATTGATGGGTAGAGGATGGATAGATTGATGGGTGGAAGGATGGATAGACTGATGATTGAAACAGGGGATAGAGGGATGAGTGAAAGGGATAATGGATATGAGTGAAAAGGAGGATGGATATGAGTGAAAAGAAGGATGGATGGGGTGAAAGACGGAAGAGCAAAAGGATGGATGGAGGGATGAGTGAAAGGGTTGATGGATAGGAGTGGAAAGGAGGATGAAGGGGTGAAAGATGGAAGAGCAAAAGGATGGCTGGATGGAAGTATGAGTGAAAGAGTGGATGGATATGAGTGAAAGGGTGGATGGAGGAGTGGAAGTGGATGGAGGAGTGGAAGTGGATGGATGGATGAGCGAAAGGATGGATGGATATATGAATGGAAGGAAGGAGGGATGGATGCGTTTGAAGGATAGATTTGGAGCTGGAAGAGTAGGTTGGGCCCCAAGGGCATCGTGAACCACTAGCTTTAGCAGCTACAGTGGGGTTGGAGCTCTTGAAAAGCTTCTTCTGTCTGCAGCTCGGCAGACAAAGGCCAATGATTAACGTGTAAGGGTAAGTGAGTGAAAGGATGGATGTGTGGGTGAAAGGGTAGATAGATGAGTATGAGTGTAAGTGTGGCTTCCTAGATGGATGAATGAGTGAAAGGATGGATGATAGGGACAGTGGATGGACGATGGATGTGTTGATGAAGGAAAGGGTGAAAAGATAGATGGGTTGCAGGGTGGATAGATCAGTAAGTAAAAGGATGGATGAGTGAAAGGGTAAATTAATGGATGAGCGGAAGGATGGAAGAGTGAAAGGGTAAATTGATGGATGAGCGGAAGAATGGGTGAGGGAAAGGATGGACAGATGGCTGAGATGGATGGATATGTTTGGGGATGGATGGGTAGATTTGGATATGGATGGGCGGATGGATGAATTGACAAATAGAATGGTGAAAGGCTGATGAAAGAATGCATGGAAGCCAATGTAAAGGTGAAATGCTAGATATCAGTGAGTGGGTGAATGAAAGGATGAATGGGTAGATCTGCAGAAAAGAGGCAAAATAAAGAAATCACTAGTATTCAAATCCTTCTATACTAGGAGCCTGACATAACCAGAGAGGGTATTATCCGAGCTCTTATATAATGAGTGCTGCACATTTTTGACGGTGCACTACATGATGGCACCAAAGGGACAAGTGGATTTTGTACAGGACAAGTAGATTTATGAAGCTACCTGTACTATGGACAAGTAGATATTTTATTAAATTCCACACCCCTGTCTGCCACATCTGCTCCTTAGCTGGTTGGGGCCTCCTTCCTGGTCTACACTATTTCTATTGCGCGAGTTTATTTTTCTTTGGAGGAGGAGGGGAGGGGGGAGGAGCGGGAGGGGGAGGGGGGCTTTGTATTTGCATTTACTGTTCTTTTGCCAGATGCACAATACTACCATGCCAGGTTGTTACCCGATGTTTGTGGAGCACACTGGCTCATTGTTCTACTTGTGAAACTAATAAAGATATATTAGCAAAGTGCAGCATCAGCTTATCCTAATGCATTTCGGTCTTTCCCAGACCTTTCTCAAAGGAGGAGGACGCCACGGCATTGTCGGGTAAAGCAGCTTCTTCAGCAGGGGTGGTATTTTTGAGAGTTCTGGCCCTCTGGTGGTCACCTCGAAAGGTTTGGCTGTCTCTCTAAGCCTACTGGTCTCAGTAGTCCGCTGTTCTTTTTCCGGGTGTTTACCGCATGATGGGTGATGCCGTTTTCTTAACGCTGCAGAATGAATTACACAGAATCCTTGCATGCCACTTTTAGGCTGCGTGGACACACATATATATATATATATATACACACACATATACATATAAATATATATATATATACATATATATATATTTGAACGAAACTCCACGACGCCACTTCCAATCCTTCCTCGGTTCAGCGAAGCGATAACCAGGAGACGGACCACTGGATCAGGTTACAAATTCTTTATTTTGGTTCAGCTGGTAAAAAGTGCATAACGCGTTTCGGGCTAAGCAAGCCCTTGCTCACATGCAAATACTGTTTGTAACTTTTTTAATTTTATATTGCTAGGTGGCCCGCCTACTCCTTCCCTCTGGCAAGGTCATGTGAACATAGACATGGAAAACATACTATGCATTGACATTCTTATATTATATATATATATATATATATATATATATATATATATATATATATAATATATATTACCTACTGGCGGTCGCCAGTAGGTATATATAGTTAGGACCTAGTTACCATAGGAAATCCCCAACATTCTATTGGAAATAACTTTGTCGCCGATTGAGGAATCTGCGTGTAATTTTCCTTAAAATTGCTTCGCTCCGCTCCGCTCCTTCCCTGAAAGTTTCGTGGGGATTCGTCAAGCGGGGGCCGAGAAAAAAGGGGGTTCACAAAACGTGTTTTCCCCATGTTAATTTCCATAGGGACCTTTAGACACGGCTACAGCCCGAACAGCTGAATGGAATTACACCAAACTTGGCAAAATGGTAGGGCCGGGTATGCAGATGTGCCTTTGCTATGTTTGGTGAAATTACCTCCAGAAGTTCTTGAGAAAATTGAATATGACATTTTTCAAATTACACCAAACTTGGCAAAATGGTAGGGACAGGTATGCAGTAGTGCCTTTTCTATATTTGGTGAAAATCCCTCTAGTAGTTGTTGAGAAAATTGAATCTGAGCAAATTATATATCTATATGCGCTCAACATTCTATTGGGAATAACTTTGGCGCCGATTGAGGAATCTGTGTGTAATTTTCCAGAATTTTGGCCAGCTTTGCTCCGCTCCTTCCCCGAACGTTTCGGGGGGATTCGTCAAACGGGGGCCAAAAGGGGGGTCCCAATACGTGTTTTCCCCATGTTAATTTCCATAGGGACCTTTAAGACGGTATTGCACCGTTACAACGCAACTTTGTCAACGCAAATACCATTACAATGCATGCCATTACAACCCATGTCATTACATAGCAGATACTATTACAACGCATGACATTACATCGTAAGTATAGGCAAGTATATTATTTTTATTTTATTTTACATTGTTTTATTAATTTAATTAATATTAAAAATAAATTAAATTATTCTTTTTTTAAATTTAATTATATATATATATTATTGTAAGTAATTTTGGGGTATTTTTAGGTTTTAGGGCTGGGTTTGGTTTTTGGGGTACAGGGGTATTTTTAGGTTTTAGGGTTGGGTTTGGTTTTTGGAGTACAGGGGTATTTTTAGGTTTTAGGGCTGGGTTTGGTTTTTGGGGTACAGGGGTATTTTTAGGTTTATGGGTTGGGTTTGGTTTTTGGGGTACAGGGGTATTTTTATGTTTTAGGGCTGGGTTTGGTTTTTGGGGTACAGGGGTATTTTTAGGTTTTAGGGCTGGGTTTGGTTTTTGGGGTACAGGGGTATTTTTAGGTTTTAGGGCTGGGTTTGGTTTTTGGGGTACAGGGGTATTTTTAGGTTTTAGGGCTGGGTTTGGTTTTTGGGGTACAGGGTTATTTTTAGGTTTTAGGGTTGGGTTTGGTTTTTGGGGTACAGGGGTATTTTTAGGTTTTAGGGCTGGGTTTGGTTTTTGGGGTACATGGGTATTTTTAGGTTTTAGGGCTGGGTTTGGTTTTTGGGGTACAGGGGTATTTTTAGGTTTTAGGGCTGCATTTGGTTTTTGGGGTACAGTGGTATTTTTAGGTTTTAGGGCTGGGTTTGGTTTTTGGGGTACAGGGGTATTTTTAGGTTTTAGGGCTGGTTTTGGTTTTTGGGGTACAGGGGTATATTTAGGTTTTAGGGCTGGGTTTGGTTTTTGGGGTACAGGGGTATTTTTAGGGTTCGGGGCTGGGTTTGGTTTTTGGGGTACAGGGGTATTTTTAGGTTTTAGGGCTGGGTTTGGTTTTTGGGGTACAGGGGTATTACGACTTTAAATAAATTAAATTAAATTAATTTAATTAATTTTAATTAAATTAATTACAATATTTACAATTATATAATTAATTGAATTACATTACTTAAATTAAATTAATTACTTTTTTTTATTTATTTAATTTATTAAAATTAAATATTATTTACAATTTTTAAATTAATTAAATTAACTTTATTAAATTAAAAAAAATATATATACTTACGTATACTTACGATGTAATGGCATGCGTTGTAATAGTATCTGCTATGTAATGACATGCGTTGTAATGGCATGCATTGTAATGGTACCTGCGTTGTAAAAATTGCGTTGTAACGGTCTGCGTTGTAAAATAACACGTTGTAACGTCATATATCCCTTTAAGACACGGCTACAGCCCAGGAGAAAATTGAATTTGAAATTTTTCAAATGGCATTTTCTATGTAGACCTAGGAATCAGTGAGTGCGTATGTAGTAACTGGTATTGGTGTGTCAATGGTTTCAAGAATGGTAGTCTGTATTTAACACTGGGTGTATCAAAGGTTATATTAGAGTGTGAGGAGGTGCATCGTATTATCACATGAATGATATCATCAGTGATGTGATCAGTGATGTCAAATGAGATGTCATCAGTGATGTCATTTGAGATGTCATCAGTGATGTCACTGACCATGTCATGAATGATGTAATATGTGACATCATCAGCAGTGGATTGCGGGTGCGCGAAATATAGTTAGTACAACTAACTATATAGGAGCAATTTAAATGGTTTTTAAATGCTAATCCCTAACTATATAAGGCCTGAAACCTATGGTTTTGTAAGTGAATATATATATATATATATATATATATATATATATATATATATATATATATATATATATATATATATCCTACTGCCGGTCGCCAGTAGGTAGGTATAGTTAGGATTTTTTTCAATGCAAAATCTCAAAATTCTATTGTGAATAACTTTGGCGCCGGTTGACGAATCTGCCTGAGAAATTTCCTCAAATTTGCCTCGCGAAGTTCCGTACCTTCCTTGAAAGTTTGGGGGGGATTCGTCAAGCGGGGGCGGAGATAAAAGGGGGGTCCCAAAACGTGTTTTCCCCATGTTAATTTCCATAGGGCAGTCAACCTCACTTTTAGCCCGAACGGCTAAATGGATTTCCACCAAACTTGGCAAAATTGTAGGGACTGTTAGCCCGATGTGCCTTTGCTATGTCTCAAGAAATGTGCTCCAGTGGTTTTTGAGTAATTTAGGTTAAAAAATATATATATATATCTATGGCCGCGCCCTGGTACACCCACCGGGGCGCGCTCCAGGCGCGCCACGCGAGGTGCGCACCGAAAGCTGATTGGCTTTCGGGTGTCTGTAAACATTCAAAACAGTCCAGAGCGGCCGCCATCTTGTGTCTCTGTAGGATCGAGACACAAGAGGTGGCAAAAACAAAGGGGGAAATTACCATAAGGGGGCAGAGTAGACCTCCCGACCCCCTAGGTTTGATGTGGCGGCTATAAAAGGGCCCGCAGGGCAACACTTTTTTTTAAAATTTGATTTGCGCGGGGGGAGCGCCCGGTACGTGCACCGCGGAGCGTACCTGGGAGTGTTCCATGGGGAAAAAAGAATGATAGATTTTTAAAAAAATGTAGCCTTTTTTTTATAATTTGGAGGTAGTTCTAAAAAGAACTGTTTTTTTTCTTCTTTTTGTTGTTTTATATTTTTTTATGTTTTTGGAACATTTTGTACTTTTTTTGGCTTTTATGAACTATTTTGAATTTTTTTGTTATTTTTATGGGGAGAAACAAAAAACAGGGAATTGAAAATGGCTCAACTGGAGTAAAAAAAAATAAGGAAAAAATTAGGGTTTTTTGGGGATGAGCTTTAGGCTCTGCTCACCATAGGAGATGGTCTTACCACAAAAATACAGGTGACCATAAATTCTCCATACCGTGGTTGAATGCAAGGGATTGTCTCCCTTGTCTCTGGTCCCGATGGAGTGGGTTGTTTTCGTTTGGAGGTGCTGGGTGTAGATTGGGGAGGGTTGCTGGCCAGTTCTCTCATCTCTGCGGCAGCATAGTTGTTAGGATGCTTGTGCTGCATGTGCCTGATCATGGTATTGTTCCCAAATGAATATTTTTTATTTGGGTTACCCCTTGAAAGTTCCATGTCACAGATAAGGCAAGTCACCTTTGCCGCATTCACTTTCTTTTTTCCCTCAGGGATGGAAAAAACTCCCATACAATGTGTGGCTTGGGTTGGTATGGGGTATTGTGTTCTTCCAGCCACCTCCTCCTCGTCCCCTCCTCCTCTTCCTCCTCCTCCTCTTCTTCTTGACCACCAATGTGATGTTGTGGTGGTCCTCTTGGTGTGGTGGTGGTGGTGGTGGTGCAGATGCTCCAGCTGATGCTGCTACTGTAGCCATTTCAAAGTACAAAATATACCTCAAAGATTTCAAAACAGGTCTTCCTCAGTCAAAGGACAAAGTCAGAATAAGGAAAAAGGTGGGGTCTTTCATCATTTGGAAAAAAAAAATGTCCTGAACGAATGAGAAGTGTTATTTTCAGGTCACACGATCAGGGATTTCATCATTATGAAACCAAAACTGTTCTGCACCAATTAAAAGTGTTATTTTCAGGTCACATGACCCGACGCTTTTACGCGACGCGCCCCCGGGCGCGCCCCGGGTCGCGTCGCGTAAGCGCGTCGGATGTTTACGTTGCGCGATCGTATTCGCTCGAGTGCTTCCAGGTGCGCTTTCGCCGTGCGTATCACGTGGACGCGGCTACGCTATACGTCACGATGATGTTTTCGTTCGCGGCAATAGTGCTAACGGGACGCTCTCCGGAACGCGCCCTGGGGCGATTCAAAAGACGATGCTTTCCGGGGCGCTCACCGGGGCGTGCCCCGGGAGTGCTCCAGGGCAAAAAAAATAAATAAAATATATACATTAAAAAAATTGTTTTAAATACAAATATAATATAGGATTCATTCATTTTCAAAAATATTACATTTCATAGCTATAGACATTTGCTATTAACAAAATTTTGAAATTCACTGAAAAAAACATAGGTTTGGGGCCTTATATATAGTTAGGAATTAGTATTTAAAAAAACTATGAAATTCACTGAAAAAACCATAGGTTTCACACTAGTTATAGTTAGGAATTAGCATTTAAAAAACCTATGAAATTCACTGAAAAAACCATAGGTTTCACACCAGTTAGCTGGAAATTTTACTGACATAAAACCATTGAAATTCCCACGTTATAGTTATTTGGACTCACTATAACTTGCACGCCTGCAATGCACTGCTGATGGCGTCACATATTACATCACTCATGACATGGTCAGTGACATCACTCATGACATCACTGATGACACCATCCAGTGAATGTGTGTCTTTCTGAAAAATAAATATGTTTTTGTAAAGTTCGATGGAAAAATACATTTTTAAATAAGTGTCTAAATGGATGTTTTTTAAAAAAAATTGATTGGTTAACTGGCTTATAAAGTGTATCTTAGTGAATACATATATTAGAGAGTAATTTTTAAATATTTAAATATATGTATGACTCATGGCATCACTGATGCACCATCCTTGTGACAGAGTGACAGACCTCCTTTCAGTGTAATGTAACCCTTGAAACACATATTAAAAAATAGAAACTAAAATTTTCAAAACAATAGAGATACCCATACCAGTTTCAACAACCAATTCTGTATTCAGTAATACCACCATCTATATACACATCCACTCATTCACCAACAGTTCTATATAGTCACTCATACATATATTCACTCATCATATGTAGTGAAACACCTATACATCCTGTTACACACCGACAGTCATCCAAAAGTTACTCACACACATAATCACACATGCAAATAAACTATTAATCATCCATTTATTTGCATATACAACTATACACACACTACCTCTTTACTTCTAAGGAAACGTACACATACTTACTCTCTTAAACAATCACTTATAGAAACACATACTTATTTAAACAAGAACTCTTTCAATCTCTCACTCTCACATATACTCACTTATATACATCAATACTTACATATACTAGATTAAAACATATGTAGTTACTGATAAAGACAGTAGTGAGACGGTCATTCATTCACTAACACACACATATACACACTAAACCAGTTAACCAATCAATTTTTTTTTTTTAAACATCCATTAAGACACTTATTTAAATATTTATTCTTCCATCGACCTTTACATATACATAAATAAAACATATTGATTTTTCAGAAAGACATACATTCACTGGATGGTGTCATCAGTGATGTCATGAGTGATGTCACTGACCATGTCATGAGTGATGTAATATGTGAAGTCATCAGCAGTGCATTGCAGGCGCGCAAGTTATAGTGAGTCCAACTAACTATAACGAGGGAATTTCAATGGTTTTATGTCAGTAAAATTTCCAGCTAACTATAACTGGTGTGAAACCTATGGTTTTTTCAGTGAATATATATATATATATATATATATATATATATATATATATATATATATATACATGAGAAGAACTCCGTTATGTCCCAAGCGCTGCTTAGAACACCAACGAAACCGGACCCAATTGGAAATTTTGCAAAGTGTTTTTTATTTCATCCTTGTGCAGACAAACACGCCGCCATGACGCGTTTCGGGACCTCGATCCCTTGATCACATGACATGGTCCGGCAATTCACCGATCATTTTAAAGTGCAAGTGCGTAATCAGCTGACCCCACAGCCTGTGGTCTTAAAAAACAGACTTCAGCCTGGTCAGGAATAAATGCACGACATATTCACATGTAAGATACCAGTGCAAACAAATTTCTCATGGTCCTTGTGATTTAAAATATAACATGTACAAAAGTAAGAGATAAACACAGTACGAAAATTATAATCATTTTCTTCCATTTCAAACTCTTAATCCTCATAGTCCTCAAGCAGGTTCCATTAATTGAACTGATTACATTTAAAAACCAATTAAAAGAATAAAGTGCTTTCGTATATTGCATGTTAAAATCATGACTAAAATATACAATTCTTTAATTCTGTGCAAATTCGCTCTGTTATGTGCAAATTACGCAAACGGAAACCAAGCCTGGGTATGCTTCTGAGGAAAGACATGTTAAGGACCTTTTCTCAAAATTGAGCCCAAGTGGGCATATCAAATCCCTCAACCACTGCGTCCACACTGCAGTATACTTGGAAACTGCTGATGCACTTGAAAACACCGTAAACATATGCATTGTTACAATTAACAAAAAATGTGCCCAGTTGGTTAAAATAACCTTATACCCATCACCATCAAAATTGAGTTAAAAAATCTATATACGCAGGTCATCTCATGTTTGACAATGCTCCATTTGTACAAGCCACAAGCGTACTCCAAAACATAGACAACAAAGTCCGATTTGTACTGATATTTTGCCGAATGAAACCCCCTGCGTACTATTCAGATTCTCAGTATAAACATGAATGTAAGTCTTCAGTTTGGTTCAAACCATTAGGGGTTTTAGAATTGAGCTCCAAGATGTAACGAGTCTCCAATATTCTCAATCGCGCCACTCTATCCCCTCGTCTGTGAAAGAGTGGAACCATATCTATAACATAGTACTGTAGACATCCTACATCACCTCCTTGGCATGCATTCACATGTCTAGCAACAGGGTAAGTCTCATCCCTGTTGCTAATTGCCCTTAGATGTTGTAGGATGCGCTTGTGAACCTGCAATTTCGTGCTGCCCACGTATCACAAGCCACAAGCGCACTCCAAAACATAGACAACAAAGTCCGATTTGCAGGTGATTTTCTTTTTAATGTCCATCACCTCATCGCTAAAAGACGTGTTATAAGAAGTGCGACTCTTCCCTATCTTACACGCCTTGCAGACAGCACATTTAATAAAGCCCTTACTTTTTCCCAACCAGTTATCATCAGAAACTTCAGGGCTGCTGCTCACCAACATATCGCTCATAGATCTGGCCCAACTGTATGTTATGGCGGGTCTATCAGCTAGGATCCCCCCAATAACCGGATCTCCCTTGATGACCTGCCAGTTCTTGCGTATTATGTTGTGAATTTGTTTGTGCTGCCGGCTATAGGCAGTTATAAATCTGGGTTGCCCTGACTCCTTGTCCTCTAATCCCTGTGTTGGTTCAACCTCGGCAATAATCTCCTGCCCAGAGGTTTTGTTGGCACGTCTCATGGCACCCTCCACCATTTCTTTCTATATATATATATTCACTGAAAAAACCACAGTTTCAGCCATGGTATAGTTAGGAATTAGCATTTAAAAACCTTAGAAATTCACTGAAAAAAACATAGGTTTCACCCATGTTATAGTTAGCTGGACATTTCTCTCATACAAAACCATTGAAATTCCTCCGTTATAGTTCAGCTAACTATAACTCGCGCGCCCGCAATGCACTACTGATGACGTCACATATTACATCACTCATGACATGGTCAGTGACATCACTCATGACATCACTCATGACATCTCAAATGACATCACTGATGACATCATCCTTGTGAAAGAGTGGCAGCTTTCCTGTCAGCGTAATATAACCCTTGATACACACATTCAAAAATAGAAACTAACATTTTCAAACAAATTGAGATACCAAAACCAGTTAGAACAACCTAATCAGTAATTCCAAAATCTACATACACATCCACTCATTCGCCAACAGTTCTATATAGTCACTCATACATGTACTCACTCATCATATGTACTCATATGTCGAGGACGGCGCTGCTCCTGCATCCTGCGTTTTATCAGATCAATAGACTGTTCCCTATAACACAAAAGTTTATCGCAATGAATGCATACAATTTTAACGTCAGCAAAATTAGGATCAATTTGTGGATGTGGACTGCTTGCTGAAAATTCTGCTGCAGTAGTTGATGTGTTTGGTGCAGAAGCAGGTGGGTTCTCCTGCAACCTCCGTCTTGCAGCTCGAGTAAAGTTATTGGGGTGCAAGTTCTTCCCATGTCGCGCCATATTTCCTGTGCCAAAGGAGTGTTTTTTAGATGGATCATCCCTAGAAAGAGTTGTTTGGAACATTTTATAGGTTACTTTTGGAGCATTAACCTTTTTTTTGCCCTTCTGGAAAAGTAAAAAATTGCCAAATTAGAGCTTCTTTCCTCTTCTTTGGACGTTCTCCAGGAATGAAACCTCCCTCTGAAGAACTGCTGGAAGATGAGCCCATTGCTCTTATTATGATGATCTTCCTTCTATTTGAGAAAATTCTCAGAAGAAATGCTTCTTCTTAGAAAGTCAAAGTCGAATGATTATAATGGGACGGAACTTTCAACAGTTGCAATAGGAAAAGTTATGAACCAATCAAATCTCTCCTTTTAAAGTCACATGACTTTGCGTACGCTTATGATGCGCTTACGCAGCTGTTTCGATACCAGTACGCATGATGTTCTACCGCGATTTGTGTAATTGTTTTTAAAAGTGATATATGATTGTTAAAGCTGTAAAAAAAATGTTCATAGTTATCCCAAATAATATCTTCCCTTAGTATGTACATTAAATACATTACAAAATGTTTTTAACCATGTAGAAACATTGCCGCCTTTCGCGTAGCAGGGCGCCGTACATGACGTCACACGGAAGCTTTGATGCAACGCGTAACGTCAAACCATATTCGTACTGTATGCGCGAGTACATGCTAAGTATGATTAGCAGTACAAAGTATATTGCGATCACTGCTTCACTGTTTCACTGACAAATCAGAGCTCAGGGCGCGCTAAGGAGAATGATTAGAAGTGGTCACTCATTGGAGATCCGATTCTGGGCCTGCCTCTGCACACATGATAACACCGCCCCCATCTCTCTCTGTTGTTAATTGTTGGTGCACACACTCACACTTGCACATGCGCGGTACACGCCCGCCCACACTCCCCACATGCCACCACCTAGCATGCTTGCTATCACTAAGCCTGGAAACCAATACATTAGCCAATGGCATGTCCCCCAAGGCCATTATTCTTATAGACCGCGAAAATGCTACCAATGATGATTGCCTGCCTGTACTGCAGTGACAGACAGAGTGTCATCTTCGATTTTACTACAAACTCACAGCTCCAGCGGAGGAGGACTCTTGACACTCGACGTGGTATCACTACTTCTTACGCCCAGCCACAATACCATAGGCGCGGAGGCGGCGGCACCCGCACCCAAAACACCCCAGACCCAGCGAAACCACAGCCTTTGAAGACACGACAAAAGACGACAGAGGCAAAGGTAAGAGAAGCCGTCACAACATCAGCCTCCGCTGTAAATTGTATATGCATGATGCTATTTTTTTCTCCATCATATGGCTCTCCTACCGCTCAATGATTTTAAATTGTATGCACATAGTATAAAAGTTTCTTTCTGCGTCACGAGATCCTATACACCTCTAATTTAATAAATTATGCATGCATACATTTCTGGGTCGTATTTCTGTTCTACGCCACGTGCTTAGGCCTCTATCGTTATTAATTGTGCATCCATGATGATATTTTTTTTTCTGCGTCACGAGGCCATCCCAGGCAGGCCCGGACTGGCCGTTGCGGGCACTGGGCAATCCCCCGTTGCGCCACAAGGGTGGGGGCCGGTTTTGGGCCCCTGGGGGCCGATTTTGTTACAGCGCCGTTTTCGGCAAAATCGGCCGAAACCTGGCCCTGGCAAAGAGCTCGGTCGCACCCTCAACCCCCCCCCCTTCCTGGGGGACAGGGTGAGGGGGGCGGCCGAGCACTTTGCCAGGGCCGCTTTTAGTTTCAGTCCGGCCCTGCTCCCAGGTCTCCATTCTTATTGATCTTCCTTTGTTGATCCTAATATTTCCTTCTGTCTTACGGAGCACTCCCACAACTTTTTTTATAAATTGAGCTTTCATAAATTTCTGTACCGTATTTTTGAAGTGTGTCACGTGCTTTACAATGTGTTCTTTTTATTGTATGCTCGTGATGGTATTCTTTTCTTCATCACGTGCCCCACCTACCCCTTAATACTTTCAAATTGTATGTACATAGTATAAATGTTTCTTTCTGTGTCACGAAGTCCTCCAGACCTGTATTTCATAAATTCTGCGTACATAAATTTCGGTTTCGTATTTTTTAACTGTCACATGCTTTAGCCTGTATTCTTATACATTGTGCGTTCATAATACTATTATTTTTTTTAATCCATCACATAGCCCTCCCAGCTCTGCTTTGCTTTATTTTTTTGGAATATATGCTTTCTGGTTCATCGTATTTGCTCCCTCCTAATTCTCCCATTAGTTTTAATATTTATTACTGCGTCAAGTGACACTCCCAAGCCTGTATTCGTTTTCGAATACTTGTAAGTCTAAACAAATGTAATTGGCAGTCACAGCTTCGTTGCCCGCGCAGCATCACATTTGGCGATGCAGCGCGGGTAACGAAATTCGCTTTTTTTTTCGGTACTTACCTGACATCGTCCATATCCTTAATTTTACAACCCCCCCCCCAACTTGCCCCTCCTCTGCCTGACGTAACGGCCCGGCGGAACGCCCTGCACGAGCCGTGGCTACTTAAATGCAATCACAATTTAAGGAATCTCAATTTAGAGATTCCTTAATTGCGATTTTTGCATTTGATATGATGCATCCCAAATGCAAAATACCGGTCACAAATGGAAAAATGGAAAGATTCTGAGAATCTGCCCGTTTGCAACCGTTTTTTTGCTTGATGCAACTTCTTTAAAATACTCGTAAACACCAAAGAGGGTTTTCAAGGATAACATTTATGAACGTCTACCAAACGAATCTATACTTCCCGTCGGAAGGATATTGCTATTTGCATATCATTTTGTCTCACCACTACTATGGTTCTAACACGGTTGCTCTGAAACCTATGGCTGTTTTCAACCCCAATCCTAACACAAACAATTACTATTCTTTTGAATAATTGTGACAGCCCCATTGCTTACATTTTAAAACAATTGCAACATGTACAATAATTTGCAAACTAAGTTTTCAATGGTTGAATTGCTATTATGATGGGCTAATATACATCTTTTTTTACATTTACAGTCTATTGAAAAGTATTGTGGTATCTGCAACCAAAAGCTTCATCAACTAATACAGAAAACTTTATGGTAAGGATCTTTTCTGAGTTGCGTCCACTATATTGGAAAATTGACTATGCACCGTCAGTGATGTGAAATTCCTATAGCCCGACGCACAGGACATATTGTTTGGGGTCAAGGGCAACAAGTTTTCATGTGTATTGTCTCTTTGGCACAAGTAGGCCCAACTCCCAGCAGCACAAACCCTATGACTGCACGTTAGCAGTATCACATAATGGGTCACTGTATGCAGTTAACACAATATATTTGCCCATATGTTAATGCTGTTCAAACCTATATTTATGGTTCATTAATTGAATGCCTTTATTACTTGGGCGCGCACTCTAAGTAAATGTTGTAACCTCTGAGTGCACAACTGTCAGTGTCTCCAGTATACAAAAGCGTGCAGCTCTGAAACACGCCTGACCCACGTATGCTTATCAGAAACTATTACACCTCTCAATGTTCACCATCATATATTTATTGGGGCCAGTGCCATCAAGATTTCACATTTATTTTGTCCTTGGAACAAGTAGTCCCAGGCCCTGCAACACAAATCCTTCAGCTGCCAATTTACAGTAAAACGTTATGAAGCAGGAATTGGAAGTGTCTGCTGCCAAGGTAATATTTGTGTCCATATGTTAATGACCTTCAAACTTGTACAACATTGATGCAGTCATTATTATTAGTTAGAGCGACTGTTCCAAATAAATGTTGTAAGCTCAGACTGCACTACTGACAGTTATTGTAGTAAAAAAAGTGTACCCACATTTCCAAAGTTTAGCACTATGAGTCTATGTATACTGCTCCCAGAATGCTCTGCGATTTGATGCAAATAATTGCAGAAGCTTAAAAGCAAGTTTGATAATACTTTGCTTTCAAAATAAAATGTTCATAAAAAGAGAAAGCAGGAAATAAAACATCTTGCTAAACTAATATAAAATTTCAGTTACCATTTTTTTGCACCATCATTTAATAACGTGTTAATCCATGCTAGTAAATTAAGGGCCCAATTATTCAAGAAAGTCTCAAAAGTGCACCCATGGTATATGTCCTAGCATTAAGTGCAGCTATACAGCTTTTGTGAATTAAAATGTACACAAGTAGGACAAGAAATAGTACTCCTAGAAAATATTTGTGAACTACATTTTAACATGAGCAAATTTGCATGTGTAGATTTGCTCATGCGAAAATCTGAATGTTTGCAAACTCACTTTTCCTCCAACACCTTTTTTCCCAACTCAGGAAGAAGGTTGATGTCTGCCATTGTCGGGAAGAAATTTCCAACATTCTTCACAATGACAAAAGATTAGAGAAGAGTTGTTAAAAACACATAAAACAAGGAAGTTAGTGGGTTTGCACAGACTAAAAAGGCCATTCTGACCCTGGAACTATGTTTACCATGTAAATACATATAACGTTTTTATTTCAAAAAGCTATTCACCTTTAAACAATGCAATATTAATTACAACATACTTTTCACTTTCTTCTCAACAGGCCCAATGTTTCGAATGCAGCAGATGACTCCACCTTCAATTCATAAAAGCAAATGTAAATCATACTTGCCTTTTACTGCCTGTATATGTAAAAAATGTGTTAATTTTGTTGATTCTAAACACACCTTTTGGATTAGGACTATGGAATAGTGGTATAAAAATATAATTCATTCTATTGTCAGATATCTACCTTGGTGATAGTGGAATTACCACTACTTTTTAGACAACCATTCAACAATGTGTAGAGGAGCGGTGTTGCTTCTTCACCTTCAAAGAGGAAGATTTAAATTTATATTTCAACAGGTAAACAAAATATTTACTCAATTTCAAAAAGAAAATTAAGTAGGAATGTTAGACGAAGTCTGCTCTAACTCTAAAAGGATTGTGCAAATCGTAACAGGTGAAAAAAATTGTGTCTCAACATTACTTTTTAAGATAATTTGAACACAAGACTAGATTGCAGGAGTGTCCAAATATCTAATTAGATATCTTGCATGTGATCATATATTACTTAAAAACATACTTATGCACTTTTTATTTTGGACAGTATTGCTTCTAAACACCCTTTCACTGCTTTCCTCCATACCTTCGAAAAAGATTTCATGGATTTACATGCATAGTCTTTCAGGTTTGTATATCTCTAATGTAAAACAATCGTACTTGTTTTCTCTTTTGTCACTGACATATGTAAACTCGTCAGTCATTCCTATGGTAAACCTTTACAATCCTGAATGCTGAGTTTTGTGTGAGAGGATGCCCATACCTAACCAAGCTAACTTTTCTTTAGCTACATAGAAACGTGTAGTGTAACCTGTCAAACACTTTGAAATAGTACCCTCCCACTAGTCCTAGAGGTGGATGTAGAATTCAACCATTCTTCATAAAATAGAATTGGATGTCCCTAAGTACAAAGTATTTCTGTATTATGGACGCCCTAATGCGTCCCTTAATGATTCAAGCGAAGTCCAAGCACATACTAACTAAAACACACCAACCATTAGTAACCTGTAAAATTTGCCAAACAACTCTTTCAAGGTGTGAGCAATCCAAAAAATACTGCTTTGGCACATCAAATATAGTACAAAACACATAAACCACTTGCACCCCAACAACTTTGCTTGAACTGCAACACAGAGATTGCAGGACAACCACTTGCTGCTGCACCAAGCACATCAACAGCTGCAACACCATATTTAGCAAACAATCCATAATCGCATATTGATCTTGAGTTTCGTAAACTTAAATATCTATGTATTTATTGTGATGAACTTTTGTGTTATGCAAATAGTATATCAACCTCATCAAAAACAAGAAACAGGAGCAGTGCTGTCCTCAACATTAGTTATTAGACATTTATCAAGCTTTTTTGTTGTAAAAACTACCCCGTCCGAAGGCAGTTGAAAATGTGCACACTTGCTGCCTTTCTTTGGTGGGGTTGTCAATTATTCTTGAATTTCATATTCTGATTCAAACTCATGGCCCTTTATTGAGCCTTTTTGTTGTACCTACTACCCCAGCCGAAAGCAGTGGAAAATGTGCACACTTGCTGCCTTTCTTGGCTGGGGTTGTCAATTGTCCTTCTTGTAATACATATTCAAAGTGCAGGCCCTTTATTGAGCCTTCTTCATAACTATTACTCGTGAATGACAGTGGGTAATTTGTGCACTTCCTGCCGTTCATGTCTAAAAAAAAGCTTAACAAAAGTCTACCAATATTAAAAAAGAGCCAGTATAGTCTTTGGTTATCAAATCTTCTGTTTCCTATTGTAATTCAAAGTACAGGCCCTTTATTGAGCCTACTTGGTAACTACTACCAGTGAATGGCAGTAGGTAATTTGCACACTTGCAGCCTTTCTTATTTTTTACATTATTCATCTAACACTCAATCAACACATCATCTACACGTACACACACCCACTTGCTGCCTTTCTTGGCTGCGGTTATCAATTATCCTTCTTCTAATACGAATTCAAAGTGCAGGCCCTTTATTCAGCCTTCTTGGTAACTATTACTCGAGAATGGCAGTGGGTAATTTGCACACTTGCGTCCTTTCTACCGCACAGTGTGTGTACTTTGTGCACCTGCTTAACTCCTTAGATGAGATACTCGTTTCTCAGGCTCCCACTGCGGAATCCGACTCACAGTCTGTAATGGACTGGAAAACCAAACACCAAACACCCATTTCCTTTACCAGGCAGTAGGTTGTTTCCATATCTGCTATCTTTCTTCCTTTTCACCTTATTCTGCATCCACTACTTGAAACACACCTACCTCCAAACTTTCTTGCAGCCTTTGCCAAGTATTATTCTAATTCAAAGTAGAGTCCCTGAAATGGGCCCGGTGTTGTAATTTTTCATACCGCCCATAATGGTAACTTAATGCACTTACATTGCCTCCTTCGATGTCGTACCCATTTCTTATGCTCCCACTGCAAAATTCGATGCCCTATCCGTATAATGAGCTGGAAATCCAAAGATCCACTTCCCTGACAACGCAATGGATAGTTTGCGCGTCTGCAGCCTTTCTAATTTTTCACTTTTATCTTCCACTCAATCGACACATCATCTACACGTAACACACACCAACTTGCTACCTTTTTTGGCTCCAGTTATCAATTAATTTTCAATTTCATATTCTTATTCAATCAATCATTACCATTTGTAATGTGATTGAAACTCGTGGCCCTTTATTGAGCCTTTTTGTTGTAACTTTGACCCCAGTCGAAGGTAGTGGCAAATTTGGACACTTACTGCCTTTCTAGACTGGGATTATCAATTATTGTTCAATTTCATATTCTGATTCAAAGTCAAGGCCCTTTATCAACCTTTGTCATATAGATACTGCACTGGCAGAAGGCAGTGGGAAATGTGTACACTTGCTACCTTTCTTGGCTGGGGTTATCAATTGTTCATGAATTTCATATTCTGATACAAACTTGTGGACCTTTATTGAGGCTTTTTGTTGTACCTACGACTCCGGCCGAAGGCAGTGAAAATTTGCACACTAACTGCCTTTCTTGGCTAGGGGTTACAAATTATTGTTCAATTGTATTTTCTGATTCAAAGTCAAGGACCTTTATCGAACCTTTTTATTGTACCTAATACTCCGGCCGAACGAGGTAGGATATTTTCACACTTGCTGCTTTTCTTCACTGGGATTGTCAATTATTTTAAACGTACCTGCAAGCTTAGCAACAATATTTTCTTTTGGAAACAAATTTCAAACTAATCATCTCTGTAAAACCTCTTTGACATGTTCAGTCATTTCTCCAATTCTTATTTCTTGTAGAATAGTTCCATATTCAACATCATTTCCCTATTGCATATTTGTAATAACTTCCTTATATTAAAAATATAACCAAATGTTAACATTACCAATGCTACATTACATCATTTACTTATACTACCTATGGAACATAACAACAAATTACAATACCACAAGATATGTGGAGAAGCTTGTTTGAAGACTCTTGAAGAAAATGAAACTTCTCATTATTGATGACATAAGAATGGTATCAAACTTAATGCTTGCCTTTGTGCATTTAAGAATGCTGCAAACTCTTAAAACAGAGTATGACATATTAGTCTCAATTTATTTAAGGCACAGACAATTGTACTATTAACTGTAAAAAATATCATTCATCAATGTTTGTGTCGAGTAGCACCTTCAATATTCATTGCAGACATCAGGGCTCACAACCTCAATTCAGCTTTTCTTCTACATTAAGGACAGCATTGTACTGTATCCTCACATTCTGTTAACTGTGACAAAATAGCATTCATCGATCTTTCTGTCAACAACTACCTTCAATCTACACTGCGGACAGCTGGGTTCACAACTTGCATTGACCGATCTTTCTGTCAACAACTACCTTTGATCCACACTGTGGACAGCCGAGTTCACAACTTGAATTCAACTTTCCTTCTACATTAAGGACAGCATTGCATTTAGCCTTGCTTTCCTTAAGGCACACACAATTATACTGTATCATGAGATTCTATTATCTGTGACTAAATGGCATTCATCAACCTTTGTGTCAACAACTGCCTTCAATCTACACTACGGACAGCTCAGTTCACAACTTCAATTGAGCTTTACTTCTACATTAAGGACAGTATTGTTTTCAGCCTTGCTTTCCTTAAGACAGAGACAAGTATACTGTGTCCTCAGATACTGTTAACTATGACAAAATAGTATTTATAAATCTTTTTGTCAACAACTGCTTTCAATATACACTGCGGACACCTGCATTCACAACTTCAATTCAGCTTTCCTTCTACATTGAGGACAGCATTGTATTTTTCCTTGCTTTCCTTAAGGCAGAGACAATTATACTATGTCCTCAGATTCTGTTATCTATGACTAAATAGCATTCATCGATATTTGTGTCAACAACTGCCTTCAATCTACACTGGGGACAGCTGTATTCACAACTTCAGATTTCCTTCTACATTAAGGGCAGCATTGCATTTAGCCTTGCTTTCCCTAAGGCACACACAATTATACTGTATCCTGAGATTCTATTATCTGTGACTAAATGGCATTCATCGACCTTTGTGTCAACAACTGCCTTTAATCTACACTGTGGACAGAAGGGTTCACAACTTCAACTCAGCTTTAGAACTAAAATTATCTTCAATATCAGTCCTTACAACAACCTTCAATATATTCTGCGGTCAGTAAAAATTAAAACTTCATAGCAAGAGCTCCACTACTACAGAAAACATTGAATTCAGCCTCGCTTTATTTAAGGTAGAGACTAATGGATTTTATGTCTTCAGATTTTGTAAAAGAATGTCACAAATAGCATTCATCTATAACTGCTCCCAAGAGCTTTCAATCTACACTACGGACAGCTAAGTTTACAACTTCAATTCAGCTTTCCTTCTACATTAAGGACACCATTGTATTGAGCTTTACTTTCCTTAAGACAGACACAATTATACTGCGTCCTCAGATACTGTTAACTTTCACAACTTGCATTGACCGATCTTTCTGTCAACAACTACCTTCAATCTACACTCCGGAAAGCTGGGTTCACAACTTCAAATCAGCTTTCCTTCTAGATTAAGAACAGCATTATATTCAGCCTTGCTTTCCTTAACGCAGAGACAATTATACTGTGTCCTCAGACTCTGTTAACTAAGATAAAATAGCATTCATCGATCTTTGTGTCAACAACTGCATTCAATCTACACTGGGGACAGCTGTATTCACAACTTCTATTCAGCTTTCCTTCTACATTAAGGACAGCATTGCAATCAGCCTTGCTTTCCTTAAGACAGAAACAATTATACCGTGTCCTCCGATTCTCTTAACTGTGTCAAAATGGCATTCGTCGATCTTTGTGTCAACAACTGCCTTCAATCTACACTGCGGACAGCTGGATTTACAACTTGCATTGACTGATCTTTCTGTCCACAACTACCTTCAATCTACACTTCGGACAGCTCGTTCACAACTTCAGTTCAGCTTTCCTTCTACATTAACGACAGCATTACATTCAACATTGTTTTCCTTAATGCAGATACAATTCTACTCTGTCCTAAGATTCTGTTCACTGTACAAAAATACCATTCATCAATGTTTCTATCGATTAGTACCTTCGATCTGCATTACAGACAGCAGGGTTCACAACTTCAATTCAGTTTTCCATGTAAATGTCTCTTCACTATGTGTGCTGAGAAGTGCCTTCAATCAATTCTGCGCTCAGTAGAGTTCACAACTAGATACCAAAAGCGCCAGCACTACAGAAAACATTCAATACAATCTTGATTTACTTAAAACACAGACAATTGCACAATATCCTCACATTTTCTTAAACTTTGAACACTAGGAAATTCATCCTTCATATATTTAATGCAGACAAAATTCTACTATATGTGTATCACATTTTGTTTAAATAAGTGACAAAAACCATTCATCTATGTCTTTTAACTATCTTCAATCTACACTCCACAGAGAACATACAAGCTCACCGCCAAAGATACTACTTACTCAGCGCACCATAAATAATCACAAACAAGAGTGAACACTTTTATGTCACAGTGAAACATACTGTTCCTTTTAAATGTAATTGATGTACAATTCAATCAACAAAAGACATTACTTCAATTACTGTACCTCCTCCCCAACCACACATCATCACAGGATACGTTCAAGCTCAGCGCCAAAGGTATTACTAACTCAGTACACCACAAATCATCACCATGTAACTGTATTGAATGAGATGACTTATTTAGAAAAAAAATACATCATACATTTTGAAGAAATACTTCAACTTACTTCTGTGAATGGACAACCAATATATATTAGAAAACTTGATTTTAAAGATTTTGCTAACAATGCATTCTTCTTGGACCACACATCATCACACACTCCACAGAACTTTGTTACTTTAGATGCACACTTGCTGCCTTTCTTGACTGCGGTTATCAATTATTCTTCATGTAATACAAATTCAAAGTACAGGCCCTTTATTCAACCTTCTTGATAACTACTTTCCGTGAATAGCAGTGGGTAATTTCCACACTTGCATCCTCTCTTCCAACGCATAGTCTATGTAATGAACTGGGAATCCAATGATCTACTTCCCTGATAAGACAGTGGTTACTTTGCACATCTGCACCCTTTCTTACTTCTTACCTTATTCATATTCCATTCAATAAACACATCATCCACACATACACACACACACTTACTTGCTGCCTTTCTTGGCTGAAGTTATCAATTACTCTTCAATTTAATATTCTGATTCAAAGTCAAGACCCTTTAACAAGCCTTTTTCATGCACATATTACCCCGGTAGAAGACAGTTGAACATTTTGCACTTGCTGCCTTTCTTCCCAGGGGTTATCAATTGTTCTTTAATTTCATATTCTGATTCAAAGTCAAGGCCCTTTACCAAGCCTTTTTGTTGTACCTACTACCTCGCCTAAAGGCAGTAGGTAATTTCCACACTTGCAGCCTTTCTTACTTTTTACATTATTCATCTTCCAACCAATCAACACATCATCTAAACATACACACACCTACTTGCTGCCTTTCTTGGCTGTGGGTATTAACTATTGTTCTATATCATATCCGTATTCAAAGTGCAAGCCCTTTATCAAGCCTTTTTGTTGTAACAACTACCCCGGCCAACAGCACGGAGAAATTTACAGACTTGCTGTCTTTCTTAGCTGGGGTTATCACTTCTTTAGTTTCATATTCTGATTCAAAGTCAAGGCCCTTTATCGAGCCTTTTTGTTGTAGCTACACCCCCGGCCGAAAGCAGTACAAAATTTGCACAATGGCTGCCTTTCTTGGCTGCAGTATCAATTCTTCTTGCAATACAAATTCAAAGTGCAGACCCTTTATTGAGCCATCTTGGTAACTACTACAGATGAATGACAGTGCATAATTTGCACACTTACGTCCTTTATTGCGCCCTTTCTACCGCACAGTGCATGTAATTTAAACAGTTACTTCCCTCCTTAAATGTACTGACAGTTTCTCAGGGTCCCACTACAGAATCCGACTCACAGTCTATAATGGCCTGAAAAACAAAGCACCCACTGCTTTTACAAGGCAGTGCATAGTTTCAACGTCTGCTGCCTTTCTTAATTTTTACCTTCTTCATCTTCCACCCAATTAACACATCATCCACAAATATACACACCTACTTGCTGCCTTTTTTTACTAGAGTGTTTTTATTCCTGAATTTCATATTTTGATTCAAAGTCAATGCCCTTTATAAAGCCTTTTTATTATAGTTACTACCTCAACCAAACACAACACAACTGTGATAGTTTTTCAAATCAAAACACTATCCACTTTATAATGTTTTCTGATTTTTATACTGAAATTAGGAAGAAAACTTTAATTCCGCTTTTAAGGGGCAAGGGCTTTCTTTAGGTTAGACCAGCACTAATGTACCTTCAATTGTTAGACAATACCTGGACATTTTTAACATTGCTCGTTTTCTTATTGCTGCTGTTAGCCTTAGGAAACAAAGATTCCCACTGATGATTGAACTGTGTATTTCTCCTAAATTTTTAAATACTATGAATTTCTTTTAATTGATATATCTTTCTAGTTTTAAATCATTTATATATATATCTGTGTACTAATCATCTACAGTTTTATATCGCCTATATGTATTGAATTGTCTCATATTTTGGATTTGTACTATTATGATTTTTATTATTCAAATAAAGTGGTTTGAAGACTAAAGAATATAACCTCTCATAACTGAATAGAGCTTCTAAAATAATTTCATCATGTATTTCATATTTCTCATTATCAATTTCAAAACTCATATCATCATACTTGATGTCATCTAATGCTTCCAGAAAATCAGCATCTAAAGTTTAGTCTAGGAAACAACAGCTGATATCTACAGCATTTATATCTTCCTCTTCATTCTCCCTACTTTTAAAAATTATGTTTAGCTCTTCTATGACACTGTTACTAATTTCAAAACCGCCTTCCAAATTATTTATTAATTTTCCATACTGAACTTCTTATGTTATAGGTCCTTGTACAAAAACCTAAACCCTTAATTTTATCTTAATTTTATCTTCCCTGTAATAGCATATGTGGTGATTCATATGAAATATCTTAAAAATAATTCTTACAAAGAAAGAAACATTTTCTACATGAGAGTATAATAATTTCAAAATATTCTAAAATTAAATACAATAAATACAGTGTCACTCTGCATTGTGTCAAGTGCTTTATTTATTTCTTTATACTACCTACTATTTTGCAAACGTAAAACAATGACGACCGCACTGCCTTAGTTTGACTCACCCCATTACGCTCTCAATTAGGGTTGAGGGAGGCAAAAGAAAGGAGTAAACTACATGCCTACAGATGTACTCCTATATTTAGAACACTGAATCAAGCACTCAATAAATAAAGTTGGATACAAAAGAACATACACAAAAAAAGGCTGCATAAAAGATACACAAAGGATAGCAAAACAAATAAGTCACAAAATCTTGAACACAAATTGGTAAGTCACCAAAAGAATAAATAGGCTAAGAACACTGCAACGGACGCTACGCTGTGGAACTCATTGTGAAGAAAGGTAGAAACATACTGCAAATAAAGCGGAATTCAAATAAAGAAAAAGTAAAAAAGATACATGGATGACAAAGTCACCGGAGTAATACTCTGTTCCCTAACACAAAAAAGATTTTGCAGAAGTTATATGTACGAATGTTTAAGGAGCTGCAAAGGGACCCAATCCCCCCGGACTCAAAAAATAACATTGGGGACCGTGGGGAGAACACCAATGCCCCCACGATCCCAGCCGGCTCCCCGCATCCTTCGAGAGCCGGCATTGTTTTCTCAGAGAGAGCAGCTTACATGCTGCTCTCTCTAGCGAAAAGCAATATGCTTTCCTACTTGAAAGAGACAGCAGATTAACTTGCTCTCTCTTTCAAATACTAAACAGATTTGCTGTGCTAAAGTGGAAGCTGCGGCGCTCCCGCCCTACCATAGCAAACAGCAGTATCCCGGGGATAAGCACCCCGAGACACTGCAAGAGCAGGTCCTGGGAAATGATGGTCCCCAGGGCCATCAAGGGTTCCAGTAAGAAGGCCGCGCGACACCCTCCCAACATAAAAAGTCCTGAGAAATGGAAGTCCCCGGATCTGGGAAATCCGTGCCATCACGGACCCTCCTATTTTAAATATTACTGCCCCAGGAAGGTGGCGGTCCCCGAAGAATGTAGGAAAGCCGTGAGCCCCCCACATACTTCAAAATAAACGATTTCAGCGAGCAGCTCGTGCTCATAATTGTACAGATTTCCGTACGCCACAATTTTCCTTTTTTTTATATATATGGCCAAAACATCCATGTACGACCCCCTGAGCAAGCCTATAGGGTCAGAATCTTTCTACCCTGCCCCCTTTCCTTATTTCTCAACTTTTTTTTACTGTTTTCTTGTGACTCGGTTCTAGCGCCGAACAAGATGGCTGCCAACACTTCCTGGTTTGGAGTGCTCACAGACAGTTGACAGCCAATCAGCATGCAGCTCGTAATTGTACAGATTTCCGTACGCCGCGATTTATCTTTTTTAAAAAAAATGTTTTAAAAAAGAGCCTAAACATCCATGTACGACCCCCTGAGCAAGCCTAGAAGGTCAGAATGTTTCTACCCTGCCCCCTTCCCTTATTTCTCAACTTTGTTTTACTGTTTTCTTGTGACTCGGTTCTACGGAGGTACAAGATGGCCACCAACACTTCCTTGTTTCGAGTGTTTACAGACAATCAGCATGCAGCTCGCGCTTGTAATTGTGTGTTAAATATTTAATTACCGTCCTAATTTCTATGCAGGTAAGTACTATAAAATAACTCAGTCGGAAAGAAAGAGACAGAGTCCGTGGTGTTAGAGTTCTAAGGGGTTTTATTCCTTAAAAAGGAATGGTTCAGAACCGGATATCATGTTCCTGACACCGCTGGGGTTCAGGAAGGGATAGAGCATACTTTATTGACAATACATAACTTTTATACTTAATGCACAGAATGAGAATCAATACAGAAGGCGTAACAGCTGAGAGAAACAAGATAAGAACACACACGTGTTAGCAATACGTAATCAGAAGGCGTGAACTAGGGCGTACACAGAGGTGTGTGCTAGAAACGTCACATGAAAGTGTCACAAGTGGGTGGGTACATAGCAGAATCTTGCAATGTCAGCAGAAATCTGAGGTCTGGATGCGCGCGCAGCTGCATGACGTGTGATTGACGTGAAGCTGGAGGGTGCAGGGGACTTGACATTTACACTAGAGGAAAGAGACAGAAGTCTGGCATGTCAGATCAACTCGTTCCTATATCATATCTGATATCTGATGTTTGGGAACCATATTATCTAGAAGGAAAGGTCTCTTGGGCAGAGGCTATCCTATACTGACTATGAATGCGTGCATATGTGCCTACGTGTCTGTGTGTAAAGCGAGGGGGCCATGGGCCTACCATGGTAACGGGAGCTATGAATTACTTGCATGGAGACAGAAAGGCCGGGCCCTTTGCTCTGCAGCTGAGGGGTTGTTTATCTACCCTGCTGGACTGGAATGTGTTTTCGGGAAGCTGAGCTTGGCTATGCTGATAACGTGAAGGTAAAATACTGTCTTTGGCAGGCAAGCAGGCCGAGCCAGGCCCCGCTCGCCTCGCAGGGAGTAGGACAGAGTTCATGGGGGCATCCCACGTTGCAGTTTCAGGAGGCAGAGATGACTTTGTTAAAAGAAAAGGCTCGATGACAGAAATCGGGGCCTAGCTCACACAGAGCCAGGAATACAGAAAGTGCACCATACAAAGACGGTGGCAAGGCATACCTAGGAACGGAATATCCGACCCATTCAGAGTGGATCTGAAAGAGGACATGTTAACGTTGGACGCAAATGTATTTGCGTCTTCATAGCTGGCACAGGAGGGAAGTTACATGCACTTTAAGCTCGTACATGGAGACGGTGGGGTACACGTTAGGGAACATTCCTGACCATAAAATTTCTATTTCCTCATTCCCTCCTTGTTCCCTAAGGACACTTCATGATATATCAATCTTCATTAATCCATTTATCTGTGTAGTAAGCATCATCTGCTCATCCTTACTCAAACGGGATTTAGAACGTTGACTTGAATGGGGAGTGCAGGATGTGGCGCACAAGCCGCAAATCGCTGGCCCACATTGTAAACATAGACAGCAACTGAATACTACAAGTAGTATTGTTCCAAGGAGTGACAGTATTTTCCATCCCCAAGCTGAAATAGTAGTCCAGAGCCAACCGGACCAAGTCCAGGTGCCTGGGTTCTGATGTATCTGACTAGCTATCTTATGGAGACGGGTAATAGCCTTATATACGGACGGAGCATTATCTGGAATGAAAACACAGCAAGCTGACCCGAGGACCTTACAGGCTCCTCCTCGGTCGGCTAGTATGACGTCAAGGACAAGACGGTTTTGAAGAACGACAAGTCTCATAGCAGACTGTTCTTCGGTCAAGTTACCTAGGGCAGAAGTAGTCTCTTTCACTACTGCTTCGAGAGTTCTGGTCAAGTGACGGATAGACTTACTATTAAAGATAGCACCTAAATAGGGAAAGAAACCTTTATTGAAATCTGTGTACTGTTCCCATGCTGTCTCAGTATAGTCGACAATTGGGAGATCTCTTTTGGGTCTGTGAACTAGACGGGAATTTCTATGATAATCGGGTGGAGCTAGGAAAACAGGTGGCAGTAAGAATCCAATATAACAGGTACCATCCCAATCTAGTGGCAAACGTATGTATGCTGTCTGACCACAAATGAAGTAGGAATGACGAGTAGCTTTGAACGTGGACTTGCCCTTATCACTAAATTCGATCACAGTAGTACATTTACTATGACCCAGGTGTACTGAACCATTCTTTCTGACACATAATTCACCCTTGACTGGTAATACTGACATAGTGGGCAAGTCTGGCTTGGTTTTGGATTCAACATTCAGAATCATGATGTTAAGTGTAAAATTTCCTAATCCATATACTTCATTTTCTAGATCAGACCCTGTCCTTTTGGGAAGTCCCTCCTTGTCAGGATAACATACTTTATGCAGAACTGTGTTCAGGTTTCCCCATACCCAGTTACCCTGATAAACTACGGAATTTGAATCTAAAGAGTTAATCAAACTAAACCATGCGCCACATGAACCATTGTGTGTGAACGGGTACGGGAAAAGGGGCAGAACTCCCTCATATTTCTGGTAGGGGGGGAGTCGGCCACATATCCAACAATTTGTAGCGTTGCTGGTCTGATGAGAGTGATGTAACATACTAATGAATGTATTGTTGCGCAGCGCAAGTCGGTAAGACAGCTCGTGAGGCGGTAATTCGCTGAAAGAATGCTCGGCAGTGTTATTAGAAGAATAATGTGCACGTGTAGCAATAGGAAAATAGATATGCAAAATTACACTTGTGACAATAATCGTAAGACTTAAAGAAAACATGATCCATAAGGTAACAATACAGTAACTTTTGAGAGATTTGCAATATCGTTGCTTCTTGATTTGTTTCTCTCTATCTCTCTCTCTATTGGGGTCTAGGGGATACATGTCAGAAACTATTTAACCGATTCACCTAGGGGAGGACTTAAACAATTAAACTGTCTGACTTGCTAGACCGCAACTTTGATTTATACTCCTCTTGCGGAGTTTTCTCTACCATGGGAAGTTTAGAGTCACTAGAATCTGGGCAGTCCTTTGAAGGGGTGGAAGAGTCAGTCTCTGGCAACAGTTCATTACATTTTTTAATATGACTCGAATGAATCCACCCCTTACGGCCTTCAACTTTGCTTGCAGTCCTCGTGGTCAGAAGGACGAGCTTCGGCTCCTGCCAGCGGGGCTCCAGCGGACTCCTCCTATCGAAATTTCTCACTAGGACAGTATCTCCTGGACGGACATCGTGCGGCTTTACATCAGTGTTGTCGGGAAAGGCTGCAGCAACCTGTGAACGACATGATTGGAGTGCAGACATCAAGGAGGCAAGGTAATCTGTCAGCATATTACAGTCAACATCGGTTATTTTTTTAGGCATGGGCGTCCCCCACATATTTGGTGGCCTGCCAAAGACCACTTCATACGGGGATAGTCCTGATCTCGAATGTGGAACCATTCTCATATAGAATAGTGCAACTGGCAGGGCGACTATCCAGTCAACCCCTTTCTCTTTACATATTTTTGCAAGGCGAGTTTTCAGTGTCTGATTGTGCCTCTCTACAAGGCCAGCTGCCTCGGGATGTCGGACGCAATGGAATTTCCACTGATATCCTAGCAAGAGTGAAACCTGCTTCATGAGCTCGGATGAGAATGGCTGTCCGTTATCTGAGTACACGATACGAGGCAAGCCGTACCGTGGGAAGAATTCTCGAACCAGCTGCTTGGCAGTGGTCGGGGCAGTGTAATCTGGGACTGGATATGCTTCTGTCCAACGGGAAAGTGCACAAACAACTACGAGGACGTACTTGAATCCTCGACAACGTTCCATCTGGATATAATCCATCTGGAGGACTTCAAAAGGGTGATCGGGAGGATGAAATCCACCTTGCTCTACAGGGACGCTTTTACCTGGATTAAACTGACAACAGATCATGCAAGTACGCACTTTCTGTTTTGCTGCTGCTCGTAAATGTTTGTTGTACCATATATTCTGTAAACTGTCTAACATAGCTTTTTCTCCTAAGTGTTCTGGACTATGTGCTGTATTAATTATGACTTGAACCATAGAGTCGGGGAGAAACCATGTGGCTTTTCCTTTTGTCACCCATCCCTGGTCTGTCTTGATCCCTCCTAGTTCAGTCCATTTCTTGATTTCGTCTGGAGTAGCATGTGTCTGAATATCAATTACATCTAGTGTGGGATCTCTAACTGTCATACAGTGTGTCGGTACTATTGTCTTTGTCACATCAGTTGTCTGGGTGTGAGTCAATGCTGTATGTTTTGCTGTTTGGTCTGCCAGGTCGTTACCCTGGGAAATAGAATCTGTAACTCTAGTGTGTGCTTTACACTTCATGATGGATATGCCTGAAGGCAGATGTATTGCTTCTAATAGTGCTTGAATGAGGGGACCGTGTTGGATCTTGGCTCCGTGAGAGGTCAAGAAACCTCGTTCTTGCCATAACATTCCGAAGTCGTGTACAACTCCGAAGGCATAACGTGAATCTGTGTATATGTTAACATTCCTGTTCTTGGCTAGTATACAGGCTCGGGTCAGAGCGATAAGCTCTGCTGCTTGAGCGGACAGTATATCAATACGGTGTGTTTCTTTGACTTCAGTTTCAGTGGTCATTGCATAGGCGGCCACTAATTCTCCTGTGCTTGTTCTCATACATGAACCGTCCACGTAAAGTGTTAGGTCTGGATTAGTCAGTGCAACATCTGTTAAGTCTCGTCGGGGCTTTGTTACTGCATTAATGATCTCTATACAATCATGCAGGGCTGAATCTGTCATAATCGAGGGTAACAATGTGGCAGGATTGAGTATGTTGCAGCGTCTGATTTCTATGTGTGTCTGGAATAACGTCAATTCATAACCTGTCAATCGTGCTATAGTCAGGTGTTGAGTCTGTGTCCTATTTAGCAGAACTTCTACAGAATGTGGAACTTGTACTGTCAATGGATGTCCTAATACTATTGAGTCGCTTTGTCTGATTGCTAGGGCTGTCGCTGCAACTGATTTTAAGCACGCAGGCAGAGCCTGGGCCACTGGATCTAATGTACTTGAAAAATAAGCGCAAGGCTTATGTGAACCTGCTTGATCTTGTGTGAGGACAGACAACGCTGTACCATTACGTTCTGTAACAAAAAGTGTAAAAGGTTTGCTGTAACATGGTGTCGCTAAAACTGGTGCTTGACATAAAGCTTTCTTTAATTCCTCAAAAGCCTGTGTATGTTCCTGAGTCCAAGGGAGGACAGTCGAAGTCGCTGCCTCCTGTGTTGTCAACTGTATCAGTGGTTTAGCTAGAAATGCATACTGAGGAATCCATTGTCTGCAGTACGAGGTGAGGCCTATAAAGGCCCGCACTTCCTTTTGTGTCTTGGGTTGTGGTAACTGTGCAATTAACTGAATGCGATCAGGTGTGAGCTGTCTCCCCCATTTGGACAGCAAGTGCCCAAGGTACACCACTTGCTGAACACAGAATTGTAGCTTCGAAGGAGACACCTTGTGTCCCTTGTCAGCCAGAAAATGTAAAACTGTCAGTGTTGCTTGTTCACATTCGGGTTCACTTCGTGCGGTGATCAGCAGATCATCGACGTACTGTAGTAAGGCAGTGTTAACTGGCATTTGGATACAATCAAGTTGTCTTTTCAGTGCTTGGCTATAGATGCTGGGGCTTTCTGTGAATCCTTGAGGTGCGCGTGAAAATTTGAAGCTTCGGCCATTTAAACAGAATCCGAAGAGATATTGGCTCTCCGGATCAATGGGTACACTGAAGAAGGCGTTCTTGAGGTCAATTACAGTAAAGAACGTCGCCTCTGAATCAATAGCAGTCAATAATGATGAGATGTCGGGAACCACAGGATACTGTGGTACAATGCATTTATTTAGTTCTCGTAAATCAATCACCAGCCGATATACTGGCGGTGCATTGGGATCAGTACGTTTAAGAATCGGAATGATAGGGGAATTACAGATATTGGAGTCGGTTTCTACGACCAGTCCTTGGGCAATGAGCTCTTCAATGATTTCCAGTAAAGCCACTACAGCATCGGGTGGTAACTTGTATTGTCTGATTCTGGCTTGAGTATAACACGGTATGGTGTGATATGCATACAACCTACATCGGTTGGGCCTTGTGCCCACAGGTGTTTCGGTACATTTTTCAATCTGACATCAAATTCTCGTAGTACATAGTGACCTTTAAAGTCTCGTAAGAAAAGTCTAACTCCCTCCGGAGAACAACATATCACTGCTCCTAGAGCCTTCAGTGTCTTGATACCTAGCAAGTTTTCTGGACATGATTTCGTGAGTAACAGGTCTGTAACACGTGATAATGGACCTACTGCTAGGGGGACAGGTTTTGATACTTCATTTACAATAGGCTGTCCTGAAAAACCAAGGGAAACATTCTGTGAGCCTGAGAGGGGTGCCCCTGGAACTTCGTTATGACTGATCGTGGTGCGACTTGCCCCTGTGTCAATTAGAAACTTTCTGTCTTTTCCCAATACTTGACTATGTACATAAGGACCCTCTTGATCTACAGGAATTTCAATAAGAGGCAAGCCCACCTCCCTCTCTAGGCTGTTTCATGTGTATCGCTGATAATCGGGATAATCAGATTGGGCATACTGGTACATCTGCTGTGAAACTTGCTGCGTCGCGGCAATAGGCTGTGGCTGTGATACCGCTACGGTCTGTACTGTCTGAGGTGGAGCATGCGTAGGCTGTATGTTCTGGGAAGTCTGTTGCTGGACCTGATCTTGTCTAGGCTGACGTGGTCTTTCTTTAGTTTTACCTGTTGCTATATTATATTTTAGGACCGAACATTCATGTACGTAGTGACCTGGCTGCTTGCAATAGTTGCATGTCCCTTTAACGGGAGCCGCTGAATTACTTGTCTGTGTCACACCCTTTTTCTGACCGTCAGCTGGAACTGACTGGGCAACTAGCATTTTCATTTTCGTGTCTTTCATACGTCTCTGTTCGTGATCTTGTTCTTCTCTAATTCTGTTCTGGTGATATTGTAACATTTGTAACATCTGGGATGGCGTATTTGCTTGCCAAGTGCTTTCGACTTTATATACACGATTCTTAACCTGTGTCAGGGAATTCTCGACTAATTTTGTTACAAAAAGGTGCGGGTATGACTCGCTACTTGGTTTCAGGCCACTATTAATAATAAAACATTTCTCGAATCTTGAATAGAAATCACTAGTATCTTCATCGTGTTTCTGTTTACAGGATGAGATTGCGTCCCAGTCTTCCTTTTTAGTTGTCAGTAGTCTTGGCAAAACCTGTACTATTAAACCTGGTAATGCTTTAGCTTTGTCCCCAAGGCCCAGCCCTGGAGTGCGACCTTTTTCCTCGTCCTCTATTTCAGTCCAAATAATCTTTTTATCTCCCACCTCCCATTCTTTTTCCTTGAGTTTCTCGTAAATGCCTGTGGGCAACAGTACTTTTAACATTTTCATAATATCCGCATACGTGTAATCTCCCATGAGTAACATGTCTTTAATTTCTCGGTGGAAACCTGCCGGCTCTTTATCGTGGCAGGGTACTAGTTTCTTCATTTCTAGTAATTCCATTTTAGTTAAAGGTGTATATACAAATACACGTTCTAGTGTGTCATCATCTTTTCTTACTGGATGTACTTCTCGTAAGGGATTCTGTCGGTCGAGGTAAAACATTTTTCTTTCTGGGGGCGGAGCTGAAACATATTGTGGGCCTAAGAAAGCGTTATATCTGTGCCGTTGTTCTAGAATTATTTTAATTAACTTGGTACTTAGGCCTCTCCATCTATTTAAAAGTAGTGCTTCTAATGTATCAGGTAAGGGACCTGGATCAGAATGTTGATTTCTGTATAACGTGATGAGATGCTGAATCATGTACATACCAGCTAATTTCTGCTCGTCTGGGGAAGATTTAAAAATGTCTGAGCTACTGTATCATCACTATATGTGTTGGGATTGTCAGCCCATTGTACTGCTGACCGGGCTAGTTCTTGTTCATCCATAGAATTGAGTACATGGTACCCCATTCGTTCTTGAAGTATTTTATCGGTAACCTGAAATAGATATTCAGGAGATCTCGTTTTTGAGATGCCAGAGAGAAAAACTCTCTTGCTTTCTGGACGAATGCCTTTCTTAAGGTAATTTCCCTTACCTACATATGCTATCATTTCTTTGGTCGAGTCGTTATCCTCTGGTTCTTCCTCCTCTGAGGATACAATCTTGTCGCTATCTCCTTCCCTTTCGGGTTCCTTTCTTTCATGTATTTCTATTACTGCTTTCCTGATTCTTTTGTACATATTTGCTATACTGCTCTGTTTATCATGCTTTCCCTCGGCTATATTCTGGCCCCACTTGTTTAGTGCGTCCATATCGTCCTTGTCTACACCAGGCCTGTCTTGTTCTCTTATTAGACAATTTATGAAGAAGCGTAATATACAACCTTGAGTGTCAGTTTTCTGGTGAGCCATGGCCTCTTTAATACTTTCAGGACCTTCCCCTGTCTGGATAAAATGGTATATTCTGTCTAGATGATCAGTCATTCCTGGTAATAACATTAAATAATCTGTAACTCGTCGTAGGCGTAGTGATGCTAGCTCCATTCTATCGGTTTTACCGGGTACTGGATCATATCTGCAATCTGTAAGGGGTTCTTTAAGGAAGTTGTAATTCTGCATTTGGGGTGTACGTTGCTTTGCTATGTCCCTAAGGGTCAATCTGTGTGTTTGTGGCGGGGTCTGGTAACCTCCTGTCGCACCTCCTGAGGCGGAGGCTTGAGCATGGCTTGTCTGTGGAGTCTGTATGTGTAACTGAACTTGTCTTTTACCAGGATCAGGCCCAAAAGGATTTAGTGGATTTATAGTAGGAGCGGGAAGTGGTGGGGGAATAGGTGGTAGAGGATGCTGAACGGGTGTAGCTTGTTGCGGTACTGGCTGGGCATTGTCTTGGAGTAGGTTGCCATCTCCGTCACCGTCAGTAGGCGGTACGTGGGCACGTGGATTTGTATAAGCGGGAGCTACATCGTCTAGATAGGAAGAAAGGAATATGTCTTTTGTGGTCTTGTGTCTTACTTTAGTCGGAACCAATGGTGGCGGCAGATCTGGAGTGGCTTTAGGCGAACCCTCGGCCATTAGATACATGCCATTTGCAAGAGTGTTTCGTATACGGTCTACTTGTTCTGCTTGTACTCGGATACCTTCAGCAACTAGTTCGTTTTCTCGGACCTTATCTGACTCTTCTCTATGTTTTTCCGCTTTTCGGAATGCTTTTTCTGCACGTTTATGTGATTCTTTACGCCACAATTCTATGGCGTCTTTCTGAGATTGTCTGGCTTTCTTTTTCCATAGTGCTTCCTCTACTCTCATGATGCACTCGGCATCCCATGTCCCTGTAACAGGCCACCTATGTTTCTCTTCTAGGTGCTTGGTATAATCGGCCCATAAATCTAGATACAGTATGGCATCTAAGCCATGCTTATGGTACATAAAATTTCCGGGAGTGTCCCTAGGTGGGACAGGAATCGCTTCCTCTAGTATCCCTTTCCTAGTTCCTAATTGTCTTAATTTATTGAATAATGGCATCCTGTTGCTTGGTACTTGCTACTTGATACTTGTTACTTACTCTAACCCGAACACAGTTAATATACAAAAACACAATAATGTACATCAAAACAGTCACTCATACCACGACATTAATCACATGAAACATTTTGAACACATATGGACTATCCTTGAACTCCAGAAAACGAGAACAAAAAATCGAAACCCTTGTATACTTGATATACTGCTAAACAGTACAGATACACTGTCTAAAACAGTGCAGACAGTGTTTGTGTACCCAAACCCGTCTTTACCGGATACATAATAATGCACCCGTCTAGATGCGTCCCCAGCAACGGTACTCACCGGGAAGCACGGAACGGAAGGCCTCGGACAACTCGACTGGACTGGACCGGACTGGACCGGACTGGACTCGGCTCGACTCGATACGTGAATACTTCGGAACTGGTGGGCCTCTTGACGCCTCGGACCTTGTTTCTTTCGGCTAGGCTCTGGTCGGGATCCTCCGCACTCCTCACCGCCTCGTCTGGGTGCTGATCGCAGTCTCCGTCACCTCCGTGGGCCTGAGGGAGATACAGGAAATCCAGCGGGTACGCGTAATTGTCCGTCTTGACTGTGGCAGGGGGCAAAGGCTGCAACGCACCTACCGGCGCGTGGGGTGGGGGAGGGGTCCCTGTTCAGGCGCCAAATTAATGTGGTAAATATTTAATTACCGTCCTAATTTCTATGCAGGTAAGTACTATAAAATAACTCAGTCGGAAAGAAAGAGACAGAGTCCGTGGTGTTAGAGTTCTAAGGGGTTTTATTCCTTAAAAAGGAATGGTTCAGAACCGGATATCATGTTCCTGACACCGCTGGGGTTCAGGAAGGGATAGAGCATACTTTATTGACAATACATAACTTTTATACTTAATGCACAGAATGAGAATCAATACAGAAGGCGTAACAGCTGAGAGAAACAAGATAAGAACACACACGTGTTAGCAATACGTAATCAGAAGGCGTGAACTAGGGCGTACACAGAGGTGTGTGCTAGAAACGTCACATGAAAGTGTCACAAGTGGGTGGGTACATAGCAGAATCTTGCAATGTCAGCAGAAATCTGAGGTCTGGATGCGCGCGCAGCTGCATGACGTGTGATTGACGTGAAGCTGGAGGGTGCAGGGGACTTGACATTTACACTAGAGGAAAGAGACAGAAGTCTGGCATGTCAGATCAACTCGTTCCTATATCATATCTGATATCTGATGTTTGGGAACCATATTATCTAGAAGGAGAGGTCTCTTGGGCAGAGGCTATCCTATACTGACTATGAATGCGTGCATATGTGCCTACGTGTCTGTGTGTAAAGCGAGGGGGCCATGGGCCTACCATGGTAACGGGAGCTATGAATTACTTGCATGGAGACAGAAAGGCCGGGCCCTTTGCTCTGCAGCTGAGGGGTTGTTTATCTACCCTGATAGACTGGAATGTGTTTTCGGGAAGCTGAGCTTGGCTATGCTGATAACATGAAGGTAAAATACTGTCTTTGGCAGGCAAGCAGGCCGAGCCAGGCCCCGCTCGCCTCGCAGGGAGTAGGACAGAGTTCATGGGGGCATCCCACGTTGCAGTTTCAGGAGGCAGAGATGACTTTGTTAAAAGAAAAGGCTCGATGACAGAAATCGGGGCCTAGCTCACACAGAGCCAGGAATACAGAAAGTGCACCATACAAAGACGGTGGCAAGGCATACCTAGGAACGGAATATCCGACCCATTCAGGGTGGATCTGAAAGAGGACATGTTAACGTTGGACGCAAATGTATTTGCGTCTTCATAGCTGGCACAGGAGGGAAGTTACATGCACTTTAAGCTCGTACATGGAGACGGTGGGGTACACGTTAGGGAACATTCCTGACCATAAAATTTCTATTTCCTCAATTGAACGACTCTCTGTACGCGTGTAGAACTCTGTCTCTAGATATCGCTAGGATTTTACTTGTAACTTTCTCAGAAACTATTGAACGGATTTACACCATTTAACATAAAGCACAATCTGCAAATCGAACTCTACTCTCTGCCAAATTTGGTGTAATTCCGTTCAGCCGTTCGGGCTTTAGCCCAGGCTAAAGGTCCCTATGGAAAATTGCATGGGACCCCCCCTGTTTTCTCTGCCCCACTTGACGAATCACCCCCAAACTTTCAGGGAAGGCGCGGAACCGAGCAGGCCATTTTCTTGCAGAAATTCACAAAGATTCGCCCTCCGGCGCCAAAGTTATTCCAAATAGAATGTTGTTGATTTCCTATGGAAAGTAGGTCCTAACTATAACTACCTACTGCCGACCGCCAGTAGGTAATATATATATATATATATATATATATATATATATATATATATATATATATATACACACTTGTGTGTCCTGCAGCCTGCCTTCTTACTTCACATAGTGTTAGTTTGCCCAACGTGTTTCAAGGTGAAAACCACTTCTTCTGGGGCTGCAAATCAAACATCTGAGGCTCACATCGTGTATACCATATCCGGTTTTATTTCATTCTCACACCGCCATCCAGTGGGCGTATCGACAGTGCCAGTCATTATAGTCCTTGATGCGAGAGTCAATATGCATTTTAGTAATTTCAAATGTTCATTTGCTCATTTCATCTGTATTATTTCCTTAGTAGGTAGTTTTTCTTTCAAGCAGGCTAAATTTGCATATAGAACGTCGTGCTCAGCAGGTTCAAACAGTGCAAACCTGCAGCCTTGCTCAGCTGGCTATCCAAGTCTTTGCCAGGTGATGATAGTGCATCTCTCCACGGCCAGGCTGCCGTGTAACAATCTGTAAAACAGTGGCCCTTACGTTTGGGAGATCACTCGACGGCGCACGTCTGTCCTGCAGCCTGCCTTCTTACTTCACATAGTATTAGTTTGTCCAACACGTTTCAAGGTGAAAACCTCTTCTTCTGGGGCTGCAAATCAAACATCTGAGGCTCACATCGTGTATACCAGATCCAGTTTTATTTCATTCTCACACCGCCCTCCAGTGGGCGTATGCTCAGTGCCAGTCATAGTGTATGATGGGACATTTAGTCCTTGATGCGAGAGTCAATATGCATTTTAGTAATTTCAAATGTTCATTTGCTCATTTCATCTGTATTATTTCCTTAGTAGGTCGTTTTTCATTCAGGCAGGCTAAATTTGCATATAGAACGTCGTGCTCAGCAGGTTCAAACAGTGCAAACCTGCAGCCTCGCTCAGCTGACTATCCAAGTCTTTGCCAGGTGATGATTGTGCCTCTCCCCACGGCCAGGCTGCCATGTAACAATCTGTATATCAATGGCCCTTACGTTTGGGAGATCACTCGACGGTACTCGTGTGTCCTGTAGCCTGCCTTGTTACTTCACATAGTGTTAGTTTGCCCAACGCGTTTCAAGGTGCAAACCTCTTCTTCTGGGGCTGCAAATCAAACATCTGAGGCTCACATCGTGTATACCATATCCGGTTTTATTTCATTCTCACACCACCCTGCAGTGGGCGTCTGCACAGTGCCAGTCATTATGGTGCATGATGGGACATTTAGTCCTTGATGCGAGAATCAATATGCATTTTAGTAATTTCAAATGTTCATTTGCTCATTTCATCCGTATTATTTCCTTAGTAGGTCATTTTTCATTCAGGCAGGCTAAATTTGCATATAGAACGTCGTGCTCTGCAGGTTCAAACAGTGCAAACCTGCATCCTCGCTCAGCTGGCTATCCAAGTCTTTGCCAGGTGATGATGGTGCCTCTCCCCATGGCCAATTGTATACACTCCCACTGGGGGCGGTTGTACCAACCAAATAAATATCAATTATTGAACAATCATGCGACCTTGAGCAGCTTGTTTAACCGCCCAGAAGAAGGGATTTGATATCCTGAAACGCGTCGGCACCCAATATAATAAAAGCGAGGGATGATGACAAGCTGCATTCTACAGCGAGGCAATGCCGAGTGACCTCCCGTGCGCAGGGCACATTGGAAACCACATTGTACACAGCAAGCCTAGCCGTGGGGAGGAGCACCATCACGAACTGGTGGGAGAAACGATAGACAGCTTGTGAGACTGCAGTCTTCAACAATCAGGATTGAACAGTGCAGCGCTTCATATGCAAACTAAGCCCGTAATCATAACCCTGCTACCTACTAAGGTCAACAAGGATTTTAATTGTAAAACAAAGACTCTGACCTTACGAAAGGTAACATTTGCAATCACATGCAAGGACTCAATGTCCCACAAGTCAATTGTATACACGCCCACTGGGGGCGTTTGTACCAACCAAATAAATATCAATTAATGAACAATCATGCGACCTTCAGCAGCTTGTTTTACCGCCCAGAAGAAGGGATTTGATATCCTGAAGAGCATCGGCACCCAACATATTAAAAGCGAGGGATGATGACAGGCTGCATTCTACAGCGAGGCAATGTCGAGTGACCTCCCGTGCACAGGGCACATTGGAAACCATATATACATATATGAGGTGAATAGAAAGGGCTCCTGCCTGGAGCAGCTCATCATTGTATAAGGAGCCAGGAATCATTGTATCCTGACTCATGGCCCGCTCGGAATCCTCAGGAGAGGCTGGAGCGTCAGGGGTGGTATGGCAGCAGTTTCACTAAGGCATCTGAGGAAGGCGGACATTAGCCGAAATGCATCATGCCTGAAACGTATTAAAGACTTTGACAATACAAATCCCAGTGTGTGGCCTTTCACTTCTTGCTTACCTGAGGGATTGTTGTTGTATGTTTTCACGCTTGCCAGTTGCATGTTGAAAGGCCCCGCTCCATGAAGAGGCCGGAGCTGTTCTGGCTTCGTTGTTGTGGCACCAAGGTATTGGTTTTCTCCGGCCCGCCTCGGACTGAGATGAAGAGAAAGGGCTCCTGCCTAGAGCAGCTCATCATTGTATTAGGAGCCAGGAATCATTGTATCCTGACTCATGGCCCGATCGGAATCCTCAGGAGAGGCTGGAGCGTCAGCGGGGACCCGACGAAGTCTGGGGACAGCAAATCATGTTGGCATGCCAACGGATTTATAACTCACCCTCCCTCTAAATAAGGATTTCCACCTTCATTTCCCCCATGCGCTGCCTGCCACCACTATGGTGGATGTGGGACATGTAGTGTATACATCGTGCTGCAGCTGGCCTGAATCATGAGCAGAATGGGGAGGAGCTCACCAACCAATGGACGAGCTGAAGGAGATATTTAGGTGGGGGTGGTATGGCAGCAGTTTCACTAATGGCATCTGAGGTAGGCGGACATTAGCCGAAATCACCACCCCTTTTCTAAATCGTTTTTGGCCACTATAGGTGTGGCAGGGTATACTCAGACATGAGTCCCTTTCTCACTGCTCCATCAGGATTCAAGCAAGCCAGGCCGAAGAAGGCTGAAATGCCAGAAACCGGTCCCCGGTAGCTTGTCTCCTTTCTGGTGAAGAATTGGCTTGGTAGTTTAGTCTGCCCTGTTCCCATGATGCACTGGGCCAGGGACAGACTGATTTGCATATAGCCAGGTTCTGAGCTGGGATGGGGCAGTGAGATAAATAACGGTGATGGATCAAGCCCTGATCTTTGGACTGGGTAAGAGTGGTCTGTTTAACTCAGACACTCTGTTCATCACCACCCCTTTTCTAAATCGACATTAGCCGAAATGCACCATGCCTGAAACGTATTAAAGACTTCGACTACACAAATCCCTGTGTGTGGCCTTTCACTTCTCGCTTACCTGAGGGGTTGTTGTTGGATTTGGATATATATATATATATATATATATATATATATATAGATATATATATATATATATATATATATATATATATATATATATATATATAGCTCCAATCACAACTTCCTCATGGGACTTGTGAAGTAAACGAGGTAGACCCAGATTCAGTGCAAATTCTTTATTCAGAAACACCACCAGCCATCACGACGCGTTTCGGCAGATCCCTGCCTTGATCACATATACATATCTATATACATGTATTACCTACTGGCGGTTGCCAGTAGGTAGTTATAGTTAGGACCTAGTTTCCATAGGAAATCTGCAACATTCTATTGGGAATAACTTTGGCGCCGGTTGTTGAATCTTCGCTAATTTTCTCAAAGAAGATGGCTCGCTCCGCTCCTTCCCTGAAAGTCTCGGGAAGATTCGTCAAGCAGGGGCCGAAAAAAAAGGGGGATCCCAAAACATGTTTTCCCCAAGTTCATTTCCATAGGACGATTAGACACAGCTACAGCCCGAACCGCTGAACGGATTTACACCAAATTTGGGAAAATGGTAGGGTCTGGTGTAAATCCCTCCAGTAGTTCCTCAGAAAATCGAAAGAAAAAAATATATATATCTGGGCGGAGCCTAACCACACATCTCATCGTGAGATCTGATTGGCTGTCAGCACTTCATCCAAAAAGTGTTGGCAGCCATCTTGGGACCAATATACATGATAGCACCTCATTAAAAAGCATTGCAGTTAATAGAAGGTTTTAGGACTTTATTTACATTATAAATCATTTGTTGATGGTACCATACTCATTTAAGGAATTGTGGTGTGTTCTAAGGTGATTTTACCATGTGAAAAAGCTTTCTGCTGGGATATCATGAATCATGTTTTAAAGAAAACTATTATCTTATTCTTTTCCCACAGTGGTTTGGAAGGGGATCTATAAGCTAAACTGAAAGCATATTTTCTGTAAATTCACATTATCTTTCTCAGTCATGTGAGAATGAAGTCTGACATTCTCAGTAAAACATGTACATCCAGCAAGGACAGAGACTGTCACTTGATTCCTTTGTGTTCTACTGCAGCTTCCCAGAGTGTTCTAAAGAACAACTAGAGCGTTAACAGTCCTACTTATTACAAAGGTATGGCACACCTGAAGCCATCTTGATTGGAATAAAGTGGTAACTCTTAAAACATTTAATTTAAAAAGGAACAAAATGAGGGGGTATATTTTGCCATAGAAAGTATGATTATGCTGCAGAAAGAAAAATTAGGGCACATTTTGAGTGACTTCTCAAATCCTCTTCTAGTTCATAAAAAATTCTGACATGCAGTCTCCCAAGATGGCCACCAGAGACAAAAGAGCCCAAATGTAGCCCAAATATCACCCAGATGTAGCCCAAGTATAGCCCAATGACAGAATGTCCCAGAGTGTTCTAAAGATCAACTAGAGTGCTAACAGTCTTACTTATGACAAAAGTATGGCACACCAGAAGCCATCTTGATTGGAATAAAGTGGAAAGTCTGAAAACATTTAATTTAAAAAGGAACAAAATGAGGGGATTCATTTTGCCACAGAAAGTATGATTAGTGCTTCAGAAAGAAAAATTAGGGCACATTTTGAGTGACTTCTCAAATCCTCTTCTATTTCATTAAAAAAATTCCGACATGCAGACTGAAATATGCACTTTCAATACCAGCAGCAGACTTCCCTGGTGAGCAGTAGCTTTACTACAGTGATCTAAAAATCAACTAGCGTGCTAACATTCTGAATTTATGGTAAATGTGTGTCACATCTGAATGCCTTCTTGATGGAATCAAAGTAGAAAACTGAAAGTATTTCCTACTGAGGAGACTGTAGTAAATGAGGAAATTAGGAAACTTCATAACAAATAAGTCTCCCAAGATGGCCACCAGAGACAAAAGAGTCCAAATGTAGCACAAATATCCCTCAGATGTAGCCCAAGTATAGCCCAATGACAGAATGTCCCAGAGTGTTCTAAAGAACAACTAGAGCGCTAACAGTCTTACTTATGACAAAAATATGGCACACCTGAAGTCATCTTGATTGGAATAAAGTGGTAGGTAACACTTAAAACATTTAATTTGCAAAGGAACAAAATGAGGGGGTTCATTTTGCCATAGAAATTATGATTAGTGCTGAAGAAAGAAAAATGAGGGCACATTTTGAGTGACTTCTCAAATCCTCTTCTATTTCATAAAAAAATTCTGACATGCAGACTGAAACATGCACTTTCAATACCAGCAGCAGACTTCCCTGGTGAGCAGTAGCTTTACTACAGTGATCTAATAAGCAACTAGCGTGCTAACATTCTGAATTTATGGCAAACGTGTGTCACATCTGAATGCCTTCTTGATGGAATCAAAGTAGAAAACTGAAAGTATTTCCTACTGTGGAGACAGTAGTAAATGAGGAAATTAGGAAACTTCATAACAAATAAGTCTCCCAAGATGGCCTCCAGAGACAAAAGAGCCCAAATGTAGCACAAATATCCCCCAGATGTAGCCCAAGTATAGCCCAATGACAGAATGTCCCAGAGTGTTCTAAAGAACAACTAGAGCGCTAACAGTCTAACTTATGACAAAAGTATGGCACACCTGAAGTCATCTTGATTAGAATAAAATGGTAACACTTAAAATATTTAATTTGCAAAGGAACAAAATGAGGGGCTCATTTTGCCATAGAAATTATGATTAGTGCTGAAGAAAGAAAAATTAGGGCACATTTTGACTTCTCAAATCCTCTTCTATTTCATTAAAAAGATTCTGAAATGCAAACTGAAACATGCACTTTGAATACCAGCAGCAGACTTCCCTGGTGAGCAGTAGCTTTACTACAGTAATTTAATGAGCAACTAGAGTGCTAACATTCAGAATTTATGGCAAATGTGTGACACATCTGAATGCCTTCTTGATGGAACCAAAGTAAACAAGCTTTGAAATTGCAATAGATCTCGCCCTCGTTTAAGTTAAAGCCATTCTGTTTGTGATGAGGTGGCTTTTTAGCTTTGCTTTTATTAGTGTTTTCCAAACGTTCATGTAAATAACATGCATATGTATGCATATATGTATATGTATGCATGCATTTATATTTGTATTTATATAGATATGCAGATTATATATGTTTATATATGTATGTATATACATACACATACATATATATAAATGCATATGCATATATATGCGTATATATATGTGTATATGTGTGCGTGTAGAGAGAGGTAGAGAAGTGGAGGTGTAGAGGTAGAGGTGTTGAGGTAGAGGTAGAGCGGTAGAGGTAGAGAGGAAGAGACTAGTAGAGAGAGAAGTAGAGAGAGGTAGAGAGTAGAGTGAGTAATAGAGAGTAGACAGTGAGTAGTAGAGAGTAGTAGAGAGCAGTAGAGAGAGTAGCAGAGAGTGAGTTGTAGAGAGTAGTAGAGTGAGTAGTAGAGAGTAGTAGAAAGTGAGTAGGAAAGAGTGAGTAGTAGAGAGAGATTAGGAGAGAGTAGAGAGTAGTAGAGAGTAGTAGATAGTGAGTAGTAGGGAGCGAGTAGTTTTTGTAGTAGAGTAGTAGAGAATGAGTAGTAGAGAGTGCATATTAGAGAGTAGTGGCGTAGTAGAGAGTGAGTAGTAGATAGTGGAGAATATTCCAAAGTTTGGCACAGCACCACTTGCACAACAAGTCCATTCAGATCATATCACTTAGAGTCCTTATTGAAGCGCTGAATCTTGGTATATATTCAAATGCTTTTATTTTCCTTAAGTTTATGTACCACAGCCAGCCAATACGTTTCGTTCTGTACAACCCTTCAGCTGTCACCGCTGCCGGCACACCTGGAGCACCGCCAAGAACATGGATCCAGCACAACCCGTCCACAAGAACACAACCGAACGGAAGACCCTGCAATGCATCCTCCTCAATGTCCGATCCCTCCACAAACACGCCACAGAAATCTGGGACCTCCTCGACAACACCACCCCAGATGTAGCATTCTTCACCGAAACCTGGACCAACACCACCTCAGGACCGGACATCGCCATCGCCATCCCCCAAGGATACAAGATCTCCAGGAAGGACCGCCCCACCCACCCAGGAGGAGGAATCGCCATCGTCCACAAATCCAGCCTCCGCCTGAGCACCCTCCCTGACGAGTCCACAAAACTGATGGAACACCTTCACTTCAAGATACTGGCCAGCCCCACCGCCGCCCTCCGAGGAACCCTCATCTACCGACCCCCTGGACCCTGCGGACCCTTCGCCAACTGCATCACGGACATTATCTCCTCGCAGCCCATCGCATCCACCAACTACACCCTGCTGGGAGACCTCAACTTCCACCTCGACAATCAACTGGACCCCAAACCCACATGCCTCCTGGACAACCTCCACAACATTGGACTCCGCCAGATCGTGACCGAGCCCACGCACTCAGCAGGACACACCCTCGACCCCCTCTTCACTACAGGAAACTCCATCACCTTCAGCCACACCACCGAACTCCCATGGACCGACCATCGTTGCGCCCACTTTACCTTCAGAACACCCACCATCCACAGACACCAGCACCTGCTTCCACAAAGAAACTGGACCAAAATCACCGATGACCAGCTCACCTCCTCACTCAACAACTCCACCCCAACCATCGCGGAAAACGACGACCCCTACACCGCAGCCCGAACCCTGCATAGATGGATCTCGGACAGCACCAACACCATAGCCACCCTCAAGAAAAACAACAATACCTGTGCCAAGAAAGCCAGATGGTTTACCACCGAACTTCGAGAGTCCAGGCGCCCATGCCGCCGCCTCGAAAAGACCTGGAGAAACACCAAATCCACAGAAGCCCACAACAACTTCAGAGCCGCCACCAACGCCCACCATCAACTCATCAGAGAAACGAGGAACAAAGCGATTGAAGACAGAATCTCCACCCACGCACACAACAGCAAGGAACTCTTCAGCATCATCAAGGAGTTCGCCCAACCCATCAGCGAGTCTATCGACATCCCTCCCTCACAAGACCTCTGCGACAAACTCAGCATGTTTTTCCACCACAAAATCAAGAGCATCTACGACAACTTCGACGAATACAAGCAACAAACTGAACCCTCACCAACCACCCCCAACAACCGGAAACGAGCGATTGATGACTGGACAGCCCTCACCTCCGAAGACACACTGAAGAAAATGAAGTCAATCCACTCAGGTGCCCCCACGGACCCCTGCCCCCACCACATCTTCAGCAGAGCCGCCAACACCATCGCACCCATGCTCTGCCACACCATCAACCGCTCCCTGGCGACCGCCTCGTTCCCCGACGACTGGAAACACGCCGAGGTCAACCCCCTCCTGAAGAAACCCTCAGCGGACCCCACCGACCTCAAAAACTACAGACCCATCTCCCTGCTCCCGTTCCTAGCGAAAGTCATTGAGAAAGCCATCAACAGCCAACTCGCCACATTCATTGAAGAACACAACATCCTCGACTCCTCCCAATCCGGCTTCAGAAAAAACCACAGTACGGAAACCGCCCTCCTCGCCGCAACAGACGACATCCGCACCTTACTGGACAAAGGAGAAACAGTAGCCCTCATCCTCCTCGACCTATAAGCGGCGTTCGACACAGACTCCCACCGCACCCTAATACGCAGACTCTACGATGCAGGAATCCAGGACAAGGCCCTCGACTGGATCTGCTCCTTCCTCTCCGGCAGGACGCAGCGGGTCAGACTCCCCCCTTTCCTCTCGGACCCCACACCTACCACCTGCGGAGCCCCCCAGGGCTCCTCCCTCAGCCCGACGCTCTTCAACGTCTACATGGCACCACTTGCCCCCATCGTCAGAACCTACGGACTCAACATCGTGTCATACGCAGACGACACCCAGCTCATCCTCTCCGTATCCAACGAGCCCAACACCGCCAGACGCAACTTTGAGAAGGCACGGAAGCCGTCGCCAAATGGATGAAAAACAGCTGCCTACAACTAAACACCAACAAAACAGAAGTATTCATCATGGGCCCAAACCCCGATGCCTGGAGCGACACCTGGTGGCCCACCGCACTCGGAAACCCGCCAACCCCCACAGACCACGCACGCAACCTGGGAATCATCCTGGACTCCGAGCTCAAAATGGACCGCCAGATCAACTTTGTCTCATCTTCCTGCTTCCACACCCTCCGCCTCCTTCGTAAGACCTTCAAATGGATCCCCCTCGAACACCGAAAGACAGTCACTCACGCCCTGATCACCAGCAGACTCGACTACGGCAACGCACTCTACGCCGGAATAAACAAAAACCTCATCCGCAAGCTACAGAACATCCAGAACACCGCCGCAAGACTGGTCCTCAACCTGCCAAAACACTGCCACATCTCCCAGCACCTGCGCACACTCCACTGGCTCCCGGTCGAGGCCAGAATCACCTTTAAGATGCTCACCCACGCACACAAGGCCCTCCACGGCACTGGACCAGCATACATGAACAGCCGACTCAAATTCCACGCACCCCAAAGGACCCTACGATCAGCCCAGTTTTCCTACGCCGTGGTCCCTCGCACCAAAAAGACCAGATCGGGAGGCCGCTCCTACTCCTTCCTTGCGGCCAAAGCATGGAACGCCCTTCCGCTCCACCTCAGACAGACAACATCGCTCCCCATCTTCGCAAGAAACCTCAAAACCTGGCTCTTCGACAGACCCCCTACTTGATGGAATGGAACCTGCACCCCCCCACCCCTAGCGCCTTGAGACCCTTACGGGTGAGTAGTCGCGCTTTAACAAACTCCTGATTGATTGATTGATACAACAGAACTTCTTCAGGGTGTTCTTATTTACTTCAAGTTATGTTGGTATCCTGTTGTCATATAACTAGATATTTCTTCCAAATGTTAGACGAGTCGTAAGTACATTCTTATTCAAAGTGACTAGGTATCAATTTTACCCACACAATTCGGGTAGACTTGAGTAATTTATAGCATCCTCAAAGTCAGTCTTTCAAAAATTCCAAAGTATAGGACATGATAATCCAAATCCAAATGTTTCTCAAGAAAAGTCATTTTCAATCGTTCAGAATATCGGCGTTTGGGCAGATATGACCCACGGACACGGTTTATGACTTTTCTTGAGAAACATTTGGATTTGGATTATCATGTACTATACTTTGGAATTTTTGAAAGACTGACTTTGAGGATGCTATAAATTACTCAAGTCCATGGATGCTGCTGGGAACGCCCCCAGCAACACCCATTGCACGCCGCTTTAACTCAGGACACTGCGCTAAAGGGACAGATATTTATCAGGAAGGATTACGCCACAAAAAGTGGCTTAGTCCTGCCTGATAAATATCAGTCTTCTGCGCCACCGGAAGGTCACAAAAAGTGACGTTCCGGAGGCGCAAGGGGCTCGTAAATAAGGCCCCATAGGTTTCACACTCGTTATAGTTAGGAATTAGCATTTAAAAAACCTTTGAAATTCACTGAAAAAACCATAGGTTTGACACCAGTTATAGTTAGCTGGACATTGTACTCATACAAAACCATTGAAATTCCCCCGTTATAGTTAGTTGTACTCACTATAACTTGCGCGCCCGCAATCCACTGCTGAAGATGGCACAATTTACATAATTCATGACATGGTCAGTGACATCACTGATGACATCCTCCAGTGAATGTGGCTTGCTTTGATATTTAAATATGTATTATAAATACACTACTTTGCATTGAAGAATGAGTGGATATATAAATATAAATGTGTGGATAGTGGATTTAGTAACAGTGTCATTGATTGTTTCCTTGACTAATTTGTAGAGTCTCACTATATATAATATGTAGTTACTAAACTGTGTGAAAATCTTTATTGCTTTGTCTTAATTGCTATGTTAAAGACTATGGCCTAGGGGCCCGATGTAGGAGCCCTAATACCGGTCGGAAACGGCCGATTTCGTCCGTTTCCGACCGGTATTAGGGTTTTCTAATGTAGGAGCATGCTTTACAGAATCGGTATTTTACTGAATCTGTATTTACAGATTCGGTAAAATTACCGAATCGGTAAATACAGACTCGGTAAAAATACCGATTCTGTAAAAGCACATGTAGGTAGCACATCTTAGAGTGCCGCAGGCATTCAGATTCGGTATTTTACCACCCAATCCAATTGGGTGGTAAAATACCGAATCCAGGTGTGCATGCACATGTGTGCATGCACACCTATGCCATGTGACAGACAGACATGCCCTTAGGGCATGTATGTGTGCCACATGGCACACATGCCTGTATTTGGGGTGCTAGAGGGTGTCAAAGTGACACCCCCTGCACCCTTGCAGGAATCAGTAATTACCGATTCGGTATTCATTATTTAAGCCCATAGGAATCAATAGGGATACCGATTCTGTATTTACCGAATCGGTAAATACCGAATCTTACAGATTCGGTATTTACCGATTCTGAAATACCTACATGTGCCCCCTTCTATTTTACCACTTCTTAAATACCAAATCGGTAAATTCTGTATTTTAGAAGTGGTAAAATAGAATTACCTACATCAAACTCTAGATGTAGGTAATTTTATTTTACCACTTCTTAAATACCGAATTTTACCGATACGGTATTTAAGAAGTGGTAAAATAGAGGGGGGATGTAGGTATTACAGAATCGGTAAATACCGAATCGTTAAGATTCGGTATTTACCAATTCTGTAAATACCGATTCGGTAATGCCCATTGATTCCTAAGGGCATTGAAGCCCATAGGAATCAATGGGCATTACCAAATCGGTATTTACCGATTCGGTAAATACCGATTCCAGCAAGGGTGCAGGGGGTGTCACTTTGACACCCTCTAGCACCCCAAATACAGGCATGTGTGCCATGTGGCACACAGACATGCCCTAAGGGCATGTCTGTGTGTCACATTGCACAGGTGTGCATGCACACCTGAATTCGGTATTTTACCACACAATAGGATTGTGTGGTAAAATACCGACCCTTAAGGGCCTGTGGCACTCTTAGGAGTGTCACCTACATATGGATTTACCGATTCGGTAAATATACCGATTCGGTATTTTACAGATTCGGTATATTTACCGAATCAGTAAAATTACCGATTTTTAAAATAACATGCCCCTACATCTGAAAGCCCTAATACCGGTCCGAAACGGCCAAAATCGTCTGTTTCCGAACAATTCCAATTCCAATTCCAAAAATTCTTTATTTCGGCCACATGGGCCATAAAAGATGCAGTAAAAATACATACAGATAAGACACAATATATACAATAAGAACCAGCTGGACCTGCAATGTTAAAAGATACAAGGTAATATGAATTAACCAGACATTTTCTTCCTTATTACCCATGCTGCCATTAAGAATTTAGACACCGCAAAGACGATGTGGCCCAGGGTGCTGGTTTTCATAATCCTGTAGGCCTGTAAATAGTTTCTGAAGCCCAGGTTCCGACACAGAGGAGCTAACCAGCGCCTCCTCGGGCTCCGATAGGCATGGCAACAGAACATTATGTGCAAGTCGTCTTCATCCTTGGCTTTACAGCATGAGCAAAGCTTGTCACCCCCTAGCGACCATTTATAAGTAAAGACTTTAGTAGGGAGCGTGCCAAACCTCCATTGCAGGAACAGTTTCCTCGCCAGAAGAGGATAGATAAAATCCATAAAAGGTTCAAAAACATAAGAATTTTTGGATACTAAGAAACGTCCCGTCAAGGTGCCACTGTTGTAAGCATTGTCCATATCAGCAAGGCTTTTGTTCTTGTAAAGCTGTGCGAGGGTTTTGCGCGAAATCCTTCTACAGCCCAGCGCTGGATCATCCCATAGATCTGGCAATTTCAGGCTAGACAGTTCCGACTTGATGAATGCCAGCCAAGGGATCTTACCATTTACATCCAGCCTCATGACGTTTATAAGGTCCTGCCTGTAGTGATACAATTCCTCTGTGGACCATAACCGGTGCCAGAACTTCACAGGTTTTGACCGTAGTTCCTCAGCAATTGATGGAAGGCCCAGGTCGAGTCTTAGGGGGAGGAGTGGAGTGCCTTGCGGGAGAGCAAGTAAGCGTCTGAGGAAACAATTTTCCACCCCTGCCATAACCTTCCCAGCTTTGTGTCCCCACAGCTCACTGCCATAAGAGGCAGCTGCCTTCACCTGGGTCCTGTACGTTTCCAGGGCCGGACTAACAGGCTTGAAGGTGGATTTGTTGGACACCCTCAAGAGTGCGCCCGATAGCTGGGAAAGTTTCAACCTGGATTTTGCTACCTGGGAGTCCCATGTCAGATTTTCTTGAAGTGATACCCCCAGATATATAAAGGTCGAGACCCTTTCAAGGCTAGTTTCCCCCAGTTTTGGATTGGGTCTGGTTTTGGTGGGAGGGTTGAAGATCATGAACTTGGTTTTTTGCGTGTTCACCTCCAACCCGTGTTGCCGACAGAAGTGGCCAAAACCATCCACAATCCTCTGGATCCCCATAGGGGATTTGGAAAGAAGGAGGGTATCATCAGCAAACATTATTGCCGGAACCCTCCTTCCTGCCAAAACCGGGGCGTCATTGTCCCCAACAGCGTCAAGATGTTGGATGACGCTGTTAATGTACAGACAGAACAGTGTCGGAGCCAACACACAGCCCTGTCTGACACCTCGGGAGACCGGGAATTTACCCGAGGGCTTGCCATCCCTCCCACACCTCACTTGCGCAAAGTTGTTCTCATGCAGCCTAATGATGATTCTAAGGAGGTGGGGGGGAACTCCTAGCTTCTGCAGAACCTCCCATAACTTCCCCCTCGGGACTAGGTCGAAGGCTGACCTCAGGTCCACGAAGACCATGTACAATCGACCTCCCTCTAGCGTGACCGTCTTCCAATACAGGAGAAGGAGGCGAAAAATTTGGTCCATGGTCGACGTGTTCTTCCTGAAGCCAGCCTGGAGGGGGCTCATGATGTCATTTTCTTCGACCCAGTCTAGGAGATGGTCCAAGATGAGGCGCGCAAAGAGCTTTTGGGGCACATCTATAAGGCTTATAGGCCTGTAATTGGAAGGGAGCAAAGTAGAACCCTTCTTATGGATGGGTACAATCTCTGCCCCCAACCACGACCCAGGGATCGCCATACCTCCAAGAATGGCATTGAAAAGGATAAGAAGGTATGGACCCCAGATGTCCGGGTGGTGCCTAAATAGATCCCCGGGTAACCTATCCAGGCCTGGTGCCTTCCCCACTGCCAAGCGTTCTAGGGCATGCTCCACTTCCCCCAGGGATAATTCTATTCCAAACTCCTGAGTACCCAAGGGCAGTTGCAACTCTGCGGCCGGGCAGGAACTAGTATCTTGGTAAAGAGCTCCAAAGTGGGCCTCCCAGACCGCAGGGGCTATATTGGGCTCAATCGCTTTACTGAGCTCCCCTGTCCCATTGTTTACTAGGGCCCAGAATTTCCGGGAGTCCCTGGCTTTTAGGGCATCAAAGAGATCCTGCCAGTGATCCCAGTCCCACTCGGTCCTTGCAGTCACCAGCACTGATTTATAGTGCTTCCTAAGGCCACGTACATTGGCCTTGTCTGACCCCTCTTTTATTGCTGCAATGAGCTCAGATTTTGCTGTCCTGCAATCTGAGGTGTACCAGGAGGGAACAGGGGTCCTTTTCTTTCGGATTGGGACCTCCGGATGGAATACCTCGGCCAAATCCCTCACTAAATCCTGGTGAATGTTACCCAGTTTCTCATAGTAATCTGGGGTTCTTGGTTCAATCAGGAGAGCATCCACCTCCATGAAGCTTGGCAATGCCAGCTCATATAATTTCTTGATGGACTCTTCCGAGCTCACCAACTTTCCCCACTTGACCCGGCGCCTGTTTGTGGTGAGGAACAAATCCCCCAGATCATCCCCTTGGCCAACTGAGGATGGGTCCGTCATGGGCAGGGGGCACAGGATATTTAGGCAGAGGGCATTGTGGTCGCTGTCTGACCTCTTAATTACCCTGAAGTCAAGCACTTTAGGCCAGAGTGTAATGTCCACCATAATGTAATCCAGCCTCGACTCATGGCCCCTCCTATTGAAAGTACACACTGAGGGGGTATCGGAAGGGGTACGACCATTACACGCCCTCAGTGCGCAATTCAGGGTAAGGGACATGAGTTGTAAAGCTAGAGGGGACCAGGCTTTAGGGTGAGGAGAAGATGACGGTGGAACCCCCCAATGGTCATCCTCGGCCGTAAGGGCACCATCCAGTAAACCTTCCAAGGGTTCAAAGTGGCAGTTGAAGTCTCCTCCAAGCACCACCTTGAGGTCACCCGGTAGTTGGCCCAAGAAGGTAGCCAGATCATTTAGGGTTGGTGATTCGTTTGGCGAGGCAACTGGACGCGAGTAGACGTTGACAATGGCCCACGGAGTTTTACCAGGCCACGTGAGCCGCACACACTGGATGTCCTGCGAGCACGTGTGAACCTGCTCCGCCTGGCACCCAGTGTGACTCGCAATCCAGATTGCCAGGCCACCTGATGGCCTCCCCCTCCCAGCCCATTTGGCAGGGATTTCGAACACTTCAAACCCTTTCCTGGGCTGAGTGGCCCTCGCCCAAGTCTCCTGAAAGAGGAGTATATCACAACCACCTACCAGGCAATCCCATTCAGGAGAGCCTTCCTTGTTTGCGATTCCTGCCACATTCCAGGAGAGAATTTTCAGACCCGGGTCGAGTGGCATGGTGCCCTGGGCTCCAGCCAGAGGTTGCGGAGAGACCATGGGTGGAACAGCGTCTAAGGAACCATTTCCGCTGACCGCAATAGTGGCAGGCCCGGCCTGCTCCACTGCCCCTGTTTGCAAAATATGGGCAGACCCGATGTTAGGTGAAGGACCCAGTTGGCACAGGTTGTCATCTGTGGCAGCCCCTCGCTCTCTAGCGGTGTGCAGCCGGGTTAGTTCCAACATGGGGACTATGCCCGATCCCACACATCTTTGCACGTCCTCCACCATCTTCCCAGGACCAGACAAGATTGCCCTGGTTCGTGGTCAATCGACCTGGTCCAAACAGGAAAACCTGTTGTGATGTATAAAGTTTGCCTGGGCAGTTGGTAGGGAGTGCCTTGGTCTATAGCGGGAGCCATCTACAGCAAAGCCCACCCTGGTCCACCCCTTCTCACTCCCTCCCACCGTGTTGCTACCACTGGGATAGAAATATGAGAGGGGTACAAGTTCAATTTTGGACTTGTCAGGCCTTACAAGCCAGTTGCAGATATAGTTTGCAACATGTGGGCTCTTGAAGCTTAGGATGATACAATCCCCTGGCCTGTTCTTTATAGTAGAGCCTATCCAAGGAATCCTCCTTACCATCAGAACCTCACCCTTCAAATTTGGAGGCAGCGGTCTATTAATGCTGAGCCAGCTTATAACCTTATTGCGTAGGGAGTCTTGAGACTCCCTGACACCACCAGTTAGCTCAGGAACTCCCACCATAATTGCCGTATATGGGACAGCTTCTGGGGGTAGGTTGACCACCCTGCGCCTATCAGAGGGGGGGACAAGACCATCGCTCGGGGCATTAGTAGGACCCACTGTCGCCCTAGACTGCGGCGCGGATTGTGGCGCAGGGGGTAACTTGGATCTCCTGGGGGCCGGAACAGGGGGCCTAGGTGCTGGGGGTAACAAGGTGCGCGTCTGGGAAGTAGACGCACCGTTTGCACTCGGCAATACCCTACTGGAGACCTGGGGCAATGTGGAAGGGAGTGAACTATTCCCAGGTAGTTCCCCGGTAGCTACAGGAGCATTTGTGGCTATAGCAGGGCTTTTCCTAGTTTGAGTATTTTCCCGGGCCTGGAGTAGATTTTCTATAGCATCTAGTCTAGCTAAAATGGGGGTTAACAGATTCTTAATAATAGCTGTAAGTGAATTAATTACTAAGTCTGTGCTGTTGGAGGATACCCCACCGAAGATAAATGGACCCGCCGCCACTGGTGATAACACAGGAGCTGGCGAGGCCACAAGATCCAACCCAGACCCAGATATAATAAGCTCTGGGGAGACCGAAATGTCTGTACTTTCTTCGAGAGATGGATCAGTAACATCAATTTTTGCCCTTTTTACCCTCTTTAATTCACTAGGCCTTTTCCTTTTTAGAGGCTGTACCACCCCACTATCTACAGGGTCTGTTAACAGGACCGCTTGGCCCGCTTCCAGCGTGCTTGGACCCATATTGTCCAGAATAGCAGAATGGTCAGAAGTCCCCAATGGCCGTGGGGAATCTTGAACCCTCTGCGTTACAGGTGATCTTAGCTGCCGAAGCACCGACTCAATAGTCTGGTCAATGCTGTCCAGTAATGACATATGGGTAGCGTCCATAGTGAAGGGTGTGCTAGCATCATTTGAAGCAGATTCCCCAAGGTCCAAAAACACACTTTCAGGACCCAACTCAGGGTGAGAGTCCATGGATGAATGACACTTACTGATTTGGGAGCTTGCCTTGGGCAAAAATTTTTCCAAAGTACTTGCGCCATGTTGGACAGACTTGCTCCTTAAGGCTCTGGACGTCATACTGGGGTGAATAATGGGGCAGTTTGGCGGGGGCGTTAGAGAGGGGGCCCGGTCCGGTCTCTCCCGGCCTCTAACGGCCTAGAACGGCCCGCTCTTTGCCTGGTCTTCGCCCCGGGGATCGCCCCGCGCGCGTCCCGCTACGCGCGAGAGGAGGTTCTCCTAAGTATGACAATGGGGCGTGGCACTGGGAGGGGGCGCGCGGCGGGAAGAGGAACCAGCTGGCGCTGCCAGATGGACTGCTGGTCCTCGCAGTCCCGCTCGCCTCCGCCTCTCACCTCCGCTGCGGCCGGTCCAGGAATCAGCAATCCCCCAGCTGGATGTAAGCACCCAACCACTCCTGTGGCAAGGAAAGCAGGCAACAGTCCGAACTCCTCACACGAGCGGCGCCCGCGGAGCGGGGGCCGCGAGGAGTAAAAAGCACTACCAGGCAGGGGGGCGTGGCACTGGGAGGGGGCACGAGGCGCGGCGGGAAGAGGAACCAGCTGGCGCTGCCAGATGGACTGCTGGTCCTCGCAGTCCCGCTCGCCTCCGCCTCTCACCTCCGCTGCGGCCGGTCCAGGAATCAGCAATCCCCCAGCTGGATGTAAGCACCCAACCACTCGTGTGGCAAGGAAAGCAGGCAAAAGTCCGAACTCCTCACACGAGCGGCACCCGCGGAGCGGGGGCCGCGAGGAGTAAAAAGCACTACCAGGCAGGGGGGCGTGGCACTGGGAGGGGGCGCGAGGCGCGGCGGGAAGAGGAACCAGCTGGCGCTGCCAGATGGACTGCTGGTCCTCGCAGTCCCGCTCGCCTCCGCCTCTCACCTCCGCTGCGGCCGGTCCAGGAATCAGCAATCCCCCAGCTGGATGTAAGCACCCAACCACTCCTGTGGCAAGGAAAGCAGGCAACAGTCCGAACTCCTCACACGAGCGGCCGAACAGTATTAGGGCTCCTACATCTGGCCCTAAATTTGTTATTGGTTTCTTAACTGAGTATTTGTATGAGTAAATGAATGTCTATGTGGTTTGGTGGGGGGTGTGTGATTGCCAAAAAATGTGTGAATAGTTCATTCAGTAGGTATATGAGGTTAAGACCACATGTTATAACCGTTGTTTCAGTGAGTGTATAGGTTTATGGGTGTGGTGGTGATAAAATATTTCTCTCAATGGTACATCTCCATTAAACTTGAAAAAAAGGCAGTGTATGTGACAGTTATATCTAAATAAGTGTGCCTAAGACTTAGTGATAGTATGAGTCACTATAGGGATAACTGTATACTTGTAATAGTGATTTTATAACACACTAAGTGTGAGTTACTAACTATATAAATAGATGAAGTGGTGTTTGTATAAGTGTGTAGGTGAGTAAATGTAAGTATAATCAATTGTTTGCATAAGTCAGAAGGATGTCTTTATAAGTGAATACAATGTGTGCTGGTGTGTAATGTTGAAATAGGCTTAAAGTATATTTGAAAGTGTTCTGTTGATTATTCACTGCATATAACACTGAATCTATAGGTAAGTGATTAGATGTGTGTATAGTTCTATGAATAACTGAGTGGGTGTTTAGAAATTTCTATTGGTGTGTCAATGGTTTCAAATATGGCACTTTCTATTTTACAGTGAGTGATGAAAGATTATACTAGTGTGTGATGAGGTGTATTTGATTGTCACATGGATGATGTCATCAGTGTTGTCATTTGAGATGTCATCAGTGATGTCATGAGTGATGTTACTGACCATGTCATGAATGATGTAATATGTGACATCATCAGCAGTGGATTGCGGGCGCGCGAGTTATAGTGAGTACAACAAACTATAACGTTAGAATTTCAATGGTTTTGTATGAGTAAAATGTCCAGTTAACTAGAACTGGTGTGAAACCTATGTTTTTTATTCAGTGAATAAATATATATATATATATATATATATATATATATATATATATATATATATATATATATATATATACTAGTGGCCCGTCCGGACAACGTCGGGACGGGCCGCTAGTATATATGTATGTATAAAATAGAATGTCTGCAATGGTTTGAATAGGTAAGAATAGTTTATTTCACAACCTGCGTGTCACGAATTCAAAAGCGGCACAGCGATGCTGTGCGTGACCTAAATCCCTACCTCTGCATCCTTCAAAACTTACGTGTCCCTAATTCAAAAGCGGCACCGCGATGCTGGCGGTGACCCAAATTCCTACCTCTGCATCCTTCAAAACCCGCGTGTCCCTAATTCAAAAGCGGCACTGCGATGCTGTGCGTGACCTAAATTCCTACCTCTGCATCCTTCAAAACCTGCGTGTCCCGAATTCCAAAACAGCACCGCGATGCTGTGCGTGTCCCACATTTCTGCCTCAAATTCCTACCTCTGCATCCTTCAAAACCTGCGTGTCCCAAATTAAAAAGCGGCACCGCAATGCTGTGCGTGTCCCACATTTCTGCCTATGCATCCGATGATGAAGGTCGCCAACGTTCTGCGTGTGTGGCTGCTGTCAAGTCCCTTGGATAACGGCGCCAACACCCCGTGAACGTCATACGTGATAGGAAGCTATTTTCACGCCATAAACGCACACGCCCACCACAATGCTGAACGCACACGCTGCAGGCGGCGTACTCTAGAACGCTATTTTCGCACACACCCACCACAATGCTGAACGCACACGCCCACCTCAGAGCTGGTGCTACTTCCAATGGACTACTTTGTCCCACAATGTGCTTTGTCCCTCCCAAACAACATTTTGCGCTGGAGTATAGCCTTTTTCAATCTGCTTTGCACCTTTCCAATGCTGTATGCGGTGTTCCGGTTGGCACAGTAGTTCCGGAGCTTACCCGCCTCAAAGGTTTGGTCTCTCTCTTTATTATATTAGTATGGATGTGTGTTTCCCGCATCTTCATTACTAGATTTTTGCTCGGGAGAAACTATCATCATAGTTGTTGAATGTCACTCATAATTACGCTGAAATTATGAAAATGTCACACATAAGCAATCTGAAAACCTAGCAGCTAGGGCAATAAGTCTGACAGGGATAGAGCTTCTGAATGAGATAGCCCATTAGAGGGTTGACATCGAATTATGCAACGCTCGGGCAAATCTGGGCTGATTGAAGAGGTCTTGATGTGGAGTGGAGAGTGGGGAGTTCAGGAGGGTGGGGTGGCTGTGGGGAGGGGCTAGTGGCAGGGGGCTGAGGTTGGTTTGTGATCCAGAGCCACTATGATGATCCCAGTCATTCTTAATCTTTTTCAGAACTCAAGGCAAAAAGGCATACAAGGGGATGATGGACTCGAAAAGAAGTTGACAAAAACGTTGAAAGAGGTTCATCAAAAAAGTGACAAAGGGGTAGCTCTTTCCAGATCTGTGATAGGCTGGAGCGGAAAAAGAAAGAGCGGACGTCAGCGCGCAGGGGTAGTGTGTATGCAGGCAGCGCAACGTTATTCTGGTGACAACTATGACAGATGCAGAGTCGACCGATGCAACCAATCGACGTGCAGGGGTGCTGCTAAGAAAGAATTCTTCTGATCCAGTCTGACACCTGGGGGTAATTCTAAGGTAAGGAATCTATAACTAACAGTCCCTTTCAGATATATATCACAAGTCTCCTATCCTCCCCATACATCCACCATGAATAAGCTGAAGACATTACAGCCCTTTTACCGGAAAAAACCATGATCTGAAAACCTTTGTAGGGCTGTTAAATGCTGACTAAGGAGATCACTTACTGTGCAAGTGCTGAAGAGGATGCGAATTGAGTCATGCACCTTAAATCATAATTAAGTTGCTTCACAAATCACATTGTTCCAGGATTCAAATTAATGGGAAAGCATCCAATACATTGCTGATCTTCAGAGAGACTAGACAGATTAGTTGGCTTTTTTTATCAATGCTGCTGGCTGTTGCAGTGGTTGCAGTGGAATCACTGGTCTGCTTTTTACGTGAACACTACACAAACCATTGGCTGATGTTCCCATAACAAATATCTCCTGATCCCCTCTATCCAGATGAAATTGTGAGATACAACAGATCTTGTTCAGAACCTGGCAGCAGCGCTCCTTGTTATTAAGAGAATTGATGTATTTTGTAGCCTAAAAATAAACTAAGAAAAGTCAGACGTTTTCCCATTGTCATACGCCACGATTGATTGGGACTTCAAATTCACACTCATGTGTAGAGGAAAAGGAGTCAAGTACTTGGGGTTACTATCAGAAGGGATATAGGAACTCTGATCAATGACAATTTCAGCACGGTCATTGATAAGTCAGATAGATAGATCATCTTGTCCCTATCTGCAGCAGGGCAGGAGCTAATGCTTAAAATGTACCCCCTTCCCAGACTACTATATAGTTCTTGCAAACATATCAATAGTTCTCACTAAGGCCACCAGTTACAAACAGCTACACTCCACATGAATGATCTGGTTTAGCCAGACAAACTAACAAAGAATACTTGTGGACAGGATCATTTTTCTGAGCTTCCCTGCAGGTCTGTCATTTTTTTAGATGCCAGACACCTCCTTCAGGAGGATTATAAACCACTAGGGTTTCATATGCTGGATGTCTGATGTCCATTTTTGGTTACATGTGTTCTGTACCTTATTTACCAGTAACCTACAAAAAAAACGAAATGCCAATGCTGCTTCGTTTTCCAGAGTTTAATTACCCACGATGTAAACACCATCAATACATCTATAAGCTCATTACTCGCTTTTTATTATTTGAATATTCATTTCACTTTTTTCAAAAAACATTTTTCATTTTTATACTATATCTACATTAACTTTTTTCATCCCCCACAAAAACTGTACAATAAATTCAAAAATTAAACGACAACATCACATCAAACTCACTATTTCAGACATACTACATTCATGCTAAACCAAACAATAATTAATAACAACAATGTATCTTTTCAGTAAATCACATTTTGTACAAATTTTACATTTTATACAATTAGTCATTTTAATGCAAATCTCCTATTGGATCACAATACTTTTGGTGAGAGAGCGTTTGGTTTAACCAATGGCCTATACGTTTCAAACCTCTTCGTTTAAGAGGTTCTCATCAGGACCAACCTCACTCTACGTGAGATCAAAACACGCCTCAAGTTGGCACAGCTTATAAGTCGAGGATATGTGAGTGGAAAAAAGCAGTTGCCAAGTGCTCTGGATTTTGGTCATGCAGGCGTCGCTTACGGCAATCTGGTGTTCAGAACTGCTTTTGCGCTGCCAGCAGGAAAATAATGAATCTCGTTTCTCTCTCTTCTCGTTGCATTATTGTCCTTCCCCACAGTTCCACAGTTCACTCCCACTATACCAATGGCAAAGATTCTAGCTTGGGCTTCGGTGGACAATTCCAGCATATATGATCTCATTCTGTGCAGTCAAAACCTTATGATACAATTATTGACCTTACAACCTTCGACCCATCTCCCTTCTTTCTTTCCTGGGCTAACTCCTGGAAAGGCAAGTAAACCAAACCCTAACCAAATTCCTGGAAGAGAATGCACTTCTCCACCCCACACAGATGGGCTTCAGCTCCCTTCATAGTACAGAAGCAACACTCCTGGCTGTCACCGAGGAACTCAAAAGCTTACTGGACGGAGGAGGGTCAGCAGCGATTATTCTGCTTGACCTTAGTGCAGCGTTCGATACCGTCAACCACACATTGCTAAAAAACAGACTGAAGGAAATAGGTATCCAGGATATAGCCTTGGAGTGGCTATGCTCCTTTTAAGATGATCGATCGCTGCAAGTTATGGATCAGGACTGTCTCTCTGAGAGTCTGCCCTTAAAGCCTGGAGTGCCACAGGGCTCCTCCCTGAGCCCGACCTTATTTAATATATATTTAAGGCAGCTTGCCAACATTATACAGGAATGTGACATCCTAGGAATTTCGTATGCGGATGACATCCAGTTGATTGTCGCTCTGCCCCAGGACCACCATCACCGCCAGGTCTCATGGCGCTTGCAGAGGCTCCGGCAGCCTAAACCAGGTCCTAATTACATAATTTTTGGTCAAACAGCCAGGTCTTCAGTTCTTTACGAAAGCCCTGGTGTTCAGCCATAGAACGGAGATGGGACGGTAACTTGTTCCAAAGGTTAGGAGCAAGGAAAGAAAAATATCGGCCTCCACTACGTGACGTACGGACACGAAAGGGCGTAAGCGGAGATTTTGCACTAGATCTTAGTGTTCTGCTAGGCTGATGCTTTTTAAGTTTTTTCGCTAAATAGCTGGAACCAGTACCATATATACTTTTATGGGAGAGGCACAAGATTTTAAAAATGACCTCTCTTCCTGACTGAAAGCCAGTGAAGAGACCGCAGATTTGGGGCAGAGGGAGATCTAGAAGGAAGGTTTAAGATCAATCTGGCTGCCGTATTTTGCAAGACTTGCAATTTGGAAAAGAGGTCTTCCATCAGGGAGGCCAATAAGGCATTCCCATAATCCATACTGCTCACGATTAAGCCCTGAATCAGTGGCTTCCTAGCTTTGATGGGTAGCCATTTAAAGTACAAACTTTGCAAAAATGTATCGAATTTGCCATGCCAAACAAATAGTGTGCACCACTGCTAAATACCTTTTCACTGTTGTGCTTGTTGCCCTCGATTCGTTAAGGCCAGGGTCCTGCTTATTGTTGCCTCGATATCCTTAAATGAGCATTGAGCATTGTGTGGCTATAGCACAAAGGCCAACCAGAGCAGAGAGAGCAGCCAGTTAGACAATTTAAATCGATGTACTGATCTCTGGGGGAAATGTTGGCATTGCTCCATTCTCAAGTTCTCTTCCTTATTTAATCTAAGTGTCGGCTATTTTCTCTCTAAATGCCAACAAAATACATTGGATATATGACGTTTAAAAAAAGAAATTTTCATGTTTCTTTGACTCAGTAATGGATTGCTACGTCTTCAACATATACTCCTTACCTGTCGCCAAACCAGATCTGGTACATTCAAGTTATCAATTCCCTAGGCTAACCAATCCATCAAAAAATCTCACATTGGTGGTAGCTCTTTCTCAGTCCGCAAGGACATCTTTGGAGAGCTTTAAACCTGGCTGTTACCATGAGACAGTTGTATGATACTGCATGGTACTATAAAAGATGTAAAGTATCCACATCAGTCCTCTCACTTTCTGCAATACCTCATGCTAGTAGGCAGCTACCAGTTCACTACTTTTTAGTGATTTAGAATTGTTGACTCATGAAGGCACGCGAGGAGCGCCCTTAATGGCTGCCGGATTACGGAGCTCAGTTATCGCGTCGGAATCGCCGACAAGAATATGCCCCTTCCACACATTTCATTATCCTGAAACAAGCAGATTACAGCATCGGAGTATGCCCTGCATGGCCTGACACCGTTTTTATGACTTTGTGAGCTGTTTTTAGAGGACCTGTGTTCTGCGCCTATATTGCGGCTGCCATGTTGTGCTCCAGTCACTTCAATCTCCTCAGAAGTAAGCTGCTTGTGGTGCATTTTTCCTATTTCTCAGCTTTCTCCTCATTTTTGGTCATATTCTATTTCTCTTTGACATTGAGAAATTGGGAAAGGTGTTTTATATTTATTGTTGACTGAGCTATTTTCTTGTCTGCACTTTTCAGTCTTTTTAACGTTTTCTATGGACATAAGTAAAAACCTACTGCACTTAAATAAAAGTATCGCTGTTAAGACTTCAAAGTCTATCTCCTCATGGACTGCCCTTTCCATGGACTGTTTCCTTTCTGCAGTGGAGTTGGCTTAGTCTTCTATCTCCAGGTCAGTGCCTCTTCCTTTGCCGACCTCTAAGACGCAGACAATGCCTACAGCTAATAAGCGCCTCAAACATGACCCATCTTCTCCTCCTAAACCTCTTACTCATGTATCATTGGATACTATTTGGGAGGAGATACGTGCGGTACGCCCATTTATTGAGGAGACTAACACTTGTTTGCAAGTGATGGATAACAACTGGACTCTAGGCTTTCCTTAGCGGAACAACGAGTTACCGATGTCCAGGATGCTGCGGTAAAAATAGCGTTGTTGGAAAAAGAGAATAATCTTCATTTACATGGTCTCCCCGAGGGCCTTAAAGGTAATGATCCAGTTGCCTTCTTCATCTCCTTCTTTCCAAAGCTTCTAGATCTTCCACGTCAACCAACTTGAACATGCAGTGTGCTCACCGTTTAGGCCCTCGCCTCTCTTCGACGTTGGCCCCATCAAAACCTTGTGGATTGATTCTTCTTTTCTTGGAGTTTACAGACCTCCTCCAGGTGCTCAGCGCAGCCAAGTCAAAATAGCATCGTCTTTGGTCTGGTGCTAACTTGTTTATCTCTCAAGATGTTTCTACTACTACGGCTAAACGACTGAAGGACTTCCTCGAATTATGACCCGCACTACGGGCCCTAGGTGCATGATATGGGCTTTTTCATCCCTGTCTCTTTAAAGTGACATTTCAGAACAACACGTGCACATTTGACGATCCTGCAGACCTAAGAAAATTCATCCATTCGCACTCTGCTTCGTCGATGGAAATCCCTGGTCCTTCTTCTGTCACTTGATTGTTATGCAAATCTTATTTTCTGCTTTATTAATGTTTTTGCTTCCTTTACAGGTCTCTCCTTAATTCAGGTTTTTCTCACTTGTTTCACATTTTTTCCTGTGTCATTTCCCTTTTTTTTTGGAATTCAGCTGACTGTTTCCCTATTTGTCGTGTTGGCGTCCTGACGCGATACCTTCTCCCTTGTCGGTTGTGCCGTCTTCATTCGTTATCGCCATTCCTTATTGTTGTCTTCATTCCCCCCTTAACGGTATATATAACAGTCGTCTGTTTGACATGTACTGTCCTATTTGGCTATCTTTTTCTCCCCTTCTTTTTCTACTCTTCTCTATCCCTTTGCTCTCTTCCCCAGTCTATGCTTCTGTCTATTTTTCGTCTCCCATCAGTTCCTTGTCTTTCCTCTTTCCCTTTTCTTCTACTACTGACGGTCAAATAAATTATTTCTATATCTTCCTTATACAATTCTTTGGCTTTACCTATCGCTCTCACTATATTCATTCATTACTGTCAGCTCCTTTGTTTTACATCTAGGTTTAATCTCTTATGCTCAGAGTTGTTGCATCTTTCATATTCTTCCCTTACTCTTATTCTTCTCATTGGAGATTTTATTCTACAAGTTTCTTCTTTATTTTTATTTCTCTACATCAATGTTGATCGTGTGATTCTATATTTATTCCATTTCATTTACATTCAAAGTTATTTCATAGAATGTAAACGGTTGTATTAACCCCATTAAGAGACAGAGAATGCTATCCCACTTAGCTACATATAACCCTGACTTAGTTTTATTACAAGAAACACATTTGACAGAGTCAGAAGCTTTGAACCTTAAAAGTCAGTGGGTGGGTTTAGTCTTAGTTTATCCCACAAAGAAAAATGGGGTAATCATTCTTGTTCATAAACAGTTAAAATGTTCTGTTATGTCTAAGGATATTGATTCAGATGGTAGATGGCTATTAGTTAAATCACTCATTAACAATATTTCTCTTACAGTTTTTAATATTTATTGTCCAACTCAACCGGATTCTTCCTTTTGGCCCAATATCACCCAAAAATGCATTTAACATAAAGACAAATTCTTTATTTTGGGTGGTGATTGCAACCAAATTATGGATCCTTTCAATGATCAACAATCCCATGTCCATTTAATTCCCCACAAGACCCGCAAACAATTTCGAAACACAATATCCCAGACCCATCTGGTAGATGCCTGGAGACTCTGTAACCCTGACAACTCAGAATTCTCTTTTTTATCTCCTCCACATGGCACTCTGACACGTTTAGACTATATTTTTCTTTCTTCTGTCTTAACACAATCCTTATTTCTCCTCAATTGAACCCAATGTTATCTCTGATCATGCCCCAGTTGTTGCTGATTTCGATCTGCTGCGCTCGCATTCCAAATCTACTACATGGAAATTTAATAATTTGCTTCTGCTGGATCCCAGTTCCTCCTCTTCTTTTATTCCTTTTTCAGAAGAATTTTTCTCTTTGAATTCATCTCCTGATACTTCCCCTTCACTGCTTTGGGATACTTTTAAAGCTACTGCTCGTGTCTTTATTATAGATTATGTATCCAAGAAAAAGAAACAATTTCTTAACCAGCTAATATTAAACGTCTAGAGCATCATTTCTACACATCCTCTTCTGATTCCTCCTTACAGGAGCTTGTTCATGCTAAATTTGATTTTAACAAAACCACTACTGATAACGCCTCACCGGTTCTACTCAGAACGAGTGCTCGATATTACGGTGGTCCTAATAAAGTTGGTAAACTCCTGGTGAATTATCTTAAATCTGGAAAAGAACGTGTCTTGATAGATTCTACTCATTCATTGGATGGGAAAACTCTTTTCAAGGATCAAGACATTTTCAAATGAATTCATGGAATTTTATAAAACTTTCTATACTCCAGAATTCTCCGCACTCCTCTCTTCTATTGACTCATATCTTTAATCATGTTCCTCCTTCATTTCAAGCAGACCTTTACTTTAGCTCTCTAGAATCCGATCTGTCTCTCCCAGAAATATCTCAATCCCTAAACCTTCTTGAGAAAAATAAAACCCCAGGTCCTGATGACTTTACAGTAGAATTTTTTCTACATTTCTCTCATCTTCTTTTTCCAAAACATTTACAACTTTGTCAATGTTTCCACAATAATGGTAAAGAACAGGGTACTTTCTTGGATGCTACCATTTGTTTAATCCCTAATGACGGCCGTGATCCCAAACAGTGTAAAAGTTATCGTCCTATTTCCCTTGTAAACGTAGATTATAAAATCTTTGCCAAAATGCATGCGTTACGTCTTGAGCCTCTTTTACCGGAGCTTACTGGTTTAGAGCAATGTGGTTTTGTTAAGGGAAGATTAACATCTGACAATTGTCGTTTATTCTTTAATGTTTTAAACAAGGCCTCTTCTCTTTCATACCCTCTTGCTGCTGTTTCTATTGATGCAGAGAAGGCCTTTGACAGAGTTAATTGGTCCTTTTTATTTAAAGCCCTTCATTGGCACGGTTTTGGCCCTAAATTCATCTCTTTGATTTCTTTGCTATATTCTGTTCCTAAAGCATCTGCACTGTTAATGGTCTTGGTTCTCAATCCTTTAGTTTAAATCGCAGTGTACGTCAAGGATGCCCTTTATCGCCCTTTCTTGTTATCCTATCAATTGAACCCTTTTTATCTTCTATCCGCCAGAATTCACCCATTTCTAGTTTTATATATGGTGATCAACATTTGAAAAGATTTTCTTAGGCAGATGATATCTTACTCTTCATTTCTCACCCCGAAAGTTCTATTGTTCCTCTTCTGCAAGAAATCTCTATTTTCTCCCTTGTGTCCGGTATAAAATGAACTCGGACAAGACAGAAATTCTCCTCATCACTAAATTTTGTTTTAAACAACGTTTTGATGCCACTAGTTTCCGTTGGAATAGTTCTAAAATCAAATACCTAGGCATTTTGTTTAATACCTTCATATTTGATTCAATTAAGAGTAACTTGAAGTATGTGCTAGATCGTATCTCTAAGCTTCTCTCCTCCTGAAACCCTCTCTTTCTTTCTTGGTGGGGTGGCTTGATTCTATTAAAATGAGGATTACTCCTATTGTATTATATATTCTTTCTATGATTCCTATTCACATTCCAAAATGTCTATTTAAAAAAAATGGACTCCCTTCTCTCTAATTAATATGGAATATTAAAAAATCTATAGTTTCCCTGGCACATCTTCGTAAACCTAAGTCTAAGGGAGGAGTGAATTTTCCAGAATTTCGACTGTATCATTAGGCCTTTTGCCTTCGATTAGCTTCTAAATGGCTCCTTTTCGAAGTCTCATCCTTTACACCTTTATGGGTCACAATTGAACGATCCTTGTTTGCACCCTTTTCTTTTAAGGAAGTCCTTTCTTTCTCAACAAAGGTTAACATTACCTCTCTCCCCTTATTTAAACACACTCTTTCATTCTTAAAGCCTCATTATCAATTGGAAATCCTCTCTAGGAATACTTTCCTTCATTTTCCTCTTTGGTACTATCGCCTCATTACTCTCAACAACAGACCAATTTGTGGAAAATCTTGGAGACTTAAGGGGATTATATGGGTTCAGGACTTATTTGATGGCTTATCTCCATGGTCCTTCCGTCAATTTCAAGCCATGTTTAAATGCCCTCGCTCGTTCTCGCACAAATTGTATACTCTTATGATAATAATCTTAGTTGTTCTTTTATTCTCTACCCTCTCCTGAACCCTTTCCATAGCAGACCTGCTGCTCAAAGTCTTAACTACATTTCTCAGAGCTTCCTTGATCTATAACTTTCTTATTTCTCCTGATCCTGTTCGCTCTAAATCTAAAATAGGTTGCGTAGGAGGTGGATTTGGGCTGTGAAAGGAGAATTTACTTTTGGAACAAACTACGGGGTAAATCTTTGAAGGTTTCTAGGTCTGCCTCCACCACTCAGTCCATGTTTTGTCTTTATCACAGATAATATATGACACACTCTAATGATAAGACCTGCTGGACCTGTCAATCGCCTTTGGCTGATCTGACGCACCTCCTTTTTTTTTGCCCTACAGTCGCTTCCTTCTGGAAGGATGTTTGGAAGCACCTTTCACACATTTTTAACTTACAGACCCCTTTTTCAAACTTTTTTTTTTTTTGTCGTAAGACATCTATTATGCAAAAAATAAAGGTTACACTGCGTCACGCCAACAACCCGGAGGCAGGCCGCTATGTAGGTAAACGACACATAAAAAGCATTAAATCATGAGGAGTGACATAACCAAGCAGGCCGTGCGACCCACAGGAGAAACATATGATACAGTGCGGTCATGTACACAAGCAGTGCAGCATTAGCAAGGTAAGTGGTCTTACATTTTTTCAGCGCCGCAGACAACCAGACGAAGCCCAAGGTTACAGTGCTGCCTCGTAACCCTGTAGAGAGCAACAGGCCATAGCCTGCTGAAACGGCAGTTTGAAGAAATATGTCTACGGACACTGTTTTCACCCAGCCCACCCCAACAAACAAAGAAAAAGAAGAACAACGAACATTGGTGCAGTTCTGTAATATCAATCACACATCACCTCACGCAGACATAGGGCTGTGCGCTCCCGTGCTGGGCAACTGTGAAAGGGCATCAACCAGTGGCAGGGGCAGTGGGGGGACGTCCGCCAGGTCTCCACCGCAGGGAGAGAGGGGGGGGAGGGGGAAGGAGGATCAGGGCGAAACACAGGGTCGTATGGCTCCAGAGGGGGCGGAAATGGCTAGGCAGTGCAACATTGGAGATTCTCAAGGGTAGCAGCCAGGACTCGTACCTCAGCCCCAAAGCAAACCTGCACCGGCAGGAGTCACCAGGCCAGCGACAACACGCACACAGCCCCAACGTCTCACCCCATATCATCTGAAATTCCCACGTCAGGTGAATTTCCAGGATCGTCCGAGCCCGTACGCTCCCTAGTCCATTGTAGGAAGGGTTCCCAAATGTCGTTAGGCCTGGAAGCGGTTGGCATTGTTTCCCAATAATGAGTGAGCTGTGCATGACCATACGTCACATCTTTAACCCACGTGGTGAACGAGGGCAGAACTCTCCGGCCCCAGTGTAGTGACACTTGTCGTTTGGCGTAGAGGAATAGCAACGCATGTAGTTTTCTATCACAGGGTTCTGTGTCCTCGACATATCCCAACAATCCCAGAAGCAGGGAAAGGTGCATCAGTCCTGTGCAGGATTTGGTTAATAGCTGTGAAGATGTCCGACCAGTACTCGTCTAATCTAGGGCAGCTCCACACCACATGTAGGAAGGACGCATCCTCCCCGCCACACTTCCAGCAAGACGCATCAGTCCGGATTCCCATGCGGTGCAGCGACACCGGCGTGCGATAGTATGGGTGCAAGAATTTAAAGTGGACTAGCCGCAGTCGATAATTCGGTGACAACGCCGTGAGTTGCTTACAGCAGTATTCCCACACCTCATCCGTCAAAGGGTCGACCAGATCAGCAGCCCAAGCTTGCCTGGCCGCAGGTACAGTAATTGGGGCCTGCTCTTGCATGCAATTGTATAGTCTAGACACTAGTTGTTTGGGGGAGGGTCTCGAGCGCAGATTTTGAAGGGCAACCAGTGTCGGCGGCTCTTCGGGGAACTGGGGCCACATCTTCTTACAAGATTTTCGAAGAGAGTGGTATAGAAGCGCGTCAGCAAAGGATTTGGGTTGGCCGTCCTCACAAGCGCCCAGCTCTCCGAAAGTACCATCAGGGTATATATCCGCAAAGGTATGCAGTCGCCTCCCACGGATCGCGAGGGCGTCACCCCTGGCACACAAGCAAGGTAACATTGGGTTTCCCCGCAGGGGGATAGCTGGCGCATAGAGCAAGGAGAGCCCCGCTCTATTTTGCAATGTGCGCCAGGACCAGCGAATCATCTCTACAGTGTCCACGTCTCTCGAAGGGCGCGAGACTTTACCATAGAGCGCCACGCGTAGTGGCGACGGGGCGACAGCGGCCAGCTCCACCGCCACATGTGGCTGGTAAGGGGTGGGGAAGACCCAGAAATGCAAGAATTGTGCCTGCGCGCATAGGGAATACAACTTCAAATCGGGTGCCCCAAGTCCGTCTTGCCGCAGTGGGAGCGTGAGCAGGTCCCAGGAAACCCTCGCCTGTCCTCCGGCCCACACCAGATTCAGCAGTAGAGATCTGACGCGTGCGTGAAAGTGCGCCGTCATGGGCATCGGAATATTGGCGAAGAGATACAAAAATTTGGGGAGAACCACCATTTTCGCCAGCGCTATCCTTGCAACCAGGGAGAGAGGCAGTTTGTTCCAGACCTCTATCTTCCCCTCCAGCCAGTCTACCGCCCTGCCAAAGTTAAGAGACCACAACTCCTGCACATCCCGACTGACCCAGATTCCCAGATATTTAACAGCGTCAGTTTCCCAACGCAGGGGGTAGTCAGGCGGCGGCCTACCGGTCACATCAGTCAGAGGGAACGCAACAGATTTTGACCAGTTTATGGATACTCCTGCCAGGCCCTCAAATCGCACGAATTCGCGGAGTAGTGGGTTCATGTTTCCGAGGGGTTGACGACATACAGGGTGACATAGTCTGCATACAACGAGATCAGTAGACTACGGGAGCTAAACCCAATTCCCCTCGCTGTATGGTGCTGCCGAATCCTGGCAGCTAGCGGCTCCATTGCAATAGCAAAAAGGAGAGGAGACAGAGGGCACCCCTGTCTGGTTCCTCTAGAACTGTCAAAGGGTTTAGATACAAGGCCATTTACACTCACCCTAGCCCTGGGCTTATCATACAGTAGCTTGATGAGGGTTATAAAATTTCAGCTGAATCCCATCCTACCCAAAATCCTGAACAAGTAAGGCCACTCCAAGGAGTCAAATGCTTTGGTGGCGTCGAGGAACACCACCGCAGCTTGGACAGAAGGGTGTAGATAATGTAGGATAGAGAAGATGGTCCTGAGGTTGTGCGACGTGGCACGGCCAGGGATAAACCCGGACTGGTCAGGGAGTGCGATGATTGGCAACATTGGCTGCAGTTTGTCTGCAATGACTTTGGCATAAATTTTAGCATCCACATTGATCAGGGAGAGGGGCCGATAGGAGTCCAGGAACAGTTCGTCTTTGTCAGGCTTCAATAGCGTAATAATTAAGGCTTCACGCATTGAGTCTGGGAGGGAGTTCAGTTCAAGGGCTTCAACAAACACAGAGTGCAGCTTCGGCGCCAGTTCCTCTGCATATGTTTTGTAAAAGGTCGTTGTCAGGCCGTCGGGGCCAGGGGCTTTATTGGCCGGCATGCTTTTGATTACCTGAATAATATCTTGAACGGTGACGGGGAGGTCCATGTATTGCCTGTGATGATTATTAAACCAAACTAGGGCAATAGAATCCAGGAAGTTTTCCAGGGAGGCAGGGGCACTGGGTTGTCTGGAAGTGTAGAGGGATGTGTAGAATTCAGTGAAGGCGTGTAGTACTGCTTCTTGGCCAAGAACCAGGGATCCCTCGCTGTTGTGAATAGTGTGTATGTAATGCGTCTGTGTACGAGGAGCTATCAGCCTGGCTAGGGTCCTGCTGGGCCTGTCCCCCTCCCCGTATCTGCGGGCCTCGGCTTGTCTCCCCAGGAATTTCACCTCCCGTTGTGCCTCTTCATTAAAGGCAAGTAGCTTGACTTTTAAGCTGCCAGCAATCTCCAAGGTCGGGTCCCGAGAGAAGGCCAGATCAAGATCCTTCAGCTCCCGTTCCATCTGGGCTAGCGTCCGACGGATGGTGCGTAGCACCCCCGCCTGTCTCGCTATGCACTGGCCCCTGATTACCGCTTTAAAGGCGTCCCACACAATGGCTTCTGAGGAAGCTGAGCCCACATTCTCAGCAAAATATTTGACAATATCATCCCGGATTTCCTCAGTGAACACCAGATCTGTGAGAGCGTGAGGGGGCAGACGCCATGTGAATGCCCTATGTATGGCATCTGGTATGCACAACTCCATCATACAGGGGGCGTGATCTGAGAGTGACCTAGCTTGGATGTCGACCCCCGTTACCCACGTCGCCACCTCAGGCGACACCAGCCAGAAGTCCAATCGGGACCAAGCAGATTGATGGCATGTAAAACAAGTCCCCACTTTCTTCCCAGGATGCCTAACTCTCCACACATCAGAGAGCGACCCCTCTCCCATCACATCAAGCACAGCCTGACGCGCTCTGGCATGCGTGGGCCTACTCACACCTCTCCAATCCATGTCATAAAGCCATTATCTAACCCAGGGTGGTGTGGAGTGCAAAAAACGATGGATTTAGGCCCAGATCCTTGTACTGGGGTGAATGTAAGACATTGATCTACATTCTGTCCATCAAATTATTTTTTGTAATTTTCTCCCTGAGTGCACTGGGGTAGCTCAGACATGGGTCCCAGAGCCTCCACACCACTGGAGTCAAGCTAGCCGGGCTGATGAGAGGTGTTACCTCGAAACCGGTCCGGTCCTCGGATGCTTGATTCCGGTCTGGGAAAGATATGGCTGTGTAGTTCGGACTGGACTGTTCCCATGGGGCACAGGGTCAGAGCTGATTTGCATAAAGCCATTATCTAACCCAGGGTGGTGTGGAGTGCAAAAAACGATGGATTTAGGCCCAGATCCTTGTACTGGGGTGAATGTAAGACATTGATCTACATTCTGTCCATCAAATTGTTTTTTGTAATTTTCTCCCTGAGTGTACTGGGGTAGCTCAGACATGGGTCCCAGAGCCTCCACACCACTGGAGTCAAGCTAGCCGGGCTGATGAGGTGTTACCTCGAAACCGGTCCGGTCCTCGGATGCTTGATTCTGGTCTGGGAAAGATATGGCTGTGTAGTTCGGACTGGACTGTTCCCATGGGGCACAGGGTCAGAGCTGATTTGCATAAAGCCATTATCTAACCCAGGGTGGTGTGGAGTGCAAAAAACGATGGATTTAGGCCCAGATCCTTGTACTGGGGTGAATGTAAGACATTGATCTACATTCTGTCCATCAAATTGTTTTTTGTAATTTTCTCCCTGAGTGTACTGGGGTAGCTCAGACATGGGTCCCAGAGCCTCCACACCACTGGAGTCAAGCTACCCGGGCTGATGAGAGGTGTTACCTCGAAACCGGTCCGGTCCTCGGATGCTTGATTCCGGTCTGGGAAAGATATGGCTGTGTAGTTCGGACTGGACTGTTCCCATGGGGCACAGGGTCAGAGCTGATTTGCATAAAGCCATTATCTAACCCAGGGTGGTGTGGAGTGCAAAAAACGATGGATTTAGGCCCAGATCCTTGTACTGGGGTGAATGTAAGACATTGATCTACATTCTGTCCATCAAATTGTTTTTTGTAATTTTCTCCCTGAGTGTACTGGGGTAGCTCAGACATGGGTCCCAGAGCAGCCACACCACTGGAGTCAAGCTAGCTGGGCTGATGAGAGGTGTTACCTCGAAACCGGTCCGGTCCTCGGATGCTTGATTCCGGTCTGGGAAAGATATGACTGTGTAGTTCGGACTGGACTGTTCCCATGGGGCACAGGGCCAGAGCTGATTTGCATAAAGCCATTATCTAACCCAGGGTGGTGTGGAGTGCAAAAAACGATGGATTTAGGCCCAGATCCTTGTACTGGGGTGAATGTAAGACATTGATCTACATTCTGTCCATCAAATTGTTTTTTGTAATTTTCTCCCTGAGTGTACTGGGGTAGCTCAGACATGGGTCCCAGAGCCTCCACACCACTGGAGTCAAGCTAGCTGGGCTGATGAGAGGTGTTACCTCGAAACCGGTCCGGTCTTCGGATGCTTGATTCCGGTCTGGGAAAGATATGGCTGTGTAGTTCGGACTGGACTGTTCCCACGGGGCACAGGGTCAGAGCTGATTTGCATAAAGCCATTATCTAACCCAGGGTGGTGTGGAGTGCAAAAAACGATGGATTTAGGCCCAGATCCTTGTACTGGGGTGAATGTAAGACATTGATCTACATTCTGTCCATCAAATTGTTTTTGTAATTTTCTCCATGAGTGTACTGGGGTAGCTCAGACATGGGTCCCAGAGCCTCCACACCACTGGAGTCAAGCTAGCCGGGCTGATGAGAGGTGTTACCTCGAAACCGGTCTGGTCCTCGGATGCTTGATTCCGGTCTGGGAAAGATATGGCTGTGTAGTTCGGACTGGACTGTTCCCATGGGGCACAGGGTCAGAGCTGATTTGCATAAAGCCATTATCTAACCCAGGGTGGTGTGGAGTGCAAAAAACGATGGATTTAGGCCCAGATCCTCGTACTGGGGTGAATGTAAGACATTGATCTACATTCTGTCCATCAAATTGTGTTTTGTAATTTTCTCCCTGAGTGTACTGGGGTAGCTCAGACATGGGTCCCAGAGCCTCCACACCACTGGAGTCAAGCTAGCCGGGCTGATGAGAGGTGTTACCTCGAAACCGGTCCGGTCCTCGGATGCTTGATTCCGGTCTGGGAAAGATATGGCTGTGTAGTTCGGACTGGACTGTTCCCATGGGGCACAGGGTCAGAGCTGATTTGCATGAAGCCATTATCTAACCCAGGGTGGTGTGGAGTGCAAAAAACGATGGATTTAGGCCCAGATCATTGTACTGGGGTGAATGTAAGACATTGATCTACATTCAGTCCATCAAATTGTTTTTTGTCATTTTCTCCCCGAGTGTACTGGGGTAGCTCAGACATGGGTCCCAAAGCCTCCACACCACTGGAGTCAAGCTAGCCGGGCTGATGAGAGGGGTTACCTCGAAACCGGTCCGGTCCTCGGATGCTTGATTCCGGTCTGGGAAAGATATGGCTGTGTAGTTCGGACTGGACTGTTCCCATGGGGCACAGGGTCAGAGCTGATTTGCATAAAGCCATTATCTAACCCAGGGTGGTGTGGAGTGCAAACAACGATGGATTTAGGCCCAGATCCTTGTACTGGGGTGAATGTAAGACATTGATCTACATTCTGTCCATCAAATTGTTTTTGTAATTTTCTCCATGAGTGTACTGGGGTAGCTCAGACATGGGTCCCAGAGCCTCCACACCACTGGAGTCAAGCTAGCCGGGCTGATGAGAGGTGTTACCTCGAAACCGGTCCGGTCCTCGGATGCTTGATTCCGGTCTGGGAAAGATATGGCTGTGTAGTTCGGACTGGACTGTTCCCATGGGGCACAGGGTCAGAGCTGATTTGCATAAAGCCATTATCTAACCCAGGGTGGTGTGGAGTGCAAAAAACGATGGATTTAGGCCCAGATCCTCGTACTGGGGTGAATGTAAGACATTGATCTACATTCTGTCCATCAAATTGTTTTTTGTAATTTTCTCCCTGAGTGTACTGGGGTAGCTCAGACATGGGTCCCAGAGCCTCCACACCACTGGAGTCAAGCTAGCCGGGCTGATGAGAGGTGTTACCTCGAAACCGGTCCGGTCCTCGGATGCTTGATTCTGGTCTGGGAAAGATATGGCTGTGTAGTTCGGACTGGACTGTTCCCATGGGGCACAGGGTCAGAGCTGATTTGCATAAAGCCATTATCTAACCCAGGGTGGTGTGGAGTGCAAAAAACGATGGATTTAGGCCCAGATCCTTGTACTGGGGTGAATGTAAGACATTGATCTACATTCTGTCCATCAAATTGTTTTTTGTAATTTTCTCCCTGAGTGTACTGGGGTAGCTCAGACATGGGTCCCAGAGCCTCCACACCACTGGAGTCAAGCTACCCGGGCTGATGAGAGGTGTTACCTCGAAACCGGTCCGGTCCTCGGATGCTTGATTCCGGTCTGGGAAAGATATGGCTGTGTAGTTCGGACTGGACTGTTCCCATGGGGCACAGGGTCAGAGCTGATTTGCATAAAGCCATTATCTAACCCAGGGTGGTGTGGAGTGCAAAAAACGATGGATTTAGGCCCAGATCCTTGTACTGGGGTGAATGTAAGACATTGATCTACATTCTGTCCATCAAATTGTTTTTTGTAATTTTCTCCCTGAGTGTACTGGGGTAGCTCAGACATGGGTCCCAGAGCGTCCACACCACTGGAGTCAAGCTAGCCGGGCTGATGAGAGGTGTTACCTCGAAACCGGTCCGGTCCTCGGATGCTTGATTCCGGTCTGGGAAAGATATGGCTGTGTAGTTCGGACTGGACTGTTCCCATGGGGCACAGGGCCAGAGCTGATTTGCATAAAGCCATTATCTAACCCAGGGTGGTGTGGAGTGCAAAAAACGATGGATTTAGGCCCAGATCCTTGTACTGGGGTGAATGTAAGACATTGATCTACATTCTGTCCATCAAATTGTTTTTTGTAATTTTCTCCCTGAGTGTACTGGGGTAGCTCAGACATGGGTCCCAGAGCCTCCACACCACTGGAGTCAAGCTAGCTGGGCTGATGAGAGGTGTTACCTCGAAACCGGTCCGGTCCTCGGATGCTTGATTCCGGTCTGGGAAAGATATGGCTGTGTAGTTCGGACTGGACTGTTCCCACGGGGCACAGGGTCAGAGCTGATTTGCATAAAGCCATTATCTAACCCAGGGTGGTGTGGAGTGCAAAAAACGATGGATTTAGGCCCAGATCCTTGTACTGGGGTGAATGTAAGACATTGATCTACATTCTGTCCATCAAATTGTTTTTGTAATTTTCTCCATGAGTGTACTGGGGTAGCTCAGACATGGGTCCCAGAGCCTCCACACCACTGGAGTCAAGCTAGCCGGGCTGATGAGAGGTGTTACCTCGAAACCGGTCCGGTCCTCGGATGCTTGATTCCGGTCTGGGAAAGATATGGCTGTGTAGTTCGGACTGGACTGTTCCCATGGGGCACAGGGTCAGAGCTGATTTGCATAAAGCCATTATCTAACCCAGGGTGGTGTGGAGTGCAAAAAACGATGGATTTAGGCCCAGATCCTCGTACTGGGGTGAATGTAAGACATTGATCTACATTCTGTCCATCAAATTGTGTTTTGTAATTTTCTCCCTGAGTGTACTGGGGTAGCTCAGACATGGGTCCCAGAGCCTCCACACCACTGGAGTCAAGCTAGCCGGGCTGATGAGAGGTGTTACCTCGAAACCGGTCCGGTCCTCGGATGCTTGATTCCGGTCTGGGAAAGATATGGCTGTGTAGTTCGGACTGGACTGTTCCCATGGGGCACAGGGTCAGAGCTGATTTGCATAAAGCCATTATCTAACCCAGGGTGGTGTGGAGTGCAAAAAACGATGGATTTAGGCCCAGATCCTTGTACTGGGGTGAATGTAAGACATTGATCTACATTCTGTCCATCAAATTGTTTTTTGTAATTTTCTCCCCGAGTGTACTGGGGTAGCTCAGACATGGGTCCCAAAGCCTCCACACCACTGGAGTCAAGCTAGCCGGGCTGATGAGAGGTGTTACCTCGAAACCGGTCCGGTCCTCGGATGCTTGATTCCGGTCTGGGAAAGATATGGCTGTGTAGTTCGGACTGGACTGTTCCCATGGGGCACAGGGTCAGAGCTGATTTGCATAAAGCCATTATCTAACCCAGGGTGGTGTGGAGTGCAAACAACGATGGATTTAGGCCCAGATCCTTGTACTGGGGTGAATGTAAGACATTGATCTACATTCTGTCCATCAAATTGTTTTTGTAATTTTCTCCATGAGTGTACTGGGGTAGCTCAGACATGGGTCCCAGAGCCTCCACACCACTGGAGTCAAGCTAGCCGGGCTGATGAGAGGTGTTACCTCGAAACCGGTCCGGTCCTCGGATGCTTGATTCCGGTCTGGGAAAGATATGGCTGTGTAGTTCGGACTGGACTGTTCCCATGGGGCACAGGGTCAGAGCTGATTTGCATAAAGCCATTATCTAACCCAGGGTGGTGTGGAGTGCAAAAAACGATGGATTTAGGCCCAGATCCTCGTACTGGGGTGAATGTAAGACATTGATCTACATTCTGTCCATCAAATTGTTTTTTGTAATTTTCTCCCTGAGTGTACTGGGGTAGCTCAGACATGGGTCCCAGAGCCTCCACACCACTGGAGTCAAGCTAGCCGGGCTGATGAGAGGTGTTACCTCGAAACCGGTCCGGTCCTCGGATGCTTGATTCCGGTCTGGGAAAGATATGGCTGTGTAGTTCGGACTGGACTGTTCCCATGGGGCACAGGGTCAGAGCTGATTTGCATAAAGCCATTATCTAACCCAGGGTGGTGTGGAGTGCAAAAAACGATGGATTTAGGCCCAGATCCTTGTACTGGGGTGAATGTAAGACATTGATCTACATTCTGTCCATCAAATTGTTTTTTGTAATTTTCTCCCCGAGTGTACTGGGGTAGCTCAGACATGGGTCCCAAAGCCTCCACACCACTGGAGTCAAGCTAGCCGGGCTGATGAGAGGTGTTACCTCGAAACCGGTCCGGTCCTCGGATGCTTGATTCCGGTCTGGGAAAGATATGGCTGTGTAGTTCGGACTGGACTGTTCCCATGGGGCACAGGGTCAGAGCTGATTTGCATAAAGCCATTATCTAACCCAGGGTGGTGTGGAGTGCAAACAACGATGGATTTAGGCCCAGATCCTTGTACTGGGGTGAATGTAAGACATTGATCTACATTCTGTCCATCAAATTGTTTTTTGTAATTTTCCCCATGTCATCATCCAGCACAACATTAAAATCGCCTCCTATAACAACCGATTGACAGTCTAGCAATGCAATTTGCACCCAGACGCTCCTAAAGAAGTCTGGGTCATCCACATTCGGACCGTAAATGGCAGTCAGTATTAACGGTCGTCCCTGCAAGGAACCATATAGTATAACGTACCGCCCATCTTTGTCCAGCACACAAGTGTGTTCCCGCCAATCCAACCCCCTCCGTACTAGTATAGCCACCCCCCTCGCATAATTAGAATAAATGGCGGAATATACATGTGACCACCTAGAATGCTTCAATCTGGGCGAAGGGGTGGTATTAAGGTGTGTTTCTTGCAGAAAACAAATGTCCACATTGTGCATGGTCAGCATACTATGCATCAATCGGGCTTTCTTGTAATCCCCAAGGCCTCGAATATTCCAGGTCCACAGCTTAACCCCCCCCCCATGTCGGAAGTGCCATAGAAGCAGCAGAGTGCCCGCCAGTCCCTCCCCCCCCGGCCGTCTAAGTTCCGCACCAGATACACACAGTGACCCCTTGCGCGAAAAGAAGAATATAATATAGTTCACAATGCACCATGTCATAACTAAAAACAACAACCTCCTGAACTCCCCCACACCTCCCACCTGCCTCACCAACCCCCCAATCAGGTTGTGACATATCCCGTATAAAGGCACGCATGGCGTGATAGAAAACCAACATCATCTCCCACCCCCCCCCCACCCTCACCAACCCCCCAATCAGGTTGTGACAAATCCCACCCATAGACACGCAGAGCGTGTTGAAAAACAAGAGACATAAACAACGGGAGGCACCCCATGGGGGCGTGGTGCACCCGGCTTACACCCCTGCATACACAGGGAGGCTGCAAGCAAGTAGGAAGCTTCTGAACCATTAGGGCAGCCCTTCCGAGGGGTCGGCTATCGACACACCAGCAATAACCGTGGAATGCGCAGGGCGCAAGCAGCCTCAGATACGCAACAGGGTTACTTTTAGGGCACCCCCCCCTTATGGACTGAACCCAGCACAACAGCAACAGTTAACAGTTCAGGGGGGTCTGACCACCCACACAAAGTGTCAAAGAGACAATCAAATTGTGGCACAGCTTATACATCAACAGCCCGCTCAGTCATTATCACTTAACTGTTCAGAGGCATCCCCCAGTCTCGGCGATTTCCGTCTCGCCCCTGGACCGCAAATATGCTTTGCAAACTTTAGCGCAGACTGCGCATCCGTGAAGAAGTGTGTGGTGCTGTCGTGGAGCACCTTTAGCTTTGCCGGATACAAAAGGGAGTATTGCACACCAGCCTGCAGCAACAGTCTCTTGGCTGGTATGAATTCCTTCCGGGCCGCTTGTACCAGGGGGGTAAAGTCAGGGTAGAAGGAGATGTTGTTCCCTTTGTGCGTTATCTTACCCCTCTCTCTGGCAAGGTGCAGGACGGCGTCTCTATCCTGAAAGTTCAGTAATTTAGCCAGAATAGGACGAGGCAGTGCACCGACTGGCGATTTATTCCCAAGGGATCTATGCGCTCTCTCAACCGTGAAAACCGACGATAGGTCCGGGTCGAACAATTCGTGCAATAGGTCCGCCACAAACACCTCCATTCTGCCAGTGTTCGTCGTCTCCGGAATTCCCGTGATGCGAATGTTAGATCTTCGGGAGCGCGCTTCCAAATCATTCGACTTAGCTCGCAGGGCCTCCAGTTCCTTCTCCAGTCCTGTGATGTGTTGTTTGGCCTGTTGCTGGAATTCGCAGCATTCAGTCTGTCTGTTCTCCAGGCAGTCTAATCTAGTTTCATGAGCGTCCACCTTGGTCTTCACCGATTCCAACTGCAAGGACATGGCATCCAGTTTGGTGTCAATGCTCTTAAGGCTTGATCTGACCTCCATTATCAAAGCCCCACAGTTGATATCTGCAGAAGCCCCTTGCGAAGATGACTCATCCCCTTCCCTCTCAGCTACATTTTGTTTGGTTTGGCGTCTGTTCTCAAAGTTTAGTTTGGGCTGCTTTGCGTCATTCTTCCCCATCGTGGTGGCGACGGTACACAATCAGCGAGGCTCCATGGGCTGTATCTAGGATGGCCAGCAGGGTAATGAGGCGGTCGCGGCAGAGCGTGGGGGGGGCCAGAAGCGGACAGGACAGTCAGGCCCCCAGTCCTCCCACGTGTGGTCCCGCAGGGCTTCACGCGTCCAGTGGCGCGCAGTGCCGTGAATAGCTCGGTCCCAAAATAGCGGAATCGCCAAAACCTTCAGCGCGCCAGTGCAGTCTCAAGTGGTGCCCTTGCCAGTGTTTCGAGAAGGTGTAGTGGCACCCAGCTGGGCGGCAGTCTAATGCGGGCAGTAGGAAAATGCCTCAGTTACAGGGTGCGCGCGTGGGGGGCACTGGTGGGTCGTCCCCCCACCCCCTGATCGGCTTCGTACCTCTGTCCCCGCAAGCGGCCGAGATAATTGCAGGCCTCGGCTCCCGTGCAGATTTACAGGATCTTCATTCCCCAGACACCAACCTCGGCAATATGGCAGAGTCTCAACGGGAATTCCGCCGAAGTCCACCGCCCAGGAGGGAGCCGCCGGGCCGCCCGCACTCGCTGGAGCTGTCAAGTCACAGGGCGCCGCTCCAGAGCAACGATGACTCACCGGTGTGTCTCGGGACAGCGGCACTCCCGGTGCAATGTTTTCGCGCCTCCCACACAGGGCACCCAGAGGCCTCCCAGTCCGCGGGCTCTAGTTGGCTCCGTGCCCGAGGCAGGTCACCTCAGCTGCGGATCGCGGGGGTAGTGCAGCCCTGCCAACTGTCCATTGGTCTCAGCTCCGCGTTCTGACTGCCGATGCGCCCCAAATCACGGTCGCAGGATCAGCTGGGTGTCTGCCGCCGACCCCCGGTTAGATCAGGGGCCCATGAGTCCCCAGAGCAGGATAAAGGCAGGATAAGGTGATGCAGCCGGCGGAGCTCACTCAAAGAGCGGCCATTTCGCTGCCTGGCTAGCCACGCCCCCAACTTTATTCTTTTTATTGGCAGTTTATTAGACTCATTGGGATTGTCTTTACATGAGAAGGGTTTATTTGATTTAATTTTGGCTTTAACTTTTCAGCCAATCTCTCTTAATTGGAAATGTTCAACTAAACTCTTAGTGAAATCCTGGTGGAATAATGTTTGTCATTACCTTAGATTATACATTGTGTTTGCTCCTTCTGTTAAATCCTATGTAAATAGGGATTTATTTTAGTTACCATTATCAAATTATTTAATTAAGATTTCAACGTATGCGTCACATAATCGCTCCGAGAATTTCCAGCCACCATAGATCATTTAGTTACTATTTATTCTCCTCTATACTACTGTTGTCGCAGGGTTTCCGTTCTCTCACAGAACTGTGCACAGAGACCTAGAACCTGGGTGAGCCAGGGTGACCCACAACTCACCTATGTTTCAGAAATCCCCTTACCTAGCTAGCTACAGTGTCGCATCGGTAGTATATACTTCCCAATGTCTTAGACAATCCAGAACATGAACTTAGAATACCTCAGGTATCGTGGAACACATGAACACTCTTTCGTTATATTATCATTACAAACCGAAACTGGGAGGCAATGAAAACATGTGCTAGTTTGAAATGTTTATTTTTCAATGCAGCATTCTCAAACGCAGTATCTTGTATAATATCAACATACATATTATAAAAATCAGAGTCAGCAGCATAGTCACTAATCCATAGTAAGCAAATGGTGATAACATATTATGATGCAAAAATCTATAGAATTCTGTATCACCTATATTTCGCGCACCCTAATTAGCATATTATATTATATCTAAGAAGGTCTCATCTGGGCTCTTAGCTGGGCGGACCCATACCTCGAATTCTCAGGAGGAGGAGATCACATCAACAGCTACCAGCTCTCAGCATGTCCAGCATCAAGTGTAACTTCTCATTCCCTGTAACTGTATCTTGAACTCACGTAAAGCCAAAAGTTGGCACAAACATTATTTGTGTTATGACTAACGTAGTGCGAGGATCAGGCCTGCAGCAACCTTGTGTTAGAGTGTGCAGTTCTCAGTGTGCAGACAGTTGTACCAAGTGTTCCAGGCACGACTGATACCAGTACAATAATATATTATTCTCAAATAAATCACATCTTTCGTCTAGGTTAAAAGCTGTAATAACAATTAGGTGTCGTGTGCAAACCGAAGCAGAAAGAAAATATGGCGTTTAAACATTTAATAAGCACATGCTAACTTAACACAATATATAGAAACGTAATAACCATATGACACCCCCCCAATGATCCGAGGATGGTTAAAAGAAAAAATATAAGCCAATACTTTATGAGAGGCAAGACATGAAAGCAGAGTTCAATGATATCGAGCCAAGCTAAATGTATGTAAATGTATGTAAAATTCAAAAACACAAAATTGTATGTATGAATGCCTATAATGGCCACACAAAATATAAAAGACGATCATGAGGCCTAATCTCAACTAATAGGCCTAGAACATATGAAAAAATAGAATGTTCGTATCGAAAAGTGGTACCATTCAGAATTACTAAAAAGTCACGTGCCATAATGATGGAAGTATTTAGAGTCATTCCTCATTGAATGAATATGCAAAATAGGTAGCTACAGCTTCCAACATGAAATCACTGTCATCATCCGAAAACAGTTCAGCCATCCAATTAAGCAATGGGAAAGAACATACGTGCTCCTCCAGCACCGAATCCTCTAGCAACATCAGAGGACAACTCAGTGGGTTCTCGAGAACGCTCTGTGCCAGAAAGTCATGCGCCGCCGCAAATATGTCCCACTGACCCATTAGTCCATGCATCGCTGCCCCAGCCATAACCCTTTCGCCTGAACAGACCAACTCATGAGCCACTACGGGGGACATCAGCTGATCAAAGTTGACGTCAGGAGAAGTCGGTAAACAGAGACACAAATCAATGGCCCAGTCGAAGTCACAGCTCAGGCAATGAAACACAGGCTGGACACAGGTGAAATAGGAAAATCTGAAGGATAATCCAAAAGCCGTGCTTAAAGTCGCAAGCGGCAGGGATCCATAATAATCAAGCATCCGGTTGCGAAACTGCATCAGTAGGGGCTGTGCGTTTCCTTGCACAGGATGGGCATCCATGTTTTATAAAATAAAATATCACCAGAACGCCTGCAGCCAAAGCCAGCAAAACAGGAAATCCGCCAAACAGACTAGCGAATATAGAATGAAAGAACGCAGGGATAATACCAAATACTTTTTCAAATGTAGTCACGAGACCACTGCTAACCATTTTAAAAAAATGAGCGAGGCTGGTTGTGGAGGAGGCATTGAAGATCTGATGAACCAGCTCGCAAAAATGAAACGGCAAATCAGTACTTAAAAGTGCCTGTACTTCTGTGCGTGTGTTTGCTATGTGAAGGACATAAGTTTCACGGGCAGAGCTCAGGGCCACCTGTTTTTGAGACAAAAGGGCTCTTATACGGCCTAAACCATTGAACTCAGCTCTCAAGGTTGGTATTCTTGGCCAAATTAAAACTTCTGAATTCCCATGCGTGGGTGGATACAACACATTCTTGCAGCAAACGACCCTTTCAGACACGGTAACCACATATGCGATACCGGCCTCTAACCCACAACAAAACTCGTTATTCAAAAGTAAATAACTACCGTTGGACAACAACGTGAACGTGGGAACTATTGCAGGAACCGGTGTCCCTTTTAAAACACAGGCCAAATTAGGTTTGTCCTGATTACAAGAACCATGCAACTGGATGTGTCTGCAAATAAGTGAGCGGTCAGGCGACTGTGTACATTCTTCACCATTCAGATTCACTTCATTCCCCTCCTTAAGGCATCTGTAAGTGTATGGTAAAGACCATGTCTCATGGAGGAAAGCGCTGCCTAATGGTTCATATCGCCCAATGGCAATATATTTCATACAATTTGTAAGTTTATACAAAGCAAAAGGTAATGTTATAACACCATGAATAAGCCATGTTGCTGCAGTCACTTCAGCCACCGAAAATGGCAGGGATTCTAATTTTTCAATATGTAACATAGAAAATGTTGCATCTCTCATTGACAACATGCGCTGTTTTCCAGTCAGATTACATGGGGCAAATAATGATGATACGTTCAAAAAAGTCCATGGCACTCGACCAGACTTAAGAGTCTGTAGTGTCCACGCAAACTGCATCACAGAACGCAATTGATTTTGACCATGATATAACACGGACACTTCATCATGTACAATGTCGACAACAGAAGACACAATATTATTTAACGTGTAAATTCGGGAAGAAAGTGTGTTAATGCTGTTATCAACAACTGCAAGCACTTTCTCTAAATTAGCTTGATCAATAGCTCTCAGGCGTTTAGCAGCCTCAACCTGGGTAACTTTCCAAATTTCATTGTAAATCGCATACATCCATCTTTTAGATCTACCTTTTGCCGGTCCTTTTATAAAATCGTTCAAATCCACATTATCATGTAATTGTGACAGATGTAGTTTAACTGCAGCTAAAGTGGAATGTTGTAACCAATTTTGACACAGCTTCCCCACAGAATAAGTCGTGACAGTATAGTCTTCTTCAAAACGTGGATCGGGCCTGAGTTTTGTGAACCCCTCAGCCAAACCCATAAAACGGCGCTGGCAAGAATCAGCACTCTTTTGCCATACCAGCCAACCCTTGGAATCCAAACTGGAAATGTTAAAGGACGAATTGTGTAAAAGAGTTTGCAACTCTTGAATGGAGGAACTAGTGAAATTACCCCAACCTGTATATTCATTTAAATCTGGGATGGTCGGTGCATTTAATTTTTTAGAAGTAGCCAATTCAAAGCATGTTGTCTGGAAAATGGTTGAATTTAAAAACAACATGTGATTCGGGATGAGACATGCACGGTGCAAAGCCTCAGTGCCTTGTACCTGCCAATCTTTGGTACCCCAAACCGATTTAAGGTCAATTGTTCCTTTCCAGAACTCGTAGCCATCTACAGCCAACCTGTCTAAAAAGGACTTCGAATACAGCAATTTTGTATCGGTAAGTCTAACTTTGGAAATGGGCTTTTGTGTCATTCTAAAATGAAATGACTCGGGATTAGACTGATTAAAGTCTGTAAAATAGGTATATTTTTTCAGAAATGTTTTGGAACTGCCACTGAATGGAGCAGGGCAATGTTCCCATTGTGTATAATTTACAGCAACCCTCCTGGAATTTGTCTTATGTAAAAAATGATTACCATAGTGTTGAAAACAAAACAAATCACCATAATTAATAGAATCTGTATACAGATCCTCAGCATCGAAGGCAGCATAATACTTCAAATCCGAGAATAATGCTTCTACGGCCTGAATATCCCAATCATCAGAACGTATATTTTGTTTAATCACTTCTCCCATGTTTACTCTAAGCACATTTGGAACATTAATCACTTCAGTAGGCCCATGTATCTGAAATCTAACCGCATCCCACACAATCCCATCAAGGACAGGCCAAGCAGTAATGTTAACTGTATTTAAGTTTCGTTTCAGTCTGTGCGCAGAATGTGAAGAGGAAAGAGGGGCCAATGTTCCATTAAGGTACCGAATTCCTGTTCTTTCTTTAACGTAGTGACCATCAATCAGGCGGAAAAAATAAAACACAAAACCAATTGACATAAAAAGATAGAATGTAAATAGGATCAACCAAATGTATGTCCAAGGCGGAATTAAAAAATGTTTTTTAAACAACGTGGCATATCTTGCAATGTTTGTGGGTTTCTTTGAAGTTTCCGAAACAGAGTCAAAAGAGAATCTGGACTGGCCTGCCAAACGGGTCTGTAAATCAGGCATCGATAAATCAGCAGGATAAGTGTAATTTAGCTCATCAATGTTAGTATCAGGAATAGTATTTAATAAAGGACTGGATATGGCAGGCATCTCGAGGGACACCTCCTGTTCTGCACCAGATGTAATAGCCAGCACAGAGTGCCTCACCATGGAAGGACAGGATACAGCCGGTGTCATGCTATGAAGAATCGGCCACCCTGTGTGTCTTGACATTGTCAATAGAAATAAATCTGTTTTCCTTATGACCTGGAAGTGGTGGTAAAATGACTGTTCTTGTGCCCTTCACTCCAAGGACTCGAACTGGTGCTCGATATGAGGGACCAAACTCTTTCTTGTTATCGATCTTCTCTCGAACCAGTTCTCCAACTTGGGGTAGCCAGCCAACTACCGGGATCTGCAACGCATCATCCGATGTGGAGGGCAAATGTTCCTTTGCAAGACTGTCTCTGGTCTTTTGTAGATTCTGTAAAACATTGCAATGTTCATCTACGTCAAAGGCCCCGGCCTGGGCCTTGTAGTCCGGCCCATCAAGGTCAGGTACATACATCTTGATACCAAAGAGCATTTCGTATGGGGTCCACCCGCCCAGACCTTCTAGGGAGATTATTAAGCGCACGCTGCACGCCTATGAGGTGGGCTAACCAGTTACTGCCAGTGCCTATAACTCGAGCTGTCAAAGATTGCTTTAAGTCGCAGTTCATTCGTTCTACTACACTATTACCCTCAGGTCTGTAGGGACTCGAAAATTTGACTTGGACCGCCATCGAAACCATAGCATCCTTATACGCCTTAGAGGCAAACGCCGGACCCTGATCCGAATGGAAGGTACCACAGGCAAAAATTCCCACAAAGACTCGCAAATCCTTAATGACAGTACGTGAATCAGCGCTCCGATGCGGCCATACCCACACAAAGCGTGTGCATGAATCAACTGCTACTAAGATATACTTATACGCAGTATCAGAAGAAAATGGACCACAGTGATCCAAATAAACACATCCAAGTGGTTTATTCGAGATGTACAACTGTGTCTGGGGCGGACGCGCAGCAGTCGAAGGTTTAATCTGCTGGCAAATGTCACATTGAAGAACATATTCACGCGTCTGTTTGTACAGTCCCCGCCACCAGAATCTCTGTTGTAGCTGAGTTACAGTGGCCGAGACGCCCGCATGCGCAGACGCCACACCTTCATGTGCCGCTGTAATCAAAGCAGCTCTGCGATCCGAGTTGGGAACCAAACGCTCGCCAACTTCAGGAATTTTCACATAAGGAACCTTATCGGGACTTAAGTGGTATGTGTATTTAGAAGGGAATCCCGCAGGATATTTACTTCCCTTCTCCGTTGCAGCTACAGCTGCCAAGATGTCATCATCTATTTTGCTTTTGGACCTCGTGACTGCTGCAACTAAGTATTTTGATACCGCTGACTTCGCTGCTTCATCAGCAAGCGAGTTGCCAACAGCGTGGACCCCCACGCGCTGATGACCGAGAGTATGAATTACAAACACGAGTGGCAGCTTCTCTTTAAGTTCCGCCACTCGGACCCAGATCGTTTTATGTTTTATTGTGCTACCTTTGGAGTCACGAAAATCATTCTGAATCCAAAAGAACAAGTTTTCATTGTAAGACTGGACACAGTAGTAAGAATCACTTACGATCAAAGTCGTCACACTAGGATCCGCGTATTCTAATGCAAGCATCAGAGCCCGAAGCTCTGCTAATTGTGCGGTGCAGTCACCAAGCGTCTGTGTGTGCACGACACTGGACTCGAACTCATCGTTCACCATGGCACCGACCACAATGGCGCAAGCGGAAACGTAGGCATGTTTAGAGCCATGCGCAACCTGCGCCGAACCATCAGTGTAAATGATGCAATGGAAATCCTCCAACGGCCGCATTGCTAATGGAGCAGGATGAACAAATTCATACTGTAAATACTCCTGCGACCGTAAAGTGGCGTCAAAAATAAACGTGACATCCTGGGACGTCAAGGACGCAGCCCATTGAATCCACAGAGGGTGCAAAGCTTTGGAATTAGGTACACTGGCTTTCGTAACTGCCTCTAAGGCAGGACACGGGGTAACAACCAACATGCGCTTTCCTTGTGACAGGGCACGTTCTTTAAGAATTGCCATCTGCACAGCCGTTAAAACTTTCTCCACAGTGGAAAAACGCAATTCAGCCGAAGTGTACAAGTGTGACTTGTAAGCAATAGGTACTGTATCTCCTTCATTAAAAGTCAGGTACGTGAAACCCACCGCCCCAGGGATAATTCTTATCACCAGGTTGGTCTGGTTATCACGAGTCTGTAAGTATTCAGAAGCGAGCAAATCAGCCTGCAAAGACTGCAGAATGGCCGAATGCTCAGGCAGCCAGCATGATTTGGAAAAATTTGGTTGTATCAAAGCATACAAAGGCTTGATACGCTGGGCATATTCCGGAATGTAAGTCCTCCCGAAATTCAGAAAGCCCAGAAGAGATTGTAATTTTTTCAATGTTGTCGGAGAGCACAAATGTGCGCATTTCTCCAGGAAATGGGGTGCTAAACCCTTCCCTTCATGGTTAAGCTCGTAACCTAGAAACAACACCGTGTACTCTGCAATGTGCGACTTTGCAAAGTTAAACTTGTAACCCATATCAGCAAAGTTACAAATTATGCTATTTACTCGACACAGATGCTCCCAAAGATCGTTGTCTGTGAGATAAATGTCATCCACATACGAACAAGCAACTGGGTCGAAGCTCTCCAAAAGAGAGACTATGCGTGCGGAAAAAACTCCAGGACTGTTCTTGTAGCCCATTGGGAGTCGTTTAAACATTTTTTGCACACCGGCGCACGTAAAACTGGTCCATTGGGAACTTAGACCGTCTAATCTATGTGCATAAAAACCATTGGAAATGTCAAGCGTGGTTTTGAACCGTTTACGCTCAAGACTATTCACTAACGCAGAGCCGTGCGTATTCTGTACTGCACAGTTACGGCAATGCGAGTTCAAATGCCTATAATCCAAAACCAAACGATATGAGCCGTCCAGCTTGTTCACAGTAAAAAGGGGGTTATTCATCGGTGACACACACGTTTCAATTACACCTTGATATTCCAATTGTTCAAGGATAGCTGCGACTGAAGCTTTCGCTTCACGCCGTATGGGATATTGAGGTTGAGGCTGTGGCTGTGACCGTAAAGGAATCTCAAGGCTTGGTGACAATTTATCCCAGCCACATTGATTGCGGTACACAGCCGGCGCAAGCGCCAGAGCCCACTCTTCTGCAAAATGCAGCGCCTCCACCCTCGGCACAGTGTGCGCGAAGCTGGGTAGGATTACCTCCTCTCCTCGCGGAGCTGCGAGAACAAAAGGTGGGGGCCAGTCAGCCTCCGAAAGCAAAATATCATACGTAGACGAGAGATTTTCCCAAAATACCCCTTTTACAGTTCGCTGCATGTCACCTTCAATTAGCAGGACAATTTCAAAAAGTCGTTCAGGGGGAGCAACATGCGTATCTGCTGTTTCTATCACAACATAAGTGTCAGTCGCTGTCACCTTCAACAGTGGACGGAGGGCCTCTCTCACTATGGTAATCTCTGCTGCGCTGTCTAGCAAGGTTAGAGCCCACGTCAGATTCCGAAGCCGCGTTCTCACTATCTTCGGCATAACGATGCGCGGTCAGGGCAGCGACTTTCTTCGTGGCAAACTGTGGTCTCTTAGGCGTAGAGCCTTCCTGCTGATCTCCACTGGTACGCGGGCGGGGCTGACCACGTCCTTGCTGGCCACCCCGGCCCTTGCCGCCCCCTCCACCACCGGTTGACGGAGCCGATGAGTCCTGAAAGGAACGAGGAGAGCGTTGGTCAGAAGCCTGAAACCTCTCAGGCGATTTAATCATCGCGCGGTCGCGCAAATCATAAACTCGATCCGACTGCGCAGGCAACGGAGACGCAGGAGCAGAAACCTGTGTTTGTTGTTGTTGTTGCTTACCCTGATTCTGCTTTTTTGGCCAATTCTGTTTTTTGGACTTTTGTTGACCACTAGTTTCCGATGTCTGACCCTGGGGCTGTTTCTTCTCCTTTTCAGGAAAAGATTTAACCCCCTTCGCATTGCGGCCCACCATTTTGTAAGCATTCACAATAATCTTTGCTAACTGTCGGGGTCGGTCGGCCTCGGGTACCAACGCTAATGCGTTAGCAACTTGAAAGTTCACTGCATCCCCCTTGACATTCGCAAGGATCAGATTGCAAACTACATCAAAGGAGCCACACAGGCGCATGCCCAATTCAACAGCCGCCTCCGGTCCGTGTTCGTCCTGAACACGTTTAAGGACCCCACCCAGATTGGTCACAGACGGGGAGCCAAAGCACCTCAAATAGACCGCTGCAAAAGTTTTTCTCCAGGTTTCACAGTCAGCAAGGTCAGGAGCCAGATCTTTCGGCAAACTCAGTGTGAGAATCCGGTGTTTATCACCAGGACTCGTATTGGGAAACACAGCTTCCAGCTGGCCGAATTTCTCAGCAAGCCAGAACGGAAAATCGTCCTTTTCCTGGGGCTTCTTACCCATCACCGAATTAACCATGACCGGGTTGATTTTCTGACCAGCATGTTCTGCTCGAAGCTGTGCGCCTCTAGGGGCCGCGTCCTGAACATTACGGCCAATGTAATGAACAAGCGCTCTAATCACTCCCACCGCAACTTCATGAAGCCGCCGCAGATCAGCCACGTTACAAGTGGCACGTTGAGGGTGAGGAGTAAATCCAGCCAAAGCGGGCCAAGGAGTGCCCGGAATGGACAAAGGACCTAACCTCGGAGCGGTTAAAGCGTGCGGTAGGGCGCCACCAAACCAAACTCCATGCTGCCAAGCGTCAACAGGAACCTCCAGTGCTCTGTACGGAGCGTACGCAGCCGGTACATCTGAAGCAGTGTATGTGTGGAACACACCAGAATTAGCGTCCACTGGCGGAAATGTCATCCACGAATAAAACAATTTGTACGGGTAAGCATGTTCCGCACTCACCACCAGAATCACAGCCAAGCCTTCCACAGGAACATCATACATCCGCAAATGGTCACGCACCGCAATGCGACTATGCTGCGGGATGTCCACGGCTTGAGCCATGTTAGCACAGGAACGAGAAAATACAAATTATACTTTGTAGCACAACTGGGTAGTAATTCAAGGAAACCGTTTTAGATAGATTCAAGCTTGAAAAGGACCCATTTCAAAAATAGGTAGGTTGTTCCGACACTGCCGCTTTCCGGAAACGGGAATGTAGGCGTTAAGGTTTGAATGATATACTACTCGAGTGTCATGTTAAAAGGCCAACCAACGAATGGGCGCCATGTCGCAGGGTTTCCGTTCTCTCACAGAACTGTGCACAGAGACCTAGAACCTGGGTGAGCCAGGGTGACCCACAACTCACCTATGTTTCAGAAATCCCCTTACCTAGCTAGCTACAGTGTCGCATCGGTAGTATATACTTCCCAATGTCTTAGACAATCCAGAACATGAACTTAGAATACCTCAGGTATCGTGGAACACATGAACACTCTTTCGTTATATTATCATTACAAACCGAAACTGGGAGGCAATGAAAACATGTGCTAGTTTGAAATGTTTATTTTTCAATGCAGCATTCTCAAACGCAGTATCTTGTATAATATCAACATACATATTATAAAAATCAGAGTCAGCAGCATAGTCACTAATCCATAGTAAGCAAATGGTGATAACATATTATGATGCAAAAATCTATAGAATTCTGTATCACCTATATTTCGCGCACCCTAATTAGCATATTATATTATATTTAAGAAGGTCTCATCTGGGCTCTTAGCTGGGCGGACCCATACCTCGAATTCTCAGTAGGAGGAGATCACATCAACAGCTACCAGCTCTCAGCATGTCCAGCATCAAGTGTAACTTCTCATTCCCTGTAACTGTATCTTGAACTCACGTAAAGCCAAAAGTTGGCACAAACATTATTTGTGTTATGACTAACGTAGTGCGAGGATCAGGCCTGCAGCAACCTTGTGTTAGAGTGTGCAGTTCTCAGTGTGCAGACAGTTGTACCAAGTGTTCCAGGCACGACTGATACCAGTGCAATAATATATTATTCTCAAATAAATCACATCTTTCGTCTAGGTTAAAAGCTGTAATAACAATTAGGTGTCGTGTGCAAACCGAAGCAGAAAGAAAATATGGCGTTTAAACATTTAATAAGCACATGCTAACTTAACACAATATATAGAAACGTAATAACAATATGACACTGTTTTCCCCTTCCTCATATATTGCATTTCCTTGTTTTTTGACAGTTTACCTACCTCTTGGATAAAATAAGATATGATAAGCTTAATAGAATAATAAGATTAATAATTTTGTAATGGTTTAATAAGTCTATACTATATTCTCATGATCTTCAACTATAGTATTGCATTATACACCCCTTCATTTCCCCTCTTTCCCTTACCCCCTTTTTCCCCCTCCTAATATTATTGTTAAAGTGTAAACTGCTTTCTACTCTGATTTATTATCAGTTTTTTATATTTCTATTATACTATAGGTATTTTGTTTTTTCATGACCTAGTCCTATGTAACTGTTATCTACTTAATAAAGCTTACTAAACACAAGAATTGTTGACTCAAGTGTTTCTATTCTTCCTAAGTTTTTTTTGCATTTGATTCTTCGTAATTCTTAGGTATATACCAAGATGTTATTCCCAAAATACCTATGCTTTCGTGTTCAATACAGTAATCCATTTTGCTTGATGTAGAACAAGACCAGTTTACTCTAGAAACCATCCAAAAGCCTTGGAAACTGAGTAGTCAGTGCAAATGTTGTTGAATTCCTCTTTTGCTCTACCATGTTCAAGGAACTATCCATCTTGATCACATGTATGGTGTAGAGGTAGGACTGCGTTTCTCTAAACATCATGCTATAATCTAAGACTTATTTTATCGGACTTTCCCCTGCCGAAAAACCTTGTGAATTTAGTGGACCAAAAGGTTTTCCTCTCAACAGATTAACGAACCTACCTGTTTCTAGAATGTAGAGTAAAATATTGTGCATGTAGTTGAATTAAATATTGAGTTTGTAGACGTTTGCCCTCACTAGTCTTGGTGGAAAATGGTTTTCTTGTGAACTTCAGATGGTCAGTCTTTGGTAATTCCGACGTAAAAGAAGCTATAATTGGGTGCAATCATTTATAGTAGCCTTTACTTTGAAGCATCTTCATTGTTGCTTCTTTGTAGAACACTGATGGCTACATTATGGTGGCCAATCTGTTATGGCTTATGTTCATGCTTGAGGTACTGTCCGATTGTTACTAAATGATTCAAGCTACCAACCCAGTATCAAATGATCTTTTCATTTTTAATGGTTGTAACAGAAGACTGGATCGCATCCTACCTTCGCAACAGAACTAATGTAATCCATTCCATTCCATTTCCAAAAACTTTATTTTGGTCAATGTGGACCATAAAAAGTAGAAGAAATCAACAATTCCAGTAAATACACTTAACAAAAGCCAATACATAGAAACACAACTGGAATGTTTGGGGACATTAAAATTCATCAGAGGGTGGGAGGTTCAATATAATCAAATGGCCGCATATCATTTTGGTAAGATCAAATTTCAATTAATCATTAATATAGGTTGTTGGGATATGGGAAAGGGTTAAAAGTGGGTAAAAAAAGATGAAAATGATTGAAAAGTGACAAAGTGTGCACTATGGGAGTTTTATTGTGGCGGTGGTGAGTTTAGCAACACCCTACGTCTATGCCACATAGAGTTTAAGAATAGGGACACAACAAAAACAATGGGTGGGTATCAGTTCTAAAAATTCTATATGCCTTCATATACTGCCTAAACCCTAGGTTCCTGCAAAGTAGGCTGAGCCATCGCCGTCTGGCTGTTTTATAGTCAGGACAAAAAAGAAAACATGAAGCTCAGTATCATCAACACAACTGCAAGCGGGGCACTCAAGGGGAGTCACTTTTAACCATTTGTTAAGGAAGGCACAAAGCGGCAAGGTCCCTATTCTAAACTGGATATATAGCTTCCTAGCCATAATGGGTTGGATATCATCCAGAAAGGGCTAAATCTGGTACATCTGCTGTTAGATGACCAAGTCCTTTTTTCCCCTGGGTGTCTGATAGTAATATAATATTAATAATAACAATAATAATAATCTTTATTTGGGTATAAAATATCCTTAAAAGAGAACCTCAATGGTTTCAACAGCAATACACGTTATTAAGAAAAAACAAAGATCTTTTTGAACAGCACTGATTAGATACAAATCTTTCAAATCGCGTTATGCGGCTTCTATTACATATTAGTAGTTTAAAAAAAACATTATATGCAGAACAACAGGGTCAACATAACATTAAAACAGGAGAGAATTATAATAACAACAGCAATATTGGGCTTATAAAAACAGTCTGATGTTCAGCAAATTACTACGGATTATAATAAAAATAAGAACAAATAAAAAACAGCAGTGAGCAGATCAATAGCAGCGGATTATAATAAAAATGCTATCAGATAGAAAACAGTTTTAGCAGCTTGGAAATGGAGTGCAGTTTAACTTAAACTATTGCTTAAAAGAGAGAGGCATTGGCAGGCCCTTCCGATAGCTGTGTAAAATTACGGTCTGCAAAGCGTATATAGGTTGTAAGGCCTATGTTTAAAGCCTTATTTTCAGGGCTCAGGGCTGCAATAATTGCCTGTCTGCAGGTCCGAATACCCAGCCTGTTCCACTCCGTTTTCAGTTTATGTCTGCGCTGTGACGTAAGGGCGGGGCAAAGACAGACCACGTGCTCCAAGGTTTCGGCCGTCTTGCCGCACCCTCTGCACAATAAAACTTCTGACGTACGACGCCAAGAGGGCAAGTCTTTTAGGAATTGCCAGTCACCCAATCTGATAGCCATAAAACAAACTTTTAAATACAGGGAGTAAGTGCAAGACAGGTAGGTGTCTGATAGTTTAAGAGCTCTATAGGCTCTTACTAAATCTAAACGTGAGATTGTCGGGCACACAACCTTGGGGTTACTCCATAAGTTTGAGATGCCTAATCTACAGCATACATCCCTTATGTATAAAAACCATGGCAGTTTGCCCAGAGGCCCAGAATCTCCTTTAACTCCTACTGATAGACTGCTACTTCTGGGGATGCCCACAATCTGGGCAAAAGGTTAGTGGTCTGAGTCCTGTCTCCTCCGCATGTAATGAAATCCATACCCCACCTTAGTCATCCAAACCGTACTCAACACAGACAGAGGTCCCTCATGGCTCAATCATCTCAGCCATGCTTTTCAACATCTACATGAAGTCATTACCGGTACTGATCAATCAGTTTCACCTCAAGTGCTTTAACTAGGCATTTAGAACCTGATTCCACGATACAGGAACGGTCGCACTGATTAACTGAGCGCTGACCGCCAGCCCTGCAGCACTCGTCCAGAACCTGATTCTGTTGGTACACGGACGGTCGCGCTGATTGATTGAGCGCCGACCGCCAGCGTGATTATTCACTTTCGGCCGGCTACAATGCAGAACCTGCCACCAACTAATTAACGGAACAAGGTCAGCCAACAAAGCCAGAGAACACTGTTTCTTCGGCAACGAGCGAGGGACCACCTACAAAAGACATGAATTACGGCCTGGTCATTAGCGATGACACCAAATTACCGGTGATTCACCAAGCTGCCTTACACCTAGTTATCTCCAACCAACCCATTCTACTAAACCTTTAGGACTCATATTCTCTGGGATCCTACAAAGCACTTCCTAATTCAGACTACTAGTCCTAATGATGATCCTAATTTCTCTGGATCGAAACGCCGTCGACCCAACAGCCTGACTAATAGGCGCACTTTTCCTTAGTGGCTCTAGACCTGAACCAAAATTTACTCTGCTCACTGTGATATCACAATGTCACATGCGCCGTTCTAGCCACCCACTGTAAATAGCTTGCACCACTCGCACAGTGCGCCGACTACGCTGTTTTCTTTCACTTGCGTCGCCACCTGCACTATTTATTCACGTTGTTGCAAGTCCAATGTGGTTGTCATTACATTCTATGCAGTGCTGTTTTTCTAACTGTATCCGACCATGAAATGAATGTCTCCACATAAAGCTGAATTATTTCCTTTTGACAAAAACAATGAGTTACTTCCTTCTTGTCCACCCAAGTAATGCTATGTGCATGCTATGATTAATTGTCTATTGACTTTTACCTTTCAGGACATTGTTTTCTAATTGCACCTTATCTACCCAGTCCTGACCTTGGTCTATGGGTTATACTCCTGTCTTGTTAAAAAAATTAATTATGCAGATGACATGCAAATACTCCTTCAACTGGAATGTCCCAAAGACATTGGAAACTTGGTAATTTTCGGGTGTCTCAGAGCCATGGATCAATGGATGACGTGGAGCCATCTCAAATTGAATGCTTCTAAAATGGAAATACTCAAGTGCGGCGATTGGAAACATTATGACCCGCTCGACGCCTGGCCTGATGAACTAGGATCACTGCTGAAAGTATCAAAGGAAGTAAGAAACCTCAGAAAGACCATGGACTCCAAGCTATCGATGATTGCCCAAGTGGACAAACTAGCAAGATCAAGCTTTGTTACTATAAAACCTCTGCGACAAATCTTCCCCCATTTGGGATTTCCACACAAGGTCCAAGCTACCATCTCCCTTGTTCTGTCCAAACTTAATTACGTCAATAGCCTCTACTACGGATCACCTTTAACAACCATGTAAAGACTAAAACGGATTCAGAACTCGGCTGCCAGACTACTCCTACATATCAAACCGCAAGACCACATCTCCCCTTTCTTGAAAGCCCTGCATTGGTTACCGGTTGCCAGAAGATCCACGTTCAAGCTGCTTTGTATCGCTTTGTATCACCCACAAAGCGATACATGGAACGGGACCGCTCTTCATCAAGAATAAAATCACCAAACACATTCAACAAAGGAACCTTCACTCTAGAGTGGCACCTTGCCTCAAAATCCCAAGATACAAGAAAAAAACATGGGTGGCACATCCTTCTCTGTTCAAGCAGCCAAACTATGAAACTCCTTACCCCCACCATAAGATCCACGGACAACCACCTTATCTTCAGAAAACGACTCAAGAATAGGCTCTTCCCCACATAGGCCCCCTACGCAAACAGAAATATACAGCATATCCCTCTGTATATAAGCATTTATTTGTACTATAGACATGAACCTATATATGTGTATTGCTTTGAGTAAATGTGTAGAATATGTTTTAAAAAAATAAAATGAATTTTTAAGTACAACAACACTTGAAAGCTGCATAATATTTAATGCATCTTTAACCTACATATACTTTCTTCCTTTATGCATCTATATACCTTTCATGTACTTGGAACTATATATTTATTACTTTTCTGCTAATTCAGCATATCCAAAGCACTTCCCTATTTCTCACCCTATACCTCACTCAATATATCCTCTACCTCAACTCTCTGACTCATCTCTAACCTTTTTCTGCTACTCTTTCCAATGCCCTAACCGATGTCTCACCCGATACCTCTATCAATATCTTTATTCTACATATACTTAATTCCTTTATGCATCTATAAACTTTCCATGTACTTATGGCTCTATATATTTATTACCTTTCTGCTAATTCAGCATATCGAATACACTTCCCTATTTCTCACCCTATACCTCTATCAATATATCCTCTAGCTTCACTCTCTCATTCATCCCAAACCCCACACCACTACTATGATCCCTAAAATAATTCTTTCCAGACTCTTCCCTACTCTACCCCTCCTTGCATCATCTCATACCTCTTTTACTATACCGATCCCCAAAAACAAGCCTTTCTAAATCATTCCCTCTGACTCTTCCCCTGCACATCCCTTTTACTCAAGTCTCCTCCTACAGCCATGACCTCCAAAACAAACAAAAAAGTCAAAATCTTTACCTCTTCTATCCCTCCACTATCCTTTTCAATCCATATAACAGACTAACATATCCACTCCTATTTCACTATACTAAATCTGTATAGGTTCCAGAGTAGAGTGCTACTAAAAAGCGCTTCAACACCTCATCAGGGGTATCAAGTGATGTATAAAAGCAAACCTTTTTCCTCTTCTATCCTTTCGCTACCATTCCCAATTCAGACTACCATATCTACCACTCAAATTACTTTCATATTTCACTATACTAACTCACCACTAATCCTTTATGGGTTCCAGAGTAGCTTGCTACTTGCCAAAAAAATGCTTCAAAACCCCATCAAGGGTACCAGGCACTATATAAATGCAAACCTTTCCCTCTTCTATCCCTCCGCTACCATTCTCAATCCAATTAACTGACTAACATATCTACCACTCAAATTACTTTCATATTTCACTATACTAACTCACCACTAATCCTTTATGGGTTCCAGAGTAGCTTGCTACTTGCCAAAAAAATGCTTCAAAACCCCATCAAGGGTACCAAGCACTATATAAATGCAAACCTTTTTTTCCTCTTCTATCCCTCCGCTATACTTCTCAATCCAAATAACTGACTAATATCCACCACTCAAATTACTTACATATTTCACTATACTGATTCACCACTAATCCTTTGTGGGTTCCGAAGTAGCGTGCTACTCGCCAAAAAAACGCTCAAACAACCCATTAGGGGTAACAAGCGCTATATAAATGCAAACCTTTTGCCCTTGTCTATCCCTCTGCTATCGTTCTGAATCTAAATAACTGACTAACATATCCACTACTCAAATTACTTTCATATTTCAATATACTAATTCAACTATAATCCTTTATGGGTTCCGAAGTAGCGTTCTACTCGCCAAAAAAGCTAATTGACCCATCTTTGACACGTGCAATTACAGTACAACACAATAACCATACTGATCCTGAAAGGATTCATATAGTTGATATCTAGATCTCAACCTAGCTTGAAAAGAGAAATCCCCTTTTATGTAAGAAGTGGCCCCATTATCCTGGTCATCCTCATCATCATCTTGGCACCTAACATGAAGCTGCATGGAACTATAGGACAGTGCAAAAAGCCCATCCTCCTTATCAGATTCTTGTGCCTCCTAAATGGTGGAGGTGGGGTGGAGACACCTTACTTAAGGATGTCTGACCCAGCTGAAAGGTGACTGGAATATCGTCCTCCATTATTAGAACAGTGTCTTTAGGCACCACCAATGGGCCCGTCGGCAGTGCCATTGACGAAGAAGTATTTATTTGCTTGGCAGAACTGCCTGTCTGAAACAAGGGTAATATTTTTGCGGTTGATGGTAAATAACCCTTCCGTGATATTGCTGTTGACGGTTTCGTAGATGAAGGTCTCTTTGGAATGTTTCTCATCGATGTTTCACTTCTCACCTGTCTACCCGTCGACAGCTGATCCGTTGTCGATCTAATTTTTCCCAGGGAGGAATCCTTAAAAGGAGTGGCTGGTTCAGACCTGTTTTTCATGGGCCTTTTTGAGAAGGAGGAGAAATAAAGTCTCCCTTACTTACCAATTTACCAGCTTCTGATGATTTGTAATGTGATTTCATCTTCTTAGAAGACTCTCCATAGGAGCCTGACTCTTCACATTTTCACTTCCTGGAGAGAGAAGATGGTTCCTGCTCTCCATCACCAGGTCTAGGATCCCCAAGGCCTAGTAAACTGTGCCGGAAATAATTAGGGTCTGTAACCAATGCTTGTTTGACAACGGTGGAACCGAATGTCGCTTAAGAAGTGTGTCTCCGACAGCACCAAGGTCATCCTTGATCGCAAGCCAGGTATGCATCCTAAGTGCTCCCTTGGTTGGTCCCAGACTGGAGAGATAAGTGATGTGAGTCAAGTAGTGAATAGTCAAAAATTACTAAAGAAAAGGGGTAAAGTACCCAATCGTGGTCATTTGGCTATAGTAGCCCAAGAAGTTTCACAATGGTTTCACTTCTCATTGTATATATATATTACAGTTAGTTAGTATTCCCAGTCATACAAATTCCTCAGATTTTTTATTAATAACTTTGCACCTGAATGAGGAATCTCCACAAAGCGTCGCAACCTATATGAATTTTCCACAGTGTCTGTACCCACGCTTAGCGGCCAAACAGCCAGTTGGATTTCGATTAAATTTGGTAGGATTATAGAATATGGTGTGCAGATGAGCCTTTTTGGTTGTACAGGTAGGTAGTGGAAGTATTTTCAAAGTTATAAGGGTTTAAACTTAGTGACATAGAAGGGCACAGTATCTTCGCAAAATTTGGCAAAACTACCACGATACATGCCGATGACAAGGCATTATGTGATTGACTAATCACTGTCTTTAAAAAAGGCAAAGGCAGCCATAATGTTTTAAGCATACTTTTGCTGTGTTCTTGGTTAGGGCCTAAAATATAGGTAATTATTAGGTTTTAATTGTTTTCCCTACCTATTACCACTTTGTTAAAGTGGTAATGGCTAGGGGAAAGTGTTTGTAAGTTTGTAAATATTAACTGTGGTACTAAAGAGAAATTACAGCTATACTTAAAAAAAAGCTATTAAGAAACTGAAATTACACTGTACTACACTTTATTGTACTAGCAATTTTTAACATCCTCAATTTTGTTTTAAGTATGCAGGGTACAGCAGTACTACCTAAACAGTACTGCTCTACTCAACATATTTTTTTGTTAAAATATGGAACAAATTATAAAAAGCAATACCACATTATATGGAGGGGAAATATAATGTACTACTGTGTTTTTATTATTTTTTCACATATATATTTTACATGTAGACTGTGTTCTGGGTTTTAAGGAGAACTATTGTGTATTTCAGTGTGCATAAAAAATACATATGTAAACAATTTAAAAAACACTGTGGGGGGCGTAGCCAGCCATCATGGCCGCGAGGATGTGCCTCCGATCAGCTTGGCAATGAGCCCTGTGAGTCGGATCGTTTCACTTCACTACAGCAGGCCGAAACATCCTGGAATGCTGGTGCTGAGCAAGCGAAAATAAGCGGACACACTTCTGGAGAAAATTTGCAGAGCGGGCAGGCGCGGAGTCCGTCTTTAAGCAGCAATGGTGGACCCGCGAAGTGCAGTCAAGATGGCTGCAGCACAGAGCGGTCGCAAGGTGCCTGCTCGAGTGGCTTCCTCGTAACCTGATCCTGCAGAGTACCGGGGCCTAAATAGAGAATTCCTGCCCCAGAGGGTGCCCCTGATCCCATCGCGGGAGTGAGCAGTCTGAGATGTGGTAGCGGTGAGGATCTGCAACATGCATGAAGAGAGGAAGCAGGATGGTAAGAGTGGCCCCTGGCACAGCCTCCAAGATATAGGGGGGCAGCTCCTAACACTCATACACCATAAATGGCTAAATAATGATGCCCTTGCTGTGCAAGGGGGAAGGTGACTGGCCCCACAAAGTTTTCTAAAGACCACAAGGGCAGATGCCTGACCTTACGAAGGTGGCCGCCACCTACAGATACAAGGGAAATATGCAAGCAGCATGCTGAGTTATAAAGTGGCCCCCAATCACTCATTCAGGCAACCTGGCAGCCGAGCGGGGTCCCTAGAAGTAGCAACACCTGATCTGCTTGGAAGACATCGACGATCCTGCCTGCCGTCGATACACTGGGGTGAGAGAGAGTGGGCCTGGATGTCTGTAATCTCACGCCGGATCCCAAAGCTCGCGCAGTGGGTGGAGTAGATTAGTCCGTAAGACCTGTCCATATGCCACTGAAAAAAAGCTCAACCTAACAAGGTCTCTAGCTACTTTGGCTCAGCTAAAACGGGTGGAGGTGAAGAGGACAGGACCCCACGAGCTGAGAAGATGATGCTTACACAGGAAGACTTGCTAGCGACTTTGAGGGAGTTCAAGAGGGAATTAAGAGAAGATATCAAAGTGGACATGGATGCCTCTTTCGACTCCTTCAACGCTGAGATGGGAACAAAAATGGTGGTGCTCCAGGCAGATGTAGATTCCATTGAATGCAAACGCTGGACTTGGAGGCAAAATATCAGGGGCTGGAGGGCTGACTCCAACCTTTAGAAGAGAATACGGAATCTCTCACTTCCCAGCTGAACTCTGCCTTATTAAAATGTGAAGACTTGGAAAATCGCTCACAAAGGGACAATATTAGAGTGAGGGGCCTAAAGGAAGAGAAAGAAAGATCAGATTTGGATTCCTTTATGGTGTGCTGGGGGGGACTCAGCAGAGGTGAGATTGGAGCGAGTTCACAGAGCAGGGCCGACACCACAAGGAGAGAACAGACGCCTAAGGGATATCCTAGATAAATTCAGCTCTTTATAGTTAAAGAATTGGTCCTCTGAAAAGCTAGAAACAGAGACAAAATGGAATTTCAGGGAGCAACATGCGCTCTTTCAAGATGTGGCACAGGCCACACTCGCTAGACGCCAGCTATTTCACCTGATCACAGCGGCCCTACGAGAGCGTCAGATAAAATACCGCTGGACTTACCCCTTCAGAATAGCCTTTTCTCTCAACGTCAAGCAACACCATTTCACGGAGGTGGAGTGGGCGGCGGCCCTCCTCGGCCTCTGGAAAGTGACCCCCCCAACAGGAAGCATCAACAGGGAACAGGAGATCGGAACAATCCATGGGCCGAAGGACACCAGGACCATGGCATACAGCCAAGAAAGTGGGCAGATCAGGGCACCATTAATTGTGAGAATGCTCCTTTATACAGAAGTCAAAAAAGAGCGGACCTATAGTTTCTACTCTTTCGTTGAGGGACCTGCTGCAAGATTGGGGCCCAGACTAAACGAGGAACTATTCGCAGAATGACCCCTGTCAAGAGGATCCAGAGCTAGGGAGAACTCCTTGCCCGCCCCTTATTAGAGGATCGGTTGGCTTTTGGTCGCTGGCTGCAAGCTCCGACATGGCATCCGGTTATGCTCATTCCAGATTTAGCATCCTGAAAAGAAACACTCATAGGGCTCTGGGAGCGGGAATGGTCTTGCCCCAGAAGCCACCAGGGAATGAAACCCTACGGGGGCTTTGCGGACTTCTGGAACCAGCGTTGTTTTTGGTTTTGTTTAACGTTAATATGTTTTTTAAGGTGATGTCCAGCATGGAGAATTTATAGAAATTCTAATGTGGAGGGGAGGAAGGTGAGGGGGATGGAGACCCTGACAACGGGGAGATCGCTGTGAAGCAAGGAACCACGTAGGGACAGGTTGCTGTGCCATCACAAATGGTAGTGAATGTGATGTCCTGGAACCTTAGGGGCCTCTACTCCCCTAACAAAAGAGTAGCCTTACAGGAGGCTCACCTTAAGAAAAGGGAAGACCACAGGCTTAAGCATAGGAACAATCCCATGATTTTTCGCTCCTCCAATGTGAAAAAGCAGAATGGAGTGGCCCTGATGTTTCACTCCTCTATTACATTATTTCACCATAACACCAACACAGATAAGGTGGGAGGTTCCGGATGGTTCGGGGGGAGTTGAGGGGTCGCCCCTGCACCTTAGCTATAGTCTACGCTCCCAATACTGGCCGGGCGGAATTTCTTCTCACATTTCTTGCATCATTGGAGGGATCAGGGGACATCATTCTATTGAAGTACTTTAATCTTATCTGAGATCCGAAGGTTGACTCCTCTTACCCACAGAGGGCCATGAGGAGAATCTTTAGTGGGACGCTGAAATCATCTCTACAGTTAATAGGGCTGCTGGATGTTTGGAGGGCCCTTAACCCCTCAATGCAGGATTACTCCTTCTCCCACAGATCATATTCCAGAATTGACCATATCTTTGTTAGTCATGCACTTCTACAGGCTGTTACAGGGTCCAATTTTCATCCTAAAAGTCTCTCGGACCACGTCCCTTTGACCTGATTACTCAATTGGCCGGTGCCGCAATTCAAACTGGCTAGATGGTATTTTTCCTAATATTTTATGCCGTGATAGGCTTCACCAGGATGACTTACGTAAAGCAATTAAGGACTACTTCCTTATCAATAACCCCGCTGACACATCCTACGTGAACAACTAGGACACCTTCAAGGCTTTTATACGAGGGCAATACATCACATTCACCTCTTCCCTGAAAAAACTTCAGACTAAAGAAAGATTGACACTTGCGAAGGATTTGCTGGAGGTGTAGGCACATAAAGACTCTCCGCCCCCTTCTCCCCCCTTTGCGGAAAGTTACAACCCTTAAAGGGAAGCTCAATGCTATTTACAGTAATAGGGCAGAGAAAACAATTTTGAGGGTTCAGGCCCTGGGGTACGAGGGTAAGGACAAGATTGGCTAACTGCTAGCATGACAGTTAAGGATAAAACAGGAGAGGGAATATGTCAAACAAATCGTAGATGAGGTTGTGGTTCTACAGCTGAGTGAGACAGGTAAAGCTGGGGCATTTTGTGCTTTTTATCAAACCCTCTATAGGGCTGACCCTCCTCTGGAATGAAACCAGACCCAATATTTGAATTCCGTGATGCTCCCCAGGTCACCACAATGACCAATGTCGAGCTAGGTCGCCCCATAACGCAAGAAGAGGCCCAAGGTGCAATAGATAGCCTTAAGCTGTACAAGGCCCCAGGACCTGATGGTCTTACAGCTCAGTTCTATTGAACATTTGCTAGCGAGTAAACACCTCAACTCACTGACCTCTTCAATGATATAGCGGCGAACCAGTTGGTATCCTCCTCCCTGGTGAAAGCCCTAATCACGGTAATTCCCAAGGCGGGGAAGGATCCACAGGCATGCGCCTTGTGCCGCCTATTGCCCTGTTAAATTTAGAGGCCAAACTATATTCTAGAGTCCTAGCTAATAGATCGGAAGAGGTCTTGCCCACTCTCATACATCCCGACCAATCGGGCTTTATCAAGGGGCGTGAGACCAATCACAATTTGCATAGGGATAGGGCTGTCCCTTATCCCCAATGGCCTTCGCCTTTGGTATCGAACAGTTTGAGGCGATGATTAGATCCAATTCTGAGATTAGTGCCATCAAATTTGGCCCGGACGAGCACAAGATCTCACTTTTTGCAGATGATGTCCTCCTGCCAATCACCAATCAAGCTGACGTCCTGGCGGCGATACAGCTTGCATTAGCACATTTCTAGCGAGTATCGGGGTTCATGGTCAACCTCTCCTAATCCTTTCTATTAAATTTGACAATGCCTCCAGACATGCAGAGGGACATCGAGGGAACATCTCCCTTCAGATGTGCGCATAAGGAAATCACTTATTTAGGCATCAACATTACCCCCAAACTGCAGATCTACGTAAAGCCAATTTCACCCCCTGCTGTGTCACCTCAAAACCGATTTTAAGAGATAGAGCTCAGTATACCTAACTTGGATAGGACAAATTAATGCCATTAAAATGAATGTCCACCCTCACCTTCTCTATCTCTTCCAGGACCTCCATATCACTTCAGACAAAGACATATTTAAAGAATTAATTACAAACTAGGTCTACAAAATTCATCTGGCAAGGCCAGAGGGCACGCCTGTCCCAACGTCTGCTAGCAAGGCCACGCTCGGCGGGGGGCTTGCTCTCCTGTACTTCCTTTTGTATTATAGAGCCGCAATACTCCGGGTCCTGGGTGAGTGGTCCCTTAAGGCATCAGAGAAACTGTGGCTTCATATAGACAGGTGATTTATCAAAAGAGAAACAGACACTTGTAACACCTTAGGCCATTGGTAACGAAAGTTTTTAGAGTAACCTCAAAAACCCTATGCCAATGTGGTTGTTGCGGTATATTTGATTCATCCGCCCCGCATATGGGTTGTTGGCCGTTATCATTGGTTACTCCAAATTTGTGGTGTTGCCAGCCTCAACCCGAGGCACCTCTGGCCTGTAGTGCAGTGTCCAGAGAAAGGGAAGAAGTGTGTAAAAATTAGAATCTCAAAAAAAGAAAAAGGTTTAAAAACTGAAAAATCACCCTAAATCATTTTAATTGTTGGTGTGATTTTCAGATTATTAAAATAATTCGGTACTATTGTTTTATAAGCGCAGCGCGTTATCATACCTTGTAACTGGGAAGTACTGATTAGATCCAATTCTGAGATTAGTGCCATCAAATTTGGCCCGGACGAGCACAAGATCTCACTTTTTGCAGATGATGTCCTCCTGCCAATCACCAATCAAGCTGACGTCCTGGCGGCGATACAGCTTGCATTAGCACATTTCTAGCGAGTATCGGGGTTCATGGTCAACCTCTCCTAATCCTTTCTATTAAATTTGACAATGCCTCCAGACATGCAGAGGGACATCGAGGGAACATCTCCCTTCAGATGTGCGCATAAGGAAATCACTTATTTAGGCATCAACATTACCCCCAAACTGCAGATCTACGTAAAGCCAATTTCACCCCCTGCTGTGTCACCTCAAAACCGATTTTAAGAGATAGAGCTCAGTATACCTAACTTGGATAGGACAAATTAATGCCATTAAAATGAATGTCCACCCTCACCTTCTCTATCTCTTCCAGGACCTCCATATCACTTCAGACAAAGACATATTTAAAGAATTAATTACAAACTAGGTCTACAAAATTCATCTGGCAAGGCCAGAGGGCACGCCTGTCCCAACGTCTGCTAGCAAGGCCACGCTCGGCGGGGGGCTTGCTCTCCTGTACTTCCTTTTGTATTATAGAGCCGCAATACTCCGGGTCCTGGGTGAGTGGTCCCTTAAGGCATCAGAGAAACTGTGGCTTCATATAGACAGGTGATTTATCAAAAGAGAAACAGACACTTGTAACACCTTAGGCCATTGGTAACGAAAGTTTTTAGAGTAACCTCAAAAACCCTATGCCAATGTGGTTGTTGCGGTATATTTGATTCATCCGCCCCGCATATGGGTTGTTGGCCGTTATCATTGGTTACTCCAAATTTGTGGTGTTGCCAGCCTCAACCCGAGGCACCTCTGGCCTGTAGTGCAGTGTCCAGAGAAAGGGAAGAAGTGTGTAAAAATTAGAATCTCAAAAAAAGAAAAAGGTTTAAAAACTGAAAAATCACCCTAAATCATTTTAATTGTTGGTGTGATTTTCAGATTATTAAAATAATTCGGTACTATTGTTTTATAAGCGCAGCGCGTTATCATACCTTGTAACTGGGAAGTACTCGCTTGCGTCGGGGGAACCCTCTGGACACAGAGCTGTGTTTAAAAAGAATTACGTTAATATATGTTACAGCATAGTTTGTGGATTGAAGGGCTTTTTCTCTATTTGTACCAGAAGGTCCCGTGTGTCTTTTAAGGAGTGATGGGCTATTTTGTCATCAAATAGTCTGCCTCCCTGGATGTTATCCAACCTTTAGTCTCTGCTTCATTTACCATAATTGAAATGGTATTCCTGAGTCTTTCAGTAGGGTCCGAGTCAATCTTTTGATAGAACCTTGTGTCACAAGGTTCTATCAAAAGATTGACTCGGACTCCCTACTTTTATTCTCTGCCAAAAACGCATAAGAACAGAGATCCACCACCAGGTCGTCCGATAGTTTCGGGCATCGGTTCAATACTAGAACCGCTCTCTAAATTTGCCGACGAATATCTCAAGCCACTTGCCAAACAAACACCGGCATATTTAAAAGACACACGGGACCTTCTGGTACAAATAGAGAAAAAGCCCTTCAATCCACAAACTATGCTACTTGTGGGCCTAGATGTGGAAGCCCTTTTTACGAGCCTCCCCCAAAATGATACTATACAAGTCTTGGAAGATGTATTATTTACGAGAGATTGGCAATTCAAAACACCAAGACACTTCATCCTCGAGTGCTGTAAACTAGCACTAAAGGAGAACTTCTTTGCCTATGGGGATGACCTGTATCTTCAAATCCATGGAACTTCCATGGGGAGCGCCTTCACTCCCTCGGTGGCAGGGCTCTACGTCAGTCATTTCGAAGTACACATAACCAATGGTGTCAACTTGTTCTCTTCCAGTATATTATACTGGAGGAGATACATTGATGATATCCTCATGATTTGGGACACCAAACTGGATCTACAGTCTTTTATGAACTGGCTTAACAACCTAGACCCATGGCTAAAATTTACACACACAGCCACTAATTGTAACCTTGATTTCCTGGATATAACTATATTCGTAAAGGACAATGAGTTACACACAAAGACTTTCAGGAAACCAACGGCTAAAAACAGCATTTTGTCCTATAAAAGTTTTCACCCAAAACCTTTGAGGGACAATCTTCCCTACAGTCAGTTTTTGCGCTTAAAGAGGAACTGTAGTAACAACGCAGACTACAGAATGCAAGCCAATGAATTAAGCGACAGACTGAGGCAGAGAGACTACACAGAGAAAACCATCAGACTCTGTAAAAAAAGAGCAAATAATCAACCGAGAGAATGTCTCCTTCAAACATTTCAAAAAGAAACAACACCTGATCTGACTACCTGCGTTACAACATTCAGCCAGGCTTCTTATGAAGTAAAGAAACTAATAAATAAGAACTGGCATATCCTCCACACAGGACATTTCAATTGGCCCAGACCAAGGTTCGCTAATCGGAGATCCAAAAACATCAAGGATGTCTTAGTACATACCCGACCGATTAGAAAAGTGAAAACTGCCCTTACTAGAGACATAACCATGTCACCTGTAACCGGACATTATCCATGTGGGTCATGCGTAGCATGTAAAACGACAACTGCTGCCAAAACACTACAACTTTCCGACACCCTTCTCTGGCAGCAGCGCCAACACACGAACTGCAATTCGACACATGTCATCTATACAGTGAGCTGCCCTTGCGGCAAGCGCTATATTGGAATGACATGTCGTAAAATAAAAACAAGAATTGGTGAACATCGGAGCAACATTAGATTAAAAAAGAATACCACCAAATTGTGCTCCCATTTCGTGCAAGCAGGTCATTCCTGCGATGACATCCACTGGACAGTAATCGAAATGTTAATTGACAAGTCTCAGAGATGCGAAAGAACTTTGTTTGAGAAAGAACAGAGATGGGTGGAACGCCTCAAAACCCATGAAAACGGACTTAATGATTGTATTCCTTGGCACCAGTTTTCGAAATGACCCTATTTCATAATGAAGCAATTGTTTATTCCCTGAAATAATTGTCGAATGGAGACAAAAGAGCTATACCTACTCCATGTATCAATAAAGTTTGTTCACAAACAAACAAGAAACTTTTGACACGCCCTGAATAAGTAGCTTTGAGCGCCTGCCCCTTTAAAAATGTCCTACCAGCCGTAGTCAGTTACTTCCGGGGGCAGAGTCAGCACAAGACGAGGTTGCAATCAAACGCGGGTAATGGCGGAGCGATGTTGCACAAACTACTGAATCCCGGTAAGGTGACCGCGTGTAACATATATTAACGTAATACTTTTTAAACACAGCTCTGTGTCCAGAGGGTTCCCCCGACGCAAGCGAGTACTTCCCAGTTACAAGGTATGATAACGCGCTGCGCTTATAAAACAATCTGTTTGCCTTACCTAAAGGGTTTTTTACCTTTGCGCCCCGATAGACCAGCGCGTAAAAAGTTAAGAACTTACCTCCTCCACGTATTGGGTCCTTACAAACTTATGTAACCAGCTCCTTCAAATAACAGCGCGCAAAACTAATGAATTTCCAAATCTCCAAAACTATGTTTACAGCGTAAAAAACTCGACCCTTTCCACAAAAACCCCCCCCTCCCTACCGAGATAAAACTCTGGAAACAACGAATAATAATTTTATTCTATTTAATGCACAAGCCTAAATCAGGATGTTCCCAATAAGTGTGTATTTCTCTATGTACTCTCCCTATTCTTTTTCAGAAACTGGAGGAGTCAATATCCCTGGAAATTTATACAGGTTATTATCAAAATACAACACAAATGGTGTGAGTAATACGTACTTTGTTTGTTTAATTGTTAGTCCTGACGAATGCTCTATAGACCCCTGTAGGCCGACAGAGCAGAAACATGTCGACGTTTGTGTGATAACTGTACCTAACTACCACGATCTAGTAACTCGATCAATTGAGTAGTACCGAATTATTTTAATAATCTGAAAATCACACCAACAATTAAAATGATTTAGGGTGATTTTTCAGTTTTTAAACCTTTTTCTTTTTTTGAGATTCTAATTTTTACACACTTCTTCCCTTTCTCTGGACACTGCACTACAGGCCAGAGGTGCCTCGGGTTGAGGCTGGCAACACCACAAATTTGGAGTAACCAATGATAACGGCCAACAACCCATATGCGGGGCGGATGAATCAAATATACCGCAACAACCACATTGGCATAGGGTTTTTGAGGTTACTCTAAAAACTTTCGTTACCAATGGCCTAAGGTGTTACAAGTGTCTGTTTCTCTTTTGATAAATCACCTACTTACCCTGGGGAATGAAACAGACATTCAAATCCCTAATCCCTCCCTATTGATTAATTAGTAGCTTCATATAGACAGACAGGTGGCAGGAAGACCAATCTGGGACTTGCCTTGGAGGCGGAAGATGGATAGACCGATTAACACATACATGAAGATCCCTACAACGACCACCTTAAAGCCCTATCGCTGACCACTTTCCTGTCCTTTCAGTTAGAACAAATGCTACAGCAGCCTCAGCTGCGCCAGGGGGCGACTAGAAATTTGCTCCTGTGGAAAGATTTGTTCAATCCAGTATAACAACCAAGGGCTGCGTCTCCTTCTTATATTATATTGTGGAGAAGTGTGGCTCACTGGTTAGAGCGGCAGACCCTGATGCAGAGATCTGATCCGGGACCAGGGTTCAATTCCCGTCGCGGCAGGGTCTTGTGCTCAATGTCCGTGGACCCGATAATTCTCGCCACAGTGCCTACTCTAATCATGGGTCCCACTTTGCAACTCTGGACAATAGCTTGCTTAATCTCCACACCGGCCCTAATTGCTAAGGATGCCTGGCTTCACCTTGGGGTGCCCAGGAGTGGGCGCCTCATAGGAACAGGCCAGGATGGGTTCCTCAGCAGTACAGCGCGGGGACACACTGGCTAGTGAAACCAGGCGCTTTATAAGCTCAGTTACTACTTTATAAGCTCAGTTTCTACTATATGCCTTCTAGCTCTCTCTCTCAGTCCACTTCAGGCTCCTCGGCACAGAAGATTCTGGGATAGCACTTTACAGACTCCACATACAGAGAAACAATGGGGCTCCCTTTATAAAGATATTACTAAATACAATGGATCCATGTACTTGAGGGAAACCCACTATAAAGTCATGTTTGAGTGGTGTTTCCACCACCAGAATTTACATACTATCTTTCCAAACACATCTAATAGATGCAGGTGGGGTTGCGGACAGCTGGGAGACTTCTGATGGGACTGTCCCTCTACCCAACCTTTCTGGAAGGAGGTTGTCTCCCAAATCAAAACAATCCTAGGCTACCTGATCTCCGATTCCTTGGAATATGCCTCGGGACCCCGCCCTTAAGCACCAAACTCAGGGAGACCACTCCATTATGTGGCTGTGCTTGGGGGCAGCCAAGATGGCCATAGCTGCTGCCTGGAAGACATCGAGACTCCCTCCCTAAATCAGTGGCACACCGACTGTGAATGAATGACAGATGTCAGTGAAGACTCCCGAAAAAGCTTTGACTACATTTGGGGCCCCCTGGTGGGATATTTGTCGGCGGTGTTACCACTGTTTGACTGTGAGCCCAGGTTGCGAGCCCTTCATTTATTCATGATATAGTTGCTGAAGCCCCTTGTGAGGCACATAGACCCCACCTTTTCCCCGGGCCTTATCACGCTGGTTGTGGAGGCTGAATCTCTCTCTCACTCCCTCCAGATTGTAACAATGCACACCTGAAACCTTGCAAATTTTTGTTTTTTCTTCTGTAATTTGTTTTTGTTGTTTCCCTTAATTATTTAGGGGTTCTTAGTTTGAATTCATTTGTTAGCTCCAACAAAAGGAAACAGAAGGAATAGGTGACATGTAAAAGGCTGTAAAGAGATGTTGTAGAGTCATTGCCTCCTATTTTGGATAGCACCCCTCAGGCAAGCGGGAAACTTGTGAAGAAGCTGTATACGTCTTTTAGCTAATTAATGCTCTTGCGATGTACTTGTGGGAATAGTTGAGCTCGGGAGAGCTACAAAGTTTGTATTTCTGTGTAAACTCAATAAAAAGATTCTGACAAAACAAAAACACGGTACTACACTATAATTCCCCTTAAAGTGCAGAATGCATACTAAGAATGGCCTTAACTATATTTCACACTTTCAATTTTGGAAGGGTGAAATAGTGTTTAGACCACACTTACTCTGCGTTTTGGGTTTTAAGGGCAAATAAACTGTAGTACAGTGTACTAAAAAAAAACTAGCTATTCACAAAGATTCTCAAAGGCATTTTAAAGGTATCATTACGAATGTGGGGTCTCCATACATCAAAATATAGGACTGTTGTATTTTTTTATGTGCGCAGAGTTCGCAGTTGTAAATATACTACCTGTAAAATACCTTTATGACTAGCAAACAATGGTAAATTAAACAAAAGTGTAAGTTTACCTTTCTGAATCAGGCCCTATACATTTATTTACAAACTATTTATATCTACTAACAAAAATAACTCTTTGTCGTACTGTTCCTACTAATTCAGTAGGACTGTGGATGTGAACAACATAGGTGTCAGAGTCTTCTGATATCATCAGTATATGTTGGCTAGCTCACAGTGTGCCATCTGGACTCCTAATCTGACAGGGTATCGGATGGTGTCTGCAACCTCAGAACATGACCACTTTTATTCCCTCAAGGAAATCGTGGAAACAGATCCACCCTTTCATTGTTACTTAAGCATGCCAAAGAGAGACATAAGAAATACATGAATTGGCATTTTCAAACATTTATTGAAACACTGTATTTGTGCTTAAAAACATAAACTGCAATTATTAGCAGGAAGAAACAAAGCATTGTTACCAACATTACAAGAATGCTGAAAACGATTAATAATTTACCATCATAAATTTGCAGAGATTATATGAATATATAGCATACTGATACTCCTACCTAACACTACCGATAATATAGAGAGTATAGTGAGAATGCATTTTGCCAGATCACTTTGAGCAACTTAACTCCCTATACCTGTGTGAGATGCATCAGGAATCCAGTCTGGTGTAGAACAGGCCACCCGCCGTCCTTTGCAGGATAGGTATTGGAGTCAGATGAGCTGGATCTCAGTCACGGGCAAACGTTCCCATAATCCTTCAGCCTGCTCCTCTGAGGAACTTAGGTCATATGCAGTTTATATAATAAAAGCCTGGTTCCGTTCAGGGGTGCAATGCTGATGTGAATGCTTGTCTTTCTGATTAACAGCTGTCTCTAACCGGACAACAATACGCAAGGGCAGGGTGTTGTTCAGTGTTCTTGTTCTTGTAAGATTGGACAGAATGTACAAGTGTTGTGATACAATGCTTGCTGAAGAATGTGCTTGCAAGCATAACACTTTATGAATATGTTATCATGTACATGCAAAGCATGTAAAAAGTCACTTTCTAAAAAGAATTTCAAGTTTAAACGTGTATATGTAAAATGGAAGCTTTCGTGCACGGGCCCTGTCGTACCCCACAAAACCCACTCCTTGGCCGGAGGGAGACTATTATTTCAAACTACATATAACAGCACATCCTCAAATGTAACTTGATATGCATGTAGGCCTACAATTATAAAAATAATATAATAATGCACTTTAATAATGACGTAAACGAAAGCCAAATTGTATTAAAAAATGCCAATTAAAAACATGTAATTGATTAATAAATGAATAAGAACCAAATGTAAAAAAATTAAAAAATGCCAAATTAAAATTCAGGAGCTCTGCTCCTTAAATATTTTCTATGTTCCAAGAGTCATTATATTCCATGAAAGTACTAGCTACCGCAGATGATGATTCTACTGTGGCCTGAGCTGCAAGTTCCAAAGAATAAACATGGTCTTATCCAGCCCACTAAGGAGCCGCTGATGGTGTATCAGCCGGCAGTGTAACCGCACAAGAGGAGCCAGAATCCAGTAATACAGGAGCCAAAACATCCTTTCAAGGCTCATAGTATGCATCTTGCAGCAAAGGTAATCTCATAGGAACCCCCTGAAGATGAATTCTCAAAGGGTGCCCCTGCAGTTCGATATCCATAGATAAAACCACTCGCATTACAAGAAACAGAACCAGTGCACACTTGAAAGTATGCAACAGACAGTGGAACACCTGCTGAACGCAATGCAACCATATAGGTCAAACGGACAAAGATCAGTTGTCATTTAGTTACTGAAATAACGATGCACCAAAAGAATGCTTCATACAATCATGAAACAGCAGGACATGTGGAAGTTCTATCACCATTTGGCCTTGAGGTGGAAAGTCCATTGAGAAGCAGCAAAAATAGGACCAAAATCCCAAGAATCAGGAATAACACTAGTGGTATGCCTCCAAAACACTGGAAACCGGGAGTGTATAAAAGATGGATTCACACTGAATACAGTCAGGAACATGCTGACAAAGCCAGACCCATTCGCTTTTAAAAAGTGTACTGCTCCTGCAGTATTTGAAGCATTAAAGATGTGGTGCACAAGTTAACTAAAGTGTTGAGGGGAGATTGTTTTTCAGAGGTAGACCTTCAGGGGTGTGGAATTCCTATAGGCTGACGCCCGGGACATATTGTTTGGGGTCAATGGCAACAAGTTTTCATGTGTATTTTGTCCTTGGGACAAGTAGGCCCAACCCTCTACAGCACAAACCCTTTGGCTGCCAGTTTACAGTACCCCATCATAGATCAGGAAAAGGCATTGACTGCAGTAAAGGTAATATTTGAATCCATGTGTTAAGGCTATTCAAACTTGTATTTATGGTTCATTAATGCGAAGCCTTTATTATTAGTATGAGCGCTCTAAGTAAATGTTGTTCCAGAATAAAAACGTGTACACACGTTTTCAATGTTTAGCAATATGAGGCTATGTATACTGCGCACAGAATATTCTCTGATTAGATGCAGATATTTATAAAAGTTTGAAAGCAAGATTGATGATTCTTTGCTTACATAATAAAATGTTCACAAAAAAATGCAAAAACGTTTCGCTAAACTACTGCAAAATTTTAGGCACCATTTCTTTGCAACATCATTTATTAAAATGTGTTGTTAATAAGATTACGTGAAACATAAAAATAAACAAGCATTGGTAGGTCTAAAATTGTTGGTCAGCCTTTTGGGTCTGTAAATGCGTGACTTACTTTAGCATGGTTTTTCTAAAACCTTATTGGTATCAGGGCTGGCGGACCCTCATCTTTATTACAAACATTGGCACAAGCAAGAATTGTTTTGGTCTCCAAAAGCACGCATTGCCACAGTAGTTCCTGGCACTGAACAAAACGACTGTGTGTTGATATGCTCCTTGTGAAAGAACAGAATGATGTCACTTACAGTGAAGCTAGCCGATAGACACAGAGAGAGACAGAATTTTAATAAACACAAAATGTCATGGTTAACATCAGAACTAATTAGGGGCCCAATTATTAAATAAAGCTCAAAAGTGCACCCATGTCCTTGCATTAAGTGCACATATACTACTTTTGTGAATTCCCAAGACTATACACAAGTAGACCAAGAATTAGAACTCTTAGAAAATATATGTGAACTGCTTTCAGCATGAGCAAATAACCAGGTGTAGATTTGCTCATGCTAAAATCTAGGACTGTTCCCATGAGGCACATGGTCAGACTGATTTGCATATGGCCATGTCTGAACTGGGGTGGCAGAGTGGGCTAAAGAACGTGATGGATTAAACCCAGATCTGTTGACTGGGTGTGGTGTTTGATTGGTTCAAATCCTCCGTCCATCACCACCCCCTTTTGTACCGCTTTGTTCGCCATAAGTTGGCAGGGTATGCTCAGACGTGAGTCCCTTGCTCACTTTACCACTGGATTCAAGCAAGCCTGGCTGAATACGGCTGTAATGCCAGAAACCGGTCCTAGGAAGCTTGATTCCGGTCCAGGGAAGACATGGCTTGGCAGTTCGGGCTGGACTGTTCCCATGAGGCATAGGGTCAAGACTGATTTGCATATGGCCATGTCTGAACTGGGGTGGCTCGGTGAGCAAAATAACGATGGATTAAACCCAGATCTGTGAATGGGGGTGAATGTTTTGCCATTGTGCAACATTCCGTCCATCATCTTGTGTATTTTGCTGTTCACCCTATGTAGGAAGGGTATGCCCAGACGTGGGTCCCGTGCTCACTAAGCCACTGGAGTCAAGCTATCCTGGCTGAAGACGGCTTATAGCCAGAAACCGGTTCTAGGATGCTTGATTCCGATCCAGGGAAGACATGGCTTGGCACTTCCGGCTGGACTGTTCCCATGAGGCACAGGGTCAAGACTGATTTGCCTATGGCCATGTCTGAACTGGGGTGGCTTGGTGAGCAACATAACGATGGATTAAACCCAGATCTGTGACTGGTGGTGAATGTTTTGCCATTGTGCAATATTCCGTCCATCATCTTGTGTATTTTGCTGTTCACCCTATGTGGGAAGGATATGCCTAGATGTGGGTCCCGTGCTCATTAAGCCACTAGAGTCAAGCTATCCTGGCTGAAGACGGCTGATAGCCAGAAACCGGTCCTAGGATGCTTGATTCTGGTCCAGGGAAGACAAGGCTTGTCAGGTCGTGCTGGGCTGTTCCCAGGAGGCACAGGGTCAAGACTGATTTGCATATGGCCATGTCTGAACTGGGGTGGCTTGGTGAGCACAATAACGATGGATTAAACCCAGATGTGTGTCTAGAGGTGAATGGTTTGCCATTGTGCAACATTCTGTCCATCATCTTGTGTATTTTGCTTTTCACCCTATGTGGGAAGGGTATGCCCAGACATGGGTCCTGTGTTCACTAAGCCACTGGAGTCAAGCTATCCTGGCTGAAGACAGCTGATAGCCAGAAACCGGTCCTAGGATGCTTGATTCTGGTCCAGAGTAGACATGGCTTGGTAGTTCGGACTAACGGTTCCCATGAGGTACAGAGTCAAGACTGATTTGCATATGGCAATGTCTGAACTGGGGTGGCTTGGTGAGCAAAATAATGATGGATTAAACCCAGATCTGTGACTGGGGGTGAATGTTTTGCCATTTTGTAACATTCCGTCCATCATCTTGTGTATGTTACTGCAAATGGGACATGTCACTTTGTATGAGGTTGATTGCTGAGGACACAGTGTTATAAAGAGAGTAAATCCAAGTTGATAATGTGGTAATGCTATTATCCACGACAGCAAGGACTTTTTCAAATTAGCCCTGTCCATTTTTTTGTACGGGTCAAGCAGCTTTCTGCTGGGTAACTTTCCAAAATTCATTGTATATGGAATATAGAAAGCATTTATGAAGTGGTGATCTATGGCCTAACAAATAATCCTGTAAAAAGGGAGAGATAAGTGTTTAACTGCATCTAAAGTGGAATGCTGTAACCATTGCTGGAATAACTTTCCTACACTATATGCAGTAACCACCCCTGAGTGTTTTGTCTGCACATAATGTGGGTCTGGTCTATTTGCTTTGAAACCTTTTTGGTTGTTCAAAAACGTGCATGACAACCATTAGTGTCTAATGGTGACACTAACCATCTGTCTGAACCAGAAAGTGAAGAATTGTTTGTACCATTCTGTATCATGTTATTGAGCTGTTCCTCTGTGTAATTTGTAAAATGTTGCCAATCATCAAAACGTGCAGTAGAGGGTATGTTTGGTGTATTCATGTCTTTAATTTTAGTCAAACCCAGGTATGTTGTTTGCTGTACTATTTTGTTCAGAAAAATATTTTGTCTTTGTATTAGACACGCTCTAAACAAAGCCTCATTGCCCTGGACTTGCCAATCATTCGTTCCCCAAACTGATTTTGCCTTTCCAAAATTCATAACCTTCCACAGACAATTGGGAAAAAGAGGAAGCCAAAGAAACCAATTTAATTTCGGTAGGCATGTTTGTTTTGCTGGGGAACTGGAAAGTTTAAAATAATAAGACATTGGTTCTATGAGTCTGTTGCCAGAAAAATATGCAAACTTTTGCAGGTATGTTTTTGAGCTATCGACTGGTGGTGTTAGGCAATATTCCCATTGTATGAAATTAAAAACTGCATGTGGAGTACTAGCTCTGTGTACATGGTGATGGGAATATATTGATGATAACAGAACACTCCACTATAACTAGCGTATGTACTATAGATATCTTTTTTTTTATTTCAAAAACCTTTATTGGTAAGTTTAGACCACATACAGGAAATTATCCGTTATGGACAAGAAACGCATGAGTATAAGACTGCATCTGGGAGCATGCCCCCCTGATTGTGATACAATACAAACTATACATATCTTTAATTTCAAATACACTCTAACATTCTAATTCTAATTCAGAAAGCATAGAATTCCCTGCATTTACATCCCAATCATCAGACAAGCTGCCAGTATTGTCCATTTAGTTCCACAGCACAACGTCCTGGGAGATAATGTCCATTCAAGAGCAAAAAGAAAACTGTCACAAATCCAATCAAAAGGAAAAGTAATGAAATGGCAATCCAAATATAAATCCAAGGTGGAATCAGGTAAGTGTCTTTTTTAGTTCAAAAATAAATGTACAAATCCCATGCAAGGGTGTTGAAGTAATCAAAGGAAGCTGGAACTGTAGGTTCTTAAGTTACTTTATTAATTAAGATGTTAGGTTATAAGTTATAGCGATAACCCCATCAGGAGCAGCTGTCCTGCTGCTCAGCCCTCACTCAACTGACATTCACAGCACAGCAACATTCCAATCATCCAACATTCCATATGACATACATACCAGCTGAGCAGCAGGGAAACACAAGTTATAACATATCTCCCTTCGTTATGGGTACAATTGCAAAAAGCAATAAAATAGTTGTCAATAAAATGCACTTTAGTACACATAGTCAAGAATATTAAAACAGTGCACCAAAGTACGAATGGACAACACAAACAAAATATTTTAACACATCCCGCAACAAATTACTTCCTGAAATAAACAACTATCTTCATCCTACATCCTTATGCCACTAATTATACAAGTTGGCCAGACCAGCATAACAAGTAAGACACAGAGGAACAAACCTAACGCAACAACTCATCCATACTACGGGAAACCACACACATACCAAGCACACCTCAGCATGCACACAACAAGTACAACGTAGCCGGGAAACCAAATGAAGTAATCAAAGGAAGCTGGAACTGTAGGTTCTTAAGTTACTTTATTAATTAAGATGTTAAGTTATAAGTTATAGCGATAACCCCATCAGGAGCAGCTGTCCTGCTGCTCAGCCCTCACTCAACTGACATTCACAGCACAGCAACATTCCAATCATCCAACATTCCATATGACATACATACCAGCTGAGCAGCAGGGAAACACAAGTTATAACAGGTGTGTCTGACGAATCCTAAGAAAAGTCACCAGCGTCAGCAAAATAGCCAGAGGCAGTCTGTGCAAAAACAGGGACTTTACGGGGCAATGTAGAAATGGTAGACACCTCCAAAGGTGATTCATCATAAACAATTTCGTTGTTGGGAATGGTAGACAATGATTGTGAGTTCACATATGGTGAGTGGACAGTGTTAGCAATAGTAACAGGGAGTAGTAAAACTTTAGTATCTGATATCCCCTATCGGGGAGTAGTGATTTCAGTATTATTTAACATAACATGTGTATTTGTAAAGCGCAAGTTTACCCCTACGGGTATCTTGGCGCTGAATAACAGATGTTTGTTGTTACCCAACTCAATGGTACTCATTTTATCGACCTCAGATGGTTGAAAGGCTGAGTGGAACCGCCGGGATTTTAACCAGTGGCCATGAGGTTGAACACAGGTCCCTGCAGTAGACGCATTAGTCCACTGAGCCACCAGACCCGATTATTTAATGCTTGTAGAGGGATTTCCTGTAAGATATTGAGAGGAGAAAATAACTACTCAAGAGCCCTTGTGGCCTACTGTGTAGGAATGGCCACATAGTGTGGTTTTAAAAGATAAATTGAGACAAATCTTTTATTTGTTTGTACCTTCAATTGGCAGGACTGGCACAGGTGCTCTGTATGATGGACCAAATTTCTTCTTCTCGATAATCTTCTCTCGCACTAGATGCCCAATCATTGGAATTCAGCCAGGAGTTGCTGGTTGCACCTTCACTTCTTCAGTGGCGGAATGTTTGAATTGTTGATTACAGTGTTTATCTTGGAAGTCTTGGAGTTCCTGTAGGACAGCTAAACGTTCCTTGATATAAAAAGGCATATCTGCCACCACTCTGCCTGGATGATCAAGGTCTGGAATGAACATCTGGACACTGAACAGTACTTTGTAGGGAGTCTGGCCACCCAAGAATCTTCTAGGCAGATTATTTAAAGTGTTCTGGACTCCATACAGATGATAGACCAAACTATGTTCTGAAGCTAATATTCTAGCTGTTAAAGACTGCTTTAAGTCACTGTTTTTACTCTCCACTATCGAATTTCCCTCAGGATGATGGGGGAGAAATAATGCATAGCCACACTGAGGGTGCCCATGGTATGCTGGTAAGGCCTAGAGTCAAATGCTGGGCCCTGGTTCGAGTGGAATGCAGCTACTGCATATGTCTCAATGAAGACTTGCAGATCTACCAGTTTGAGTGTCTTCTGATCACTGTGGTCATACCCATAGGAATCTAGAACATTAAACCACTGCTAATAGAATGTATTTAAAGTAACCATCTGAGTTCAAAGTTCTGCAGTGGTCGAGGTATACACAAGCCAATGGTTTATTTGAGACTAAGAGAGGTGTCTGTAGTAGGAGTGCTGCGGTGGAAGCTTTTATTTGCTGAAAAATGTCAAAGGTAAGGACATACATACTGTTTAGTCTGTTTGTAGAGACCATGCCACTAATAGCGATGCTGTAGTAGTGAAACTGTAGCCGCCACACCTGCATGGGCAGAAGCTAACCCCTCATAAGCAGCTATGATTAATTCTAGCCAGCGATCTGAATTTGGCATCACTGTATGTTTTGCGCACTCAGTCGGTAGGAGTATTTTGATGTATGTTTTTTAGGTTATAGAGTGCCACAACATGAAGATCTGGCAGCTACCATGATATCTCCATCCACTCTCATATGGGAATGAGTAACTGCAGCTACAACATCAGTCTGCAGTGTTGTCTTTTTTGGCTTATAACAACCAGGAATGCTAAATGGGCTATCTTTCCACAATTATTTATAGATTAGGAAAACAGAAGGTTTTCTTAAAATAACCCTCAATTACCATGATCTCCCATGGTGGCATGCTTCATCATAGGGTACTTCCCATTTCGCTGTGGGACGGGGAGTTATGTGACCGACGAAGATGTGGGAGCACTTAAAAGATGAATACTATAAAGCAATAGATGGTATAAGAGTGGGAGGGTCTACTTTAGCTAGACTATACAGACATTTAACACAGTTTGTCACGCAAACAATAACCCGAGTGAAGGCTGCTCACTTCTCACTACCGAACTCTGACACACCTCTCCACTCTATGACACGCCGCTCCAGTATACCACATGACACTCTTTTCCACTGTAGGACACTCCACACCACTCCACTCTACGACATTCCATACCACTCCACTGTACAACACTCCACACCAGTCCACTCTACCCCACTCAACTCTACGCCACTCCACTCTACGCACTCCACTCATTGCACTGCACTCTACGCTATTCCACTCTATGCTACACCACTCCACTTTGTTACTCCACTCTACTCTAAAACATACCACTCCTCTCTACGCCACTCCATACTGAGCTATTTTCCTATATGCCAATCCACTCTACGTGACTCCACTCTAAGCTATTCTATGCCACTCCATTGTACGGCACACCACTCTGCGATATTCCACTGTATACAACTCCACTGTAAGCCACTTTGCTCTATGCCACTCCACTCTATGCTTTTCTACTCTACTCTATGATACACTACTCCACTCTATAATACACTACTCCACTCTATATTACACTACTCCACTCTACGCAATTCCAGTCTATGACACTCCACTCTACTGTACGACACACCACTCCACTTTACTTTACGACAAGCTATTGCACTGTTCACCACTCCACTCTATGCCACTGCACTCTACAATGTTCCACTACACCCCAATTGACTCTATTCCACTTCACTCTACGACATACCATTTCACTCTACTCCTCTCTACTCTAAGACACTGTACCCCCCATCACTCTATGGCACGCACTCCCCTGTACATCACTCCGCTGTACAACAAGCTACTCCACTCTACAACAGTTCACTCCAGTCTACAACATGCTGTTTCAGGGATTCTGCACATACACAGAACTATGTGCAGGATTATGGGACTTCGGTGTATAGGGACTATGCCTTCCTACCACCTTAGTGCCTACGAGCCCAGGACCAACTAGCTATACTGTCTCACTTGCTCTCCTACACACTCACGAAGAAGCACATGATTAGACACCCACCCCAAAATACAATACTCCAGGATCTCTCAGGAATCGCGGTAATAAGACACACCTTTTCTATCACACTCTCATACCTGTCCATAATAAGATCTGACCGAGACACGAATATAGTTTAAAACGTTTATTTTAATCATCGTGCTCTAGCATGCAGAATACGCCCCACAACAAGCAGAAAAATGCATAACACTAATATAGTTTGCATTTCAGCTAGGCCATACATCATGTAGGGAGATGTCATCATACAAAGACAATGGAGAAAGAACTATATTGCCTAACCTCCCTACCCTTGGTAAGAAGAAGTATTATGATAAAATAGAAGATCTGTGGGCTTTAGAAGCAGACCCCATACCTTAGACTATAGATGGTATTTCCACATCGTAGGTGCATGTTGCTCTTCTCCTTGGAAAGATCCCTCTCCAAGTGTGTGCCACTAAAACATGTATCTCCATAATATCAAAGTACGAGTCTCCAGCAGCAGCTGCATTAGTATGTTTTTTCAAGCTGCTAGGGCCTGACTAGAACAGTATAACAAGGGGAATTGTTTATTGACCTTGCTCACAATGTTCAGACTAAACTTCAGGAACAAGCAGAGAACGAACACAGCAGACAGTTCTCATATGAAAGGCATAAACAGAGTCTTGCAAAAAAAAAAGCCATGTAGCAACGTGCCCAAAAGCTGCATCATGGCTGCAGGGCTCATACTAACTTAGTGATGATGACAATGTCTCTATCGGCCACATTCCATTGCCACTCTACCACACTGCACTCCATTCTACGACATGCCACTCCATTCTATACCACTCTACTAAATGCCATAACACTGTACACTATTTCACTCTAAGCACTTCACTGTATGCTATCCCACTGTACGCCAATTCACTCTACTCTATGACACCTTAACCCACTGTTCGCCACTGCAGTTTACGCCACTCTGTTCTACAACATGCAACTCCATTCTGTGCCACTCCACTCTACTCAACGACATGCTTCTGCACTCTAAGCCACTCTACTCTATGCTACTCCACTGTATGACATTCTACACCACTCCACTCCACTGTACCCAACTCCAGTCTGCGCTAATCCACTCTACAGTGTACACTCTTCGCCAATCGTTTGTACGCCAATCCAATCCACCCCACTCCAGTGTATGCCATTCTTTGCCAATCCAGTGTACCCCACTCTATGACATGGTATTCCACTCTACCATACTCTATGCAACTGCATCTGCGCCACTCCACCTCCACTCTATTGCATGGCATACTACTCCACAGTACTTCACGCTAAGCTACTCTATGCCAATCCACTCTACCAAACTCTACCACACTCTACTCCACAACACTTTAATCTTTTAATCTAGTCTATGGCACTCCACTCTAGTCTATGGCACTCCACTCTAATGTACGACATGCTACTCCACTTTATAATACTTTACTCCATTATATCATACACTACTTTTCTGTACTCTATTCCAAGCCACTCTAATCTACAAGACCCCAATGCACTCAATGAAACTTTACTTCACACTACATTATGCCACTCCAGTTGAATCCACTACACTCTACTCCACTGAACAACACTTTACCTCACTCTATGCCACTGTACAACAATCCATTCTCCACCGCGCCACTCTACGACACCCTACTCAACTCTAGTCTCCACTCCAGTCTACAAGACTCTACTACACTTTATACCCATTCTATGCATCTACACTCCACTGTACAAAACTCTACTCCACTCTATGTCGCTGTACGATACTCTACCACACTTTAAGCAACTCTCTGTATGCTACTCCCCTCTACTCTATGACACAGTACTCCACTCTACTCCACTACTCCACTGCACGCTGTTTCAGTCTATGCCACTTTCTGCTATTGACTCTGACATACTATGGCAATCCACTCTACCACACTGTACAACACTCTACTGTACACCATTCCACTTTATTACACTTTCCAACACTCTCGACCCACCACACCACTCTACTCTGTGGTACTCTACCTTATGATATTTTACTTCACTCTACGCCATCCCACTGCACTCAACTCCACTCCACTCTACAACACTTTATCCAACTCTTCGTCCCTGTACGATACTTCACTCTATGCCGCTCCACTGTAAGACACTCTAATCCACAGTATGCAACTCCACTATACAAAACTCCACTACACTTTGTGTCACTCTATGCCACTCTACTCCACGGTACGAAACTCTAATACACTGTATGACACTCTAGGACATGCCACTCGACTCCTATCTAGGACACGGCACTTCACTTTACAGCATGGCACTCCACTGTATTATATTCTCCTCAACTGTACTTACAACACACAACTCTGACACTCTAATCTACCACACTCTGCTCCACTCTACGACAGTCTACGACTTAACTCAACAACACTCCACTGGATGACATTCCTCTGAACGACTAAGCACTCCACGGTATGACAATCCACTGTACATAGTCCACTCCACTCTATGACATTCTACTGTACTCCATTACACACTCATCACTCTACGCCACTCCACTCTCAAACACTCCATTTCATTGTCAGCCACTCCAAACAACGACATTCCACTCCACTCTACAACATGCTCTTCACTCTAAAAGACTCTTCTCGTGACTACTCAACTCTATGATACTGTACCACAGTCCACTGTATGACAAGCCACTCTACAGCACTCCACTCTATGCCATTACACTGTACAAGACTCCCCACTAGTCTACTGGATGAAAGTCCACTCAACCACACTCCACTGTACGACACACTCCTCCACGCTATGACACTCTACACCACTCTACTCCACGACACTCCACAGTACGACACTTGGCTCTACTCTATGATACTTCCCTCCACTATACAACACACCACGCCTCTCCACTCTATAAACCTCTACTCCACTGTATGCTTTGCCACTCCACTCTACTCTACAACAATCCACTCTATGACACCAGACTCAAAGGCACTCTCCTCCAGTGTACTCTACGATACTCCACTTAACGACACTTCACTTAATGGCAACCCACTCTACAATTTAAAGCACAATTTTATAAAAAAGTGAAAAACATTGAATTCAATGGAAAAAAGAGGAAGTTTTAGTTAGGAAAACTATTTATTCTTTCTATACAAAACCAACTTAAATTACAAAAACATTACAAACTCTAAAGTTATAACTTACATTTATCATTTACTCTTTCTATATAAACCAAACAAACTACACAAATATTAGAATTTCTAAGTTTATAGTTATAACTTCCATCTAGAATTTACGCATCCACTTCAAATTACTATAAGTTATGCACCTCAGTGCACAGTGTTGTCCACTCGCTCATCACACTATATTAACTATAGCTTGGCACTCTAATATGTTGTCATAAATGATTTCATTAGGCATGTGATAAGTCTTGTTAGGAATGCTATAACTTAACATGTTATAAGTGATGTAATCTGCGAGCGTATAAGCAGTCTATGAAGAAGGCATGTGTTATAGTTAATATAGTGTGGCGAGCAAGTTGACAAAACTGTGTATGGTGGTGCGCGACTTAAAGTAATTTGAAGGGGGGGGGCATAAATTAGAAAATCAATCTTTGTGATGGTTCAGGCAGGATTTGTCCTTATTCAGCATGAGACCCGCTAAATAGCCTAGCACATGATGTCGGAGTTTCATGTGGACTGTACTGAAGGGCCTTTAACTAACCAGTTGTCTAAATACTGGCATGACTAACGGCCTAATCGTCTTAGATTATTTGCAACTGGGACTGTGTGTCCTGGCACCTGGTGCGAGTCCAAAGGGGAAGCACTTTGAATTGATTATGGCAACCAGCCACCTTGAATCAGAGAACTTGGTGATGTTTGTAGAGTATAAGTATGTGCAAGTAGGCATCTTTGAGGTAAAGGGGTTGCTAAAAATGTGTTTTCCATTTGCAACTGTGGCACCTCCTGGAAGGTAACCATTCTAGATGATTGTTTCCTTAGGAAGACATTCAGCATGTGCAGATCTAAAATTTGGTTAGGTGTCCTGACCTACCTCTTCTTTTTTTTTTTGGATTAAATCTTTTTATTATTATGAAGTAGTGCACGCCGATTACACAGCAGATTGCCTAAAACCCCAACTGGGTCATCTACCGAGATCAAATGCATAGTAGCAAACTGTCCCTGGAATGTAAGTCAGCAAATCTTGGGTTGACGGGAAGTACACAGCATGTCGCCTCCGACCCAAATTGGGCCGGTCGCGTAAAGGAACATTTCTAGGGGAGGTACAGTCCACGAGAAAACAAAGAACCCAGTGGGCCTTAACAATTCTGCTGTGCCAAATGCACGAGGTATATATAGCGTTGCACTAAAAATAAAAACATATTAGCATAAAGTAACTGTCAGGAAAAAACAAGAAACCCCCCTTACCCAGCCGCCAACCTCTCTCCTTCCGACAATGCCCACCTGAGTGTGGGCGTGTGTTAGGGAAGCCGGAACGTTTCTGGGATGCCACGCAGCAGTGACCCAACCACTCCCTAAGCAGGCGGAACAAATTTGAGGATACGTAAGTATGCTGGGCAGTTCAGTTCTCTGAATTCCTTAGACAGGATAGTAATGAAAGGTGACCATATTTTCGCATAGGTATAGGGGTCTCGGCTAGCTGGCATAGACAGCTGTTCCATGCCAAAAAGTATCCAGTGTTGGTGGAGCCATTGCTGATGGTCAGGGATATTACCCGACCCCCAATGTACCAACAGGATACTATTAGCAGCATTGAAAGCCATCGCCGTCTGTCGGCCCCTAATGGACTGAAGTGGGTAAGTGAGAACGTTGGGAAGCCCCAATAGTGTGTATGCAGGGAAGCAAGGGATTTCTGTCTGGAAGGTGCCGTCTAATACTTGTGCCCAGAATCTTGTAAGCTTGGGGCAGTTCCAAACCAGGTGAATTAGTGACCTGGGGTTTCCACATCTACTCCAACATTGGTCATCACAGAGTGCATTCCACTTTTGCATGCGTGTGGGGGTATAGTACCTGTGGGAGGTGATTTTGTAAGCTGTTTCAGTGTGGCCTATGTTGAATGTTGTATGGTGGGCCCTGTAGAATATGTCCCCCCACTCTTTATCGGAGAGGTCGCATCCCAATTTGGCCTCCCACCGCGTTTGACCGGGTGTCTTTTGTGTGTGTGGTATTGTCTTTAAAAAGTGGTAAATTTCCAAGATGAGTTTCTTATCGTCTGATTTTAGAAACAACCATTTCTCGAACAGGGTCATTGACCTGCCTGCGTTGGGGAGTACATTGGAGCCCAGTACCCAGTGAGTGAGTTGAGTGTTTGTGAACTGTCTTGTTCAGACAATGAGTATTGGGATTTAAGCTTGTCGAAGGGAACGACACCAGTGCAGACAAAGAGGCAGTCCACCCTCTTGCAGCCACCCACCAACCAGCGTTTCACTACCTGTTGCGACGCTCCCAACAGGAATGCCGTGTTGGTGAACAGTGGGGTCAATGGTGAGGTGAATGTTGAAAGATCAGCTGGATGTACCACCCTGTCCCAGACCTTGAGTGTAGGGCTTGTGACCGGGGTCGAGTATAGACCCCAGGATCTGTGGGCTCACAGGAGACAGGCCTGCCTCCATTTGTTGGCGCCTGCTACCGTTTGGTCCATGAAGACCCAATGCTTTCCGGTCATAGGACGGTTTCACTCTACAAGAAACCTCAGTTGGGCAGCTTGGTAGTACCGCAGGGCATTGGGAACCGCCAAGCCCCCTTTTTGTTTTGTGCGTTGTAATAGTTGTTTCTGTAGCCTATATTTAATTCCACCCCAGATGAAGTGGTCTATGTTCTGCTGGAACTATCGTATTTCCCTGGGCGGAGGGGAGAGCGAAAGCGTCTGGAAGACATATAGCGCCCTTGGGTGTACATTTATTTTTACTGTGGCAATCCTACCCAACCACAACAAGGGCAACCGCTACCACCGGTCTAGGCCTCTACGGATTGCTGCTCCGAGGGTTGAGAAATTAGTCCTGGCTATTTTAGGGAGGGTCCGGTCCATTACTATGCCCAAACGCGGGAGCGCCGCCTCCATCTATTGAAATTCATATTGTGCTCTAAGAGCACACTCCGTGTCCGGAAAGTTAGTGAGATTCAGGATTTGCGATTTGACCAGGTTAATCTTGAAGTCTGACACTGCCCCAAAAGCTTCAATTTCAGAGAAGAACGTTGCTAGCGAAGAAGGGGGCTGAGCAATGGAAAAATGTATTCCATCAGCATAAAAGCTGATGAGATGTTGGTCCACCCCAAATTTAATGCCAACTGCCCCTGGGTTATCCTGTAGCCTCTGAGCAAAGGGTTCCATATAAATGGGAAATAGAGAGCAGGGAGAGCGGGCAGCCTTGCCTGATGCCTTGTTCCACTCGCAACCCCTCCGACCTTACCCCTTTCACCAGGACCATGACACTAGGTACACTGTAAATGCTATGGATCCAGTTCAGGAACCGGCCTCCCAACCCAAAATGCTTAAGGGTCGCGAACAAGTAGGGTCAGTGCACCCTAACGAACCCCTTCTCCGCGTCTACTGCCAGCAAGAGGGACTCTTCCTGGGATCGTTAAACTTTGTCTATGAGGTGACAGAGATGCTTGGTGTTGTCCTCACATTGACGTGAGGGGATAAACCCTGCTTAATCTGGGTCGATCAAGCCCAGAATCAGGGGGTTGAGACAATATGCCAGAATGCTTCGCATCAATATTAAGCAGAGCTATTGGGTGATATGAGCTGCAAAGTCTGGTGATTGCGGCAATCACCTCTTTAATCCTAATGGGTTGGTCAAGTGCTTCGGATTCCTGCGGTGGCAGTGGGGTTATGCAGCTGACTGAAGATAGGGAAGCAGGACAGGGACCGTTAGGTGATCTTTCATGTATAGGGTTGAATAAAATGCCTGGAACTCTGCCTCTACGTCAGTGGCCTCCTGTGCTACTGTGCCTGAACGCGTTCGAAGGGCTTTAACTGTGTTAGCGTGCTAGGTGCTGCGCAGGCAGTGAGCTAGCATCCGACCCTCTTTGTTGGAGGCCACGTGGAAGTTGTGTTTGAGGCAAAGCATGGTATATTCTGCCCTATCCAGATCAAGTCGTTTAAGCTGAAGCCGTGCCTGTTCTAATTCTCGCCAGACTCAAGGAGCGCCTGTGCGTTTGTCTATGGACTCAAGTTCTAGTACGGTTTCCCCAGCTCCTCTTTTGTCCCTTCTATGTTTTCATGTGCTGATTGTGCAATGAGGGCACCCTGGTAACCAACTTAAGGGCTTCTTAGACTGAGGAAAATGGGACCCCCCCGGTATATATTACAGTCAGGTAGTCAGATATCACCTGCCTGATGGAATACACATGCAGCATGGATTCGCATAAACACCAAGAAGGTTGTTGGGAGTTGCGTGTGGGAACAGAGAAGGTGAGAGTAATAGCTGCATGGTTGGAGAGTGAGCGGGATTCAATGGAAGAGTCAGTGGTGAGCTCCCATGCCGCATGGGAGGCTAGGAAATGATCCAAACGTGAATAGGCTCTATGGGCTGTGTAAAAGAATGTGTAGTGCCGTTCCACCGGGTGTTGCATGTGCCAGACATCGTGTAGCCTACAATCGGTCAACGAGGCCAACTCGGTAAGAAAGCCCCTGTCTGTCCTGTCCGTTGTGCAGAGCGATCTAACCCCCCGTCTATAACTAAATTGAGGTCGCCACCTATGAAAAGAGCCTGGTCTGGGGACTGAAGCACCCAGTGATTGCTTCAGATAGGAAGGCCTCTTGACGTTCATTGGGGGCATAGAGCAAGGTGACAGTGAGGTGGAGTGTTCTTAACTGAACCTGTATAGCCAGTGAGCTGCCCTTTATTTCAAAGCAGGAAGCCAGGACTGCCTCTCCAAAGCGGTGAGAGATAAGAACCATTACCCCACCCTTCTTTCTCTTCATAGACAACCAGAACTGCTGTGGGAACTTCCTGGAGTGCATTCTGTGGGTGTCTTGTGCTAAAAGGTGTGTTTCCTGGATCAGACAAATGTCCCCCTGCGAGTGCTCTAGGAGGGAGAGAATTGCTGCTCTTGTGGTGGGATTGTTAAGGCCTTTTACATTTATGCTAAGTAGGTTGACCTCCATTGGGTGGATGAGAAGAGGAGCTATGCTGGAGCAGGAAGGCCAGCACAAGGGCCTGCCGGGCGGGCCCCAGTGACTCAAGAGGAGAGATGAAGACAGATGCAAGCGCACTTGCAACCTTATTCCAAACATTACCAGTCGGCAGGAGAGCCCCAGAACTTTACCCCGGCCCGAGAATTAAATACAAAAGAAAGTAACAAAAAAGTTGGGGCCAGGCCTCCGCCCCTGCCTGTGTACCATCCACCCTGCCAGGAATGTGCAATACCTGGAGGGAGGTGGGGGGCGAGACTGGTGTCTTGCCACTGAAAGGGAGCGTGGCAGCTCCGAGCGCCCTTCTGCCATGGCTGCTGGGTCTGGGCGGTATGGCGTGGATTTTGGGTCCTCGGTTGCCCCCTCTATGTGCTTTCTCCTCCAAAGGGGGTCGTTGGGATGGCGGGTCAGGAGGTGTGATATCAAGGATCTTGTAGGCCGCCAAAAGGGAGCGCAGCTGCACTGTCCTGCCATTCAGTTGAAAGATGAGGCAAAACGGGTGGCCCCAGGCGTAGGATATTTCACGAAAGCGGAGGTGGCTCATGATTGGGCAGAAGTCTTTTCTCTTCAAAAGTGTGGATGCTGCTAAGTCCTGAAGGAGATGGAGGGAGTGGCCGTGGAACTGGAGCCCCTGGTCTGCACGGGCTGCTTTAAGGATTGCTTCCTTTTCTGTGAAATTGTGGACACAGACCAGGATGTCCTCTGGCGGGCGAGGCAGTGCCCTGGGGGGGCCAACTCTGTGGCATCTGTCAATCTTGATGATCATGGAGGAGGACGCACCCAGGATGATTCCAAACACAGCTCCTGCATGTAGCCTTCTAGATCTGTTCCTTCGTCTCCTGTAGGGGACCACCGAATGCATATATTATTTCTCTGGGATCTGTTTTCCAGGTTCTTGGCATGAGCCTGGAGGTCAGGCTGCTGATCCTGCAGGTGGATGATTTCTTGTTGGAGGGCGTTGATCTCCGCGTCTCTAGTTAGGAAGCCTTCCTCTAATGCTGCCAGCCTCTCCCCCACCTCATCAATGTCCCGTCGTGCCTCTCTGACCTCCGAAGTGAGGTCTTTTTTAACTGTTTGAAGTTTCTCATGGAGTGAGGCAAAAAGAGCTTCCAGAAACTCGCGGGTAACTCCGCTGTCCCCTCCCTCCACTCCGATCGACAGTTTGGAGGCCTCCACTATGGCTTGGGTGTCTGCCGGGTCTTTAAGCAGCTTGTCCTTGACAGAATGTTTTTTTTTAGCCTTGTTGGTCGCCATATCTTCGTGTTGCTGCAGTGAGGTAAGTAGCCGCTGTGGGAAATTGCTGGGGGTAGGTGGAGAAGCAATCAGAGCGCCAGTGTCCACAGGATTCCAGAGTTATGAGGCAGGCCAGCTAAAATAGGCCAAAGATCACTGAGTGGGGACTCTGAAAGTTCAAGATAAGGATAGCCTGCAGAAGATCATGTGGGACCGCTAGCTCTCCCTCCCACAAGAGGCTGTGTGTCAGTGGGGGGCTCAAAATACCCTTAAGGTTGAGTCGCCGACGGTGCACGGGCCAGACCCCAGCAAGGAAACTCGTTCAGTGCCGAATGCTGGGCCGGTTCCCCACGCAGTCTGAATTAGTCCCTAGTATGCTGCAGAGGTGCTGCGAGGCTCACGAGGTCAAGAAGGTCGCACCAGCTCCAACCCCGGAGGTCGTGTGCCTATAGGAGGGCTCCCAGTGCCCAACTGAATATGCCACCAAGTGGGGCTGGGGTGTCCTGGCTAAGAGAACTTGTTTGGTGGAAGGCAGGAAAGGGCCCTATCCCACTTGCAGTCTGAGTGAGCCCCTAGTGCACTGGTGATGCATCGAGAGGGCTGCCAGGGGGTAATAAAGACATGCCGGGCCTCAGGGCGATGCCGGAAGAGCACATCGCTGCGCCTTGCTATGTAATGTGGCAAGGACCCAGATGCTGCGGGTGGTGGTGGTTCTCAGGGAGGGGCCTCTATGGTGAGCGCTACTTGCCTATACCCCCGGTTACTGGCCTCTGCTGCTGAAGATGAGCACACTCCCCAGAGGACTCGGGGGGTGTTGATGTTACTGCTGTCGCTGCAGGGGGTGGCGCAGGCTTAGGGAAGCCACATGGGGGGGCACTCACTTACTGGTGTCCATGCCAGCACCTCCAAAACCCCCACGGCCCTCTAGGCCCCCTCTGCCAACACGCCGCTGGAGTCGTTTCTCTGCAGGGCCTCCGCAATTAGGTCCTCATCACAATTCTCCCCCCTCGTCTTATCCGCTCATCGGGCTGCTTGGGGTACACAGGTGAGAGTCAGAACTCAGGTACTGCCCTGAGCATCTCCGTGTGTGCCCTTCAGGGGATTGCAGAGTAGGTTGTGAGGACTGCTGGGACCCCGCTTCAAGTCAACATGGGATGCCTCATCCCACGCTCCACACAGCCTGCTCCGATTACTGGCAAGTGCGTGCTGTCCGACTCGCCAACCTGCGTCTTCCACCCGCTGGTGCTGCAAGTCCCCTCTTGAGCGTGATGTGGACTAGGGGGAAGGCTATTCTAGGTGCTTATGTCCAGGCAGGGATGGAGCTCGCGGCAGGCATGTCTGCTCACGCCGCCATCTTTGACAACCCCCCCACCTCTTATTTTTTAATGAAAAAATCCAGACTAGAAGTTTACATTTTTATGTTCTTTGAGGACTATTTAATAGCTCCCTTTTGCAGCATGATAGGGATTTCAGTTTGCAGCAAATGTAGATGGGGTCCGAGGAAGGTGCTGGGAAAACTCTAGAGTGCCTCCAAACCCAATCACCTCACTAATTCATCTATTCACTGCGAGTTTCACCCATGTCTTGCAGAAATCTAAAATTCTGCAGCCTAAGGAGGCAGACCTATGAGAGGTAAGGGTATGGCAGCTGGAACCAGGGAGCTGTTAGTGATGATGTTCTGTGTCCTGCGACTATTATCGTTCACCACCTTTAAGTTTAGATGGAAGCTTATGTAAGCTGGGGTAGGTGTCTTGCCATTCAGTTGTATTGTTGAAAGCTATAGTACTGGCAGTATTGTGACTGCTGTTGGTAGGAAGAATATCTATAACTCTGATAAGCACCTCAGTATTATTAGACTCTGTCTCTAGCTCTCCGAAAGCGCAGAGATCGTCACTTCACTATAGCTCCTGACAAACCGGAACATGCCCTTGCTGACACTGATGTTTTGGGACACATCATCAGCATGGTTCCAAAAGAGAGATTCTCCGTCAACGGGCATATCTAATATTCTATTCTGTCCCTCTGGTCTAAACATGGTCACTATTAGCCAGTCTTTTTCTTAGCACTGCGGCACCCACCAATTGGCAGAAGCACAAATTAATAGCATCTATTGCAGTTAATTAGTGCAGCTGACACTCTTTCTTCCTCATGTAATATGCCTTCACTTCCTGCTTCTTACCTTCAGGCTCGAGTTTGAAAAAGGAGCTATAACCAACAACATCTGGCAGTCATATCTGGCCAGTATTGCCACAGCATTAACTTCCTTGATGGCTTATGCTGCCATAAGGTAAACCCTTTCACCAAGGCATCCATACTATGCCCTTCTTTGTTGGGTGAGGCAGTATATGGTGTTTTGAGTTTCTGGATCTTCGCTGTCCAGCTTGCATTACCAAAGAATCTACCTTGGGGTTGTCAACCATGTGGGATGGCATGTTGTCTGGTGCTTTATGCTTTTTATCCAAAATGGACACTACAGCTGACACAGTTGCTGGCATTTGCACTAACTTTGCACCCTCTTGCCATGGGTGGTCTACAACTGGAATCAACTTAGCCAACCTCATGGCTGTCTCACTGAAGTCACACACAGAGCAATTTATTTCTCTGGTTGACACTGGAAGGTGATATCTTTTAGATGCTCTCTTGACCAGGGTATGAAGCCTGGCACTGTAACCAGATGGAAGATGTATGAGTGGTTCTGCAGTTGGGAGGTCATTCTATTCTCCTTCTCTGGGCCAAGAATGTTCTGGGAGTTCTATAGGAATAGTCAACATTTCCATTACACTGTAATCGTGAGTAATTTTGCAAACTTCACTTTAAACACACCTGAGGTTCCTGAAATTATGCTATTACTCCACTTGGCATAATTCTATTATATCTGTAGCAATATCATAGCAATGGAACAATGGGTAAGACCAGAATATGAGTGGCTGTTTGTGGCACTTCCATTTTTTGCATTATTTCTTTCAGTGCAAAATGCAGTCATGCATCCACATTTTATACTAAAATATAAAGCTAAATGTCTGTATTGCAGTTCACATAATTTTTTAAAAATCTTTAACCCCTTCGAGGCTGATGACGAGCTGGGCTCGTCATGGTGTAGCCTCCTCAAACACTGATGACGAGCCCAGCTCGTCATGAACAATGGGAAATGGGCAGATCCAGCACAGGAGAAAAATAACCACAGCAGCTATGTGGTTAAAGAATTTCCCATAATGACACAAAAGCAAATACATGAATTTCGCACAACCGTTGAGTTCTCCTTCCTTTATGTAGGAGTGTTGGTCATCATCCCATGTGTCCACCAGTATGCGCTTTGGTGGTATATCTCTAATGTGCTGAACCATAAGAAGGAGTGTTGGAGTAGAGTGTTGGAGTAGAGCGCTGGCTGGGGCTCGGTCTTCGGTGAACTTTTGGAAGGAACTCCCACTGGCTCTTATCGGGAAAATTGAGTGGCCAAGATGATCCTAGTTCCACAGTTACTATACTTCTTTGCCAGTTTACCAGTGGCCCCTCCTCGCTCCTTCTTCCGTGAGCTAGACGCCCTCCTTGTAACATTGATCTGGGGATATGGTAGGAGGCGAATAGCCCTAGCCAAATTACAGCTACCCATGGATCGGTGGTTCGGGTGCACCCTCATTCGAAGCATACTTCCTAGCAGCCCAGCTAAAATGGGTATCGCACTGGACAGCCGGGCGCGCAATGATGAAAACACACACAATGGCAGGACAGATCACGGCCCCCAGCATATACCGCATGTTGCTGCCAAATGCTGAGCCCATTCAAGACTGCCCTCTCCAGTTGACAGTGGTGCGCATCATGCCTGAAACGCATACATCCATGAGCCATACCATTCCAATGTATTCCCCCATACAACCACTGGTAGGCTTCCTAGAGGCCGCTCGCATTAGACAGAGCGTGCCCAGCATATATGGACTGATAATGCAATCAATGAAGCGGGTGCCCTGTTTGTAAATGGGTAGTTGCATACATTCGCTGAACTAACCGCCAACACAGACCTTCCCAATAGACAATTTCTCAAACATAGACAACTACTAGTAGGGGGGGCGTGGCTAAGGCGCCGAAGTAGGTGGAAGCGGGACTCCGGAGCTCCTTCCGTGCCCGCCTCGCACCACCACATATCCTGCGCCCCGACTCACATTCCGACCCCACAAAAGTGCCCAGGAGGGCATCGGGGACACGCAGGGAGAATTTGGAGGACTGGGGGCCCCTGTAACTGCCCCCGCTGTACTTCGAGCGACGAGCGCGGCACCCGGGGAAGAGAGCGCCCAAAATGGCGGCCGCCGTCCTGCTCTGACGCGCCTGGCGACGGAGCTCGGGAGGTGCAGAGGAGCCCACTGACGCTGTGGCGGCTGACCGCTTGCCGGCGGGGACCCCCGGAGAGCAGGCGAAGGTGAGGGGTACTGGCTGGCTCCCTCGCAGGCGGAACCGGAGGACGGGGGCCGGCCGGCCTGCCTGACCCTAAAATGGCGCCATCTGAGACCCTGTGACCACCTTGGCGGCCGTTTGCGGAGCCGCTGGGACTGCGTGGAGCACTGGGTCTGCGTGAAGCACCCGACCCGCCCTCCTGGTGGTGGAATTGCCAGGGAGCCTGCGCCACAGGTGGGTTGGTGGCGCACGAGCGAAGATAACGAGGAGAGCAGGGGATGAGGTACTGGCTACCCACCCCCACGAGGCACTGAATTTGCAGGCGGGAAGAGGCGCCTACCTGGCCGGAGACGCCCGAGAACAGCGTGCCACATTGGGACTGGTGCTCATAGGCGCGCACCCTGCCTGAGCCTTCTAGACGCGGGAGCCTCGCTAGGTGCCCAGACCCGGGGCACTGGTGCCCCGCGACCCTGGTGGAGCGAGCCCTGGCCCTTGGACAGCTTCACGAACAGGACCCCACGAGGCGCGGGCCCAGAGACAAGAGTGGACGACGAGCCTGAGGCGGACCAGGAGCAGAGAGCGGGAACATCGGCGACCGCCGCAGGGGCACGCAACGCTAGCTGCCCGCCAGAATGGTACGTGGCAGCAGGAAGAAGGGCTTCGAGGCCCTGAGGCTGGACGACCTGGGGCACATCGTCGACGACGTCCCACCAGGGGCGGGGGCCGGGAGCTCGACCCACCCGCGGGACCCCTCCCTGGGGGACATAATTCATGCGATTGTAGCGTCGCGGGAGGCTCTTGAGAAGCGCATAGACACCATTGGGTCGGACCTGAACCTACTGAAGGATGACCACAGGAAGCTGAAGGAGCGGGTGGCGACCTCCGAAGTTACCCTGAAAAGTCTGCCAGGGGACGTGGCGGAGCTAAAGACAACACTGGCGGAAATGGCGCAGAAGGTACGGGTGCTAGAGCTCCGAGCTGAGGACAGTGAAGGGCGCTCTCGGCGCAATAACCTCCGCCTCGTGGGGGTCCCCGAAAACACGGAGGGGCGGGATGCGGTCACCTACCTGGAGGGCTGGCTGCGATTTGAGGTGGCCCCGGAAGGACTTTCGACGTTCTTTGCCATTGAACGTGCACACAGGGTCCCTGCGCGTCCCCCCAAGCCGGGGGCGCCTCCGCGCCCGATTGTACTGCGTCTCCTGCACTTCAGAGACAGAGACCATATACTGCGGAGGGTGAGAGACATCCCGGACCTGAGAATCGACAACAGCAGGGTCATGGTCTTTCCAGACTTCACCAGGGATGTGCAGAAGCAACGGGCCTCCTTCCTGGCGGTCAAGCGGAAATTGAGATCGCTGCAACTGCCCTACGCTATGCTGTTCCCGGCGCGGCTCCGGGTGGTCGCTGGGGAGCGCACCCACTTTTTCCTAACACCACAGGAGGCTTGGAGCTGGTTGGATGCAAGGGGGGAGCCGGGCACGGACCCCACGCCACAGACCCCTCCCAGGAGACACTCCACGGAAACGACGCCGACGCGACGATCTGGCTCCCCATCGGGCTGGCAGCAGGAACGAGCCAAGGCGGTGCAGGCAGTGGCGGCCATCAGCCAGGGAGACGCTAGCCCCTCCAGTAGCGCGTCGGAGCAGTCGAAGGCCAGTGCTCCCAGCCCTAGCTCCAGCAGTGGGCACGAGCTATCAGAGACAGACCTGCCGGTGGTGACTCCCCAGACAGCGGATGGTATCCTTGGCTGAGACGGTTTGTGGGACACTGGCCACATAAGTAAGGTACTGGGGTACGCGGGCGGAGGGGGGCCGCTTCCGGACGCTATGCAGTGAGGTGCGGATGCCCCCCGGGACTTATCACTGAGATCTTGGGGATGGGGAGAGTCGGGGGACCTCTCCTGTTTGTTATTGGGGAGGTGGGGCGGGGGCGGGGGCCTTCGGGCCTGTCTGGGGCCGGCATCGCTGCCACTCCAGCCCTATTTTGTAGTGATACGCTTTTTGATACTTGAGTTTGGATGGGGTTTCCACGTTGGTTGTCTGTCCGGGGGTGTGGGAGTTGGGGTAGTTTGATTATGCAAGTTGGGGCGGGGACAAGGGCGGGGCCTGGGCGTGCTGGGGGGGTTGCTGAGAGGGTGGATAGGACTTGGTGGACACTACCATGGGATCCGACTTAGGCTACAAATGTCTCACATGGAACGTAAGGGGGATGCACTCGATGCATAGGCATCATAAGATCCACTCCTATCTGGTCAGGCGGGGCATACACATCGCCTTCCTTCAGGAAACACATCTGCTGGATAAGGAAGGGAAGGCACTGCAGCGGCGCTGGAGGGGGCAGGTCTTTCACACTGGCTACTCTGCTTATGCTAGGGGGGTGGCCATCTGGATACGGGCGGGGGTACCCTTCCAGTGTACACAACAGGTAATTGACACAGAGGAGAGATACATAATGGTGCGAGGCAAGCTGGATGGGAGGGACCTTAACCTGGGTTGCTTGTACGCCCCGAATGTGGACCAACCTGCATTCCTCTCACTACTGTCCAATAAACTAGCCCAGTTCTTAGTGGAGCCCTTGCTCCTGGGCGGCGACTTTAACAGTGTGGCCGACGTTGCCCTGGACAGATCCCACCCCCCCCTACCGAATGCACCAGCTGGTAGACTTGCACTCGCGCGCTCCGCCTGGCAACGCCAGTGGGGGCTGGTCGACTCCTGGAGGGCTAACCACCCATCGGACAGGGACTACTCATTCTTCTCCGCTCTCCACGAACTACACGTCCGCATTGATGCCTTCCTGTGCTCACAGGACGTGCACGCGGAAGTGTGCCACAGTGAGTATCTCATGCGCTCGATCTCTGACCACAACCCGCTTCTCGTGCGGCTGCGCTGGTCGCAAATCCGCCCGAGGATTCCGGCTTGGAAACTCCGCCCTGAGATACTAGACGATCAGCTCTTCCGTACCACGATTGCCTCGGGCATCGAAGCGTATTTCCAGGTGAACGCGGGCACGGCGGGCTCGTCCGCGACGGAATGGGACGCCTTCAAATCTGTGCTACGGGGCCAGTGCATTGCGACGTCATCGGGGGTGCGGAGAACGTTACTGGAGGAAATTGAGAAAGAGGACGAGACCCTGCGGAGGCTGGAGAGGGCGAGGCCTGAACGGCCGGACACTCACGAGGCCCTGCTGGGGGCACGAGAGATGGTGGCGGTGACGGTGGAGCGCCTCCGGTGCTTTGACTACAAGGCCTACCTCACGCGAGCGCACTCGGAACGCGACAAATCGGGGGCTCTCCTGGCCTGGCTGGCCAACCCGACCCGTCGGAGCTCGGTCATCCTTGAGCTCAGAGACCACGCGGGGGCGGCGAGATTTGATCAGCAGGGGATCAACGCGTTGTTCTACGACTACTACACGGAACTCTACCGCAACAGGGTCCTCCCTTCGTTGGAGGAGTTTCAGACCTTTATGGAGGGTCTTGATCTGCCGGAACTGGGAGAGGAGGACGCGAAACGACTCGGGGACAAGATCGAGGAGAGAGAGGTGCGGGTCGCCATTAAGAGCATGGCGAGGAATAAGACGCCGGGCACCGACGGATTCCCCACGGAATTCTATCTCACCTACGCGGATCTCCTTGCGCCCCGGCTGACGTGGCTGTACAACGAGGCGAAGCGGCTGGGCTGTCTCCCTGCGACTACGAGGGAGGCGCTGATTGTTCCCCTACTAAAGCCGGGTAAGCAACAGTGGGACAGAACGGCGTACCGCCCACTGTCCATGCTTAACCTGGACTACAAGATTCTGAGCAAGATCTTGGCGACGCGATTGCTCCCTCACATGCCCATGCTGGTACATGCGGACCAGTCGGGTTTCATCCCAGCCCGCAATACGGCGCTTAACGTACGGCGACTCCTGCATATTCTAGAGGCTGACACCTATGACGGCGACGAGGCAGTGGTGTTTGCTGTCGATATGGAGAAGGCCTTTGACAGCCTGGAATGGCCTTATCTCTTTCATTTTCTACGAACGCTGAGCCTTGGCGAAGGCTTCGTAGATTGGACGAGGCTGCTCTACCAGAACGCGACGGCGAGAGTCAGAACAGGGAGGGTTATCTCTGAGATGTGCAGGGTGGGCAGGGGCACCCGTCAGGGATGCCCTCTTTCCCCCTTGCTGTTTGCCTTGGCCGTCGAACCCCTTGCAGCGCGAGCCCGGATGGGCCAGGCGTATCAGGGCCTGGACGTCTATGGCCAAGTACACCACATCGCATTATACGCAGATGATCTGCTGATGTTCCTGGCGGACTCGGCGGACTCCCTGCGTGGAGCTAAGACTCTCCTGCAATCGCTGAGTAGAATCTCGGGCCTCCGAGTGAACTGGGCGAAGTCCCACCTATTCCCGGCCCGCCCACGGAGAGCATGCCCGCAAACTACGGAGGGCGTGACTTGGGAGGAGAGGAGCCTACGATACCTTGTCACCTCGATCTTCCATGACAGGGCCGATATCCTTCAGGGGAATATCGGGTCGGCAATCAGGCAAACTAAAGGGAACTTCGACTTTTGGGGCACGCTCCCATTATCACTCATGGGGAGGGTGGCGCTACTCAAGATGGTGACCCTACCGCGGCTGCTCTACTTCTTCGGGACCCTCCCGATCTGGATCCCGGCGAGCTACTTTCGACGGCTGCAATCGATGGTCATCGGCTTTCTGTGGGGGGCGGGCAGACGCAGGGTGGCCCATGCCACACTTCTCCGCCCTCGGGCGGATGGAGGACTAGCAGTGCCGGACTACGAGCTCTATTACTTGGCGGCGCAGCTGCAATGGCTGACACAGTGGGTAGCGCGGGCCAGGAGAGGGGCGGACGGGTCGGGAGAGCCGGCGGGTCCGGTCCAGGTGTTGTCCCGGATTGTCCTGGGACTTCCGATGGGGGATTTCCACCTCACTCAGGAGTTTGCGACGGCCCGAAAATGCTGGAACAGGTATCGCCGGAGATGCGGTATCACGATTCCGTACGCACCTGAGATCCCGCTTAGACTCTGCGGGGCACTTCCGCACCGGGGCTCGTGGCGCGGAGTGGACGGTTGGGATCAGCAGGGGCTGTCATCCATGGGTGATCTGTACGAAAACGGGGCGATGTTGCCATTTGACATCCTGCAGGACCGCTTTGAGCTGGCGGGTGGGGACTTCCTCCTTCACGCGGCTTTAAGGGCGGCGATCCGCAAACACTGGGGGGCGGGCATGTCGGAGCCGCCATTGTCCCTGGGCTGCCAGTACGTCGTGATGATGGCGGGGACGGTCAAGGCTGTCACATGCCTATCTCGACGCATGGTCTCGGAATCCGTCGCTCCACTGCTGGCCTTGAAGGCGAAATGGGAAGCTGATTTGGCGACTGAGATCCCCGAGGAGGCATGGAATGGCATACTGGAGGGGGCCCGGAATGGCACGCGCAACGCGAGGTTCCAGCTGGTGCACTTTTATGTCCTACATAGGGCCTACCTGACCCCTGAAAAATTGCATATGTACTTCCCGGCCCACCCGGCGTCCTGCCCGCGTTGCCCGGCAGATCCCGCCGATTTCCAGCACATGTTCTGGTCCTGTCCTGAGCTGGGGCCCTTTTGGAAGGAAGTAGTGGAGGTTCTGAGGGAGGTGACGGAGAGGGATCTGCAACTCACCATGGCGCATTGCATACTACACTGGTTCCCACACACATCAAAAAACAAAGTCACTAGCAAGTTTCTGGACTTGGGGCTCCTCCTGGCGAAGCGGGCCATTACGTCCCAATGGAAGGCGTCCAGGGGCCCCGTGGTAGAGCGCTGGAAGGCTGAGCTGCATAAATGGGCCAGATGTGAGGGTGAGCTTCGCCTGCAGGCCGCGCTCAGGATAGGCAATGACATGGCACTGGAGAGAGCCAGGGCGTGGGAGGGGCTGGTCCTAGATCTCACGCTCCTGGACATGGAAGAGGAGGACTCCCCGGTGCATAGCCCGGCTCCGGCGGGGCGCCCGCCTGACGGGGGGACGGCTTAGGCCCACTTTGCTGCTTCCCTACCTTTGCGTTCCAATGTGAGGACTTACGGATGATTGCTGATAAATCCTGGTGCTACGCTTCGGATCTGGTCTTGTTGGAAGGGTTGAGAAATCGGTTAGGTGATACTCTGGCACGCCTGGGGGGGTGGGGGGACTGGGCGGGGCGGGAGGGCGGTTAGGGGTGGTTCTGGACGAGGGTGGAGGGGTAGGTGGGGATGAGGGTGTTGCGGGGGAGGGGAGGGGGTTTGTTCAAGGAGGGTGAAAAGTGACTCTTGGTTCAACTGGACTTGGGGCATGGAAGAGGGAGCGCTAGGACCGAAAAGCAGCTCTGCCATTCCCCACCAACCTGGTGGCTATAGACCTATACAGAATGCTCCAGCGCAGTTTCCTTTTCCCCCGTGATATTGCCGCTCAACCTCCGGGGTGTGAGCTGAATGGCTGTGTGATACAGGGGTGAGGGAGCGGCGCTTCAATTGAGTGCCAAGGGGAATGGATTGAATATACTGTATGCCTCTCTGAGTTTGCTGCAATAAAAAGATATTTACAAAAAAAATAGACAACTACTAGTAGATTGTCCCCGCATGTGGCATGCTAGAGACTCGGAGACACCCATACATTCAGTAGTACATGCAATCTTGCAGATGGGTCCGGGTCGTGACTTAGTGACATGGTTATTTATATAAAGCAGTGCGCGAACTGGGCGCTATTTCCCTCACCTCTCTCCGTGACAAATGGGAGGAGGAATGTCAGAGGCCCCTCCACGACAAAGAATGGGAACGAGCCCTGGAGTTCCCAAAAAAGGTGTCGCCTAATTACCGGTTCAAAAATATCCAATACCACATTTTACACCGCGCATACCTCACCCCTGAACGCCTCCAGCGATATTACCCCGACACACGCTTCACATGCCCTAGATGTCCGGAACCGGGTTCATTCTTTTTCCACATGTTTTGGGGGTGCCCAGCGCTCCACTGACTGACGACCAGTAGAGTGCAGCAGAGAGCTGCGAAACGCCGGAGCCGCCACGCCACCGGGCTAGCAGCAAGGAGGGAAAGCTACGGTGTTGGCGGCACCTCACTCGACCTTAGCGGATCCGCAGCGGATGCGGGAGCGGTACCGGGAGAGCTGTGGCAGAACCTAGAGACGGTACGTCCCAGAAAGGAGAAAAGAAGAGGTATGGGGCGGCCCGAGGCACTACGGGGGGAAAATGCTTACAAGCTGATAAGCTGATGGGCTGATAAGCGACACCACCGCGATACCGCTACTGCTGCCTCGGGTGGAGGGGGCAGCGATCCTGGCTGCATTGAGCGCCACACCCCATTGAGCACTGAGCACCGAGGTAAAAAAAAAAAAAATGCAAAAATACTGCAAAAACCGTGGGTGTACGGTGCTCTGTAGGAACTGCTTGAGTAGGGATTGTTGCAAGTTCTGCAAGTACTGTACCGTGAGAGCACCCGGCTTCTGTGGCGTGCTGCTGCGGGAGTCTGTGGGATTCTTAACCAACCACCTAACAACCACCTTTATACCTGTTTTGGGGTCGCAATGTTGTCATGAACTCCAGACCTGGAAGTCTAATGAAAAAACAAACAGCCACTAAGTAGTAGTGGTAGTTAAACCAAATAAGCTTCAGACCACAGCCAAAACACCTATATTACCGCACCCAAAGAGATGCGCCCCGGTTACTGAAGACTTTCCACACTTTTAAGGGTTACTGACTCACCCACTGCTAGTGCCACTCTCTATCCCCATCGGCTGCTGCTCCTGGCTGCCTGTTGGTGCCTGCCTACTGCCATGGCGTCCCACCACCTAGCTGTGTTGTGTTGCACTGAGAGGTTGTCAGTGCCCCTACTGCTTGGTGGTTCCTCTCTGGCGATTGGGGGCGGGGTGCACGGCAGCGAGAAGACAGACAGGCTGGGGAGGTGGTGCGGTCAGCAGAGGGTATACGGGATTGCGAAGACACAGAGGGACGCTGGGCCTGCGCCACACGACCAGGCTGAAGAGTCAGGTTTAAATACCCAGAGTTTTAACAAGAGGGGAAGAAGCTACGGTACCTGTTGGTTGTGGTGATTGAGAGCACGAGAACAGGAAGGAGGGGAGCAGGAATCAGGAGACTAGTACTATTCTTTACGGGTACTCTGTCTGCACACAGTAAGCACAGCAAAACACCGCTACAACACAGGTTACACCGATTGAGAAAAGTGAGGTATCAATCAGAAATGCGATCAGGCAAAGAAAGATCTGTGGGTAGTTCAAAGAAACGCCTCCGGAAAAACCAAGCGTCCAAGGTACTAAAGAAATCTAGAGCTAAGGCAGACCTGAGGGGGGCAACTCAGACGCTAATTTCACCTATAGCGAGGATGTTTGAAAGGTTTACAAAAATCCCACAGAAATTTGACTTTATGAAAGATCCAGCTATGGCACTTATGTCAATACAATTAGACCCAGAACTAAATACGCTACAGTCCCCAATCAAACCAATAAATATATCTAAAGAGAACTTGAACCTATCTGATGAAGTTGGGGTCAGTGACCTTATTTCAAACCAACAACTAAACATTGGGAGTGGGCAAAGCGAAGGACAATTCTCTAAATATGAATGAACATACAGATGAAAGATTAAAAGATCCTAACGACCTTGATACCATCAAGAACATAGTTAACAAAGGGGCTCCAATCCCTTTAGAGGCCAAAGTGGTCATTAGAAAACAACAGGATAATATATCAGATGAATATCTTCCAGCAGGACACCGAGAGAAGTACGAGAAGGAAAAAACTGAGTATGTACAAGGTAAACAAAAAGCAGACACTGGACTAATTAAACTGGAACATGGTCTAACCTCACAAATAAAAGCTGGCAGAGGAAACAATATAGTACAAAGCCTTGGAATTAAAGAACAATTACAAGAGGTGAATTTTAATCAACTACAGATATCTCTTAATACTAACAATACAATATGTAGTAACAATCTACTAGCATCTACAGATGATTTTGTATCTATAACTAAAAATCCCAATAATAATACTAGGGCTTCTCCATCAAAATATGTATCAACAATTGCAGACAAAGAACTTCCAGGGAGAGAAAATAATGACGACAATACCCATAACACTTCGGATCTCAAAGAAACAAATGGGAACAAAAAAACAAAAGAACAAGAAAAACTGGACGCAGGAACAATATGGGATATACACTATCAAACTTCAGTATTAACACTTGAGGCACTAGCAGCACAATCAAACAAAATGGACATTCAAATAGATATTTTGAGATTTATGGCCAACGCAGTTGCCGGAATTGAGAACAAACTAGCTCATCTAAATAATCTAATAATAAAAGAACAAAAGACATCAGCGCCAAGTTACATCGAGTGCTCATGTTCCCCAATAATCAATAAGCTGGTAACTATACCGGAGGTCATGAAAACAATCCTGGAGGATGTCAAAGAAAGTTTCTGCATAAGAAAAAAGGACATATGTAAGGAGGACGGTCTTCAATCTAACATTAGTGAAATTACACCTGTAGGAAAACAGGAGCAAGTACGACAAAGAATGGGTACTGCTAACATATCAAATGGGATCATAAAATCGAATATAAACCAAGCAATAAATACTATTGGAGATGACAAAATACAGCTGAACTCACTATATGAATTGAATAGAGAAGGAGAAAAGGAAGAGAACACGGTAGCCTTTGAACCAACGAAAAGACAGAGAAAAAAGCTGCGTAAAGCGAGAAACAAGGCAATAAAGGAAAACACTTTTCAATTGAATATTGAAATGGCCACATCTAACAAAGAAAGAAGAACAACAATAGATACAAAATCTGACCCATTGCCAACTAGGAATGAAGTAGGATAAAAACATACACAAATAAAATCAATAGATGGTAACACTAATGAAATGAATAAAACAAAAGGTAACACCAACGGGAAAAACCAAACAGAAGGCTCAACATCTATTGAGGGAGATAATAAATACTATGAGATATTCTCAAAACCAATAGTTTCTAGTAATAAACATATTCTGGTACAAGTTAACATCAGTACACTAACTGATAACTCCCAGGAAAAAAATCTGAACATAGCTCAGGAAGAAGGAGTAAAGCAAAAAATTAATGGAAACGTATGTATAATAAAAGAGCCTATTCATTCCGATATCCGAAGTGACCCAACGAAATGCATGACCAAAGAAAAGGTGTCAGGGACTATATAGGAACCCGGGAACATCCTCACCTAATGAGAATGATCGACAAAATCATATAAGTCCATTAATGCAAAGAGAACGAGACAAAAAACCTCTGCTTGGCATCCTGAGGAATTGTAACCAAAAAATCGATCTGGAGGCAAGGAACAAAACTGGAAATAAGAGAATACAGGCAAAATCTTGGAATGAAAAATAACCTACAGACGATTTGACATACCCAAATATTCAAAATAACTTAGTAATTTAAAGAAGAGGTCAGAACAGGCAGATCATTTATACGGAATACAGAAGAAACGGAGACACCAATGGTGAAAAAAAATAGGTCCACACAACTTGTTCTCAAACCACTTTATGAATCAAAAGGACCACAAGACGTTTTAAAGAGAGGAAATATCCTCCGACTGTTGAAATCGATGACAACGCTTGAAATGATAACCACAAAAGACATTATATGTGTGGGCTTTCAGCCAAACCCCGAAGGAAGCCAACTGTTAACGTTACTAACAGTGGCCACAGGACCATTAGCGGACTCAATCTTGAAAGAGCATGGTACCTTTCTTGAATGGGGTATACTAATCAGCCAGCAACTTCCAAAGGTCTATCCAACTCCACTCCTAGACACAGAACGTCAAACAAAAAAATCACAGTCTGAAAGAACCGAGAGTGTTTTTTCTATTCTAAAAAAACATCTTGGTAAAACAACCATTGAAGATAAAAAATGTCAGAATAACCTAAAGAAAGAAGACAGTAATGAAGTAAACGACAAATAGATTACAGCAGCCTTGCACGATAACAAGAAACATTGACAACACTCGTCACTAGTACTACAACAAGAACAGAGCATGGCAACCTCTATAAGAAAAATATGCTCATGGAACATCAAGGGGATTAGTAGCAAGTTAAATGATGCCAAAATAGAAGGTCTCTCGGACCAAAACCAATTAATAATATTGCAGGAAACATGGGCAATAGACCCACCTATGTTAAAAAACTACAAGGGATATTTTGTACCAGCAATTAAATGCAAGGAGTTTGGCCGCCCCTACGGAGGCCTAGCAATATACGTTCCATTGGTATTAGATGCAAAACGCGAGCAAATACAGATGAATTATCTACTCGTAGTACAATTACGATATAAAACGCTCAGAGGTGGGTCATATAAAATTCTAATTTTAGTCAACATATACATACCTCTGAAACAGAAATCAAAGAAAGAGATGACTACTGCCATAAATAATTTGCTTCTGGAGCTAATCTTGAAAGAGCCGTTAGCGGACTATATCGTAACAGGTGACTTCAATACAAACTTGTTGACATCCTTTGTGCGGGGTGACTTCGGCCAAACCCAAAACCAACAATGGGAAATCCCGGATCCAATAATGGAACCTACAACACCTAATAAACAAAATAGAACAGGGAGAAATCTGGTAAAGGACATGGAAGCGCTTGGTCTCAGGGTACTAAATGGTAGATTCACAACGGACTGCCCACCGGCTTGTTCTTTTTTTTCAACTAATGGTAATTCGTGTATTGATTACATCATTGTGTACTTTCAACAGAGTGACATCCTACTGTCTAAATAAAGTGTTGAACAGCGATCAGTCAGCAAATCATTAAGATAAAGTTATTGTGCACAGAATCTGAAAAGTACTCGACATTACAAGGCCAGATCAGTACCACCAATTATAAGAAACTTACATGGAAACCCGAAAATACGGAGGAGATTACTGCAATGGCAAAAAATCTAGTTGAGGAATGCTTTGATGAACAAATAAAGTCTACTGCCCTCGATCAGTGGGCAGAATTTACGCAGAAAGTAGTGACCTACAATACAAAAAGAATAGGTAAACAAAGTAAAAAGAACAAATTCATGGAAACAAGAGAAACTAAGATCTTTCTCCCATATGCTGTAAGGAAAACTAGAAGCACAAGAAAACAGGCTGAGGAAACAGCTAACCAAGACCCCACTCAACGAGGAAATACTGGCATCACTAAAAAATACAAATTGCACCTTAAGGAAATTAATCTGGAATGAAAAAAATAAAGACAAACAAGAGCTCTTGACAAAAATCTTCCATGCAAGCACTTTAACAAACTCGCGGGAGTTCTGGAGACTGATTAATGGCCTATTTATTTATTTATTATGCAACTTATAACGCGCAGACTAAACCCGAAGGTATCAAGGCGCCTATCAAAATCAATAAACAGAGTATACAAAGCACCACTACGGGTATGCACGTGTAAAAAGGTGAGTTTTAAGCGCGGATCTAAAAGTTTGCAGAGAGGGACTGGATCTTACTTCCAAAGGGAGGGCATTCCACCACTTGGGTGCCAGAAAGGAAAAGGCCTTACCTCCCCATCTTGCTTTTCTGACACGGGGTACAGAGAGGAGAAGTTTGTGACTGGAGCGAAGATTCCTACTAGGGTTATGCCGAGAAAGAATGGATCCCATGCTTGTAGGGCTGGGTTTAGCAAGGGCTTTATACACCAGGCACATGGATTTGAAAAGGATCCGGTATTCAACGGGGAGCCAGTGCAGTTGTTTTCGGGCTTCAGTGGCAGAGGCACGTTTTGGTAGGTCAAGAGCAAATCTCGCTGCCGCGTTCTGGACCACCTGCAAGCGCTGTAGGTGACTCTTGTTCAGCCCTGCATACAGCGCATTGCAGTAGTCCAGTCGCGAGCCCAAAAGAGCGACAGCAAGTTGCTTTCTTGCCTGGGGTGACAAGAAGTGCCTGATTTTCCTCAGAATGTGGATGATCCCCCAGCAGGTCGAAACAGTCATGTTGACCTGTTGGCACATACTAAGGTTGGGGTCAATCATAACTCCCAGGTTTTTTGCTGACAAGGTGGGCTCGGGACATACGCCCAGCGAGTTCGGCCACCACTCCACCGACCAGATCGGTTCCTTTCCTCCAAAAACCATCACCTCCGTCTTCTCCCCATTCAGCTTTAGTGAATTGTGGATCATCCACTGGCCAACTGCCTCCATGCAAGATCTAAAATTGGCGGCAGTTGACGTAGCTGGCTGGGAGAGAGAGACTAAGATCTGAGTGTCGTCCGCGTAGGAAACTACCTCCATCCCAAAAGATCTAATAAGTCTGGCAAGGGGGGTCACATAGATATTAAAAAGGGTAGGACTGAGCGCTGACCCTTGAGGGACCCCACATTGCACAGACAGGGATGGAGATAGAAACGATCCCAGCATTATCCTTTGTTCTCTATGGTCGAGAAAAGAGGAAAGGAGTCCCAGAGCAGACCCGCGGACCCCAATCTCCCTCAGGCGGGATGTTAACACCACAGGAGACAGGGTATCGAAGGCCGCTGTGAGGTCTAGAAGGATCAGGAGGGAGGTCTGACCCTCATCAACTCTGGTGCGGATGGTATCCAGCACTATGGTGAGGGCAGACTCGGTGCTATGTTCCCTCCTGAAACCATGCTGGGAGAGATCCAAACAGCCCGAGCTCTCCACAAATGCAGCCAGATGTTTATTTAGATGGGCTTCGAGCATCTTTGCGGGAGCCGGGAGCAGTGAAATGGGGCGAAAGTTCTTTAACACCCCGGGGTCCAGAGAAGGCTTTTTAAGCAAAGGTTTTACTACAGCATTCTTCCACTGTTGGGGAAAAATGCCTTCCTTCATCGCTCTGTTCATGATGTCAACCAGAGGAGGAAGGAGAGATTCTCTGCACTGCTTGAGGATCTTTAGCGGGCAGACATCCAGCGGAGAGCCAGATTTGGTTTTATCAAGCAGGATTTCAAGATCCTGACAGGAAAGGGGAGGGAAGGAAATCAATTCCTGATGTTGAGAGGATTCCGCAACACTGGGCTCAGAGAGAGCAGGCAGCAAAGGAACGGCGGTCAGGGATTTTTGGACCTCCAGAGCAGCATAGATGTCGGCGATTTTTGACTGAAAAAAGGCAGCTATCTTGTTGCACAGGTCCTGAGAGGCAACCACAGGATCCGGTGTCTGAAGGGTCGTAAGGGAATCGACAATCCTAAAGAATTCTCTAGGAGATGACAATGAGGAGGTGAGTGCCGTGAAGTATTCCTGCTTGGTCTTAATAACTTCTAGTTTGTAGTTTTTAAGCAGGACCCTATGGGCTTCTCTGTCCTTAGAGGCCCAACTAGAGTGCCATAAGCACTCCTGCCTTCTAACTTCCTGTCTCCGAAGCCGGAGCTGTTCGGAGAACCAGGGAGCTGAGGGTCTTTTCCTAGCAGAATAGCAAGACCTTGCAGGAGCAAGCTCCTCCAAGGCCTCAGCAATGGTATTTTCAAATATAGAGACCGCAGTGGAGGTATCTGCCTCCCGAGGAATGGACAGACTGGTTGTCCATGGATGGAAGGAATCTTCCCTGATCTTTTTGAGGTTCCTTCGCACTTCCATGGTGCTCGAGACCCTTCTAATATAGCCCCGTGCGGGATACATCATATTGAAGGGAACGGCCAGATGGTCCGACCAGGAGAGATGGAAGGGGCTGGCAACTGTCAGCCTAGGGTCGTTAGAGAAGATGCCATCGAGCGTGTGCCCCGCTCGGTGGGTGGGACCGTTCACCAGCTGGGTGAGTCCGCAGGCTGACATTACTTCTACCAGGGAAATAGTGTCGTGAGCCTCCAATAGCTCAAGGTGGAAATTAAAATCACCTAGAATGGTCAGATTTTGTCGGCCAAAATAGGGTTCCAGAACCTGCATCAGTTTCAGCCCAAATCCTGCTCTTGGGCCAGGGGGGCGGTATACCAAGATTCCATTAAATGCTGGGTTAGCAGAATCTGAGAGGGAAAAATATAAGACCTGGAATGTGTCCTTGGGGTCAGAAAGGGGTATAGTGTGGCAGTGAAATTTGTCCTGATATAAAATGGCCAAACCACCGCCAACACGGCCTAATCTGTCCAGTCGAGTTAGGCAGTAGCCCTCAGGGACCGCTTCAACCAGATCAGGACCCGAAGAGTCTTTGGCCCAGGTCTCCGTAATAAAGACCCAAGAAGGTGTTTTATCTAAGACCAGTTCCTTGAATACAATGTTATTTTTAATGAGCGAGCGAGCATTGAGAAGAAGACAGGACTCGCTGGGGTTTTTAGGTGTTGATAAAGAGCAAGGCTCCGGAGGAGCAGAGGAAAGAGAGAGCAGAGGCTCATCCGCATCAGTCGGAAAGCACGCACAGCTAGGACATGTCAAATAATCCTCAGGTCTGTAGCGATGTGAGCAAGGGGCAGGAGCGGGCTTAAGCCGCAGCATCTCCCTTAAAGAATATTTCAGGGCAGGGGCGCCTACCTTGTAATGGCCAGTAGTCCAGCCGTCCAGCCCGTCCTCAGCGCGGACGGGTGCAGACGGGCAGGACTCTGGCTTGACTCCGGCGCGCGATCGGCGCGCTCGCAATGCGCGTCCGCTGCGCGGAGCCATGGACGTATGAATAAATGCCCTCGGTAGCGCGACGTGCAGCGCGAGCCCTCACTAAGATGGCCGCTGCCTGACTTCACTACTTGCCTAGACCCCACTGATGCCGGTCAAAGGACTGACCACACCCCCAGGGCAGGCGAGTGAATGTCTCTCAACTGACAAATCAATTGAAATAAAAGTGCTATAGTCTTTGCCTAGCTCGGCGCAGAGTAGATAAACAATGCGCTTTTTCTTAAGTCACTGCTGGGATACAAGTCGATGTGCTATTTAGCTCAGTGCTGGGGGGAGGGAAAGGACACACAGGGTAAAATATTAAAACAGAGGTACTGTAGGTTTTAAAACGATCCTCCCGGCTCAAGCCTCAGGAGTAAAGTCGAAAGCAATCCTAGCCAGACCAAATAAAGATGCCATAGGATCTAGCTTATCTGAAGAAGAATGGGTGACGTGATATCTTAATAACCAAAACTCGCGACTGTGATATCTTAATAACCAAAACTCAAGTGGCAGGGCTAATTAAAAAACATAAGGATGGGGCCCCCAATTCCAATGGTATCCCATTTGCACTGTAGTGTAGTTCCCATATTCCCAATAGGCTCTGCGCATTGGAATAACATAAACAGCAGTGTAGACGTAGGACTGAGGTCACCTAGGTCTCTACTGACTATGTTAGACCTAATTAGTTTTGCCAGCTAGCTCAGAGGTCACTCGAAACTTTCTCGAATGTTCAGGGAAGGGTTAACCGTCCTGATTTAGACAAGAAGGGTTTAGCTTCTGACAACCATATAACATGACAACTTTGCTCCCCCAGAATAAAGAGTGTATCTCCAGAGTCGTGTGAAACAATAGACAGCTATTTCACTCAGTCAGTCGTGCATGCTTTGTTCCACCAGATTGCAGAGAAATAGAGAGACGGGCGTTTTCAATAAAAGGTGTTATTTTTTTGAGCAGTCTTCTTTCTCATGCAAGAGAAATGAATTGCCACAATTGCAATACTTATTGTAAAGGAAAGTGCATACAGTAAAAGTAGTATTATACTAATATAATACTGTAAAAGCATTGATATGGTTTCTTAGCCATATGATACTTTAAAATGGATAAAATATACACATACATAAAAACATTGACTAACAAACTCAACTGGTTCTTCTAAGATACGCCTACCCCAGTGTACCTGACGTAAGCCTAATACGTGGGAAGGAGTAAGTAAGTTGCAGTTTTAAGTTTAAGTTAAGTTTTACCAAGTATCGGATTCAAGAATTCTCTCTACGGTTGTAACCAGCTCCGTACCTTGGTTATAGAATGAAGGAGGTCTTGTATCTCGCTTCTCAGGACTCGATCTCCCAGCAACCCGCGAGGGTGACTTGGGAACACCGGAGCTGGATTTTCTCGGCTGGAGAAAAAGACAGCGTCTCTCTCAGTGCGTCAACGGGAGGGGCGGTCTCCGTCGGCTCTCATAACAGCTGGGCTCCCGGGCAAGTAGAACGTCGCTCTGCTCCCAACCACCGTGTGTTTGCTTAAGGCAACGTTGGTATATTTATACCTGAAAGGTGCCGGGTTAGACGTAAGGTTGGACATAAGACGTCACTAAGAACTAACAGTTCTTTCTGGACTCTGGGAGTTCTTGTGCAAATCAAAACAAGAGCAGGGGGTTTTCCCAGGCTGCTGGAGGCTTGGTTTGTTTAAAGAACGCGTTGTGCTTTCTAGGAGTCTATGGGAGTAGCCTTGCTGTGCTTTGGACTGCATGGGCTATTACTAAATATGAATATGATTCTTATGCCTTTATAAGGATATTATTAATTATAACCACATAAGGGCATGAATCGGGAATATCGAATTAGGGTCCTAGATAGAAATACAACACCCACTCCACGTATTAATGTCCATCATTACTAAATAATAAGCAGTATAAACATATAACGATGTATGTGTGTTTTCCAACCCACCCCAAAATGCATAATCGCATTTGAAATGGTGTATGATTTATACACGAAAATGAGTATTGGTACTGTACGCTTTTCAAGCAGGGTTATCATTCAGTTAAATGCATATATATATCAGCTGAATGAATTGCGAAAATTACACATGAAATGGCTCTGTTTACAGAAAAGAAGGTCGAGTCCACTTCATCACATATTTATACAATATTGTACATGTGCTAGAGGCTGAGGTAAATATTGTCTCTAAAGTCTCTAAAAATAGAAGCTCTGTTCTCTAAGAATAGTTCTACTTTAAGCAGAGTACCATGTGCCAGAAAAATTGTAAATATTTTTGAACTGAAAGAAAAATAATTTCGCTTTCAGGGGAAGGGAGAAAAAAAATAGTCCCAAATGTTTTAGTAGCATTGTTTAACAAAACTGAAGGCGGAATTCAGAGTTCAGGGAACGCTGTGTGATCATTGTTTTTAAATGTTATTCTCGTTGTTAGGAGAGAACATCATATCAGACAGACTCGCAAAAAATTGGTCTACAACATCAGGTGAAAGTTCGACCAAGTTCGAAAATGCTGTAACTGTGCAGTTTGGAGCGTGATTGCTATCATCGATGTTTGGATCAGCAATGCTCACAGAAGGTTGTACCTGTTTGGTGCTGCTTTCCTCTCGTACTTCACCGCCACCTATTCATAATGGTGAAGTCTCAACGAATGCCGTCATCAGAATAGGTAGCCGCTGGGGGCAACACGTTGCATGAGTCGTTACAGGACAAAGCAAAGCGTCGATAACCATTGGTACTGCTGATGGTAGTCAAGTCAAGTCAAGTCAAAGAATTTATATAGCGCGCTACATACCCAGAGGGTCTCAAGGCGCTAGAGGAGGGGTGGGGAATTACTTGTCAAATATCCACGTTTTAAGTTGCTTTCTGAATGCAAGGTGGTTCTGGGTAAGGCGAAGGTAAGTGGGAAGTGAGTTCCAGGTTTTAGCTGCCAGGTAGGAGAAGGATCTGCCTCCCATGGTGGTTTTGTTGATGCGAGGTACAGTGGCAAGGGCTTGGTTGGATGATCGTAGCTGGCATTCTTCTCCGCATAGCAGACATCTAAGCACAGGTAATATGCAATCTTGCCAGATACGTCTGAATGAAAGAAACCAGGTTGTACTCAGATCTCTTAGCCGGGCCAATCCAAGGACCTTAGTGATACGGTCTCGAAATCGTATTGCTAGGATCGTTTCTTCCATTGTTGCTGGAGTCTTGTCTGTGGATTGGCTTGCCATATCGGAGCAGAGGGAACAAAAATAAAATTCCTGCCACGAGTCCTAAGATTAAGGGTAGGCCGCCAAAGACAGAATGGACAAAATTCGGGAAGATGCCCAGAACTGTTTCAAAGGGGGCTAACTGTCCCGAAAAAACTAACTTAAATACATGTGCGATGCCACTGGGATCAGACATGTTTAAGATTTGACTTAACATTTCTACGAAATGCACGGGCAATTAGTCGATAAAAGGGTATGTATCTCTGATGCCGTCCTTGCAACTTGTAGATCATACGTTTCTTTGGACGACGTCATAGGCACAGTAGTCTGTAAAAGAATAGACTTCATCTGCTTAAAGTATCAATTCGCATAGAAGAGATATTCACATGAGGCCATATTGCCGCCTCCATGTCTGGATTGCTGTTTGGATACAATACTTGCATACAGCAAACGACCCTGGAAGTAACAGTAACAAGATAACATTCTCCTGGCACCATTCCACAACAGCTGTGGTCATTTATTAAAACGTAACTTTGGTTGGAAAGTTGTTTGAAGAATGGCTCTATCTGTTTTGCAGGAGTGCCTTGCAGGTGACAAGAAAGGTTATTTGAAGACCCTTCGCAAGCTCCATGCAAGTTAATAACTTGACACAGAAGTGTACCGCCTAGTGATTTTTTACAATTATTGCCACTAAGGAATACCTCATTTTTGCCTTCACTATAACATTTGTGTGTTATTAGACGCCATGGCAGGTAGCCTGAACGTAGGTTTTGCAATGTCCAGCCAAGCTGTACAATAGAACGCAATTTGGACTGACCATGTTGTAACATTAGTAAGTCTTGCTCTATTATATCAAACGCAGATGACACAATACTGTCCAGTGAATATATTCTGGTAGACAGAGTCGTTAACCCATTGTCCACAACAGAAAGTGATTTTTCCAAATTTATACAATCAATTTCTTGTATTTTTTCTGCTGTCTCAATTTGCATTACTTTCCAATCTTCGTTGTATGCAGCGTATATACCGACCGCTATGAAACGTTTTTGACGCTGTTTGCGAGGTCCCATTATGAAATCTCGCAAGTCAGCACCTTCTTTAAGTAAAGTCAAGTGTTACTTAATTTCAGCCAGTGTGGATTTCTGTAGCCACTCAAGGCATAATTTCCCTACACTGTATGTTGTAACTATCCCTGGATGTGGTCTCTGGGAGTATCTTGGGTCTGGCCTGGTCATTTTTAACCCCTGTTTTTTGTTCAGAAATCTATCTTGACAGTAGTTTGTGTCTGTGGGCCAGATCAACCATTATTTCCAATCAGGATTTGTTCTGTTTTGGTGAAAAATATAGGATACGTCTATTTCCACATCTGTAGTGCTATTGCTATCAGGTATGGGCTTCGGAATAGACAGCTTTTTTAAGTCTTTTATCTTAGCTAAGCCAAGACAAGTAGTTTGTTGAATGGTATCATTCAGGAATATTATTTGTTCTGGGATCATGCAGGCTCTAAATAATGTTTCTAGACCTTGTACCTGCCAATCTTTTGTACCCCAGATGGTCTTTGTTTCAATGTTATTTTTCCAGAACTCAAAACCAAATGTAGACATTTTGTCATAAAATGTTTCAGAATAAATCAATTTAGTATTTGTCAACATTGTTTTCATTTCTGTTCTGTTTAACATTTTAAAATAAAATGTTTCTGGATCACTATTGTTAAACCCTGAGAAGTATGGAAATTTCTCATAGAATGTCTTCGAGCTGCCTTTTGGCGGAGTTGGGCAATGTTCCCATTGATTATAATTAAAAACATTTCTAGGTTGTGCAGATTTATGCAAATAGTGATGACCATAGTGATTGTAAATGTATAATTCTTCATAATTTGATGAACCCTGTAAATAATCATGTTCTGTGAATTTAGCTGACATTACTAAATCTGACATCATATTATTAATATTTTCAAAGTCCCAATCATCAGAAAAAGAACTTGGTATAACAAAGTCACTTAAGGAAACCTTAAACTGGTGTGGATACCTCAAGAGCTCAATCGGGCCATAAATATCATAGTCAGTTCTGTCCCATGCTATACCACCAGGTATTGGATTGGCTGTGATGTTCACTGATGATAGTTCTCTTTTCTCGATGTGAGAGGATCTGTGAGACTTTAAGACCAAGTTGATGTTCTGACTTGCTGTGTCCATTGTACTATATTTTCCATCAATGAATCTACCCAAGCACAAAACCACGATGAGCCAAAGCAGGAGAAAAAGTACACCTAACACAGTCCAAAATTCAATCCATGGTGAAATCAGATATGTTTCCTTTAGTTGGTGTAAAAGCTCGGTCATTTTTTCTTTAAAAGTTTTTGTTGCTGGGTTGTCTCCATGTTCACTTGGATCATCGGAAAAGTCATCAAAGTTGATAAAATAGCCAGATGCTGTTCTGTCAATTAGTGGGATTGCTTCCGGATTTCCATTGATCTTTGCAATTTATTTTGTTACATGTGTACATTCTGATGCCACATCATTATAGATTGGTGTATCTTCACGAATTGTTGCAATTTGGGTTTCAAGAGGCACAAGTTCCATGGCTTTGTTGCATAGTCCCTTGTTATTTGCTGCAGGTTTATCGAATGTGATTAGTCTCTTAGTTTGAACATCTTGGATTGTAGCAAAGTTTGGTCTTCTGCTATTTCTTGGTAGTCCAGTGGGTCTGCTATTTATTATCGGCCACATGTTTGTGGTTTCACCAGATCGATGGAAACAATTCTGTTTTCCTTTTTACCAGCAAGTGGCAGTAGTACTACTGATCTTGTTCCGCTGACAGCTAAGACAGGTACTGCTTTTCTGTAAGAAGGCCCAAATTCCTTCTTTACCGCGATCTTTTCTCTGACCAGATCTCCAATCTTCGGAATCCAGACAGATCTTGCTGGGACAGGTGGTTCTTCAGTGGTTGTTGGCTTAAACTTTATGTTACTTAGACTCTTTCTTGTTTCATTCAAGTCCTGTAAAACAGCCAAACGATCTTTGATATCAAAGGTTTTTTCTTCTACCACTGAAGTCTGACGATCCAGATCCTGGATTATCATTCTAGTACCAAACAATAGTTTGTATGGACTGATACCTCCTAGAGAATTTCTTGGCATGTTATTAAGACTACGTTGGACACTTATTAAATGTTTGACCCACCCATCACCCGAACCTAATACCCTCGCCGTTATAGATTGCTTTATGTCACGTTTTTTTCTTTCCACTACTGCATTTCCCTCAGGATGGAAGGGAGAAGAGTACCGCAATGCGATGCCCATGCTGCTCATGTCCTCTTTGTAAGCTCGAGAGCTAAACGCAGGACCCTGATCAGAATGTAGCATGCCAATTGCGTATGTGCCGATAAAGACTCGAAAATCTTTTATAAAAGTTCTGGCGTCAGCCGAGCGCTGGGGCCACATCCAAATGAATCTCGTACAGGAATCCACTGCGACCATGATATATTTATAGTTGCCATCCCTTTGTAAGGGCCCACAGTGGTCCAGGTAAACACATGCTAATGGTTTATCTGAGATTAGAAGGGGCGTCTATGCTGGTCGCTTTACTGTTGATACTTTCATTCTTTGGCATATTTTGCATTCTAGAACATAGTTCTTAGTTTGTTTTCTCATGCCCGGCCACCAATATCTCTGTTTTAATAATGATGTTGTGGCGGAAATACCAGCATGTGCAGAAGCTAGCCCTTCGTGTGCCGCTGAAATAAGTCCTAATCTGTGTTCCATGTTTGGAATTACTCTATCCCCCACTACAGGGATTTGAGCAAATGGAACATTGTTCGCATCAGTTATGTATGAGTACTTTACTGGAAAGCCTTTCGGGAGTGTTTTTCTGTCATCTTTTACTGAAGCACTGACAGCTTGCAGTATATCGCTGTCTATTTTTGTTTTTGACCGGGTGATAGCAGCTACGGAAGTCATTGCACAGCTGCATTCGCGGCTTCATCAGCCAAGGAATTCCCTGCAACGTGAACGCCATCACGTTGATGACTCAGTGTATGTATCACGTGAGTCTTTTGTAGTTCTTTCTGTAAAAGATCTATTTGTTCCCAAAGCGTTTTATGCTGTATTGTGCCACCTTTTGCATCTTTGAAGCCGTTTTGAACCCAGTTCTGCAAGTATTCATTATAAGATTGAACGCAGTAATATGAATCACACACTATTAGTGCAGGGGAATTCGTGATCGGTATTTTCAAGCGCCATCTTAAATGCCTGAAGTTCAGCTCGCTGAGCTGTACAATCTCCTAGAGATTGAGTTTTAGTGACCACTGGTCTAAATTTACCTTCATGCCAACGACCTTTAACAATCGCGCACGCAGCACTATATGCTTGTTTACCCCCAACTGCGGGTTGTGCTGATCCGTCTGTATATATTATACAGCCGTAGTGTCCTAGAGGCAGGATTTCGGTTGGCAGAGGACATTCATATTCATATTGTAGAAATTCTTGTGTTTTTAAATTAGGGTCAAATTCGTACATTACGTCTGTTGCAGCAAGAGAATTAACCCATTGTATCCATCTTGGATGTAGAGCTTTAGCATTTGGAATGCTTGCCCTTGTTACTGCTTCTAGGGCAGGTACTGGTGTAACAATTAATATTTGTTTACCTTGTGCGAGGGCTCTTTCTTTTGCTACAGCAGTTTGAACCGCTGTCAGAATTTTTTCTGTAGAGCTGAATTTCAATTCAGCTTGAGTGTACAAATGTGATTTGTAAGCTTTAGGTACTGTTTCTCCCTCATTAGTGGTTAGGTGTGTGAATCTGCATCTTCCTGGGATGACTCGGATTACAAGGTTGCGTACATTTTCGCGAGTTTGTAATTTCGTTTTAGCTAACATGTCTGTTTGTAGTGATCTTAAAATTTCGGTGTGTTTCTGAGTCCAATTTATTGGTTTGAAATCAGGTTTTATTAATTCATAGAGAGGTTTAACCCTCTCTGCGTAATTTAGAATGTATGTTCTACCGAAATTCAGGAAGCCTAGTATTGATTGTAAATTTTTCAACGTTTTGGTGCTTGGAGTACTGCACACTTCTCTAGGAAGTTGTCTGCCAGGCTTTTGCCTTCACTTGATAATTCATATCCTAAAAATAGGACTGTTAGATGGGCAATTCTTGATATTTTAAAGTTGAATTTGTAACCTTCTGATGCGAACCCAAGTATTATGGTGTTCACTCTTTTTAAGTGAGTCTCCTGGTCATCGTCTGTAAGATATATGTCATCGACATATGATAATGCCTCATCATCATATATTTGTAGTAACTTTGTTACCCTTGCTGAGAATATTCCTGGGCTATTTTCGAATCCCTTTGGGAGTCGGCAAAATTGTTTTTGCGACCCCATTATTGAGAAAGTGGTCAAATACCTGCTTTCAGGTGCAATGTTTTGACAGAAGAATACATTAGAGATATCTAATGTTGTTTTATATTTTTTGCGCCCGATCTTATTCATTAGTGCTGCACTGTGTGAGTTTTGTACTGCAAAGCTTTTGCAGCAGGAGTTTAAATGTCTGTAGTCCAAAACTAGGCGATATGAATCGTCTGGCTTGGAGACAGGAAACAAAGGATTGTTAATTTGTGAGGTGCATGTTTCAATCACCTCTTGATATTCAAGTTGATCTAAGATCTCCCTGACTTGCTTTTTAGCTTCTTGTTTAACTGGGTACTGCCTTTGTGCAGTGGGTTGATTTTTTAACTGGATTTTGTGGGGAGGAGAATCCTCATCTCATCCTACATGATTTTTGTATAATGCAGGAGCTTGGGCCACTGCCCATTTTCTTGCTAATGTGTATTTTTTATGAATCAGAATATGATTTGAGAAGGCAGGCATAATCATTTCTTCGCCATGAGGGCACTCCCTGACAAACTCTGGTGGCCAATCTTTTTCAGCTAACAGGATGTCATAGCCTTTTGAAAGTTTCTCCCAAAAGAGACCTTTTATTTTCCTAGTTTTAGCTCCCTCTATGCGTAATGTTATTTCATATAGTTTATGGGGCACACTGACTCGTGTGTCTGCAGTTTCCACCTGAATGTATTCATTCGTGTCCACTGTCTCCAGAAGATTCATCAGGATCTTGCGAGCTATTGTCATTTCTGCTGCGCTGTCTAGCATTGTCTGAGCCCACTCTCCGTTTTTCAGTTGTGTCCTCAGTATGTTTAATTTTAATACTTGCTACCTTCTTTCTGGGAAATTGTGATTTTTTACTTTGATGAGCAGTTTCTTTGTCTTTGGACTTGACGTGCTCTTCCTTGTGTTCTGACCGTCCTCTTCTTTCCGATTTCTGTGAGGAAGTCTGAAAAGATCGAGAGGGACGTGTATCAATATCTTGATATCTATCAGGTTTTCTCAATTTATCCCCATCTCTAAGGTTATATCTTTTTTCAAAGGGTTCCCTTTGGGGAGACTTGCCTCCTCGGCCTGGAGATCTTTCTCTCCATTGAGGAGACCTTCCTCTGGACTGGAAACGTTTTTCCTTGGGAGTGGAATGTTTATTACCATCCCAACCCTTTTTTGGCGTATTTAAATTATTTTCAATAAATGTTTTTTCAGGATTTTCAGTTAGTTGGGGTTTTACCGGTTTCCCACCCAAACTATCTCTTCCATACTCTTCATAGGATTTTTCTATGATTCTGGCAAGTTCAAATGGTTGGTCTGTTATATCGGTTTCCTTCAATTTCTGGAGGTACTATATATCGTCCCTTGCCAATTGAACTAATTCTCTATATGCCTTTGTTAATTCTTTTAGTTTAACTAGGAGTTCTTCGCTTGACATTGTTTCAATGTCTAGGTGTGTTGCGTAGCTGGCTAGAACCGGCCCCGTGGCTCCTGGTCTACCTAGTGGACCGTGCCTCATGATGTGATTTTGATGTTTTAGGGCACCTTCAAACCAGAGCAGGTGCTCTTGGTAAGTTAGTGGGATTTCAACGTCCTCGAAAGGAGTGTACGTATCCGGAGGTTCCTCTATTTTGTAAGAGTGGAAATCTTTTGTCACAGCGTGTGCTGCTGGAAAATGTATCCATGTGTAGAATACCTCTGTCTGCCGAAACTCATGTGCCTCTATTACGAATATGACCGTACCACCTCTGGATGATAGTCCATTTTCTATAAGTTTAGGAGTTATAGTTCTTCTTATGTTGACCGGGATGATGATTGCATCCGGGTCGTTTTGCTGGAGACTTGTGTCTTCCTCTAAGAGTTGAGTTGCTAATGCTTCTCTTTCTCTTTCTCTTTCTTCTTCACTTTCCGTCATTTTATTGACTAAAAATGTTTTGTTGCAGAGCGAGTTTCAAGGAAACAAAGATTAGGTGCACAATATTTTGGAACACTGTATCCTTCAACGTTGACTAAACCAAGAACTAATACATAGGATTCTCATCCTACTAAGTTCTGGCGGATATTAACCTTTCACCCACTCCAGACGTCTATTGGAGTTTTTACGGGAGAAAGGGGTCTGTGTGAAAAGCACGACTGAGTTACTCTAGTGTCTTACGTTAGTTTTATCGCCTTACCAAACGTTGGGCGCCATGTAGTGTAGTTCCTATATTCCCAATAGGCTCTGCGCATTGGAATAACATAAACAGCAGTGTAGACGTAGGACTGAGGTCATCTAGGTCTCTACTGACTATGTTAGACTTAATTAGTTTTGACAGCTAGCTCAGAGGTCACTAGAAACTTTCTCGAATGTTCAGGAAAGGGTTAACCATCCTGATTTAGACAAGAAGGGATTAGCTTCTGACAACCATATAACATGACAACTTTGCTCCCCCAGAATAAAGAGTGTATCTCCAGAGTCGTGTGAAACAATAGACAGCTATTTCACTCACTCAGTCAGTCGTGCATGCTTAGTTCCACCAGATTGCAGAGAAATAGAGAGACGGACGTTTTCAATAAAAGGAGTTATTTTATTGAGCAGTGTTCTTTCTCATGCAAGAGAAATGAATTGCCACAATTGCAATACTTATTGTAAAGTAAAGTAAAAGTAGTATTATGAAATAATACTGTAAAAGCATTGATATGGTTTCTTATCCATATGATACTTTAAAATGGATAAAATATATACATACATAAAAACATTGACTAACAAACTCAACTGGTGCTTCTAAGATACGCCTACCCCAGTGTACCTGACCTAAGCCTAATACGTGGGAAGGAGTAAGTAAGTTGCAGTTTTAAGTTTAAGTTAAGTATCGAAATCAAGAATTCTCTCTAAGGTTGTATTCAGCTCCATACCTAGGTTATAGAATGAAGGAGGTCTTGTATCTCGCTTCTCAGGACTCGATCTCCCAGCAACCCGCGAGGGTGACTTGGGAACACCGGAGCTGGATTTTCTCGGCTGGAGAAAAAGACAGCGTCTCTCTCAGTGCGTCAAGGGGAGGGGCGGTCTCCGTCGGCTCTCATAACAGCTGGGCTCCCGGGCAAATAGAACGTCGCTCTGCTCCCAACCACCGTGTGTTTGCTTAAGGCAACGTTGGTATATTTATACCTGAAAGGTGCCGGGTTTGACGTAAGGTTCAACATAAGACGTCACTAAGAACTAACAGTTCTTTCTGGACTCTAGGAGTTCTTGTGCAAATCAAAACAAGAGCAGTGGGTTTTCCCGGGCTGCTGGAGGCTTGGTTTGTTTAAAGAATGCGTTGTGCTTTCTAGGACTCTATGGGAGTAGCCTTGCCGTGCTTTGGACTGCATGGGCTATTACTAAATATGAATATGATTCTTATGCCTTTATAAGGATATTATTAAATATAACCACATAAGGGCATGAATCGGGAATGTCGAATTAGGGTCCTAGATAGAAATACAACAGCACTAAACAAGGAAGCACCTGATTTCTGGTCTATTTATCTTACAGATGTTTTTAGAGAAGTAGTCAAGAGCGGCCAAATCCCTAAATCATGGAAAGGATCGCTAATAACACCCATCCTGAAGAAAGGAAATTGGCAACTATTGGAAAACTATCGCCTAATTACATTGCAGGATACCAACGCAAAGTTGTTTGCTGGAATTCTTCTGAAAAATTTCACGGAATGGGCAAAGGAGAAACAGGTACTGCCCTCGAACCAAACAGGCTTTATCAAGGGCCTTGGTACATCCACAAACATTTTAATACTATCAATATTAATAGATAAAGCAATTACAGCTAAAGATCCACTATACCTGTTTTTCGTAGACTTTAAGTCTGCTTTTGACTGTGTTGACAGAGAACTTCTTTGGGAAAAACTTAACAATCAAGGAATTCCGCATAATCTCTTAAAAATGATCCAGCTCCTGCACACAGAAACTTGGGTAAGGGTGAGGTTAGGTGAGGAAAAAACACTAACCAATATAATCCCTACATCGAGTGGTTTGAAACAAGGGTGCGTTCTGGCCCTCTTACTTTTTAATTTATTTTTAGCTGACCTTTCTACAGACCTAAATGAAATCAATGCACATCCTCCAAGGTTAGCAAAGAAACTGATATCTAACCTATTATATGCAGACGACGTTGTACTTTTAAGTCAAACCAAAGTTGGCATGCAACGATTAATCGATGGGGTTTTTATGTATTCACAGGAAAATGGTATGCAAATAACTGAAGCTAAGACCAAGGTAATGGTCATCTCAAACAATGTGCACCTTAAATCCAAACATAAATGGTTTTTGGATGGAAAAAAATTGGAGCAAGTATCTGATTATAAATACTTGGGAGTTACTTTTAATGACAACGGCAACTTTCAGACACAAAAAATGGATATTATAAGGAAAGCAAACTCCCTTGTAGGGGCATTTAAAATCATTCAGAAATCAACAGGAGATTTGTCTTATCACCCTTTATTAAAAATAATTGCCGCCAAATTATTGCCTGCCCTAACCTATGGTAGTGAGGCCCTCAATGGTAAAGATGCTGAGATTATTAATGTAGCCGTAGCTAAAATGTATAGATCCTTATTTTCTCTCCTGAAGAATGCCTCACAAGCCCAGGTGAGACTTGAGTTTGGGCTAAACAATCAATGCTACGCAAGGAAAGGGCACATACTAAAAGTATGGAACAGAATAAAAAACGACAAGGATAACGAAATGTCCTGTTTATTGTGGCAGGAAGTCAATAATAAAACAAACACAAATGTCAGCTCCTGCTTAAATAGCGCAATTGATGAATTTGGTATAACACCAATCTGGAAAACCACAATTACGTCGGGGAGCTTCAAAAAAACAATAAACAAACTCACTAATTACCTCTCTATGATTATGGATAAAGACATTCTGGTCAAACGTAGCCACGCATGGTCAATTGTCTCTGGATTGAAGAAGAAAACGGTTCAAACTTACCTGGAAACTCCATGGTCTAAGAAAAATTAACACATTTTTATTAATGCTAGATTTGGCTTCTTTCCAGGCACATGTCACTTAGCACCATGGAAAAGATTACAAGGAAATAACTTATGTAGGCTTTGTAAGCAAGGAGAAGAAAACATCGTACACTTATTGTGTCTTTGCCCGGATCTGGAAATTGAAAGAAAAACTACGCTTAAAAGAATGTTTAACATGCGTGGTGTAAGGACATGTAGACAGGCCCTGATCGCAAGTCTAAATCCAGAAGATCTGCCAATGAGTTCTGCACTTGTTAAATTCCTTTGTCGGCACAGAAGAAATTGGAGGTTTTTGTTTGACAAACAACAGACTATGTGAATATGGATTTTATACAATACAGCTTTTTGAAACAATCATAAAAGACAGCCTATTAGTCTATTAAACGTGTACGATACATATTTAACTCTTTGAAAATTAATTGAAAATCTGATTGTTTTATCATTTTAAAAATTGGTGAAGTTTTAGCTGCCTTTTTTGTAAGATTTTAATTAATCAAACAAATAAAAAATAAACTTGAAACTTAAACACTCATACTGGGCTTCGATTCATGCTACCTTACTAGAGGTCTCGGGACTAACAGATGTAAATAAGTGGGAGGCCTGTGTGCTAGGCATCACCAGGCACCGTAAGCAACAGAAAGTAGAGACGCGTTTTGACGCCCTGGCTCTCCTACTTGCCAAAAGGTGCTGGAGAGTCCCTGAAGGGCCGCCAATTGAGGACTGGAGGGGTGCATTAAGTAAGTGGGGGGCCGCAGAGAGGAACTGCTTCAATCGGAAGGAGCTGCGGGGAAAGCGTAAGCATTACATCTCCATGCAATGGGCGACAATACTCATGCATGCAAACAACACACAGAGGAAGACCCCATGAACAGACCACCCTGCCACCAGCGACAGGGGCACCCCAAGAGAGCGCCCAGCATGCCACCCTTCGCAGTGACCCCTGACAGCTTATACCCTGAAAGCAACAAATATCTTGCACAACATGCGCAGGCGTCTGCGCCCGCACCCTGCTTTACATGTGTCCAAACTGACACCTGATTCTTGGCCTCCCAGCCCTCAATACAGAGAGTTATTTCTCATGCAGTGAATCCCAGTTCTAGATCCCCACATTGATGAGTTATGTTCCCTGTAATCATTAGGCACAACTTGTGGTGGAAATCTCTTAAAGGGACCTAATGCATGTCCATTTCTATTCTCATGATATCTATGTTATATACAGTATGTTGAATCAGCTTGTAGTATCTCTTACCAAACTGTTAAACTGTAAGAACCCTGTATAATGACAAAATGGCAATATAAAGTGATACAAAAACAAAAAGAAGGAGTGTTGGTAGCTGATGATGCCATTGGCAGTGGTGCCATTGATGATGAGGTAAACTTACCTTTCTTTATCTGAGGAACTGCAGGTGGTGGCAGGGATGGCATAGATTTTCTCTTCTTTTGGTGATCACCAGGTGAAGGAGAAGTGGGCTTCACTGATTTTTTGAGGGCGTTTTTGTGTACTTTTTCGTGAGGTGGAGTCTGGCGATGCTAGGGCCATTCTCATATTATTGGCAATTACTGAAGAGGCACGGTTTTGAAACATTTGTGGCACACTATGCTTTGCACCATGTTGAAGTTGCTTGTTGCACAGTCTCTTTAAATGTATCCAAGCAGCTCACACAAGGAATGTTCACAGCCTCCATGCAAGTGGTGTTCCACTGGATGTCAGTTGGAAACTAGGAGCTGGACTGGCAGGCTGTGCTGTTGGTGGTGATTTGATTACTTCTAAAGAAATGGAGTATGGAAATCTAGGAGTGTCAGCATCCTAACACAATGCTATTGTAAGAATACTATGGGACTCCCACCTCAACAGGCTGTAACATTTTGAAATGTGTTCTGAATGTTAAATCTTTATACTGACTGTATGTTGACTACAACGCAAAATAAAAGTATTTTAAGCAAAGTTCTTGAGCGGATCTCATATTCAAGCACGTTTTGCTTTTTTGGAGAGAAAATGTAAAACTATGTTTTGGCTATTTTCTCAGACCCCTCCAACAGTAATCATAGACCCTTAGTATCATGAGTTATGAAGCCTTATACGTCAATGCCAAAAGCGACTAAGCATTGGGGAAGTAAGGAGCCGCTCAACAATTAAGTTATAAAATGCCAGCTGTACGTACATTGGATTTCCTAAAAGTGATCACAATTTGCGCACTGACATTTAGCAAATCTGTTGGACCTAACATACTTGGTGTGATATTCCCCAAACTTTTGCCTTCCCTCCCTGTTGTTTTTTTGACTCATTTTTAGGTCTCGCCTCTCAATGCGCAAGCGCATTGAAGAGGCGAGACTATAGCGTCTTAAACAGACTTTACCTAACTGGGCAATTTGGTGCTGTGCCCGTGGCTTTTAGGTCAATGCGCAAGTGCATTGACCTAAAATGCGCTTGCACATCACCAAATCGCCGTCTGTTCCCTCAGCCGCACTCCTCCCACACCTTTGAAGCTTAGCTTAGCTTCACTTCAAAGGCCCCTGCTGCTTTCACACCCTCTCCCCGCTCCGCCCCCTCCCCTGCCCGTCGTGTCGCATTTCTCCTCCCCCCTCCCCACAGCAATGCCCTCAAGTGTCCGAGAGCCCCGCGTCTGTCATCGTCTTCTTTTAAAGCAAAGGGGCTATTGTTGGGCGACGTCTGCAGACTGTGTCCAGGAAACGGCCTTTTCCCAAAATACACCCGAATAGCGGGCTTCATTTGGACAAACGGGACGGATATTTGCGAAGAGTGTACACATATTTATTTTACACTTCAGGGGAACACTTGTTCTAGTGTGTACCGTGTGCACAGCAAGCCGTTACCTGCGCACACACGCCCATGGACACGCACACAATGGTGCAAACGCGTGCGCACAGACACATACAGAGAAACACACTCGCACGCATATAGACACACACACTACACACAATAGCACGCACATTCACATTAACGCAGGCACGTGCGAGCACACATACACACGAACATACATGTCGTTTTGCAAAGAGACTCGCACAGATGATGATAAACACCCGCAGGCACGCATTCACACGGAAACAGTCACAAACACTTCTACAACAGATGTCTCTTCAACCATTTTCTAACAAAGACTGACAGAGACACACAGACCTTCCCAGAATAAATGCACGTGAAAACGGACAGACACGCACCAGGACACACCACACAGACGCACACTGTAGGGGTATAACAATGTCCTACCACTCACGCCTCCAGGGTCACCAGGTCACGTGCATGTTACCCACCTGTGTGCCACTGCTGTTATGTCAATAATGCCCAGCTCTGCTGATACAAGGCTTCTAGACAATTTACACAACCACCCCATCCACCACCGCATCCACTATCACCACATCCACCGCATCCACCACCACTGCATCCACCACCACATCCACCATCACCATCACATCCACCACCACCACATCCACCATCGCCTCCACATCCACCATGACATCCACCACCACCACATCCACCACCGCATCCACCACCACCGCATCCACCACCACCACACCCACCACCACTACATCCACCACCACATCCACTACCACCACCACCCCATCCACCACTACCACCACCACCGCATCCACCACATCCACTGCATACACCACCACATCCACCATCACATCCACCACCACCACATCCGCATCCACCATGACATCCACCGCCACATCCACCACCGCCACATCCACCACCACCACCACATCCACCACCACTTCCACCACCACCGCATCCACCACCACCACATCCACCACCACCACTACATCCACCACCACATCCACCACATCCACCACCACCACCACTACATCCACCACCACATCCACCACAACCACCACCCCATCCACCACCACCATCACCACCGCATCCACCACCACCACCGCATCCACCAACACCACATCCACCACATCCACCACCACCACATCCACCACCACATCCATCATCACCACCACATCCACCACCACCACCACATCCACCATCACCTCCACATCCCCCATGACATCCACCGCCACATCCACCAACACCACATCCACCACCACCGCATCCACCACCACATCCACCATCACCACTTCCACCGCATCCACCACCACATCCACCATCACCACCACATCCACCACCACCACCACCACCACATCCACCATCACCTCCAAATCCCCCATGACATCCACCGCCACATCCACCACCACCACATCCAACACCACCGCATCCACCATCACCACCGCATCCACCACCACCACCACACCCACCACCACTACATCCACCACCCCATTCACCACCACCACCACATCCACCACCACATCCACCATCACCTCCACATCCACCATGACATCCACCGCCACATCCACCACCACATCCACCACAACCACCCCCCCATCCACCACCACCACCACATCCACCACCACCACTGCATCTACCACCACATCCACTGCATCCACCGCATCCACCACCACCGCATCCACCACCACATCCACCATCACCACCACATCCACTATCACATCCACCACCACATCCACCATCACCTCCACAACCACCACCACCACCACCACCACATCCACCATCACCTCCACATCCACCATGACATCCACCACCACCACACCCACCACATCCGCATCCACCACCACCACCACACCCACCACTACATCCACCACCACATCCACCACAACGACCACCCCTTCCACCACCACCACCGCATTCACCACCACCACCGCATCCACCATCACCACATGCACTGCATCCACCACCACCGCATCCACCACAACATCCACCATCACCACCACATCCACCATCACATCCACCACCACCACATCCACCATCACATCAACCACCAGCACATCCACCATCACCTCCACATCCACCATGACATCCACCACATCCACCACCATCGCATCCACCACCACCACCACACCCACCACCACTACATCCACCACCACATCCACTACAACCACCACCCCATCCACCACTACCACCACATCCACCGCATCCACCACCGCATCCACCACAACCACCGCATCCACCACATCCACCACCACATCCACCGCATCCACCACCACATCCACCATCACCACCACATCCACCACCACCACCACATCCACCACCACATTCACCATCACCTCCACATCCACCATGACATCCACCGCCACATCCACCAGCACCACCACATCCACCACCACTTCCACCACTACCGCATCCACCACCACCACATCCACCACCACTTCCACCACCACCGCATCCACCACCACCACATCCACCACCACCACCCCATCGACCACCACCCCATCCACCACCACCGCATCCACCACCACCACCGCATCCACCATCACCACATCCACCACCACATCCACCATCACCACCACATCCACCACCACCACCACATCCACCATCACCTCCACATCCACCATGACATCCACCGCCACATTCACCACCACCACATCCAACACCACCGCATCCATCACCACCACCGCATCCACCACCACTCCCACCACCACCACATCCACCACAACCACCACCCCATCCACCACCACCACCACATCCACCATCACCTCCACATCCACCATGACATCCACCGCCACATCCACCACCACATTCACCACATCCACCACCATCACGTCCACCACCGCCACATCCACCACCACCACCACATCCACCACCACCGCATCCACCACCACCACCGCATCCACCACCACTTCCACCACCACCGCATCCACCACCACCACCGCATCCACCACCACTACATCCACCACCACATCCACCACAACCACCACCCCATCCACCACCACCACCGCATCCACCACCACCACCGCATCCACCACCCCATCTACCGCATCCACCACCACCGCATCCACCACCACATCCACCATCACCACCACATCCACCATGACATCCACCACCACCAACACACCGACCATCAACTCCACCACCACCACCACCACATCCACCATCACCTCCACATCCACCATGACATCCACCACCACCACATCCACCACCACCGCATCCACCACCACCGCATCCACCACCACCACCACACCCACCACCACTACATCCACCACCACATCCAATACAACCACCACTACCACCGCATCCACCACCACCTCCGCATCCACCACATCCACCGCATCCACCACCACATCCACCACCACATCCACCATCACCACCACATCCACCATCACATCCACCATCACCACCACGTCCACCATCACATCCACCATCACATCCACCACCACATCCACCTCCACATCCACCATCACCTCCACATCCACCATGACATCCACCGCCACATCCACCACCACATCCACCACCACCACATCCACCACCGCCACATCCACCACCACCACCACATCCACCACCACCACATCCACCACCACTTCCACCACCACCGCATCCACCACCACCACATCACCCACCACTTCCACCACCACCGCATCCACCACCACCACATCCACCACATCCACCGCATCCACCACCACATCCACCACCGTATCCACATCCACCACTTCCCCCGCATCCACCATTTCCACCGCATCTACCACCACCACATCCACCGCTTCCACTGCATCCACCACCACCACATCCACCACCACATCCACCACCACATCCACCACCTCATCCACCACCTCATCCACCACCGCATCTACCACCACCCACATCCACCATACCCACCACCATCACTTCCACCACCACATCCACTACCACTTTCACCACATCCACAACCACCACCACCACATCCACCACCACTTTCACCACATCCACAACCACCACTACATCACCACATCCACCACCACCACATCCACCACCACATCCACCACCTCCACCACCACCACATCCACCCCCACATCCACCATCACCACCACCACCACATCCACCACCACATCCACCACCACGAAGGACTGACCTTCTTCCGGAAGGACTACCCTACTGCTGGTAAGACTGTCTTGCTGTCATTGAAGGAAGATTGCACCTAATGGTCTTGATCCCAGACTACCTAGTGTGTGAGCTACAGGGGCACGACAAGTTTCCTGAGGCCTCGTTGCAGATGCCCAACTGATCAGCAGCCACGTCCGGCAGTGGGAGTACCTGCAGGGCGGTGACGTGGGAAAGGGGAGGGGCAGAGTGAGGGTAGTAATGTATGGATTACGGAGCTTTCCAGGTAATTAAACATTTAAATAAATAAAAAGAATTTCGTTGAGTGCACTGCATCCCCAAATGCGATGCAGTGCGCGCAACGAAATTCGTTTTATTTATTTAAATGTTTACTTACCTGTTAAACTCCGTAATCCATACATTACTACCCCCCACCCTGCCCCTCCCCACGTCACCGCACTGCAGGTACTCCCACTGCTGGCCGTGGCTGCTGATCAGCCCCAAGTATAAATGCCTGTGCCCTGCTGTTGGCCTCTGCTAGAGAGAGTCCTCCTGATCCCCAAGTAATGGCCACCCTCATCCCCAAGTCCAGGACCCTTGACTGGCATCTGTGAGACCTTCTCCTTAGGAAAAGGTGGTAATCCTGAAATTTGGAGTCCTTGTGACCGTGAAATCACCTCTTCACACCGAGAATCGACCCCTCACAATGACAGTCAATGCGAAGCTCCAGCAGGACATGCTTGCGGACAGCTACCATCCGTGATGATTGGAAATGCGAGACCTGCCTTTTTCACTGACAGAGATTGTCCGTGACGATCAACCAACTCAAAGCTTCAGCCACGATCATTGCTTGGTGCTACAGCAATGATAATCCAAGACGCTAGACCTGCTTCTGCACACACAGCCTCCTCCTTGTGGCCCCCTTCAACACGAATTGAACTCTTTACGCCGGACTAGAGAAGGTAACTTTTCAGCTGGGCTAACCAGGTTGCTGTATCCGACTCACACTCCATCGCGGTTAGCCTGAACTTATGACTTTCGTCCAGTCTAACAGGACCAGATAACCACAAGTGGCGCTTTGTGCTTATTGGCGTTATTTTTACCTAAAAGTTTAAAAAAAATTGTATCTCCAGTTCAACTGATTTTGGTCATTATGGTATTATTTTAACTATGACAATATACTATTTTTTTCTAAATTGGTTTAGGATTTTTCTTGTGTTGTGTTTTCACTTTATAGCTCTTTGAGTGCTGCATAAATACTTTACACATTGCCTCTAAGTTAAGCCTTGTTGCTTTTATGTCAATTCACAAAACACTGAATCATAGTGGGTGACAATTCAACCTACCTCGTGAATCATTAGGAGGTAGGCCGCAAAATGCACCCCACTACAATTCGCTGTAATCACAGGAATGGTGACCTGCTGGGGTCAGCAAACAACCATGTCTGTGCTTGCTTTTAAATAATGAATTTTATTTAATGCAGCTTGTTCCCCTCAACGGAAAACAGGATGTTTTTAAAAAAAAGAGAAATGTTTGTAAAACAATTTTTTAAGTGTAGGTAATGGCCCCAGGACCACTGCCTACTCCTAAAAATGTGTTTTAGACCATTCACAAAAGGGGAGGGATGCCCTAGGGTCCCCTTACAATTTGCAAATGGGTAACCACCTCGTTTGTGGTGTTGGTAAAATATAAATGTTTTGCAACTGCATTTCAGTCATAAAACATAATACATACTTTAAGGAATCGCTATTTGGAAGGGACGCCTTAAACATGATTCTTCCAAATAGCGATTCCCTAAGATTTACTAATCCCATTTAGCAATTTGGTCATGTGTTACAGAATCGCTAATTGGGTTTAGTACATTCAAAAACCACATTTTACTTGACCCAAGCTCTGCGAGTTACTGAATTACAGGGTTTGTGGTAAGAAAATGTGTTAATACATCTGGCCATAAGACACTCTGTCACCGAAAAACTGTTTAATGAAATTGCACCAAAGCTCGCATTAGGTGAGCATCACCTAGAATAAATCCTTTTGGTAGTTTGGGCTAAAGCCATTCAGTCGTTTCTGAGATATTTGCATTACAAAAAGCAATGGGCTTAAAGGGCAATCTTTTGTAAATCTATATTTTTGGCTGAAAAGCTTTGGAACTATCGGACATATCAGCAAGAAACTTGGTAGATGATTAGTGCTTCCAACTTAGTTTTTTGTTCCAAATTTCAATGCAATTGCTCATGGGAAGACAAACTAATATTGAAAAATTATTTTGATTTAAGCCCCGTATAAAACGTTTCTCTGCACTATAGCAAATACTATTGTGTTTTTATCTAGGAACCTAAATCGATATTTCTATTTTATGCCCTTGTACGGTTATAATCAATAATATCCCTATAATGGCATAAGGAATCATATCCATATCTAGTGGTAGCCCATGCAGTCACATTAAGCAAGGCTACTTCCCCGGACTCCTAGAAAGCACAACGAGTTCTCTAAACACACCAAACCTCCAGCAACCTGGAGTTCCCCATTTGCTTTTGTTTTGATTTCGTTCTAGAACTCCTGTGAAGCATTGTAAGAGCGGCCAGCTATTAGTGACATCTTTATTGACGTCTTATGTCCAACCTTACGTCAAACCCAGCACCTTTCAGGTATAAATATACCAACGTTGCCTTAAGCAAACACACGGTGGTAGTTTTGGAGCCGAGCAGCTATCTACTTGCCCGAGAGCCCAGCTGATGCGAGAGCTCACGGACGCTGCCCCTCCCTTTTGACGCACTGAGAGAGACGCTGTCTTTTCTCCTGCCGAGAAATCCAGCTCCGGTGTTCTCAGCATCCTTCGCGGGCTGCTGGGATATCGAGTCCTGAAAGAGAGATACCAGACCTCCTGCATTCTATTACCCAGGTACGGAGCTGACTAAACCCTTAAAGAGAATTCTTGAGTCAGATTCTTGGCAAAACCAACTTAACTTAAACTGCTACTTACTTACTCCTTCCCACGTATTAGGCTTAGGTCAGGTACACCGGGGTAGGCGTATTTAGAAGCACCAGTTGAGTACGTTAGTCAGTGTATATATGTATGTATATATTTTATCCATTTTAAATTATCTTATGGCTAAGAAACCATATAAATGCTTGTACAGTATTATTTCATAATACTCCTTTTACTGTACGCGCTTTACTTTACATTAAGTATTGCAATTATGGCAATTCATTTCTCTTGCATGAGAAAGAAGACTGCTCAATAAATTACACCTTTTTATTGAAAACGCCGTCACTCTTTTCTCTGCACTCTGGTGAAACTAAGTACGCACGATTGACTGAGTGAAATAGCTGTCTATTGTTTTCACACGACTCTAGAGATACACTCTTATTCTGAGGGAGCAAAGTTGTCATGTTATATGGTTGTCAGAAGCTAATCCCCTCTTGTCTATCCAGGGAGGTTAAACTCCTCCTCGTTTATTTGAGAAAGTTTCTAGTGACCTCTGAGCTAGCTGGCAAACCTTAAGTCTAATATAGTCAGTAGAGACCTAGTCGACCTTAGTCCTACGTCTACACTGCTGAATATATTATTCCTAGATTATTATAGAGCCTATTGGGAATATAGGAACTACACTACATGGCGCCCAACGTTTGGTAAGGCGATAAATCTAACGCAAGACGTTAGAGTAACTCGGTCGTGCTTTTTCACACAGACCCTTTTTCCCGTAAATACTCCAAAAGACATCTGGAGTGGTTAAGAGGTTAAAATCAGAAGGAACTTAGTAGGAAGAGATTCCTATGTATAGTTTTTGGTTTAGTCAACGTTGAAGGATACACTGTTCCATAATATTGTGCACCTAATCTTTGTTTCCTTGAAACTTGATCTGCAACAAAAACCTTTCTGCCAGTAAAATGGGGGAAAGTGAAGACGAGAGGGAGGCAGCTAGAATAGCAGCTCGACTCTTGGAGGACGACACGAGTCTCCTACAGAATGATCCAAATGCTATACTCATTCCGGTCAACATAAGAAAAACTATAACTCTTAAACTTATAGAAAACGGACTGACATCATGAGGTGGTACAGTCATATTTGTGGTAGAGGCCCATGAATATCGGCAGACAGAGGTATTCTATTCATGGATAAACTTTCCAGCAGCAAACGCTGCAACACACGAATTCCACTATTACAAAATAGAGGAACCTCCGGATGAATACACTCCTTTCGAGGAGGTTGAAATCCCATTAAACTACCAAGAGCACCTGCTCTGGTTTAAAGGCGCCCTAAAACATAATAATCACATCACCAGGCTCGGTCCACGTCCATGGCGGTAATACCAGATGTACTAAGACAGATTCAAAATGAATACGGTCCAGAACCTGCTTTAACTCTGGGTATGAAATTACTGAAAGGCTTCAAGCTGGTCTCGGCTATATTATTAGCCAACATAAAAGGAGAAGCAGCATCTGTAGCGATCCGCCAGAAATTGAAGGAAACAGATATAACAGAACAACCAATTGAACTTGCCAGAATCATAGAAAAATCCTATGAAGAACTAGGTAGTGTGGGTGTGAAACCGGTAAAACCCCAACTAACTGAAAATCCTGAAAAGATATTTATTAAAAATAATCTAAAGACTGGAAAAAAGAGCTGGGATGGAAATAAACAATCCACTCCCAAAGAAAAAAGATTCCAGTCCAGAGGAATGTCTCGGCGGAGAGAAAGATCTCCGGACCAAGGACATAAGTCTCCCCAGAGGGAGTCCTCTGAGAAAAGATACAACCTTAGAAATAGGGATAATTTGAAAAAGCCTGATAGATATCAAGATATTGATACATGTCCCTCTCTATCTTTTCAGACTTCCTCGCAGAAATCGGAAAGAGAACGTTCAGAACACAGGGAAGTGCACGTCAAGTCCAAAGACAAGGAACCTGCTCAAAGTAAAAAATTACAATTTCCAAGAAAGAAGGTAGCCAGTATTAAAATAATCAAAGATGCCGAGGATACTGAGGACACAGCTGAAAAACGGAGAGTGGGCCCAGACAATGCTAGACAGCGCAGCAGAAGTGACAATAGCTCGCAAGATCCTGATGAATCATCTGGAGACAGTGGACACGAATGAATACATTCAGGTGGAAACTGCAGATACCAGAGTTAGCAAACCCCATAAAATATACGAAATAACATTGCGTATAGAGGGAGATAAGACTAGGAATGTAAGGGGTCTGTTTTGGGATAACCTTTCAAAAGGCTATGACATCCTATTAGCTGAGAAAGACTGCCCACCAGAGTTTGCCAGGGAGTGCCCTCATGGCGAAGAAATGATTATGCCTGCCTTCTCAAATCATATTCCAATTCATAGAAAATACAAATATGCAAGAAAATGGGCAGTAGCCCAAGCTCCTGCATTTTTTAAAGATCAAGTAGGATGGGATGAGGACTCCCCTCCTCACAAAATCCAGTTAAAATGTCAACCCGCTGCACAAAGGCAGTACCCAATTAATCAAGAAGCTAAAAAACAAGTCAGGGAGATCTTAGATCAACTTGAATACCAAGGGGTGATCGAAACATGCACCTCTCAAATCAACAATCCTTTGTTTCCTGTCTCCAAGCCAGATGATTCATATCGTCTAGTCTTGGACTACAAACACCTTAACTCATGTTGCAAGACATTTGCAGTACAAAACTCACACAGTGCAGCACTAATGAATAACATTGTTCGGAAAAAATACAAAACAACATTAGACATCTCTAATGGATTCTTTTGTCAAAACATTGCACCTGAAAGCAGGTATTTAACCACTTTCTCAATAATGGGGTCACAGAAAAATTTCTGTCGACTCCTACAGGGATTCAAGAATAGCCCAGGATTATTCTCAGCAAGGGTAACAGAGTTACTACAAATATATGATGATGAGGCATTATCTTATGTCGATGACATCTATCTCACAGATGATGACCTGGATACTCACTAAAAAAGAGTGAACACCATAATACTTGGGTTCGCAGCAAAGGGTTACGAATTCATCTTTAAAAAGTCACGAATTGCCCACCTAACTGTCCTGTTTTTAGGATATGAATTATCAAGTGAAGGCAAAAGCCTAGCAGACAACTTCTTAGAGAAATGCGCTGTACACCAAGCACCAAAAACGCTGAAGAACTTACAATCAATACTAAGTTTCCTGAATTTCGGAAGAACTTACATTCTAAATTATGCAGAGAGGGTTAAACCTCTCTATGAATTAATAAAACCTGATTTTAAACCAATCAATTGGACTCAGAAACACACAGAAATTTTGAGATCATTGGAAATAGACATGTTAGCTAAAACAAAATTAAAAACTTGCGACAACACACGCAACCTTGTAATCCGAGTCATCCCAGGAAGATGCGGATTCACGTACCTGACCTCTAATGAGGGAGAAACGGTACCAATAGCTTACAGATCACCTTTGTACACAAAAGCTGAAATGAAATTCAGCTCAACTAAAAAAATTCTAACTGCGGTTCAGACTGCTGTAGCAAAAGAAAGAGCCCTAGCACAAGGCAAACGTATAATAATCGTTACACCGGTGCCAGCCCTAGAAGCGGTAACAAAAGCAAGCATTCCAAATGCTAAAGCACTACATCCGAGATGGATCCAATGGGTAAATTCCCTTGCTGCAACAGACGTAGTATACGAATTTGATCCTAATTTAAAAACACAAGAATTTCTACAATATGAATATGAATGTCCTCTGCCAACCGAAATCCTGCCTCTAGGACACTACGGCTGTATAATATATACAGACGGATCAGCACAACCCGCAGTTGGGGGTAAACAAGCTTACAGTGCTGCGTGCGCGATTGGTAAAGTTCGTTGGCACAAAGGAAAATTTAGACCACTGGTAACTAAAACGCAATCTCTAGGAGATTGCACAGCTCAGCGAGCTGAACTACTAGCATTTAAGATGGCGCTTGAAAATACTGATCGCGAATTCCCCACACTAATAGTGTGCGATTCATATTACTGCGTTCAGTCTTATAATGAATACTTGCAGAACTGGGTTCAAAACGGTTTCAAAGATGCAAAAGGTGGCACAATCAAGCATAAAACGCTTTGGAAACAAGTAGTTCTTTTACAGAAAGAACTACAAAAGACTCACGTGATACATACATTGAGTCATCAACGTGATGGCGTTCACGTTGCGGGGAATTCATTGGCTGATGAAGCCGCGAAGGCAGCTGTGCAAACGGCTTCCGTAGCTGCTATCACTCGGTCAAAAACAAAAATAGACAGCGATATAATGCAAGCTGTCAGTGCGTCAGTAAAACAGGACAGAAAAACACTCCCGAAAGGCTTTCCAGTAAAGTACTTATACATAACTGATGCGAATAATGTTCCTTTTGCTCGAATCCCTAGAGTGGGGGATAGGGCAATTCCAAACATGGAACACAGGTTAGGACTAATTACAGCGGCACACAAAGGGTTCACTTCTGCCCATGCTGGTGTTTCCGCCACAATATCATTATTAAAACAGAGATATTGGTGGCCGCGCATGAGAATACAAACTAAGAAATATGTTCTAGAATGCGAAATATGCCAAAGAATGAAAGTATCACCAGTGAAACGACTAGCACAGACGCCCCTTCTAATTTCAGATGGACCTTTAGCTTGTGTTTACCTGGACCACTGTGGTCCCTTACAAAGGGATGGTAACTATAAATATATCATGGTTGCAGTGGATTCCTGCACGAGATTCATTTGGATGTGGCCCCAGCGCTTGGCTGACGCCAGAACTGTTATAAAAGATTTGCGAGTCTTTATCGGCACATACGCAATTGGCATGCTACATTCTGACCAGGGTCCTGCTTTTAGCTCTCGAGCTTATGAGGAGAACATGACCAGCATGGGCATTGCATTGCAGTACTCTTGTCCCTTCCATCCTGAGGGAAATGGGATTGTGGAAAGAAAAGAACGGGACATAAAGCAATCTATAACAGCGAGGGTATTAGGTTCGGGTGATGGGTGGGTCCAACATTTAACAAGAGTCCAACGTAGTCTTAATAATCTGCCAAGAAATTCTCTAAAAGGTTTCAGTCCGTATGAACTATTGTTCGGTACTAGAATGCATATTCAGGACTTAGATAGTCAGACTTCAGTGGTAGAAAAAAATGCTTTGATATCAAAGATCGTTTGGCTATTTTACAGGACTTAAATGAAACAAGAAAAGCCCTGAGCAACATAAAGATAAAACAGCAGCCAACAGCCACTGAAGATAAACCACCTGTCCCAGCAAGGCCTGTCTGGGTTCCAAAGATTGGGGATCTGGTCAGAGAGAAGATTGCGGTGAAGAAGGAATTTGGGCATTCTTACAGAAAAGCAGTACCTGTCTTAGCTGTCAGCGGAACAAGATCAGTTGTACTACCGCCCCTTGCTGGTAAAAAGGAGAACCGAGTTGTATCCATCGACCTGGTAAAACGGCAATCATGTGGCCAATAATAAGTAGTAGGCCCAGTGGACTCCCAAGAAATTGCAGAATACCAAAATTTGCTACAATCCAAGAGGTTCAAACTGAGAGACTAATCACATTTGATAAACCTGCAGTGAATAAAAAAGGACTATGCAACATGCCATGGAACTTGTGCCTCTTGAAACCCAAATTGCAACAGTTCGTCAAGAAACACCTGTCTACAACGATGTAGCCTCAGACTATGCTAATGAAAGAAAAAATGAAAAAGCAAAGGAAAATTCTGAAGCAATTCCAACAATTGACAGAACTGCATCTGGCTACTTCATCAATTTCGATAACTTTTCTGAAGATCCAAGCGAACCTGAAGAAACGCCAACAACAAAAACTTTCAAAGACAAAGTAACTGAACTCTTTCATCAACTCAAAGAAACCTATCTGACTTCTCCATGGATTGAATTTTGGATTGTGTTAGGTGTACTTTTCCTCCTGCTTTGGCTCATCATGCTACTTTGTTTGGGAAAATTAATTGATGGAAAATACAGTACAATGGACACAGCAAGTCAAAACATCAACTTGGTCCTAAAGCCACACAAGTCATCTCACATCGAGAAAAGAGAACTATCATCAGTGAATGTCACAGCCATTCCAATACCCGGTGGGGTAGATGGGGACAAAACGGATTACGAAATCTATGGCCCGGTTGAACTCTTGAAATATCCACATCAGTTCAAGGTTTCATTAAGTGACTTTGTAAAACCAAGTACATTCTCTGATGATTGGGACTTTGAAAGCATAAATAATATGATGTCAGATTTAGTAATATCAGCAAAATTTACAGAACATGATTACTTACAGGGTTCATCGAATTATGAACAAATGTACTGTTACAATCACTTTGCACATCACTATTTACATAAATCTGCTCAACCTAGAAATGTTTTTAGGTATAATCAATGGGAACATTGTGCAACTCCACTTAAAAGCAGTTTGAAAACATTTTATGAGAAATTCCCATACTTCTCAGGGTTTAACACAAGTGATGCAGAAACGTTTTATTTTAAACTGTTCAATAAGACAGGGATAAAAACAATGTTGACAAATACTAAATTGATTCATTCTGAAACATTTTATGAAAAAATGATTACATTTGGTTTTGAATTCTGGAAAAACAACATTGATACGAAAACCATCTGGGGTACAAAAAATTGGCAGGTCCAAGGTTTAGAAGCATTATTTAGAGCCTGCATGATTCCAGAACAAATAATATTCTTGAATGACACCATTCAACAGACTACTTGTCTTGGCCTAGCTAAGATTAAAGACTTAAACAAACCGTCTAATCCAAAGCCAATACCTGATAGTAATACCATTACAGATGTTGAGATCCCATATTTTCCACCAAAACAGAACACATCCTGATTGGAAAAAGTGGTTGATCTGGCCATCAGACACAAATAACTGTCAAGAAAGATTCCTGAACAAAATACAGGGGTTCAAAATGACCAGACCAGACCCTAGATACTCCCAGAGACAACATCCAGGGATAGTAACAACATACAGTGTAGGGAAACTATGCCTTGAGTGGACAGAGTGGACAGAAATCCAAACTGGCTGAAATTAAGCAACACTTGACTTTACTTAAAGACAGTGCTGACTTGCGTGATTTCATAATGGGACCACGCAAACAGCGTCAAAAATGTTTCATAGCGGCCGGTATATACGCTGCATACAACAAAGCTTGGAAAGTAACTCAAATTGAGACAGCAGAAAAAATACGAGAAATTGATCGTATTAATTTGGAAAAATCACTTTCTGTTGTGGACAATGGGTTAATGACTCTGTCCTCCAGAATATATTCACTGGACAGTATTGTATCATCTGCTATCGTTTAACACCTTGGCTGCTAGGTGTTTTCCCCCCCTGTGCTGGAAATTGCACTTAGGCTCTATTCATGACGAGCTCAGCTCGTCATCAGCACAGCTCAACTGTGCATCATGACGAGCTGAGCTCGTCATGAGCATCGAAAGGGTTAAACTAAAAAAAAATAATAGATCAGGACTTACTAATGTTACAACACGGTCAGTCCCAATTACGTTCTATTGTACAGCTCGGCTGGACGTTGCAAAATCTGCGTTCAGGCTACGTGCCATGGTGTTTGATAAACACAACGTCATTATTTTCTATCCTTAACCTTACTGATAAACAAATCAGTTTGGCACAAAAAGGAGCTACTATTCGATTCTGAGCATTGAAAAACTTGAGAGATTACCATTGACAATGTCAGAAAGACCTGTCATTGAATGGATAATACACAGAATAATTACAATTCCGATAACAACTTTCCAATTTAAATACTGCCAAGAGTATATACCAGCGGGCCAGTATGAAAGGTTGGGTAAAGGGTACATTAAGTCATCATGGAAATTGCCTTACACACACACATGTTATAGTGAAAAGAAACAGAATGTATTTCTTAGTGGTAACAATTGTAAACAATCACCAAGCGGTATACTTCTGTGCCAAGGTATTAATTTGCATGGGGCCTGTGAGGGGACTTCAAATAACCTTTCATGTCACCAGCACGGCACACCTGCAACACAAATAGAGCCATTCTTTAGACGGCTTTTTAACGGGAGCTATATTCTAATAGTGGACCACAGCTGTTGTGGCATGGTGCCAGGGAAAGCCTATCTCGTAAGCGTTAGTTCCATGGTCACTTGCTGTATGCAAGTATTGTATCCAAACAGCACTCCAGATACGGAGGCGACGATTTGGCCTTCTTTGAATAACTCTTCTATTCGAATTGATACTTTAAGCAGAATGAAGTCTGTTCTTTTACAGACAACCGTGCCTTTAACGTCAGCAAAAGAAACGTATGATCTTCAGGTTGCAAGGAAAACATCAGAGATACATACCCTTTTATCAACAAATTGCCCCGTGCATTTCGTAGAAATGCTAAGCCAAATCCTAAATATGTCTGATACCAGTGGTATCCCACATATATTTAGGACAATTTTTTGGGGACTGTTAACACCCTTCGAAACAGTTCTGGGCATTTTTCCCAATTTTGTCTTTGGCGGCCTACCACTACTTTTGGGACTCGTAGCAGGAATTTTATTTTTGATCCTTCTGCTCCGATATGGCAAGCCAAGTCGCAGACAAGACTCCAGCAACGATGGAAGAAACGATCCTAGCTATACGCTATCGGGACCGCATAACTAAAGTCCTTGGATTAGCCCGGCTAAGAGATCTGAATATGACCTGGTTTCTTTCATTCAGACCAATCTGGCAAAATTGCATCCTACCTGTGCTTCAATGTATGCTATGCGGAGAAGAATGCATGTTGGACATCTGTCTTACACTACCATCAGCAGTACCATTGGATACAGATACTTTGCTAAGTCCTGTAACGGCTCATGCATCGGGTTGTCCCCAGCGGCTACCCATTCTGATGACGGCATTCGTTGAGACTTCACCACTACGATTAGGTGGCAGTGAAGTACGAGATGAGAGCAGCATCACCCAGGTACGACCTTCTGTGAGCATTGCTGATCCTGACATCGATGATAGCAATCATTCTCACGACTGCACTGTTGCAGCATTTTCAAACTTGGTCGAACTTTCACCTGATGTCGTAGACCAATTTTTTGCGAGTCTGTCTGAAATGATGTTCTCCCCTGAACAGAATGAATACCTTTTTAAGCAACGAGCACACAGCGTTCCCCTGAACTCTGAATTCAGCCTTCAGCTTTGATGAACAAAAGCTACTGAAAACATTTGGAACTATTTTCTCCCCTGAAAGCGAAATTATTTTTTTCAACTTCCAAAATATTCACCTTTTTCTGGCACATGTACTCTGCTTAAAGTAGAACTATTCTTAAAGAACAGAGCTTCTATTTTTAGGAACTCTAGAGACAATATATTACCTCAGCCTCTAGCACATTTACAGCAACCGTATTCATATGTGATGGAATGGTCTCGACCTTCTTTTCTGTATTAAGAGCCATTTCATGTGTACTTTTCGCAAATCGTTCAGCTAATATATATAAGCATATTTAAATGAATGATTACACTTCTTGAAAAGCGTACAGTACCAATAATCATTTTCGTGTATTTCGCATACACCATTTCGAATGCAAAAAATGTATTTTGGGGTGGGTTGGAATACACATGCACCTTTAAATGTTTACTATTGCTTAATTTTAGTAATGATGGACATTAGATCGTGGAGTGGGTATTGTGTTTTTATCTAGGAACCTAAATTGATATTTCTATTTTATGCCCTTGTACGGTTATAATCAATAATATCCCTATAATGGCATAAGGAATCATATCCATATCTAGTTGTAGCCCATGCAGTCACATTAAGCAAGGCTACTTCCCCGGACTCCTAGAAAGCACAACGAGTTCTCTAAACAAACCAAACCTCCAGCAACCTGGAAATAGCCATTTGCTTTTGTTTTGATTTCGTCCTAGAACTCCTATGAAGCACTGTAAGAACAGCCAGTTCTTAGTGACATCTTTATTGACGTCTTATGTCCAACCTTATGTCAAACCCGGCACCTTTCAGGTATAAATATACCAACGTTGCCTTAAGCAAACACGCAGTGGTGGTTTTGGAGCCGAGCAGCTATCTACTTGCCCGAGAGCCCAGCTGATGCGAGAGCCCACGGGCGCTGCCCCTCCCTTTTGATGCACTGAGAGAGACGCTATCTTTTCTCCTGCCGAGAAATCCAGCTCCGGTGTTCTCAGCCGCCTTCGCGGGCTGCTGGGATATCGAGTCCTGAAAGAGAGATACCAGACCTCCTGCATTCTATTACCCAGGTACGGAGCTGACTAAACCCTTAAAGAGAATTCTTGAGTCAGATTCTTGACAAAACCAACTTAACTTAAACTGCTGCTTACTTACTCCTTCCCACGTATTAGGCTTAGGTCAGGTACACCGGGATAGGCGTATTTAGAAGCACCAGTTGAGTACGTTAGTCAATGTATATATGTATGTATATATTTTATCCATTTTAATGTATCTTATGGCTAAGAAACCATATAAATGCTTTTACAGTATTATTTCATAATACTCCTTTTACTGTAAGCACTTTACTTTACATTAAGTATTGCAATTATGGCAATTCATTTCTCTTGCATGAGAAAGAAGACTGCTCAATAAATTACACCTTTTTATTGAAAACGCCCGTCTCTCTTTTCTCTGCACTCTGGTGCAACTAAGTATGCACGATTGACTGAGTGAAATAGCAATCTATTGTTTTCACACGACTCTAGAGATACACTCTTATTCTGAGGGAGCAAAGTTGTCATGTTATATGGTTGTCAGAAGCTAATCCCTTCTTGTCTATCCAGGGAGGTTAAACTCCTCCTCGTTTATTCGAGAAAGTTTCTAGTGACCTCAGAGCTAGTTGGCAAACCTTAAGTCTAATATAGTCAGTAGAGACCTAGTCGACCTCAGTCCTACGTCTACACTGCTGAATATATTATTCCAATGCGCAGAACCTATTGGGAATATAGGAACTACACTACAATACTACTTAACAGAATTACACCAAACATGGCGTGAAGATGCATCTGAACCAATCTGGTTAGTTTTATTTGGTCGAAATTTGCAATTCTTAGCCTCGGGTGGTCCCCGGATGTCTAACGCACGGTGGGCTTGTGCGGAGGATGGCCGAGGCCGTCCAAAGCGCGCACGCGTCAAATTCCTCAGCACCGCAGGGGAATTCCAGCCGCAGGGAGGCTAGTCCATGTGCTAACTGGTTTCAAACTTTAGAGTCAAACTGAACAAACAAGTAATATTTCGAATACCTCTTTTGACCATACTGAAACAGCAGAAAACAACAACAAATAATATTACAATACAAGGCAATACAACTCCATCACAACACAACAACCCAACCCAAAACAATGAATGAAAAAACATGTCACTGGACAACAAAACACAACAAAATGCAACATAACGTAACATAAAAACTAAAACAATACACCATGCAACAAAACGCCACCTAGCAACTTAGTAGCAATAAAAGTAAACACATCACATACACAAAAACCGATATACGAATCAATGCAACACAGCAAGTATGCAAAACAGCAACACAATAACGCCACAGCTGGTGCCCATGCGACTTCCCTCTCACCCAGATAAGTTCCTACATTCAGGACACCAATGACATGCTAAGGAAATTAGACAACATTCCATGGCAAGATGGTTATCAACTGATAACAATGGATGTAATATCCCTATATACTAACATTAACAACGACACTGGGATAAAAGCCTGTAATTACTTCCTACAGGACAGGGATATCAAATACAAGAACCACAACCAAATGTTACTTGAATTAATCCAACATTGCTTATCAAAAAATATCTTCCTATTTGGGGAAGAATTATATAGACAGAACAACGGGACCGCAATGGGTTTTTCCTTTAGCCCAAACTATGCCAGTCTAACCATGGGATATTGGGAGAGGGAAGTCGCATGGGCACCAGAAAATGATAAAATGACCAGTAAAATCATGTGCTGGATAAGATTTATCGACGACCTGCTAATCATCTGGGATGGTTCCCAAGAAGATTTTAAAGAATATTACACCATCATCAATAAAGGAATGCAGGGAATTAATCTAACATATGAAATCAGCAATCAAAAAATAACTTTTCTGGACACATGTATATACATCAAAGACAATTACATCCATTCGACCCTACACAGGAAATCAACGGCAACAAATGCCACCTTAGAAGCAACAAGCTTCCACCAAAGCTCATTGATTTCCAGTATACCCTACGGGGAATTCCTCCGAATTAGACGTATTTGTAGTGAAGAAACCGAATGGCAAAAACATAGTGAGGAAACAAAGAAAAGATTCATAAATCGAAATTACAACAAAGGAAACATTGAACAATGCTGGAAGAGGGCAAATGAAAGACCCAGGACGGAATGCCTAAATAAACAAATCAAAAGCAAGGATAATCAAGAACCAATTAGGTTGATTACAGACTTTTCTGAAGGAAGCAAAAACCTTTGTAAACATCCTAAAGAAAAATTGGCGGATACTACACTTGGATGAAACGGTTGGTAAAATAGTGGGAAAACATCCAACAGTCACTTACAGAAGAGCACCAAATCTGAAGGACCACCTCATCCATAGTCATTGCAAAACAAAGAAAGACAATAAAAAAAGACTGGTTGGAAACTACAGGTTTTATCAAGTGCCATGATTGCAAGATGTGTCAAATCGCAAAACCAGCTAAAGAAATCAAAATGCCAAACAACAAAACTTGGCAGATACGCCAACTAATCAGCTGCAAAACTGAATTTACCATCTATGGAATAGAATGCCCATGCCCGTTACTATACATTGGGAGCACTAAGGGAGAACTAAAAAAGCGTATTATGGAGCATGCGAGAGCGACCACCCACAAAGACCACGCAAACGCGGTAGCAAAACACATGGAAAAAACACATGAAGGAGACTGGCTGAAATTAAAATTCTTTGGAATTGAAACAATACCCAAGCACATACGTGGTGGAGATAGAGAAAAGACTCTCAGGCAAAAGGAATCACGCCACATAATCAATTTTAGAACCTTACATCCGCACGGCCTGAACCAATCGGAAGAGTTATATATTCATCTTTGATTCGAACAATAGACAATCTTAAATGGAAGCTGTGAAAAATTGTGGATAATATGAATCATGAAATTCTTAAAACTGTTAAAATTAGAACAAGCCCAAGAGAGAACGAATCCCACTGGAGGGAAAACAAATGAATATGCACCCCTTGCCTTATAATAGCGATGTTTCAAAATAATCTGAAGGGGGCAATACGTTGTTAAACTATAATTGGTAAAGGAAAGTATTTAACAATGAAGTGTTTGACTCTCTAAAGTGCTGAAAAACTCATATACCAGCAGGAACAAAGTTTAAAGTTTCGGAATGTTTAAGCTAATGATATGTATGATTTAAGTAAATTATACTAAAAACTGCATTAACCATAATGCCTAGCAAGGCGGAAATGATGTCATGAGAAAAAGTATGCTTTAAATATGTAAAAAAACGGCAGGAAGCCGATCGCGAGCAAGATGCCAGGTGCATCGAAACGCGTAGATCGAGTGCTTTCTTGTGCCTTAAGAACTCTGAAATAATAAAAAGCTTGTGGAAAACGAAAAGGAGCGCGCCCATATCCTTTGTAACAGAAGGGAGTGATAGGGGATATATATATATATATATATATATATATATATATATATATACACCCCCCCACAAGGCTATAGGCTATACCCCGCTTTGTAGATGCTAACTCGAACGTCGTGCTGGTAGCAGCCCTGAAACACGTCTGGCATATCAAAATGTGATGCCTGTGTACTGGTGGGGTGCTTGCTGGCAAGGTGCTGACTCATAAAGCAGATGAACTTCAAAAGCTTCCTATGGCCTCCGTCTCCTTTGTGCTGCCTGTTGCTGGAATTTATACGGCTTTGCACGGCCGTCGAGTGGGGCTCACTGCTGTTGCGGGCCTGTTCTGGCTCCAGGCTGGAGCTGGAAATATCGGGAGGAAGGTGCGACGTGGCAGTATCAGGGCTGCTACCAGCACGAAGTTCGAGTTAGCATCTACAAAGCGGGGCAAGCACAGCGCCAGCTCAGCGCACCAACCCACTTGGGTTTTAATTTGTGAAAAGACATTAATGAAAGCGCACCCACTCGGGCAATACTTTACAGAGGACTACAACATCCAAGAGGCTGAGGTGCAGCCACCCCCATTGGGGGTAGGGTGAATACTTTAAATCTGTATGGCTACAGCGCGACTTTCATTACTCACTGCTATTGCCACTGATGAAAGGAAACGGACTCCTGAAACGCGTCTGGCATATCAAGATGTGATGCCTGTGTACTGGTGGGGTGCTTGCTGGCAAGGTGCTGACTCATAAAGCAGATGAACTTCAAAAGCTTCCTGTGGCCTCCCTCTCCTTTGTGCTGCCTGTTGTTGGAATTTATACAGCTTTGCACGGCCGTCGAGTGGGGCTCACTGCTGTGGCGGGTCTGTTCTGGCTCCAGGCTGGAGCTGGAAATATCGGGAGGAAGGTGCGACGTGGCAGTATCAGGGCTGCTACCAGCACGAAGTTCGAGTTAGCATCTACAAAGCGGGGCAAGCACAGCGCCAGCTCAGCGCACCAACCCACTGGGGTTTTAATTTGTGAAAAGACATTAATGAAAGCGCACCCACTCGGGCAATACTTTACAGAGGACTACAACATCCAAGAGGCTGAGGTGCAGCCACGCCCATTGGGGGCAGGGTGAATACTTTAAATCTGTATGGATACAGCGCGACTCATTACTCACTGCTATTGCCACTGATGAAAGGAAACGGACTCCTGAAACGCGTCTGGCATATCAAGATGTGATGCCTGTGTACTGGTGGGGTGCTTGCTGGCAAGGTGCTGACTCATAAAGCAGATGAACTTCAAAAGCTTCCTGTGGCCTCCCTCTCCTTTGTGCTGGCCTGTTGTTGGAATATATATATATGTATATATATATATATATATTCCAACCACTCCAGACTTTCATCTGAAAATATAAATATATATATATATATAATATATATATATTACCACCCAATGATTCCTTTTGACTGCGCGCTCACGATCGGTGCGAGTGATGCAGCAAGGGAATCTAGATCCGCAATTATTATGACCACAAGCAAAGTATTAACTTGCACTCCAGGAGATTGTTTTACAAGGCTTGTTTAATCCATTGGTATTACAACCATCACCACCACTACCAGTTCACAAAATATATATTTATGAAACCTAATTAAAAAGTCATTTGCAGCCTTGGGCTGGTTTCATATCAGTGACTTTAACTGGAGTAATAAGTATTCCTTAATTTATTGTGCATGAAAAATCAAGCAGAAGCTGACCTTTGCAGGTTTTACCATCCAGCTGTAGGGTAAATCCGACCGGGCAACTACAACGAACTCCAGTAGCTGTATCCTTGCATGTACGGTCGCAGCCACCATTATTGACAGCACATGTCTCTAGGGATGAAAAGTAAATTAAGCAACAATAAGAATTATAGGTCAATAGGAACTGTAGTTACTGAACCAAATAACATTGCTAAGAAGGCAACTATTTCCTATGATTATTGTTAATTGTTTTGTTAGGTTACATACATATCATACATATTTTGTTACGCCTTGCTATAGGCAGACATAGCTCACTATCAGAGCTCGTATCATTAACACCACAAATATATAGAGTTTGAAAAAGAGGTCAGATTTTTCTCAACCTTGGGGTACTGATGCCACGGATAATAGTAAATCCAGTAAATTACGATTTGTACCCTAAGGGGCCACTAAGAAATGAGAAATTACTAGTGGAATCAGTAATTTTAAGTCACATTCCTGTGGTAATTCCTCATTTTTTTCTCAGAATTTATCACAGACATTTTAACTGCTTTCAGCAGTTGGAATCTCTATGTGGAAATAAAACAAACACGGTATAATTTCAATGGAGACAGTAATTGTTGTTATTGGCTAAATCGGAATTTCCATGGCATTCCTAATGAGGGTCAGACTGTTTCTTAAGGTACAGCTCATGAAAGCAATACACACACTTGGCAGAACAAGAAAGGGCACAGGAAAGGTAAGGAAGAGTTGCACTCAGAAAAGAAACAAATACAAGAAATAAGCATTGCTTTAAAGGAATGTTGTATGGTAATGTCAAGTATTACAAGTAAATAGCAGAGGAATGCAAATGTATTTGTGCAGAAGGAGAGAACTGTAGAATATTGTTGTATGGTAAAAGGTCCAGTGAGAGTTGCGCTGTGAAGCCAGACCCAAACATCCATGTAGGATAATGACTGCCCCCTCCCATCTGTGCTTCTGCCACAGGAAAGAAAATACCATAAATTAACTCGTTATCCAAGACACTTTAGTTGCCTTACAGTGTTCAGGGTGTGCCCCTGAAATGTTAAGCTCAAGCACCTAAATAAACAAACGAAATGATCATAGATGTGTGCAGAGCACGCACTTTATGTGTGTAAGCACACAACTTCTGCCTAATCAAAACATGTACTCCTGGTTCTCAAAATGTGGGTGGAGCCAAAGCCCCTGTTTTTTGTGCTTTCATAATTGTCTGACAACAGATGCGCTAGCAAGCTAGACCATAATGTGGAGTTCTGGCTGTCATCAGACTCGATAGCAAGGATAATTATCTAATTGATTAGTCGATGTGCATCATTTTCCCTTTCAAGCATACTGATGTCATTGGTTTCCTTCATTATGTTAAGGATCAAAATAGCTTCAAGGAACTGGGACACTACCCATATCTCAGCTTCCTACTTGTAAATCTAGGAGATATTTCATTATTGGCATGAACTGCCCGGTGCCTGTAATTACCAAATGTGATCATTTCTGCATTGCCCTGCTCAATTTAGGCCCGATAATGACAATTGTAATAGCATTTACATAGCTCTTACTACCACTTAGGAGACGTTGACGAGATTTACAGCGAATAGCACACTTTTCGGGAACCCAAAGGTGGATTAATGGTGGATTAGTAGGGGGACATAGAAATTGTTGTTGGGATTGGTGGAAGTGGTAGATGTGATTCTGTTAGTTGGATGAATACGATGAGGAGGGTTACAGGAGAAAAGAGTTTAGAAAGGATTATTTGGGAGTTCATAGTAGTAAGACGTTTAGGGTGAGTCAGAGAGTTGAATGAATAGGATGAAGGATTGATAGAGGAGGCAGGAGCTTGGAAAGAGTTGTTTGGGAGTTTGTAGTATTAAAAGAGGTTCGGGATGAGTCAGAGTGTGCAGGTAGGGGATAGTCTAGAAGAGGAATTTGATGAGTCCTAGAGGTGATTTGATTAGGTTTTGGGATATTAGTAATTCTTTTTCTTCTCTTCAGTAGGAGGAAAACATATAAATATGTAGATACATGAGCACACATAAGAGGTAAACATGCATAGAGATTTTTAACATGATACGCAAAAGGGGAAGAGAAATCAGGAGATATAAAAAACATAAAATTGTACTGGATGAAGTACCACATGTACTTCATTCTTTTGGAAAACTGATTCTAAGTCAATGTTAAATATGCACCATTATAAGTGTTAATATGCACCCATTGCTGCTAAGTTGCACCCTTCTCATGGGTCAACAACGTCTACTGCTACGCGTTGCTTTATAGCCAACAGCAGTGTGCATACTGAGAATTGTAGATCCATTCTTCATAGAAAAATAATTACCAGAAAGGAAATGGCTTTTTATTAAAAGGCAAGATGGACTTATAATGGCACATGTGAAATGAATACTTAAGGATGTGATAAAGAATATGCAAGGCCTCAACTGTGTACCCGCCAGGTAACTTATGCAATACAATACGGGACACTGTCATATCGCACATCAAAGGTGTATCACTGCTACAAATCATAAAGGTTATTACTCCAGAAATGTAGGCAGGTCTCTATGGCCCCACATTCTGTAATTCTAAACAGTGGCAGCAGGTAATTTGAAATGGAGATGAGCGGTGAGCAGGCAACACGCACACATTTACAATCACTCACTCGCACCCATGCATTTACAAATGCACACACACACACACACCTAGACACACACACGCACACATACACACAGCCGTTCACAACACTCACTAACAACAAATACATGTATACATACACGCACTCACCAGGCATTCAAAAACATAAAAGTTACCTGCCCCGCAGTTCCGGGAAAGGAAATCCCCAGAGGTCCAAGGAGGGTTGGGATTGCTTCCTGCTCTCATTGGCAGAGAAGGCAGCAGTCAATCACTTGTCCCATACTGGGATGGAGTGAGTGGGACTGTTGACCACACCTCATATTGTGACGAGGTGTCACTGATTGATACTTGGCCCTGGGCACTTCAGGGCTTTAAACGGAAAGTCTGAGGCAATCAGTGACATTGTAACAATGGGGGAAGCCCTCGAAGCACTTTTGCTAGTCTGAGGAGGTTACGCCCACAGGGCTGTGAATTCCTTATCCTGGTAAAGTTCAGCTCAGGCAGCCAGTTGACCTTTGCTCAGCCTGACACACACTTTTCTTTTCTGGATAAAGGTGAGGCAGAGTGGCCCCTTTGCCCATATGAATGGGTCGCAGCCGATTCTATTGCTAACACACTCAGCGATTAGCACTGTCTGTCATTAGATGTGTTAAGGTAAATAAGTCCATGAGGTATCCTGGCGCTGACCCCTAGGCAAACAGCACAGTCCCTGACTACACTTAGTGGTTGACCAACCCGGTTTTTAGTTCCTTTCTAAAGATGAAAACACTGGGAGAGGATCTGATATAAATAAGCAGTGCATTCCAGGCTTTTACAGTGCCCAAGAAAAAACGTTTACCACCCCAGTTCACTGTCTTGAACTTGGTTTTTGAATTGCATTTGAGGAGCGGAGAGTTCTCTTCAGCAAATACCAACTAAGGCTCTGTCTGAGATGGTAAGGACTGGCATTATGAAGGGCTTTAAAGACAGTACTCAGAGCTTTAAAGGTAATACGATGCCTAATCGGAAGCCAATGTAGCTTCCGAATTTCGGCTGTTACAGATTTAAACCTAGGTATTCCGAGAAGCTATCTGGCTACTGCATTTTGTAAAGTTTGCAATTTTTTTAGGTTTCGTTTCTGGATGTTAAGGTAAAGCCCGTTACAATAGTCTTACTTCGACATCTATAAAGAGGTCACCGCTACTTTTGTGCCTCAAAAGACCGAAATCTAACAATTATTTTGACCACTCTAAGGTACAAAAACGTGGAGGAGGTGACTAAATGTATCTATTCTCTAAAGGAGAGCTTGTTGTCTATAAGGACTCCCGAGATTTTAGCTTTCCTTACCGGCGTTGGCAGAGAACCTAATTCGCCAGGCCACTAAGATGGTGTCCAGAAAGAGGTGTTCTTGCCAAACAAAATAACCTCTGTTTTTCCTGCATTTAGTTTCAAACAGCTGTTGTTCATCCAAGTACTAACCACCCTCATACAGTTACAGAATCTATTTTCTGTGCCAAAGTCCTGGTTGTCTTTTCTAAAAGATTCAGTAGATCTGAGCCCTGACGTATGTCTGGTGTACTGTGTTCCTGACCATCTCCAAGATTTTGCAGTATAACAGTTGTGCTGAAGGTAGGGCACTATATTTTAATGGAACAAGCAATGACGAAGTTAATACAAGTGACTTCAATGTGTTAAAATATACAAACACAGGTATGCATAAATGTGGAGGCTATTTGTAGCATGCCCCTGTGCAACCTCCCTTGTCCTGTTCTTATGCCAGTATCATACTTTTTTAAATTTCTCAATCTAGCACAGATGCACAGTGCCAACCTCGAAAATATAAGTAATAAAAAGAGCAGCACCCCAAGCGAGGGGGCACCACAGCATGGAAACGAGTCACCAAACCACAAACCAGGACTGGGGTCTGCAAATCAGAAGGAACGCACAGCTGACTTGCAGCATAACAGGGGTCCATACATGCCTTAATCTTAGGTATTTTTCAGCAAAAACACAAAGCCTACAGGCTACAGGCACCGACGCCTAGACATTTCCCTACGCAGATTAAATGTATCCATTTTTAAATTGGGTCCCCAGTGTACAAAACTTTTCCTTTCCACTGTTCACGACATAGGACACGTAAGCATCTCTTCCCCACTTCCCTATTAAAGACTTTCCTACACCACCACAGTCCTCTTGCTGTTCTAGGTTATCCCATGGGGTAACCCCAGAGACATGTCGGGTAATAAAACTATGGGCTAATGAAATGTAATAACCCTGCCAGTGGCGGCTACTCCAGTTGGGCAGAGAAGCGTTGCGCCCCCCCCCCCCCCCTGCCTGCTGTGGCCACAGCAAAAAATACAATTGCAATGGAATGACTTTTTTACCATTTTCTTCTTTGCTGTCAGCCGCCGGAGCTGACTGTTAGAGCATTGATGGGTGTTTCCATTGCTGCAGTGCAGCCTGGGAGTAGGGTGCCTGGCGACACCAGTTTAAACTGCACATGTCACTTTGTCCCACTGTCTTGCAATGGCCAGCCTCACATGCGCAGTTCAAACTTCTCCAGCCCGAGCTGCTATACAGCCAGATGGATAGACAGCACCCCTAGTGGCAGGATGAGCGGCCGTGAGCTAGCCCGCTCCAACTAATCCCAGCACTGCTTTCATGCTAAGTAAAAGCATGAGAGCATCGTCGGGATTAGTTAGGGGAGTGTTCCTTCGCTTAGGTTTTGTTGCTTTCACAGGCTCAGAGGCACTGCCGGTCATTTACATAATTGATGGGTGTTTAAATTGAAGTGATTATCGCAGCATGGGCAGCGCATTGTTTAGGGAGTTCAGACCATCAGAAGTAGAAAGGATTCCTCCAGTGAATGTCACCCGAGCAGCCAGAGACTGTGCGAACCTGAAAAAGTATTTTTAGGGAAGGACGCGTCACAGCCATTTCACCCACTGCCCTCTGTGCTGCACCATGTTGCATGTCCTTGCCCTCTGCTCTGCTCTGCCTCCTCCTGGGGGCCTGGACCCTGCCGCTCTACCCCAGACACGGCCGTGTCTGCCGGGTACTGGGCCGCAGGAAGGCCCTGACGACATGGTAGAGAGAGAAACAGAGGCGGTGGCCTGGATAGAGAGAGAAACAGAGGCGGTGGCCTGGCTATCATAGTGAGAGACCAATTTGAGGTCCGCATATCCCCTATCCCTGCCATGTCATGCGAAGCTCTTCATTTTAATATAAAATTCACACCTTCTTTTAGCTTCAAGGGAGTGCTCCTCTATCGTCCTCCTGGGGCTAGAGCAGCGTTCCTAACTAACCTAAGCACCTTAATAGAATCAATAGCCACAGATGAGTCCATTACTGTAATGGGCGATTTTAATTTTTATCTTGAACAAAATAATGATAAAGACACTATCACCCTTACATCAGACTTAGAAACCATAGGTCTTAAGCAATTGGTCACGGCCCCAACCCATCAGGCAGGACATGCGCTAGATGGCATGTTTTCTAACGTAGAAGACCTACAGGTGACAGAAATCCTTCCCATGACGTGGACCGACCACTCGGCCATTTTCAGTAGGCTGACCATTAGAGATCCGTTCAGGAAGAAGACTTCCCACCCCAAGCCAGGCACTTTTAAGGCGTGGAAGGATATAAATTACAATAACCTAAATATACTTTTAAATAACACTAAACCTGAACTATCTAACGATCCCTGTATTTCTACTTCCCAATTTTATGACTGGCTGAGTGACGCCACGTCACAACTGGCACCCACTAAGTCTCACTCTAGAAACAGAAGTACGCCGACTGCTCAGTGGTACACAGAAGAGCTAAAAATACAGAAACAATTAACAAGAAACAGGGAAAGGTACTGGCGACGAACTTATGACAGTGAATGTAAGAATAAATATAAAGAAGCCCTAGCCACCTAAAAAACTATGATCACGGCAGCAAAGAAGCATTTCTTCTCTCTGCACATAGAACAAGCTAAAAATTTCAGCAAACAGCTGTATAACATAGCTAAAACCCTATCGGGTAACACACCAGACCTAAATCCCCCCCATCACAATCACTATGTGATGCCCTGTCTGAGTATTTCTTCACGAAGGTGAATAACATATACCAAGCTTTCACCTTGGAACCTAATACTAATGCTGCCCCCCCCTCGCAGACAGTCCTGAGTAATACCATGACGAGTTTTAAACCTTTAACGACCGATCAAACAAAAACCATATTGAGTGCCATTAAATCAGGCTCCGCCTTGGACCCCTGCCCCACATCGGTGTTAGCCATGGTTTCAGACACAATTACTCCCATTATCACTCACGTCTGCAATATAATATTGAGCTCTGGGACTTATCCAGACTCCTTAAAAAACACGTTGATTAAGCCTTTGCTTAAAAGACCAAACCTTGACAGGAAAGATTTGAAAAACTACCGGCCTATAGCAAGTCTCCCTTTTTTAGCCAAAGTGATAGAGAAAACCATGAACCAGCAGCTGTCGGAACATATAGAGAGAAACAATCTGCTTGATGATACCCAGTTTGGGTTCCGTAAATACCATGGAACCGAAACTGCTCTCATCAAAGCAGCGGATGATATTAGACTCATCCTGGACCAAGGAGGGACAGCCTTGCTGGTACTCTTAGACCTCTCGGCAGCATTCGACACGGTTGACCATAAGACCTTGGTCGACCGTGTCGAAAAAATGGGCATCCAGTCCACTGCGAGAAACCTGCTTGCCTCCTTCCTGGCTAATAGAACGCAGGCGGTCACTCTTGGACCATTCCAATCTGCCAAATTGTCGTTGCCGTGTGGGGTTTCTCAAGGCTCATCCCTTAGTCCGACACTATTTAACATCTATGTGTCGGACCTTGCTAGTGTCATCAAAGCACATGGGATGAGCCTAACCTCATACGCAGATGACACACAGTTGGTGTTGGCCATTAAGGGTGACGGACAGGAGGTGGCAGAACGGTTCCAAGGAGGCATGACAGCTATCGGTGAGTGGATGGCAGGAAACTGCCTGAAGCTCAATTCCGAGAAAACGGAGGTTGTCATTTTTGGCAATCTTTTGCCATCCTGGCCGACTACTTGGTGGCCATCAACATTTGGCATTCCACCTTGTCCTACCCCCAAGGTGAGAAATCTAGGAGTTACCTTTGACAACCAGCTCAACTTTATGGCTCATGCCAATAAGGTAGCGTCCACGGCCCATTTTAAACTAAAAATGATAAGGAAAATGTTGCCTTTTCTGCCTGACACGGCCGCTAAGACCCTGGTCACGTCATTGGTTTTAAGCTCACTAGACTACTGCAACGGACTCTTCCTGAATGCACAATCCAGAGTCACAAAAAAGTTGCAGACAGTACAGAATGCGGCCGCACGCCTGCTGTCCAAAAAACCAAAATTCGCGCCCATCTCAGATACTCTGAGGACCTACCACTGGCTGTCTATCCAGAACAGGATAAAGTTTAAAGCTATGTGTACAGTCTATAAGGCAATGCAGGATCAGGGGCCTCGTTTCCTTAAAGATCATCTAATACCATACTGTCCAGCCAGAAAACTACGATCTGCATCACTTAATCAACTAGTGGTCCCACGTAGCAGAACAGTCACATGGGGCGACCGCCGCTTCCTAGTTGCGGCCCCCAAAATTTGGAATACCCTACCACACCACGTCAAAGCCAGTCCATCACTCTTACAGTTTAGAAAAAATTTGAAGACATGGTTATTCAACCAATAACACAATACACCCACTGTATACCTCACCTCTATGGAATGACATTACTGCAGTCTAGCGCCCAGACACCCAAGGGTAATTGTTCGCGCTTTATAAGTGTCAGTAAATAAATAAATAAATAAATAAATGGGTCTTGGAATGAACTACAATGAACGGCAGGGCAGACCTGCAAGAGCTGCTGAGGTACCCGGGGCATCCGTGCCTACACATGAGTCAACCCTAGAGCAGCGGGCACCGCACGCAACCCCCTTCAGGTGCGTACTGCTGCCTCGGACCCCCAGGCTTGTCTTTCCCCACCAGCACTTCTTCCACTATATCAAGCTGATATATTGCTGCTCAAGGGTCTCCAGGGACCAGTAATAATAGGTAAGTGTCACTCTCTACAGTTTAGCTCCACTTGATCTCCCTGACTGGCTAACAATCGCATAGGCAGATTTAATTTTTATATTTTACTTGGGGGAGGGGGATTTGTAATAACTGCATACCACCTTGCAGTAGCCTCGGAACGCATTTACCGAACTGTGTCCCAAGACTTACATTGCTAATTTAAACATTTCCTAAAAAAGTTAATAGCCCTTGTACCTCTCCTGCTCTCCGCTCCTCCAGCCCCCAGCCCTTATCACCTCTCCTGCTCCCTACCTCTTCGAACACAATATCTGTAGGCACTAGCCATCAATGGGTCAGGCTGCTGCTGCCTCCCAGGCCAGCCCCCTTCATCCATTGCACCCCCAGCCTGTCCCACACATGACAATGAGTTTCCTGAATTGGCTTGTATGTCCTGTCAGGGTGCCGAGTCTGCAGCATCCGATCTTAGAGAAGAGAAGGGAAATGTATGGATACAGCTATACAAAAGGGAAAACTAGGTAGTGTAGGGCCAAGGAGAGAATAAAGAGAAAGAGAGAAGAGTCTGAGAAGGTGACGAGAGGATAGAATAGGATGAGAGATGGGAAACAGAGAATAGAAGGAGAGAGAGGGAAGGGAGGTAAAAAAGGACCAGGGTGGAGAAATTATGAGCAAGTGAAGACAGGAAGAAAAGAGGGAGAGATGAGAGGCTAAGAACAGAAGTACAGGGAGAAAGGAACAAGCATTTGCAATGCAATATGTCTGGCATTTGCAAGAGTTTAGTTTGAGCCTTTGGTATTGTAAATGACAATGCCTTTTATTTATATGTTTTGAAAACCTGCAAGCAGTAATCTAGTGCTTAGCAAATGCTTGTTCTTTCTTGCAGTTCTTTTTCATCCTCACCTTTTCTGTGTGTCCCACCCTCTGTGTTTTAATTATTTCTGTGTCCTTTAGTGGGCGTTCCAGTCTGTAGCCCACGACCCTTTTCCCTAGTATTCCCTAGCAGGTTATTTATAAGTATTTTACTTGCAGACAGAAAAGTCGCATAAAGAGCTAATTCATGTTTTAGTGGGTATTAGTTCACCAGCTCAACGGGCTCAGTGGCAGCCCACTCTTAAACTGCACTTCCGCCTAAATTAATATAGTGACAGAGGAGTTATTCACCTTTGTAGAATGCAAGTGATCATGCTGCGAGTTGCAGATGAAAGTTAAGCAAACTCAATGAGCGTTGTTACAGGGGTTGCAGGTAACAGGGCTAGTCACTAAACACTAAAGTTGGACATAACCGCAAGGATGACTCCTGCATCCCCACCTGCTTTCCCTTCTTAAAGCAGCAGGCACTGCCCTGTTCAGCAACCATCCACAATCTCCACCTGGTAGCTGTAGCAAGGCATTTATTTTAGGTATCTCGGTTTATCTCGGTTTCCACGGAGACACATATTTGAGCCTCCGTGAAAGCCGAGTGAGCAACTAGTGATGTTCAGCCGGTCTGTGATCGGAGTGCTATATTGGACAATGCATCTTAAACCGCCGTAGGTGAGTTTTTTGTAGAGGCGATTAAAGCTCATTGGCACCACACGTGCTAAACATTTAAACACAGGTGTATTCTATAATGTATTTATAAAACAAACGGAAAACTACTGTTAGAGGAGGCTGTTTGCATGATGGGTATTTTTTTTGTGGTAATAGTTATCAGTTTTGTCTCGAGGCAGGGGAACCGCGGGACATTCAACTCTTGATTTATAAAGCGGCCCAACGAAAAGCGTCAGTGACAGCCAGCCAACAGTCAACAAACCAGCAAGGACTCTCATGGACTCCTTTACTTTTTCTTTTGTCCTGGCCACCATTTTGCTGCTATTCTTGGCTGCTTTTCTCTGGACCCTGACCCGCCATCTTATTCATTCCCACGTTCTTTACCCTTTTCCCTCGTTTCCCACTTGACAATCCTCAAATGTTTCTTCCCTTTTCTGTTTTGCCTTTTCTCCATACCCTTGTATCCTTTCCACCCTCCCTTGGTGCTGTGACTGCGTGACCCCGCCGACCCCACTTAATGGAACTCTGCTCTCCTGGTTTTTTCCCTGGGTCTTGACCTGAGAAAATCTACTATGTGTATGTGTGTATATATATATATATATATATATATACACCAGGGGTGCTCCTTCTGGGACTCAGGCAGGCCGCTAAATATCACTCACCTTCTGTGGGCCCCTTTTTCAACAGGCAAGCTTGTGTTTTGGATGTTTAGCGGCCGGCCTGAGTCGCAGAAGGAGCCCCCTGGTTTCCAGTCCAGCAGCAACGTCAAGCTACGAGGTCGCTTATGGAGCAGGAGCTAAGTTGGAGGCGAAGACGGTGCTGTGCGAAGTCTTTGAATTGCACGGCGACCCACTTGGGAACAATTTGAAAATATTCACTGTGAGAAGGCACGGCGACCCACCAGGTTAATACTCATCAACCACAAAGACCACAATGCTCCGAGAGGGGCTACGCCCACTAGGGCGGTGACTTTTAACTTTAAATGTGGGGTTTGAAAAAAGACTGTTGCCTTTCTTCAGTTCAAGCCAGCAGCCCATGACTAAGTGCTCACGCACGAAACGCGTTGGGCTGGTTATTTGCATGCGAGGCAGCGCTTTGTTCTTCTGTCACGGCAAACCTTCAATAAAGATGTTTTAGCCATCACTCACCTGCTGTGGGCCCCTTCTTCAACAGGCAACCTTGTGTTTTGGATGTTTAGCGGCCGGCCTGATTCGGAGAAGGAGCCCCGCTGGTTTCCAGTCCAGCGGCAACATCAAGCTACGAGGTCGCTTATGGACCAGGTGCTAAGTTGGAGGCGAAGACGGTGCTGTGTGAAGTCTTTGAATTGCACCGCGACCCACTTGGGAACAATTTGAAAATATTCACTGTGAGAAGGCACAGCGACCCACCAGGGTAATACTCATCAACCAAAAAGACCACAATGCTCCGAGAGGGGCTACGCCCACGAGGGCGGTGACTTTAAACTTTAAATGTGGGGTTTGAAAAAAGACTGTTGCCTTTCTTCAGTTCAAGCCAGCAGCCCATGACTAAGTGCTCACGCACGAAACGCGTTGGGCTGGTTATTTGCATGCGAGGCAGCGCTTTGTTCTTCTGTCACGGCAAACCTTCAATAAAGATGTTTTAGCCATCACTCACCTGCTGTGGGCCCCTTCTTCAACAGGCAACCTTGTGTTTTGGATGTTTAGCGGCCGGCCTGATTCGGAGAAGGAGCCCCGCTGGTTTCCAGTCCAGCGGCAACATCAAGCTACGAGGTCGCTTATGGACCAGGTGCTAAGTTGGAGGCGAAGACGGTGCTGTGTGAAGTCTTTGAATTGCACCGCGACCCACTTGGGAACAATTTGAAAATATTCACTGTGAGAAGGCACAGCGACCCACCAGGGTAATACTCATCAACCAAAAAGACCACAATGCTCCGAGAGGGGCTACGCCCACGAGGGCGGTGACTTTAAACTTTAAATGTGGGGTTTGAAAAAAGACTGTTGCCTTTCTTCAGTTCAAGCCAGCAGCCCATGACTAAGTGCTCATGCACAAAACGCGTTGGGCTGGTTATTTGCATGCGAGGCAGCACTTTGATCTTCTCTCACGGCAAGCCTTCAATAAAGATGTTTTAGCCATCACTCACCTGCTGTGGGCCCCATCTTCAAAAAACAACACAATGGCCAATACTGGATGAACTTACAAATAGTCAAATAGTAACCTTTGTGAATAAAGCAAAAAGGTCCGTTTTGCGTCACTAGTTACATTTTTATTTTATTCACTAGTTGAATATTGCAATTTTATAAACCATGTCACAATTTAAATATGCATGTATAAACAATTAAACAGTTAGACATAACAAACCAACGGCTTTATACATATTTACAATTCACAATTTATACACATCCAACCAACAACATTCATACTTCTATCACACCACTGTACATACACACAACAATAAGGACCTTTGTCAACAAAAGTAAAGGACCTATAGGTGTTATTTTCCGACCTAGTTGCAATTTTTTCTGAAAAATTGAACACAATTTATTATTTTGAGGTAAAGCAAAAAAAGTCTTTTTTGAGATTAGTCGAAGTTGACAAAAGAGTCCAGTCAATTTTAGTGCAGGTCGACGCGTTTCAAACCCCTGATGGCGGGGTTATCATCCGGACCAACCATTTCTACAACAAAGACCAAATATCAGATTAAAAAATCAGCTCTTGGATTCAGATTATTGATACACAAGCCACCTGAAGGCGCAACCACTCTACCTTGAAAATACTGTCAATGTCCAAATTCCTGAATGGTAAACAATCGGCAACTTTGTGATGACACTAGACAAAAGAAGCACGACATAACATAAATGTATGGGCAAAACCTCGTTCGTGATTTGTCGTAACAATTTTCACTTAAGGTCTGGACTCACCTCTATGGTGAACAAGGTGAAGAACCTACAAAAGTAAATACACAATCTGGGTCAGAGATATGACCAGTTTGAAGCATTAAAGCCAGGAACCGTAGTTCCTTAATTGCGCTTACCGGGCTTCAAGGCGCCTCCTATTTGATGCCCGTTTTTTGATTTCTTAGGGATTCACGCTGCAGTTTTCACCTAAAAAATGAGGGATCAATTAGATGGCTGCTTGGGAAGGCTCGGCAATGAGTTTTAAGGGCGCATTTGGAAGCGAGGAATTCTTACCTTCGGGAGCTGGCACTGGTCGCGTCTAACGGTAGTCAGCAAGTGAACGCAGTGGGCTTGAGTCCGACGTCTCTTTTTACCCAGAAGAGATACGGGGACACGTGACTAACGGTGTAAACAGAAAGTCTTACTTCTCTGTTTACTACTCTTAAATCCAGTGCGTTTTTTTCTTTTTTTCGTTTATTGGTTGCCATGACAAAAACACACTGGTGGGTCTAAAAATGAGGCAAATCGGCAAGATTGAAAGACTCAGATTATTGACTTATAGGCGAATCGAATAGGGTGACAGCCGCGGGATTACCACTGAAAAAATCACGAGTTTGTTTTAAATATTTCAGAGATCTCATTAAGCCCCGTCATTGCTGTGTTGTATTTCATGATGAGAAGAGCTTCTCGCTGGCTTAGTCTTCCTTCAGTGTTGCCTCCTCTTGGGTCTACATCGATTTTTGACAGAATGGTCCATTTTAAATCGTCCTCACGATGTTTGTGTGTCTGCCAGTGCAAAACCAATGGTGCATTTTGTGTTTCATTTCGTAGACGCGACTTATGCTGCGTAATGCGCTGTCTTGCTTCCTGAGTTGTTTTCCCTATATATAATTTAGGGCATGGGCACATGATGCCATAGACCACATTTCTGGTCTGGCAATTCGTGAATGAGTCGTGTTTCCAATGAATGCCATTGAAAGTGAACAAGGATCCTTCGACAGATTGTACACAACAAACAATTGCCGCATTTATGATGCCCTATTACTGGGGGTAAGCCCAGCATGCTTCGCAAAGTGGCTTTGGAGGTAGTAGGTAAAGCTGCCCTGACGATGTGATTAACCACACTTTTTTCTTTCTTGAAAGCGAAAAGTGGGGGATCAAAGAAATCACTGTGAAGATTTTTGATCAAGTGCCAGTTCTGTGTGACCATTTTACGCAAATGATGTGTTTGAGGTCCAAAGGTTGTGACACATACGATTCTGGTTTGCACAGGTCGTTCTTTCTTTTGAAGAAGCGTGTCACTTGGGACCCACCAAGCTCTTTTAATTGAGTTTTTGAGGAGTTTTTTGGGGTAACCTTTCGAGACTAGCCGCTCCATTAATTTGTTTGCGTGATGGAAAAATTCCTGTTTATTCGAACAATTCCTTCTGATTCGAAGAAATTGTCTGATTGGAAAATTCTGCTTCAGACTTGTCGGGTGGTGGCTAGTGAAGTGCAATGCTTTATTCCTGTCTGTGGGCTTGCGAAACAGTGTAGTACCCAGTTTGCCATCCACTGCATAGACTTGTACATCCAGGAACGTGATGGTTTTGTTTGAATAATTGAAACTGAATTGGATGTCTTCCATCCTTTGGTTTAACCAGATCATAAATTAATGTAACTGTTCCTTTGATCCAGACCAAATCATAAATACATCATCGATGTACCGCATGTATTTGTTGATATATTCGGAGAATGGATTAGAGGTGTAAATGAATTTGTTTTCGTATGGTCCCATAAACAGGACTGCCAACTCTGGTGCGAATGGGCAGCCCATTGCTACTCCTTTCGTCTGATAAAAGAAATCACCATCAAATTGGAAATAATTTCTTGAAAGCGCAAATTTGGCTAGTTGAACGAGAAAGTTGGTGGGCACTCTGGCTGGCTGTTCCCTTTGCTCTAAAAAGTAAATGATTGTTTCTAACGCCAGGTCCTGGGGAATCTGCGTGTATAGTGAGACTACATCCATAGTCACTAACAGTTCTTTTGTCACATCAAACTGAACTGATGCTATATGATTAAGAAATGATGTCGTGTCTTTCAAATGAGCTGGAATGTCATCAATGAAGGGTTTCAAGAAATAAGCAATATATTTCGAAACTGGTTCAATTAGTGAGGAGCAGCCCGAAATTATCAGACGTACTGGGGGATTGACTTTGTCCTTGTGTATTTTGGGAAGGACATACATTACGGGTATTCTTGGGTGTTTGTTCTGAAGAAAACTAAATTCCTTATGTCCCAAAAACCCTAAGTCATAACCCTCTTGTAGAATTGAAAAGAGTTCCTATTTAAGGTCAATAGTGGGATCTTTGCCAATTCTTTGGTAGCATTTAGGGTCACCAAGTTGGCGGTTAACCTCCTTTTTATATTTGTTGATGTCCCAAATTACTACCGCCCCACCTTTGTCGGCCTGCTTAATAACCAATGTTTGGTCATTTTTTAGAGAGGAAATAGCTTCTTTCTCTTCTTTTGTAATGTTGTAATGGATAAATTGTTTTTTGCTTTCCAAAGCGGTTATTGCTGATAATATAGTTCTCTCAAAAGTGAGTATCTCCTAAGGAATCTTCGAAGGTGGTGGACAAAACGTTGATTTATTATGCAGTCCTGTAACCTCTCTGCCCATTGGTATGGGGGTGTCTTTGAAGAACATTTTTAATCGTATTTTCTGACAGAATTCAAGGATTTCTAATTTCATTTTAACGAAGTCCGATGCTCGTACTGGGACAAAAGACAATCCTTTCCTGAGAATTGATATTTCTGATGTCGATAGTGTATGGTCAGATAGATTAAACCTTGGCAGAGGTTCTAACTCCGGTAATACTGGCGCCTGGTCCTCATTTCCCATGGCTGGTAGGTTGAGCGGGTCCGACCGCGAGGTCTTCGCTGGCCTTCGCCTAAAAAAGGTTGAGGATTTACTTGTTGGTTGCTTTGGTTTCCTCTATAGGGCTGGTTTAACCTTATGTCACTTGAATCTTCAACAGGCAACCTTGTGTTTTGGATATATATATATATATATCTATATATATATATATAGATATATATATATATATGATTCACAATCCTGCTCCGCTGCATCAGCACATGGACAGAAATCCGATCTGCATCAACGAAACCCACAGGTACAGACCACTCCACAGCGCAAAGAGTATATTCAAAGTGGTTTATTCACACGCAATCGCCAGCATGACGCGTTTCGGTCACTACACGGTGACCTTGATCACATGCCAAACAAAACCAATGAAATTGCTTATAAAGGGTGACCAATTAACACAAAAGCAGGGCGTACACAGTAATGGAAACTGAAAAAACACTAAATTATAGTTCATCCACAGTGAAAAACAGATCCATATTTACAACGGTTAAAAAGTCAGTATATACAATTAGAAATTAGTCTAAGTGTATATGTAATACATTGCCTGAATATATACAATTTATCAATGTTTTATATACCTATCTGTACAATATTTACAAATTGTAGATCTGTTGAATTCATATCCGTTTAAATACATATATATACAATATTGATTCGATATTAGAATCCCTGATTCACAGGATGATAGTGCAAAAAATCATTATTTACCATTGAAGTTGCCCGCTAAAGTGCTAGTGTTAACAACTGGAATCCCAAAAGTGCAAAAACCCTAGTGCAAAAAATATAAAGTGCCAAGGTGCAAATTCAGCCAACTTAAGAGTCAGATCCCTGACCCCTAATACCTCATATGTGGCTGGCCAAAATATTGAAAAGTGAATCGGGAAATTGTGAGGGAAAACTCAGGCCCAACCATGTTACACCATATTAGGAGGTTTACATGTTTATGGACTCATATTAAAGACTACCCAAGAACCCTATCTAGACAACATGACTATAATGGATGGAAAACTAGTATCCCAAAATTATATTACACATTTTGGTATAATGGGGGAAACCCATATTAGGACATAGTGCCTTAACAATACCCCACAAGGATACTACGTGTCAACTGGAAGTATCCGCCCAGAGCGGATCAATCACACCCTCTTATAATGATAGATTAATATAACAATCTACATGACTATACAGGCAATATTGTAATGGGGGAAATGAAACACAGACAGTGAAAGTGTACAATAATTATAACACATCAGATAGATACAAGGGAATACATCCAACTGGATTGGAACTTGTCGATTCTGGAATGTACTTCCAGAGTCAAACCAGGCTGATGGTTGGATGCGAGGAGGCTAAATACAACCTAAAGCTGGAAGGCTGGACCATTAAAGTATGTGGTCAGATTTATATAACTAGATGTTATAAAAAACAATGAAGGTCCTCTCCTGTATTTAATCCATTAGGGATCCTCGTATCTAAAAGCAGAATGTACTTGCTCTCTAACTGTCTGAGACATTTTTCTCTGTTACCCCCTCTGATATTCTTGGGGACTCCGTCAACAATGAAATAGCTTAAATGGTTTACATTTTTCTGATGGACCAAGCCAAAATGCCGAGCGACCGGATATTTGTCATCGGAGTTGACTATGGCTCTGAGGTGCTGGAGTATGCGATTAAAGGCTTGTAGCTTGGTGCTACCAACGTACTTGAGCCCACAAAAACCACAAAGTCTGACCGGCAATTATAATGCCCCTTTATCGCAATGGGAGATGGATCAAATGCAGATCTGTACTCCTTGGTGGAAACACCAAATTTACAGGCTCTGCACGAGACGCACTTGAAAAAACCTGACTTCTCAAATAACCCGTCTTTTTTAGGAACAACTTCTGGGCTAGATCTAACCAGGGCATCCCGCATAGAGGGTGCCCTTCTGAAAGTTATTGTGGGTTCCTCCGGAAGTAAGGGGGCTACACTAATGTCTGTTTTTAATAGGGGCCAGTGTTTTTTAAGAATGCCTCTCAATTTCCTCTCCTCACTGTTGTAGGTAGTGCTCATGTTTATTCTCTCAGGGACCTCAGAAAGAGATTCTTGTCTTGTCCTGATGGCTGTAGTGGAGTTTAAATATTCATCTCGGTTCAGCTCATTTGCTTTCTTAAGGGCTTCTCTGAGAGCAGTGGTTTGATAGCCCCTGGCAATGAATCTTTTGAATGCCTCAGTTTGACATTTCACCAAGTCAGCCTCCGAGCTACATATCCTACGGATACGTAGGAATTCCCCATAGAGGATGCTTTTCACGAGGTGTATGTATGTATATATATATAAAACTCTCATAATAATAATAATAAAGAAATGTATTAAGCGCATGGTTACGCCATCTCGGCGTGTCCCCGCGCTAGGGTGAGATAGAGTGGCAGCGACCCGGCTCCATGGCCTCAGCATTAACCTAGACAGAGAACAAGTGGGTTTTAAGCTTACTAGTATATGCAGTAGACCCTTGTACTCTCTACCATTCCTATGTGACTCTTCGAGTATATCCATTTGTATCTCTTCCTTGAGTGACTTTACTACTTGTGCATTTGCAATTTTTCTTTCTGTATGTATCTCCTCCTTATGTGACTTTACATCTTGTACATTTGCAATTTTTTCTGTTTGTATCGTTTATGTAATGCATGTAATCCTAAGCCCCTATGTTTTGCAACTGGTTCTTATGTAAAGCGCTCTGACACCTTCGGGTAAAGTTCGAGCTATATAAAATCGCATTAAATAAAAATAAATAAATAAAAAAGCCTGTTCCCCATTGTTTACTCCCCTTTCAGAGGCCATACCTCTTCCATTCTCTGGCGGAGTGCTGATTTGGCCAGGACGCTGTCTAGGGGTGTCGTCATCACTGGGGAAGCCCATTCATCTGGGTACTTGTGCGCTGTACTTTGCATGTTATTAGCGGCCGGGGAATTGCTCAATTTCCCCCCTTGTTCGATTGTTTGTATTTTTAATGCACCATGCATGCTTTCTCTTTAAGACTAGCTGCCGCCCAACATAGAACTGACTGGACGTGAGTGCTGTGTGGGGAGGCAGCTATTCTTAAAGTGAAAGCGCACATGGAACGCTGAAAATACAAACAAGTGGCCGCCATTGCTGAAACCCGTGTCCCACGAGTGCTGATGTGGGGCTAGATAGCTCTTAGTAGCAATGCCACCCTTCTTGTTTGTATATGCAGCGCTCAATGAACTCTTTCACTTTAATAATGGCTGCCGCTTATTTTAGATGCAGCTCCACACAGCGTGTGGTAAAGTGAAAGCATGCATGGCTCATTCAAATACAGATCGTTGTTATGGGGATGAAAGCAAAGGGGTAGCTTTACAATAACTGGCGCATCCCTGCGTATGAGCAGGGATGCACCAGTTATTGTGCGTCACAGCTCCGCCCCCATGGATGCGCCGCACTTATAATGCGGCGCACCATGGGGCAAACATGGACCGATGCGTGACGCATCTGCTGCCGTAAAGGCGGCGCATTGCTGGAGTTGCTTCGCAAGCGCGACGCAGCTCCAGCAAGACTCGGGGTGGCCCTGTCCTTACAATGCTGCATCAATCCTTACGCCTGCTTCAAGCAGGCCCGGGGTTTGATGCAGCATGGCCTGAAAAGTGACTGAGTGAAACCTTGTAGACTTCACTCAGCCACTTTTAGGAGGCGTTCCTGCGCCGGAACGCTCCCCCCCTGTGCAGGAATGCCTACATGTGGTGCAGGGCTTTACAACGTGACGCATCTCTCAGATGTGTCACATTGTAAGTACCCCGTACCATGTCGCTGGCTTTGCACCGCTGCTGCGTCACAAAAGTGATGCAACGGCAAGGCAAAAGAAGAGCAAGGGGCTTGTAAATCTGCCCCAAAGTATCAACGGGTGTGAGCCACCGGGGAGGGTTAATGTGTTGGTTTAGCTTTAGGTATGTAATGGGTGAGAGGGCCAACACTGGTCTCTTCGGAAACTCTGTGCCCCAAACATGTGGGGAGCAACTCCAAATACAAGCGCTCATGTTCCATCCAAAGACACATATTAGAAAAAGAGTGCACTGCAAGTATCAAATGGCCTGAAGCAAAATTACCCATGTAAAAGGGGGACACCTCACAAGGAGGCTGAAGCTCCTGCCGTCTTAGCCCATCAGAGACCGGATGAGGCCGGGCTGGGCCAAATCTCTGATATGTGCTCCAGGAATTACAGCTCGTGAGGGTGAGTCCCCTATAGTTCTGTTGTGTGTTATGGGACGCTATCCAGGCTGCATCCTAAACCAAACCCAATCGAACTTTAATCCGGAACTTGTATAGCACGCAAAGAGTGTCAGCAGAATTGATAAATAAGGAGACTGAGCAGGAAACTTATTACCCTTCGTTTGAATGATCCTGGGAATTTTTATTTAACTCACGTATTGTTATTTATTAACTGCATGGTTATCTAGGAGACTGATAGTATTTGATAGCCAGTAAAACTGTTGGGAGGATAACTATGTGCTACAATCTGTCGGAGGTTAAGTATAAATAGTTTGAGTGGGAGAGATGGGTAAAGGAAAAGCTGAAATTTTGCTAAAGGCGGCACGGGGTCCATAGAATTTGTTAATGAACTATCTATCGGGAGCAATAAAAAAACAAATACAATCAGTGGAGGAAACGTTAAATCAAGGTACAAAGGTGGGAGAGGGACTGTGGGGATCTTTAAATCCAGAGTTCTCAGTCTCACGTTCTACACACCCAGACATTCTAAAAAAATCAAAATAACACAACCAACATGAACGGATGCGTACAGGACATGTCTGATCATATCTATGTATCCGATTCGTAACGTGAGATATAACCACCATCAAAGAGCCCTAGGAGCCCAGAGGTAACATCAGAGGCCCTGGTCAAAGAAACACCCATATCTAGGCCTAATACACTAATTAAAAAGCGTCCAAAAAATAAATAATCAGTCTAAATCTGATAACCACAGAAAAGGGCCATCATCATCAACTACACGTAAAAATAGCTATGTCGGGGACCATGACAAAATATGTCTCAAATCAGACGGTCTCCCAAAAATATTTACTGATGCCTTAATATGATGACAAGGGTGATAGCGATTGAAGACATATTGAGGAAACGTATAGGAGAACCTCCCTACACCCCCATGATTAACTTGCCTAACCGAGCAGTAGGCGCAGATATTGAGCCACTTGCCCTCCAGGCCTACTACTCATTAAAGGGGTTTACCACCATGGGCCACATACAAAGAAAGAATCATTTGAGATTCATAATGATGACCAAATAGTCAATGGTTGAAATTTTTCAAATACATACGTAAATAACAAGAAAGGTCACATGCATAATAATACAATGGTACCGGCCTGCCCAGACACTGGGACTGTTCAACTCACTTAAATAATCCACATATAGTAGTTATCAGGTTGGATCTGCCACCTGCGGCCCCCCCCATACCATATTTGGCCAATGTCCCATGTTTAACAACTCAGACGACTGAAACATGGGACTCACTGAGAAACATGGCCCTCTTTTGACTCGGTACAAAAACCGGACTAACAGAGGCGCAATTTGGAGAATTTAAGATGGCAAGAAGGGTTGGGTGGGTAGGGAGAAGTGATAAAACACTCCCAGGAGATTGTATAACCCTGACATTTAGAACACCGCAATTGGCACACAAGGTACTTACTAGACTTGGCAATGATTATGTTACTACCCCTTTTTGTAAATCGTTTTTGGCCACTATAGGTGTGGCAGGGTATACTCAGAGATGAGTCCCTTTCTCACTGCTCCATCAGGATTCAAGCAAGCCGGGCCGAAGAAGGCTGAAATGCCAGAAACCGGTCCCCGGTAGCTTGTCTCCTTTCTGGTGAAGAATTGGCTTGGTAGTTTAGTCTGCCCTGTTCCCATGATGCACTGGGCCAGGGACAGACTGATTTGCATATAGCCAGGTTCTGAGCTGGGATGGGGCAGTGAGATAAATAACGGTGATGGATCAAGCCCTGATCTTTGGACTGGGTAAGAGTGGTCTGTTTAACTCAGACACTCTGTTCATCACCACCCCCTTTTTGTAAATCGTTTTTGGCCACTATAGGTGTGGCAGGGTATACTCAGACATGAGTCCCTTTCTCACTGCTCCATCAGGATTCAAGCAAGCCGGGCCGAAGAAGGCTGAAATGCCAGAAACCGGTCCCCGGTAGCTTGTCTCCTTTCTGGTGAAGAATTGGCTTGGTAGTTTAGTCTGCCCTGTTCCCATGATGCACTGGGCCAGGGACAGACTGATTTGCATATAGCCAGGTTCTGAGCTGGGATGGGGCAGTGAGATAAATAACGGTGATGGATCAAGCCCTGATCTTTGGACTGGGTAAGAGTGGTCTGTTTAACTCAGACACTCTGTTCATCACCACCCCCTTTTTGTAAATCGTATGTTACTACCATGGACATCAGTGTAGTGCCTCTTGGCTATTTTTATCCACCATATAACCGTATGCAATTGAACTCCCGCCTGAGAGGTCCTCGTGGTATTCCACCGTATTCCACCGTATACATACCACGTTGAACCAATTTCATTTATTGCCTACACTAGAGGAAATAAATTGACTTCATATACAGAGAAACCGAGTAGATCTAAACAAGGTTGAGGTGCTTCACAACACTACCATAAAGCGGACTCCCCAAGATCCTGCAAAACTTCCCCTGTTGACATAAATGCAATCAACGACACAAACATTCCTGTTCCTTGCCAACATCCAATGTGACTTGCCGATCACCACCTTAGTACAGTAATCAACAATTTTAGTATTGCGACCAGCAATTATGGACAGGGGAGGACATCATAGAGCAAAGTATTATTCTGGAATGTGGCAGGCCTGCAGGCAAAACTCTTTAAACCCTTATGGTTAGACTTCGTAGAAGTTTTTGATTTTTTATGTCTACAGGAAACCTAGGTAGACGGTACAGTGCATATTAATGGCTATAAAACATTTCACACCCCGAAGGTATCATCTACCCATGGAAGGAAGAAGGGAGGCCTATGTATAAATGATTCCCCTATGGTGAATTAAAAAAAACTGGAATTTACGATTTCAGACACTTACTATCAGGTATTGAAATTGTATATTGACAACATGCACTGTACTGTCCTTTTGAATTTTTATAACAACATACCAAAAGACCAGGTTGAGGTGGTTCTGAGACTCCTTTAGAAGAAAATGCATACTATGCAGATGGAGACAAGTAAGGATATGAGTGTGATATGGGGGGGCTTTTAATTCCGCATTGTGTTCTCATGCTGATAGAGGTATACGTGGTCTAATGATTTGGGGGCAGATGCTACCTATTTTTCTCATTCTCCTCTTGGGGACCAGCTAAATACAATCAAGTTCTCCTCTGATGTGGGATTTGCCAACAAACTAAGTTCTCCTACAATACTGTTTAGTTGCACTTTTAATGGACGAGGGAGGTGTTCGGATATTGACTATACTATGTATTAGTACCAAATAGATACGCAAGCAGAGTACATAACTTCACAACCCTCTCTGTTGCTTACAGTGATCACTTTCCTATAAGTATTAACATAGATTTTCCATCTAATGTGTTAAACATAAGAGGCCATTCTGAACATTTTGTACAGGATATTGCCCAAAATTAACGTAATGGATATACAATTAGATTGTCCAGAAAGGATCCATTAGCATTGACTAAGACGCTTCTCAAACACTGTGAACCTCATTCCGCAGTTTGTCTCGACGAGACTGCCGCAGATTCTGACATAGTTCATTCCTTTTTGAAAATATCATCTAAGAAAACGAGGAATCCACTAGTAGAACACAAAAAACTCATTCTAATAAGATGGGTTGGCTTGATACTAACTGCTCTAAAGCCCATGCTGTACTGAAAAACGCACTACATAACTCTGCTAGAGACCAGCTTGAAATTAAAGTGACCAGAAAGGCATATAGAAGTGCCCTTAAAGATCGTACGGAGGCCATAAGATAAGAAACATAGCGGGCCCTTCAAGAAGCCTCCGAACTTAGATATAACACAGGTTTCTGGAAAGCTGTGAACGCTCCTTTTCTGGCCCCTAAAAATCAACCGACAATTATGATACCAATCAGGGAGGATCATTGAGTGAGCCATTACTCTAAACCAGTGTTTCCCAAACTGTGGTCCGCGAACCCCCAGGGGTCCGTGACACATTCCCAGGGGTCCGTAGGCAACAGTTTTAAAAGCACAGAAACTTTCTTGTATAATTAGCAGCTTTCCAGCAACAATAAAAGTGTCAAGAGAATGCCAGTGATTAATGTACATGCTGGAGAGTGAGGAGAGTTTTGTTCAGTGATAGTGTTTGAATGCCATTGTCGGTAATCCCTGTCACGATCTAGGGACTCAGCCAGTAAATCTATTCCCAATCGAAATTGATTTTACTGTGGTGGAAGTCATACACGCAATTAAAGCAAGTGTGAGAGGCAAAGCCCCTGGCCCTGATGGCGTGCCAGTGGATTTATATCAATCTAATCCTTTACTTTGGGGCCCACTACTAGCTTCTGCTTTAAAAGCATGCTGCAAGCAGGTCTTCATCCCTTCCTGGTCAGAGTCAATTCTGGTCCCTATTTTTATAAAGGGAGATCATAATGATCCTATAAGCTACAGACCGATTTCACTTTTAGATTCATTTGTAAACGTGCCCGGTCGAATCATATTAAAAAGACTACCGTCGTGGACTGAGTATATGGGTGTAATCACAGAATGCAATATGGATTCCGTCAAGTACTGGGTGCCATCGAACAAGGTTTAAATTTAAACATAATCTGGGGCAAATACATGCACGATAAATGTGGGAACCTTTTTCCTGGCATTTGTCGATCTTAGTTGGGCATTTGCCTGCATTAGACACCGTAAACTTTGGAACATTGTAGAAGCCATGGGTGTGGAAATCCAACTTGTAATTTTCTTGAAGCAGTACACCAAGATGCACAGGCCAGTGTTCGATATGGTAGCTCAGGAGAGTGCAGCTATACATTTCCAGTCAGGAAGGGGGGCAGGCAGGGGTGCGTGCTATCCCCCTTTCTTTTTACCCTGTATATAAACAGACTAGGGGGCATATGTATGAACAGAATTTTGACTCGCAAATGCTGCGAATCACAAAACAGCAGCGTTTGCGACAAAAAATTCCCAAAACAGGATGTAATAGGAAAATCGCATCACGAAATTAAGTAATCACAAAAATTGAGATTCCTTAAATGCTATGCAGCAAGCACTCAATTTTTGCGATTTCTCCTTAAGAAATTGCAAATTACCACTAACTTCAAGTTGGTGGTAATTTGCGATTTCTTTCACAAATGCACTTTTTGGCATTTGTGAAGGTGCCATGTGGCGCACAAACATGCCCTTAGGGCATATATGTTTGCCATATGCGCACACATGTTCATTTCAGGGGTGCATCAGGGTTTCCTTATGACACCCTTGCACCCTTGAAATTATTCTCAATTTGCGATTCTCAAATTGCGAATTGCAAATTGAGAATGACTTCCCATTCATTCCTATGGGCCTCCTGGCCCATAGAAATGAATGGAAACGTATTCCTTAATTGTGATTTTGCAATTTTCTAATCGCAATTAAGGAATACTAAGAAATCGCAAAAAATGTTTGATTTTTTTACAAACATCCCTTTTTGCAATTCTCAAATAGTGATTCTCAAAATATCGCTATTTGTGAATCGCAAACAGGGATTTTCATACATATGCCCCTAGGTCCAGAATTGATAAGCGAATGTCAGGACTTTCCACTTATTGACAACCGACCAATCCCAGAATTGTTATACGCGGACAAAGCTGTCTTACTTTTCCTTACACAAATAGGACTGCAGAGAGTTGTTACTAGCTTCTTAACCTTCATGTCGAATTTAAGTCTCCATGTAAACACCACTAAAACATATGTTATGAAGTGTGGTAACAACAGTGTAAAATGTCAATACTATTTTAATAACAACAAAAAGGTCGGATTCACTAACTGCTTTTCATATTTGGGATTCATCTTTGAAAAAAGGGGCTCTTAAGCTAAAGCCATACTTTTTAGAAAATTGTTATTCGCAAAAGCAACTGCAGCACTTCTGAACACTGGATAAAACTGAGTAAACGACCTATCATCGAATTGATAAAGCTATACAAGCAAAACGTGTTTCAACAGACATGTATAGAGCAGGAATTTGGGGTTATGCTGATCTAACAACCTTTACAGCTAGTCGAGAATGTCTTCTTGAGATATTTTCTAGCGGTCACCAATAATACAGCTACATACATCTACCATGCAGAGCTTGGATTGCCGTATATATCGTACCTAATTAAGATTCAGCCCGTTTTACTATGGCACAAGATATGATCTAGCACCACCACTGGCTTTAATCGAGATGTGAAAGAAATACTGTCTTAAGCTGCAACGGGTGTTACACATCCTGTGGTTTAAATATGTCAAAAACGTTATGGTTGATTTGGGTCCGCCAGAATACTTTTATACTTTTTTAATCTGGTCAGCATTACTTCAATCTCAAGGAAATCCTTAAAGATTGCTTGTATGGATCTCCTGGAGACAAATGGACTCTCAACCAACATAATAAAACCGGAGAGAACCAATTGCTATTAATACAGCCAGGGGTGCAATCCTATCTTGTAACCGTAAAGGGAGGCTATGATAGGATGCTGTTGACCTGTTTTTGCTTAGGCAACTTTTATAGACTGATATCATTCCCAAACATCAATGATTGGTCCCGATTATTATGCCTATGTCCATGCGATGACATATCTACTCAGTCAACCATACATGTACAGTTTTTTTGCAAATTCTATGCCTTTTTAAGAAAAAGATGGATTTTACCAATGTATAAGGGTGTTAGGTTTGAGACAATGTCGTCCTACCTTTTTTAAATTGCAACTTTTACTTGAGGAGCATTATTAGAAGTAGGAAAACAATGTAATTTCTTCATTTTACCTATTTAATATGATTGTATTTATGTACTGTGCTTTTATGATTTAATTGTTTGAATGAAACAAAGCTTATTTTGAATTTGAATTTGATATGCTCTTGTAAACATTTATCCCGATGTTGCCCAAAAGGTGGTTGTGCACCTCGATGTGTTGTCAACCAAATGTGAAGTCGTAGTGAACCACACCATATATATTACCTACAGGCGGTCACCAGTAGGTAGTTATAGTTACAACCTAGTTTCCATAGGAAAAGCATTTTTTGATTTGCTAAGAACTTTAATGTCGTTTGACGAATCTTTGTGAAATTCTTCTTCAAAAAAAGTCTATCCAGGTCAGCTCCAATCCTGAAAGTTTGGGGGTGATTCGTCAAGCGGGGCTGAGAAAAAAGGCAGGGTCCCAGAACGCTTTTTCCCCATTTTAATTTCTATAGGAAATTTTGCGACGAGCTACAGCCGGAACTTCTTAGCAGAATTTCCCCAAATTTGGGAGAAAGGTAGAGCTTAGTTCAGAGAGCGACCTTTTTTTCAAATGGTGTAAATCCGTTCAGTAGTTTTTGAGAAATTCAAAAAATAAGAGTCAAAAAATCAATTTCCCATAGGAAACTTCGTGCAAGGCTACAGCCGAAACTACTGAACGGAATTACCCCAACATTTGCACAAGGGTAGTGCTTGGATCAGAAAGCGACCTATTCTTTAAATGGTGTAAATCAGTTTAGTAGGTGCTGAGAAATTAGGAAATATAGTTTTTATATCTGGGAGGAGCCTAAGTCCTGTGCACAAGCTTCACTGTGATTGGACGCCAACATTCCAAACCAGGAAGTGTTGGCAGCCATCTTGTGGCTCGGTAGAAGCAAGTCACTAGAAAACAGAGAAACAAAAGCATAAAACAAGAGAAGGGGGCAGGGTAAAACACCCTGAACCCCTGAGACTGCTCAGGGGGTCCCAGAAGGACTCATAGGGCCCCAAAAAGATTTGCTTTTTTTTTTAATTCGGCATGTTTGCACAGTGGTGCAGGGAGGGGGTGGGGCCAGACATAGCAAGTGTGCAAACGCACCCCCTGGCACATTGTAAATTGGGGGATTAAGTCCCCTTAAATCCTGAGGATCCGTGGGGGCGAACTAGCCAACAAGGTACCTCCAAAATCCGCCAGGGAGCTGCGTTGCAGAGAGGTGTTGAGAGGCCATGCCCCTTTTTGCACCTCCCTGCAATGCAGGTCTCTGGCCCTCACTGGAGGTAGCTTGTGGGCTAGTTGGCCCCCAAGGACCTTCAGGACTCAAGGGGATGTAATCCCCCAATTTACAATGCTCGAGGAGGCGCGTTTGCACAGTGGTGCATGGAGGGGGCGTGGCCTGATGTGACAAGTGTGCAAACGCGCCCTGTGGCGCATTTTAAGTTGGGCAATTAAGTCCCCTTGAATCCTGGGGGTCCCTGGGGGCCAACTAGCCCACCAGGTACCTCCAGTATGCACCAGGGAGCTGCGTTGCAGAGAGGTGGTCCAAGGCCACGCCCCCTTTTTACACCACTCTGCAACGCAGCTCTGTGGCGCTTACTGGAGGTAGCTGGTGGGCTAGTTGGCCCCCAGGGACCCTCAGGATCTCAAGGGTATTTAATTCCCCAATTTGCAACGCACCAGGGGGTGCGATTGCACAGTGGTGCAGGGAGGGGCAGTGGCCTGATTTGACAAGTGTGTTAGTTGGGGGATTAAGGCCGCTTGAATTCTGAGGGTACTTGGGGACCAACTAGCCCACCAGGTACCTCCAGTATGCGCCAGGGGGCTGCGTTGCAGAGAGGTGTTCAGAGGCCACGCCCCTTTTTACGTTTCTTTGCAACGAAGCTTTGTGGCGCTAACTGGAGGTACCTGGTGGGCTAGTTGGCCCCCAGGGACCATCAGGATTTAAGAGGAATTATTCCCTCAGCTTAAAACGCACCAGGGAGCGCATTTGCACAGTGTTGAAGGGAGGGGGAGGGACCAGATATAGCAAGTGTGCAAACTCACCCCCTGGCACATTGTAAATTGGGGGATTAAGCCCCTTTTAATCCTGAGGGTCCCTAGGGGCCAACTAGCCCACCAGGTACTTCCAGTATGCGCCAGGGAGCTGTGTTGCAGAGAGGTGTTGAGAGACCACGTCCCTTTTTACACCTCTCTGCAACGCAGCTCTGTGGCACTTACTGGAGGTAGCTGGTGGGCTAGTTGGCCCCCAGGGACCCTCAGGACTCAAGGCATTCAATCCCCCAATTTACAATGCTCCAGTGGGCGCGTTTGCATAGTGGTGCAGGGAGAGGGGCGTGGCCTGATGTGACAAGTGCGCCCTGTGGAACGTTTTAAAATGGGGTATTAAGTACCCTTGAATCCTGCGGGTCCCCACCATGTACCTCCAGTAAGCGCCAGGGAGCTGCGTTGCAGAGAGGTGGTCCAAGGCCACTCCCTCTTTTTACACCACTCTACAACGCAGCTCTGTGGTGCTTACTGGAGGTAGCTGGTGGGCTAGTTAGCCCACAGGGACCCTCAGGATGAAAGGGGACTTAATCCCCCAATTTACAATGCACCAAGGGGTGCATTTGCACAGTGGTGCAGCGAGGGAGCGTGGCCTGATGTGACAAGTGCGCAAACGCGTCCTGTGGCGCGTTTCAAGTTGGGGGATTAAGTTCCTTTGAATCCTGAGGGTCCCTGGGGGTCAACTAGCCCACCAGGTACCTCCTGTAGGTGCCAGGGAGATGCAGATGCAGAAAGGTGTTCAGAGGCCATGCCCCTTTGTTTCTCTAGAGTGTCCTGGCGCGGGGGAGAGCAGGGGTAGAGGCGAGATTCAGATTAGAGAGTCTTGCTGAACAGATGTGTTTTAAGATACTTTTTTTAAAGTTGAAACTCTGGATTGAGTTGGAGAGCGGGAGGAAGCGCATTCCATGCCTCTGCAGCTTTGACAGAGGATGACTGGCCACCCAGCCGCACTCTGTGGAAGGGCGGGACGATCATTCGGCGGCGACAAACTGATCGCAAAGGGCGATTTGGGACATAGAAAGCGAAACGCTTCCTAAGGTAAATGGGGCCCAGCCCGTGAAGGGCCCGGTGGGCCAGAGTGATAGCTTTGAACTGCACCCGCTGAGCCAGTGTAGTTCCTGTAAGTATTGGCGCGCACTGGATCTCCTTGAGGCATTAAAGAGGATCCTTGCTGCAGCGTTCTAAATAACTTGGAGCCTGCGCAGCAGGTAGCCAGGCAAGCCAAGGAACAGAGCATTAGCATAATCTAGTCTAGACAAGATCAGGGCACGGTGCCTGTCTCCTTGGCTACTCTCGGGAGAAAAGGAAACATTTTACTGAGTGTTTTGAGAGTGCCAAAATAGACCCCTGTCAATTTTTTCACGTGGTCACTGAATCATAGGTCCTCGCTAAATCCCCAGATTTTTAGCTGGCCCGCCCTCGGATTGCGGGCTGGGGTGGTTAGGAGGCCACAAGCGATTTCTGAAGTCTGCAGGGAACTGGCCATACAGGAGGGCCTCCGATTTATCCTCGTTACATTTGAGGGAATCCTGGGCCACCCAATGAAATACTGAGGCTAAGCACGTCTGGCCGGCTACCGTATTCATGTCCGAACCACCCCAAGTAAAGAGCAGCTGCGTGTCGTCAGCATACGCTATTACTTTTGCGCCCAGCTCCTCAGCCAAATAGACTAGCGGAGTTAAGTAAATATCAAACAGGAGGGGGCTTAGGGTGGAGCCTTGCGGAACCCCGGTGGCCAGGTACCTGACAGTGGAGTCGCAGGAGGCCATGCAGACCTGTTGCGAACGGGAATCCAAAAAGGATTTAACCCATTCTCAGACCATGCCCGAAATCCCAACTGCAGACAGCCTGTCCAAGAGCCTCTGGTGGGGCACCGTGTCGAAGGCGGCAGAGAGGTCAAGTAAGATCAGGGCCACCCTGCCATTGAAATTCACTGAAATAACCATAGGATTCAGGTAAGTTATAGTTAGAAATTAACATTTAAAAAACCTTAGAAATTCACTGAAAAACCATAGGTTTCAAGGACGTTATAGTTAGTTGGATATTTCACTCATACAAAACCATAGAAATTCCCCTGTTATAGTTAGCTCAGCTAACTATAACTTGCACCCCCGCAATGTACAGCTGATGACGTCACATATTACATCATTCATGACATGGTCAGTGACATCACTGATGACATCTCTAATGGCATCACTGATGCCATCATCCACATCAAAATCTGATGCACCTCCTCACACTCTAATATAACCTTTGATACACCCACTGTAAAATACAGACTGCCATTTTAGAAACCATTGACACACAAATACCAGTTATTACATACACACTCACTGATTCCTAGGTCTACACACACATCCACTCATTCACCCATACAATCACTCATACATAAAGTCACTCATCAATACAACACTATCATATGCACTCATACACCTAAACAGACACTAACCCACCGCCACTCATCCATCGAGTTACTCACACACCTAGTCAGTCATGGAAAGAATCAATCACACTTCCATTTCCTCACCTATACAGTTATACACACAACACCTCACTTATTCAAACATATACTAACACATACTTACTCTCTTATACAATTACTGATACCAGTACACACTCATACATACAGCCACTCTCACAATCACTGACTCTCACGTTTAGTCATATATACTCCGACTCTCACATACACTGCCTTTTACAGATGTAGTTACTTGGACATGTACCACGGAGACATCAAACCTCTCACTAACACACCCACCCACACACTCAATATACAGCTGTTTCCACATGCACTCTTGAACCCATACATCCAGTGAATCAACCACTCACACATCTATACACAGAGTCACACACCTACCACCCACCCACACACTCACTCAGTTCTCCAATACAAATACTCAGGCAACCAAACAATATCCCATATAGACACTCATGTAGCTACTGACCAAAACATGAAGCAGCTTACAGAACAACATACATACTGATACACACATTCAGACAGTTTAGTCACTAACCCATGCATTCAGTAAGACACATTTAATCACTCCCTTCTACAATCAGTCACGCACCTAATAAATCCTTCATCCAAACACTTATACACCCACTCATTCTTCAATACACCTTGGCATATATATAAAACATATTTAAACTTTACAGAAAAACACAGTCACTGATTGATGTCATCAGTGATGTCATTTGAGATGTCATCAGTGATGTCACTGACAATGTCATGAATGATGTAATATGTGACGTCATCAGCAGTGCATTGCAGGGGCGTGAGTTATAGTTAGCTGAAATAACTATAACAGGGGAATTTCTATGGTTTTGTATGAGTGAATTTTGCAACTAAATATAACGTCCCTGAAACCTATATTTTTTTCTGTGAAATTGTAAGGTTTTTTAAATGCTAATTTCTAACTATAATGTGCCTGAAACCTATGTTTTTTTCAGTGAATTTCAATAGGTTTTTTAAATGCTAATTTCTAACTATAACGTGCCTGAAACCTATGTTTTTTTCAGTGAACACATATCATTTATATATAGTTACCACACTGACGAAGGCAACACGCCGAAACGCGTCTGTGGAGAGTGCCTGTGAAAAATAAACCTGCACGGTAGAAAGTACCCCTCGAGTGCTGTTGTCTTCTTTTGGATACGAGGAGGAGTTGGAGCGTGATATATATATATATATATATATATATATATATATATATATATATATATATCCAAACACAGGTTTGCCTGTTATGAAGACGCCCACACGGGTAAGTATGCTCTTGCCACAAATTTATTTGAACGAACAGCAGTGTTCAAGCAGTAGAAAGGTCCTCGCATCAAATAGAGTTCAGCCCGACGCGTTTCGTACAGATAAGCACTTCATCATGGGCTTTCAATGTCGCTTTCAGCAGGAGTCAAAGCATTTAACTCGGCACCAATTATCTACCCGCCCCAATGGGCGTGGCCACTCCTGTGGCATGCTGGTGATTGTAGTGCCTCGTTTCTTCCTTCAGTGAGTTGTCTGACTCTCGCTGAACAGTGAAGCTTGTGTAATCCCAAGTGGGTCTCGGGGCACTTTTGAACCGCTTGTTGTGCTGATTTCCATCTTCAAATAGCTTCACCCGTCCTTATGCCACAGCGTCATTTGGCGCTGTAACGGGGCCCGCTGCACGTTTGCAGCCCTGTTACAGTATGACTGCATCCTCCTCTAGATATCGCTGACGCGCCAACACATTATGAAGCCGGCGGATATTAAGAGCCGTATTCCTCCCTGTCATAAAACCTGATTGGTCCGGGTGCACAAGGGAGGATATCACTGTTACCAGCCTTGTGGTGAGTACCTTTGTCAAGACCTTTGCCTCTACATTGATTAATGAAATCGGCCTGTAGGAACGACAATCATCCACCGGTTTGCCAGCCTTGTGAATTACCACAATACTCGCCAGCCGCTGATCCTGCGGTAGAGTTCCCTTCTCTCAGATTTCCTGGTACATTTCTCGCAGGTGCTGGACCATTTGGGAAGCCACTACCTTAAGAAACTCCACTGGGGTACCATTGGGCCCCATCGCCTTCCCAGATTTAATTTGGCCAATGGCCTTCCGAATCTCCTCATCCAATAGATCCACATCAGGTAGCTCCCTATCCACATCTGAAAGAGTTGGCACGTCGTTTTCTGCCAGCAGTTGACGTGAATCCTGCCCCATATATGACGTTGAGGGCGAGTACATTGTTTCAAAATATTCAGCAAATACATCTGCTATTTCGCCTGGGTGGTAAAGAACCTCACCACTCGGCGTCGTCAATCAGGGCACCCACCTTGCACCTTGCTCCTTCCTTTCCAACCATGCCAGTGTCTTCCCTGTCCTATCTCCAAGCTCATACAGCCTATGGTGGATAGCCGCCTGTTTAGCCAACATGTGCTCCCGAGCCTTAAGTTTGTATTCCTCCTTCTCGAGCGTCAGGCTGTGCAGCGCCCTCTCCGAAGGATGGAGCGCATGTGCCGCCTCAAGCTCCCGAAGGGCTTCCTCCATCTGCTTTCAACTACAAGGAGCCTCAGGAGGAAGAGAAGAACAAGTGTTTAAACAGGCCGCCCCCCACTCAATATATCTTAAACAAACAATGGCCTGCCTTGATGCAGTATGGAATCAAAGACCCCTATTTGCTATACCTTAATCTATTCAACAGATGGTGTTGTACAACCTTCTATCTACATGTGCTAAATAAAGTTACCATTTTGAATATAAAAAGATGAAACAGATAGTATGTGTGCATGAACCCCATGTGCTGATCCCACACCTCACTAGACCTTTCTCAGAGGGTGAAGCCTTCAAAAAAAGGGGGAGGGAAGGTGACAGAGCCTCAAGGGACCAACACCGGGGGAGGATTTTACAGGCTGGTACTCGCCTGTGTCCTCACGTTCACATCATCAGCATCTGCCAACCGGTAAAAAAACAGGGATATAAACAGTGCAGAAAAAGAAAAACCTGTGTGTGTTATGTGTAAGTGACCCACTGTGGTATGCCAAACTGATATACTTGAGATCTGGTCCCACCACCTTAAAAAGAGCTAGGCTACACTGGCTAGTCCAACTTTATTCCGTGCTGTGTGCCCGCTCTATTTAAAACAACCAACATGTTTCATCCCCAAGTTTCCTTTACCGGCAATTTCATCAGAGTTTTGGGTCAGCGTGAATTCTGCACGTCTTGATTCTCCCTTTATTGTACCTGTGGTTGTACATGGGATAAAAGCACACCTACAAACATTTACTCACTGTGTCTCTATGGGAATTCAAAGCGGCAATTGCACACGCAGCATCCTGTGTATCATTCATACATTACCAGGTGGCCTTTTGAGATCGCGCCTACCAGGCCCCCGTAGAAGAATCAGGGATGGTTGGACCCTCTAACTTAGAATGGGTTCCGTGAACCGCCCTCTGGTCCGTATCTACAAATATGGAAAACTACAGTAAATATGGCACTCACGTGCCCCCCTCATTCACAATGCTCATGTGTTACTCCTGAATATATGCCCATACCGTTGTTCTCTATGAGCCCTTATATAGCCAAGCCCGACTACTGTAGCCCAATGGGTACTTTCAGTTAATGTATCCCGTCATCCGATTTAGAACTGGTAGCAGATAGGGGAATACCGCCATCATGTGTGCAAACATTTTCAAAGAACAACACCCCATCGTGAAGCGTGGCACGTGTCAACAGAGAGCTACACCCGCCCTCTTGTTCACCTCTCTCATCCACCTGAATTCTGTTATGTCCCAGGGCCTTAGAAGCCACCTCCAAGGCCCTTCTGATTTAAAGATTGATCTCCTTACCGGTATTACGTGCAGAAATGGCCTCCGCTCACCGGCCGATAGCGAAAGTCTCTCCGGTGTTTGTATTTTGTAGACGGGGATCCGGTCACATATTGCTAGCGTCTATAGTACCGCCCATATCACACACTAACGTGGTAGACGGACTAGACGCTTGCCGGCCGCGTGTCGGCCATCTTGGAACGGGGTTATAGTTGGTAAGAAGATCTGTTTACTTCATTAATTTGCACATCTATGGTTGCGGAACAGAGTATTTACAGATCAAGTCATGACTTGATTTCAAGGGATATTTAGTAGTCTGTATCTGTGTGTCTCATACAATCATATTCTAAAGTGGCCCGTTCCGCCTTCTTTTTAAAAGAACCAAGTTAATAATTTTACATAAAGGAAACACTTTTTAGGAAGAAGAATTTTTATGTGATGTAGGTTTTTACTATTGCATACATAATTTCAGAAGCACCTTCATTACGCTGGTGCATGACCAATGTGTGGCTATCTCACTTCACAACACAATTCACTGCGTAATTATGGAGGCACCTTCATTAAACTGGTGCATGACCAATGAGTAGCTATCTCACTTCACAACCCACTATGTAACCCCTTGGCTTCAGTAGAGGATTTTACACTGTTTAGGAAGAAGAATTTTAATTTTTTATGTGATGTAGGATTTTACCATTGCATACATAATTTCAGAAGCACCTTCATTAAGCTGGTGCATGACCAATGTGTGGCTATCTCACTTCACACACAATTCACTGCGTAATTACAGAGGCACCTTCATTAAACTAGTGCTTGACCAATGAGTAGCTATCTCACTTCACAACCCACTATGTAACCCCTTGGCTTCAGTAGGGGATTTTACACTGTGTGATTCCCTATATATGCATGGTATATTCATGTGGACTATATGGCAGCTAATCTTTTCCACTCAATAACATCATTGAGACCCTGACGGTCCGTGCACTCTTCAAAAATCCAGCGTGCCTCTTTCCTTAGGAGTCTATACTCCATACTAAACTGGTCTCCCAACACCCTCTCAATCAAGAGCCACTGCAGGTCCCTGGGTTGGTGTTTTTGTGTGGTGAAATGTTGCCCCAGTTTGGTTGTCAATTTGGCTGCCTTTAGCATGCTCAGATGTTCCTGGATCCTGATTTTGATCTTTCTTGTCGTGAGACCTATATAGTGCATCCAGCACGGGCATGTAAGTCTGTAAATCACGTTGGTGGAATTATAGTTACTAAAACTGTTCAGATGCCAGGTCTTCCCATTGGATCGTTTAATCACTTTGGATTTAGTAGTGCGTACACACACTGTGCAGCCCCCACAAGGGTAGTGTCCCGGGGGGATGCCAGAATCTTTCACCTGTGGTACCGGTCATGTGTGGACCAAACGGTCCCTGAGGCTGGAAGACCGTTTGAAAGCAAATCTAGGTTACGGCATTTGCATAGTGTTGGTACTCAGCAGATGCCAGTGCTTCCTGATTATCTGGCGGATTTTCGTGGAGTGGGGGCTAAAAGTGGTGACCACCGGGATGCTTTCCCTCTGTTCTCTGGAATGTCTTTCCAGTAAAGGCTCCCTTGGAGTATTGAGTGCCCGCTTACGTGCTTGTTTCACTACCTTCTGTGGATAGGCCCTTGAGGTAAGTTTACTGGCTAGTTCCTCAGTTTGTTCCAAAAAGCTTCCTGTTGTCGTAAAATTTCTACGGTACCTCAAAAATTGTCCCACAGGGAGGTTATCCCGTAGGGCTCTGGGATGAAAGGACCTGTAATGCAGCAAAGAATTCTTATCGGTCCGCTTCTGATGGACCGTCGTTGTAAGCTTGTTGTCTGTGGTCTGTATGTCCAGGTCTAAATACGTAGCTTTATGCCGATCCACACTCCATGTAAATCTAAGACATCTGTCAAGGCTGTTTAGCCACGTCAGGAACTTATCCAGTTCACTTTCGGAACCCTTCCAAATACATAAAATGTCATCTATATATCTCTTCCAGAAGACAATGTTCCCCTGGAAGAGATTAGATGCATGGTAAATGTAGTTGGTTTCGAACTGGCCGACATAAATACAGGCCAAACTGGGGGCAAAAGTTGCCCCATCGAGGTCCCCGATGTTTGGAGGTACAGCTGATCTTTGTACGCAAAGAAGTTATGTGTCAGTGCAATCTCAATGCATTGCAGTACAAATGTTGGTGCGGTGTCGTAAAACCACTCACATTCCCCCAAGGAGCGGGCTGCTGCCACCAGCGTCGCCTCCTGGGGGATGTTTGTGTAAAGTGACTCGATCAATCCATCGCCCAGGGTACCGGCATTCTACATCGTGCCGAAAATACACAAAGCACAACGGCCCCCACCTGGGCGGCCGATAGTCTCAGGTATTAACTCAGTACTTAAACACCTGTCCCAATTCTCGGATTTTGTTCTCTGAGAATGGGTGGTTTCGCAACCATCTTACATACAGGATACAACAGACATACTTAGACACCTACAGACAGTGACTTATGATCCTGGCGAACAATTTATAGTGACGATTGACATCGAGTCACTTTACACAAACATTCCCCAGGAGGCGACGCTGGTGGCAGCAGCCCGCTCCTTGGGGGAATATTGTGGGCGAAGCGTGTTCACTCTGGCTATAGTGGGCCCTCTCTGTATGTATTCCGTTCTTGTATGCCTCCTGAAATGTCTCGGATTGTACCTCTTATCACGAGGTACGAGCCAGGACATGTAGGAGGTGTACAAGAACGGAATACATACCGAGATAGCCCACTATAGCCAGAGTGAACACGCTTCGCCCACCATACACCCAATGAAACTTAGTTGGGAGAGCCTAGTCAACCAGTCCCACTCGTCAAAAATAGTTTTATAACTACGCCACTGACTTTGAGAACGTTGGCAAAGGGATTAAGAATTTCTGTAAAACCGGGTTGCCCCAGTATCTGAAAATGAACACAACAACTAGACACTAAGGGTGCTTATTCTCAAATACAGACTAATATTAAGATTGCATACGCACTGTAGGAGTAACCCATAAATGTGCTTAACTTTTTTTGGGTTCCTGTGATTCGCACAAACCAGAACCACTGGAATCTTTTCGGTACATTTTAAATCTTACAATATATATCTCTCTCAGTGTGAGAAACTCTGGGATGACTAAACACACTATTTTCTTTTTTGATTTCAAAGTATTTTATTTTATAAAGAAGCTACAAAGAATAAGAGGTACATAATACAATAAAGGTGATACAATTGAGGCAAGATAACCAAACAATCAGAGGTTAAACTTGAAGTGTAAGCATAGCGAATGCAGTCCTAAATAAATGTAGCCTGTTATAAACAGAGAAATTAAGTAGGTAAAGGCTAATATCAAATCAATAATCAAATGTATCACTATCAGTTGTTATAATCGGGGTCAGGGAAGGATAGAGAAATAAAGAAAGAAGAAAAAAAGAGAGAACAAAAGAAAAGATGGAAAGGGACAGAAGACAGGACAAAGAAAGAAGAAGAAGAAAAAGAAGGATTCCCAACGGACTAACCCGACACGCAGAACACAAGACGCCAATCAGACAGACACATCAAAAGGAAACTGAGCAACCAACCCCCTTGATGACAAATCCATATAATCATCTAAAGCTTTACAAACCCCACTAGAGATAGGTGGAGAAAGGGGAGCTTGATCAACCGAAGTGTGAGCACTACGCAAAAAGGAGACCCAAGCCCACCAAGTATGATAAGAAACAGAGGAAAAGGATTTCCATTCCATAAGTATGACTTTCACCGCAACAGTCACAAGGAGATCCATCAACTGTAATTCCATTGGATCCAAGGGGAGAGGAACAGGGGCAGCCAATGGACCCAATAAAATTAATGGAAACAAGAGTTGGAACTCAATACCAAAGATGAGAGAGAGATGTTTATGAATGAGGTTCCAAAAAGGCTGGAGAAGGGAACATTCAAAAAACATATGCTGAAAATCGCCCGTCAACAAGCCACAGCTCCAGCACAAATTATCATCTTTGAGATTGAGCGAATGTAGGCGAACAGGCGTCCAATGAAGGAGGTTGACAGAGAAAAATTTAGATTGCATTAATGATGGGGCGATTTTATTGTGAAGAGAAAGTTTACCAATCAGTTGCCAAGTGTCTGAAGAAATATGATCCGTGACTCCATGATCAAAATGATGTAGCCATTTTTGTTGAGCAACCGTATGAGTGGGTAGTGAAACAGATGATAAAAATTTATAAATTTTGGAGGCTACATGACCAGATTTAGTCCAGATATGAAAGAGAGAAATGGTAGGAGAGGTAGGATGAAGACGTACCTTAGCAAGTGCCACTTTAATTTTAAGGAAAGTATAAAAATCTAAGTTAGTTAAAGAATGATGTTGAGCCAAGGTGGAAAAGGGTAATGGCTCATTATTAGCACCATAAAGATGTTTAACAAGGGAAATCCCTTTAGTCGCCCAATAGGACATGAGAGTGGGAGTAATATTGAGTTTAATTTTAGAATTCCGCCAAATAGACGACCACCTAGATTTATGTAATGGGATTGCCACTTTCTTGTCGACTTTCCGGACCGCAGCAATTGTATCAAGAATTATAGCACGAGAAAACAGGATATGCAAGGTAGATGCGGTGCAAAAGGAGGCAGTCGGCAAAGGAGACGCTAATTCCTGTTCTATTAACAGCCAAGAGGGAACATGAAGAGGTGGAGAAGAGAACCATAGAGCACCTTGAGAAGCCAAAAAGGCAGTTTGGTACTTTTCCCAATCAGGAAAATTGCAACCTCCCATATCACAAGGTCTTCGCAAGAATTTGTAAGCAATTCTAGCACGTTTGTCATTCCACAAAAATTTAGAGGTCAGAGCATCAAGTTCATGAAAGAAGGAGTCTGATAACTTAACCGGAAGCATGGAGGATACAAAATTAATAATGGGTGTTATCATCATTTTAAGAGTCTGGAGGCGACCCCACCAGGAAATATGTTTCGGGGACCATGTGTCCAAAAGAGGATGCACTTTAAGAATAGTCTGGGATTCGTTATAGGCAGTAGTGGCATATAAGGTAGAACAAAAATAAATACCTAAATATTTTAAATGTGTAGACTGCCATTTAAAACCCGCAGAGCCCATATGTGAAGGGAAACAATAGGCATTCAAAGGGAACATTTCCGTCTTATCTTTATTTAAGGTATAGCCTGAAACCTTTGAGAAGAGGGAAATGGTATTTGAAATAGCAGGAATTGCCAAGGCGATATCATCTGAGAAAATAAGAATATCGTCTGTGTAGGCAGCAGTTTTAATACAGTGAGGCCCAAAAGAAAAACCTTTAATGTCTGGGTGTAGCTCAATCAATCTGAGAAGAGGATCAATAGATAATAAAAACAAAAGCGGAGATAAAGGACAACCTTGTCTAGTGCCCTGGCGGAGATTAAAAAAGGACGACGTAGCACCATTAACTCTAATATTAGCTCTAGGTTGAGAATATAAGGACATTACCATATTAATGAAGGAGTCACCAAGGTTATGTGCATACAAGACAGCACGAAGACACGGCCAAGAGACCTTGTCAAAGGCCTTTTCAGCATCAAGGGCCAAGGCTGCGGCAGGAAGTTGAGATCGTTTAGCTGATCCAAGAATATGACAAAAAGTGCGTATATTATCGCGCCCAAGACGACCCTTCACAAAACCGGTTTGAGAGGGATGGACAAGTTGAAGAATAAAGGATTCTAATCTTTTGGCCAGGATTTTGGCAAAAATCTTAGCCTTCATGTTGAGAAGAGAAATAGGACGGAAGTTTTTGGGGTCCGAATGATCTTTTCCTTCTTTTGGAATCACTACAATAGTAGCTTCAGCCGCAGTACCAGAAACAGACCCATCTTTAACAAAAGAATCAAAGACAGATTGCAATTTGGGAACAGGCGCAGGGAGAAAAGTTTTATAAAACAAAATAGGGTAACCATCAGGGCCCGGGGCTTTGCCAGAACGAGTAGCTTTAATTGCGGTAATAATTTCCTCAGGGGATATCGGGCCATTTAGAAAAGTACGATCATCCTCAGAAACCGACTGCACCGGAACAGATTTTAAAAAATCCTGACATTGCTCAAAAGAGGTTTGATTAGAAGGGGTATATAAGTTATTATAGAAATCACGAAAAACGTCAAGAATTTCCCCAGCCTGAAATGTTTTAGAGCCCGAGTGGTCTGTAATAGAAGAAATTTGAGAGGACTTAAATGAGGAATCTTGAAATTTTAATGTAGCTGCAAGAATCTTCCCAGCTCGATTCTTTAACAGTAATCTTTTGGATTTCTGCGCTTGAACTCCAATATGGGCTCTTTTGGTAACTATAGTATTATATTTGTATTTTGTTTTATTAACTGTAGGCAGGATGTATCCCTAGATTGTCTAAAGGTAGATTCCAGATTTTTAATTTCAGTTGATAAATCTGTAAGCTCTTTTTTAATAGCAGAATTCCGTTTGGACATACATTTAATAACCTGGCCACGGAAAGTGCATTTAAACGAATCCCAGAGGACAATTGGGGAAGAAACTGAACCCTCATTCTCATGGAAAAAAGTTTCTATTGCATTAGAGAATTTATTAATCTGAGCAGTATCATGCAAAACTTCTGTATTTAATCTCCAGGAGCGAGCACGTGATTTAGGAGCAAAGGACAACAATGTAAAAGTGACCGCGGCATGATCAGAAATCAAAATAGGATGAATAAGCGGAGAGGAGGAGGACGAAACAAGAGAAGAGTGAACAAGTAGATAGTCAATACGAGAAAAGGAAGAGTGAGGGGGAGAAAAGAAAGAAAAGTCACTACCAGTGGGATTGTGAAGACGCCATATATCTTGAAGCTGAGTGAGGGAACACATGTTAATCATTTGTTTATGGGATTTTGGAGGACGAAACTGTATAGCTGAATTCCTATCCAAAATGGGATCCATTGGTAAATTAAAATCACCTCCAACAATAAGATTCCCAGAATGCGGGGTATCATTTAATTTTTTGGTAACCGATTTCCAAAAGGCCGGATCGTCAATGTTAGGGGCATAGATATTCATCACATAAAGATCGTTATTTCCATCAGACAATTTAGTTAACAACCAACGTCCTTCAGAATCGTGATCAGAAGAAATTATAGATAAACCTGAATTCTTTGAAATTAATGTAATGACCCCATTTCGTTTGCCAGAGGCATCAGAACAGCAAACATCAGAAACCCATTCTTTCTTCAGAAATAACGCCTCTCTGGTAGAGACCTTGGTCTCTTGAAAAAGGATCAGGTCCGAAGAAAGAGATTTACAATAATCTAAGAATTTTGACCTCTTCACCGGATGATTTAAACCCTTAACATTAAGGGATAATACATTCAAACCCGGCATGGAAGTGCATAAAAAAAGAGAAAAGACACCATAGATGAAAGAGAGACAACCAACCGCACAGAGACAAGCAACCAAATAACAAACATACAGAACGAAGAGGGAGAATCCATGTGGGAAATCCGAAATAAGAAAAGAGACAGAAAAGAAGAAAAGAGAAGAGAGAGAAGAAACAGCAGGGGAGGCCTGAAAAAGACCAAATTCATACTAGGGAGAACGTGGAAAGGCGAACAAGGGAACCGTACAAGGAGGAATAATGATTGATATCAATAGCCCCAATAGATTACCTAGCTGATGACATTGAAGTAGGAAATGGGAACAATCAAAATATAAACGAATATCAGCATAATAGTATAAATAAGAACAATCCAACATGCAAATCTGTAAAGTCACACTGAATTATTAAACTAATATCAAGTGTCATACATATAATAGGTATTAATACTAGTCAATCTGATACTCAAAAAAACAGTATGGTAGAGTAAAAAAGAATTCACAAATCCATGAAGATAACTATGTGAATCCTAAAAAAACCCATTCAATTAATGAACAATCCTTAACTGCATAAAACGTACGATATGTAATTGAAATTGAAAATGCACGAGCATATGAGAATATAATAAAAGAAAGGAAGAGAATAGGAGAATAGAAAGCGAAATAGAAAGAGAAGAGGTGATACATATTAGAGAAAGGCAACTGTTATTAATAGACAAGCATCAAACAATGAAACTGTCCTGAGATGAATATTGAAATAAAATATATAACCACTAGAGCTGAACACAAGATAATGAGACGTAAATAGTGACTGACTAAGAAGCAATCAATATATACAGAGTAGTGAAGAATACAAAGAAGAAAAAATGATATAGACATAGTAGAGTAAGCAACATGACTCTGAAAGAAGTAGAGAATACAGAAAGAAGATATACGAAGGAGAGTAGTAAAATAGAACACCGAGATATAAAATAGAAAAATAAACAGCAACAATAGTAAGAAATAGAAGCAGTATATAAATCTAAAAGGAGAAACTAATTAGAAGGGAAACAAAGAGAAGACAGTGCAGACATGAAGCAGAACGGAAAAAAACTCCAGTAATGGAATTAGAAATCAATAATGTAATATACGAGCAGCAGGAGAGAGAAGAGGAAACATAGCAATACAGATAACCATCACAAAGGAGACAAAAGGAGACATTTCAAGTGCCCGAGGCACCAGGATCCAGCAAAGTCGCCCTTTGAATCTCCATCTGTATCTCCATCTGGTTGTCTAGGAAGGTAGCTAAATCAGCCGGCTCATCGAACATTCTGGAACGTCCCTTGTAGGTAATGCGGAATTTCGATGGACCAGAAAAGGAAAAGGGAATGCTCATCTCAGAAAGACGTTTCCGAAGATTAAGGAAGCCCTTCCTCCTTATGACTGTATCCCTGGCAAAGTCCTGAGAGATAGAAATGCGATGTCCTTCCCAGACGACATTTTTAGCCTTTCGCATATGAGTAAGAATTTGTTCTGTATGTTGGTGACGCAGTGGCTTAAAAATTATTGCTCTTGGCTGGGTTGCAGACTTGGAACGAAAAGTTGGAACACAATGTGCTCTTTCTATCTCAAATTCTCTCTGGAATGAGATTTGTAGAGTGTCAGGAATCCAATGATATAAAAAATCAATCATAGACGAAGATGATTTCTCTGCATCCTCCGGCAGACCAAAAATGCGCAGATTAGATCTACGATTACGGTCCTCCTGCTCAGTGAGATCTTTTCGCAATGCCGCCATTGAACGCTCTAAGTGGCTGAGGGACCTGGATTGTTTCTGCATACTATCCTCTGCGCAACTGATACGTGACTCCGTGGCCGACACACGAAGAGAAAGGGCTTTGAAATCATTCCTAATAGCAGACACCTCCACTTGCAGTAAATCCGTATTAGTCTTTGTTGACTGCGCAATATCATGCACTTCATTAAGGCGCGTTAATATTGTGTCAAGAGTAGAGTTGGTGTCTGACTGAGCGGACTCAGGCGTAGGAGACAATGGCTTAAGTCTTTTAAGCGAGGTGCCAACATCTTTTGAGTCTTTATTAGTTGAGGAACGGCCCATAATTGTAGCCATGAAGTAACAGTCCCCAAGAAAAATACACAGCCACTTGAGGAAAAGAAGAGGACAGAAACTGCGTAGACCACACCAAAAAAAGTGAAATACAGCACACTGAGCGCAAGGAGCGCCAAATAAATGACAGCGGCGGACTTATATGAAGTGCAGGCACAAAATTGTATAGTAGAGCCTCATATAAAGCAAGAGGTCACAGCAAAGACATTGTGAGAAAAAAGCAACGCCAGCAACAGAGATCTGCACTGAGGAAATCAGAGCGTGGCCAACATAATATCCAGCCAAGCAGCACAAAGAGCAGAAAAAAGAAAAAATGTTACCAACTGCAGGCACTGTAGGTCAAATGTCCTGGATATCCAGCACAACCGGCAAGAAAGTATCCAAAGCAGCACTTCTGAAGAGAAATGCCGGTCTCCGTCACAAGCGGGAAAATGGCTGCCGCCCGTGAGGAAACCGAGCGTCACAGCAACTTGACGGGAAAGACATGAAGCTGTCGTCGGAGTTCGCCGAAAATGCAGTCAAACATCTCCCTGCATATTCCGCCTCATAGAAAAGCTGTTCCGTTGAAAAGGGGCAGTCAGAAAGGTGATGTTAATCTCCAACGGGCCTCAATCACCTTGGAGCTCAAGCGCGACACGCCATGCTGCAGCGGCGCACAAGCCACGCCCCCTAAACACACTATTTTCTGAACATCTGCGGAACTCGTATGCGTTCATATACTTTTTTGATAAAAGCCTCTAGGAAGTCACTTGTCGTTATGAAACTCGTGTCGGCTGTCGAGTGTGCGGGTCAAGATAATGAGGACACCACAACCAATCTAAGGATTATGATTGTCTTGTAACCATGAATGAATTGGTCCTCAATTGATCCTACTTTGTGTGTACATAATCAGTCAAACAGTACATTTCTGAAATTCTGTATATGTTTGTTTGGAAATAAATACATAGTGTCTTTTGAACAAACCTATCTTTGTGACCAGTGTTATTTGGAATTCTGTAAATAATTTCTTATCTGTCTGCATTAATGACAAATATCAAACAAGACTAATTGAGTGGCGGGATACTAGTTTAATGTTATTGTCTCTCATGGTCAATGCATCGCAGAAACCAGAGTATTGTAACATCCAGGTGGTAGGGTGTTTTGTATCCTTAGTGGCACCACGCTAATACAAGATGCAGATTGTCATTACATTTAAAACATTATAATGTGACCTGATCCGATCATAAATTCTGTTTGGGGTGGGCCCGTTCATTGCATTACCACCAGAGTTTCCCTTTTTTTAAAAAAAATACCCCCAACTTTTATTGATCACATACACTTCTCATTAGTGATTACATCAAGAGTCGTCTACAGCGACTGTGCTCACCCAGCTTACAAAGGGCTCCCAAATGTCTCACGGGCGAGACTTTGTCGGCAGTAGTTCTCCATAGCACGCCAATTGGGCCCTACAGTAGGCCACATTCGTGAAGATCTTCCAGGGTATCCTTGGATGTCCCCCCTCCCAAACCAACTCGATCATTAGTGATCGCAGGCGTTTGAAAAATTGTGCCGTGAGTGGGATTGGAACATTCACAAAGAGGTATAGTAATTTGGGTAGAATAATCAATTCAATTAATTTCAAAATTACTTTATTTGGCATAAAACAATACCATAAAAGTACAATGTTAAAAAGCATCACAGATTTAAGCCAGACAAAAAAATATATATACAATCAGTTCACAGATAATGGCAAATCTCAATAAAATTCATCTTAAGGGACTTGTATAAATTGTCGTGGGTTAGGGTGGGACAGCAAGAATTTAATAACAAGTTACATTTAAAATCTGTCAGGATTGGAGCACTAGTGAATAGTTCATATATACTGGAGGGAGTCCCACCCCCCACATAGTTCATTGTTTCAACTAGATTAGATACTAGTGAGGAGGTACTAAAATCAAGTGCAATCACCCCTCGCCTATTGTGTTTCTGAGTCTCCCAGCCAACCTTAAAAAGTTAACAGTACAAAAAAGTGTTAAAACCTCTGTGGACAATTTCAGGAACAGTAGGGCCACCTTTGCCTGTTTGAGCCTGGCGTTCTTTAAAATGCTTTTAAAAACTAACTTCCTAGGGTGAACATAGTAAGGGCATAGCAAAACAAAGTGAAGCGTGTCCTGCGGAGACCTTTGGTCGCAGCCGCACGGACCCTTCAACTCTATGAATGATGTGTACCCTGCGGGAACCCCCAAAATGTGGTGCAGTAGGTTCAACCTGAATCGAGTCCTGGGCATTGTAAATGAGGGACAGATTGGGTTCCAAACCCAGACAGGATTTGGCCAAAATATGAGCTCTCACCGATGGTTTGGTCAACTCCGTGTCTTCCCTAGTGGAAGCCACTTGCTTTAAAAACTCCATCTTAATGAGGGCCTTATCGCAAGGTAACAATTTTGTCGGGTGGTTAAAATAATCAGCATGGCCCTGGACCGACAGAGTCTCCCTCACATATTTAAGCCACAGGATATTCTGACCCCGATCCCGGGCAATACAGTCCATTATTATCTGCTTACTTAGAAAAGCTTCAGGGCTTGTCCATATTTTAATCCAACAGGTAAGGGGTTTAAGTAGCGACCTGTCTCTGATGTAAGTGAGACCCAGTTCCTCGTGGATGATATGGGAAGGTGTACTCTGGGGGGCTCTCAGTACCCGCCGCAAATATTTGTTTTCTTCAGTTTGAAGCTTCCGTAGGTCAGTAAAGCCCCAGACCTCACTGCCGTATAGAACTTTGGTACAGCATATGGAACTATACAATTTTAATATTTGCTCCGGGGACCAGTGACCCAGCCTTAGTGCGAAGTTCATGATTGCCCAAGCGGAACTAGTTAGTGTACTGCATTTCTCGTCTACCAGGGTTTTAAAACTCAGGCCGCTATCAAATAAGATTCCCAAATAAGAGAATGCCTGCACTTTTTCCAAACAGTGAGTACCAATCATATAGTTAAATTTCCTGCTTGTTGTTTTTCCCATTTCCATGATGTATGATTTGGAGAGGCTGGGGCACAGGTCGAAACTCTCGATAAAATGGACAAAACCGTATATGAGGCACTGTAGTCCCCGCGCAGTGCATGCCAAAAGCACTGCGTCGTCCGCGAAGAGCAAGAAGGGGATCCCTCTCCTTCCTATCCTTGGGCAATCCACTCCTAGAGCTCCGAGCGCCCGGTCTAAACCATTTATATATCAAATAAATAGGAAAGGCGCCAGGATGCAGCCCTGTCTCACTCCCCTGGAATATGGGAAGGAATCTGCTATTGTCTGGTCGTTAATACTGCAGTGATTGTAGAGACTTTGGAAGTGCTCAAACCAAGACTCTGGTAGAATGTGACATGTGTGCTACAATCAGACCTATCATGTGGGGGCTCCCTAATTAATCATTGTCACTTAGCTGACTCTGCGAGGAAGTGTCCTTCTCTCGGGTCTGTTCATGTTGATTCTTTGCACGTTGTTTGTCAAGTTTTAGAGCAACACTGGCCTCTGTGAAGATCAGTTGTTTACCTCCGGCCTGGACTCGGAGTATAGCGGGGTATAGCATTGCGTATTTGATACCAGTTTTTTGCAGCAGTTTTTTGGCTGGATTGAACTCACGCTGTGCCGCCTGGATGGCTGGGGTTAAGTCTGGATAGAATGCGATGGCGTTCCCCTGATATTGTAGTTCTCCTTCTTCAATGGCCATTCGTAGCACAGTGTCTCTGTCTCTATAATTCAATACACATGCCAGGCTCGGACGTGGATGAGCACCCAGGGGAGGGTCTCAGCCCCAGGGTGCGATTGGTGTGTTCCACCAAAAACATTGTGGATAAGTCAGACCCAAAGAGATCTTTTAGGAGACTTTCGATGTACTTCTACATGTTGGGAACATTTGATGCAGACATTATTCCTCCTTGATCTCGCTTCAAGGTCTTCATTGCAAGCCTTAATACAGCACTCTGTCCATCCCCAGAAGGTGTTCACGATCCTCAACCTGGCGATCATCCGAGTCCGAGACTCTGGTTCCCAGTGCATCGAGTCTAGATTTGTGCTTTTCAACCTTTTGTGAGACGTAGTCCATACGTGCTGCAAGTGAGTCCAGCTTTCAGTCGATTGCCCTCAAACTGACCTTCACCTCATGTAGCATGGACTTAATGTCGTCTTCTTGGTCGGGTTCTAACTGTGTTTCTGGCACTATCGTCGTTGGCATCAAGTCACCATTGTGGAGCCTTGTGGAACGCTTTTCGAAGCTGATCTTGGTTTGCTTATTGTCTGTTTTCCCCATAATAAATAATAATAATAATAAGCCATTTTTAAAACACCTGGCTACACAAAAACAGTGTGTCCCCGCGCTAAACAGTGTGTCCCCGCGCATGGCGACTGTGCAGAGTGCGCTTGTATCCCAGAACGCGCAGGCCAAACAGGACGTTCAGGGGACGCCAAGGGCAAGGTGAGTGTTCTATTTAAGGCCAATGCACAGCGCTGCGTCTTTCCCTCGTGTATAGTAGCTATCGTCTCCTGCAGCCCGGCTACTACTTAAGCGGATTCGTACATCATGTTATCATTGTGCAGCCAGTGCTCTTCTCCACGGCCTTGCATGCATGCATGCGATATAGACCTGGTCTTGGGTACCGGCTGCCGCTGAGGGCAGAGCACGGGGTCTCCTAAGGGCCACCTGTCCAGCAGCGATTCTCGCTGTTCTGCTCCGCGCTGGTTCCATGTGGGCCATACAACCACAGGTACAGCTTCCTTGTCCCAACAGCTAAAACTGTTTACTCAGTTATTCCTGCTCCTCACACACCGTCGGGTCACTGCATGCGCTGCTGAGCCTGGCTGCCACCGGCAGCTAACTTTTATATTCTTGGAGAGGCCCCAAAATTCCTCCGTGAGGGGGTCTCCTCGTGGTGTGGGCTGCTGTAATTTATGCGGTGGAGATACCTGTCCTATGTCCTCGCTATGGCAGAGTTGAGTGGGCGCCCATGGACTACGCCGCTCCCCCAGCAGTCTGCACGTCTCTGCTGCAATGGGGGTCCCGGCCTCCTCCTTATGAGGTCTCAATGTATTGCGAGTCTGAGACCAGAGTCAGGCAGATCCGGGGTACCCACAGTCTGGCCCAGTCCAGCCCAGGGCCACTTCCACTTGGTTAGTTACTCAATATGTACAAAGGGGCCCCCTGAGTAATAGATAAAGGGCAGACCAGCAGGGGAAACAACTAATTTTTAAACCACAAAAGGAGGCTGCCCTAATAATTTAATGAGTAGGCTCAATAAGAGTCCTTATTCTAGACCACTGACACCATAGACTAGACCACAAAATTATCAACAATCATTTTATTTTTCTTAAATATATAATTTTCTCATTTTCCTTTGTTGATTTCAGTAAGTTATTTTAAAACGGTACAACATTAATTCAAATCAAGGCAAACATCACATTTTATTATTTTTTATCCTCTTAAAAAACATATCCCACACACACTCCAAACAATTCTCAACATCAGGATATCCAACAAACATACACACTCAGTGATCAGACATACATACATACATCAAACACTCTTCATTGAGTAAGGTCCATCAATCTTCCACTATCAGATGTTACCCAATTTCTCTGTCCAGATAGTGCTCCTAAACACAGCGTGGGAGATCAGGGGGCACAACATATATATCTATCCAGACTGGTAATACCACGCCAACGCGCGTTTCGGTGTAATGCCAGATTTTTAAGGCCACACCTTCATCAGGGCGATCGGAAATAAGGAGGGGGGGACATGACGATACCGCAAACAGTCAGCTATAAATGATGGACGGTGTACAAACAAACACAGCACTAAATTAGCTTCTCATTCCAAACTGCGTGTCGATTCAACTAGGGTAGGCATCAAGGGGCGGTGTCAAACACTTCCTGAGAGATAGGAGTAATCCGGAAACTAGAACTTCAGGGTCCCGTCTATTCCTTCGCAATATCTCTAGGTTCACATTCGATAAAACAACAGGATATACGCTGCCAGGTCAAGCGGTAGAGGAGATCAGCATGATGTTTCACGAATAATTTCGACTTCTCACATCCACATCTGTTAGATAGAGAGACGCTGTCCTCCGAGTTTGAACAAGGATAGCACAGCAAGTGATCAGATTTCTTAAATCAGTTATTCTCCTGGCGACTTGAAAGAATGTGTAACGGACTTCCGCAGCTCCGACGTGCCCGTCACAGGCAAGGCACTTCCTCATGAGGAAAAAAATAAAAATAATAAAATGTGATGTTTGCCTTGATTTGAATGAATGTTGTACCGTTTTAAAATAACTTACTGAAATCCACAAAGGAAAATGAGAAAATTATGAATTTAAGAAAAATAAAATGATTGTTGATAATATTGTGGTCTAGTCTCTGGTGTCAGTGAGCTCCCACTTGGTTAGTTAAACATAGGCCACTGCCCCTCCCCGAGTGTGCTTCAGGCCCGGCTCACTCTTCGCGTCTGGGCAACCGGATCTGTGTTCGCGCTCTGCATCAGGGTTGGGGTGGCCCGCCTTTGTTCGCATTGTCTCTCAGGCTGTTGTGGGCTGCCGCGGCCGCCCCCGCTCCTGCAGCGAGCAAGTACCTCCATGGCAGCGGATACGCCACATTTACCAGTGTTCTTCCCTGCAGGTCTCACAGGAGCTTCGGCTCCTGACTGCTGCTTCTTTGTGCCGCTGGATCTCCGCTCGGGCCATCGCCACCACTTCTCCTCACACCGGCTGACCAGACGATCAGTCAGCCCTTCACTGTGCCAGACACGCCCGCATCTGGTGAGTCCTCCTAGTCCGTGTTCCCGCAGTCGAGCTCAGCCGTGCGTCTCTTGGCCAGGCCTAGGCTGCGGAGCCGCGCTGTGTTTTACTTCAGTTTTATTCAGCGCACCACACTTCTTGACACATCGGTGTGTACCCCCCGTCTTCTGCACTCAAACTCATTGGTTTGGTGCCAGGTTTGGGGTTCTGATGACGGATAATTGCCGGACGTTCAGGTCGGCCGGCAGAGCCACTTCACCAAGCGGCCATCTTACTGCTCGGCCACGCCCCCAAGGACATGAGCTTTAGACCCCATGGGGAGGGCGGCCTGGGGATTCCAGACCTTGATCGCTATTATAAAGCGACACAGCTACAATTCCTGCTGGAGTGGGCCCGGACGGAATCCGAGAAGCGCTGGCTCTTCATGGAGCGAACACTAGCAAGACAGTCTTTGTGGAAGGTCCCCTTCCTTGGCAGAGCTTCCATACCCCCCAGATTATACGGCTCATCCGTGGTGCGACCTACCTTGAAAGCCTGCAATGCCACGGCTACACGCAACAGATTGACCACCTTTACATCTCCTCTCACTCCTATTACTGACAACTCTGACTTCTCCCCGGGCCTTGATAGCGAGGCATTTGGGTATTGGTATAAGACGGGTCACAGGTCTATAGGGCATTTTGAAGTGGAGGTGCCCCTGTCCTTCGAGGATCTTAAATCTAACTTCGCCATGCCCGAAACCGAGCAGTACCATTACCTGCAGATACGGCATTGAGTTATGAGCCCCAGGTCCGCCAGGGAGCAGAAAGACAGCTCACTCAGTACGAGCAATGGCTGCTTTCTAAGCAACCCACTAAGCAACTTATCAAAGAATTGTACCACATCCTAAGCCCCCCAGAACAGGTAGTTAAGACTTCAGGCCAGAGACTCCCAAGGAATGGGCGGACATTCACTACAGGGCTCGACACTCAGCGCGTAATATTTCTAGCATGGAAACAGCCACTAAGATAATGATGTACTGGTATTTCACACCCTCCAGACTACACAAAAGCGACCAAGACCGTTCCCCCACTTGTTGGAGGGGTTGCGATGCTGACGGCACACTACTACATTTGTTATGGGAATGCCCTACTCTCACAACCTAGTGGACACAAGTACTGGACGAGATCGACAACCACTTTGACACCAGACTATTAAGCTTCCCTGAATATTTCATCTTGGGAGTATCTGATAGGGTCACATTTCCCCACAAAGTCCAATAAAGGCAGGCAGATGTGAATAGCTCTAGTGGCGGTGCTACAGAATATATTGTCGCATTGGGGAACGGACAGAACTCCTTCAGTGCAGGGATGGTTCCACTGACTATGGTATGTTGTTGGTATGGAGCACTCTTCTTTCTCGCTTTAGGGAGATGGGGTTTCTTTCATCGACTTGTGGTGACCCTTTATTGCATTGCTATGCTCTGAATTCCGCGAGCTTTCCTGCCCCAGATTTCTGCGGCTATGGCTCCTCCATGCGCTGATCCAGGACTTGACCCAACCGCCACCCCATTGATTAGACTCACGCCAGGCTCGATTTCCCCTTTTTCTGTCAAAACAGCTGAGGTGGGAGGGGAGAAAAAGGGTTGGAGGGAGGGAGGGGGCAAAGGGGTTCATCTTGTTTTATTTTTATGCTCTGCGTAGCACTAAGTAGGCTTCTGGCCCACGACTTGGGCTTCATTGCTTGCTGCATCTCGTTTGTTTATCAAATCAATAAAAAGATTTCAAACTAAAATTGCATATCGCCGTATCTACTGATTGGAATTTGGTTGTATTGTGTTGGTCTTGTATTATTTATTAACATCAACTCTTTTTTTCTAATCTGGTGCGGCATCTCTTTTGTGGTGTGTTTTAATTGTATTACTGTTTAAAATGCTACATAAATACTTTACCCATTGCATTTAAGTTAAGCCTGATTGCTCAATGCCAAGATAACCGAGCAATGAGAACAGGCTAATTCAGGGTTTGCCCGTGGCTTCTCCCTGTGATCTTGTTCACTCCCCTTAACCAGTAACCCAATCACTCACAGTGGTGAGGATTATGACTTGAATTTACGCAGTGCCATTCAGTTATTTTGTATTACACTGAAAATCCCAGATAAATAATGTAGGAGGCTGGCTTAGTATATGGTGCTCACTTATGTAAGTGTAGCACCCTGCACTAATCCAGACAACCCGTATTATGATTTTAGTGGTCTTAGAGAACATCAGAAAGCTCTCTAAGTGGTAGCTGTGGAAAGCAGCCTTCAGGCTTAGCCCAGAAGGAGTGTAAAGCAGCTTGTTTTATCAGTACTTAATCTTATGGTAACGGTTAAGTGAAAAAAAACCACACAGTGTAGTTATAGAAACATGTATTTATTATTAACACTCACTTACACAATGTATTATCTCCTACCTGTAGATATAAACTCAATACACACCAATAGTTTGTCAATAGAATACGTAAATAGCATAGAATACACAGTGGTCTGCAGGGGGAGGCCAAACCATATATTAAAATAGTGGAATGTGAACCACGGCTCAAGTCAGAAGATGTAGAAGAGCCGGGGACCCAAGGAACCACCTACGGTAAGTATCTTGGAACCCCACAGAGGTCGAGTGCAGTGTGGGAGCACAACCGCGTACTCAATTCAAGTCAACAGGTAAGTCGCAGTTGCAATTTTAAAGAAGAAGGACCCCTCCCAGCGGGACCTGTAGATACTCCGTGGAGGACGGAGGGCCACACCTCGGGAACCAGGATACCTACACCATGGAAGCTGGGTGCGCAGGGGGCGAAGTGACGTCGGAAACTACCGTAGACCGTAATGGAGGACTTCAGAAATGATGCCACTGGCAAAGAAGGTGAAAGTGTCCGGGGGAACCCAAAGGTGGATTCAGGATGAGAGGTACCTGCAAGAAGAAGGGACAGAGTCTATGCCACTAAGGAGTGACCAGGGTGCACGGAAGATGAATGCCCACCGATGTCAGAGATTTTATTTTGCCTTTGATGTTGCAAATGTGCAGACTACGCGACGCTGTGGGAGACCAGGAGCCATTTACGAGCTGTCCCATGTCGGATGTCAAGAGCCAAGGGGTCAGTTTCTGCAAGGTCAAAGTGACTCACCACAAACGAGTAATTCAGAACAGGCCAGAGCAAGCAGGGGAGCCCACAAGAGCCAAAGAAGACTCTCAAGAGGACCCACAGGCTGAAGGCACAGGAGTCGCAAGAGGACCTCGGGCAGGTAACCAAAGGATGAAGGTCCACGGTGCATGCCAAGATCTTGGCTGGAGGAGATGTTTGAGGCTAGAGTTTCTTGGAGCCCGAAGATCTCTGGAGGAGAGAGTCAACAAGACTTGGTAATGACAAGTTGACAGAGTGCACGCAGTGAGAAGACAGCGCAGGCCTCAAGGAAGTTGCAGAACCACCCCCTGTGTTGCTGAGCCTTTCAGAGTCTGTTGGAGCCAAGGATCAGTAGACTGGTCCACTTTGTTGCGGTGCCTACAGACGCAGGAGAGTGACTCCTTCACTCAAAGGGAGGTTCCTTCTGTGTCTTGTAAGTCCACAGGTCCTGTGTAGAACCTGTATGGAGCACAGGCAATCACGTTGTAGCAGACTTGCAGGACGATGAGACCAGGAGCAGAAGGAGTCTTCCCCACTGCAGTCTTGGTTCCCAAAGCTTAGTACAGCAAAGTCCAGTGTGCCCAGATGGTTGAAGAAGAAGTGGTATTGGATTTGAATCTTGTCCCACGATCTAGGGACCCACCCACAGATAAGCCCTTAAGTACCCTATGGAAAGGGTTGGAATGATTCAGGGGTCCCTCCCAGAGGAGGGGCTGGACAATGTAAATGTAAATGTATTGGCATTTATATAGCGCACTACTTACCCGTAGGGTCCCAAGGCGCTTCGACCGCTGCGAAACCCTTCCTGGCTTCCCTGAGAGATGGTCCCTTAATGGGTATCTCCAGGGTGAGACCAGGCATCCCCGGCGGTCTGGTGGGGCCGTTTGTGAAGATGAGGCAAGCTAATGGCCAGAGTTGCCGAGTGTGATCGCTGATCAGAGTGGGCACCGAGGCGAGAGAATTATCGAGTCCGCTGACCCTGGTCCAGAAACCTGCCGCGCCGGGAATCGAACCCTGGTCCCGGGCCGTCCTCTGCTCTCAGGTCTGCCGCCTCTAACCAGTGAGCCACACTACTTCTACAATGGGGAGGATACTACCATGTCCTTTGTCTAGTTTTGCTCCAGAGCGAGAGCCTATGGCTCCCTGAACTGGTTTGAACTGGAGTATGCAAGGAGGGCACCAAATGCGCCCTTCAAGCAGTCTTGGTGGTGCTGCCAAGTGCCCCCACCCAGTCCCAATACACGAAGTCCTGTCTGGGAGGTGGTCACAGCTCCCTGTGACAGGAAACCTATTGTCCTGCCTTCCCCAGCTCGAGCTTTGGCTCTGCAGTAAGAGGGCAAAATCATGTCTCTGGTCGGCAACAGCCATAGTTTAGTGTCCAGGTCTCGAAGATTGGTACCAGGAACAATGAAGGCCTCCCATAGGAGCTTTCCAATGCATGGGGGGTATGATTCCAACATGCTTGATACCAAACACGACAGGGTTTGTTACAGCCAATTTAGGATGAGCCATTTCCTAATGATGCAAGGCCACTCTATGTAGCTTAATAGCTGAAGCACTTACAACCCGAGAGAGTTGGCTCTGAAGGTTGTAGGGGTGCGCTGCTCATGCAACGGCACCCTCACACTTAGAACCGAGCATCCTGCCTTCAGGATGCCCTGCCTTAGGGGTGACTTATAGGTTTGAAGTGCCGTGACCTCAGATATAAGGAAACTTATATCTGTCGTAAGAGGTGCTAGCACCAGCTTACACAGGCTGCAATGGCAGGCCTGTAGTCAGAATTTGAGTGGTCTCTCATGGGTGGCATAATACATGCTTCAGCGCATGGGAGACCCCTTGTGTACCTATGCCCTGAGCACCTTAGTACCATATACTAGGGACTTACAAGAGTGCACCAGTAGCCAATCTGGAGTGTACCTATGTACTCACCATGTCCAATTAAGGGAAGAAGCACAAAGACTGGGGTCCTGTTTAGCAGGATCCCAGTCAGACTAGTCAGTAAAACCTATTAAAACCAGCGAAAAGTGGGGGTGACCATGAAAGCAGATCCTACTTTCCTACAAATAATCTGAGACTAATTAGAGTTTTAAATTCTACTTAATTGGCCTCTTATGCTTTATCAATATTCACCCTTACTCTGCCTGCCTGTTTGTGCCGGCGACTTCACCTGCAAGAAAGGAATTTGAGCTCGTCAACCTGGAGAACTACATTGTGGCTGAGCCCAAGGTATTTTGGCAGCATGCCAAAATGAGTACCAGGAAGGTGGAGTTTCAAAAGGGTCTGAGGGCGTGGGCAGAGGCCCAGCAGTTGCCAGTCACAACAGATGGTCAGGCTGGAGGAGCCAGAGCAGGGCCTGGATACCAGCGCTGTGATTCAGCATTCAGGTGAGGGGGATGACTTGACCCCCTTATTGTAAAGATCTGTATGATCTGTTTGCAAGAGAGCATATGTTCGGTAATTGTCTTCAGAGGCTACACCAACACCTTATTGAATGTAAGCTCACTTGGGGGTGAACCCAAGAAGAGTGGTTCAGGTTCCCCCTTCAGAGGGAGGGGGAGGTTAAAAGTGACCCAGACATGTCCCAGATTAAGGGGGAGGAAAAGGTTCCCATGCCCCTTCTGAGAAATAGGGAGGAGGTTCTGGTGGGTGGTGGCCCATTTCAAACTCCACTGATTCGATTGTTCTCAAATAGGACACAAGGGGGGGATTCGGTATGTTCTAAGAAACCACTCACTGATGGGACCTCTACAGGGGTGGCCAATATGGCCCTAGGGGTAAGTAGTCCCCAATGGCAGGAGGTAGATCATACCGTAATCTCCTATAGTTTGGAGGTGAACGCAGAAGGTAGACTGGTGATCCCTGAGAGTGGAAGTTTTAACTTCCATTATGTCAAGGTGAACGGGGTCTCTGTCAACTGCATTCTGGGGAATATGTTGACCCTGGTGGCAGGAAATCTGGGGAGGGTGGCCGAACAAGGCTCCCTGAAAGCTCTGTTTCTGGGAGTACTGCTCCCAAGGGGGAGGTACAGAGGCCCAGATGGAGGGCTAGGAGGTGGAAACAACCCACAGTGGGAGGACCAGTGGATCAGTGGTCGCCAGCTCTGAGAAAAGAGCAGCCCAAGACTAACACTGGTGAGGCCACTTCTGACCCCTACATTGTCACAGAGGCAGAGGGCTGGATACATATACAGGGCAGACCCCTGCATGACACAGAGTGTCACTCTCGAGGGGACTTGTTGTTCCCTCCGGAAGACCTAGCTCGCCAGTAACCTGCTCACGCTTAGGGTACAGACCCTTGGCTGAGTGGCTAGTCTCAGGCTACCACCCTTAGGTTGGTGGGAGGGAGAGTGGAAGTAGGGTGCCCCCTCCCCCCACTCTGAGAAACCGCAGCGGTCAGAGAACCCTGGATGGCCTAGCAACTGACAGCTGTCAGGGGCCTCTGTTGCTTACTCTCCTTGAAGGCAGAGTTTTCCTTGGATTAGGGACAGAAATCTGATCCAAGGGGTAGAATGGGCCACATCTCTTTGTTGGCCATGGTGGTTCTGTCTGTGAACAAGTTAAGGTTAGGTGCTTCACAGATAGGATACACTGATGAGGAGAAGTATTGCCCATGGCACAATTCAGTGGCTCAGGAGAAATTAAACAGAGGGATCCCACTGAGTTCAGAGAGGCGTAGAACTAACAAGTGCTGCTGCATGCAGGGGCGGCTCCTCCGCTAAGGCTGAAGAGTGTCGCCCTACTGCTCTCCGAGCAGTTCAAGAAGGAAAAATAAAATGATAAGAACGCAGCATTAATATAATTTTATGTTTATTTTCAGTTGGTTATGTGCAGGCAGAGGTGGGCTCCGTGACGCCAAAAGCACTGCAGGGAGAGGAGTGGTGAGCACATCGCTTTGGCCAGCTGTCTAGGGCTGGCCAAAGCCTCATGCGCACTTTGCATGTTCTCCACCCAGGCTGCATTACAGCTTGGGTGAAAAACATTTCCAAGCTCTCACTGGCTGTCTCAGCACTGAACCACAGCGCTCAGATCAATCACAACACTGCATTGCAGCATTGTGATTGGCTGTGGGGAGCCTGGGAGCCCGGATGCTTCCTGCTGCTCGACTAGAGATGAAGAAGACAGAGGATAGGTTGTGGCCGGCTGGAGATGAAGAGGACGGAGGAGAGGCAGCAGCCAGCTTGGCGGCTGTAACCAGGTAGTGCGTTTAAAAAAAATCTTTTTCATCCCACCCCCACCCTGCCCCACCACTCCCGTCCAGTAGCAGCCGCTCCTGCCTGCATGACAGGGCGTTCATAAATGTTCTATCACTTAAGCAGGAAAGCCCATCAAGGTCCTGATTAGTCTAAGCTGGCTTTTGGCAGAAGGGGGTGGTGTTGGACTTGGCCCTTTTTGCAGGTAACCAGTGCTAACGTGCATGTGCTCTCTCCTTAAAACATGGTAGAATTGGCTTATGCCCAATTGGCATATTACATTTATTTGTAAGTCCCTAGTAAAGTGGAACTGCCTGGCACCAGGGCCTATTAATTAAATGGTACTAGTGAGCCTGCAGCACTGATTGTGTCACCCACTTAAGTAGCCCTTTCAAATATGATGTCTCAGTCCTCCCATTCGAGTCTGTGTGTGTAGTTTTAAACTGCCATTTTGACCTGCCAAAATGAACCTTTTTCCAGGCCCAAACTTTCTTTTCTTTGTTCAAATAATCTTTATTGATTTCATTACATTATACATTAACATAAAGACAGCGAATAAACTCAATGAATCAAAAGACTGCGTTCATCCCTGATAAACAGATTACATTGAGAGATTACAATCTTAGGCACATACAGAAGAATGAGTTGGGTAAAGACAGTGCATCGGTCTAAATCTAATTCTTGATATACAGTCCTGTTTGTATATTCATAAACATATACATATTGTCATATAATTAAGAGTTGTCCTGAGCTAGTGTAATGTAGAGTAATGTATTCTGCAGATAGGAAGTGACTCAATTTAAGTAGGTTTGAAGTTAAAGGAGGTGGCATCAAGTGAGTCCCACATGGGTCTGTGCAGTGGGCGCCATGGAGAGAGTTGCAGTGAAGTGTTGTGCGCTCTGCTAACACATCTGAAATTAGACTATGCTGAGGTTTTTCCAATTATTGAGATTCAGTTTGCATGCAAGGGTCGGCATTAGATCTAGTAAGCATCTATGATTTTCAGTTTTCAGTTAGGTATCTAAGTCACCCAGAAATTCATACGCTACTTCCTGGGTACGATTAATATTCACGCTGTTTTTTAAACATTTAAATATATTGTCAAAGCAAGTTTGTAAGATGGAGCAATAAAAGAGCATGTGGGTCATATGGCCGCCCTGTAAACCGTAGTTCCAACATGCAGGGTCCTGTATAAGTTTAATGGGGGTCCAGTAGGCTCTATTAATAATCATGTATTTGGTTTGGGATAGTGTCAGTGATATCTTATTTGTTAAATTAGATCTATGCATGCCTTTCCAGTCAAATTTTATATTGCTACCGTTCAGTTCTGCTTCTCACTTTAGATCAGTATGAGTGCCATTTCTAAGGGGGTTCGGTAGAAGAAATTTGTATACCCTGGACACAGAGCAGCTAGTAAGGGACTATCTGTTAGTAGTGGATGTTTTGAGATCTGGACTCTCAGCAGTAGTAGTTTGCGATCAGAAATGTTTTTGATAAGAGTAATTCCTTTTTTTGACCAATCAGGTGAGTATATTGGTTTGTATTTGTATTTGTATGGGATTTATAAAGCGTCGGAATCACCCCCAAAGGAGTATCTCCCTGCTGCACAAAAGTCGAAAGACAGGTCAGAGAGATCAGTAACGGAATAGTTCAGTCTTCAGGAGTTTTCTGAATCGGAGAAGATTGGAGCATTTACACAATTCCACGCACAGAGAATTCCAATATTTTGGAGCTAGATATGCAAAGGTTCTGCCTCCTGTACATAGTTTCTTATAATGGGGGACCGCAAGCAGCCCTTTGCCCTCTGATCGAAGCAGTCTGCTCGGCAGGTAACGTTTTTCCGCCAGGTAGGTCGCACTCACACCATAAAGACCCTTATGGGCTAGGCAGCAATGTTTAAACTTAATTCTCTAGTGGATTGGAAGTCAATGAAGCTGCCTCAGCAAAGGCCAGGAAGAGGTTTGAGGAGGCACCTTAAGGGCCAGACGCGCTGCAATGTTCTGGACTATCTGCATTCTAATCAATACGGATTCATTGGCCGATACTAAGAAAGTGTTACAATAATCAAGCCGGCTAATGACCAGAGCTTGAATCAGAGTTCTATGAACTGATAAGGGCAGCCACTAGACCACTTCATGCAAAAGACTAAAGGGGTGGTAGCAGGCACCTGAGGTGGCCATTACTTGGTCTATCATAGATAGAGGGTTGTCCTGTCGGACCCCCAAGTTTTTAGCCATGGGTTTCGGTGTATGTGCAGGGCTTAATGTAGCAGGCCACCAATTTGGGGACCAAATCGTTTGAGTGGTGCCATATAACAAGATCTTGGTCATGGCAGCATTCAGCTGGAGGAAATTCTCTGTCATCCAACCAGATATAGCTTGCATGCCCTCAGCTAAACGATGTTTGGGTAAGTACATGTTATTTTCATTGATACGTTGGATGTCGTCTGCGTAGGAATAGGGAATTAATCCATATTCTCTAATAATTTTAGCAAGGGGGGCCACATACACATTAAACAAGGTGTGGCTAAGCCAAGAACCCTGGAGCACCCCCTTAGTAAGCTTCAAGGTCTGAGAACGAAAGGGGTCCAGATTGATCGTTTGAGTGCTCTGGTGAAGAAAGCTTGCAAACCACCTAATGCCGGTCCCTGCCTACCAGTCTCCATCAATCGGTGAATCAGCTTCTGGTGAGCTATCTATTTTAATTTTGGGGTTGAACCATATGGATACCATGCTAGAATTACAACTTTTGATTTTCAAGAGATAGTCTATTCAAAATACAGCTTTTTTTAGTATTATGCATGATATATCTGGAATCACAGACTAAGTATAATGAAGCGATGGGGGTGGAGCGGCCAGCCCAGCCGCCACAGCAGACTGGGAGAGCAGGGGAGGGGGAGAAGCGCAACAGCCGCGGGCCTGACTCACCCGTCCCGCAGAGTTGTGATCCTGTGGAGAGCTCTAACAGTGTCGGGCGGATGTTGTACGCTGCGCCCGGAGACGCCAGTCTCACTAGGGCCGACCCGACCCGCACCTCCTATGGCTAAATGGATCTCCGCCACTGATGGAATTCAGCACCCAGCTTTCAGGTCACCACATGCCGCATCGCCTCCGCCGTCTGGTCCTCAGGTTTTGGGGGACGAAGGAGGGAGCTATTCGGGGGAAATTGTGCCCGAGGCCGGCTAGTCTCCGGAGCTTCACTCGCTGGCGGCCATCTTTGCCGCCGGCTTGGCTGCACCCACTACTCGCCCGAGTTAGTGGGACTTACTAGTGAGGTGGCATGATCAATGCCACCATCACTGACTAGAACAACCTGAGCTGGAGAAGGCCAGAACCCACATCACAACCCAAGGTTAACCCAACTAATCACTAGGTTGTTGTACTACCAATTGTACTGATGAGAACTGAGATCCAGTCATCTACGCCACCTAGTCTTCCCATCTCATAAGAAACAAAGGACTGGAGGGTGTAGATTTTCCGTCACTGCCCGAGCATGGAACACACTACCCTTGGAGCTTAGTACTACCCCTAACTACAGTAGAGTCAGACAACTTCTGAAGACATGGCTTTTCAATCAGGTTTACCAGTAATTGGGAGCTAAGGCCGCATCAGCTACCCAGCGCCAAGAGACCTTCTGGTGAACATGCGCTTTAGAAATGGACAGTAATATAACATAAGGGGGGGCAGTTGCCTTAGGAGCAGTCGTAGTAGCTACCTTGCCCTGAGGAAAACCAACATCCCTTGTCCAATGGGTCTTTACTTTACATAAATAACACCAAGGTTTATTTTTGCCTTTCTTGGAGTTTTGGAACTCACAAACAGATGCAGATTTTTGGGGACCTTGAGAAGACTCCTTTTTGTCTTTGCTGTTTTCCCCAACCTTCACCTGGGTTTTAGAAGAATATTGCTTCTTCTGGTCACCTACACTTTCATGGTTTTTCTGCTGAACCCTGGTGCGACCCATTTGTCTGCCTTCTTTCTCAATTCTTGGGAAGAGGTCAGATCACAGTCCACCTGGTGCAACAGTTGGTTCTAACAGTTATTAAGGATGTGCTCCTTCATTATCAAATTTTGCAATCCCTCATAGTCTTGTGCCTTGCTTCCATCAAGCCAGCATTCCAGTGCCTTAATAGCACTGTCCATGAAGTCTACCCAGTCCTGGGTGTGTGCCTTCTGGCTGTCTCTGAACTTAATCCTATATGGTTCAGTGGTTAAGCCAAACCCATCTATGAGTGCACTCTTGAGTACTGAATAATTGTCAGCATCCTCTAACAGTGAGGAGCTTATCTCTACCTTTGTTAGCAAAGGAGAACCACAGGATAGCTGCCCACTGCCTTTGAGGGACCTCTTGAACTTAACAGGCCCTCCCTAATGCAGACATCCATTTCTTAGTGCCACCCCCCTCCTGGTAAGGAAGAATTAGCCTATTCAGGTTCCTAGTGTAAAAGGATGGTCCCCTGATTCTAGGTACGCTTGGGCGGCCACCATGGGAATCTAATCCCAGATTTTTGCTAGCTTTTGGGACTTCCTGGGCCTCCTTGTCAAGGGCCATTGATCTCGTCTCAGCTTGAGTCTAACTCTCTCAAGTTTGATCAGGTGGGGTATTCCTACTCCAGGGAGTCCCTATGGAATGTCCAGAAGCATTGGACTCAGCAGAAGGAGATCTAGATCTCCTATGCCTGTTCTGGACCCTACCAGGAGAAATAAAGGGGGACCTACTTCTAAGGACACCCTCTGTGCCATCTACACTATCCCCCGGATCAGAGTTCATCACGGTGATGTCTTCAGATTCGTCTTGCTCATGCTCAGAATTAGGGCCACTGGGGGTTATCCCTCTTGCCCCATCTTCTGGAACATCCCCACCCACTTTGTCCTGATCCACTGACCTGTCAGGGTTTTGGAGATCATCCAAGATAAGAGAAGCTTAGTGGTTGGATTACTACATGTCTTTAACTTAGAGGAGGTGCACAGGGTCCTTAGTTCCTGGAACTTAACACCACTGTATCTAGAAGACTAGATCCCCTTGGGGTTAACTATTAAAGACATGTCTAAGTATACTGTGGTGGTGCTCCAACCTACCCTAGTGGAAACTAAATGTTCATGACTTTCTCATTCTAGACTCCTCCCTCACCCTGACCCGCCAGATCAACGCTGTCGCCTTCACCTGCTTCAACTCCCTCCGCAAGACCTTCAAGTGGATCCCCCCCAGAATGCAGAAAGACCATCACCCACGCACTCAGAAACAGCAGACTGGACTACGGTAACGCCCTCTACGCCGGAATCAACAATACCCTGCTAAACAAGCTCCAAACAAGCCCGTACACCGCAGCCAGACTCTTCCTCTGAACCCCACGTCACAACCACATTACCCAGCACCTACGAGACCTCCACTGGCTCCCCATCGAGAAGAGAATAACCTTTAAGCTACTCACCCACACCTACAAATCCCTCCACAACATCGGACCTAAATACCTCAACGAAAGAGTCTCATTCCACGTACCCAAAAGGAACCTCCGCTCCGCTAACCTCTCCCTGGCAGAGACCCCATGCATCCGCAGAACCAGAGCAGGCGGAAGAGCCTTCTCCCGCATCGCAGCAAAGACCTGGAACGAGCTCCCTGTCAACATCAGAAGCTCCCCCACTCTGCACATCTTCAGGAAGAGCATCAAGACCTGGCTCTTCGACTGGTCCGGAGCTGCCCCCCCCCTCCAACCCCCCAGCCACCAAGCGCCTAGAGACCCTCACAGGTGAACAGAGCGCTTGATTAACCCCTGATTGATTGAACCTGTGAAACTCCTGACTATGCAGTCTTTTCTATGACACATTGATGACTACTTCCACTGCAGGCCCTTGATCACAACACTCCAAGCTGTGGGTGCAGCCTGCACCTGTGTGAAACAGGAATCCCACCCCACTCGCTCCTTCTCCATCACATCAGGAACAGAAGATGTGTAAAAGTAGGACAGTCCTGTTCTTCTTTGGATCTCACCATCGCCAGGCAGCACCTTTCTGCGATGTCTGAGCTCCTCTGTTTTTCCTTCCAGGTACTCCTTCGGTCTGACTTTGGTTTGTTTAATACGATGCTAAGGTATGTGCAAACGCTTGGGCTAGCAACACCAACAAACGTGGAAATCGTGAAATTATTTCATAGTATACCTATCAACCTACAGTTTACAACATTTTACTGGGTTTTTCAGTAGCATAATGTAGTCACGTTTGCTTTGATGTTCATAACCGAGTAAGTTTCAATATGTTCGTCTTGAAAGTAATTAATAACCTAATGTGTTAAAGGACGTATTTCACAAGCCAGCAAGAAAACATGAAAGGACACACATTTCTGAAGATAAGAGTTTGTGTGTAATTACTGCCACGTAAACGACATTAGAAACATATATAAAAGTGCCAGCACAACAAAAGAAGTGGAAGAAAAGTGTTACCCATAAGTAGTCGACGTTTCACACGCTTGTCCACATCAGCTACTGACGTGGTATTGTACTCAGAACTCTCAATTGCAGCCTCATCCTTCTCTAAAACACAAGTAGGGGACAAACATGGAGCATTTGGTTAATCAAAAGCTCAACTTTCCACTGCCTAAGACAGTTTCTTGTCACTGTATAACCAAAGACAAGAAGTAAGTTATGAATCACCACACCACAGCTTTCAGGCGCCTCGCAAAAGTGAAACACCAATAGTTAAATCGAGAAGGTAAAGGGAAATGGAAGGAGGAAAAGTAAACGATTAAAGTAGTACTGGGCCACACACAAAGATAAAATAACAAAATCGAACAAGGGTACGTGATTCGGGCAAACATTACTTTGAATTTGTGGCTTGGATGAACGAGATGGTAGAAAAGTCAGGAAAACACCACAATCATCAGACAAGAATTACATTTGAAAGAAATGTTAAAAGTTTCAGACAGACTCTCGGGCATAAAAACATTCAGACCAAACACCATCTGGTGATGGAAGGACACAGGTAAATCAGCAACAAAATCTGGAAACAAACTGCATGCAAATAAACGAACACAACAGACACATAATTAAGACTGAATCGGGCCGTGCTGGTTGCCTGCTTGTCTATGGAACATTTCTAGCTAAACATTCAATGTTATGATGATATAGCAATGTTATGATACAGCAGAGATATGACATAAAAGGTCAGGATAGGTCAGAACTATGCAGTTTAGTAGCGAGAGGTCAACGCATGCTGGTTGGTTGGTTAAGCTCAACAAAAAAGTTCGAAATTGAATAAACATACACACGTTGTATTATGCATGTTTATTTACCATGTAAGACCTAGGAATACAGACAAAAATAAAGAGGCGGCCTAGGATGGAGAAGATGACAAAAGCATAAAATCATATACGGTTTGTACGTAAGAGAAAAGTGTATGGCAGTCAGCAGTTTTCTACAGAAAGAAAACGTGCAGAAAAAAATAAGTAGAAATGACAGTAAGAACTGTGCATGAAGGAAAGAGGAATGTTAAGTAAATGTGTTAGTCAAAGGCTAAAACTATGTTTCTGAAGTTGCAGATGTTTGCAATCTTGCAGTGATACTCAGAATAAACACCACAGAAGACAACAAACATTCAGATCATGGAAAAGAGGCTGGCAAGATTTATGTCAGGGATTAACGTATAGCTGAGTCATAACAAAGAGTTTAACTAGTTCTAGATTGGATCAGGCTGCAATGGAGGGATTCTTTTGAGATTTATTTGCTAAGGTTTTTAGGTTCTGTAAATACCTTCTGATTATATGTAATCAGACAAGTCAGGCAATCAGGAACCCTCAACAGAAAGTATGGCAAAAGTAAACAAATAGTAAAAGTTTTCTATTAAAACACACCCAGTAAAACAACACACATAATATAATATCAGCAAAGAAAGTAATATGCAGTTGCATTCTTGCAGAGAGTAACTGACTACATGATGCGTTCATTTGAGACAATGTTTAAATGCTATCGAAAACAATAGAACTCTTAAATATTAGTGGACGTTGAGGACTAGGAAAGATGAGTTTGATTTTAATAAAACAATAAAAGCGATCATATACACGAAAACGCAACTTTATATGCACAGCTGCAATGCTTTTTAGTCGCAGAAATACTAGGATGTCTTCAAGGAAAAAACGCAAAATATAAAATACATTGTGAACAAAATCGACAAAAACATCTTTACAAATATTTTTTATGTATTGTTATCTTTATCAAAATTGTGTCTTAATATATATGTATATTATATATATATATATATATATATTCACTGAAAAAACCATAGGTTATAGTCGATATATAGTTAGGAATTTGCATTTACAAAACCTTGAAAATTCAATGAAAAAACCATTGGTTTTAGGCCATATATAGTTAGGGATTTGCATTTACAAAACCTTATTTTACTCGCATAAAACCATTGAAATTCCATATATAGTTAGATGCGCTAACTATATATCGCGCACCCGCAATCCACTGCTGATGATGTCACATATTACATCATTCATGACATGGTCAGTGACATCACTGATGACATCACTGATCACAACATCCAGTGACTGTATGTTTCTGTAAAGTTAAAATATGTCTTACATATTGAAGAATGAGTGGATGTATAAATGTCTGGATGAAGGATTTAGTAGGTGCATGACTGATTGTATGAGGGAGTGATTAAATGTGTCTCACTGAGTGCATGGGTTAGTGATTAAACTGTATTAATTTGTGCATCATTATATCTGTTGTTCTGTAAACTGCTGCATGTGTTGATCAGTAGCTATATGAGTAACTATATGGGTTATTGATTGGTTGCCCAAGTATTTGTATGGGAGACTGAGTATGTGTGTGAGTGGCTGGGAGGTGTATGACTCTGCATAGATGTGTGAGCAGTTGATTCACTAGATGTATGGGTTCAAAAGTGCATGTGGAAACAGCTGTATGGGCAGTTGACTGTGTGCATGAGTGTATTGGTGAGTGAATGGATATCTCAGTGCTACATGTCAAAGTAAGTACATATGTAAAACACAGTACATGTGAGAGTTAACATATATAAATAACTGTGCATTAGAGCCAGTGAATGTGTGAGTGGCTGTATGGATCATTGTGAACTTTCATTAGGGATTATATAAGAGAGTAAATATGTGTTAGAATATGTTTCAATAAGTAAGGTGTGTATAACTGTATAGTTGAGGAATTGGAGGTGTGTTTGATTCTTTGCATGACTGTCTAGGTGTATGAGTAACTCCATGGATGAGTGACAATCTGTGAGTGTCTGTTTTCACTGAGTGTATCTAAGGATATATCAGAGTCTGTAGAGGTTCATCGTATTAACACATGAATGATGTCATCTGTGATGTTGTCAGTGATGTCATTTGAGTTGTCATCAGTGATGTCATTTGAGATGTCATCAGTGATGTCATTTGAGTTGTCATCAGTGATGTCATCAGTGATGTCACTGACCATGTCATGAATGATGTAATATGTGACATCATCAGCAGTGGATTGCGGGTGCGCGATATATAGTTAGCGCATCTAACTATATATGGAATTTCAATGGTTTTATGCGAGTAAAATAAGGTTTTGTAAATGCAAATCCCTAACTATATATGGCCTAAAACCAATGGTTTTTTCATTGAATTTTCAAGGTTTTGTAAATGCAAATTCCTAACTATATATCGACTATAACCTATGGTTTTTTCAGTGAATTTCAATGGTTTTTTAATAGCAAATATGAAAAGCTTTAAAATGTCAAGTACGTGATAGATAAAAACATTTTCGTATTTATGCACGCTGATGTGCTTTGAACGCTGCACCCCCCTTCCCCTCTCTTTTCTCTTAGGAGTACTCTCTCTTTGCAGATAGTGAAGGGTAGTTAACGCAGGCCTTTGCCCCGTTGTAATCCGTCGTGCCTGCTTCTCTCTCCATTTGATTGATTGTTATCCAAGCATTTACTGTTTTAGAATTGGTTCTCTTTGGTTCATTCTCTATTTACAAACAAGCACAGAGTCGCAATACTCTGTTTAGTCTTTGCAGATAGTGAAAAATCGTTTAAAAAAACAAATGGAATCGAGCAAAATCAGTAGGCCACTAATGGGATCTCTTTTTGACCTCGCTAAAATAGAAACATTAACCACAACCCCTCATGAGAAATACGAAACTAGTGAGATGAACTGAGCTCCACACCGTGAGGGCTGCAAGACAGCTCGGCTCCGTCACCCATCCCGCCCAAAATAACGACAAACCCTATGCAAATATTAAAAATATAGACAACACACCAGCAAAGAAACAGGGTAAAACATTTTATTAAATAACTATTTACATAACGTTGGTTTATAAGATGATGTCAGTAGTGGACCGATGTGTGAATAGGTCGGAAGCAGCACAAGGCGCCAAGATCCGGATGGCAAGTCCTGGATGTTGGGTGCCATAGTTCAGAGTTCTGAGTTTGAGCCTTTTTCAATGCCTGTGCTTTGTTGTTTCCCCTCCATCAAAAACAAAAAAAAATATAAAACTGTGCAAAAATACAAAAAAATTAAAAAAAATTTACAAAAGCAGTGCTTGTAAGACTGTCTGAAGCTTATTTCCACCTACTGCAGCTTCACTATTCTCAAAGTAAGTGAGGGTCGTTTGTGGACCTGACTGCATTTGAAAACAATGTTATATGGTACCTCCCTAAACCGCTTGACGGAGGCCCCCGAGGGGCGGTGTGATGGAACGGACTCGGAGAAGACGCTTGGCTCCGACCCCCTCCCCAAGTCTTATAGCACTGGTGTAGCCTGAGATCGCCCCCGACATAGGCGGCCGGCTCCCGGGGTCCGGCGGAACTTTTTGCCTTTTGATGACTCTTCTATTCTGGACTTTGTCCCACAATCCGTTTGACCTGAAGACACGCTGTAGTGGGGCGCCCCTTTACCGTTTTAGTTGCCATTCCGCCCGCTTTTGCTACACTGTGCCTCTTCCGCCATTCAGCTGTTTACCGCCCGCTCTTGCGACTACAGCGTCTCGCTCACCATGTTGTTGAGTTGCTCCCACTCTTGCAGTGCAGCGATAGGCGGCTGCCACAGGACTCTCAAAATGGCGGCCGGCTCTTCGGTTTTGGGCCTGGTCCACTAAAATGGCCCTGGGACACCTTGGAACTCGGACGCTTCCCTGATAGGGCTTGGGTCCCATTCTCGAAAGCGTCCCCTCAGCCGTGAAGATTCTACAAAAGTCTTGGGGGCCCCCGACTCCCGCAGGCTTCTGGTGGGGAGCGGCTGCCATGTCTGCTCGTGGAATGGCCACGACGGAGCTACGAGATGGTAGTGCTCTCATGCTGACGCCAGCTTTAGTCTGAAACATCCAGAAACACTGTAGACTACCAATTCGATCAGTTCCGGTAGCGCCCCAACATGACCCGGAAGAGAAGAACTTGCCCTCCCCTCTTTGACTGATGGTTCTTGTTGCCTGTCCCCTCTGTTGTCATTTAACAAAACTTTTTGGACTGCTGAAAGGGGTTGTGTTCCGAACGCTGGTTGGTGGAGACATTTTGACTATATTCTTGACCTACGTTGTCGCGTAATGCGTTATATGACACGCCGCGTTAGCGCACCCGGAAGTGATCCGGGGCGCGGCGCGCGGCGCGCAGCGCGTAACGTAAGCATAACAGGTCATGTGACTTGTTAATAAAACTTTTCATTGGTTCATTTTACTTTTGTTATTTTAATGATGAAAAGCTTGGTCATATGACCTAAAAATTACGCTTTTTATTGTTTTCGAACATTATTTTTTTTTAAACATATATGTTATAATATTCCAGGCTAATGTACTTTCCCGGAAAATTTACAACTGTCCTGCAAGTAAAATATATTCCTTTTTCGAGAAAAAGGGCGTTTCTTCGTTCCATGACGGAGCCGTTGAGTAAAAGAGACTCGGCCTGCTGTCTTAGTCGCCGATACGCCTGATTATCAGATTCTTATCGATCACTTTATGTTGCAGGAGTGGAAAACACAACTGCCCTTGACCATTTATCTTTACTGCGTTCCTACATATTATACCTTTTATCCGTCATGTAATTGGACTGCTTTATTTCACTTGCCTTTTACTGATTCGAAAACAGTGACTAAAAGTAAAAACTTTACCAATGTAAATACTACTACCGTGTTTTGTTTTAAAAACCTTTATTGTGAAAATGTCAGTATACAAATACGGGCCTATAACCACGTGGGCCGGCCACGGAGCAAACTGAAATCGTATATGATGAGGAGACATTTACACTGTAGAGGAACGTAAGGAGCGGGCCATTAGGTTGGAAGAACTAAGGTGTCTAACAGTTGCGGAATCGGTGGACGTACATTTTGTAATTAAAATAAGACAGGGCCACTTACAATAAAATTTTCTAGATATACATTTGCGGGCAAGGAGTTACGAGTCCCATTTATACCGGCGCCATTTTGGGCGAGGCCGGGCAGGTCCAAGATATAGTCAAAATGTCTCCACCAACCATCGGCCAGACCAGAACCCCTTTCGGCCCTGTATGCTACAAGATGGTGTCTTCCATTCAGAAAATATTGTTGGCAGCATTTTGAAAGGAAACAAACAGCCGTTCTCCTAGTGAGTCTCACATTGTTATATTTAGGAAGAATGTTGAAGAGTAGTATGTGGAAAATCTGAAGCCATTTTTCTACAAACTCTCAATCAGCCTTGGATGGAAAAAAAAATCCTGAAGAATGTACAAACTGAAAACCAATTTTTGTCTGTATAGCATCAACAGCAACGCTTGAGTCAGCTTTGTGTCAAGCCGCCATTTTCATTCAATCAATAGCGTCCCCCTGCACACATTCAGGGACCTGGTCGTGTCTTCAGATGAAACGGATTGTAGGACAAGAAGCAGAAAGGAAAAGGAAAAAAGTTCCGCCGGACCTCGGGAGCCGGCCGCCTATGTCATGTGCGACCTTTGGCCACACCAGGGCAACAGTGAAGCTGCAGCAGGTGCAAAAGAGCTTCAGACAGTCTTACAAGTACTGCTCAGAACTCTCAACTATGGCACTCAACATCCAGGACTTGCCATTCGGATCTTGGCGCCTTGTGCTGGTTCCGACCTATTCACACATCGGTCCACTACTGACATCACCTCATAAGCCAACGGGGCACCCCACGCCGACTTTCGGCGCAGCATTGTAGGATGGCCAGACCAGTGCAGCAACTTGCTGGACACCACCTCAGTGCCATCCGGATCTCGGCGCGTTCGAGTCACTGTACCGCAAAAATGACCGGAACTCAGCTGGAGACGCCGTCTTTCGGCGCAGCATTGTAGGATGGCCACACCAGTGCGGCAATTTGCTGGACACCACCTCGGTGCCATCCGGATCTCGGCGCGTTGTGCTGCCTTCGGCCTACTGTAGCCGCAAGTGCGGACGCAACTCAGTTGGACGGCGAGTGAAACGCTAAGGGGCGCCGCACTGCAGCCGAGGAGCCTCCATCTTGGGGGAGACGCACAGCCCCCACTGACTGACGCGACCTCACAGGCCAACGGGGCGCCCCACGCCGACTTTCGGCGCAGCATTGTAGGATAGCCACACCAGTGCAGCAACTTGCTGGACACTAACTCGGTGCCATCCGGATCTCGGCGAGTTGTGCTGCCTTCAGCCTATTCGCACATCGGTCCGCTACTGACGCCGCCTCACGTGCCAACGGATTTTCTACGCTTTTTGTAGCCCTATGCCGCATAACAGGTCATGTGACTTGTTTATAAAACTTTTCATTGGTTCATTTTACTTTTGGTTTCCTAATGATGGAAGGCTTGGTCATGTGACCTAAAAATAACACTTTTCATTGGTTTAGAACATTTTTTTTTCCCAAACGATGAAAGCCCCACCTTGTTTCTGGATGATTCAGACTGAAGCTGGCGTCAGCATGAGAGCACCACCATCTCGTGGCTCCGTCGTGGTCATTCCGCGAGCAATCATGGCAGCCGCTCCCCACCGGAAGCCTGCAGGAGTCGAGGGCCCCCAAGACTTTTGTAGAATCTTCACGGCTGAGGGAACGCTTTTCGAGAATGGAGCCCAAGCCCTAGCAGGCAAGCGTCCGAGTTCCAAGGTGTCCCAGGGCCATTTTAGTGGACCAGGCCCAAAACCGAAGAGCCGTCCGCCATTTTAAGAGTCATGTGGCAGCCGCCTATCGCTGCACTGCAAGAGTGGGAGCAACTCAACAACATTGTGAGCGAGATGCTGTAGCCGCAAGAGCGGGCGCAACTCAGCTGGATGGCCGCCACCTGGGGAGGCCCGTTCACGCCGCCTCCCCCACGCCCCCCCCCCCCCGGGCCGCCCCACGCCAATTTTCGGAGCAGCATTGTAGGATACCAAAACCAGTGCAGCAGTTTACTGGACATCACCTGGGTGCCATCAACATCTCAGCGCGTTCTGCTGCCTTGGGACTATTCGCACAACAGACCGCTACTGACGAGGCCTCCCTCCTCAACACCCTGGACTCCCAACGCTGTTTTTCTTTGCTGCATTGTAGGATCCCAAAAACCAGTGCGGCACCCAGATGACATCACCTGGGTGCCGTCCAGAACTCAGCACGTTGTGCTGCCTTGGGACTATTCGCACAAAAGACAGCTTCTGACCATTGTTGCTTTTTTTTGTGAAAAATGTTTAAATGTTTTTACAGTTTTTGTTCCGTTCGTTATATTTAAAAGTTAATAAAGTTTTATAATCCCACTTTGTTTGAGTGCTATATATTTTTAAAAAATCGGGTGAATGGGGCCTTGAATCGGGTTATTGTCATGTGTGGGCTTTGCAAGTGTACTGCTACAGGATCGGACATTTCAAACTCAAATGCACGTTCTTTTTCTTACCTTTCCGAAGCATGGAGCGCAATAGCAGGCAGAGAAAGGGTGATGCAAGTGTTGAACACTGCCTGGCCTGGCAAGTTGCTGGCAGTGCCCCCCCCCCCGCCCGCCCGCTCCTGAAAGAGGACACACCGCCGCCCCGAGTACTTCACAGATCTTTAAAAGACCATGCGCTTGTTCATGAGGCTTAAATGGTTTATCACCCCTTCTAGAACCTCTGCATCGACCCTCTGACGTTTCCTGGAACAATTACCACGTAACACAATACCAAGCCTTTTCAGCTGAAACCCCCCAGGAATCGTGGGGCATATTATCAAGGGGGTTTATCTCCGCTTTTTTGGCTTTTAAAGCCAAGAAAGCGGAGATAAAATTATCTCCCTATTACCAAGCTGTCGCTAACACCAGTTAGTGACAGCTAAAAGGATATAGCGACCATCTTGGGCCCCGCTTTGCATGTCAGTGATATTTATCACTAATGACATGCAAAGTGGGCGTGCCAAGATGTTAGCGACTGGAAACAGTCCCTAACATCGCTATCTCCTATTACCAACTTTTGAAGATATTCGCGCTAAGCACGAATATCTCAAAAAGCTAACACCTGCCCTGAGCAGTTCTTAGCCATGTTATCCAATGGGAGGTGGATAACATGGCTAAGAGCATTTGCTCGATAATGCATGAATATCGCTGACTTTTCAGCGATATTCATGCATTGCGGCCGTTTTTTATCGCATTTGCGATAAACCTTGCTAATAGCAAGGTTTATCTGCGATAAAAATCGCCGATGTGCGGCGATAATTTTTGTCTCTAAACAAGTTAGAGTCAAAAATTATCGCTAGTTGTTGGTAATATGCTTACCAAGCTGTCGCTAACACCAGTTAGTGACAGCTAAAAGGAGATAGCGACCATCTTGGGCCCCGCTTTGCATGTCAGTGATATTTATCACTAATGACATGCAAAGTGGGCGTGCCAAGATGTTAGCGACTGGAAACAGTCCCTAACATCGCTATCTCCTATTACCAACTTTTGAAGATATTCGCGCTAAGCACGAATATCTCAAAAAGCTAACACCTGCCCTGAGCAGTTCTTAGCCATGTTATCCAATGGGAGGTGGATAACATGGCTAAGAGCATTTGCTCGATAATGCATGAATATCGCTGACTTTTCAGCGATATTCATGCATTGCGGCCGTTTTTTATCGCATTTGCGATAAACCTTGCTAATAGCAAGGTTTATCTGCGATAAAAATCGCCGATGTGCTGCGATAATTTTTGTCTCTAAACAAGTTAGAGACAAAAATTATCGCTAGTTGTTGGTAATATGCCCCCGGGTTTTTGCTTGCAGAAATCGGGAGGCGGGAGACTAGCACTGAAATCAGTAGTCTCACGCCTGAATCGGGAGGGTTGGCATGTCTCGATTCTCTACAGCTGGGGCCATAAACTACATCCGCAGGGCTAGGTGATAGCCTGGGACCGGCCTGGCATCTAAAATGGCTGCCGTGCACGACAAAATTGTGGCATTGGAAAAAAGGCAAGATGGCGCAGACAATGTTTATCAATAAGGATTCATTTATAACAAAATATTTTATCGCACTGACAAATTGGCGGTCAACACTTCCTGATTTCCATCGAATCGAACGTTAACAGACGTCACGCAGCAAAAAAAAAAAAAAGCTCACGCACAGCCGCTGGAAGAGATGTATCAACATATATGAGCCTCCTCAGCCACCCTCAGGAAACATAGGGGATTAGGATACGTCTCCCGCACCCCCTTATACCTAGTAATTTAATTAAAACGAAGCACAAAATGGCGAATTCCCGTTTCGCTACCAGTTTGCGGCCCAGTTCGCGGCCCGTGAAGCGCTTCTACCGTGAAAAATAATTTTTTTTTTATTTTCCCCACGGGACCCTTTAATAACCCCAACAACATTCCTAGGGGGTCAAGAGGGGTATACCTTGCCCCCTTTCATTAAATTCCCCCTTCGTTTTTCACCTCTTCTTCTCTCTCGATCCTACCGAGAGATAAGATGGCGGCCGCTCCGGACTGTTTAGAATGTTGACAGACACCGGAGAGCCAATCAGCTTTCTGCGCGCAAAGTTCCGTTTCGCGAAAAGTAAGCGAACCGGAGCGCAGCCCGGAGCGCTGTTACAGATATATATCTTGTTTTGAACGTTAATTTCTCAAAAACTACTGGAGCACATATATTGAGACCTAGCAAAGGCACATCGGGCTAACAGTCCCTACAATTTTGCCAAGTTTCGTGCAAATCCATTCAGCCGTTCGAGCTAAAAGTGAGTCCAACCGCCCTATGGAAATTAACATGGGAAAAACGCGTTTTGGGACCCCCCTTTTTTCTCGGCCCCCCCTCGACAAAACCCCCCCAAATTTTCAAGGGCTGCTCAGAAACAAAATGTGCCATTTTCCTGAAAATTTCAGCCGATTCCGTCCACAAACGCAAAAGTTATTAGACATAGAATTTTCAAAAATCCCATAGGGAAAAAATCCTAACTATATATACCTACTGGCGACACGCCAGTAGGTAATATATATATGTATATTATATATATATGTATATTATATATACATATCAAAACGAAGTTGCCTGGTGTAGAGAAAGCCCACGACAGGTGAAGGATTTACCAAAATTCTTTACTTGGAGGGGACAGCAAGGATAACAAACCGCCAGCACATCAATCATGTCCAAGCTGCCTGACGCGTTTCGTGTACTATCACTTCATCAGAGGCAATGGATTCCTGGACTGGAAGGCACGGCGATTTCATGCATTTGCTAGCTGTTAAGTACATACTCCGCCTATGTAGGTGGGGCCAACACTGTGGCCCGATGGTACTTGCAGTGCTGAGTATTTCTTCAGTGAGCTGCCATAGTCTTTACAGTCAAAGTTTCTGGAAAATTAAAACCCCAGTGGGTAGTGCTGCCAAGCTTGCTCCTTGTGAACACTCGGTTTCTCCAAACAAAAGGCGCCTGTCCCTTAGGCAGCGGCGTCGTTTGACACCGCTGCAGGAGTGTTCGAGAACACCGGTGCTTCCTCCGCGGCTCAGACGGCGCCGCAAAAATACCAAAACGAAGTTGCCTGGTGTAGAGAAAGCCCACAACAGGTGAAGTGCTCTGTCATGAAACGCGTCAGGCTTGGACTTTACCACTGTTTGTGCCTGCCTTTTCTCCATGCTGTATCTCTCATTAAATGGATGGCGAATCTCATTTTCTCCTGTGGCTTCCTTCGCAGCAGGCAACCTTGTGTGAGTGATATATATATATATATATATATATATATATTAATATGTTAACAAGACACGTGTTGAGATTTATTTCGGAAATTGTGGTAATCATAGCATCTGTGGTACCAGGTTTGTATTGGTCTAAAGGGCAATATGGCAGTGCCAGATGGACCAGTATGACCGGTCAGTATGTGGGCCAATTTTGTGGTTGTAAATGGGCCCATTTTTTGTCCTTGCGTGGGCCTCATTAAAGTTGGACTTACCAAAGAGGGCACCTGTCTGATTTTTAAGGACCTTCCATAGACTTACCAAGAGCTTACCTGGTAATTAAATCTGCCCGTTGATTACCATTAATTGGCTTTATTGTCACTCTCATTTGCTTGCAGCTTGTTCAAGGACTTTTCCTGTAGCAGCTTGTTAATCTTGTGTTTGTCCCTCTTGGAGCATATCCTCTTTATCATCCCTCTGCCTGGCTGGTATTTACACTTTCCATTGCTGACTTTTAGCAAAATCTTTTTTTCTTTTAGCAAAGCACTCCATGTGAGTTCATGTATTTTCAAGCTGTCTCCCTCATTTACTTCTCTCCTCCTCTGCTCCATATTGCTATTGCTCATCCCTGTGATTCTCTTCACCCAGCGTCCATGTTGCTGTCTCTCCCACCCTGTGCATCTTCTGTGCGCCCTCTGTCCATGTAGTTCTCCCTTGCGTGAGCTTCTCTCCTTGCCACATTGTTGTTGCCCCTCTTGCGCTTCTCTACCCACCACCCAAATTTCTGAGCTATTACTATCCATCACAGACCATTTTACATTTAGTGTTATCTACAGTGGCACGGATGGCAAGGAGACAGTCTCTGATAAATTCGTGCTTACTTTTGTCATCGGGCCTTGACGTAGGTGTGAGGGGGTGCTGCAGCAATCGCAAAATAACCAGGCTGGAGTCCAGAAGATGTATGAGCAAAAAAGATGCCTTTAAATTTGATTTTATCTTGTCATATTTGCTGAGCTTTCAAATACAAGGCAAATATCAGGTTGTCTTGTATAAAAAATCCTGCTAATTATTTTGAACAAGGAGATTGGTGTTTACTTTTATTTTTCTGGTTGCAAAGTGAGAGGATTTTGTAAAGGGAACAATCTGACAATATTGCTGGAGAAAAGGTGTGTGAAAGAAAAGTTTGTAGTATGTCAGTTTTTTCTGCCACACCGAAACTTTTAAATACCTATAAATGAACTATACAAATTACAAATTATATCAGCAGTTAGGAAAGCACACATGAAGCACATGTTTTATAATTCCGAGGTATGAACAAAACAAAGATTTTTTTCTTAGTCATGTGCAAATGAAAAATATTAGGTGTAACCATATTTTCAAAGTTTATGATTTGTGCGCTATATGTTTAGTAAAACTGCATGTCATTGAGAATTTTATGGCATTTCATTGGAAAATGTGCTAATTGTAAATTACTTTTCACTACCACACCTTTCTTTAGTTGTATATTTGCCCCACCGACTACATACCACATAGGAAATGGGATTACTGGTTGAGGAGGGTGAAACCCTACTCAAGAAGCAACTATAATTCCTGTCAGGGTGAAGTTACGAGACACCCCCATTTAACCTGTGCTTAACCCCCTGGTAGATTGGCACTTAGCAGGCAGGCTTCACTTCGAGGCAATGTGTAAAGTGCTCACTTCAAACAGAAATAAATTGAAAACATAAAAAAAAACACACCAACTTAAAAAGTAGAGTAAAATGTAATAAATTATTTGAGGCCAAAATGACAAAAATCCAATTAGTAGAACCGGAGATATGCAATTCAATTTTTTTTATATTAAAACAACTGCGGTCAACTGGTATCACCAGAATGGGACAAAGTTACAAGTTCAGGCTGACCGCAATGGAGCGTGGTCCGGATACAAGGATCAAATCTTGGTTTGCGGAGCGTTGCGGGATCTCGCTTCGAGGAAGGGTCGTGCAGCAGCAGTACCATGGAGCTGAGGGCTGTGATGCAAAGTTCTGCATTGTTGGTGAAGATGCCGTCAGCGAGGGGCTTGAGATGCAAAGTACTGCATCAAGGAGGCGTCACGCAGCGGTGGTTCCAAAGAAGCTTCAGGGCTGTAATGCAAGGTGTTGTTTTGGGGAGGCTTCTTGCTGCGGCAGTCCCAAAGCAGAGCTGCGAGGAGAAGCATTACGTTGTATCGGATCTGTCAACAGGAGGGTTGGCAGAGCATCTTTAGGCCTACTTCCAAGGTTCCACGACTAGAGTGACACCACTTGGAGAGCAAGATGCAGCAGGTAGAGTCCAGGTGCTCATTTCAAGATGGTTAGAGCTTTTTCTGTCCCTGAGGCTCTGATCAGGAGGCCAGCCAACTAGCCCTTGGAGTCACTCTGGTGGTCCTGGGATCACGATGCACATCCAGTCTCTTTCCCTCTGGCAGCAATGCAGCGCAGGAGCAGTCCTTCTTGCAGAGCACCACAGCAGTCTTTCTAAGTCTTCCAGAAATCGAGAGGTGAACTGAAGAATTGTTTCTGAGGATCCATTATTTATACCGTGTGCTCACTTTGAAGTAGAAGGTGGTTCTGGAGGTTTCCATTTCCAGAGGTACTTGGAATGGTCTACCTCCCTGCCCTGCCTTGCCTCGGGATACAAAAGACTATCGTCAAAACCCTTTGCGAGCATGCTGGGCAGTGCCTTTGTGATGTACAAGTGTGGTATGTGACAACTCCTCCCATACATCAAGTTAGAGATGGCCTAACCTGCTAACACCTATTGTCCATTCATCACAATGTCTAGGAGAAAAGCACAAGAAACAACTGCCAGCTACACCTAGTCATGTGACCCAGGAACAGGCTACAGGTACCAAAGGGTTAAGACAATAAAATGCTAACTTTCTAAAAGGGCATTTCCAGAAACGTGATTTAAAATCAGACTTTACCATTAAAAAGGGTTTTAAAATACAATTCTTCAGACACCAAACTAGACATTCCTACGAGCTCCCAAATTAAAGTTTTACTTGCTCCAAAATTAAAGTTATCACTTATTAAATGTAATAAGGTAAACCATTGTTATCCAATGGGAGAGGTAAGCATTGCAGTAGTGAAATACTTATTTAAGAGTATTTCACCACCAGTACATGCAAAAGTGAAAAGTACATATTCAACTTTTCAAGCAGGCCCTGTGGCCTGCTTGGGGACTACAGTAGGGGTGTCTTATATGTATTAAAAAGGAAGGTTTAGGGTTGGCAAAAAAAATATTTTTTCAGGTCGAAGTGGCAGTTTAAAATTGCACGCACAGGCTGCAATGGTGGGCCTGAGACATTTTCAAGGGGCTGCCTCTAAGTGGGTGACACAATGAGTCCTGCAGGCCTATTAGTAGCCCAAATTAAATGTGCTAATTGGGTGTAAACCAATTTTACCATGTTTAAAAGAGAGAGCATAAGCACTATAGAACAAGTGGCTTACCTTCGGTCATGCTATATCTATAAGAGACATATATTAGTTATGGATAACCCTGGGCGAAGCACTACGCTACGCTCGCGGAGTTTACGAAGTTTGCGCAACTTCGCACTACGCGAGCTGCACGTAGCACAGTGCAAACACGCGTAGTTCAGCGTAGCGTAGTGCAGCGCTCATTTTTTGCTTGTTCGCGGTCCTGAATGTCATGTTCGCGACCGCGAGCAAGCAAAATGACATCCCGGCGAGATTCTCAACGCGGGGAGGTAAGGTTTCTCATTGTGAGTGGTTGTGCATGCTCGCGACCGCTCTCAATGAGAAACTACCAGTTCACGTTGAGAAAGCTGCAGCTCAAGTAATAATCTACTCGAGCAGCAGAAAACTACAGCTCGCACTGTGCAAGATGCCGTTTTCAATGATTGCACAGTTCCGGATGTTTGTCCGCACTGAGGGTAAGGGTAAAACTTTATTTGCATAGTTACTTAAAACCATTGCAATGCATACAATTAATACAACCATATTAAAATGTTCCATATTTAAAAGTGAATGCTCCCTCATGAGCGTCGCAACATGACCTTCAAAAGACGTTTCAATGTCAATACAATTTAAATGTCCCAGATGTTTTTGTCTTTACTGCCTGTGAGAGGTTGTAATCCGCTGTAAGATTTATCCAATCACTTAGTAAAATTTCCCCCATAGCGCGATGGACTACAAAGTGACAATCAGTTTGGCATTTTTAAGCGAGCTGCTTCGAGAAATTTAACTAACCTAGTGTTCAGTTGTGGTGATGAGGGATCAAAGCATGCCAGGACAGCTTGTCTCCTTGACCTGATACCTCTTTGATTAAAGCAAGTTTTTAGCAGCTGTCTCCTTTCTTGACACAGCTCAGTGCAGGTGCAGATTGTATGAATGATGTCGCCCGAGTCCTTATTGCACAGACTACAGAGAGTAAAAGCCTGCTCCCTTTTCCAAGGTGGAAGCTGCTGCGTAGTTGGTAACACTCCAAGTCTGAACTTTAAAAATTTTTGTTTTAGTATTTTTGAATATCCCAGATTAAAGTAATGTTGTGGGGCTAAGTGCTTATATGTGGCCAAGGTCATCCAGGCATGCGCTCTGAGTGAGAAGGTCGCCTTATCCTCTAGCAAGGAGAGTGTCTTCAGCGTCTTCCACACCGTTTTTTTGAACGCCGAATGGAGGCAGTGTGTGTCCCATAAGGGGGACAGGCCTGTGATCGTCAGAGCCTCCTCAAGATATTGGCCTGCGGGTGATTTCGGCCTCTGTTGAATCTCTTGCCAGAGGAGGTAGTTTAATGTGTTCGGGTTTGCTGACCTAATCTTGTGCCAGCAGTTAATGAAAGCGCCGTAGCTAGCCCAAGTTTGCTTTATAAGGCCAAATTCCAGACGAATTTGTGACGGTGAAGTGTAGGTCGGGAGGCTGAACAATGTTCTATATGCTTTAACAACTGTTTTGTCCAGCAGATTGCTGACTCTCCCACACAGTGCCTCAGTGCCGTAAGTAATAGAAGGCAATATTTTGGCCCGGGCTACCATCAGAAGTGGATTCAGAGTAGGGCCCAGTAATTTGGCTGAGACTCCCTTCAGAGAGAGTGCAAGAATCATCCCTTTCCTTTTGATCTCCTGTTGCTGGCTGTTGGCTAGACCATCTTTGTCTATATATATACCCAGGTATTTGTAAGCCTCTGCTGACTCGACATGTTTATTACCCAGGCGCCACTGATAGGGCTTTTTTCGTTTCTTGTTTATTGTCATGGACCTTGTTTTATTTAAGTTTATTGAGAGACAATTTTCTTTTGCATAGACCTCTAGACAGTTCAAGAGATTTTGCAGGCCCACTGCGGTGTAGCTGAGTAGGACAACGTCGTCCGCATAGAGTAGATTGGATATTGGGGAGCCCCCTAACCTGGGTGGGTGCGAGTTGCAGTTGTTAAGTGCCGGGGTTAAGTCTGCCATGAATAGGTTGAATAGCATGGGGGCCAGCACGCAGCCCTGTTTCAACCCTTTCGTTGTTTGAATTTTCCTTGAAAGATGCGTTCCTGAGCCCAATTTTACTTGAACCCAGGTGTTGGAGTGTAGGAGCATGATCAGTGATAGAAGATTGTTGGAAATACCCCATCTGGCTAGCTTCGCCCATAGTTTGGACCTGTCCACATTATCAAACGCGGCACTGTAATCAATGAAACAAGCGTGAAGCTGCATGTGCTTGGTTTTTGCCATGTCCATTAGCATTGACATTGCCATGATGTTAGTTATTGTGCCGGTGCTTTTTCGAAATCCTGTCTGGTTAAGCGGAATTATTTCTTTGTTTTCCGCCCAAGTTGTCAATTCCTCCAGCAGTGTACCCGCAAAGTATTTAGCTTCATTGTCGATCAGGGCTACTAATCGATAATTAGCTGGTTGTTTCTTGCTGCCCGTTTTATGGATTGGCACAATTATCGACCCTTTCCAAGAGTCTGGAATTATGCCCAGATGTCGTACTTCAAGAAATAGTGAGTGCAGTATTTTTGCCCAATCCTCTGGTTTTTCTTTGAACACTGCTGGTGGAATACCATTCGGCCCTGGAGCTCCATCCTTTTTTCCCTTCTTGATCTGTTTTTTAATTAAGAGCTGTTCGGTGACGGGTGTACTTTTTTTGCTGTGTTGTTTAACTCCAGCGGGTATGCTGGTTGCCTTTACACATGAACCAGCTGTGGAGTTTGCGGGGGGAAGCTAGCACTTTCCCTACTACAATCGATGGTGTCAACTACGTGCTCCGCTATTTTGATCTTCCCCGGCGTTGAGGCAGTGAAGCTATGGGGACTGAAGTAGGATTTTAAATAGGTTGCCCATGTTTCTTCTAATATATAGGAGGTGGGGCCCACACGGTTCGGGTTTGTTATCTTGTTTACTGTTTTCCAGAATCTATCACTGGCGTTGTGCTTGATGTTGTGCAAGAGTTTTACCCAGAGGTCCTGTTCATTGTTGTTGTTAATATTCCATTTCAGCCTCTTTAGTTTGGTTCTCTGTTCCCGCACATTGGAGATGAGTGTAATGTTACATGGGTCGTGGTGTAAAGATCTTAGCGAGCCGTTTAATGATTTTTTGAGTCCTTTTAATTGTTTTCTTTGGCTCATGGATAGATTGATCGGTTGTGACTGCCCATGTGAGATCCTTTGTGTTGTAGCTGTTGCCTTTAGAGAGCTGAGGTTGCTTGTAAAGCGTTCCCAGGAATTTATCTGGTTTTCGCCAGGTGTTTGAGCCAATTTCAGATTGATTGCTGTTTCTGTCAAGGTCTTTATTGATTCTGTCGAGAACTTAATCCTCTTGTAATTGGTTGTGTAACTTGAGCCTAATTGTAGAGCGGGGAGAATGTTGTTCGTAGCTGTGCCCACTAGGGAGGCCTCCTGGGGGCGGTGATCACTGTCTCCTATATCGCCCATTTTGAAGCCTGTTACATGTTGCCACAGTGGAAGGCTAACAAACGTATAGTCTATAAGCGAGCTTGATCGCTCAGTGAGGTAGCTTGCTGCTGGAGGAGTATCATTATCTGATCTTCCATTAAGGGCCCTCAGGTTTAAGTGTTCCAGGTCTTCCAGAAAGTGGCGATTTGTCTTGTTTGGCCTCCCGTGGGGAAAGGTGCTTTGCTCAGGTAAATTGTAGTATAGTGATTGGAGAGAGACTTCCTTTGATTCGGATGTTCCCATTAAGAATAAATTCATGTCTCCTGATAAAATGAAATTTGAGACTTCTGAGCAGTCTGCATGTGAGGATATTAGTTCTATTAGTTTTACTGTGTCAGTTGATTTTCGTTTCGGGTGGATGTAGACATTGAACAGAATTACTTCAGACTTTGCCTCTGCCCATGGGAGGGTGAGTTTAACTGGTAATGCTACATCATTCTCCGGCCCCGTTAGTTTCGCTGTTAGTATAGATGATATTGAGATATATGTCGCCAGCCCCCCTGAGGCGTGGCCCATTTTACTCCCCTTAGTGGCGGGGCGCGCGAAACAGCGGAAACCTTGAATTTGCATTGGTTCTATGAGCCATGTTTCCTGTAGCATAATGATATCGAAATTGTTCAGGTATTGGAGGAAATCGGAGTCCTCAGTTTTTGCTGCCAAACCATTTACGTTCCACGAGCAAAGGCGAATTGTTGCTGCTTTCGACACTACTTTGTCCTGAGTTACGTAGTTGGTATGTCATTGTGGCACTGGTGTGAGAGTTATTGTTCTGACACATTGGTCTAAAAGGCTAGAATTCCATCTGCTTGAAAGTTCCGCCCTTAACGGCGAGAATTGTTTACCTCGATTATCAGCCCTTCTTGGCTCCGAGTGGCCAAGGGCCCCTTTTAGAATCGAGGTGGAAGGCCGGAAACTTTTTTGTTGTACTTGGCTTGTGCTATTGGTTATTAGCGGTGCCGGGTAAGCTGGAGGATGGTAGGGGCTGATTTGGATGCCCCAATCCTTAAAGGTGGTGTGGTGATTTAATATTCTTTGTCCGCACTGTGCAATCATTGAAAACACATCTTGCACAGTGCGAACATGCTACTACGCAGCTCGCGTAGTGCTACATGAAGTTCGCGTAGTGCGAAGTGCAATTCGCGTAGCTTCGCGTAGCGCTACTTCGCGAACTACGCCCACCCTCAGTTATGGATACCTTTCCTTAGAATTACCCCCAGGCGTCAGTACCACTGCGCGACGGTAGGTGGCGTGGGTCGACTCCGCTTTAGTCGTCAGCATCCTGATTGCCTGGATGACGTTGCGGTACCTACTAAGATGCCGCCCCTGCCCGCTGACGTCAGTTCTTTACAAAACATTCCATGCCAGAAGCGTAGAACCAAGCAAGACACTGACCACTGGTGCACAAAACTAGGGCCCTGAAAGGGAGTCCCTAACTCTAGAAGTCAGTTCGCAGAACGGGGAGGATGGTTGGGGCGGTATGGAATCTATAACTAATATATGTCTCTTACAGATATATTGTTACCGAAGGTAAGTAACTTGTTCATCTAGTTATAGATTCCTTACCTTAGAATAGATACCCCAGTAATGCAAACCCCGGAGGTGGGTCTGTGAACTAAGTTCACACCAGAAAATCCTAACGAGCAGAACGACCAAAGAAGCTGTCTTTTCGGACTTGACTATACAGGCAGCTATGCATAGTGAACAGGTGCAGTGATGCCCACGTGGCTGCCTGACAGATCTCACCAAGCGGGACTCCACGTCCCAAAGCAGTAGTGGCTGCCTTACCCTGGTGGAATGGGCGCCCAGTCCTACCGGAGGCTCCTTTTTTGCCAAGGAGTAGCAGATCTTAATGCAAAGAATGACCCATCGAGAGATGGTCTGCTTTTGCACAGCCCAACCTTTCTTGATGCCCACATAGCCAAAAAAGAGTTGATCATCCACCCGGAATTGTATTGTGCGATCCAAATAAAAGGATAATGCACGCTTTGGATCCAGACGGTGGAGTCTCTCCTCTTCCTAGGAGGGGTGCGGGCAGGATGAAGGTGGGCAAAGTGATGCCTGTCCCATATGGAAAGAGGTTACCACTTTGGGAAGGGAAAAAGGTCTATTTCGGAGGACAACCTTGTCCCGATGAACAGCCAGGACAGGAGTATAGAAGAAAGAGCCTGAAGCTCACTCACCCTGCGAGCAGAGTTGATGACAACCAAAAAAGCTGTCTTTAAGGTCAAGAGTCTGAGAAGACAATTAGGTAGTTGCTCGAAATGAGCACACATAAGAGAAGTCAAGACCAGATTCAAGTTCCACTGGGGCATTACTAAAGAAATAGGATGAAAGAGGTGAGTAATGCCCTTAAGAAATCTATTTACAATAGGGGACTTGACAAGAGAAGGCTGATCAGGAAGGCAAAGAAAGGCCGGAATGGGCAAAAGAAAGCCTTAATGGGTGCCCAGAGCAGAGTCCTGCTGGGCCAAAGAAAGAAGGAAGAGTAGAACCTCTAAAAGAGTGGCAGAAATGGGATCCACAGCCTTTGCTGTGCGCCATGCCACAAATTTGTTCCATCTACATGCGTATACTATTTTAGTGGAGGGATGCCTGGCTGCCAATATTACATTAGAGACTTCGGGAGGAAGGTCGAAAGCTGTCAACTGTCGCCGTTCAATCTCCATACAAGGAGGTGGAGGCTGGACAGGTTCGGTGGAGGACTGTCCCTTGTTGCTGCGACAGAAGATCCTCCCGAAGAGGCAGTCTGATCGGAGGATCGATGGCCATGTTCAAGAGCTGGGATAACAGACTCTGCGTGCCCAATCTGGAGCCACAAGAATGATTTGGCCCCAGTCGCACTTGATCGTCTTCAGCACTCTGGGCAGAAGTGATATAGGCGGAAGAGCATATAGAAGACCGCAATTCCAGTCACGACGAAAAACGCGGAACTGCTGACATTGCGTGTTTTAATCAGTGGGGAACAGATCTAACTAAGGCTCTCCCTACTGCTGAAAGAGACCTTGTACCACCTCTGAATGAAGACACCATTTGTGATCCATCATGCACCGGCAGCTGAGTTCATCTGCCCTGGCGTTCAGGAAACCTGCCAGGTGTTGAACCACCAGGGACATGCCCTGATGTTCCAGCCATGTCCAGAGATAAAGAGCCTCTGACATAGGTCCCACGACCCAATCCCGCCCTATTTGTTGCAGTACCACATGGCGATGGTGTTGTCCGTGAACACCTGCACTATTCTTCCTTTGACAGAAGGAAGGAATGCTCGAAGACGAATCGCCCGGAGCTCCAGGAGGTTCATGTGGAGCCCGGACTCAGCCGGAGACCAGAGGCCTCTGATCTTCGCCTCTCCCATGGATCTTCGCCTCTCCCATGTGGCCGCCCCATCCCAGAAGTGAGGCCTCTGTCACCACTGTGAAGTCTGGTTGGGGAAGGGAGAGGGATCTGCCACTCACCCAATCCTGGTTCATTAGCCACCACTGCGATTGGCATGCAGTGCCCTCCGAGATCTGGGAGACATCGGAAATATTCCCCTGATGGTATGCCCACTGGAACTTAAAAGTCCCTTGGCAGAGCCCACATATGCCACCTGGCATGGTCCACCAGCAGGATGCAGGAAGCCATGAGGCCAACCAGCCTCAAGGTCAATCAAACCGAAACCCGGGATGGAGTTTGAAACATCGGTATCATAGCCCGAATTTCCAAGACTCGGTGCTAGGGAAGATAAGCTAGAAACTGCACTGTACCCAAAACTACTTGAATGAAAAGGTTCTTCTGAGAGGGAATCAGTTGAGACTTCGGCACGTTGATAAGGAACCCCAGCGAATGCAGGAGGTCTGCCATAGTCTGGAGGTGGGAGACGACAGCCTGGGGCGAGCCCGCCTTCAACAGCCAGTTATCAAGATAGGGGAAGACGGGAACCCCTGATCTGTGCAGATGAGCTGCAACCACCGCCATCACTTTCATGAACACCTGAGGGGCGCTGGTAAGGCCAAAGGGGAGCACTGTAAACTGAAAATACTTGTGGCCTACTGTGAACCATAGAACACGCCTGTGGGCTCGCAGGACAGGAATGTGGAAGTCCAACGCTACCATCCAGTCTCCATGGTCGAGTCAGACAGGACCTGAGCTAATGTCAACATTTTGAACTTCTCTTTCCGGAGAAAGCGGTTGATGTCCCTGAGATCCTAGATAGGACAAAGGCCTTTGTCCTTCTTGGGCACTAGGAAGTAGTGGGAGTAACAACCATGACCTACTTCTGGGACAGGAACTCAATCAATAGCTCCCTTGGCAAAGAAGCCCGTAACTTCCTGAAAGAGAACCGCCAAGTGATCCTCCGACATGCAATCAAATGTGGGTGACATTGAGGGTGGAGTAGCCTCAAAGGGGGGGAGTAGCCCCTTCAGACTATCTGCAAAACCCACCTGTCTGACGTGATGTTGTGCCAGTGGGGGAGGTGATGGCGGATCCTGCCACTGGCAACTATTGGCCCTGAAAGGGCAGACTAGGAAGGTGTGCATGCTGCTGCAGAGGAGGCACTGGTGGACTGGCCCGCCCGCTGGCCCACAGACCCATAGCGTTGGGTCCTATGTCCCCGGCCGCGAAGAGGCTGGCGAGCTTGTGCCGGCCTCTGGCCCTGGGTGATACGTGGTGGGGCACCACTTCCGAAGCCATGAAAGGGGCAAAAGGCAGACTGCACAGGATGGGAGGTGGCAGTGAGGCCCAAGGATCTGGCCGTAGCTCTAGAATCATTGAAGCGCTGGAGCGCACTGTTAGTCTTGTCGCCAAACAGGCAACGGCCATCACAGGGCATGTCCAAAAGAGTTGATTGGACATCCCCAGAAAAGTCAGTGGATCTCAGCCAGGCTTAGCGCCGTAGGGCTACTGATGTAGAAATTGCTCTAACTAGCGAGTCAGCAGGGTCCAGTTCACAGCGGATGGCGAGCTTTGCTGCGTCTCTAACCTCTGCGACCGCCCGGGAGAGTGTGACCTGGGCCTCCTCCGGACACTGTGGCAGCACTTGCGCAACCGTATTCCACACAGAGTGGGTGTAACGGCCCAAGAGACATGCGGTGTTCAACGACCGAAGTCCTAAGCTGGTGGAAGAAAACATCTTCTACCCAAGATGGTCCAGCTTCTTGGATACCCTAACTGGGGGAACAGTAGGGAACGCACCTTTAGATGTTGAGGCTTGGACCACCAAGCTCGTGAGGTAGGGTGTTGGGAGAGGAAAAGTGGGTAACCTGTGGCCGGGTGGTGGCGTCTGGCAATCATCCTATCCACAGGAGCCCCTGTGCTGGGCTTGGACCAAGTGCCCAGAAGGATGTTTGTGAGGGCCTCATTGAATGGCAGCAGGAGCTCCAAAGAGGCTGCTGCCAGCTGAAGCACCTCAGTCAGGAGATTAGTCCTAACTGCCAAAGTAGGAAGCTCAAAGCCCAAGGTCTCAGCCACCCTAGGCAACACCACAGTGGTGGAGGCTCCCTCCTACTTGGCCACGGTAGGGGGAGAAAGCAAGCCAAGGTCTGGGGAGGAATCCAGACCACTGGACTCACCCAACTACTCTCTCCAGTCCGGCTCATCAAGCTGGTCAGGCAAAGGGTGAACTGTGCTGGGAGGTGAAGCAGTGTGCTCCCATCCCCCTTCTATAGAAAGAGAGACATTAGCTTGTGTTTGAGCACTTGAATATTTTTGTAAATTCTTGTGTGGTAGAAAATGTATTGTATGATCTGGGCACAAGCCTTTCACAAAGTTTTTAACCACTGATGGCTTATCCACAGCTGCGGCACGTATTGCTGGGCTGTCCATGCGATTGCAAGATTTCCTGTATAGGTACAGTACGTGCCTGGAAAGATAAATGTAATAGCAGATTTCTTGAGCAGGTTGTGACTACCTCTTTTTTAGGTGGATGACAGTTGTTGGAAGGATGCATGTGTTGCACAAATTTTTACAACTATTGAAACCAAGCGTTTTTCAGAAGGAGGAGTGGATGAAGGGGTATCTGGAGGATGATTTGTTGAAATCTATCAAGGAGAAAATTGGGAAAGGTTGGGGAGATTATTTGAAGACGGAGGTCCTGGGCGAAATGAAGGAGTTTTGGGAAATCAGAGATGAGGTGAGAGTTGAGGATATGTTTTTGGTGAGAGGTGACAAAGTTATACCACCATATAAAGTGAGAAACACACAATGGTGTCCAGTTCAGGTCAGAGGAAATGAAAACATTTATGGAATTTGCTGGTGTTACACCGAAATTTACAGCACTCTTCATCCTAGCGGTAAAGGTGTTATGAAGAGAGTGAACAGAAGAATTAAGGGTATATTGCGGCTAGCCAGTCAGGGAAAGAGAAATTGGATGAACAAGTTAAGAAAAATGGTGTGGACACACAGGGGGTCATTAAAGGACAGCGCGACAAGTATTCATCAGTCACACCCTTCAGATTAGGATGCGACCGCTGTGTAGGCAATCAGAAACATCCCTTTTTCTACTGCAGCTCCTGCTGCAGCTCGGACAAGTGACGCAGCACAAGCAGCAATAGAAAAAGGAATGCTTTAAAACATACATGCACCGTGTGCCAGGCACCATGTGGTTCCTGGCACATGGTGGATGGATGTTTCTGATATGCGCCCAAGGCCACATCACAGAGGCCTACAGGGGATGGGGGCCCTGCTAGGGGCCGCAACATCTGTTTCTGACAGCCTTTCCATGGCGTTCAGACCACCATGAAAAGCTGTTGGAAACTGACATCCTAATCCCTACGGCAGTCTCTCTGCACGCACCGCCTCCACTGTATGGAATTTGGCTCTGACCACCCCCCCGACGGCCTCCTTGAGCCTGTCTGAGGCAGCAGTCTTTCCCCCGACCCAAATCACACAGACTGCTGGTATCATAATCCAGTGGTCGGAACAATACACTTGATGGCGGATGGACCACCACTAACGGCCTGTCGGTGTTGGTCTGCCCGAACATCGTAATTGGGCTCATAGAGTGACTATTGATGAGTCAGTAAGAGAAAGTTATTTTGGGATAATGAGGGGGCATGTACCACATTCCAAAGCAATTCCAGGTTGGAATTAGAGAGGAAACAATGTATCATGGGATGCGGAAGAAGTTAAAAAATATATATTAGCATCCCAAGAATGTATTTTAATACCAGGCATGGTTTACGCAAAGTTGAATTGGTGATGAGTCAATGGGTACGTGTTAAAGCCACCAAGATTGTGGCTGAGTGAAAAAGTATGTTAAGTAATCCTAAGGCAATTGTAAGAGTAATGAACAATATGGTGGAACTGGATGATGATACTATCTGCCACATGAGTCGGTTGGCGATGATCAGGAGTAATGGTGACAGTATGAATGACAGTGACCAAAGTGAAAGAGATTGAACTGGCAAATATTGGTGGATAAATGCTGTTCCTGAAAAGAGTATTGAGAACGTTGTGGATGAGGATGTACAGGAAGAAAGAGACAATGGTGTGAGAATGGAGAAGGGGAAGTGTGTTGAATGAGTGCAGGAGTGTCAATTGTCTGTAAGATAGCGTTGTGAATGATAACAATCAAGAGTATTGGCTCAGAGAGTTGTAAGACAAGTGCTAGAGGATTAGGTTTGCAGTATATAGTGGTGTAGCAACCTTTCTTATTTGATTAAGGTTTTGTGTAGGTGTTTATTTATTTGGAACCTCATTGTATTTGAAATGTGGGGATATATTTTATATTTTTTATTTTTTATTGTTGTTTTATTAACAAAGAGAAGGGATGTGTAGTAATTGTATTATCTTGAGTGGAATGCTGTGTATAGAATATAGAGTGTAGAATTAGAATGGGTAGTGTGTTCTAGGTATTTAAGTAGGAGCACAGAATGTTAAATGATGCTGTACTTCACCTGTATGTGACCTTGTCCACTAAGCTGTTCAAGGTTGTTCAATAAATAGATTTGCATAACCCTTTTTGGTCTATGAAGTTACTAAACCAATTCATTAGCAGGTGCTGGAACTTAACTTCTTCAGATGTGAACCTAGAACATACTGAAGGGGCAGGTAGATATTCTGGAAAAGCTTTTTTTGATTTGCTAATAACTTTGGCGTTGTTTGACAAATATTCGTGAAATTCTAAAAAAAAATGGTCTATCCATGTCAGCTCCTATCCCGAAGGTTTGAGGGTGATTCGTCAAGTGGTGACTGAGAAAAAAGGGGGGTCTCAAAAGTATTTTCTCCATGTTAATTTCCATAGGAAATTTTATTACAGGTAGAGCCCGAACTGCTGAACGTAATTACACCAAATTTGGCAAAAAGGTAGAGCTTGGTTCAGAAATCGACCTTTTATTTAAATGGTATAAATCCGTTCAGTACTTGTTGAGAAATTCAAAAAATAAAAGTAAAAAAATCAATTTCCCATAGGAAACTTTAGCCAAGGCTATAGTCTGCACTGTTGAACGGAATAACAACAAATTTGGCAAAAAGGCTTGATTCAGAAAGCGACTTAAAAAAAAAAAGTGTAAATCCGTTCAGTAGTTGCTGAGAAATATCTGGGGCAGCGGTGGGTTTGCGACCTTCCCAACCATGAGCTTCACTGTTTTTGACAGTCAAGAAAAAGAGCTTCCGTGTGATTTGCTGCCAACACTCCAAACCAAGTGTTGGCAGCCATCTTGTGATCCAAGAAAACAGTTGAAAAAAGAATAAAAAAGAAACACCCTGACCCCCTACGCCTGGGCAGGGTGCCCCACAATGAACCCCAGGCCCAAAAATATATATATATTTTTTTAAGAACGTCCGAATGCGCGCTGGGTGCGCAAAACCAGACACATTTTGTTTAACTAAAAAATGAACCGCGGGCCTCCCAACTTTATTTAAATAAGCCCCCGGGTGGCCCAGGTTCCGGGGGCAATCGTATAATTATATTGCGTGGGTCTGCGGGGCCTCCGCTGCCCTGGGGACCACCACCTCCCCAGGGCTATGTTAATTAGGTGCGGGTCACACAGCTGTCCTGCAGCCCCGGGGACCGCCATCTCCCCAGGGCTTGTTTTGTAATTTTTGGGGGCCTCTGAGGCCCCCCGAAGCCCCAGGGAACACCACCTCCCTGGGGCTTTGAAAAATAGAGGTAGGGGGGCCACGTGGCCCCCAACCTGGAGCCCTTGTTGGCTCCCCAGGGATGGCTCCTGGAATGTCCTGGGACATTGTTGTTTGCTATGACAGGTTGGTAGCACGTCTCCTGCCCTGTCATAGCAAACCCTGCATTGGTTAGTTAAAGCGAGAGCAGGAAACCTGCTCTCGCTTCAATGAAGCAAAGCAGGTTGCTTTTGACCAAGAGGAGCTCCATATTAGCAGCTCCCCTTGCCCAAAAGCAATGTCAGTTTCTGCAGGAGGCGGAGAGCCGGAGGGACCTTGGGGGCATAGGGGCTCCCCCCCATTGTCCCAAAGAAGAGGCCAGGCCTGCGGGATGGGGTCCCGGGGCCAGAAATGGACAAGGGAAGGGAGACCACGCGGCCCCGTTCCTAATGATTAATAAAAACATTAAAGAATTGGGCAGTCCCGGGGGTTGGGGTCCTTGGGGCGAATATAAATTAATGTAAGTGGACCGTTTTAATTTTTTTAGAAAAGTTTGGAGTGGCGATTCAGCACGGCCCCCTAGTGTGAACGTGCTGGGTACGCGGCTCTCTGCGCGGCCCCCCTAGTGTGAATGCGCTGGGTGCGCGGCCCCCTAGTTGGAACGCGCTGGGTGCGCGGCTCTCAGCGCCGCACCCGAGTACTTGACAGGTCTTTAAAAGACCATGTACCTGTTAATGAGGCTTTGTTGTGTTTTCACCCCTTCTTAGAGCCCCTGCATCTCCACTCTGCCGATGACTAGAAGAATTAGTCCCCCCGAAATATTTATAAGCCTCCCCTGAAATTTGGCTCTAGTTGCCCCCTGACTGGCGTACACCGGCTCTGCCGACTCTGCTTATGCTTAGAGAATTCTGTAGATTTTATCCGCCGTATGTCAATGATCCAGCTGTGGGGCTGGGAATATCTTGCAGACAGGATTCTGGGCCTTTTATTACCAGTGCTCCACGGACCGAGTAGATCGCTTCAGGGGATACAGTGGAAGGGACTCCGGGGATCCAAAGGTCAGAATTCCTTGATCCAGAGATCAACGACCTGGGAGGGTATCCACTGAATGAGAATGCAGTATACCAAAATAAGAATTTCAAGCTCCTGAACTCGGTTTTCCAGGCATCCATGTGGTATTCCCGCAAGCCAAAGGCCCAGATTTTAGTGGGCGGGAACCCAGGGTACTAGAGCAAAGGCTTGGGCGATCCCGTAGCAAAGAAGGCGGGTGCCCCAGGAACCGGCGCGGTGCCTACTCACGCTCCGTGCATAGCATTGGCTCTCCTGAGGCTTGGTTTGCAATACTGACGCTCTGCCTGGGTTGCCACTGGTTGGCAGCCAATTAGAGCCACGCTTGTGCTCTGGAGTTAGGCTCCGCCAACATATGTACTTATCCAGTCACTCCGCAAATCCCCAAGCACTTATAAATTCACCATAGACTCTCCTTGCAGTACTCATCCAGTCTCTACCCATGTACTCATAGAATGACCCAGACAAAGTTACATAACTGAGGTCGTCCCCACTGCCAGAGGTAACATGGTTGCTAGTGCAGTCAACAGCACAATGTAATGGGGTGGGGCCCAGGGCCATCATGCATACATGATGAACACACAGACACAGCTAGATAGATAGTGGAACTGGCTGCGGTCACGTGCGCCCGCCCCTATTTATTACCAAGGTCACATGTCCAGTGATGCCTGTGCTGGATGCGTGTGCGGTGAGTGTAAGCCAGTCCTCAGGGAATGGTTGGTGCTGGGAACAACTACAACAGTGATCATCAGATCACACACAGAGATTCAATCATAAAGGGTCCATGACTTGTGGTGCACTAAGGTAGGGGCACCAGATCTTAAATCACAAACAAAAGGTTGTATCGTAAAGGGTCCATTACTTGTGGTGCACTGAGGTAGGGGCACCAGAGATGAGCGTGCTCATGTGAAGAAATTGTTAATGTCCCTTTGGGATATTCCTGCTGCCTGAGGTGATATTGTTGCATCCGGTGTCTACAGCACGAAAGTCAATCATAAAGGGTCCATGATTTGGGATGCACAGAGTTAGTGGCACCTGAAGAGCTGAGAGTGTGCGCAGCAAGCGATGATGGCATATCCTTGCAGGTCACAAATGGATATGTGTGAGACCTGCTGATCGCAGTGTAGACCGGAGGCAGTGGTCAGCAAGGGCCCACAACCACGTGGTGTTGATTTGTGGTGCACTGAGTTAGTGGCAACAGTGGCGCTCAGCGTGTGGGCAGCCATTGAGAATACATGGTTCGGGTGAGCCGCACTGGGAGCAATGTCTATTGTCTAATGAATTCTGCCTCAGTAAGGCCACGTGGCGGTGACTTGTGGAGCACTGAGTTAGTGACATCAGAAGCATTCAGCGTGTGCGTAGCCAGCGATGATGCGTGGTGCGGGCGGGCCGCACTGGGAGCAATGTCTGTTGCCTATTGGACTGCGTCATCTGCAATCGCGACTCGATCTGAACTGTGAGCCCTGCTGTCCGCAGTGCAGGTGGAACGCAGTAGTCAGCACAGATATCGAGAATGGTTTTCGTCACTTCCTCTTGACAAAATCAGAGTACAATTCACTCTGCAATTAATAAATCCAGACTGAATTCAAATTGTGAGTCCTGCTGACTGCAGTGTAGGTGTATGGAACAAACGATGAAATATGTATGGAATACATTGTTGAAATGTGTAGGTTTCAGAGACGTTTTAGTTAGTTGCCTACTGCACTCTGAAATTAATGAATCAAGACTTAATTTGAATTTTGAGCCCTGCTGAACGCAGTGTAGGCAGCGGTCAGCGGTCAGCAAGGGCCCACAGACACCTGGCATTGAGTTGAGCTGCACAGTTAGTGGCACCTAAAGCACTCGGCGTGTGCACAGCCAGCGATGATGCGTGGTCCGTCCAGGCCACACTGGGAGCAATGTCTGTTGCCTACTGGACTCTGCAATTAATGAATCAAGACTCAATTTTGATTGTGAGCCCTGATGACTGCAGTGTAGGTCGAAGGGAGCGGTCAGCAAGGGCCCACAACTACGTGGCATTGACTTGAGCTGCACAGAGTTATTGGTACCTGAAGCACTCAGCGTGTGCACAGCCAGCATGATGCGTGGTCCGGGGGCTGCACTGTTAGCAATGTCTGTTGCCTACTGGACTGTCATATGCAATTGCGACTCTATCTGAATCGTCAGCCCTGCTGTCCGCAGTGTAGGCCGGGTTCAGCAGTCAGCAAGAGCCCACAGGCACTTGTGTTGAGTTCAGCTGCACAGTTAGTGGCACCAGAAGCATTCAGCGTGTACCCAGCCTGCGATAATGCGTGATGCAGGCGGGCTGCACTGGTAGAAATGTATTTTGCCTAATGAACTCTGGCTTAATAAGGCTGCGTGGCGATGACTTGTGGTGCACTAAGATAGTGGCACCTAAAGCACTCAGCGTGTGCACAGCCAGCGTTTATGCGAGGTACGGGGGGGGCGCACTGGGAGCAATGTCTGTTGCCCACTGGACTGCGTCATCTGTAATCGCGACTTGGTGTGAATTGTGAGCCCTGCTGTCCGCAGTATAGGCTGGAGGAAGCGGTCAGCAAGGGCCAACAGCCACGTGGCATTGAGTTCAGTTGCACAGTTAGTGGCACCAGAAGCATTCAGCGTGTGAGCAGCCTGCGATGATGCGTGGTCCGGACGGGCCGCACTGGTAGCAATGTCTTTTGTCTAATGAATTTTGCCTTAATAAGGCTAAGTGGCGATGACTTGTGGTGCACTGAGTTAGTGGCACCTGAAGCACTCAGCGTGTGTGCAGCCTGCGACAATGCGTGGTCTGGGCGGGCCGCACTGGGAGCAATGTCTGTTGCCTACTGGACTGCGTCATCTGCAATCGCGACTCAATCTGAATTGTGATCCCTGCTGTTCGCAGTGTACATCGAAGGCAGTAGTCTGTACAGACATAACTCTGTGGTGCTGTGCCACTGGGTTTGCATGGGGCCTGTGTCGAGGAGGCCGGCGGTCATGGCGGTGGCCTCATGGCAGGGTGAGGACCGCCGTTCTGGCAGACGCGTTGGCCTTCCCAGAAGTGAACCACGCCCGGAGGCCTGGCCTATTTATTCACACTCCTACGCTGGAGTGGCGTACGTTGGACCAGCCCAATCCGCTTCCACTTACAGAAGGGGGTGACACAGCTCCATGACCTGTTTTTGGATCGCATCGCAGATTTGGCTGGTCGTTGAAAATATCGGGAAATGGTGTTTTCGTGTTTTTTTTCAACTGGAACGCCTATTCTGTATATCAATAGTGTTAGTTGTTGCTCTCATTGGTGGCGAGGTTTTTGGTGGAAGCTATCTCTGGAAAACTGTCAATATAAGCAGTTTTCACCAGGTTGAGAATGGGATGATAATTCCTTTGCTGCGCTAAAGTGCCAATAACTCAGCGAATAGTCCTTGAGAATACGCCCCATTGTTTTGTTTTTTTTTTCGCACAGATTTGTGCACCCAACTGCTTAAAAAAAAAAAATGAGTAATCATTTTTTGGCCCTGGGGCTTTTTGTGGGATCCTCTAAGCAGGCCTAGGAGATCAGGCTGTTAATACCCTGCCCACTTTTCTTGTTTTTTCATCTTTTTTGTTGTGATTTGTAGCTACAACAAAGTCGTAATAAACACAAGGTCTCGTTTAAGAGTCACCCTATTACCCAACAGTTGGGACTTATCGCCGAGTTATCTGCACTTTAGGCATCAAAAGTGGCGAAAGAATTATCACCCCATTCTCAAGTTGGTCCACACTGCCATATTGCCCACAGGCTGACGGTACAGACACAGTGCACAATCAACATCCTTACGCAGACAAAGGTGCTGGCTGTGCTGCACCTGTTGGCCTCTGGTACCTTCCCACTAACAACTGCGGGAGTCAGAGGAGCCTCACAGCTCATTAAACTTCCTTACACTTATTGGATGCATGTCTACAAAAGCAACGTAGGGCCCCTGTATCTGCACCACCCACTTGTCCCAATTCATAGTATTCCTGCACAACCAACCCTAACTCCAGCCGTTGCTTGACGCCTCTGTGCTCCAAATCTTAGATTGTAATCACTGAAATGGGGGTACGTCAGGTCATGAAGTCTAGTAGTCAGCAGTAGTGAAAAAACACTACTTTATTAGAAAAACATAAATTAACAACATAAAAATATCAAACAAGTGACATCCCAATGGGGAACATCAACTTGTGGATCGAAATAATTGTAGATCCTCCTGGAAGTCCCAAAACTCCGTATTCAGAAACCTGTTGGATAAATGAATACAATGATCAAGTGTTAGTATGATCACAAATTTAATATGGTACAATGTATTGCACTTGGATAAAGCGGAATGCTCACAGGTATGATCAATCCTGCACAAATACCGTAACAGAAGTTTGTGTGGTCATAACCTTCGTAGAAAAGAAAAGGAACATTACAACCACAAGAACTTCTGTTACGGTCTCGATATGCAGGATTTATCACACCTGTAAGCATCACGGTACGTTTCAGCTTAATACACCTGCATATTCACTGCGTAGGAACAGCTGGAGACAAATCAAGGGAACCAAGCCATAGCAGGCTTCCTGCACCTGTTGGGGGCAACTGACTGCACACATGTACTAATTGTGCCCCCTGCACACAATCACCGCAACTGAACCCACACGCACTCCACATATGTGCCGGCAAAACTGGACCACTGGGACCTGTACACTAATGTCGTCGCAAACTTCTCAGGCAGTGTGCATGATTCCTATATCTTTCGCAAGCATCCCAGACCAGTACGCCACCCAGCGATGACTGCCCGACCCTGCACACCCAAACCTTAATACTCACCTGTCACCACCCGCGTGTCTCCAAGAGGGCACGCCACGTGCCGGAGCAACCTCCTCAGCAGTGGCTGGCTTTAGCAGCACAGGCCTCCAGCGCATCCTGTTGCACCACTCCAAGGAGTCATGTCTATACAGCCAGCTGCCTTTGGCATACGCGTGGTCCAGCCGAGCTCACAATTTAAATTGATTCTTGATTGCCTGGATGATGTATCGAGACCTACCCATCATCGCAGGCTGCACACCCACTCAGTTCTGGTGGCACTAACTCAGTGCAGCTCAAGTCATCGCCACGTGGCAGGAGGCCTGTGTCGGCTAAATTGCCTCAGCTGCCACCAACTCTGTGCACCCTCAAGTCATGGCCACGTGGAAGGAGGCCATTGTCCGGCAAAGTGCTTCAGCTGCCACCAACTCTGTGCACCTGAAGTCATCGCCACATTGCGGGAGGCCAGTGTCAGCCAAAGTGCCTCAGCTGCCACCAATATATTAAGCACACAGATACACCCAGATAGAAACTGGAAATGACATCGAGCACGTGCGCCCGGCCCTTTTTATTGGCAGGGACACATGTCATGTGACGCCTGTGCTGCATGAGTGTGGTGTGGGTGTAAACCAGCCGTGAGGAAGTGGCTGTGGCATGCTTACAACTAGACCTGTGATCAGCAGATCACTACAGGGGAGACCTGGGACATGTAGCGTTGTTGTTCCCTCCCTGTAAGAGTAAGCGGAGTGGGCTGGCTGAAATGCGCATCATTCACTTCTTTACCAATATGGTGGTTTGAATCCGCACACCCACCAAGATAGGCGCACTTTTTCTCCCCCCCCAAAAAATAAATATATATATTAATATTTAGGGAAACAGAAGACATTATATTATTTTAATAACAAACCAAAAAAATTACAAAAACTATTTTTAGGATACTAAAGTTACAAAATATCCCCCAAAAAATGCAAAATGACTGAAAAAGACATAGGTTTAATTAACATTATTATTCGAAATTAGCATTTAAAAAACCTTTGAAATTCACTAAAAAACATAGGTTTCAGGCACGTTATAGTTAGAAATTGCATTTAAAACACCTTAGAAATTCACTGAAAAAAACATAGGTTTCAGGCACGTTTCGGGTGCCCGTTTGCCCTTGTTCTCAGGAATGGCTCACGAGGAGTTGCAGCAGCAAGCAGTAATCACCCTCATGGTGTTCTTTTGAATCCCGCCCTGTGGGCGTGTCTGCTGAGTGCATTGCGGTTGTTTGAGGCTTTTGTTAATTCAATCTGCCAGTGGGACGCCCGAAACGCGTAAGGATCATATGGCAGACTGAACTGTGTCCACGAAGTTGTTTGGTAATGCAGCCTTGCTAATAAATAAGTGAAAACACGCCTTGTGCGGCATCTTCAATGTTGGGAGTTTTTGATTGGAATATGTAGCGATATTCCCAGGTTGCAAAGATGCACCCCTGCGGAAGCGCGGGTCCAGCGCTGTCACGAGTACGGCGCATATGAAATGGTGTGTGCATTGGTTTATTTTTTTTAACATATTTTTATTGGCATTTACATTTTACAATAACAAAGCTTGTTTGGATACAGTTAGTTGAATTGCAATACTCTCCGTTTACAACGTGGTACAGCGCTATTCATACTATGATTGGTCAATTATTCTGGTAATAGTGAGACGCCATGTCAAGTGATTGCCATATAGAACTGGGGTACGAAACTGGGTGGTTCATGGAGTCCTAGGTACTGTTGTCATATGAAGGATCAGGGCGTTGTATACCCGTTAGTTGGTACATCTGTGCACTACCGGGGGTAATGGGAGGCATATGGACGGGCGTATTCTGACATCTGGCTTTCAGGTGTGTTGCAATGTACGGTACCAAGCACTAGTGGTTCTCTGTGAATGCCATGATGGGAAATCCGGGGTGTGTATTTGCAGACTGAACTGATAGTTGTGAGGTCATCGATACCTGCGTGTCACAATCTAGGTTATCACAGGGGTGACGGTTTGAATTGGTGCAGTAAAAGGGCCAATTCCATGGAAATTGGAAGCTTGCGTATCCCTTTCACCTCCTCCTCTCGAAGTGTTTCTTCTTCTGCTGTTGACCAGCTTGCTTGTAAAAACTGAAGACGGCTGTAATGTCAGAAACCGGTCCTCGGAAGCTTGTTTCTGGTCCAGGGAAGACATGGCTTGGCAGTTCGGGCTGGACTGTTCCCATGAGGCACAGGGTCAGACTGATTTGCATATAGTCATGTCTGAACTGGGGTGGCAGAGTGGGCTAAAGAACGGTGATGGATTAAACCCAGATCTTTTGACTGGGTGTGAGTGTTTGATTGATTCAGATGCTCCGTCCATCACCACCCCCTTTTATACCGCTGTTTCAAAAGTACACGCACGCAAAGGCCAATGAAAATGGACCTACGAAATAACACGCACGAGCTGCGTGGAATTTCTAGGTCCATTTTCTAAACCCCGGGAAAAGGACTCTCGCTGCGCGACACTGCATGCGCAGTGTACGCTAGGCCCGAGACCTAAAAACAAGGGGTTATTGTTCTTTCACAGTCTCAACATTTTAGAATTGAAGCTTTTTAAAGATTATATACAATGAAGCCATAGTTGCTGCTTTTTTATCTTATGCAACTATCAACCAGTGACAAAGCCAATAGTCCTGGCTTGTTGTAGGTGTAATGTATTATATATCTGGTTGCAATAATATAAGTAACAGAATACCAGTCAGGCAGCACACTATGCTGAGCACAGCTTATGTGTTTTAAGCCACACACTTAATTACATCAGATATCCCTTTGGAGAGACCCCCAAGTTTTTTCAACCCACTTAAAGCCCTGGAAACAACACCGTGTCACAGTCATCTAACATCCTGGCACTGTGCATCATGCAAGACTCATGACTTCAAAGTATTCAGATTGCCTATGTGCAGGGGCATAGTGAAACCCCAACACGTCCCTCTACCCCACCATTTGCTTTAGGAACTACAGCCATGGTGAAGTTCTTGATAGCCCTCTTCTGTCTGCAACCATGCAGACAAAGGCTCAGCTCATAATTAATGTGAAAAAGTGGGTGTGTAAGTGAAGGAATGGGTGAATGGCTGCATGAATTAGTGAAAGGATGAATGGATGAGTGAAAGGGTGAATGAATGGATAATGAGAGAAAGGATGGATGGATGAGAGAGTGAGTGGAAGGATGGATGAGAAAATGGGGTAGATTTAATAGATGTTTGGGTGGAATGGTGGACACATGGGTGGAATGGTGGATGCATGGGTAAATGGATGGATGGGTAACGGTGGCAAGATTAGTGAAAGGATGGATTGATGAGTAAAAGGGTGTATGATGGGCAAGTAAATGGGTGGATAGATGCGTGTAATGATGGATGATTTATGAATTGATAAGTGAAAGGGTGGATGTAAGGATGGGTGAGTGAAAGGGTAGGTAGGTGGGCAAAAGGATGGATGAATGAGTGAAAGGATGAATGAATGAGTGAAAGGATGGATAAGTGATCGAGTCAATGAATGGTTTTATGAGTGGATGAGTGGATGGATGGGTGTGTGGATGGATGGGTGAAGAGATCCCCAAGTGAAAGGGGGGCAGAGAGAGAAAGGGGGGATGGATGAATGAAAGTATGGATGAATGGGCAAATGGGTGTATGGATGAGTGAAAAGAAGGATGGATGAGTGAAAGAATGCATATATGAGTGATTGGGAGAGGGAAGAACTGGAAGAAAGTAAGAATGGAAGAGTGAAATGGTGAATGGATGGATGAATGGACGGATGAGTGGCTGGGGGGATGGCTGTGCAAGTGAAAGGATGGCTGGATGGGTGAAAGGTAAATGGTTGGGTGAGTGAATGGATGGATGGGTAGAAGTGTGGATGGATGCATGAAAGGATGGATGGAGTAAAAGGATGGATGAATGAAAGGGTGGATGAGTGAAAGGGTGGATGGAGGGATGTATGAGTGAAATGATGGAAGAAAAGATAGATGATGGATAGGTTTGGAAATGGTTGAATAGGTTTGGATATAGAGGGGCACACAGATGGAAGGACAGAATGATGGATGAAAGAATTAATGGATGCCACACCCTCGGGTAGCTCAACCTGCCATCCTATACTGACACAAGACATCAGGTAGCAAGCGCAGAACTCAAGCTTGTTATGCTCCTTATGCCTGCAAAAAATCAAAAACAAATTCCTTGTACAGTGCAATGGTTTCACAAGAGACCCTCTGCTGTTGTACAGCTGTGCGGCGCTGCTCCTATGCCACCGGGAAGCAGCATAAGCAGCCCTCCACCTGCCCCCAGGCCATGAGAGATGCATGGGGGCACGGATCCATGCAGCCTTTCTACGGGGAAAGGTGGACAAGACAACATAACCTGCACTTGCAGACAACTGCACCAACGTGACACGAGTCCCTTCCACCACAAATCATTTTGTATTTGAATATTTTGCACCCGTAAGAATATTGTGCCCGAGGCAATCGCCCCCGTGGCCTCACCCATGTTCCACCACTGCCTACCAGTATGGAGACATCTGACTCTTACACCTTGTAGCCCCATTGTCTTAAGTAATATTTTCTTTACATTGACTGTCACAATTATGAGTCATTCTCTGTATATAATATGTGTGTGATGTAAAGCACTCCAACACCCTGCTGTACATATTTCAGATGAGTAGCACTATAAAAGAAATTAAATACACATGAGAGAGGGTCTACGTGAAGAGGAGGGGTACCATTGAAGTGTGGTAGCAAGGGTGACTGGCTGCACCCGGCATCAGGCGTTTCTCTCGGAGGCTGGAAGGGCGGAGGGGCGGTTTTGTTACTGGAGGCTGGCACTGAAAAGTTCCTTGTAAATCTAGCAGTTTTCAGGCAACAATAACAGTGCCACAATAACTCTGGTGAGTAATGTACCCGCTGGAGAGAGATGAGAGTTATGTTTAGTGGCAGTTTTTAATCATTTAAGGTAGCATAGATGGTTAATGTGCCTGCTGCAAAGAATTTGTACCATGCATATCAAAGAAGAGTATTTTATGTGCAGAGCTCAGTGGGTTACTGCTTTTGGCCCTAAGAACCTTTTGTTACTGTGCAGTTCATAAATTACATATATAATCTAGCAGTGATCTATGAACTGGCATCAAAAAGGAGCACATAGGAGAGAATAAAGTTCATGTAAATAGCAATGTAAAAAAGGCGAAAAGTATCATCCAGATTGAAGGAAAAAGTCTTGAGGTGATGTCAATATGCGGTTAAATCAAGTTGAATCTTTTATTCCTTTTCAAAAGTAAAGGCAACGTAGAACAAGCCAGTCGACACGTGTTTCGTCGCACAATGGGGCATTGCTCCGCAACTTCTTCAGGGCTGTGGCACAATATATCGATCCGTGTAATCGCTCAGCCGGTGAAAATTCCAACCTGGCCGGGCTAATGTAGGCCAGGTGAAGTGTTCTGCATAATCAGCATTGTGAATGAATGTGGATAATACACTGCTAGTGCTCAATCATGCGAATTTAACCGGTCTTGTGCCAGTTGTGTTGAAAATATCTAGGTCGTGGGGGATTCTTCAAAAATATAGGTCAATTTCATCTCTTCCGTGTTCGAAGTATTCAGCCTTATTGCTGTATGCAAACGCCGCCCTAAGACACACCACTCGCCACCAGGTCTGCTACCTTCAACACAACTGGCACAAGACCGGTTAAATTCGCACGATTGAGCACTAGCAGTGTATTTTGTTTGCTTTTTGTTTGCTGTGTGTGGGGTTTCCCATACTAAATCAAGGGGTTACAGCTTGCACCATATTGTGTTTATTTTGTGAAACTGTATTCAATATCGTATAATAGCTGAGCGCCTGAATCAATCCCTGACCAAAAAACCCTTCTCAAGTGTACTTATCAAAAAGGAGCATGCAAGCTGCATGGTACAGGTTATAAAGTTATATTTTCTTCCCAGTTTTTCATTATCCTGATGTTTCTAAAAAGGGTGTGCTTGGGCAGAAATAAATTCTTATCATTAAAGTCAACGTTAACTACTGTGTTAAGTTCTGGATCCTGTTTTTGTGCTTCTTCGGACCAGGCACTCAAAATGCCTACCAGTATGGGTGACGTGCATCCTACACCTTCTAGTCCCCGTTGCCTTATGTAACATTTTCAGTACACTGATATACACACATCTGATTCATTGTCTCTGTATGTGTGTGTGATGTAAATTGCTCTGGCACTCTGGTATGAGAGGCGCTATAAAACAAATGAAATCCATGTGAGAGAGAGGCACTCTTGGTGATAGTGAGGGAATCATTGAAGAGCCCCATCAAAGACTGTTGTATCCTGGTGCACAGTAAGGTCATAATTTACTATGCTTTAGAAGTTAATACAACTGAATGTAGAATGACAAATGTGTTGTAGAATGCACCATGTTTTCGCACATTTTCTTGGTGGTGCGAAGACAAAGGCTGTAAGCTGTCAGTTTGTTTGTAACACACAACTTCTAAATATATGCAAATAAATTTTGTAAATGTTTCAAAACATATCAGCAGTTAGGAAACCACAAAGGGACCAGCAAACTCAGTTTGCTGGAAACAGAGTTTTAATAGGATCAAAACAATCAAGACACTTTACTTAGTGATGTTCAATTGATACTTATTTGCCGAAACCCCATTTCCACACATTAGTATTTGTGCACTATGTAGTTTGATCAGTAAAACTGCATGTTGTCATTTTGCTTCCTTCGATTTAATAGAAAATGTTCTTATGTAAAAGACAGTGCCTCCTTCTGACCTAAATAATGCCTCAACAACATATACCATTTCTAGTCTGTAGCACACTTCTGTGCATCAATGAGAATCTGCAGTTTACAGCTCACAGAAATTAAACTGCCTAAGCAGTACACTATTTCCCATATACAGGTAAAATAAGGAGGGCTGATATATGGCTAGCCAGGGCATTATATAGTAATGTCAACTCCTATCTAACCTTTCTCACACACAATAATACCATAACACTCAGCAGTCTACAGCCAATTATAGCTCATACAGGTTAATAACTCCCTTTTCTAACACAAGACCTGTCTGCTATGGATCTTATTGATCACTTAGTACTGTACCAGCCCCTAAACCACTCACCACTAGCGGAACAGACATGGAATACCTGAAGTGATCTGACACACAAAGCTGGCCATTTGGAGGACTGCACTTTAGTCCAGGACTGCAGGACCCAATTAGCTAAATCCTATGTGTGCCACTTTACATTTCACAATGGCACTGATGTGTCTGTAAAACTTACCTTTCGTCTCGAAGTTTTGTCCTGAATTTTGACCTTCTGTCCTGTATGTTTGTTCTGAATTTCGACCCTTTGTCTGAATTTTTACACTCTCAGTCCTGAATCTGTACCCATGCCAGTTGGTCATCTTAAGTTAGATAGTTGTTTCCTGTAAAGCACCCTAATCATTGGGTCAGTGTAGAGGAGGTGGATCAGTCAGGTAAGGTAAGGGCCCATACCGAAGTGCTCCAAAACACCAAAGAGAAGACCCAGGGAAGGCAGTCAAGTGCCTTATGCAGCTCTAGAACCAGGGCTGCTGCCCCATGCCATGCCTCCAGCACGGCCTCCATCATCATTAAATAGAAGCGCAGGTTGAGAGATGTGTTTCTACTGGGAACAAACCCGTTTTGGTCAGTGTGGATCAGCCACAGGAGTACTAGTGGGTTGCGGACACAAAGGCTCTTGCTAAGGATATTCTAATCTTTGTTTAGAATGGCTATTGGGCACTAAGAAGCTAGATCAGTCAGGTCCTTTCCAGGTTTCAGCCAGAGAAGCCAACGACAGAGAGGCCCTCCCCACAACAATCTCAGTTTGAGGGCTGGTTACCAGTGAAGGTGTTGTAAAGTTCCGCTGGCAGGCGAACCGTTCCAAGGCTCTTTCCCGTTGACCAGTCCCGAAATGGCAGTGCAAGCACGTCTTGTTCTGTAAAGGGAGAATCTAGCTCCTCCTGCTCCTCCAAGGAGAGGCAGGGCAGTGGTGTGCACCTCCAAGTCGGAGGGACCAGCAGGAAGGGTATAGAGACGTGTGTAGTATGCTGTAACGGCATTGTGGATCTCTTTTTGGGTGTGGAGGAGAGTGTCATTTGGATTACGGACTGAGAAAATCTAGTGTCATCGATGTCCGTGATGAATCAACCATGCTAAGAGACAACCAGATTCAATTCCCTCTGAGTGTGTGCAGGTTGTGTAGGAGGTGTAGTCTAAGCATCTCAAATGCTCCAAGAGTTCAGACTCCTTTTCACAGAGCTGGAACAGTGAGGGCCGCAGTGATAGGTCTTGACCAAGTACTCTTGTGAAAGGACAGTGGGACACAGTTCCAAAGACGAGACCAACCCATCCAGCTGAGCGCATACATTATGTATAGGTGAATAGTAGGAATAAAGCTAGATCCTGGGGATTGTGGTAGGATCAGATGTCCACTACAGTGTTAGTCTCAGTGCATTTATAGTGGTCAGGGTGTTGGGAAGGAGGGTGGGAGTGGTCTATGGTGGAGTCCAACACTCTGTTAAAGTTGCCCCATACCACCACACATGCTATTATGCACTGTGACATAATACAGTGTGGTGAAATATATGTGGTATAGTTCAGTATCATACAGTGCACAATAACGAACTGTGATATAAAGTACAGATTTTTATAATACAGTAGCTACAAACCATTGTGCGGAGCATCATTGTACAAACACTTTAGTGTTATATCATGCAGTTTTATATAGTCCCTTATGATGATGAACCATACAAGACTGTAAAAAAAAATACTGTGGCACCACCTAGTGCAGTATGACACAGTACAGACACATTGAATCGGACACTACAGAATAATACAGTGCACTGTTGCAGTGCAAAAAGCATTATTGCTTATACCAATGTGCTATACAATGCCACTCAGAATAAAACATTGCATTGTGATACAATAAGGCAAAATGCAGTAGGATACAGTGAAGATTGATAGACAATGATAGGGTGCAGAATTGTACAGCATCGTATTTCTCTGCAATGTGGTCGAACGCAGTTTAATACAGTAAATTTGTTATGGCCCAGTGCAGCTTTCTAGATGAGCTGATATTTGCTGCTGGTTACCAGCCATGATCGCGTGGAACTCTGAACTACTTGTGCATTTCTTTTAACCAAGAGCCATGTGACAACAAAAACATCCCATGCATGGAGTTGTGGCCTGAAGATAGTAAATCAGAAGGCCCAGAAAGGATGCCCTTCAGGGGTGTTAGAAAAAGACTCCTTTTGACAGGAGGCAGAGGAATTCACAATAACGATGACCCTACAGAGGCAAGGTTATTCACTATCCATTCATCTAACACTTGGCTCAATTGTTTATATATGGAATCCACACAACCACAAGCGAATCAATGAAGAAGGTTCAATTATATGATCAGACTTGGACAAGGCTTGTTTTTAATAATGATTTAGCCTTGCTGTATAAGGAAAGCATATTGCCCAAAAATATCATCAAAATAATATTATGTGGCACCAAATACAGTAACATCAATGGATATGTCTTTTCTCACCACAGACATTGAAACAAGATAATAGTCTTGAGAAAAAGTAAATGGGGTTCATTCTCACAGGTTTTTATATGTGCAAGTCTGAGACAAGCGTATAAATCAAGCATTTCTTGGTTGCTTTTCAACATCTGCAAATGACTAAGTTACGAATGCAAAGGTGGCATGAAGGAGTTGACATTTGTGAGAAGCTGACTTAGTATAGGGTGCTCACTTATAAAAGTGTAGCAGCCTGCACTAATCCAGACAACTCTTTTTTTTTTTAACCTTTATTATGTAAAGAAAGAGACAGTTACAGACCTACAACCACGGAGGCTGGTCAGTCAAGCACAACAACATAAACATCAAAATACACAGCTCTTCAGCCCACAACCCGGGGGTCCGGCAGCGATATTTCGTGATCATGTAGAAGCAGGTGGTATAACTAGGATCAGTGAAAGGTTTCACATTTTATCTTTTATATAAATAAAACCACTAACAAAACACAAAAAAGATCAAGGCATTGCTGTGTAAAAACTGGCTGTCCCTGATGGCAGTGGGAGACATGTTACAGTATAAGAGAAGAGAAATATCGGGGAGGATAAGGGGGGGACCCAGGAGCAAAACAATACAGTGTAGTCAACAAAAACTAAGTACAGGGAACGCAGGGTCAAGGGAGAAGAAGCGGATCCGGAAGGTCGGTGAATGGGGGGGTGGGGGGGGGGTGCAAATCTCTCCACGGTATGCGTTCCATTGACCCCAGATCCTACCCCATTTCTTGGGTCTGCCGCGGGAAACATACACAGTTTTCTCTCTGAACATGGACCAGTCCATATTTTCTTTCCACGTTAGGAGCGTCTGCGGCCTTGGGGAACCCCATAACTGGGCTATGTCCAGTTTGGCGACCATATTACCCAATGTGACCCATTGAGTTTGAGCAACAGTACAGTCATTTGGTTCCCAGACATTCAACAGACAACGTCTGGCCTCAGGTAACAACACAACTCCCGTCACGTCACCCATAACAGCATGCACTCAGCGCCAAAACGTCGCCACCACCGGACATTCCCAGAGGATATGCAAAAAAGTAGCCAGCATACCACATCCGCGCCTACACAATCCATCCACAGAAAAACCCATATGTATCAGTCGTGGGCCTGTGACATATACCCGATGCAGTATTTTGAGTTGCACCAACCTAAGACGTGCCGGAATCGCAACCTCCTTAGGGGAAGATTTCGCCGCCTGCCAGTCTTCATCGTCCAGTTCTAACCCGTCACCTGTCCAAGCATTCCGCAGTTGCAGAAGGAGATCCGAGCGATCGTTGATCAGTTTCTTATAAATGAGAGATCTAGGGCCAGATGTAGGAGCCCTAATACCGGTCGGTAACGGCCGAATTCGGCCGTTACTGACCGGTATTAGGGTTTCCAGATGTAGGGGGCCTATATTTTACCGATTTTGTAAAGTTACCGAATCGGTAAATTTACAGAATCGGTAAAATACCGAATCGGTATATTTACCGATTCGGAAAAACCACATGTAGGTGGCACTCCTGAGAGTGCCACAGGCCCTTAAAAATCGGTATTTTACCACTCAATCCTATTGGGTGGTAAAATACCGAATTCAGGTGTGCATGCACATCTGTGCATGCACACCTGTGCAATGTGACACACAGACATGCCCTTAGGGCATGTCTGTGTGCCACATGGCACACAAGTCCGGAATTGGGGTGCTAGAGGGTGTCAAAGTGACACCCCCTGCACCCTTGCAGGATTCGGTATTTACCGATTCTGTAAATACCGAATCTGTATTTCACATTGATTCCTATGGGCTTCAAGGCCCATAGGAATCAATGGGAAATACAGATTCGGTATTTGCAGAATCTGTAAATACCGACTCTTACAGATTCGGTAATTTCTTACCTACATCTGCCTCCTTCCAATTTACCGACTTTTAAATACCGAATCGGTATGACTCTGTATTTAAAAGTCGGTAAATCGGATTTATCTACATCTGGCCCATAGTGCTGTCGGGGACGTATCCATCAAGCACTCTATCCTCAAGAGGGGAGGACTCCGGGATAGTAGTGTCAGCTGGGAAAACCGAGTTAATCGCATGGTGGACTTGGAGGTAACGGTAATATTCCCTGTCACTCAGTTTATATTCCCGCTGGAGTGCCTCGAAGGTCCTAACTTTGCCCTAGGCCCAGAGGTCGCCCACTCTGCTGATACCGATAAGATCCCATCTGTCAAAACCCTTCAACGTCCACAGGCCACCTAGCGCTTCCGCAGCATACAATGGGGTCGATTTCGTCAATTTATCCGTCCATCCCGTGGCGGCGGTCACGCTTCCCCAGACTCGCACCGCCACTGCAGTAGGGCCTGTGAGGTGCTTCCGGTCGACTCTAGAGTAGAGCACTCGATTGTAATCCCCCCTGGGGAGTTGCCATCTGTCTATTTCAAACGCGGGGTTCGGGACGGGGCCGTACATAGCGTGGTTCACAGCACTCAACTGGGAAGCCCAGTAGTAGCGCTTGATGTCGGGCAACGCGATACCTCCATCGTACCATGGCAAAGTCAATTTCGCCAGTGCGATACGTGGTCGCCCACCCCATACCAACCGCCTCTGCAAGCCCTCGATCTCTCGGAAATAGCTGGCAGGTACCAAATCAAGTGTGTTTTGAGTGGCATACAAGAAGCGGGGGAGAGACATCATTTTGAACAGGGCCGCCCTTCCCAAGGGGGAGAGGGGCAAGCCGCACCACGCCGCAACATCCGACCGAAGCCGGGAGAGCGGAGGCAACAAATTCAGCTCATAGCGGGCTTTGGGGTCCAGTGAAATGTAGATCCCCAAGTATTTAAAGCCATCCCTAGTAACCGGTATCGGACAATTGCGGGGAAGAAGAGGCTCGTCGTCCGTGAGTGGATAAATACAGGACTTAGCCCAGTTAATAACCAGACCGGAATTCCTCACAAAGGAGCATAACACATCAAACAGGACGCCCAACGACTTACGAGGAGAGGTAAGATACAACAATATATCATCGGCATAGAGTGATATCCGGTCCTCGAAGTCAGGCGACCATCGGATGCCCTTAAGCGATGGTTCCCACCGCAACCATGCAGCCAGCGGCTCAAGGGCAAGCGCAAAGAGGAGCGGCGACAAGGGGCACCCCTGTCTCGTTTCCCATCCGAGGGTGAAGGGTTCCGAAGCCCTACCATTAACCACCACCTGTGCCAGCGCTGCCCATACAAAAGCCTAATCCACCCAATGAATTTAGGGCCGAAACCAAACTTAGCAAGAGCAGCCCACAAATATGGCCACTCAACCGTGTTGAAGGCCATCGAGGCATCAAGAGAAAACAAAATGGCCGGCTCTCAAAGAGACCCTGCCCTTGCTAAGGCGCCATGGAGGCGACGTAGATTGAGCGCGGTATTTCGGTGGGGTATAAATCCAGATTGGTCCGGATGGATCAAGTCTGCAATCACCGTAACCAGCCGATTTGCCAGAAGTTTAGCGAGAATTTTGGGCTCAACATTCAAAAGCGAAATCGGCCGATACGATGAGCAATGATCACGAGGCTTGCCATCTTTATGGATGACCACAATGGATGCCAATCTCTGATCTCGAGGAAGAGAGCCGAGATCTCGCAATGACAGGAACATCCGACGAAGATACGGCGCCATAAGAATATAATCTAATCTCGATAGACTCCCGTGTGCACCTGAGTAGAAAGTATATTGGAGCTGACCAGGGTGTAGCTGCCTCCAACAGTCAATTAACCCAAGCGCATCCAGGAGCTTCCCGAGCCAGAGCTGTGCCGCAGGCAGAGCCCTGGGGGGGCTACGATCCTCATCCCCACTAACCACAGAGTTAAAATCGCCACCCACTACCAGTATGCCGTCAGGAAGTCCCAGGATCACATCACCCAAATCAGCAAATGTGGTAGACTATAGGCCAGGGAGGACATACACAGACAAGATGGAAACAGTTTTCCCCTCCCACCAACCCGTAATAGCCGCATAGCGGCCCCTATCGTCCAACACTACGTCATCTATCTCCAAGGGGAGGGAAGTTCGTACCAGGACCCCCACCCCTCTCGAACCAGATGTGAACCCTGAGTGTGCCACCATACGGTAGCCACGTCTGTTAAGTGCACGGCATGCATTTCCAACCAAGTGCGTCTCCTGGAGCAAAATCACATCTGGGGAACAGCTTTTCAAATATTGCAATACAATACCCCACTTTATTCTATCTCCAAGACCGTTAACGTTCCAACTCAGTATCCTAAGCTCCCCCCCCCCCCATCCCCGCATTGAGCACCCAGCCCCCCTCGCCCGGGAATGAGCACATAGAACAAACAACAGGATATAAAGCAGCCTCGAACAAAACAAAAAGGAAAAGACCCCCCCACTACCCCCAAAGAACCCTGAAAAACACACCCCCCACCCTGCACCCCTGCATTAGTCCAGAAAGCCACCCCAACTTGCAGTGTGCCTGTCGCCCCATTAAACTAACCTACAAGAAGAGAGAGAAAGCCCCCAGAGGAGGAAGAGGAGGCCCGATTCCCCCCACCCCCGGTATCAACACTATAAAGCAAGTCTATTAAAAAGCCGCTGCTAGAAATCCAAAGTAACCAGTTCGCCGCTGCAGACTCACTACTCCCGTTCAGCCAGGCCTCCCTCAGCACCTCTCGAGCTCTCGCCGCTCGTGTGATTTGATGGCAGTGTGTCCAACCAGTCACTGGCCACTCAGGGCAATCAAAGAAAAACGCCCACTCCTCATACTCGATCCTCAGTCGGGCAGGAAAAAGCATGGCATATTTCAGGCCCATATCTCTAAGCCGTCTCTTCACCCCGGGGAAACCCATGCGTTGTTTCTGCACCGCCTGGGTGAAGTCCGGATAGAAACTGACCGAGGCATTGTCAAATTTGGTGGGACCCGTGGTTCGTGAAGCTTGCAGGATAGCGTCCCGGAAATTAAAAATCCTGGCCATGATAGGTCTTGGTGAGTCCCCCAGCTTGGGCTTCCCGCCGGGAACTCTTTGCACTCGCTCCACGGTAAAAAAGTTGCTGAGGCCCTTAGGTGCAAGATGTTTAAGGACCAGATCCTCCACCAGAAGGTCCGTGGAGACGTCAGCAGAGTTCTCCAGAACCCCCACGATGCGGACGTTGTTGCGCCTGGCCCGGCTCTCTAAATCCTCCAGCCGGCGGGCAAACTGGTCGTTGGAGGTATGGAGAGCGCGAACCTCAGCCTGAAGGTCCGAGACATCAGTGGTCAAGCTCGCAGTTTTAATGTACAGAGACTTGACCCGTTCATTCGTCTTACCCAGGTCCGCCCTAATGAGGTTACCACGATCGCCACCGTGTCAATCTTTGCAGCAAGAGTTTCATATTGTTGGCCCATATCCGTCCGAACACTAGTAATGGCGCCCATGATGTCCTTTAGTGTCGGCTCCTCCAATGAAGGAGTACCATCTCCAGTCCCTTCAAGAGCCTTGCTCGCTCCACATGGGGACCCTTTCGGGCGAGTGTAGCACTCTATGGTCTGGGTTTGAATAATACTCCCACGATGCGTGCCCTTGGTGTTCCGCTTCTCGGCATCCGCCTTGCCCGCCATAGTGGGCTTTGAACTCCCACGGAGTCGTTGTGATCTGGTCAAAATGATCCCGCTCTCGATGGACCTCAAGGGCAAGAGGGCTGAGAACCAGAGCAAACGTAGGATCCGTAGCTGGGACGAGAAGTCGAATGGGGCAGCCGTAGAGCATCGTCAACAATGGCCCGAAACGAAACCGAAAGTACCCCAGGGGCTGTGGGCGTGCCAAACTGGCCGTTGTTGTTCAGTTGCCACCTGGGTACCTCGGGGACTCAAGTCCGGGGATGGTCTACGATGTAGGCCGCAAACTTCAGGATGCAGCAAGTCCGGATTGCGGCGTCCGATTTAAGTTCCGAAAAAGTCCTCAGAATCAGCAGGGCATAGTCAACAAGTACCCGTCGTTCAAATCAGGATTTGTGGCAGGATAGATGCGGGAGGCGAAGAGGGTCTCAGGAGCCCTGTGCTCACGCGTCCATCTTGGATCCGCGCGAAGCTCCTCCCCCAGACAACTCTTATGGTGATTTTAGTGGACTTAGACAACCTTATAAAGCGATATAAGTGGTAGCTGTGGAGAGCAGCCTTCAAGCTTAGTCCAGAAGGAGTGTAAAGCAGCTTGTTTTACCAGTACTTAATCTTATGGTATAGGTTAAGTGAAAAAGAACCACACAGTGTAGTTATAAAAATATGTTTTTATTATTAACACTCACTAACACACTGTATAATCTTTTAACCGGAGATACAACACAATACACACAATACTTTGTCAATAGAATAAGTAAATAGCACAGAATACACAGTGGTCTGGACGAGAGCAAAGCATATACTAAAATAGTGGAATTCGAACCACAAGCTAAGTTGAGAATGGACACAGAAGACTTAGAAGAGCAGGGGACACAAGGAACTCCACAAAATTTGTGTGAAGAGTGGGAACACGACCGTGTGCTCAATGTTAGTCAATAAATAAGTTGTGGTTAAAATTTTAAAGAAAAAGGACCCTTCCCAGTGGACCCTTAAGAAACCACGTGGAGGACGCAAGGTTGGAGAGCCACCCCACCCGTGAATAACCCAGGAACCAGGATTCCTACACCAGGGAAGCAGGGTGCATGGGTGCGAAGTGGCATTGGAAACAACCGTAGACCACAATGCAGCACTTCAGCAAAGATGCCGCTGATGAAGGTGAAAGCGTGGGGTGGACCCAAAGGTGGATTCAAGATGAGAGGTACCAGCAAGCAGAGGGGAGAGAGTCTATGCCACTCAGGAGTGACCAGGAGGCACGGGAGACAAATGCCCACCAATGTCGGGGATGCAGGAGAGATTGAGGTGAAATTGCAGCTGTGCGGACCAGGTGACGCTGTAAGAGACCAGGAGCCGTTCATAAGCTGTCCAACATCAGATGTTGAGAGCTAAGGGGTCAGTGTCAGGCAGGGCACCAACAAGCTGTGGCAGTGGCAAACAACGTAGTTGATGCAACAGGGGCAGTGTCAGGACCAGAGAGGCCCAAGTGACTTACCACGAGTAGGTACATCAGAGCAGGCCCGAGCGAGCAAGGAAGCTCACAGAAGTCGAAAAAGACCCTCAAGAGGACCCACAGGCCGGAGGCACAGGAGTCAAAAGTGGATCTCAAGCAGCTCACCAAAGGATGAAGGCCCACGGTGCAAAGGATGTGGAGCAGGCAAGGACATTGGCTGCAGGAGCTGCTTGAGGCTGGCGCTTCTTGGAGCCCGAAGATCTCTAGAGGAGAGAGTCAACAAGCCTTGACAACGTGTTCCTGAGCCTTTTGGAGTCAGTGGGAGCCCAGGATCAGCACACCGGTCAGCTGTGTTGTGGTGCCAGCAGATGCAGGGGAGTTACTCCCTCACTCCAAGGGAGATTCCTTCAGGTGTTTTGGATGTCCATAGGCCTGGTGAAGAACCTGTATGGAGCATGGGCATGGACGTTGCAGCTGACTTGAAGGACAACGAGACCAGGAGCAACAGGAGTCTTCCCAGCTGCAGTCTTGGTGCCCAACGCGAAGTCCAGAGAGGTCCAGAGTGCCCAGACGGTTGAAGTTGAAGTGGTATTTGATCTGAATCTTGTCTAACAACTAATCTAGGAACCCACCCACAGGCAAGCCCTTGCGTACCCTAAGGAAAGGGGTGGAACAATTCAGGGGTCTCTCCCAGAGGAGGGGCTGGACAGTGTGGAGGATACTCCCAAGTTCTTTGTCCAGTTTCAAGCCATGTTTGGACTGGAGTATGCAAAGAGGCAATATGCCCTTCAAGCGGCCTGGGTGACACTGGCAAGTGCCACCACTCTGTCACAATACACTAAATACTGTCTGGGAAGTGGTCAAAACTCAGGCTTGGCTGAACTAACTATAACAGTGGAATTTCTCAGGTTTTGTATGAGTGAAATGTCCAACTAACTATAACGTCCCTGAAACCTATGGTTTTTTCAGTGAATTTCTAAGGTTTTTTTAACTGCTAATTTCTAACTATAACGTGCCTGAAACATGTTTTTTTCAGTGAATTTCAAAGGTTTTTTAAATGCTAATTTCTAACTATAAAGTTCCTGAAACCCTTTGTTCTTTTGTCAGTGAATACATATATATATTCTCAAAGGGTGTGGCTTACTGCCTATGCACTCTGTCGGTGGTAGCCAAATGCAGCGCTAGGTCGAACACTGTGTGAATACAAAAGAGTGGCCTTCCTCCAATTTAAGGAAAGTCACAGAGCTCCTCAGGAAGTTATGATTGGCAGTTTTTCATCCATGCTTCAGAAAAACGAACCTCAACACGTTGTATTTACATGCCATTGTCACAGACCTGATTGTCTGCTTTACGGCGCAATGTAGACTGAACCCAGTGCTTACATATTGATAAACAAAGAAAACAGATGAAGTCAAGTCAGGCACATATTGGAGACATCTTAAAGGGGATAATTTCACATTATAATGCATGTAAATTTATAGTGCACCACTGGTCAGTGTGGGTTAGCTGATGTTTGATATATCACACTTATTTCGGTTTTGAGCATAAAGCCAATCACAATATTATTAGTTACAGATCTGCAATATTTGCTGGGCAATTTTTATTTAAATAGGGACCAGAGGCACAAACTTTTTTGGTAAGAGGAGCTTTACCTTTCTTATTTATCATGGTTCAAATAAGGCCTAAATATTCTGTTTAGCCAAATATTAGGATGTTTATAAATGTCATTTTTCTTGATAATGAGAGTTCACCTTTGAAGAAATCATCTGCTAAATAGATCCCTCGTGTTTCTGTTCTCCGTTAGAAAGTTGTCAGACATGAAGGCCTTGAATGTAGGCAAGAGAGATTTCTCCCTTGAAGAGTTTTCTTTATATATCACTAGTTACTAAGGGCCAGATTAAAGGTTTAGCAGACAGAATACTCTGCCAATACTGTGATGGATGTCCTGTTTACCTTATTGATAGTGTTATAGGATTTAATGCACTTTTAATATTGCACTTGGAATATCTTTCATGTTTGTGACAATGTATCCTTTACACACACTCAAAGATGTTTTTATCACTTTTTTCACTGACATTTTGTGGATAATGTAAAATTATGTTAAATGTTTTAGTGCAATGAAGCGCAGGCTTGCTACTTTTGGGCTCTCACATTTTAATTTCTTTCAAGATGCTGTTTGTATACGTTTCTTCACTCACTTTGACATGATGGGCATCACAGCAAATTGCAGAAGCACGACATATGTGTACGTGTTTTGGTCACACTCAGGTAAGGGGCGCAATGGGTCAAAATAATTGTTGACTTTTGAAAGTTGGATGCCATTGCAGCCACTGACTGGTTTTATGAATCTTCTCTGAGAACATTTTATTACAAATTACTTATGTTTCACAGAATGTGATTGACAGATGTTGAATTTCTCATAAAGAAGTCTCTGGTAATGCAATGCAAAAATAATCTCCCTTGCTACATGGCAGGAAGTTTAAATAGGTGGACAATGTGTGATATCAGCACTCATGGACTTCTGGAATGTGCTTACTGTGGGATTTCTTTACATCAATGTTTTTATTAGGCCTAGGCGAAACACTACGCTACGCTCGCGTAGTTTGCGCAACTTCACACTACGCAAGCTGCACGTAGCACAGTGCGAACACACGTAGCGTAGCAAAGCGGTCATTTTTTGCTTGCTCGCGATCCTCAAAAACAAGTTGGCGACAGCGAGCAAGCAAAATGACATCTTGGTGAGACTTTTTCCTTGTTCGCGATCAGCAACATCAAGTTGCCAATCGCGAGCGTGGAAAATAAACCTCCCTGCGAGATTCTCAACGTGGGGAGGTCTGTTTTCTCATTGCGAGTGGTCGCGTATGCTCGTACCCGCTCACAATGAAAAACGATCAGTTTGTGTTGAGAAAGCTGCAGCTCAAGGAAAAATCTCCTTGAGCGGCAGAAAACGGCAGCTCGCACTGTACCAGATGCCGTTTTTTAATGATTGCACAGTGCTTGATGCTTGTCCTCACTGTGCAATCATTGAGAACTGCATCTTGCACAGTGCGAACATGCTACTACGCAGTTCGCGTAGTGCTCGCGAAGCTTGCGTAGTGCGAACTGCATTTCGCGTAGCTTCGCGAAGCGCTACTTCGCAAACTACGCCCAGCCCTAGTTGTTATTTCGTTTAGATTCTAGAGATTTGCAGTGAAGCATCTATATCTTCGTAGCTCCATAGTTTCAATAGCATCTAAATCTCCTGTCATATTAGTGAGGAAGATTTCAGATTCTGGATAAAACTTTTCAATCCTTGGCCTTCTGACTCCAAACACTAAAGGTGTGTTTTTGTCATACTGCACAGCCGTAAATACCTATATTCCTATGACATCAACATATGCTGAAGTACCGGGTTTTTATGGACCCGTCGGTGCCAGGGAGAACACCCAAATACCTTGAGTCCTTCCTGTTTCAGACTACAGAAACACAGATTCTTCTAGGTGAAGTCAAAGATCGTATTTATTGACTGTAACCAGTAACAGGTATCCTAGAAGCACTACAGCATGTATGTTCTCAGGAGACTGCTCGAATTTACAGAACCAGCCTTCTCTTTTTATACGAAATAATAAGCTTCAGGCAAACATTCCTGATTTTACAGTTGACCATACAAATATTTTTACTACAAAGAAAAAGCAGAGTCATGATGACAAGCCCACATTTCAGTTTGTCCAGTCCATGATAGATTATCCGGCAAGGCCCAGAACTTTCATCTGATATTGACGGACCCCTAATAAAATCGGGCACCTCCTCCTCGTAAAACAGGTCATAAAGAAGAAACAGGGACAGGTGTGTGTGAGATTAAGCATAGTTTGTGTGTGATGAACAGTTTATGACATGTTGTGCCTTGATACTAATCTCGTTCGGCCACTGGGAGAGGAACTGCCCGAACAGGTTTGGCTTGAGGCAGTGGAGTCAGCTCGCCCAGGTCACAGAGGAGTCAGCAGAGGTGTACGTGTCCTTTAATTCGGCCTTAGTTATTTGGCTATGTAAAGGGCAATCACAAAATGGATGCCGCTCACAAAGTGGAACCCAAGGGTTCAAGACGAAAACTACGATTTCAGGGTGATTTCGTCACTCAAACATGACGAAAAAACGTATGTATAGTATTTAAGCCATTATCGGTCTGCTAGTACCAAAATCGTCATGATATGATGATATTTATGACACGAGTGTAGAGCTTCGGTCCCACAGAATAGCAGAGTCCAGAATTTTAAGTACCACAGACCCTCCTTTTGCCCTTACATAGGCAATAACCCATACTCATGCTAATCTGAGTCCAGGTCTGTATTCATGAAGTCATTGAGATGTTGCTGTAGCATCATCCTATTACTTAGTTCGTCCCTTGATACATATTTCCTTACACATGATGTAGCACAGAGGCCACATATTGCAGGAGCACACTGTACAGGAAAAGGATGGCTAAGATCATCCCAATGACTATCAGAATCTTCCATCCCCAGGCAGATATCAGTTTCCAGAACCACCCCATCAAGGACCAGTCTACTTCATCCACGTGAATGGATTCAGAGATCTCATGCAGTTTGGAGATGGCCTGGTATACTGTTGGAGCGTTATCAGGGATGAAAATACAGCAACTCGATTGGATCACTTTACATACCCCACCACGGTCTGCAAGTATGACATCTAATGCGACCCTGTTTTTAAGAGTCATAAGGCGATCCGACTGGAGCTCAGCAGTCAAATTACTAAGGGCACCGGCAGTTTCAACTACAGTGGATTCAACCACCCTTGTCAATTGCCTTATTTTCCTGCTGTTCACCATAGGCCCCCAAAACGGCAGAAAACCTTTTGCGAAATCCCCAAATTCCTGTTCCGCAGTGTCGTCTTTACTCACAACACCCCTAACTGTCCTTGTCCTATGGTAATCTGCCGCGACCGTGTAGGTGGGTGGCAACAGGAACGAGACAAAACATGTGCCCGAGAAGTCAGGGGGCAACCATGTATAAGCCTTATCATGGCAGATGAAATAAGTACCCATAGCTGCTAAGAACGAAGGGAAATTTCGAGATGCAAACACATATGTTTCCGTGCAGACGCTCTTCCCCAACTGAACGCTGGGATTTTTGCCATTACCTTGCAGACACCTGATGGGGTACAATCCAAATAGGGGAGGATCTCTTCGCTCGCTTGTTCTCACTCAAAGCAATTCCATATTTTGTTATATTCCACCTAACGTAAGCTTGCAACTCATCTTTAGGAATCGTTCTGTACGAGTCAATTGTTCTGCTCATATTTGCAATTCCTACTACTAACGCTTTGTTGCTTGAGTTACTTTTCGTAGAATGTGGGGAATATGGCTCAATGGCAAATATGAACATTGTTTGGAACGCCCATAACGAACCATTGTAGCTAAATGGTATGGGATGCCCTTGTCTGTCGTATGCGGCATAAGACCACACACCCAACAGTTAGTTGTGTTTACTACTAATTGGTGTTGGTGCAAGAGCTGAATGAAAGAGTTATTAATAAACTCTAATCTTCTTGAGGACTCATGTTCAGGCGGGGGGTGAAAAGAGTGCGAGGAAACAGTAGGAGGAGATATGGGCTGTGTAGTGGGTACAAATGAAACTTGAAAGGTATATAAAACATATCCCATTAAAAATATCATGGCACCAAGCAACATAAAGATACAACATATTAACGATCTCTTCTTTGACATTGACATACACATTTTGTCTTTAAAGTTCATTCGTTTGCAGGTCTCTCCATCTCAGAGAACTCCATCCTCTATAATTTGCTGCCCACGGTGGTAGGGTGCTTCTGCTGAAGAGTGCTTCTGTCAGTCCAGGGCAACTCCCTTAGACCAACCAGAACTGTCGACCTAACCGTCTTCAGCTGCACTCCAAAGACTTTGGCAACCGTGACCCTAGCAGCAAAACCGGATGGCGGTTCGAAAAACAAAAATTAGAAAGTTTCTTGGATGGGATGGGAGAGCTGTACAAAAAGTAAAAAAAGAAAAAAAAAATGTATTTGTCCATAGTCATTCTTGGCCTTAAATTGTAACGGTTTCTGCCAGGTGCTGTCAGGTCTTGGAATAGGAGTTCAGGCTCTATAGTGTTTAATCGAATTGACGGAGGCACAGCTTCTTGCAAAATGTTGTCGCTTTCCTTTTCAGAAGTTGTTCCTTTTATACGTGCATCGCTAAAAGGTAGGAAACGAGGCACGGTCTCAGCTTCAGAGTCAGCGGTTCCCTCCTGGACCCACCGATCGTACGGAAGAGGCAGTGGGACCCTCTCTTACAATGATTGCCGTGGACCCAATGTTTCTTTCCTTCTACTCGAACGGCAGATCTTGTCGAGAGAAGAACTAGATGAGGGCCGGTCCACCGGGGCTGGTCATTCTTTGTTCGCTGGAAATTCTTAACCAGCACGTAGGATCCAGGATCGGTAGGATGCCCTGGAGCTTCAGAGGCCTGAGTTAGAGTGTCATGGACCTGTGTCATGGACCTGTTGGTGTAAAACACGCAATTTAGCCATCAATTCATACAGATAATCAAGCAGTACAGGGTGTTCTATTTCGCTAAACCTGGTGGGCCTTGGCACTCCCCATATGTTGGCCGGGCGGCCAAACACAATTTCATAGGGACTAAGTCCCACTCTAGAGTGAACAGTCATTCTCGTTGATAGGAGTGCCAAGGGCAGAGCGTCAGGCCATTTAAGACCTGTGCTTGCTTGAAACTTGGCCAGTTTCAGTTTTAACGCGCCATTATAGCACTCTACTAGTCCAGCTGATTGGGGGTGATTTGCAGCGTGAAACTTTTGCTGAATGCCTAGCCCCTCACACACTTTCTCCATCACTCGACCCACAAATTCACTCCCATTATCACTCCAAACCATTCTAGGCATTCCAAATCTGGGGAAAAACTCTTTGACAAGGGCTTTGGCTGTGGACAAAGCAGTATTGTCCTTCAGGGGGTATGCTTCGACCCATCTTGAAAAGGCACAAACAACAACGAGTACATATTTCAAATTGTTGCACCTTTCCATGTGAATGAAATCTAGCTGCAAAACCTCAAACGGATACGTTGGAGGCGCAAAATGACCAGCTGGAGTTGGGGTTCCCCTACCAGGGTTGTATTTCAGGCATACCATACAATTCTTGACCACATTCTCTGCACACTTAGGGATTCCACCATTTTGCCATACTGGAGCCAACAACTTACAAATCCCTTTCACACTGATGTGAGCCATTCCATGAGCCATTGTCACCACTGCAAGCACCTACGCATCGGGTAACAACCATCGCTGATGCTCTGACAATTCAATCCAACAACCATTCGCATCCAATTTATCCTTACTTTCTCTCCATTCATTCAACTCTTTCTCTGTGGCTTCAGCTTGAATGGACTTCACACTCTCAATCGTATCTTCACACATACCAACATCACCAATCCATCTCGCAGGGCCTGCAACATACATTCGACTCATTACATTCCTAACAGTTTCTTTCGCAACTTCATCCGCAAACCCATTTCTACGACCAACATCATCCATAACCTTTTTGTGCGCACTGCATTTCACAATTGCAACCTGTAACGGCAAGGTCAGTGACTCCAGAAGCTCATTCACCAACTGACCATGCTGGATCTTAGCACCATGCGAAGTCAGAAACCCACGTTCTTTCCACAATCGTCCAAAACTGTGAGCCACACCAAATGCATACTGGCTGTCCGTGTACACATTCACTCGTTTTCCTTTCGCCAACACACATGCTCTTGTAAGTGCAATCAACTCTGCTGCTTGCGCTGAATTGTGTGGGATACGTGCAGCTTCAACAATAGTATGCAAAGTCATCACAGCATATGCTGCAGTCGTATCACCATTCGGCAACTTGAAACACTAACCATCAACCCACAGAGTACCATCACATTCTGGAAGAGGAGTGTCTCTAAGGTCTATCCTCCCTTTCGTCTCTTCCTCTGTTCTCAGAAAACAGTCATGCTGATCTTCACTATCATCGTCTGTCTCAGCTAAAATCGGCAAAAATGTGGCTGGGTTTAGTGTATTGCACCTCTTTATGTGCACATGACTTGCCAACAGTGTCAGCTCATACCCTGACAATCGAGCACTAGTTAAGTGCTGTATCTTTGTTCTGTTTAACAGAATGTCCACTGCATGCGGGACCATCACAATTAACATGTTATTCATTACTAACCCAGCAGACTGTCGAATAGAGACAGCTGCTGCCGCAGTGGCTCTCAAACAACTTGGCAACGCCTTAGCTACCGGATCTAGAGTCGCCGTTAAAATACGCGCATGGACGCTGTTTGTCCCCAAAAGACTGTGTCAGAACTGACAATGCGCAACCTTCTTGCTCATGGACGTACAATGTAAAAGGCTTACTGTAGTCGGGGGTACCCAATACAGGAGCCAAACACAATGCATCACGCAATTCGGAAAAAACTTTCCTGACACTCTTCAGACCATGGGATGGGATTCGGTGTATCTTTACAAGTTAATGCCACCAAAGGTTTGGCCAATAAAGAAAAATTCGGTATCCATTGTCTGCAATATGATGTAATGCCCAAGAAAGCACGCACTTCTCTCTGTGTCCTTGGGACACTCAATTTTGCAATTGCCTGAATCCTTTCTTGGGTCAGTTTCCTTCCCTCCTTCGATAAGAGGTGACCTAAGTAGGTTACTTCTTGTCGACAATATTGCAATTTTGAAAGAGAGACTTTGTGGTGCAGATCACACAAATGACGCAACAACGACAATGTGGCTTCTTTACAAATATCCTCAGTATCTGCAGCTATTAGCAAATCATCGACGTACTGAATAAGGGTAGCGCCGTCAGGTAAAACAATCGTGTCAAGCTGTGTTTTTAAAGCCTGCCTGTATATTGATGGACTTTCACAGTAGCCCTGAGGAGCGCGTTTGAAGCGGAAACTTCGGCCTCCTAAACTGAAGCCAAAAAAATCCCTGCTCTCCTCGGCAATCGGGATGCTGAAGAAAGCATTCTTCAAGTCAATCACTGAGAACCAAGTGGCTGAAGCTGGAATCATAGTCAATAGGGCAGTGATATCAGGGACAACTGGAAACTGTGGCACAACTATTTTATTGACCTCTCTAAGATCAATAACAAATCTGTAAACAGGTGGCTGGGAAGGATCAGTACGCTTCAAAACCGGCAGAACAGGACTATTACAAACGTTGCCTCTTGTTTCTTCAATTACATCTTTCTCAATCAAATCATAAATAATCGCTAACAACGCTTTTTCACCTTCGCTAGAGATCTTGTATTGGGGAATGCGTGGCATTCTAACATTGGCTTTCAGTGTTACAACATATGGCGCTATTTCCAAAAGACCCACATCATTAGGTCCAGTAGCCCAAAGAATATCCGGAAGAGAAGACAATTCTGTCGGAAGTTTATCCTTTGACAAATACATTGGAGAAACCACTTTCTTACCCAGTGTAAGTTGTACTCCCGAAGGAGAACAGTACAAAGTCGCATACAATCTTTTCAACAGATCCAATCCCAACAAGTTTTCACCACAACCTGTTGTAAGAATAAGGGGTGCCTCTAATTCACAAGGTCCAACAGAAAGGGACATAGGACTAGAAACGGGGTTCCTAACCGGGGCGCCAGAAAAACCTACTGAAACATTCATTTCACCAGACAAAGGTGCGCCAGGGAGTTTTGAGTGCAAGGGACTCACGTCTGAGCATACCCTGCCACACTTATGGCAGCCAAAAGCGGTACAAAAGGATTCAAGCATGATTAGTAAGTAACTTGGCACTAAACCCACTGTCTATGGTGGAGGGCTGGAATTGATGTTCATAATAATGTATGATCTTGATTGCTTAACCTGTAATATGGAATATGCTACTTACCAGTATGCATCTGTTCTTGGCATAGAGGGCTGCAGAGTGGTACATTATGAATAGATCGCCATCTGGTGTTGGGCTCGGATGATTGCACTTTGTTTTTCTCTTGGAGAGTCTTTTGTATCTTGGTGACTCCTCCCTTAGTTGGTAGTGCGCATGGGCATCGGCTCCATCCTTAGATTGTTTTGCCATAGTAGGGTTAGATGGAGTAGTATAGTAGAATACAGATAAGAGTGCCCATGTAAGTGTATCTAAATAAGATAGTGTTGGAACAGACACAGGTTTCCGGGGAGGCTGGGAGGGCATGTACCACTCTGCAGCCCTCTATGCCAAGAACAGATGCATACTGGTAAGTAGCATATTCCGTTCGAGGCATATGGGCTGCAGATGGTACATTATGAATAGACTATACAGCAGTTCTCTCCCTAGCGGTGGTCGCCCGTGTCTGTTGCAACTGTCTGAAACAATGTTTTTAATACTGCTTGTCCCACTCTAGCTTGTTGTGTTGTGTGCACATCTACACAATAGTGTTTTGTGAAAGTGTGCGGTGTAACCCAGGTAGCCGCTTTGCATATGTCATCTAGTGGAATGTTTCCCAGAAATGCCATAGATGCTCCTAGTTTACGTGTAGAGTGAGCTCTAGGAGGAACAGTTAATGTTCTCTTTGCTTTTAAGTAGCATATTTGAATGCATTTTACAATCCACCTGGCAATGCCCGCTTTGGAGATGGGATTGCCTTTATGTGTGGGAGAAAACGCAACAAATAGCTGTTTTGTCTTTCTGAAAGTTTGTGTTCTCTCTATATAGTACAATATGGCCCTCCTAACATCCAGTGTATGTAGGGCTCTTTCCGCTACTGTTTGTGGTTTTGGAAAGAAAACCGGTAATTCCACTGACTGATTGATGTGGAATGCTGAAATAACCTTTGGTAAGAATTTTGGGTTTGTTCTAAGAACCACTTTATTTTGGTGTAGCTGCATAAATGGTTCCTGAATCGTAAAAGCCTGCAGTTCACTTACTCTTCTAAGTGACGTGATAGCTATGAGGAAGGCCACCTTCCATGTGAGGAATTGTATTTCACACCTATGCATAGGTTCAAAGGGTGGCCCCATTAGTCTGGTAAGCACTATGTTGAGATTCCAGACTGGGGAAGGTGGTCTTCTTGGTGGAATGACTCTTTTGAGTCCTTCCATGAAAGCTTTAATTGCTGGTACTTTAAACAATGACAGGTGTTGTCTGTTTTGTAGGTACGCCGCTATGGCTGCTAGATGAACCCTAATAGATGTATATGCTAGATTACATTGTTGTAAGTGTAATAAGTAGCAAATGATTTGTTTAGTGGATGCGTCCAGAGGGTTGATGTGCTTACTGTTACAGTGTATAGCAAACCTCTTCCATTTTGCTGCATAGCATGCTCTGGTGGTAGGACGTCTTGCCTGTTTAATGATTTCCATGCATTCTGGTGGTAAATCTAAATACCCAAACTCTATGACCTCAGGAGCCAGATCGCTAGGTTCAGTTGTTTGGGATCTGGGTGCATTATTTCTCCATGGTTCTGTGTAAGATGCATGGGTAATAATCTTAGCTTTTGATGTGGTACTTGTGAGAGTTGTAGCAGCGTGGTGAACCACGGCTGTCTTGCCCACGTGGGTGCCACTAGTATCATTGTCATTGAGTGCTGCTGCAGTTTCCTCACCAGTAGTGGAATTAGTGGTAGAGGAGGGAACGCGTAAGCAAATTTGTTGGACCAATTTATCCACAGTGCATTGCCCTGGGACCTTTGGTGTGGGTACCTGGATGCGAATTGTTTGCATTTTGCGTTTTGATGATTTGCAAACAGATCTATCTCTGGTTGCCCCCATTTTTGGAAGAATGGCTGTAGTATTTGGTCGTGCAGTTCCCATTCGTGAACTTGTTCTGACTGTCTGCTTAGGATGTCTGCTATTTGATTTTGAATTCCTGGTAGGTGTTCCGCTAACAGGTAGATTTTTTGAGGAATGGCCCATCTCCATATGTCCTGTGCTAGTTTGGACAGTTGGAGAGAGTGTGTCCCCCCCTGTTTTTGAATATAATACATTGCAGTCATGTTGTCTGTTCTGATCAGGACTGCCCTGTTTGTTATTTGCATTTGGAAAGCTTTTAGTGCTAGAAATATTGCTAACAGTTCTAGGTAGTTGATGTGCAGCTTCTTTTGCTGCGCACTCCACTTCCCCTGTACTGTGTACTTGTCCATATGCGCTCCCCATCCGGAGAGCGATGCGTCCGCTGTTATTATTACTTGTGGAACTGGCTCTAGGAACGACCGTCCTTTGGAAATGTTTTCTGTGTTCCACCACTTCAGAGAGCGATACGTCCGGTCGTTTACCAACACCAGATCTGTAATCTGACCTTGAGCCTGATTCCACTGTGTCGCTAGACACTCTTGTAGTGGGCGCATTTGTAGTCTGGCATGTGGTATTAGCAGTATGCAAGAGGACATCATGCCTAATAGTTGCATAAACACTCGTGCTGGTAGTGAGTGTTGTGGTTGAAATTTTTGTATTAACCCGACCATTGTCTGTACTCTGATTGGGTTGGGGTATGCTATTGCCTTTTCTGTGTCTACTGTAGCCCCCAGGTATTGCTGGATCTGGTTTGGTTGCAGGTGTGATTTTTTGTAGTTCACCGTAAACCCTAGGTGGTGCAGCAGTTGAATTGTCTTCTGTGTGTTGTGAAGACATTCTTCCTTGGATTTGGCCTTTATTAGCCAATCGTCCAAGTATGGGAAGACATGTATTTGTTGTCTTCTTAGGTGTGCTGCCACCACAGCTAGGCATTTTGTGAAAACTCTCGGTGCTGTTGTGACACCGAACGGAAGGACCTTGAACTGGTAGTGTTGTCCTTCTAACACAAACCTTAGGTATTTTCTGTGGGCTTTGTGAATTGGGATATGAAAGTAAGCGTCTTTTAGATCCAGTGTAGAAAGAAAGTCCCCTTGCTTCAGTAAAGGGAGTACTTGTTGGAGCGTGACCATGTGGAAGTGCTCCGAATTTATGTAAGCATTGAGAGGTCTGAGGTCTAATATTGGTCGTAGGGACCCGTCCTTTTTGGGGATCAGGAAGTATAGAGAGTATACTCCTGTTCCTTGTTGATCCTTTGGGACCTTCTCTATTGCATGCTTTTGTAGAAGTGCTAGCACTTCTTCTCTTAACAATGTCAAATGATCCTGACTCATTGGGCGCTGTTTGGGGGGGATGTTTGGCGGGGTAGCTGTGAGTTCTAGGCAATAACCATGTTGGATAATTTGTCTCACCCACTTGTCTGACGTGATGTCTTCCCAGACAGGTAGGAACTGTGATAGACGTCCCCCGACCGGTGTTATGTGGTCTGGGGGGAGATCTATGAAGTCACTGTTTTGGTGTTGAGGCGTTGCGGTTGTTATTATTTCCGCGGCCTCTACCCTTATTGTTGTTACCTCTGTAATTACCTCTTGAATTACCTCTGGGTGATGTTGGTGTGAAAGATGTGGATTGCTGATTTGTTCCTGTGTTTTTTGAGCCCCCTCTATAGGTGGATCTACGAAAGGAACCTCTGTGCGTTGGCTGTTGCAATGCTCCCATTGACTTAGCCGTTTCTGTATCCTTTTTCATCTTTTCTAATGTCTCGTCTGTACTTGAACCGAACAATGTCTTCTGATCAAATGGTCTGTTCAGTAGGGCTGTTTGAACTTCTTGTTTGAATCCTGAGATTCTGAGCCATGCGTGCCTTCTTAGCATGACACTAGTGTTAATAGACCTTGCTGCAGTGTCTGCTGCGTCTAACGCACACTTAATGGAAGTATTAGTTATTATTTTACCTTCCTGAATTAATTGGTCTGCCTTCTTTTGATGTTCTTTTGGAAGATGTGTGAGAAGTTTTTCTAACTCATCGTAATGTGCCCTGTCGTAACGTGCGAGTAGAGCTTGTGTATTAGCTATACGCCAGCTATTTGCTGCCTGTGATGCTACTCTCTTGCCTGATGCATCTATTAACTTCGACTCTTTATCTGGTGGAGGAGCCTCTCCTGTAGATAATGAGTTTGCTCTCTTACGAGCGGTTGAGACCACCAGCGAGTCTAGAGGTACATGCCCTCTAATAAATATTGGGTCCTTTGGAGCCGCTTTATATTTTTTATCGATTCTTGGGTTTAACACCCTGGCTCTCACTGGGTTTTCGAATATTTCTTCTGTGTGAGTGACAAGACCCTTTAGCATAGGAAGAGTACCTGATGTTCTCTGTGCACTAGGTAGAGTCTCTAACAAGAAATCCTCTATCTGAGGTTCTGTGTGCATATCTAGTTTGTGATATTTTGCTGCCCTATTAATGAGCTGCACAAAACCTGTGTTATCATCAGGTGGTGAAGGCTTTGAGGGGTATAGCTCTGGGTCGTTGTCCTCATCTGACCCTACATCGTAATTTTCCCATGGATCTTCCTCATCCTGGATAGATTCGTCATCCCCTTGAGGTTCTCCCTCCCCTATATCACTGTCTACATCTGACTGAGGTGTAGCTGGTCTTGGTGTGGAGGGTGTAGGAATATGTGGCCTATTGTGAGGAATAGGAGAAGAGGGTGTGTCTTTAGGACGAGGAGAAGCAGGAGGAGTTATGTTCGTCCCCATTGTTCTCTTTTTTGGAGGAAGAGGTTTATCTTCTGACTGTTCACTCTTTCTCTTCTTCGTGACCACTTTCCCAGTTTGTGGGTCAATAAACAAGATCTTTTGCTTGGGATCTGTTTGTTGCTCTTGAATCGGTACCGAGGGTCCTGGTTCCGAGAGCTGTTTTTGTTTTCGATCCTCAGATCTTTCTGGTTTCGACACCGAATGTCTGCTCGATTCCGACTTTTTGGGTATCGAGTGTCTTTTGGGCGATACATCATATTTCTTTTTCGACATGGAATGTTTCGATACCGAGCTCTCCTTTATATGCCGCCTCGGTGTCGAAGTCGATGACGCCCTTTTCTCGGATCCGACGTGGTGGGATTCCGAGTGTTTCGGTTTCAGTTTCGGTTTCGTTGCCGGGCCCGAAGGCGGGGCGTCGGAAACTTTTTTCAGCGATTTGACCGGGCCCGAGGGCGGGGTCGTTACCGCACGGGGTCGGTTTTTCGGTAAGGGGACGTCGTCACTCACGGTTTGATGCTCGAAGAGATCTTCAACCTCCGACTGGTCCCCTTCCGACCCCGACTGGTCCTCTTCTTCCTCGATTTGTTCGTCTCCGAACAGCTCCGGGATCGCCTCCGCCTGGATTCTGGAAGCCTCGTGCCTTCGAGCTCGACGATTTCTGATCGTTAGCTTGGAGGAGAATGCTGCGCAGGCTTCGCAGTCCCTGGATTCGTGTTCAGGCGATAGGCAGAGGTTGCACACCTCGTGTAGGTCCTTGTGTGGGAACTTAGCACCACACGATGGACATTTTTTGAATGGAGTCCTTTCCATGGACTCCGGGCTTGACTGCGCCGAGAAAGGTCTCTTGTTCCTCGACGTAGATCCAAGTTTTTCTCTTCTATTTTGAATTTGTAACGCGTCGGAATGGAAAAGAACGCGTTCGCTAACAATACCGTCGAATTGGAAAGGGAATACGCGCCGAAAAATCACTTTCTTCAGAAGTTGATCTGGAGCGTCTCGATCTTCATCCGAACCCGATGGCGGAAAAAAACAATCTAAGGATGGAGCCGATGCCCATGCGCACTACCAACTAAGGGAGGAGTCACCAAGATACAAAAGACTCTCCAAGAGAAAAACAAAGTGCAATCATCCGAGCCCAACACCAGATGGCGATCTATTCATAATGTACCATCTGCAGCCCATATGCCTCGAACATTCCTTTCCTTCACAGCAAACGGGCCCCAGTAAATACTGTGAATGCCCCCACGGGTAATACCAGGAGTAATAAAACAAATATATCTCACTTTTTTACACTGATATCTTCACGGACGGGTGCGCCTTAGCAGGTGCATACCGCCGGAAGATTAATTAATATGTCCTGATGAATGCAGAGCGATTTTTTGGCTCATTGCAGAAACATGTTGACCGTTCTATTTAGGACTATTGGTTTTCAATAAAAGAACCACTGTATAAGTCCTTTTTCACCCTGTTTTAACTAATGCAAGTTGGTCTCTTAATAAAGTTGTTGATAGTCACAACTTGGCATTTTATAACTTCTGCACACTTTCACACTCCTTTGGTGGGCACTACTCAACACACATTAAACCCGCTCCGCTGTAAGCAGGCGTAGTAGCACACTGGGAGGACATTTGGTCCTTCCAGTGAGAACCCAATGATGAAGCGTGTCACCACTAGGTGGTGAGTGAGGGTTCTTTTTATCATCTATTTGTGTGTTGTTTTACTCACTGGGTTCAGTTCCTTGTTTAGACAGCTTGATTGTGTACCTTCCGGCACCCAATTATATCGGTCTTTTGTTGTATTCCATTCTTCCCCTATTCAGGAACTGCACTACATGCCAGAAATGCACCCTATGGCAATGTCTGGATACCTCCCTGCCCCCTAGGCCGGACCTGCACTGCATGCCTGCTTTGTACCCTGCCTCTATAACAGAACTGTCCCCATCTGTATTCCATCATGCCCTGCGCTACATGCCAGAACTGCACCCTATGCCAATGTCTTGATTCTTGCCCTACCCCTATGCCGGAACAACACCATGTCTACCGGCCTGACTTCCATTCTGCCCTAGGCCAGGATCCGTTACCATTCACTAGTCTTCATTCCTTCCGCCCCCTATGCTGCAGCTAAATCCGGTATTCATGTCTGCATTCCACACATTCCCTATGCTGCAACTAAACTGGGACTCCAGGGCTGCATTCCACCCCGTCCCCTATGATGCAGCTAAATCCAGTTCCCATGTCTGCATTCCACCCCCCTCCTATGCTGCAGTTAAGTCTGGTCCCCATGTCTGCACTACACTCTGGCCGCCCCCTATGCTGCAACTGAACTGGGACTCCATGGCTGCATTCCAGATCAGTGTTTTATGAGATCTTCATTAGAATACACGGTAACCCACATAACGCCTCTCTATATGTGCAGAGTTAAGACTCAGATAGTGCTGGAAAGTCAATTCAGACGCCAAAATGCGGCATAATCACCGAGCCTTCACTATCTATCTCTCTGCAGTACTTATAACCACTAACCTGAAATGGCAGCCACGTGCCGCCTTCAGAAGTTCACTCAATCAAAGGGCCGCACTCGAGCTAATCAAAGATCCTAAACAAGTGGATCTCTTCGCATTGGCCACCGGGGGATTAACAATCCAGTAGGCACTGCCGTGCGCTTCGATCCGAGCACCTGCGCGCAATGAGAAGTCCCAAAAGCCTTAGATCACAGCCAAGACACGGACTGCTGTAGAGTTAAGTGGAAACCCTTTAATTCCTGAGGAGATCCTATTGCGCCAGATAAAGATGGATCTTGCCCTCTGTGCACCAGATAATTAGAAGAATGGAAGAGGAATAGGGGAGATGCAGCGAGAAAAGCTCAGTGGCTCATATACATGGTATTACGGCTGTCAGATAGGTGTTAAGAGAGCGTGGTACCCGAAGGCACAAAGGTAGCAGAATTAAAGCACTAATAACACAAGATACCATTAGGTCAAACTAAAGAAAAACTGTCTCAAAAGTGTTGGTTAGGGAACAGTCACCAAGTCTATATTTCAATAGTACGTGGTGAACATCAAAATGATTCCCATCAGATACCCGTCCTGTGCCGCCCTATATCATTTGGGATCCTTCACCCGAAGGAATTGATGAAAACCACTTATTATTAGGTGAACTGTAACCTAATCAATTGGAAAAAACTCAAATGTGATGGGTTGGTATGTGTGGCATGAGGAGGGTAAGAATACATAGCAGTGCACCAAAAGTGTTTAAAGTAACTGTGTAAGAAGAGTTTGTGAATAATAAGATTGGGTTGTAGAAGTGGAATTTTTTTTTATTTTAATGGTATCCTATCTACACCCAACACTAAAAACAGTGCATAAGTATATTGAACTTATATATACTCTGATGTTATAAAGGTCAACATGTTTCTGCGGTATTTGGAGTCATACGATCTCCTCCAGCTTCATCAGGACCCTATGTCAAATGCTACTGCGTATAAGTGAAAGTTTCTCAAACAAAAAAAGTGATAAAGATGTCACCTGAAATTCGCCTGCTCGGTCAGTCATGAGGGACGAATCATCAATAAAAAGAAAAAACAAAAACAACACATAATTATGACAGTTTACTTAGGCACATATTAAATATGTGATCTTTATTAGAGCCAATCATTTATTGGTCTGACGGTCTCAAATGAGTGGATAATACAATGTGGTCATTCTTTATATTATGGGACCTTATTCTTAGGACAACAGTGTATCTTTTACTCACCCAAATTATGGGGAATACACACTCCACCCCACCTGGCTACAGCTCAGGTAAAACGGAGCACCGCTCTGTGAAGAAGAAGGAGGGAGGGAAGTAGAGGAGGAAAGATACATAACCATCAAACTTTGTATCTATGTGTTTAGCACGGCAGACAAAGACCAATCATCCATTATTTCAATAAGGAAATTGCCCAATCAGAAGTTAGCCCAATCAATAGTACCCATGAGTACAGCGATTGGTGTTTATTCACTCAATACACTCATAAATAAGAACACACCTTTACCCTGACCAGTTATTGTACACAGAGTAGGATTATGTTTTTCAGATTTATACGAGTTGTGCAGAAGATTCTGCCCAAGTGTATTCAATGGCGAATCTATCAGAGGAAAAGAAGCGCATCAAGCATTCCTCCATTCATCACGAAGAAAAGCGAGTCCAAACCCCATTCTTAAGCAAACTATAGCGTTCTATGTTGTGGAGAGCTAAGTAACGCCCCCCTGCCCTGCTTACCTGTCCGTCGGTACTCCGGACATCCGTCTTGGCTGTCATGGAGGGAGGTACCGAACAGACAGGTAGCAGGTCTTTATACTTCCTTGTTGGTGATCGTCTGCATCGCTATTGGATTGACATATCACGTGACAGAACGCAGAACGACGTATGCGTCGCCGCGCTCCGCTGTCACGTGGTATACGTATCACCTGATGCCGCGTCAGGCATGACGTAGCGTTGAATAGAACAGACACTCTTCTACTCGCGTCGAAGGAAGCCTATCGCTACACATTTGTTAACAGTCTCAGTTGCCTGGCAATGGAAGCGCCAGATTTGTTGACAGTCTCGGTTGCCTGGCAACGGACACGCGTGGTGATAATTCAAAACGCTCTAGGTGATGAGTGATTTTCCAACTAAATGTTAGCGTTTTATCAACGGACACGCGTGGTGATAATTTAAAACGCTCTAGGTGATGAGTGATTTTACAACTAAATGCTAGCGTTTTTTCATGTGTAATGAAATACCCCACAAAAGATCGTATGTTTAGCCAATTTGATATATTTTGAGTGGGAATATCATTTCTTACGAGTAGCAATATGCTCAATGGAGGAAACGCCCTTCTGTGCATAGAAGCAAGCGTATCACTAGGCGAGCTTCGACAATCCTAATTGCCTGGCATTTTGTGCATCTACTATTACATAGTGACTACGCTAATCAGCGAAAGGACAGGTTTGATTATCCTGGTGACAGTCCTATGCTGAAATGTGCTTCTGGTGCATGATCGATTCTTATAAGGTGGGAGTGTGTCATTCCAACTTATAGGTCTTTATTATAGAAAAAAGCGATTGTTCTGATCTACACCCAAGCTGATGTAGCAATCATAAAGACATCCAAGGGATGTCTTCATTAAGGCCTGCTTTGTGAGTTTGTAACCTATAAACCCATCTCTGTTCGCGTTTGAACAAAAATGTGCTGATATCTACAATATGTGGAGGTATTAATGGTTGTTCCAGAACCGTCCATCTCATGTCTGTAGGTAGATGTTTTGCAAGTAGAAAGTGATTGGTAAGCTTAGTAGCCTGTCTACTGCACCGTATTGAGCTCTTATGTTCAGATATTCTCAATTTGATCTTACGAGTAGTCATGCCTACATACATCTTGTTGCAAGGACATTTGATTAGAAAGATCAAATTCGTGTTGTTGCAGTTTGTGAATCTGCGTTGTTCCCACAATTTCTCTGTCCCGATGTCAATGGTTATGGTTTTTTCTGTTTGGGGACATGCGGCACATTGTCCGCAGGGATGGTGTCCTGTAACTGCTGGCATGTTCCATAAGGTCCTTACTACTCTAGGTCCTTCAGTTTTCGGCCTTGTAGGGACAAGTTTATCCTTTAGATTTTGGCCTCTCTTGTAAGCAGAAAGAGGGAGGGGAAGAGTATCTTGGCCGGTGTTTAGCATCCCCCAGTGTCTTTTCACAATTTTGGTTATCTGATTAGAAAAGGTTCCAAATGTACTCACACAGGTGATACGTTCTGTTTTAGGCTTGGGTGGTAGAATTTCCAGAAGACCAGCTCTGTTATTGTTAGCTGCTTGTTTTTTGGATGTCATAATCAGTTTTTTTGGGTAGTCGTTGTGTGACAAATCCAGGGAGAGTTGTTGGGCATGTGTCTCGAAAAGTGTCTTATTTGAGCAATTTCTTTGTATTCGCAAAAACTGCCCATAGGGTAGATTGTCCCGCAGGGCCTTCGGATGGCAGCTATTGTAGTTCAGTAGAGAGTTACGCGCCATTGGTTTCCGGTAAAGTTCCGAGTTTAGACCAGTGGGAGTGCTGCGGATGAGTAAATCTAGAAAGGCTAATTGCTGGGTGTTATATTCAATTGTGAATTTCAGAAATGTGTTCCTTTGGTTGAGCCACGTATGGAACTCTTTTAGCTCTGTCTCACTTCCACGCCACACCACGAAAATATCGTCAATGTAACGTTTCCAGGTTCGCAGACAACTTAGATGGGGATTGGTGTCTGCGAACACATGTTCTTGCTCGAAGTGGTGTACGTACAGATTAGCGAGACTAGGGGCAAAAACGCTGCCCATACTAGTCTTGCTAATCTGCAAGTAGAGACTGTCCTCGAAGCCGAAGAAATTCTCTGTCATCGCCAAAGTGGCTAAGTTCATGATGACATTGACTGGTGTTAGTTATGGAATCGAGTTCTTTAGCTGACAGTAATGACTCCACGACTTCCAGTGTCTCAGCCTTGGGGATAGACGTATACAGACTTTCAACGTCGAAGGATACCAAGATATCAGATAGAGGATTGAAGTCAATATTGGGTAATAATCTCAATATATCTTTAGTGTCCCTTAGGAAGGTTGGCATTTCTCGTACCATCGGCTGTAAAAATACATCAACAAAGGTCGTGAGTGGTTCTAAAAGTGAACCTATCCCAGATATTATAGGGCGCCCTACAGGCGGGCGTTGAGCCTTGTGAATCTTTGGCAGTTGATAAAAATACGGTGTAATTGGATTGGATGTACGAAGGAAATGTCCTTCTTTCGGTGTGATCCACCCTTCGTTGAGCGCCTCTTCGACGATATGTCCTATCGTATTGGTCAACCTTTCGGTTGGATCTACTGTGAGTTTGCGATAGGATCTGTTGTCGCTAAGTTGGCGTAGGCACTCATCGCGATAGGTCTGTACATCTAGAATCACTACCGCTCCCCCTTTGTCCGCTGGTTTTATGACAATATTGGGGTTTTCAGCGAGTGTCTTTATCGATTCTTGTTCCTGCCGTGAGAGATTGAAAAAGACATTCTGTTTGGTTTTAAACAATTTCTGCAGGTCATGGTCCACTGCCTCTTCGAATGTCAAGACCTTAGGTGGCATACCGATGGTACTTGGATTGAATGTTGACGGTTTCTTTAGTCCTGTATTGTCATTGGAACTAGATTGTTCCAACTCCCTAGATTTATTTGCAAAGAGATAATGAAGACGGATCTTTCTGAAGGATTTGCCCATTTCAATCTGTGCTTGGAAAGGATCGTTGATGTTGGTAGAAACAAATCCCAATCCTTTGTTCAGTGTCCGTTCTTGAATCTCAGAGATAGAGTGAGAGCTCAAGTTGACTACTAGACATGAGCCGCTGAACTCCCTGCTTGGTCCTGCGGGACCTTTTTCCAGCTCCTCAGGTCCATGGTTTGAGGTGGCAGGTTCCATCGAACTTGTCCCTGCCCTGAAGTTCTTTGTCGTCCTCGGCCTCTCCTGCCAGACCCTAAAAAGGCCGTTGGTTGTAATTGCCGAAAAATTGTGGTTGGCCATATGGATTCACCATTGGTGGGAATGGGGGTGGCCCCCAAGGAGTGGGTTGCCACCAAGGTGGATATTGTGGTTGGGAGGCAAAGCCCTGATTGTAGCCCCTCCAACCTCTCCTGTTGTTACCTCTCCCTCTTTGCGGGTGTGGGGAATGTCCCGAAGAAGAGCCCTCCGAATCACTGGAGACACCATCTGAGCTAGTGCTTCCATAGTTGGATGCTCCCTTTTGTCCATTCCTGGTGTTCGTTGGAGGTACGAAGTGCTCACTAGTATAAGGATATACTTTTTCCATGGAGAATTTTTCAAGGTCTTTTTTGAATTTCTCGAGTTTAGTGAACAGAATAGATTCCTTAAACTCCTTGGCTGATTTATTACCATCCTCTTGTTGTTTGGAGAACGCCTTTGTAGAGGAGATGGTAGTCTTTATCTGTCCTTCTAGGACCTGGATCTCTACAAGTATTTTATCTGCGGTTTTCTTAGCAGTTTTTATAATCAGCACCAGCCAATCATGTGTACACTTCCACGCTATAAGTGACCAGTCTTTTAGAAAGTCCTTGTCATCTAGGAAAAGTCGTGGGACATTTCCTACGATTAGTCCACTGGGAGCACAATTGCTTCTTAGATAATCCGCCATGACTATCCCATGCACACATACCCTCGCTTGATTTTTCTTTAGGACCAGTATCTTGGCCCAGCCTTTGGCAGGGTTAGTGGGGTTAACCGAGATTATGTCTAACATGCTTGGATTTTCAGATAGTAGTGTCTGGATCTCATCCTCGCCAAAAGCAAGGCCTAAATTTGTGGCCATGTCTAAGTGTCTGTCGGGCTATTGATGTGTTATCGGCGCATACCTCTCAACTCGATTACAACTGCTCCCCCTCTTCTCTCAATATGTCGGAAAAAGGATATTAGACCCGCAGTTGAACCACTGCTCTAAGACAATTAATAAGAAGAGGGTCAATGGGGAATATTTAATGACCTACAATGGTATCATCCCCTGGAAATCACTAATAACACAAGATACCATTAGGTCAAACTAAAGAAAAACTGTCTCAAAAGTGTTGGTTAGGGAACAGTCACCAAGTCTATATTTCGATAGTACGTGGTGAACATCAAAATGATTCCCATCAGATACCCGTCCTGTGCCGCCCTACATCATTTGGGATCCTTCACCCGAAGGAATTGATGAAAACCACTTATGATTAGGTGAACTGTAACCTAATCAAGTGGAAAAAACTCAAATGTGATGGGTTGGTATGTGTGGCATGAGGAGGGTAAGAATAGATAGCAGTGCACCAAAAGTGTTTAAAGTAACTGTGTAAGAAGAGTTTGTGAATATTAAGATTGGGTTGTAGAAGTGGATTTTTATTTTATTTTAATGGTATCCTATCTACACCCAACACTAAAAACAGTGCATAAGTATATTGAACTTATATATACTCTGATGTTATAAAGGTCAACATGTTTCTGCGGTATTTGGAGTCATACGATCTCCTCCAGCTTCATCAGGACCTTATGTCAAATGTTAAAGCTGCATTTATTTACTCAGGCTATAAAGGGATTTGTTCTGTTTATTTTACCTAATCCAGCATGGTTTTGTCTACTAGATACTTTGATGGTCGCTCAATTGCTCCCTCAAACGAATTGCGCAGCAGCCGAGAGACCTTTTCTTCCGTTTTAAATAAGACATGAAAAATGAGTGTCAGCTGGATCGTAAGCAACCCGGCTGTATTTCGTTAGACAACAAAACTAAAAATGTCCTGGTATTTACAGGAGGTATTGGTTTGAAGGCTATCATTTAGGCCATGGCAGTGGACCCAGGACCTGACCCACCCGGGAGATTTTTGCAAATGAAGCGCGGGTGCCTTGCGACCCCAGCGCGAATTCCGCCCAAATTATTTAAAAAATGCTTTTTTTGGCTCTGGGGTTCCTTGTGGGACCCCCTGAGCAGGCCTAGGGGGTCGGGTGTTTCTACCCTGTCCCCTTTTCTTGCTTTTTATCTTTGTTTCACTGCTTTCTTGTGACTCTGATCATAAGATGGCTGCCAAAGCTTCCTGGCTTGGAGTGTTGTCAGCCAATTTAAATGAAGCTTGTGGTCGGAGGGTTTGTGAACCCACCACTGCGCCAAATATCAATATTTTTATTTTTTTATTTTCTCAGCAACTACTGAACGGATTTACACCATTTAAAAAAAAGTCTCTTTCTGAACCAAGAACTACATTTTTGCCAATTCTGGTGTAATTCCGTTCAGCAGTTCGGGCTGTAGCCTTGCCTAACGTTTCCTTTGGCAATTAACATGGAGAAAACACTTTTTGCGACCCCCTTTTTTTCTCAGCCCCCACTTGACGAATCACCCCCAAACTTCCAGGATACAAATTTACCTGGATAGACCTTGTTTTTAGAGAATTTTGCGAAGATTCATCAAACAACGCCAAAGTTATTAGCAAATCAAAGAATGCTTTTCCTATGGAAACTAGGTTCTAACTATACCTACCTACTGGTGACCACCAGTAGGTAGGTAGGAAGGAAATCTGCAACATTCTATTTGGAATAACTTTGGCGCCGGTTGACGAATCTTTGTGAAATTGTTTGAACTGGTGGGGCTCTCCGGTCCGCTCCTACCCTGAAAGCCTTGGGGTGATTCCTTAAGCAGGGGCTAGGAAAAAAGGGGGTCCCAAACCGTGTTTTCCCCATGCAATTTTCCATAGGTACCGCTCATCACGGCTACAACCCAAACGGTTGAACGGAATGACACCAAATTTGGCAAAGTTGTAGTCCTTGGTTCAGACTCATGCCTTTTGCTTATATGGTGTAAATCTGTTCAATAGTTGCTGAGAAAATAACAATTAAAAGTACATATATATCTATGGCCTCTGTGGATGCACCGATTATAAGTGCACCGTTCCGATCACGGGCAGAATGTTGATTGGCTGTCAAGTAGTTGTCAACATTCAAAACCAGGAAGTGTTGGCAGCCATTTTGTGCCTCGGTAGAAGCGAGGATCTAGAAATTAGTGGAACAAGTGTTTAAAACATATAAAAGGGGCAGGTAAGAAATATTTTTACCCTCTAAACTGGCTTAGGGGGTCCCACAAGAACCCCTAGGGCCAAAAAAAAAAAAATATATATATATATATATATATATATATATATATATATATATATATATATATATATATTTTTTTAATGTAGAAATGTGCAGTGGGTGCATGGATCTGCCGTTAAAAAAATAAAAATGAAGCGCGGGCTCCTGTGCTTGTTTAAAAATTAGCTATGTGGGAAGGAGGAATACCGGGGTCTAAAATATTGTGTTTGAAGCGGGGGTCGAGAAAAAAGCGGGTCCGAAAACGTGTTTTCCAAATGCAATTTTCCATAGGAACCGTTCATCACTGGTACGGCCCCGAAGGCTGAACGGAATTACACCAAATTTCGCAAAGAGGTAGTCCTCTGTTCAGACCCGTGTCTTGCTTAAATGGTGTAAATCCGTTCAGTAGTTTCTGAAAAAGTTATAATTAAAAGTACATATATATATATGGCCTTGGTGGATACGCGCATCTTGCACGCACTATAAGCGCACCATCCCGATCACGAGCTGAATGCTAACATTCGAAACCAGGAAGTGTTGGAAGCCATTTTGTGCCTCAGTAGAAGCCAGGGTCTAGCTATGGACATGGTTCCGTCGTGAGCTATATGAGAAATCAACTGATTCGGGTGTCCGTGTTGTAGTGGTGCTGTCACACGGGTCTTATACGCAAATGTGTCATTATGTCTGTAAAGTCCCACAATATGGCTAACATGGAAGGTACAGGGTATCACTAACCCTATATTCATTCATAGTTGCACACATAAAAGATGGCGGACATGACATTTTTCTGCGAATATGAATGTTTGTTGAACATTCAGTGGAGTGTTGTAGCAGTAGTAATACATGGCTGTGAAAGGATTAGGTTGCAGTTTTTGACACATGAAAGGCAGATGATATATATACGTATGTGGTCATCCCGGTATACTGTCGAACTTGGTGCTGGAAATCAGTGTTAAAGGCTCGATGTAATTTACGCGTGCCTGAAAATGTACTGTAAATACGGTGCTCATGTAAATTGCTGATATAGTTTTGGGTTGACTTTGCACTCTATAAATATGCAAAAAAAGGAGGAATAGCTGACACTTACTGTCAGAGGTAAGATGGTTGTATACTCTATTTATAGCACAATATAATGTGGTAGGGTGCAGGAGCAGCATTTTACAAACATAATAAATACACAGACACAGATAGATAGTTGAACTGCGTACGGGCACGTGTGCTCTACTCCGTTTTATTACGTTGCTGTTGGTAACAAGTAGAATAGTAATCATGATATCATACATAGATATTCAATCGTAAACGGTTTAGGACTTCTGCTGTACAAAGGTAGGAGCACTACATGTGAAAAAATACACAGAAGATTCTATCGTAAAGGGTTCATGAGTTATGGAGCACTAAGGTAGAGTCGGTTTGTGTGGAACCTGCGATGATGCGTGGTTCAGGCAGACCGCACTGGTAAGAATGTCTTTTGGCTACTGAGTTTTGCCTTAATAAGGCCACGTGGTGATTATTTATGATGCACTGAGTTAGTGGTACGCATGGTACTCAGCGTGTTGCCTACTGGACGGCATGATCTGTAAATCACAATTGAAATAAAAGATGAAACATGTATGGAATACATTGTCGAAATATGTATTTTTTAGAGCTATTATAGTTCAAGTTGTGGCCTGTGGTGTCCGCAGTGTAGACTGCCATTGAGTGTGCCTTTGCACTTGCAGCAGGAATTTTGTTTTTCAACTAAACCTAGAACTGATATAAAATAAGTTTTTAAAGGAAGGCTACTAAAGGGATATTGTGTAAGTTTGAGGGTACATTATACTTTGTTTGGTACTGCACTCTATAAATAATGAAAGAAGAATCAGTTGAATTCTGACTGAATACGGCCATGTGGCGATGAATTATGGGGCACTGAGTTGGTATTAACTTTAGGACAGAGCATGTACATAACCTGTGATGTTGCATGGTCCAGGCAGGCCGTACTGGGGATAATGTTTTTTGACTACTGAATTTTGCCTTAATAAAGCCTTGTGGTGATTATTTATGGTGTACTCAGTTAGTGGTACGTCTGGTGTTTAGCGTGTGCTCACTCTGCGATGATGCGTGGTCTGAACGGGCTGCACTCAAGTATTGACTGTTGCATACTGGACTGCATGTACTTTGAGAGAAAAAAAATACCATGGATGGTTATCAATTGTATAGCAACAAAATGATCAGAATCAGATGATTCTTCCAGTGGTGTAGCCATTTTTGTCCCCAAAAAAGAAATGCATATTTCCAAGAAAAAGTGAGGTTCAAATTGTGTAGACTGTCATTAAGTTTGCCTTTGAACTTGCAGAGTGAATATTTTTATTCAACTACATCTATAAGTGATATAAGAGAAGTTCTTAAAGGAAGCATACTAAAGGGATATTGTATAGGGTTTGATAAATGTTATACTTAGTTTGGTATTGTACTCTGCAAAAATGAATCAACAGTCTAATTAATTGTGAGCTCTGATGACCTCAGTGTAGGCAGGAGGCAGCGGTTAGCAAGAGCTCACGGCCACGTGGCGGTGAGTAGAGCTGCATAGTATTGATAATTTAGTGTGTGTGCAGCCAGCGATGATAAGTAGTGCACAGAGTTAGTGGCACCTGACGCAAAAAGGTTCAGTGGAGTCTGCGAAGATGCGTGGTTCGAGCAGGACGCACTGGTAGCAACTTTTTAAAATCAAGTTTTCTTATAAATACTGGATGTCTTTTTACGGGAGTAAGTTGCAGTAGATATCCAAAAACTATGATATGTTTTCTTCAAAATAAGACATCTGACTCGATACGGTCACATGGCAATCAATTATGGTGCACTGAGTTAGTAGTAGCTTTGGCACTGAGCATGTACGTATCCTGTGATGATGCGTGGTCCGGGCAGGCCAGACTAGGATCAATGTTTTTTGCTTGGTGAATTCTGCCTTAATATGGCCACGGGGAGAAGACTTGTGATGCAGTGAGTTAGTGGTACCTGAAAAACTCAGCGTGTGCGCACCCTGCATTAATTCGTGGTTCGGGCAGTTCACACTGGTACAATGTATCTGCCCTACTGGAATGAGTCATGTTCAATCGCCATTCCACCTGAATCGTGAGACTGCACAATGTAGATCGAAGGCAGTAGTCAGCACAGACATTAAGAAATTATTTTTCTCATATCATTTAACAAAATCTGAAGACATAAAGTACAATCATCTCTACCCTAAATAAATCAAGGCTAAATTTCATGCTGCCCCTAGTATAGATTCAAAGCTGAATTGAAGTTGTGAACCCTGCTGTCCGCACTGTAGATCGAAGGCAGTACTGAGCACAGATATGGACGAATGGTTTTTGTCGCTTATTTTAACAAAAGCTGAACACATACAGTGCAATTGTCTGCATTAAATTAATGAAGGGAGAATTCCCTACTGTCCGTAGTATATATGCAAAGTTGAATTCAAGTTGTGAACCATGCTGTCCGCAGTGTACATAGAAAGCAGTAGTCGACACAAACAACGATGAATGCTTTTTTGTCACAGTTAACAAAATCTGAGAACACAGTACAATTATCTCTGTCTTAAATAAATCGAGAATAAACTTGATATTGTCTGTAGAGCTGATGTGCTTCTGGTAATAAGTAGTGAACTCTGTTGATCGCAGTGTACATTTGAAGGCAGTACTCAGTACAGACATTGAGGATTGTTTTTTGTTGCATCATTGAACAAAATTGTCTTTACCTTACATAAATCAAGGCTAATGTCAATGTTGTCCGTAGTGTACATGCAAAGCTGAATTCAAGTTGTGAACCCTGCTCTCCGCAGTAGAGATCGAAGGCAGTAGTTGACACAGATATCGAGGAATGCTTTTTTGTCACATACTTCAACAAACTCTGACGACATAGTACAATTGTCTCTGCCTTAAATAAATTAAGACTGAATTTAATGTTGTCTGTAGTGCATATCCGCAACTGGTATCAAGTTGTAAACTCTACTGACCGCACAGTAGATCAAAGGCAGTAGTCAGTACAGATATTGACGAAGAATTTTTGTCACTTATTTTAACAAAGTCTGAGGACATACAGTACAATTGTCTCTGTTTACATAAATCAAGGCTAACTTTAATGCTGTCCGTAGTGTAGATCCAAAGCTGAATTTAAGTTGCGAACCCTGCTGTCCGCACTGTAGATCGAAGGCAGTAGTCAATATAAACATAAGTCTGCAGTACTGTGGCGCTGAGTTTACAATGGGCCTGTATCGATGAGGCACGTGGTCATTGTGGCAGCCAGGTGACAGGGGGAGGACGTTTGCTGTGGTGGAGTCTCTTCTCTTTGAAGAAGTGAACCACGCCCAAGACCTAGCCTAATTATTTAAAGTCTTACGCTGATGTTGCGCACCTTGGACCAGCCCACTCCGCTTCTGCTTCAAGGGGGGGGAAGGAGGGGGAAACAGCTACATGACCAAAATATTCCCCATTGTCTGAGATAATATGGTTGCGTACACTATGCAGTACAGTACACGTATCAATAGTATATCTACACACAGAAAAGTTTTTGGTTTCTATAGTGAGTTGTGTATAGCATTTCACCTGTAGTCTTGGCATTGTGTAAATTATCGTTGATGTGCGAGTTCCTTCCCTTATACATAGTTGGTTGACACATCTCTGAACATTGAGCTAGTGTGTTGTTGTTGTTTTTTGGGAAGATCCGTTGTCCTGGTTTGCGCTGCCTCTGAGGTGCTAGGGGGGGGGTGTTAGGAGAGGTAGTTGTAGTGCAGGTGGCGCTGGGTATTGTGATTTTGTTTGGTGCCGCAAGTGTATAATTAGTACCTCCATCACATATTGCTCTTTAAATATGGGTGTGAGATGGATGTAATTCACGCAGTACATAGTCGACGTCCTTATACTAGTTAAATGTTGATGTTAATTTGTTAGTGGTAAGTGGAACTATTGCCTGTTTTTTAGGTAGCATTGCAGATTTGGTTTTTTGTTGAAAATATGGGGAAGTGGTCAATATTAGAATTAGGAATTGTCATTTAATAAACCTTTGAAATTCAGTGTAAAAACATAGGTTTCAGGCAGGTTATAGTTAGGAATTATCCTTTAAAAAACCGCATGCTTGTTTGTAATTATGGCGCCAAAGGAATTACCTTTCAAAACATTTCACAGTTGTATCGAGCATAAATACAAATGTGAAATGTTTTGAAAGGTAATTCCTTTGGCGCCACAATTACAAACAAGCATGCGATGGGCAGCATCGAAATTACAGTGTTTAACAGTAATGAATATACCGAGTATCGAAAATCATGATGACACACAAACACGCATACGTCCATGACTGCAAGGCAGTAGTTTTAAAATGTATTTTACAATTTATACAGGACGGTAGTTGTGTGTTGGGTATTTTAATTAAATTAGCTTGCATTGAAAAAGTGCCATGCCACAGGTTAGTGAAAGACCTACAAGTCTTTCTTTTAATGCACTGAATTTGTAGTCACATCATGTGTCTGGGTATGAGCACAATGATTTAAAAATGGTGATTTTCATATAATGCACTGTTGGTGAGCAAGCGTGCAAGGCACGTGAAACACGTCTTTCCTTGAGCTGAATAAAACAACTTGACTGAGCCAGAATACGGCGTCGTCTTTCCTTGTTTGAGAGGTGTTGAACATATATATATATATATATATCACAGCTCCAAACTGCCAACGGGTAATTGTACCCTACTCCACAGAAGACAGCACTCACGGGGGAGTTCCAACCATGTATTTATTTTCGGGAACTCTGGACGCACAACAGACGCGTTTCGGCTAATCACCTTCTTCGATGTTTTAAAAGAAACGCCCGCGTATTTATTATTTTTTTTTGGGGGGAAAATCTGTTTATTAGCATAGTAGGTAAAGCAGTTACAGAAATTTCCAGTTCCCTTAGGAAGCAGGGTAATGCATTTGCGTGTTCGCCTAAAACATATAATTGCATTGTTATCCTGATTTTTGTTTTGTTGATGACTATAACCGTCACAATATAGACAAACCCCGGTCAATGCTATCCCTCCCCCCACCCTCAACTAACCCACCCGACACTCTCACAACAGGATTGCTGCGTATTTATTGTTTTTTAAAGCACATTTCGCACTACTGCAAAGGCAACAGACACAATAGACGGACTAACACGACAAAACCCCACAATCTGGGTGCCGAAGTTCTGCCATCTTTGAATATCAATACATTTACCATTACCGCATATAATATATACATAATGCGTGAAAGCCCAACCGTAACATCTTTGTAATCAATAAATATTCAATCAAGCCCTGGATGGGCAATTTCATCTGTTAACATAAAAAGGAAAATTATAATCTCTGTAGCGCATTGCATATTTTGCCAATTCATGCGGCGACTGAAGACAGCCACTTTATAATCTACCGAAACAGGTGGAGCATTTCAAAATGGATACAAGTTATTACTCATTCAATACTGGAATATAACAAAACAATCCTTGCATAGATCTATCAAATGCAGGCAAACACATATAAAAAAATCGGAGTATCATTTTTCATTTTTCAGTCCCCTAAATGGACCGCTAATTCCTCACTACTATTGAGCCATCGGGCGTTTGCTCTGTAAATCAATGATATATCTTGACTCAAGGCGTCTAAGTCTTTGAATCCTACCGCCCCCTCTGGAATGAATTGGTACCTGATCTACACAGAAATAAGTCAATGAATCTCCGTCGGATTTATGATATTGATTAAAATGTCGTGCGACAGGATATGACTCGTCTGCATTTGCCCTCAAATGTTCGAGAAGTCGGATCTTTGCGCTGTGTATGGTACTCCCAATATAGTGGAGTCCACAGGGACAATTTAGACAATAAACTGTGTATGGTGTAGTACATGTCAGGAATTTAGCTATTCTCTTCGGGGCCTTTAAGCCAGGAATATGGTATGATAGTACACTTTTACTCTTCCTGCATGCCTTGCATTTACCGCAAGGGTAAAAGCCATTTAATGCTCCAAATGGGTACTTAATCTCTACAGTGTTTTCAAAGCTGTGAACCAAACTATCCCGAAGAGATCTGGCTTTCTTGTATGTGATCAAGGGATTAGAAGGTAAGTCTTCTCCGATAACTGAGTTTGAAAGGAGGATCGACCAATTCTTTTTCAAAATGCGTTTAAGATGACCCGCATCATTAGAGAATGCGATAGTCATCTGAAATGGACCCTTATTTTCTCCCTTCTTGTCTTCTCTATGATTATCAAGAAGATCTCTTCTATGTTTGCATTTCACCTTGTTCATTGCCTTCTTCAATACGTTATCACTATATCCTCTCTGTTTGAAGCGATGTATGCTTTCCTAGGCTGTTAGATGGAAATAAAGATCACTCGTGTTGTTCCTTCTTATACCTAATAGCTCCCCATATAGAATACTTTCAATTAGTCTTTTAGGGAAACTACTAGATGAGTGTAAGATGGAGTTGCCTGCTGTGGACTTACAATATAATTTAGTATGCAACCTACCATCAGCCACAAATACACTTAGATCTAAATAGTGTACCTGTTCCATGCTCACTTCCCCAGTGAATTTTAGGTTTACACTGTTAAAATTCAGGACTTTTATGTATTCTGATGCCTGTTCTGGGGAGCCATTGAAATAACAAAGAGATCGTGGATATATCGATGCCATGTCACGATTCTGTCCGGCAAGATCTTATTGGGCTCGGCCCAGGCCACCTGCTCCTCCCACGAGCCTACGAACAAGTTCACATAGCTGGGTGCGAAGCAGGTGCCCATCGCCCGCCCCAACACCTGTCTATACAGCTGTTTCTAGTGGATGAATGTATTGTGGGTCAAGCAAAAATCAATGAATTCGACAAGCATAGCATTATGATCTCTAAAACACACTTGTAGATTGGCTAAGAAGAAACTGACTGCCTTCAGCCCGTCACTATGGTATAAAGACTGGCAATGTCTAACACCATCAACAGAACCCCTCTTGCCACTTGACTTTTTCTATATGTATCAGAAAATCCTTGGTGTTCTTTAAATATGATTTCAATTTCACAACCTGTTTAAAAAGGAAGTGATCTATATACATGAACAAATGTTCAGTAAGACTGCCTATTGATGCCACAATAGGCCTTCTGGTAGGGTTCTTGATATCCTTGTGAACCTTTGGCAAATAATAAAAGGCGGGAATCATTGGGTTCAAACATCTTAGAAACAGGTGCTCCTCTGCTTCCAGCATGTTTTTCCTATACTATGAAGATATTATCAAATGAAAGTCCGTGATGCCCTGATTATAGATTATTATGTCTGTCTTTTCATAATAGGTTGTATCTGTTAATTGTCTGCAGACCTCCTGATGATACTGTTCTTGAGTAAGCAGGACAATGTTTCCTCCTCCTGTTTATGGTAACAGATGAAATTGCCCATCCAGGGCCTGATTGAATGTTTATTGAATGGAAATATGAATTTATTCCAAGGTACAAGATATTACGGTTGGGCTTTCACGCATTATGTATATAATACATGCGGTAATGTTAAATGTATTGACATTCAAAGATGGCGGAACTTCGGCACCTAGATTGTGGGATTTTGCCGTGTTAGTCCGTCTATTGTGTCTGTTGCCTTTGCAGTAGAGTGAAATGTGCTTTAAAAAACAATGGTGACGCGGCCGTTTCGTGCTAAAACATCAAAGAAGGCGATTAGCCGAAACGCGTCTGTTGTGCATCCAGAGTTCTGAAAATTAATACATGGTTGGAACTCCCACCGTAAGTGCTGTCTTCTGTGGAGTAGGGTACTATTACCCGTTGGCAGTTTGGAGCTGTGATTCACAAAGCGGGAGCACCCCCGCTATGACAGGCACCGTTCATGTGTGCGGAAGGCTGGTGCAAGAGAGCGAGAATATATATATATAGCATGCCGTGAGTAGAACCCACCCACCAGAGGGACAACCCACCAAAGGACTGCAATTAAAAACGGCAATTGCTGTAGGAACGTAACAGGGAGACAGCGTGTGGCATATCTTTGAAGAAGTTGAGTGATCAACGAAACGCGTCAGGACTGCCAAATTTGCACAAATTAATAAATAAGTGTGCGTGAGCCTAGTGAAGTGCAACTCCAATTCTTCAAGCAGAGGAAGAGATGGTATATATATACACTTATGCATAGATCGCCATCTGGTGTTGGGCTCGGATGCTTGCACTTTGTTGTTGTCTTAAAGAGTCTTTTGTAGTCACGAGATAGGTAACTCCTCCCTTGGACGATAGTGCGCATGGGAATCGACTCCATCTTCAGATTGTTTTTCGCCATGAAGGGAAATGATGGAGTGTATAGGAAATAGAATGGGTGTTCATGGAAGTGCATCTAATTAAGATAAAAACTGGAACAGGTACAGGTCCCGGGCAGGCGGGTGTGTGTGTACAACTCTGCAGCTCTACATGCCATGAACAGATGCATACTGGTATGTTATACAGAAGGGTGAGCAACCCAATATACCCTTGCGGGCTCGGGCAAGGTTTGTATATGAAAAATGGCCAGCAAGGGGTTTTGTTTTAAGATTTTACAGCACCGTTAGGACTAGATAAGGTTTAATCACAGTACCTAAAAATGAATTAAATCAGTGGCTGTTAAATTCAATTACAGTGAACATGTGATGTTACCACACTAACATCCAGTTTAAGCATAAATGCTCAATAAAACAAGGAACCAGGGTTTTATTGTCTGAAGGTTATTATTCAACTTCAAGGCAAAATATAAATTTCTGTACAAAAACAATGGATAATCATAAAATATAGGGTGCATACATTGATATAATGAGGATATTCAAGGCCTTGGTTGCTCTTCCTTGGACATATCCAGATATGAGTCCAGACTGCTACGTCACAGTAGTTGATTTATTTTAACTCAAAGTCAGAAGAAAAATCAAAAGGTGACTTGAGACAAACTAGGCAGAATTGGACTGAACGGGTCGACGTTTCGGTCTTATTGTAGTTATTCTTAAGACCATCATCAGGACTACAAAGTAGTATATACAGTTGATGACCCTTTATTGTAATACAGACGGTGTCAGTTAAAGAATCCTGATGTCACCGGTGCTTGTAAAGGGCACTAAGGTTGGGCACAGCGATGAATTTCTAGTGCCAAGTTAACACTTGCAACGATTTAAGCGAAGCAGAAGTTAAATCCTGACAGTGAGTCCACTTTTAAATTGAAGATCAGCTGTCACAGAATAGGTATTGGAGACTAATCCGCAGCAGAACGTCAAGGGAGTACGTTCGAGACGACATCGTCATCAACTGTATATACTACTTTGTAGTCCTGATGATGGTCTTAAGAATTTATGTAGAGGTTCAAATGGGGGACCCATGAGCCTGGTAAGAACAATGTTTAAATTCCACACTGGAGAGGGTGGTAATCTGGGAGGAATTATTCTTTTAAGGCCCTCCATAAAGGATTTAGTTGCAGGTACTCTAAACAATGACAAGTGCTGTCTGTTTTGTAAATAAGCAGCAATTACGGCTAGAGGTAACTGTATGGATGAATATTCTAGATTAAATGTTTGTAAATGTAACAAATAGCAAATTATGTCCTGGATTGAAGCATCCAGTGGATCAATTTTGTTGTATTGCAGTAGATGACAAATCTTTTCCATTTTGCTGCATAGCAAGCTCTAGTAGTAGGACGTCTGGCTACTTTAATGATGTTTATACAGTCTGGCAGAAGGTTACGGTAACCGAACTCTAGGACTTCAGGAGCCAGATGGCTAGATTCAGTTGACCTGGATCGGGGTGACTTATGTCCCCATGGTTCTGGGTTAGGAATGTTGCGGCGAGGCATCGTTTTTGCTGTGGAACTACTGCAGAGTTCTAGTAGTGTTGTGAACAACGGTTGGTGTGTCCACATGTGAGCCACCAGGATCATCTTGAGAGACTGTTGTCTGAGGTTGCGTACTACCAGGGGAATCAGTGGGAGTGGGGGAAAGCGTACGCAAATCTGCCTGGCCAGTTCATCCATATCGCATTGCCTTTGGACAACGGGTGTGGAAACCTGGCGACAAAGGTTGGGCATTTTGTATTTGCGTGTGTGGTGAACAGATCTATGTCTGGTTGACCCCACATTTGGAAAAATGGTTGAAGAACTTGGGGATGAAGTTCCCATTTGTGTATCTGCTGTGTCTGTCGACGTAGTAGATCCGCAATCTGATTGTGAACTCCTGGAAGATGTTCTGCGAGAAAGTATATGTTGTGTGGAATGGCCTTTCTCCAAATGTTTAGTGCGAGCTGGGACAGCTGCAAAGAATGTGTGCCTCCTTGTTTCTGAATGTAATACATGGCTGTCATGTTGTCTGTCGGGACTAGGACAGTGTTGTCCTATAGATGTACTTGGAATGATTTTATTGCTAGAGATATTGCCAGTAGTTCCAGGTGATTGACGTGGAGTACTTTCTGTTGAGTGGTCCATTTGCCTTGAATTTCGTGGTTTTGGAGATGGGCTCCCCAGCCGGTGAGTGATGCGTCTGCTGTTAGCACTATCTGTGGAACTGGCTCTAGGAACAGCCGCCCTTTGGGCAGGTTTTGTATGTTCCACCACTGTAGAGAGCGATGCGTGCCGCTGTCCAACACCAGATCTGTAAGTTATCCTTGAGCCTGGTTCCACTGACATGCTAGGCATTCTTGTAAGGGGCGCATCTGGAGTCTTGCATGAGGAACGATAAAGGTGCAAGAGGCCATCATTCCTATGAGCTGCATGAATACCCTTGCTGGGAGAGAATACTGTGGTTGAAATCTGCTTATTAGTGATGGCATACTGGCTATCCTGGCTGGATTGGCATACGTCAGAGCTCTGGAAGTGTCCAGTCTGGCCCCTAGATACTGATGTATGTGGGAGGGCTGAAGATTTGACTTGGGGTAGGTTACTGTGAATCCCAAGTTGTGAAGCAGCTGGATGGTTTGATGAGTGTGATGAACACACTGGTTGTACGATTTGGTTTTTATTAGCCAGTTGTCGAGATATGGAAAGATACAGATCTGTTGTCTTCTTAAATGTGCTGCTACTACCGCAAGGCACTTTGTGAACACTCTGGGTGCGGTGGTTACCCCGAATGGAAGGACTTTGAACTGATAGTGTTGTCTTTCCAGTATGAACCTTAGATACTTCCTGTATGGGAATGTGGAAGTTGGCGTCCTTGAGATCTAGTGTGGCAAGGAAGTTGCCTTGTTGAAGTAGTGGGAGGACCTGTTGGAGGGTGATCATATGAAAAGGATCTGACTGTATATAGAGATTGAGAGGTCTGAGGTTGAGTATTGGCCTTAGACTCCCGTCCTTTTTGGGGATTAGGAAATACAGCAAGTAAACCCCTGTTCCTTGATGTTGTATTGGAACTAGTTCTATTGCCTGGTTTTGAAGCAGTGGGAGAACCTCTTGTTTTTAGAGCCTGAGGTGGCCCATGGACATTGGACGCTGTTTGGGTGGTATAGGGGCGGAGTTGCTGTAAGTTCCAGGCAGTAACCATACTGGATAATTTGTCTTACCCACTTGTCTGTTGTGATGCAATCTCAGACAGGTAGGAACTGTGAGAGTCTCCCTCCAACTGGAGTAGAATGGTCTGGAAGGAGTGGGGTGAAATCATTGCTTATTAGTGGGGGAGGAGCGAGTGTTGTTGTTACCTCGGCCTCTGCCCTTGTTCTTATTTCCTCTGTATCCCCCTCTAAAATATCCTTTGCTGGAGGATGTTTGCGTGGTGTTTTTGTATGTAGAGGAGGCATTGTCTAATCCAATGGTTTTAGATGCTGCTCTATAGAAGGAGCAACAAAAGGAACCACATGTGGATGGAGACTGTAATGCTCCCATGGATTTTGCAGTCTCTGTGTCCTTTTTCATTTCATGTCTACAGCCGGTCCAAAGAGTTCTTCTTGATTGAACGGCTGGTTGAGGATAGTTGTTTGTACCTCCTGTTTAAAGCCTGAGATTCGTAACCAGGCATGTCTTCTGAGTAGCACACTAGTGTTAATGGACATAGAGGCTGTATCAGCTGCATCAAGGGCACATTTGATTGATGCGTTAGTTATTATTTTGTTTAATGACCCCTTTTATCATTGGTAGGAGTTAAACAGTCTTTTGTGACTGTTCGAAGGTGTCTAGAAGGAAGTCTTCATGTGCTGGGTCTGAATACATTGGGACACCATGGTAGAGAGCAGCTCTATTTAAAAGTTGACCAAAGCCAATATTGCCATCTGGGGGAGATGGTTTTGTTGGGTATGGTTGGGGATCAGGGTGGTCAATGAGATCTATTGGGTGATTATAGTCTTCCCAATTGTCCTGTGGTGTATCAGGGTCCGTATCAGGGTCAGTGAAAGGGTCTTGGTGCCTCCCCCACCCCCTAAATCAGCATCATTATCATCATGTGGTGGTGGTGAATGAGGTGGGAGTTTTGGAGGCTGTGGAGGAGAGACAGGTTTAGGAGGTGGAACAGGCACAGGAGGAAGGGCAGGCTGAGGAGGAAGAACAGGTTCAAGGGGAGGGACAGGAGAGGAGGGCTTTAAAGGTGTAGTGGCACAGTCTTTTTTCTTCACTGGCACTATAGGAGTATCTGGTATGTCCAGCTTTTTCTTCTTGCGTGGAACAGTAGCCACATGTCCTGTTTTGGGCTCTATATGGAGTTTTTCCTGCTTTGGATCGACAGGATCCGGTCGAAAAAGTTCTTCCTCCTCAGTAACCGAGTTTGGCGCCAACCTTTTGTGGTCCAAGCGGGGTTTGGATTTGTGCTCCGAGGCTTTAGGAGATGATATAGGCTCCTTTGGCTTGAGTATTGAGACAGGAGTTTTTTTGGTTCCGAGTGCTTTGGTTTCGGATCCAAAGCTGTCTTCGGTGTGGAGGTAGTAGGTGACGATTTGATTTTGGGAGTGGGTTGATTTCCCATCTTCGGTGCCAAAGGCACTTGCGGGACACTGATGTGCAGTTTGCTTGGTCCCGAGTTACCGGAAGGCTTGTCCTTCTTCTTCGGAGCAGGGCCCGGGGCTTCTGAAGCATATTTTCGGTTGCGACTGGGGCCAGCAGGCGAAGTCTTGACCAGGACCTTCTTTCTTTTGGGTGGAGTTGGGTAGGGGCAGTTGTACTCACTAGTTGACCAGGAGTGATGTGGTCGTCTGAGTCTGGATCATCTGCTTCAGGCACGGTTTCCAGGTCCTCAGAATCCTCCTTTGTGACATCGGACCTTCATTGGAGATGTCCACTGGTGCCAGAGCAGCTCGCTGCGTCATGATGTGTCGTTGGGCCACGGATGACCTTCTTGGATCGAAAGGAGGCGCAGGCCTGGCAATTTATCTCGTCATGCTCGGCAGAGAGACAAAAGTTACAGACCTTGTGATGGTGACTGTGTGGGAATTTGGCTCCACACTGGGGGCATTTTTTGAAGGGAGTCCTTTTCCATGAGCTATAGTCCCAAACGGCGTCGATAGGCCCAGCGGCCCGAGTTGACAACTGTAATCTAATCTCTGAGATGCGTGTGGAAGATTACGCGATCGAAAACAATACCATCGAATTGTAGATAGTTTGCACGTGAGAAAAGGTTTGGAAATACGGTACCAAACCGGAGCGCAAAAGTAACATCCGAACCCAATGGCAGAAAAAAACAATCTGAAGATGGATTCGATGCCCATGCGCACTATCGTCCAAGGGAGGAGTCAACTATCTTGTGACTACAAAAGACTCTTCCAAGACAACCGCAAAGTGCAAGCATCTGAGCCCAACACCAGGTGGCGATCTATGCATAAGTGTACAATCTGCAGCTCATATGTCTCGAACATATACATATATATACACACATATATATATATATATATATATTCAGAAATCTTCAGAACCTCCACCACAGCAGCGAAATATATATATATTACCTTCTGGCGGTCGCCAGTAGGTAGTTATAGTTAGGACCTATTTTCCATAGGAAATCCGCAACATTCTATTTGGAATAACTTTCGTGCCGGTTGATGAATCTTCGCGAAAATTCCAAAACTGGTGGGGCGCTCCGGTGCGCTCCTATCCTGAAAGTCTTGGGGTGATTCGTGAAGCGGGGGCCAAGAAAAAAGGGGGTGCCAAAATGCGTTTTCCCCATGCAATTTTCTATAGGGACCTTTAGCCGCAGCTACAGCCCGAACTGCTGAACGGAATTACACCAAATTTGGCAAAGCGTTAGTCCTTAGTTCAGACTCATGCCTTTTGCTTAAATGGTGGAAATCCGATCAGTAGTTCCTGAGAAAATGACATTTAAAAGTACATATATATGTCTATGGCCGCGCACCCTAAGGGCACCCTGACGTGCACAAGCTGTATTCTAATTGACTGTCAACATTCCAAATCAGGAAGTGTTTTTTTCAGTGAATATATATATATACACACACATATATATATATCTATACACACACACACACACACACATATATATATATATATATATACACACACACATATATATAGACACACATATATTATTCCAATAACGTGTGAGTAGCATATATACATATATACGTGTGTGTGTGTGTGTGTGTGTATATATATATATATATATATATATATATATATATATTACCTACTGGCGGTCGCCAGTAGGTAGTTATAGTTAGGATTTTTTTCAATGCAAAATCTCAAAATTCTATTTGGAATAACTTTGGCGCCGGTTGACGAATCTGCCTGAAAATTTCCTCATATTTGCCTCGCGGAGCTCCGGTCCTTCCTTGAGAGTTTGGGGGGGATTCGTCAAGCGGGGGCCGAGATAAAAGTGGGGTCCCAAAACATGTTTTCCCCATGTTCATTTCCATAGGGCGGTCGACCTCACTTTTAGCCCGAACGGCTGAATGGATTTCCACCAAACTTGGCAAAATTGTAGGGACTGGTAGCCCGATGTGCCTTTGCTATGTCTCAAGATATGTGCTCCAGTGGTTTTTGAGTAATTTAGGTTAAAAAAAATATATATATCTATGGCAGCGCCCTGGTACGTGCACCGGGTAGCGCCCCGGGCGTGCAACGCGACTTGCGCACGGAAAGCTGATTGGCTCTCGGGTGTCTGTAAACATTCCAAACAGTCCGGAGCGGCCGCCATCTTGTGTCTCGGTAAAATCGAGACACAAGTGGTGGCAAAAACAAAGGGGGAAATGACCATAAGGGGGCAGAGTAGACCCCCCCTGACCCCCTAGGTTTGATGTGGGGGCTATAAAAGGGCTCCGCGGGGCAAACATATTTTTTTTTCCAAATTTCGCGGGGGGAGCGCCCGGTACGCGCACCGGGGAGTGCACCGGGGAGCGTGCCATGGGGAAAAAAGAATGACAGACTTTAAAAAAATGAAGCCTTTTTTTATAAATTGGAGGTAGTTCTAAAAAGAATTGTTTTTTTATTCTTTTTGTTGTTTTATATTTTGTTTATTGTTTTTTTGAACATTTTTTACTTTTTTTGGCTTTTATGAACAGTTTTATATTTTTTATAGGGAAAAACAAAAAACAGGGATTTGGAAACGGCTCAACTGGAGCAAAAAAAAAACAGGAAAAAATTAAGGCTTCTTTGTGCATTTGTGGTTATCACCAGCAAGCATGATGAGTGTAATGCTCTGCTCACCATAAGTGATTAATTTCCCACAATGTACACAAACAATTTTGTATCCCCCAAACTTTGGTTGGATACTTGAAATCAACTGACTTGCTTCTGGACCCGATGGAGTGGGTTCTTTGGTTGTTGAGGTTGTGCCAGATGATTGGGGTAGGTTTTTGCAGAGTTCTCTCATCTCTGCTGCTGAAAAGTTAATTGGGTGCAAACGCTGCATATGCCGAATCATTGTATGATTCCAAAAGGAATATTTTTTTGTAGGGTTCCCCCTGGATAGCACAGCACCACAGATGAGACAGGTCACCTTTGCAGCGTTACTTTTTTTAAACCAGTTGGGATTTTAAAAAACTCCCATATGAAGTGCTCCTTAGGTTTGTATGGTGGAGTGTTTTCTTGCAGGAACTGCCTTGTCCCTTCCTCCTCTTCCTCCCCCTCCTCCTCTTCTTCTTGACCACCAATGAGATGTTCTGGTGGTCCTTGTGGTGGTGATGGTGGTGGGGCAGATGATCCAGCTGCTGCTGCTACTGTAGCCATTTCTGAGTAGAAATAGGAAGAAATAGCTCTGGAAACAGGTCTTTCTCACTCAAAGTACAAAGTGAGAATGAGGAAAAAAGGTGGGGGCTTTCATCATTTGGAAAAAAACTGTTCTGAACCAATGAAAAGTGTTATTTTCAGGTCACAAGACCAGGGGTTTCATCATTATGAAACCAAAACTGTTATGAACCAATGAAAAGTGTTATTCTCAGGTCACATGACTCGACGCGCTTACGCTACGGGCCCCGGGGCGCGCCCTGGAGCGCGCCCCGGGGCGCTTATGTAGCGCGTTCGTATGCGCGTGGGTGCTTCTGGGCGCGCTTACGCCATGCGTATCACGCGGACGCGGCTACGCGATACGTCATGATGATGTTTTCATTCGCGCCAATAGCGCTAATGGGACGCTCACCGGTATGCACCCCGGGGCGTGCATCAAAATTGCGCTGACCTGGGCGCTCCCCGGTACGCGCCCCGGGAGCGCACCAGGGCAAAAAATAAATAAATAAATAAACATAAATAAAAAAATAGTATTATATAAATATACAATATAGGATTCATTGTAAAACATATTACATTTCATAGGTTTGAGGTCCTATATATAGTTAGGAATTAGCATTTAAAAAAGCTATGAAATTCACTGAAAAAACCATAGGTTTCACACCAGTTATAGTTAGGAATCAGCATTTAAAAAACCTATTAAATTCACTGAAAAAACCATAGGTTTCACACCAGTTATAGTTAGCTGGAAATTTTACTGACATAAAACCATTGAAATTCCCACGTTATAGTAAGTTGGACTCACTATAACTTGCGCGCCTGCAATGCACTGCTGATGACGTCACATATTACATCACTCATGACATGGTCAGTGACATCACTCATGACATCACTGATGACACCATCCTTGTGACAGAGTGACAGACCTCATTTCAGTGTAATGTAACCCTTGAAACACATATTCAAAAATAGAAACTAACATTTTCAAAAAAATAGAGATACCCATACCAGTTACAACAACCAATTCAGAAATACCACCATCTATATACACACCCACTCATTCACCAACAGTTCTATATAGTCACTCATTCATCATATGTAGTGAAACACCTATACATCCTTTTACACACCGACAGTCATCCAAAAGTTACTCACACACATACTCACACATGCAAATAAACTATTGAACATCCATTTATTTGCATATACAACTATACACACACTACCACCTTACTTCTAAAGAAACTTACACATACTTACTCTCTTAAACAATCACTTATAGAAACACATACTTATTTAAACAGGAACTCTTTCAATCTCTCACTCTCACAAATACTCACTTATATACATCAATACTCGCATATACTAGATTAAAACATATGTAGTTACTGATAAAGACACTAGTGAGACAGTCATTCACTCACTAACACACACATATAAAAAAACATACATTAAGACACTTATTTCAACATTTATTTTTCCATCGACCTTTACATATACATATAAAAAACATTTATTTTTCAGAAAGACACACATTCACTGGATGGTGTCAGTGATGTCATAAGTGATGTCACTGACCATGTCATGAGTGATGTAATATGTGACGTCATCAGCAGTGCATTGCAGGCGCGCAAGTTATAGTGAGTCCAACTAACTATAACGTGGGAATTTCAATGGTTTTATGTCAGTAAAATTTCCAGCTAACTATAACACTATAACTGGTGTGAAACCTATGTTTTTTTCAGTGAATATATATATATATATATATATATATATATATATATATATATATATATATATATATATATATATATATATATATATATATATATATATATATATGTATGTATAAGTAAGTATTACCCCCCACTGAACCATACTGACACTCATACTGATACTCGGAAAACAAAGTAATAACCCATATAGACACTCATGTACCTACTCACCGAACCATGCAGCCTCTTATACAGAAAGTGAGAGACTGATACAGATATGACATGTGAACCCCACCCCCCCCCCACCCCTAGCGCCTTGAGACCCTTACGGGTGAGTAGTCGCGCTTTAACAAACTCCTGATTGATTGATTGATATTTATATATTTAAAGATTACTCACTAACCCATGTATTCACTAAGATACACTTAATCAGTCAGTTATACAATCAATTGGTCATAAAAATAAATCATACATTTAGACATTTATATACCCATTTATTCTTCCATCGACCTTGAGATATACATATATAAAACATATTTAATTTTCCAGAAAAACACACTTTCACTGGATGATGTCATCAGTGATGTAATTTGAGATGTCATCAGTGATGTCACTTACCATGTCATGAGTGATGAAATATGTGACGTCATTAGCAGTGCATTGCGGGCGGGCGAGTTATAGTTAGCTGAACTAACTATAACGGGGGAATTTCAATGGTTTTGTACGAGTGAAATGTCCAGCTAACTATTACGCCCCTGAAACCTATGGTTTTTTCAGTGAATTTCTAAGGTTTTTTAAATGCTAATTCCTAACTATACCGTGCCTCAAACCTATGGTTTTTTCAGTGAATTTCAAAGGTTTTTTAAATGCTAATTTGTAACTATGCCTACAGAGATAGGACATGTGAAGAAAGAAGAAAAAAACGCACAGAAAGAAAAAAAAGAAATGCGGAACGAAGCAACAGAAGTCCTCAAAGACGAAGAAAAGAGCAGGAAGAAGGAAAGCAGAAAGAAGCCTTGTTGCAAAATCAACCTGTACCCTCAACTTTTTCAGGCGGATACTGGTGGTAACTGAGTCTGACTAACCAGTCCTAGAGCCGTTGCTACGTTAAAATACACTTATAATACAGTGAAAACACCTAGGGAACACTATGCGTTGGGGTCCCCATGTGATTAGAATAACCTCCACTGTAAGCCCCGAGTATATAATAGGGCAGGGGGATTAAAACTACCTCTTACCATGCGCCACAGGGCGTTTGCACACGTCACCTCAGGCCCCGTCCCACTCCCTTCACCACTGTGCAAACACGTACTGTGGAAGTTTTAAGTTGGGAGATTAAGTCCCCATGAATCCTGTGGGTCCCTCGGGTCCAACTAGCCCACTAGGTACCTCCAGTAAGCGCCATTGTAGAGAGGTGTAAAAATGGGCACAGCCTTCACCACCTCTCTGCAATGCAGCGCACTGGCACTTACTGGAAGCACCTGGTGAGCTAGTTGGCCCCCTGCGTCCCTCAGGATTCAAGGGGAATTATTTCCCAAATTTAAAACGCACCACAGGGCGTATTTGTGCACGTCATCTCAGGCCCCGTCCCCTCCCTTCACCACTGTGTAAACGCGCCCTGTGGCCGTTCTAAGTTGAGAGATTAAGTCCCCTTGAATCCTAACCTCCAGTAAGCGCCACAGAGCTGTGTTGTAGAGCGGTGTAAAAAGGGGTTTGGGCTCAGAACATCTGTCTGCAACGCAGCTCCCTGGTGCAAACTGGAGATACCTGTGGGGCTAGTTGGCCCTCAGGAACCCTTAGTAGTCAAGAGGAGTTAATTTCCCAACTTAAGACGCTCCACGGGCACATTTGCACAGTGGTGAAGGAAGGGGGCGTGGCCTGAGGTGATGTGTGCAAACACACCCTGTGGTGCGGTTTAAGTTTTGGAATTAATTCCTCCTCAATCCTGAGGGCCCCTGGAGGCCGGCTAGTCCACCAGGTACCTCCAGTATATGCCAGAGAGTTGCGTTGCAGAGAGGTGTTCACAGGCCGTGCCCCTTTTTACAACACTCTGCAACGCAGCTCCATGGCACTTACTGGAGGTACCTGTTAGGCTAGTTGGCCCCCAGGGACCCCCAGGATTGAAGAGGAATTAATTCCCCACCTTAAAGTGCACCAAAGGTTGTGTTTGCACACATGACAACTCAGGCCCCACCCCCTCCCTTAACCACTGTGCAAACGCGCCCCTTGGTGCGTTTTAAGTTGGGGAATTAACTCCCCTTGAATAGTAAGAGTCGCTGGGGTGCAACTAGTCCACCAGCTACCTCCATTAAGCGCCACAGAGCAGAGAGGTATAAAAAGGGGCGTGGCCTCAGAACACCTCTCTGCAATGCAGCCCCCTGGCGCATACTGAAGGTTCCTGGTGGGCTAGTTGGCCCCCAGAGACTCCCAATATTCAAGGGGAATTCGTTCCCTCTCTGCAATCGCACCAGGGGGAGCATTTGAGGAGTGCTCAAAGGAGGAGGCGTGGCCTCCGGCGCAATGCCGGTCTTTTTTTATTTCTTTTTTTAAGAAGGGGGGCTGTGTGGTTGAGATCCCTGTGACATATTCCAGTCCGTGTTTTGCACGGAGCACAACGTTCTGTGAGGCAGCGAGGAAGCTGAACGGCAGCGGTGGCGGCACTGCGTGTTGCTCAAGTTGGTGTCCGATCCAACCCAAGCTAAGCAAAGCCAAACCGTGCTGTCACAGCTCGGGTGCCGCGACCGTGAGCCGCAACCCGGGGGAGCTTCAACTGCCTCTGCCAACTTCTGCTTACCCCCCCCCCCCGCCTGCCTGCTTCCAGTCCTGAGCCGGTGGTTGTGCGCGGGAGAGGCGCGAGCCTCGGGGAAGAGCCCGGTCCGGCGGCAGAGGAGGCAGCATCAGCCGGGAGCCATCGGGGACCAAGGGACAGGGGCCGCGAGCCTTCAGGTGTGGATCACTTGATCTAGCCCTTGCCAGCCCTACCAGAACCACCCCAGCCCAGCCACGCAGTACGGCGGTGGGCAGGGGGCGTTAGCTCCAGCAGCATAGAAGCAGCAGTGGATGTGAGGAACCGCGTGTTGAGTGGAAACCCAGGAGCTCAGGAACGCCAGCCCATGCCAGCTTAAGCTCAGCTCAGCTCTCCCTCGCCCTGCGCAGTGGGCAGCAGTCTCCGGAGCAGTACGGAGCAGTGGGAGTGAAAAAAGCAGCCGTGGGAGTGAAAAAAAGCAGCCGTGGGAGTGAAAAAAGCAGCGTGGGGCTTTAGCAGCAGCAGGCACTGGGCGACACAAGTGGGAGCGCTAAGACCCAGTGAGTAATCTCTTCACCCCTCTGGGGTGAGTAATTTCTTCACCCTCTGGGGGTAATAACTCTTTCGTCGACACAAGGAACGGCGAGTTGCGTGCAGTTCATTGCAACTCATTGATCTTAAACTCAATTCTACCCCCCTGGACCTCATTCCAAGGGTGTGGGTTAAGGTTAAAATCCAGACCAGAAGCATTTCCCCAGCTATCTACCTTTTGGGTCTACCTTCTTCACTCCCTTTTTCATCTGACTCCCGCCCAGCCTCACCACATCACTCCCACCTGCGCTTACCAGTATCAGTCGGTTTCTGCTAGTCTCCATTTGACCCAAACATTGAAAACCGGGGGGTCAAGGACTCCAAAGGAATCTGCGCAACCGCACAAATATTGTGCTGTCATACGGACAAGGAAAGGGTAAGAGCAATCTCCTGTGAAGAAGAGAAAGGAGAAGGGAAAAAACGACTTAGGTGTAGGAACAAAAGTTGGTTGACAATAAGCCCACTATGAGGTCCGGGAGATCCAGGGATCCCCACGTAACCCTGAACCCCACCAAAAGATCCAGGAGAGCAAACAGGGGGAAAAAGAGCCCAAATGCAGACTCCAGGAGCACCAGAACAGACAACTTGGAAAATGGGGAGGCAGAGGGCCGAAGGGAAGGAGGAAGAAACGAGCGGTTGATCCCCCTAACCCCCTTTTTCCCAGATGACTCAAGCTCTGAACTTCCACGACACTCTAAAGGGCCAAGTTTCCAACCAAACATTTATACGAAATTCTCATTTATAAAAGATGCTGGTTCAGTCCTCTGTTTGAACACCGGGCAACTTAACAACCTGCCAGCTCCACTACTCCCGGTGTCCTATGTTTCGGTTCAAGGGTTGCAGGCAGAGCAACTGAATGAGCCAACGAGAGGGAGAGGGAAGAAGAGAAAGCCCTCCCCAGAGGAGTTGGACATCATCACTGACGATGAAGATGGAGAAGGAGGAGCGGGGGTGGTGAAGAAGAAGAGGGTGACGTTATGGACCCCCCAGACTCCACACAGACTGAATCATGCGGCAGAATTGAGAGTGAGCCCCACAGAGGGGCGGCACTTAAGACGACCATCATTACCTGGGGGATCGACTCGGGCCAGGTGCGTGAACTAAAAACAAAGGCTCCCACGAGCAAGCAACAAGACTCCACCCCGAGGGCCCAGGGGATGGGCTTGAAAACAAACTTGCCCCAGAAGGACCCCTCTACTCCATTGGGAGCAAAATGGTCCCCAGAACACTGGCCTAACTCCTCAAAAGATCCTGGGGACATTCGAGGGACACAAACGGCTCCCAAGGACCCTAGTATATTTGACGCTCCGGAAGCCCCGGACATACCTGTACCAGTAACCAGCGTCTCAAGCAATTTGGAATCTCGGAGAGCAGGTCAGGCAACAAAGGAGGGGGAAGACACCCCTGGTCTAAAACAAGTCCCTATGCCAGAGGAAAATATACCCTCACCCTCACTACAAGATCTCAGGCAGCCCCAACTAGATCTTAGTAAGTGTACCAGGACGCCTGTAGATCACGATAATGAAACAAAGGGGCAGCCGCTTGCTGGGTATCCCTCTGAGAAACAGGAGCCAATTGTCATCAGGGCCCAAGTCCACCATCTGGCAAAGTTTGAACAACCACCAACTCCCCCTCGAGGTCATCTTTTGGTGCAAGACACTTCAGTCACCAGCTCACCAAAAGCTCCGGATCTAGGGGCCATGTACCCCTCACAAGAAGAGTGGGAGGAATTGGTCGCCCTTTACTCCTCACCGCCTCAAGCGATCCGAAAAGCAACTGCAATAAGCCCAAAATGCACTGTATCACAACCCAACACCACAATCCCAACTTCGAGGGCAAAGGCAGATATATGAGAATCTCTCCTGCATACAATGCAACTGTCTGTCAATGCCATCCAATATCAATCGGATAAAATGGACCTCCAGCTAACAGTTTTACATTCGCTATCAGTCTTCGTCTCCAACATTGACAATAAGCTAGCCGAACTGAATAAACTGGTCAAAAGGGCACAAGAGGAGACAGCACTGATACAATCAAACTGTCCCGGCATAGCAATCGTGGATAAGCTGGCTACACTCCCCGGAGCAATGGACAATCTCCTCACAGGCATCAGGGAGGCAGTTAAAAACAGTTCACCAACGGGTCAACTTGAAAGGAAAAATAGAACATGGCAAACAAACAGCAGGGAAACTCTGCTTCCACCAGAGGAGCTCCTCCCCCTAGCACATAAAGAAAAAAAGGCGAGTGATAATGAAACCGTAAGGCCATCAAGAGCCCAAGGACTCTTTGGGGACGGTGAAGCTTCTCAACCAACAGTTAATGACCCAGTTCCCACTTGGGATTCTAACCAAAAGGACGGCCCGCGGGGACAAGGGCATTCCCCAAAACGGGGCAGAAAACAACGGAGGAAGGGCCGCAAGCTAAAGCAAGGAACGCTGACCGAAGGTAAAGCTATGAATAATCAAGTCAGCACCCAGCTCCTAGGATCAACGCTTGTTAAGTGCGCTCGAACGAGCCCAGATACAGATACAGAACTGGACTCATGTCCCTCACCTAATCGGGCTCGGAGTCACATACGCCAAAGGAAAAAGATCAGTGAAACACAGACTTCTAACACAACGTCCCCAAAAAAGGCTGTCGGCCCTGTCCTAAGCAGTTGTGACAAAGATACAAAAGTTATCACCAGCGAGGACCTGAACGAAGGTGGGGAAAAACCCTCCTCTAACCCGAGCGCCATCAGAAATGAAAAAACATCTCCTAAAGTTGGGAACGAGCCTCAACCAGACCACCCCTTAGCAGCCCCCCCAATAGTAAGTCCTACAAACCAGGTGAAAACAAGAGCAGAAGACCCAAAGGTCACGGACCAGAGAACTTTAGCAGCGTCCCCCATTACAGCTGAAACTACCCCTACATCCCTGCAGAGTGGTCCGAACAGGATAAAGGTGCATTCAGGTGACCCCGCAATTTTTCTGATCCCGGAATATACCTCAAGGGGTTCCTTCGACATTCTCAACAGGGGCAATATTCTACGCCGACTAAACTCCATAGATACCTTAAAAAACATATCTTCCAAGGATCTGGCTTCAGTGGAATTTACAGTCTTACCGGAACACCCAGGGGTGGAAGTTACTAAAACAGTTTGGGCCTCAACTGACTTGGCTGAAAGCGTGCTCAACGAACAAGCAAAACTAAACAGCTGGGGCATACTACTTCGTCCGGTTGTAAAACCCAGATATCCAGATCCCTTGGCAAGCGGTTTCTTACATCGGAACGCTCAAAATCAGTCTAATCAGGATCACCACTCGCTGTCTGTATTGCGAGGGGCCCGCAGTAAATCCCCGGTCAGCCAAGAGCAAAAAGACCTGGGCCTCAGAAGGCATAATCCCGTAAACGAATGAACTAACCCAGACTGGACATGGTTGAGCAGGTCTATAAACAACAAGCCGGAAAAACTCTGACATGACAATTTTGAACTTGGAAAATCGCTCAAAAGCTTCAAAATCTGCTCCTGGAATATTAAGGTTTCATCAACTTTTATTCGATTATCAGTTTGTATAATCATAAAAAGTACATACAAAAAGGTTATCGGCACATGAATTAGATTAAAAATAAGTCAGGATATAAAGGAATTTTAGTAAAAAATGAGGTTGCGGTTCAGTATGGTTCTAGGTTAGCTTGGAACATTACGACGTATTGTTAAGACTGCTTTAAGAAAAGTCACTATAAGTTTAGCTTCATGTAGCGTGTTCAAAGATTGCAAATAGAGAAACGCAGAATAGCATTGTCTATGGCCACTGGATCGAAGAAGCGGAATAATCCACGTTTTTCGTGGAAGTTTGTAGTACTTGCAAAATAAAACAACATGGATCGTGGACTGTGGGGAGATTCCGTCACAGGGACAGTTCATCAGGTTGCGGGACCAATTATGAGTTTCCGGAAATGAAACTAAACGGAAAAAGATGTTAAAGCGAAGTCTTGTTAGTAAAAACTTTTCGTGATTTGATAAAAAGTACGTCAAATAGAGTTGTATGCCTTTGCCAGATTGTTGGGCACAGATTTTTTCATTTGATGATTTTGAGATCTCTGTTCTAATTCCGTAGGTCCCTCAAGTGACCCAGACACATTGATTTTAACTGTTTCCTGGAAATGTCTTCTACTGAAGCAGGATCTTCGAAATAGGACTCGTGGTCCAGGTCTTTAAAGAAGTTCCGTATGTAGGTTAGCCAAGGGATTTTTCGCCAGTTTGTCAGGGCTAAACAGTCTGTGATGAGGGAGCGAGTTAGGTGACATTCGGGGTTAGTCCATATTCGATGCCACAATAAAATTGGCTGGCAGCGGATGGTGTCGATGATATATTCCATGCCAATCTCACGGTGTGAGGCTAGAATCGGGGAACTTTGAGGGAGAGCTAAAATATATTTTATAAAGGCGTTTTCGGTTACCTGTAGCTGATCTATGCGTCCATGACCCCAGACTCCAGCTCCATAGGTCGCCACGCTATGGCATTTTGCATAATATATAGTCAGGAGTTCGGGTGGCGCTGGTTTCCCCAGTTTCCTCGAGAAAGAGGTCAATGCCGATGTTGCACGACGAAAGTGAAGATTTCTGGCGTCAATTGCCTTTCGCCAGTTCATTGCATCGTCCACTAGGATTCCCAGGTATGGGTAGACTGGGGGTTTTTCCAGTTTTATTTTATCAACCATTATCGATTTAGGGTTTTTGATCCTGGGACCGATGTGCATTGTAAAAGTTTTCTTTATGTTTATTTTGAGGCCAAGTGAGTCCATGAATATTGCGTATTTATTGATTTGTATCTGAAGTTGGTTCAGGGTCCGTGCTAAAATGACTGAATCGTCAGCATATAGCAGTGTGGGTATCGGACGATGGTTTATCTGGGGTAAGTCCTGGCTCCCTTCCAGCAGAGCCTGTTCAAGCCTGTTTGTATAAAGATTGAACAGGAAGGGAGCCAGTACGCATCCCTGTCTTACTCCCTTCGTTATTTGAAATGGACGGGACAACTCACCACTGGTACCAAATCTTACTCGACCTACGGCGTTAGAATAGAGTTCTCGTAGGAAGGTTATTATTGGGGGATCCACTCCAAGGTCGCTAAGTTTTTGCCAGAGTTTTGCATGTTGGACACAGTCAAATGCCGCACTTAGGTCGACATAGACTAGGAAGATGTTACCTCCTTTGGCGTGAACATATTTCCCAGCCAGGAGAACAAGGTTGAGGGCCTGCTCCACGGTCCCAAGCCCCTTCTGGAATCCATATTGCAGGTCGGTTATGATGTTATTCTCCCGGGCCCAAGATTGTAAGCGCTCCAGGAGTACTCGACCCGCGATCTTACCCATGGAGTCCAGAAGGGAGATTGGTCTGTAGCAAGCAGGATCGTTGCGGTCGCCTTTTTTAAAGATGGGTAAAAGGATTGATGTTGACCATGACTGGAAAAGGCCGACCGAGGTTACAGCTGGCATGACCTGGGTGATTATTTGCGACCAAAAGTCTATGTTGTGGAGAAACATGTCCATTGGAACACCATCAGGGCCGGGAGCCTTACCAGATTTGGAAGCCCTGATTGCTTTTATGATTTCGCTGAGATGGAAATGTATCTTTATCGGGTAGGTGTTATTTCCCACTGGATGGTCCCCGTTTGTTACTGGGCCATTGTCTACTACGGAATCCGGAGGTGATCCAAAGATTTTTGAAAAATGGGAGACCCAGTCTTCTTCGGTTACTGCCACCTCAAGATGTTGGATTTCTGTGCTGTTGGCCAAGAAAGGAGATCTTATGAGTTGCCAAAATGAGGTGCTGTCTTTTCTTCGGGCGCTGTCGTGTAGTTGTGACCAAAGGTCTTGTTTGATTTGTTTTTTCCGGTCTTGCCTGGCAGAATTATATGCTTTACTTAGGTTGGAGATTTCCTGGGAGTCTCTCATGGGTCTGTGTAGGGCTTCTTTAAGAGATGAGAGTGCCTTCCGACAAGCGGTGTCGAACCATCTCGTGGTAGGGGCCTTATTGTTCTTTTTTATCTTAACAAATAGTTCATCCCTTATTGTTTCCTGAATGCTTTGGAAACTGCTAACGATTTTGTGAGGTGGTGTCTCCATAGACATGCAATCAGATAGCCAGTGTTTAGTTTTTTCAAAGACCCTCTGCGTTGTCTCTTCTGGGTCGATCTTAGCCCATTTAACTGAGTAACCATTCAGTTTGTTCATGGAAAGTGTTTGCTGGTTAAGAGAGCTCGACTTTACAGGCTGACCGTTTGCCAGTTTGATGATAATTCTTATACTAAGTGGATAGTGGTCACTTGTTGGGTTCGACCCAGTTTCAAAGTTTCCTAGTTGCCCTTTAAGTGAATGGGAGGCTATTATGTAGTCTATGGTTGTTAGGTAGCCTCTTCCATGGAACGTTGGTAGGAAATCCTGCTGCGGGTCAACCAATTCGTTTACATAGTCCAGGTCTAAGGAAAATATGATGTCGTTCAGTTTGTTACCACATGTCGAGTGCACAAATTGGGGTATGGGGTTGCCAAGTTCGTTTTGCAATCCACAGATTCCTTTTTTGTGGTTTGGGCACAAAGGGGAATTGAAATCGCCACCCCAGATTAAATGAGTTGTGGTTGTATTGTTATCGCTTTGCAGTAAAGATAGAAATGTAGCAATCTCTTCTAGATTTGTCCAACAGTCCGAGGTACCGGAGTTATTGTAGTAGTTAATGAGAACATAATTATTGTCTTTGGAAGCGGTTATCTGCATAATTTGGAATGTTGGAGACTCCTTTAATAATTTCACTCTAAAAGGGAGAGTATTAGCAACATAGATCGTGAGCCCCCCCTTTGGTCTGCCCATATTTCCCTGTACTGCTGGGGTGAAAAGAGTTTTGTATCCCGCAAGATGAACGGGGTTGTACACCATGTTTCTTGGAGGCTGAGTATCTGATGTTCCCTGGCTGTGTCAAGCCATAGCTCCAGTGTTATTTTTGTGGACAAACCTGTGACGTTCCAAAATGCAATGGAAAGGCCAGGTTTGTCGATTCAGGGGAGGCGTGAAGGAGAGGTAATTCTTTCGGGGTGCTCACAGCCAGAATGTCTGACAGGTGGTTTGTCTGGACCTGTAAGAGGTTAACAGGATCTTTAGGGATTTTAGTTTGGTGATAGTCTGAATCGGAGGTGGTTCCATGGGAGTCAGTGAAAGTGGTATGGATAACGTTGGTGGAGGTGCACGAGAGAGCAGCGGTAGTCTCCGGGTTTAGGTTTTTATGGTTATAAGGTATAGGCTTCGGTGACACTCGCTGCTGGCTTGGATTTATTAGTTGGTATGTAGTATTGAGGTTTTTTCTCTTAAGTTCAACCCTGAATGGTCAATCGACCATCTCAAGGCAGTCAAAGCGATTTTGTGTTGGAAAGCCCTGCCAGCCTTCGTATGACTGGAAGGGTCTATCTTGCCAGTATTGCCTTGGCCAATCTCTCGAAGCATTTCTGCTTCCGTGGTCATAGGTATACTCCATCTGTTTCCACAGGTCATTTTGGGGCTGGTGCCAATTCCAGGATGGAGTGTAGTGATGTTGTCTCGTTGGAGGATAAAAGAAAGAGAGATGTCAAGCATCAATTCCCCCTTTTTTCTCCAGCGAGGGCCAAGCGCAGATATAGTCCACAGTGGAGGGGTCTCTGCATGTTACTATGATGCAGTCCCCACGGGTCGATTTTGGTGTTTTACCTACCCATACTACCCTGCGGACTGTAGAGATCCCTCCCGAATGATGGAATTCTAGTGGCCTGTTAATACTTAGCCATTGCATGACCTTATTTTTAAGTGACCAGGCGGTTTCTGGTGTATCGTCAGTTAGTTCTGGTACACCGGTGAGTACTATTGTATATGGGGTGGCTTCTGGGGGCAAGTGAACTGGACGTCTGGGTCCTAGTGTTTTTTTAGGGATCTTTTTAGGAGATAGCTGAGGGACCGTTGGTTTAGATGGAAAAGGTGTTGACTTTTTTATGGGGTGGGTTTTGTTTGGGTTATCTGTTGCAAGCCCTGTGATGACTGGGGTGGCCGAGCCTGTGTTGGGTGTTTGTTGAATCAACCCCGCATTAATTTTACCCTGTTGTGCTCGAGGCGTTGTATTTTGTGGGTTATGGTTCAAAACATTTTGTTTTGGATTTTTTGAGGGTAGAATAGTTGGGGTTGGTTGTTTTATTACTTTGGGTGGTTGTGGCTGGAGAAGTGTTTTGGAGGACTGAGGGACATTTCGCGGCCCCTTTTTCACTGAATGTGTATTGGTATCAAGGAGTGTTGCAGAGAGAATTGCCAGTTGGGCTTCAAGATTTCTGATGCTTAATTGGATAGGTTTCAAATGCTGGACTAAAAGGTCTTTTGTTGCGATTAATACTTGTGAGGTGGCTATGCATGTTCTACAGGAGTTGTCAATAGCCTCGTTGGGGATTGTGGGATGCAGGAGGTTAGTTTCTAGGGGGAATGATATAATTGGTTGCAGAGATTGTGTTGTATGATTTAACGGCTCCATGACGTGACCTGAACAAGGAGCCGTAACTACTACATTGTCAGTGGGGTTTGTACTAACTTGTTTTGGAATGGCTCCTTCTCTTTCTCCTCGAAGGTATATATCTGTATTGGTCTGGGATCCTTCCTGTGTTTGACAGGCTGCTAAATCGGGGGATGCCTCTAGGTTATCTGATGTTGTTGATAAATCAGACTCGAATTGCGTTACAGATAAGTCTACTATAGATGGGACTGTGTTGATGTCAGGAGCAGACACAGTCACGGGAAGAGAACAGTTTGAGGAGGTTAGGTGAATGGGGGAAGTAGCGGTTGCTAGGGTGCCCAGGGACGATCGTTTTGCGTTCATGAGGTCCAGTGACACTCTTTTTTCGAGAAGGGAGATACTCTGATTGATTACCTCGTGTGTCCGTGAAATGAATAGATCGATTGGTCCGGTTATTTGTGCTACCTCTTGGGCATTCTTAGATTTGGTCTTTGTGTTACTCCTGGTTTTGGGAGGCATGATTGAGATCTAATGGCTGTAATAACCTGAGCCACAAGGGGGGTGGCCCGGTCCGGTCTCTACCGGTCACTAACGGGCAACAACGGGCCCGCCCTTGGCCAGGGCTTCGCCCCGTGCACCGCCCCGCGCACGTCCCGCGTCGCGGAGGAGATGATGGTGTTTATAAACGTATCTGCAGTGGGCGTGTCCGTGGGCGTGGCGCCTGGGGGAAGAGGAACCAGCTGGTCAGCGTGGGGGTTGCTGGTCCTCGCAGTCCCCCGGGTTGCTGATGGAGTTTTGCCCACGCCTCTTACCCTGAGGACTCCAGCTGGGAGCGCTGGACTAGGCCTGCCGACTGCAGGTCTCGCTCACACCAGCGAGTCCTCGGGGAGGCGACAGCCAGGAATCAAGTAGGAGGAGTTGCGCGGACCTTGGCTCCGTCCTGTACGCAACAGCAGGCAGCAGGAATCAGCTACGGCAAGTGAGTGGCACCCGCGAAGCGGGTGTCACGAAGATTTTGTCCAAATCGGCGGTGGGCATGTCCGTGGGCGTGGCGCCTGGGGGAAGAGGAACCAGCTGGTCAGCGTGGGGGTTGCTGGTCCTCGCAGTCCCCCGGGTTTCTGATAGAGTTTTGCCCACGCCTCTTACCCTGAGGACTCCAGCTGGGAGCGCTGGACTAGGCCTGCGGACTGCAGGTCTTGCTCACACCAGCGAGTCCTCGGGGAGGCGACAGCCAGGAATCAAGTAGGAAGAGTTGCGCGGACCTTGGCTCCGTCCTGTATGCAACAGCAGGCAGCAGGAATCAGCTACGGCAAGTGAGTGGCATTGGGGATAAGCTTATGGATGCAGATCTAAAACATTATATGCAAAGCTTCGATATCATAGCTCTCCAAGAAATTTGGTCAGATTCCCCACCTCTACTTCCAGGCTTTACCTTGAACTTTACTCCTCCATCCCAGTCCGCAAGAGTTGGCCACAAAAAAGGAGGGCTAGCCATATACAGTTCATTAAAAAGCACGTGTACAGCGGAACCGCTGCCATACAACCTAGACTCCCCGAATGCAATTCAAGTATTACAAATTGTCATTCGAAACCAGGGTAAGATTGAGGAGATAATTTTAATAAATCTTTACCTACATCCCCGAGGTAAGAAGCAAGGAGCTCGTCAGTTGATAGAAGAGCTCTCAAAGCTTTTAACTGCAGAGCACACACAACAGTCTGATTGTCAGTGGGGACTTCAACCAGAATATGCTTAACAAATCCGTATCAGAAGTCAGTACCGTTGACAACCCTCTTGCGTTGGACCAATATCCACAGGATAATTCTTCAGGGGGAAGATCTACAAATGCAGCACTTCGACTTTCAGGCACACTTGAAGATCTGGGTCTTAAAGCACTCAACGGGAGATTTCCTGGGGATCGTCCCCAAGCAGCAACATTCCACAGTACAACGACTAGCTCAACAATCGACTTCACCTTCCTCTCGGGTAACTTGTTTCAAGCAACTATCGATTTCCATATTGGCTCACTTGACTATAGTGATCACTTACCTCAAGAAGTGACACTAGAAGCCTTCACAATACCAATCCTGGCACGCGCTATTGGTCTTGAACAAGTTTTTACAGTCAACGATAGGCATTTAAAGTGCAGAACAGATGATCCCGTGGCCCTCTTACTTTAGGCCAAGCAAGCAATGGCGAAACTCAAAATGAATCAAAAGATCCAATTGCCAGCTGGGAGATCTTTACAGAAATTCTGCGCAAAAATATGGGAAAAGTACAGAGGAAAAATCGGCCAGAAGGAGGGAGCAATACCGTTAACCACATGCAGCACTTTAACCCCGCCTTGATAAACAACCCTCGCCTAAAAAATCTAAAAACTTTAATTGGTCAGACTTTACGAAGGCAAGGAATGATCCCGAAGCTAAGGTTGAACTGAGATTGCTAAAGCGTGACCGCAGGAGGCTGGCTTGGCGACTCAGGAGGGAATCAGAAGAGGCCCTCTGGGCCAAACTTTTACATGATGCCAAATCAAATAATAGCACGCAATTCTGGAGAAAGATTAATAATTTATCGAAGGCACAGAATCAAGGCATCAATTCCTTTGTCCAAGAAGACGACTGGATAACCTTCCTTAGTACGCACTTTAGGGGTACTGACGCCAACATCCTAGGTTCTCCCATATACATAAAATCCACCAAGGACTGTCCAAAACTCAGCCGTGACTGCCATGAGCTCCAGCAGTCAGATCAGACTATTGTAATCAAGTGTGCATCGATTTGCAACAGAATTTCAAAGGGGAGGCGTGAGGGGGCCCCGGGACCAAACGGGATTCCACCTTTACTGTTTAAGCAAGATCCCGCGTTTTGGGCAGATGCCCTTAAATCAATGTTTGTTAAGATTCTGCAGACCTCCTCAATCCCATCATCGTGGAGGGGAGCCATTATTTCACCGATCCTCAAAAAGGGTGACCAAACTGACCCAAAAAATTACCGGTTAGTGGCACTGCTCGATAACGAGGCAAAATACTTTGCGGGCCTCCTTCTTGAGGAACTGTTATCTTGTGCACTCGATGTCTCAGCTATCCCATACAACCAAACAGGCTTCTGCAAAGGTATGGGAACCTCTTCCAACATCTTAGCACTATCCTTATTAATTGATGCAGCACAAGAAGCGAACCAACCACTGTACCTGTGCTATATTGATTATAGTTCGGCTTTCGATCATGTCGACAGGAACCTCCTATGGGAAAAGTTACACAAACTGAACATCCCTCCGCTGCTTTTAAAACAGTTAATTCTTCACAGCGACACATGGGTGCAAGTCAGGCTGGGCACTGGTGACCATCTTTCAAGAAAGATCCCAACCTACACGGGAGTAAAACAGGGTTGCGTATTGGCCCCAACTCTCTTCAATCTAATTATGGGAGACGTATCCAAATTGTTGAATGACTGCAATTCTCACGCTCCAAAGTTAGGGGGCTCACAGATTTCCAATCTATTCTATGCAGACGATCTGTTACTCATTAGCCGGGCTCCTGTTGGCCTTCAGCGGCTGTTGGATATTACTTCAACATATTCTGTTGCTAATAGACTTACCATCAACCGTGAAAAATCAAAAGTTATGTGTATGAATCTATCCATAAAGAAAGCAACACAAAACTGGTTCCTGTCATCTAGCAAGCTGGAATAGGTCAGAGAATATCGATATTTGGGGGTCCTAATAGATCATAAGGGCAACTTCACACAGCAACGAGAAGCTATAAAAAGGAGAGGGCTAACTGCGGCAGTGACACTCAGAACCTTAAAAAACACAGTTTCCGGTCCAAGCTTACTTCCTCTAATAAAGGTAATACAGGCAACGTTAATTCCAGCCATTACTTATGGCAGTGAAGCTATGAGAGGGAGGGACGCTCCTTTATTAGACAGAATTGTGGCTAAAGCACTTCGCATGATCTTTGGCCTTCCGAGGTATTCATCGCCGGCCCAAATGAGACTAGAATTTGGGCTACAAAAAGAAGAGCTGGGACGTAAGGGAGCCTACATAAAAACCTGGCATAAATTAAGCAGGGGTGAACCGAATACCTTAAACGCTCTCCTGTGGAAAGAACTTCAAAACAAAGTAACATGTCCAGCAAGGATGTATCTGGAGGGAGCAATTGAGGATCTCGGGGTACAGCAACTCTGGGCTCTCCCAGTCTCCACACCAGTCTTTAAAAAGGTGATTAACAAGACAGTCTGGAAGGAATCGGTGCTGCAGGACAAAGCCGCCCTAATAGAGCGGGCGCATGGTTGGCTTACAGTACAATCATACACCGTGCCTTCGCCTCAAACTTATTTGCAGATAGGTTTTACCAAAAAAATAAAAGAGAAATTTTTAAAATTTCGCCTGGGGCTGCTGCCTTCAGCGGCCCATTTGCCTCCATGGTTACGGCCACCGTCACCAACCAGATGCCGACTTTGTGGGGAAGGAAAGGAAAACATAGTCCACCTGATCACCACCGGTAACGAGCTCACTCAAGATCGGCGAGTCTTCTTGCGACCGCTTTTTAACTTCCATAAGATACGGACCTGTAGACAAGCAGTTCTGGCCTGCTTTAAAGGGGACAACATCCAGCTGAGTTGTCGAATGGTAACATTTCTTGAAAGAGCAGAGTCCCGCTTCAAAAGCTTAATGGTACCCCAGAAGACCTTCCCCCAACATTGACGCTTCTTGACTCTCACATTAGTCTGTTTTGATAAGATGCTAGCCCCTTCCTATTGGAATGTCGATATTTTATCCAGTATTCTCGTTTATTTCCTTCATGTACAGAATTTTTAAGTTTTTTTTTTAACACGTTTAATTCAGATACACATGTTATAAATCGAAGTTTCTTCCTTTGTTAACATTGTAAAGGTTTTAAATAACCATGTACAATAAAGTATTACTGTGACATATTACAATAAAGTATTACTGTGTGGCCCCCCCTGGTTTCCTAATATCCTTGGCCCTGGGAACCCCCTCCCCAGAGCCTGCCCCCAAATGTATTTATTTTTAAGAAAAATTGGGAAGGGGGCTGCGTGGCCCCCCTCCTGAGATCTTAATCAGCCCCGGGGAACCCATCCCCCGTGGCATGGCCTTTTTATATTTATTAAAATATTTTTGGAGGGGGGCTGTGCTGCCCCCCTCCACTGACCACCGATGGCCCCGGGATCCCCATCCCCAGGGATGGCCCTCTCCGTTGGGGACCGTGGAGGGGTCCACAATCCCTCCACTGTCCTGACGGCTCCCCGCGTCCCTCGGGAGCCGGCATTGCTTTTTCACATGGGGAACTGCTAAGAGGCAGCTCCCCCTGTGGAAAAACAATTTGGTTGAATTTTGAAAGAGAGAGCAGGTTTCCTGCTCTCTCTTTCAAAATTCAAACCAAGTTTGCTAAGGCCATGACAAGACTCCATGAGAGGGTCCGCGCAGCCCCCCTCCACCATTTCCAAAGCCCCGGGGGGTGGTGGTTCTCGGGCTGGGGGGTCTGTCACGGACCCAGGGCTGCGGGGGGTGAGGGGGCATGTGCCCTGCACCTATTAATGCTTTGCCCTGGGGTTGGCGGTCCCTGGGTCAGTGCAGGGGGGGGATTGGGCCCCCCCTCCAAACTTTGTTTTTGATCGTGCCCCTGGGATTGGCCCCCCCCCGGGGCTAATTACCATCAAAGCGCTGGAGCCCGCACTTGGTTTTTTGTATTTTTCGGCAGGTTCGGCGCACCCTGCGCGGATCTTGCCTTTTTTGTCAGGGACTGTCCAGGACTATGTGGGGAACACAGTCAGATACTTGGGCAAGGACTGGCAACTGGGTAGAAAATGTACACAGAAAGAGAGTACAGCACTGCCCAGGATCATACAGGGGGTCAAAGGAAAAAAAGTGATCCAAAGGGGAAGCCTGTAGAAGTGAACAAGATGGGTAAGACTCAGAAAGGAAGGGCACTCATGAGGCAATTTAGCATTCAGACTAACTACACCCAGGACAGACGTGCAAGACATATATATATAATACAACATTAACAATAAAGGGGAGTGTGGGGTAAAGCACTCAGGAGCTCCACAAGGTAAGACTGAAGCTCAGTAAGTTTCTCACCCACAATTGCTGTTACAAATACTGACTGCCAATACCTACATATAGGTTATGCATGCAAAGGCAGGGTCTGTGGAGCTTATACCTATAGTGATGTTATAAATGCAACTCTAAGACAATACTCACAGTGAATAAGAAACACCACCTAGGTAGTCAGCTGTGCCCACGGCTCCTGGCGATCAAACAGGAACACACAAGGCAGCAACAGCAAGGGGGTAGAACTAAACACAAGCACAATAGACAAGGAGCTAGCAAGGAGGAGTGCTTACCAGGAAAGGAAGGAAATCACAGGGCACATTTGGCAGAAAGCAGGTATCAAACATACAAGGCAACAGAAGCAAGACAGCACACTAGGAACTGGAACCAAGGAATTGGGAAGAAATGCAGGGACTGGAAAGGGATATATACAAGGGGAGGCTACAAGGGTATACTAGAATAGTGCAGGTTAGGCAATCAAGAAAACAAAGTAGCATAGAAGACAGTGCTGGGGCAGGAACAACAATCGAGCTAAAGCTCAGTAGTCTAGGTAGCACTGCAGGCAATGCTGGTTCAGGAACAGGGAATTACTATAGCTAAGGAGTTAAGGTAGCACTGCAGGCAGTGCGAGTACAGGAATAGGGAATTACTAAAGCTTTAGGAGTCAAAGTAGTACTGTAGGCAGTGCTAGTTCAGGGACAGGGAATTAGCTACAGCTCAGGAAACAAGGAGTCAAGAGAGCACTGCAAGCAATGCATATCAGGAACAAGAAATAGCTGATGCCCAGGAACAAAGAATAACTATAGCTCAGGAACTCAGGAAACAAGGTAGCACTGCAAGCAGTGCTAATTCAGGAGAAGGGAAACTCCTGCAGTTCAGGAACAAGGAATGCCAAGGCTTAGGGGTCAAGGTAGCACTGCAGGCAGTGCTAATTCAGGAACAAGGAAAACAGCAGCAGGTCAGGAACAAGGCATAACTGAAGCTCAGGAAACATTGGAAACAATAGCAAAAGCTCAGGGAGCACTGGAAACAAGGATTGGTCTCACCGGTAAACAGCTACAATGACCAACCTTGGTCTGAAGGGAGCTGGGGCTTAAAAGAACTCAGAGTAATCATATGCATCAGGTGTGAGCAAGCTAGCAGCAGCCAGACACAGGTGTGCTGAATTCCTCCACCCATCATTGGTCTGCAGGGGTGGAGACAAAGCAGTGAGCAGGGAATTCTGAGTATTGGAGTTTCAGGCTGGCTTCAAGTATAAGCAGGCTGGCTTTCAAAAAACCTGGCGTGGATTGGGAATGGCTGTCAGTTCCCAATAAGTGTCCAAATGGCTGGAAGTCAGGATATGCATGCAGGGGAGGGTCTGGAAGCTTATTAGAAGACTGGAAAGTCCCATTATGTGGCCTCCTGGTGGTGGGTACGAGATAACATGGAGCGAATCGTTACATTTTTAAAAACAAATAATTTTTGGGGGGGCCTTGGGTGTCCTGTGGGACCCCTTGAGCAGGCCTAGGGGGTCAGGGTGTTTCTACCTGTCCCCTTTTTGCATTTTGCAAGTTTATTTTTCTGCTTTCTGGTGCCTCGGTTCTACCGAGGAACAAGATGGCTGCCAGCACTTCCTGGTTTGGAGTGTTGACAGCCAATTAGCATACAGCTCGTGCTCGGCATATACATATATATACATATACACATATATATGTGATTTTAATTTTGATTTTCTCAGCAACTACTGAACAGATTTACACCTTTTAACTAAAAGGCACGACTCTGAACCAAGGGCTACCTTTTTGCCAAATTTGGTGTAATTCCGTTCAGCAGTTCGGGCTGTAGCTGCAACTAAAGGTTCCTATGAAAAATTGCATGGATAGGAGCGGACCGGAGAGCCCCACAAGTTTTGAAAATTTTGTGTAGATTTGTCAACCGGCGCCAAAATTATTGGGAATAGCATGTTGCGGATTTCCTATGGAAAATAGGTCCTAACTATAACTATCTACTGGCGACAGCCAGTAGGTAATATGTGTGTGTGTATATATCTATACTACTATAATAAAGCAGAAACTTTCAGGCTTTGAGGCGGGTAAACTCGGGAACCACTGCGCCAATCTACACACCCGATACACCGTTGAAATCGGCAGGGTGTGTAGATGGGTATAGGCTACATAAATTAAAAAAATAAATGTTATTTAAAATTTTAGATTAAAAAAAAAAAGTAGTCCCTCAAAAGTAGCGCCGGCCGCGACGTGCGTGGTCACGTTAGGAGCACGGGGAGGAGCGGCGTCTGAGGAGCGGCGGACATGGCGCGGGGGAGGAGCGTTGACGTCAGAGGAGCGGTGGTGCGAGCGGACACGTGGGAGCAGCGCCGGCGGAGGTAAGGGCACTCATGTAGGGGCAGGCGGGGGACGGGACAGGCCGGCCGGGCGGGGGACGGGACGGGCCGGGCGGGGGATGGGACGGACCGGACCGTGCGGGGGACTGGACGGGTTGGCGGCGGTCGGGGAAGCCTGAGGACAAGAAAGAGGACGCAAATGGTGCACTACAAATGTCACACAAACGGTGCATTACAGGAGGAAAAGGAGGAAAAAGTGACGTGTAGCGGGTTGGGTGGAGTGGAGGCAAGGAGGTGGATAACGTGTGCACAAGGAAAAAGTGACATGAGCAAGTTACAAAAGTGGGGCGGGCGGGGGCCCTGAAGAAAAGTAAATTACAGGAGGAAAAAGTGACGTCTGCAGGTTACAAAAGCGGGGCGGGAGGGGGCCCTGAAGCCTAATTGCTCCCGGGCAACGTCGGGACGGGCTGCTAGTATATATATATGTGTGTATATATATATTTATGTATATCTATATTTGACAATTCCATTTTGGTATGTCTTAGTAGATTTTAAATGCCACTGACAACCTGAGTCTTATCAACATTGGTTTTAAAAATTATGATTCCCATTGTTTTTACGCATTGTACATTATCATGTATATTATCGCATATACATTCATGTATTTATTGTAATACTTATGATTATATTTTCATATTTATTATCATATGTATTTAAATGCGTAAATTGCACATGAATGAACCTCCTGCTGCTTTGGGTTAAGTAACTCTTCAGTTGCTATGCACTGTGCGCTTTGACCTTATTGTGTCACTTCCTGCATTTGTCACTTTAAGTGTCGACCGCATCTAAAGCAACGCATCATGTGATCAAGACCCGAGTTGGGGTCGAAACGCATAATGGTGGTCTTGCTGGGCACTTAAATAAACCACTTGATATTGCACAAATAACCTTATCTTATCTTAGATGCCATTTGTAGAGCGCACTGACGCCGAAGCTTCCTGGCGCTGATAGACAGAGTGAGTGAGGAGGAAGCGCAGGAAGCGAAAACCTAGCTAAGGGGGGGGGGGGAGGGAAGGTGGGTTTTTAACAATTTTCTGAAGTTAAGGAGGGAGGAAGAAGATTTGATTGAAAGAGGAAGGAGGTTCCAGAGCACAGGAGCAAGGTAGGAGAAACGGTGACCGCCGAATTTCTTAGTTTTGTTTTTAGGGGTGACTAGCAACCTTGGGACCGCTTTTCGCATTTTCCTGCATGGAATAGAGCAGCTGCTTGTGGCGAATCCATATATATATATATATATATATATATATATATATATATATATATATATATAGTGAGCAAGGCGGATCCGTCTGCCGAAACGCGTCTAGGTTATATATATATATATTAGATGTGTGTGTGTGTGTGCATGTGTGAAACCCCAATACACTTGCTTGCCTGTGGATGCATATTGTAAAACAAGTGTATGAAAAGAAATTTAACATGAAACCTGGGTTTACTGTTTTTTTACTGCAGCTTACATGTCTCTGTGACACACAATCAATCAATCTATCAATCTAGATTTATAAAGCACGGCTAATCACCCAATAGGGTATCCGGGTGCTTGCAGACCCCGCAGGCTTATTCCCACAGCCAGGTCTTAAGGGCCATTCGGAATTGCGGAAGTGAGGTGATGGTCCAGAGGTGCGTGGGGAGGCTGTTCCTGGTCTTTACTGCAATGTAGGAGAAGGAGCGTCCTCCACTTCTGCTTCGGTAGATACAAGGAGTATGGGCAAGTGAAAGGGAGGTGGAGCGTAGTCTTCTTGATGGTTGGTGGTAGTTCAGGCAGTGGTTAATGTAGGCAAGTCCTTAGTTGTGTAGACCCATGGGTGCATGGGTCAGCAGCTTCAATCAGCATCTTGTCTGCAATGGGAGCCAGTGGAGTTCCCTGAGATGAGGTGTGAAGTGGGTTCTTCAGGGAGGCCGACAATGAGTCTAACTGCGACGTTCTGTATGGTCGGACGTGAACAAGCAACTGCTGTTGTGAAACGCGTTGGTTTTGTGTTTTGTGTTGGAGACTTGTGAGAAAAAAGAAATAAAGCACTTTGGGAAAGACTGGATCGTGAGTGCTTACTCATTCCTTTGAGGAAAGGGATTTGCAAAAAATATTTTCACAGCGGGGCTCTGCTGAGGAGTATTGCACCGGTGGATTGAGCGCCAAAGGATTGCATAACGGAGCCAAATTGGTCAATATATATATATATATATAAATATATAAATATATATATAGTGAGCAAGGCGGATCTGTCTGCCGAAACGCGTCTAGGTTATATATATATATATTAGATGTGTGTGTGTGCATGTGTGAAACCCCAATACACTTGCTTGCCTGTGGATGCATGTTGTAAAACAAGTGTATGAAAAGAAATTTAACATGAAACCTGGGTTTACTATAATAACAACAAAGCCCTTGCACTGTAGACAAACAGTAATTGCTTAGTGATTTACAGTATCTGGCCAGTACAGAGGAACATTAAAACTGGTGTTACACACCAAGAACTTTACAGCTTTTTGAACTCTTTGCATTGCATCAATTGACCTACTCACTTAAGTCTTGATGTGCTCGCTCTAATTTTCTCATTGATACTGTAAATCACTAAGCAATTACTGTTTGTCTACAGTGCAAGGGCTTTGTTGTTATTATACAATTAGTGTGGATCCCCTGGGTCCCACCTTGAGCGGTTACGAGGGATTACCGCCCGCCCCCTTTTTGCCTGGACTGCTATACTCTGGATTAGCATATACCTTGCGGTTACTCAGGTGTGCGCCTGGTCATTTCTGGAATAACCCCAAAACCCTCCCAGTCGTTTTCAAACCTGGGTTTACTGTTTTTTTACTGCAGCTTACATGTCTCTGTGACACACAATCAATCAATCTATCAATCTAGATTTATAAAGCACGGCTAATCACCCAATAGGGTATCCAGGTGCTTGCAGACCCCGGAAGCTTATTCCCACAGCCAGGTCTTGAGGGCCATTCGGAATTGCGGAAGTGAGGTGATGGTCCAGAGGTGCGTGGGGAGGCTGTTCCTGGTCTTTACTGCAATTTAGGAGAAGGAGCGTCCTCCACTTCTGCTTCGGTAGATACAAGGAGTATGGGCAAGTGAAAGGGAGGTGGAGCGTAGTCTTCTTGATGGTTGGTGGTAGTTCAGGCAGTGGTTAATGTAGGCAAGTCCTTAGTTGTGTAGACCCATGGGTGCATAGGTCAGCAGCTTCAATCAGCATCTTGTCTGCAATGGGAGCCAGTGGAGTTCCCTGAGATGAGGTGTGAAGTGGGTTCTTCAGGGAGGCCGACAATGAGTCTAACTGCGACGTTCTGTATGGTCTGAAATCTCTGTAGAAGATGTGCTGCGATTCCAATGTAGAGGGCATTGCCAAAGTCCAATCATTTGGTGATGAGGGCTTGTGTCACAGTGCGTCTCGTGTGTAGGATAGCCAATTGAAGATCTTACATAGCATGCGAAGAGTGAGAAAGCAGACAGAGGAGGCGGGGTTGATCCGTGATGTCATGGTGAGCTTGTTGTCAATGATGATTCTGAGCTTTCTGGAATGGCTGGAGGGAGTGGGTGCAGGTCCTAGGTCTGATGGCCACCGTGAGTCGTTCCATGTGCTGCTGCTTTTGCCAAGGACCAGTACTTCAGTCTGGTCACTGATAAGCCGCATGCAGTTGTTCTTCATCCAGTCGGCAACTTTTGTCATGCATCTGTGGAAGTTGGTTCCGGTGGTGCTAGGGTCATCAGTGAGTGAGAAGAGTTAGGTGTCATCTGCTTAGGAAATTATGTTGAGATCGTGGGATCGATCGATGTTGGCGAGCGGGGTCATTTCGTGAGGTTGAGGGATAATCCCTGGGGGACCCTGCAGGTGATCTTACTGGGTTCAGGGATGAAAGGTGGGAGGTAGAGCCTCTGGGTTCTTTGGGTAAGGAAGGAGATCATTCATCTGAGTGCGTCCCCGCTGATGTCAATGTGGTAGAGTCTTTTGATCAGTGTGTGGTGGCATACAATATCAAAGGATACAAAGAGGTTGAGGTGGATCAAAGCAGCTGTTTCTCCTCAGTCAAGGAGGGATCGGATGTCGTCGGTAGCGGTGATCAGGGTGGTTTTGGTCCTGTGATTACAGCAGAAGCCGGATTGGCAGGTGTCAATTAGCTGGTTCTGCTCCAGGTGTGCCATGAATTGATTGTTGATAATCTTTTCCAGTTCCTTCGCTGGGAATGGCAGCAGGGAGATTGGCCTGTAGTTTTTGAGTTTACTGGGTTTGGTGAAGGGTTTTGTGAGTAGTGGTCTGACTTTGGCGTGTTTCCAGGCATCGGGAAATGTTGAAGCTGTAATAGAGGTGTTGAGTAGGGTAGTGAGTTCCTGGTCGATCCATTGGTTTCCGAGGTTGAAGATGTGGTGCAGGCATGGGTCTGTGGGAACTCCTGAGTGAATGTATTTCAAGTGGAGGTGGTGTCCTGGGTGGAGAGGAGGTTCTAGGTGGTCAGTGTGTTGTTTGTGTTGGTTACAGTGGTAGCGTATCTGTTGAGGAAAGCTGTAGGTGTGGGTTGGAGTTCGAAGTTTCTGTATGTGTTTGCCATCTTGTTGTGGAAGTAGGGGAGGTTGTCGCACAGCTCCTGTGAGGGTGTGGTGTTGTTTTTGCTGGCAGGCAGGTTGGAGAATTCCTTAACAATGTTGAACAGTTCCTTGGTGTTGTTGGAGTGGTTTTGATGCATGCAGCAATGGCTGTGTTCTTTGTTGTCCTCAGCCGCTGGTAGTAGAGGTTGATGGAGGTCTTCAAGGCTGCCATGTTGGAGTTGGCATTGCTGGTGTGCCATCTCCTCTCCAACTGTTTGCTGTATCATACCGCTGTTCTGAGGTCTCTCACACCCACATACACACACACACACACACACACACACACACACACACACATATATATATATATATATATATATATATATATATATATATATATATATATATATATATATATATATATATACTCACAAAAAACAAAGGTTACAGGGATGTTAAAGCACAAAATGGACTGCTTATGACCTCACATATTACATCACTCATGACTTGGTCAGTGGCATCACTGATGATATCTCAAATGATATCACTGATGACATCATCCAGTGGGTGTAAGTGTTTATAAATGTTTATGAGAGTTAAACATATATATTGCCCTATTGCATTACATTATTAATTCTTCTCTATTACTAATGTGTGAAACTATTTCAAACATACGTCATTTGAGTGGCTGTTTCACTGTCTGTACGAGAATGTGAGTGGGTGTCCTAGTGGTTGTACGGATGTGTTAGTGGGTATGCGAGTGGCTGTATGAATATGTAAGCGGGTTTGTGAGTGGCTGTATAGGTCTGTCAGTGGGTGTGTGAGTGGTGGTTATATACATCTGTGAATGGCTGTGTCCACTTGTGTGAGTGGATATGTAAGTGTATGGATGAGTGAGTGGTTGTATTGATATGTGAAAGGGTGTATAAGTTTTATATTAGTGTTTGAGTGGGTTTATAAGTAGTTATATCAGTGTGACTGGGTATTTGAGTAACTGTGTGTGTGTGTGAGTGGGTGTGTAAGTAGTTGTATGAGTGGCTGGCTCAGTGGTTGTATTGGTGTGCAAGTGGTTGTCATCAGAGATGCCATTTGAGTTGTCAATGATGTCACCACTGATGTCACCTGAACATGTCATTAGTGATGTAATATGTGAGGTCATAAGCAGTGCTTTGCGGGGGTATGCATTATAGTTCACTTAGGTAACGATAACTGCTGAATTTCAATGGTTTTCTATGTGTGAAATCTGAGCTTAACTATAACGCCATTGTAACCTTTGATTTTTCCAGTTAATTTCTATGTTTTTTTATTCTAGTTTTTCACTACAACGTTCCAGTAACCTTTGCTGTTTTCAGTGAATTTCACTTTTCAAGAATGTTATTTCCTAACTGTAACTTGTAACCTTTGAGAGTGAGGTGTGAAGGACTGTAAAGGTAGATGGATGGGTGTGTGTGTGAGTGGCTGTATGGGTCTCGGAGTGGTTGTGTGAGTGGGTATGTCAATGGCTGGATGGTTCTGTGAGTATGTGAGTGACTGTATGAGTGTATACATAGCTGTGCAAGTGGGTGTAGGAATACCTGGGGGGATCGGTGAGTGGGTGCATGAGTGTCTGAGTGGGTCTGGGACTGGATGCGTGAGTGTCTGAGTGGGTCTGTGAGTGGGTACACAAGTGGGTCTGTGAATCTGAGCCTGAGTCTCTGTCTGAGTCTATGAGTGGGTGGGTCGGTGTGTGCGTGTGAGTGGGTTTGTGAATAGGTACATGAGTCTCTGAGTGGGCCTGTGAATGGGAACAAGAGTGAGAGTGGAGGATGTGAATGGGTAGATGAGTGTCTGAGTGGGTCTACGAGAGCATGCAAGTGGGTCTGTGAGTATGTGCATGAGAGTCTAAGTGGATCTGTGAGTTGGTATGTGAGTGTGAGTGAGTGTGTGAGTCTCTGAGTGGGTCTGTGAGTATGTGTCATCATCAAAATGACTTTATTCGGTTCAAGCGGACCATGAAAGTTTAACATACATACATAAAACTGTCAACATTTCATGTCCAATTTATTCAATAATGTGTCTCATATCACTAAAAGCTCAGAATTAAAATATTTGAGCAATTTATGATTTACTTAACAGACTAGGCCTAACAACCTCAGAGCCCCGAACCCCCCAAACTCAAGGCTCTGGGTTGCAGGCTTTGGTACATCCTACCATCTTCGGTCAGATCAGTACATAATAAAAAATGTAAAACCACTTAAAACACCATTTTCTTTTTTTTTTTTAATTCATACCGTTTCCTTATTACGAATGCAATTCTAATATAATTTAGTACATCAGTGCAAATACCAACTGTAGACAAAGAGCGTAAAAAATGTAAACCCTTCTGATAGGAACAAGGGCGAATTTCTCTTAGGATTGGGTTTAGGAATCGTGACCTTGGCACACATAAAGTGCAGATTTCTCTGTAGTGCTAAATTATTGCAAGGACAAGCAATAATGTTCTCGCACCAAGCTGACAGTTTAGGAAAGGCCACAAGAAAGTGCAACGTGCAAAGATGAAATATAGTCATGAGAAATCAAAACTGTGCATTAGTAGTAAAGGACAGGTAAAATTACTGTTGTGTGGGGGACCGATCTGAGTGACATTGCGTTCCCGACACATATTCGACTCAGAGTAGTATGCTTCTTTTATAATCATTTTCATGTTAGTGTGAATCCTAGCAGGGTTGTCATAATAGTGCCCCAAACCAATCTCATAACATTTTTCTCTGACAAAGCGGAGCCATGGAATAGCTAGGGCATTATCAAAGTTAATACAATCCTTGATAATTTCCCTTCAGAACGTCAGGTCCTCTGACGTCCAAATTTTAGCCCCGAGAACCAGTGAGGCAATATTAATTCGGTCCTCTATAAAATCCAACCCTATCTCAAAGTGGCAAAAGACTGTGGGGGCACTTTTTGGGATCATCTACAGTCTTTTTATAAACTTATTTTCTAAGATTTGTAGCTGAGTACTTTCATGGTGTCCCCACACTCCTGCCCCGTAGGTTTGCGACAGATAGGCATTTTGATTTGTATAAGTTGATCAATCCTGCTACAGGCTTGTGGCTTAGCTTACAAGCGAAGCGGAATAGACCCTCTACTACACAACTGATATGCTGTACCCTTGCTGTGACAAGGTGGTCCCAATTCAGTTTATTATTAAAAACGTTCCCCAAATGTATAAAATTGGATACCTTATCAATGGTCTTACCTTTTACAATACATGTTCTTGTTTTAGTTTGATTGGGGCCACACACCATGATATAAGATGTAATAGAATTTACTTTTAGGTCCAAGGCTAACATGAAATCAGTAAAAACATTCAATGATTTTTGGAGGCTATTCGTGGGTATGGCCATTAAGACTGTGTAGTCCACATACAACAACAAACAAACCAGGTTCCCTCCTATTCTAGGGAAGTCTAGTGCCTGCTCTATTAGGGATGCCTCTAGGCCATTTGTATACAGAAGAAAGAGAAATGGGGCTAGGATGCACCCCTGACGAACTCCTTCTGTGGAGACAATGGGCCTGGTCTTCTGTCCCCCAGGGCCAAAGCGTATGGCAACAGCTGTGGTCGCATGCAACCTAAGCAAGAGGGTGATGAGAGCTTCCTCAAAGCCCATTTTCGCCATCTGTGCCCACAATTTCTCCCGATTAACCGTATCAAAGGCACTAGATACGTCCATGAAGGCCAAGTGGATAGACGCCTTCCCGGCCCTCATGTACTTAGCCATAATTAAAGACAAATTGAGGCACTATTCATTTGTCCCCATCCCCTTCCTAAAGCCATATTGTGTTTGGAACATAAACCCAGAGGTATCTGCCCAGGTCTCAAAGTGCGTGAGGATAACCCTCCCCAACACCTTAACGGTGGCATCAATTAAAGAAGGGCCTATAGCAAGCCGGATCTTTCTTATTACCCGTTTTGTACACTGTTACCACTATTGCCTGTTTCCAAGATGATGGGACGGGACCAGTTATCACTGCTCTAAAGACACTGGTCAACAGAGGTGCACAAAGTTGAGGATTGCTATTAGACAGATCTAAGGGGACACCATCAGGACCTGGGGCTTTCAAGCAGATCCCCTTAGCTAGGGCTTCCTTGACCTCATACAATGTCAGGGAAGAGCTAAGTTGGTGTTACGCAATTTAATTTGTTGGCACATCTTCGCATAGCTCCTGAGTTGAAATACCGTTTGTGTTAAATATGTTTGAGAAATGAAATTCCCAAACTTCACCCGGTATGGCTGAATCCATACCTCTTGCATCTTTCGAGAATAGGGGGCGATTTATAACCTCCCAAAAGCTCTAGGTGTCTTTAAACACACTGGCTCTCTCAAGGTCACACCAGGCTAACCTTCTCAGTTCATCTTTCCTCTGGTTGATTATACTTTAATAATTCTGTCTCGCATTTTTGATTAGGATTTTATCACAAGGGATTGCATACAATGCCTTTTTAAGATCCTGATTTCTGGCTTGAGAGTGTTGATAACATCATAGCTGTTTTGATCAAAAATGTTATAATACCAGTTGATCAGTAATAGTTTAGCCTGAATCAGGTTGGAAATCAGAATGAGTTGATACCAAGAAGAATCAATTACAATCTCTGCCTTAATAGGCCCATATTTGACTGAAATCAATGTCACCAGCCCTCCTTTTGCCCTCCCTGCTGATAAAGGGGCTGCGTGGACGTTTAAAGAGCAATAGCCATCTAACACATTATTATCCGTATTCCATGTTTCCTGGACACAAATGACATTGAAGGCCTTGACATACTCTAGCCGAACCTCATCCAATAATTTTGGGCGGATGCCTGCAATGTTCCAGGAGATAATTCTAAGAGGGCGGGTTTTATGGTTTCTTACCACTGTGTCCTTCCTGTTATTAGTAGTGAAAAGCCTGGCAGGCATGGTGTCCAAGTCAAGCCCCACCCCTCCTAAATTATGTGAAGGGAGGTGAAATAGGTGGGCAAATTTCATTTGTATTGGTATGGATATTGGCTATACTATGAAAAGAAGGACACAGGGAATTTTCAGTCAACCTATACCCTGCTATACTAGCAACAGCATTAAGGTGTCTCCCTGGTTCACCACTTATTATTTCCATCTTGTCTAATCTACTCGGATGGGGGGGGGGGGGTAGTCAATCTATATCTGTTAAGCTAGAAAATACCTTAAAGCGGTTAGGGTGAAAAAATGGGGAGGGCTGGGGGTGGGTGTACATATTCTTAGGTAGCAGCCAGGACTGTTGACTCTTAAGAGCCCCTTGATATCAAGGGAAGAAGAAACCTAAGGGACAGGCCTGTATCAGCTCAGTGGGGGAATCTCTAAGATGTTCCAGTGCAAAGTCAGTGCACATCCTATCATTAAAGTTCAGCACTACACAGTCCCCTTCTCTGTTTTTAGGTGTTTCGCCCAGCCAACTCACCCGCCTTGCCATGATAATGGGTTTGGGCTAATTTATCTGAGACTGGATTTTACTGGTGCACCAATGGGTTGATTTGTTAATAAGGCTGTGGCAGCTTTCCTGTTGTCCAGGTGAGAGATACGGGACCCCTGTGAGGATCTGAATATAGGATGTACACTCCGGGGGTAGGTTTAAAATGGTATTCTTGCCCTGCCTGCTTAACGGACCAGACGCAGAGCCAGTTGTGGGCCTTTTATCTTTCAATTGGTTCTCTCCGCTATGCGGGTCAGATCTTAAAAGATTGATAGCCCCTCGTTTCCCATTAAAGTTCCCATCTTGGCCAGGTGCCATAACTGGCGGTACAGTTGAGTGGTTAGAGCAATTATCCGTTGTCGGGGGGGATACTCAAGTGATATTATTGCATTGTGTATGTTTGTTGGCCCATTTCTTTCCGCCCTCGGAGACAAAGGAGAAAGCATTAATTCCCCTTTCACCCGTACCATTCGCTAAAAAGGGCCCATCGCTTTGCTTAATTTGCGCAGCTGAATTCCCTATAGCTAGCAATAACTGACAAAGTTGCTCTTCTATACGACCCAGGTGGGATAAAATAGGTTCCAAAGATTCCAACATCTCTTTACCAATTTGGTCTATCACCGTGTCCATTTCAGTCTGAAGCCTAATATTTCCTCCTCCCCTATGGGATCTTCCAACAGTTCCTAGTGGGTTTTGCTTTGTTCTCTTGACCCTTGGCGATTTGCCCCTAACACGGGGGCAAATCGCCAGTACGGTTCCTTTTTCCGCCAGCTGTACTCTGAACCCCCCTGTTCCCCGCATATGGACATGTAGAAGCGTCCACACCCATTGGCGCTGCACCTGGGACGTCCCGGCTCAGAATGATAATGGTGGGTGAAAGGGGTGGGTGGGGGTTATGCTGATGAATCACAGGATATAGCAGATGTTGTATAGAGAACCCCCGTGGTAACAACAGGCTGAACAGTCCGTGCAGTTAGAACAGCAGATGTGGGTAGTGGAACTAACGAAAGTCTGCGTTTGGCATGTTCAATTTCCTTGTTAATAGTCCCCACAGCTTTCTGCAGGAAGCCATCCAAAGTAGCATTGGTGCTTTTGGCACTAGGCGTTTTTTTTACCTATAACAAAATAAGACTTTTATACCCGCAATAAAGGACAGAAAGGAAGAGTTTTTTATTCTACCGTGACTCCACACCTCCTGGCTGGGGCTTTAACTTGCACATCGGCCGATGAAACCAAGAAGGGGGGCCCAGCCTCCTCCGGGCTCGGACGGGCACAGATGGGCCTGCCCTTGGCCTGGGATTTCGCATGCGTCCCGCGCTGTGGGAGCCCTGCCCGGTTTTGAAGAGCCTCCTGACGCAAACCAAATGCGTCTGTGGCAGCCCTGCTGCAAAGCGGGCTGGGGGCTGTAGTCTCCTGCCTCCCCCGCAAGCGCGGCAGCAGTAGTGGCGGGATTATGGGCACACAGGCTCCACTGCGGAAACGGCTGCAATCAGGTTAGGACTCCCGCACCCGGGAGCCCTGGCTGGTTTTGAAGAGCCTCCAGGCACGAAAGAAGTGCGTCCACGGCGTCCCTGCCACAAACCGGGCTGGGGGTTGTAGTTTCCTACCCCCCCCTCGCAAGCACCGCAGCATTTGTGGCGGGATTATGGGCACACAGGCTCCTCTGCAGGAATGGCTGCAATCAGGTATGGAGTATGTGTTTGAGTCTAAGTGGGCTTGTATGTGGGTGAATGAGTGCTTGAATGGATCTGTGAGTGGGTGCATGAGTGTCTGAGTGTGTTTGTTAGTGGCTGCGTAGGTCTCTCAGTGGGCCTGTGTGTGGGTGTGTGAGTGTGTGCATGTATGCGTGTTGACTTGGTCTATCAATGTGTATGTGGTGAAAAAAGTAGGGAGCACATGGGAGCAGGCACTCATGCCAGCTCCCCCTGCGACGGTTCTCCTCTCCAGCTTGTTTGCAGTCCACTATCCTCTGCTACCTTCAGTTTGCTTCTTCCTCCCCTTGTTTGCTGTTCATTTTTCTGTCTCTTCTCTGCTCGCTTCTGCCCTTTGCTTTACCCCATTCTGCTAGTTCTGCTCATTATTTTGCCTCTTTCTACTCGCTCCTGACCTTTATTCTGCCTCTTGCTGCTAATTTCTGACCTCTATTTTGCCTCTTGCTGCTCGTTTCTCACCTCTAATTTGCTTCTTTATCCCCGTTATTTTCCCTCTTTCTGTTCTATCCTGACCTCCTTGTATTAATTTTTTTCCTTTACTCTGCCCCTTGCTGCTGGTTTGTAACATCTATTGTGACTCTTCCTGCGCGTTTCTGACCTTTATTCTGCCTCTTTCTGCTCCCTTCTGACCTATATTCTTCCTCTTTCTTGTTGATCATTTCTGACCTCAATTAGCCTCTTTCTGCTTGTGTCTGAAGCTTATTTTGCCTCTTGCTGCTCGTTTTTCACCTTTATTTGACCTCTTCCTGCTAATTTCCGATCTTTAGTCTTCCTCTTTCCACTTTTATTTTTCCTCCTTCTGCTCATTGCTGACCTTTATTCTGCGTTTTTCTGCTTGTTTCTCATCTTTATTTTGCCTCTTTCTTCCCGCTGTGGACCTTTATTCTGCCTCTTGCTGCACGTTTCTGACCTCTATTTTACCTATAGCTCCTCGTTTCTGACATTTATTCAGCCTCTTTCTGTTTGCTTCTCATCTTTTTTTGCCTCTCTCTGCTTGTTTCTCACCTTTATTTTGTCTATTTCTGCTTGTTTCCGAGCCTTATTCTGCCTCTTTCTGCTTGTTTCTCACATTCTGCCTCTTGCTGCTCGTTTCTGACCTCCATGTTACCAATTTCTGATAATTTCAGACCTCGATTTTGCCTCTTTCTGCTCTTTGCTAACCTTTACTTTGCCTTGTTATGCTCATTTCTGACCGTAATTCTGCCCTTTTCTGCTCATTTCTCACCTTTATTTTGCCTCTTTCTGCTCATTGCTGATCTTTATTCTGCCTCTCTCAGCTCCTTTCTGACCTTGATTCTGCATTAATCTGCTCATTTTTCAACTTTATCTTGCCTCTTTCTGCTCATTGCTGACCTTTATGCTTCTCCGACCAAGTCCCAAGAAGGCTGTGAACACATCCTGGTTGAGGTGCTGGCAGGCAATCAGAGCTCTGCATTTCCCTGCACGAGCTTGTTACTATTAGTTAATTAGCCGTGATTGCAGATAAACAAATTTGGATCAACAACTACTAAACGGATTTACACCAAATAACAAAAAGGACAATCTGTAGACCATAAGCCAGCTTTCTGCCAAGTTATGTTTGCGAGTTAGGCGCATATAGCGAAGCAGCTAATTTCTTACATTGTCCTCTTTTTCACAATAACATTTCTGCAGTGAACGTCTGCACATATTTGCATGCATGATAATGTTGGATTTGTTTCTCCAAAACGACCTTGTTTACACATCTAGCTTTGCACAACATTATCATGATGCCTCGACCATCATGTACAAGGCCTCTTTACAGTCTATGTAAAAATGTTGTTCTATCTTCATCCATGGGTGACAGAGCTATCTACATATCCATAACATCGCTAATCTACAACGCACATCGCAAGGCAGCTTTCTATGATAAATAATGAGCATCCTTAATAGATTAGCAGAGGAGGTACTTCAGCTCACGCCGAGGGTATCTGCATCCTGAGACTTCACCACCCAGCGGTCTAACATCTTGTGAGGGGTGTCCAATTTGTGACCAAGACGGGGTCTTTCATTCTCTCCTGCCACGTAATGAGGTTGGATAATCCCTTAAGGAGATTCTTGGCTCTACACCTACACACGCTCGATGTACACTTAGATTAGGGTTTGCATAGTCTCATAGTCATGCTTGTTTACTGCCTGCATGTATACACTATGGTAGAACTATATCTACTAGTTACGCTTTTGATGTTGTAACTACTTTCATTTGCTTCTGTCTACTGATTATCGCGGCACATATATTCTGTACCAGGATAACGTTGGTTCAATAAATATATTGAAAATGGCCCACTGTGTATTCTGTAAATTTCTGAGTACAAGTAAGCACGAGTGCCTGAGTAAAAGGTTCTGATCTGTTTCCACAATTCCTGAGGGGTCAGGGTTACTATGTTCAGTGGTTTCCAGAAACCCTTCGCTTCCTGGTAATGTTGGGGGGCTTGTGGTGGGTACTGTGAGCTAGCTGGTCTCTAGGCCAACATATCCAGCGGGGGTGTCCGGAATTAGTCTAGGTACCTCACCCAAAGTATATGTTGTCCAACAAACGTGCAGGTCCTGCGGATCAGGATACTTATACACATTCCTCTCGTTCCTTTCAGGATTCATCCAATACACATTCCGAGAGAGTGGTGGACAGTCGTAGAAAAGATCAGAAGAACCCATGAAGCCAAACAGGGAAACAAATCGCACTTCAGACATCATTCTTAAAGAGAACAAACATAAGACGGCTAAAACTCATTTCAAAATGAAGAAGGTAGCTGGAATTAAAATAGGACATGCCCAGCCTGTTGAAGACTCTGCTTCTGAATGGGGAGTGGGTAGTGATGATGCTGGACAGAGCAGCAGTAATCACAATAGCTTGCCAGAACCTGATGGATTATCTAGTGGTAGTAGCGCTGAATGAGCATATCATGGAGGAAACACATGATACAAAGGTAAGTGTCCCATATTGTTTGTACAAAATAACGCTCCAAATGGAGGGGTACATACCTAGGAACAAAGTGGTGTACACAAAGTGGTACAAAGTTCCTCTAAGGTCATTGGTAAGGAAAGGAGAGATACTGTAGCGTGGGGTTGGGGTAATATTGACGCCACTTAATGTTTTCTTCGATCCTGAGGAAGTGCCCAGATCTTTACGACATTCATGGCAGGAAACATGTCGATCACTCGAGAGCAGGGTACACACAGCTAGACACATTGTCCCTAGTCATTTTGCCCCTCTCGCTCCTTTAATCAGGCAGTTTACCTTTATAATAAATTGGTTGTTAGGACTAACTGACCTGTTTTAGATTTTTTTTTAAACCAGTCACATCTACACACACTAGGCCTCTCACCCCCACTGCACCCATCGGCAGGAACAAAAGATCCCTGATAAAGAGCCCCGGTACAGGTGCCCATCAGGTATTGCAGCGCCGACCCGACGAGGGGCAGGCTCATATGATGAAGCATGACACCTAGCTTGCTGGGTGTTTGAGAGCCCTAGTTCCGACAAGGGGAACTCCCCCACTTTTTGTTACATTAAGTGGGTTCAATATTACCCCAACCCCACGCTACATTATCTTTACTTTCCTTACCTCTGACCTTAGAGGAACTTTGTACCAATTTTTCATACACAGCCTTGGATGGGCATGTACGTTGGACCTCGATAAACTGCTCCTGTGTCCCTCCTTTTGATATACATACCTACCAAAGGTGGTGCCATCAACTCCAGTTCGTCAGCCAATGACATCGCTTTAGCAATGACGACGACGCTGCTAGCACCGTGACCTGCCAGCACCACACTGACCAACGCAACACTTTGCACCACAGCCCTGGTCTCACCGACGCCGCTGGCTGCAACACGACCTGAGGGCACAGTAAGCCGCACCGCTGCACATTGTACCGCAGCACCCGACGCCTGCCAACGCTGGCGCTGCTTAGTACAACCACAAGGAGTTCGATCTGCAACGCTTGTGACTTCAAGGGCCTTGCGACTCCTGCAGCGACCTCCGGAACCAGCGCCTGCGGACGCCGTGCTTTCGGAGATCAACGAGAGGTCGCGATGCCCTGCATTCCTAAAGGTACTGTTTTGCAGGTCTTTCCGACACAGTAGCGGGCCCCTGACGCCGCAGTCAGCCAGAAATGTTTGACATAGTGATAACCCTAGACGGATCAATCGACTTCAAGGAACTTTTTTTCAAGTCTATTTTGATGACTGAAGATTTCGAAGTATTGTATTGTGAAATGTTTTCATTTTTGTTCTTGTCTTAACTATATAAAAAATATTCCGACACGGAAGAGAGACACCACGGATCTACCCCCACTGGCACTCCAATACTGGTCGCTAGTACGACAGATGTACCCGTTCGTCGCTCTTATTATTGATATCTATACGCTCCACATTTTACCCGTTACCGCCGGGTTGGAAATATCACCGGCCACTAAAACTGTCACACTCAATACCACCTACAGCCCTGAAGAGTCACAAGCTATTGGCTCGCTTGACAAAACACGTGTTGGCTGGTTGTGTTTTTTGCTTGATGTCACCCCTCCAGAATGGGAGTCTTAATACATTTTTTTGAAAAAAATTATCTTTAGGAGTCCATCTTGCTTCATCGATTATTACTTTGCTTGCTTTACTTTTGAAAACCTTTCAAAGACTAAATGTTTGTTACGTGTGCACAGGACTTGTTTGTATTGAATTGGGTGGGCCCTGACCACCCCTCACAGAGGTTTTTGGGGCTCCTATGACCGTGTTGCACCGTTCTCATACTGTTACTCTGTTGTACATTTACCGCTACCAGCATAGGCGCCATCTTTTCTTGTACAATCCAAAACCCTACTAAAAACCCACAGATATAGATTACAAATTTGATTTTACTTTACAAATACAAGCATTCCTGCAGTGTAAACAAGAATATCCTCTTACAAATTAAATAATGCCTCTAGATGGATAAGAACGCATCATTTATATCACTGGATCTGCTCAACCTTCCGTAGGGAAACTACACCAATATTCCGTGGCATGCGCAATTGCAAAGGCCACATGCATGACAGAAAGGTCTATCCTGAAAAAACACACACTCAGTCCCTAGACGACTGTGCAGCTCAGCTGGCAAAAATCAAAGACCTAACACTGGCACTACAAAGTACGGATCACGAACTCCCCACACCTATAATGTGTGATTCATACTACTGTGTCCAGTCCTATAATGAATATCTTAACTATCGGGGCCAAAATGGATTTTGAGATTCCAGGGGTCAAGCACAAGCTGCTTTGGGAACAAGTGGAAAAGCTAAAAAGAATGCTTGTCACTGGCTCATGGTATTTACACATTGAGATATCAGCGTGTAGGTGTTCACCTTGAAGGAAATTCCATGGGCGATGAGCCCACTAAGGCAACAGTTTGCACTGCTGCTGCAATCAATTGTTCAAGTACGAGAATAGACAGAGAAATCATGGTGGCCGTCAATGCTGCTCGCAACGACACCCACTGTTTAAAGGTTTTCCACTCAAGTACTTCTTCAAGTTAGATGCACAAAATTTTCCTTATGCTCAGATTCCAGGAGTCGGGTGATAGAGTAATACCAAATACGCATATCTGGTTTAATACTACCTGCACATTAGGGTCTGGGGCCAGCACACACAGGAGTCACTGCTACAGTTTCCTTACTGAAGCATCGCACTTGGTGGCCTGGTCTTAAAAAACAGACCAAGGACTTTGTCCTCAAACGTGGCATCTGCCAGCAGATGCAGGGCTCCTCCATAGCACGTCCAACTCAGACATACCTATTGATCTCAGATAAACCTCTAGCGTTGTTTATTTGGCTCACTGTGACCCCTTACACTCAAACTGGACTTACAGGTACATCTTAGTGCCAGTGGATGCATGCTCCAGATACCTGTGGGTTTTGCGATAGCGCTCGACTGACGCTCAAAGTGTTATAAAGGATTTGCGATTCTTCATTGGCACATATGCAATTGGCACACTATATTCAAATCAGGGCCCGGCGTTTAGCTCTCGGGCTTACAAAGAAGCCATGGGAAGTATGGGTGTGGCTTCATGGTACTCCTCCCCCTACCATCCAGAGGGAAATTCAATAGTTGAGAAAAAACTGTGACTTAAAGCAGTCCTTAACAGCAAGAGTAGTAGGCTTGAGTGGCAGTTGGATCATTCACTTATATGGGGTCCAGAGGGCACTCAATAACATACCAAGAAAATCCCTAAGGGGTCGTACTTCTTACGAACTCCTGTTTGGTGTAATAATGTGGGTACCAAACCCTGACCATGTCAGCACAGTCGCAGCGAGAACTTCATTTGACATCAATGAACGTTTGGCTATATTACAGGAACTCAATGAATTCCAGGGAGCACAAAGCAACGTCAAAATAAAACGCACCACCACTGGAGAAGTGAAGGTTGTACCGGCAAGACCAGTCTGGGTCCCGAAGATTAGGGACCTAGTCAGAGAGAAAATTGTGGACAAAAAGGAATTTGGGCCATCTTACAGAGCAAATGTACCAGTCCTGGCTGTCAAAGGTACCAGAACTGTACTTCTTACGCCCCTACGCCCCTTGCCTGTCATAGATACAAAAGGTTTGTCTACATTAATCTGATCCAACCACACAATGTGGCCGATTCTCAACAGTAGGCCGCAAGGGCTCTTGGGTCGACGTTGCACTCTTCTCGCTACCATTCAGGAAGATCAGATGAAAGTTTTAATAACTACAGAAATTCCTCTCTGGAAAGAGAAACTGTAAACAACAACGAAGTGATACTGGACTCCAATCCCTTAGTTTATGTTGTCTAAACGTGCAGCTCCTATGTCTTATTAGGAACTACATGGCAAAGGGTGCCCAGGCTGCTGTGATTCATCCGGTTTTCAAGCTGCTCTCGAATGGGAGCTATTTGATGCTGAATGATCAAGGTTGCTGGGGAATGGAACCGGGCATTGCTTATTTAGTGACAGTTAATTCCATAGTCAATTGTTGCACATTGTTTTCCACCTGCCTCCGGAATTAGGGAAGCAACTCTATAGCCTACAATAAATGTTCCAAAAATACTCTTTGATTCTCTGAGCAAACTGAAATCCATGCTTTTTCATAAGGATGTGGCCTTAACTTCAGCCAGAGAGACGTTTGATCTCCAGGTTGCTAGGTCATCATTTGAGATTCAGACTCTACTTCACACTAACCTCCCACTGCATTTTGAAGAGCTGGTCCACCGTATCTTTAATATGTCAGATACGAAGAGAATAGTGTTCTTTTTTAAATGTATCAGCTCTGGACTGATCAGCACCTTTCAGACGAATTTTGGAGTTATACACTTGGAGTTTGAAAGCGTTTTTGGAGGGCTCCTGCTAGTCCTGCTACTTATGGCGGTTTAAAATTTTCTGCTCCATAATGGACATTCCGGTTCAACCCGAAATGGGAACGGCACTGCTTGTGCTGCAATGCCATGAGGGTATTGTACACTGCTTCAGCACAACTCGACTTCAAGAACTAAACGAGCACTGGTTCTTTTTGTTCAGGCCTGTTTGGCTTCACTGCGTCCATTGCCTGTTTTGCAGCCACAAATGCATTTTGGATCTATGCCTAGGATCACAATTTGTTGCGACACTGGACATTGAAGTAATAATGGACCACTTAAAGGCCCATGGGTTTTGTTGTCCCCAGCGTATTCCATTGCTGATGAATGCATTCTTAAAGCCACCCTGGGATAATTTGGCTCCTAGTGCAACAAACACTGGCTCATCAATACGCTTACAGGATGCAGTCCCTCCCTCAGAGGCTGCTGTGGGAATTGGATTGAATCACCTTTGCTCCATAAACCTGCTACGAGGTGTGACTCTGTGACAGTCATCTGCCGTTGTTGCATCTACCACTCATCACACAAACAATTAGCCTTTTCCGTGTGGTGGGAACCATTTAGACAGTTTTTTCAAACAAAACGAAAATGGATCAACAGATTTTTGCTTTATTTTTTCAGGCACCATGGCTTTCTGAGTATTTGGGATTTGAAATAAGTATAAAGACTTTTAAAGACTTCTGTGAATATTTTAAAGGGAAGCTTGTTTTAGATGATTTTAAAAGTGGTTTTAGGCCCTTTTTTAGGTTGAGTTATGTCCTGCTGGTTTTAGATAGCTTAGTAAGAGGAGTGGATGTTATGTTCCCGGGTTAGGCCCATATAGCAAAGCTGCTCTTTTCTTACATTGTCGTCTTTTTCACAATAACATTTCTGCCATTAACTTTTGCACATATTTGTATACACGAAAATGTTGGATTAGTTTCTCTGAAACTACTTTGTTTACATATCTAGCTCCGCACATTATCACAATGCCTCAAACATCATATACAAGGCCTATTTACGCACTATGTACAAATGCTGTTCTATGTTCATCCACGGAGTGACAGAACCATCTACATATCCATAACATTGCTAATCCACAAAGTACAACGCAAGGCTGCTTTTTATTATAAATAGTGAGCATCCTGACAGATTAGCAGAGGAGGCACTTCAACTGACACCAAGGGTCCCTGCATGCTGAAACTTCACCACGCAGCAGTCTGACATCTCGTGAGCGGTGTTCAGTTCATGACTAAGACGGGATCCTTGATTCTCTCATCCGTCAGGTAATGGGGTTGGATCATATTTGGGGAGATTCTTGGCTCTACACTTACACAAACACGATGAACACTTAGATTAGGGTTTGCATATTAGGAGTATGCCTGATTACCGCCTTGTTTGTATGCCTGCATATATACACTGTTTTAGCACGATGGTAGAATAATTATATCTACTATTTACACTTTTGGTGCTTGAAATCACTTTCATCTGCTTCTGTCTACTGATTATCGCAGTATCAGTGATGTCATGAGTGATGTCACTGACCATGTCATGAGTGATGTAATATGTGAGGTCATTGTAGGAGAGTAGGGTCTGCTTTCCTATGGTCACCCCACTTTTTGCTTTTTGCTTTACTGGTTTTCGACTTGATGTGGCTGTGGGCCTGCTAATCAGACCCACAGCCCAGCTGCTCTCTCTATAAATTCACTACAATGTACTTTAGGTGCATTACCAATTGGATACTGGGTAACCTTATGAGCCCCTGTACAGTGTACTATAGGTACCTAGGGCATAGGTGCATCCAAGGCCTACCAGGGGCTGCAGCATGTATTATGCCACCCCTGGCTGGCCACTTATATTGACACAACTGGCTGATCACTCAGCTGGGGCAAGGTTGTGTAATCACCCCTTGATTAGATATAGTATACCTATATTTAACCTTATACCTAGACACATATATACCTATAAGTCACTCCTATGGCAGGCCTTAACAATCCTGGAGGCAGAGTGCTTGGTTTTATGTGGGATGGTGCTCTAGCATGAGTTGAGCCTGTCTGCAGCTTTCGGAAACATGTCCTTATAGCTGTTCTAGGAAATTTCCATACCATATACTCTTAAGTGCATTATGAACCTCGCGGTTAAATGCTAACTCTGGTTTAGCTTTATCAAAACATGTCGAGTAAGGTGTCATACGATTTGGAATACTACCCTCTCGCCAGTTCTGGCGACGGGGGTAGCATTCCACCCTTCTAGAGGGAGAAGACATGTTGTTCCTACTATTCCTGGTTAAAGTTAACCAGAGCCTCAGCATCACAAAATGGATGCTGCTGCCACAGACACAAGTCTGACCTCCTGCTGCTGGGAGTCCTTCCAGCGAGGGAGGCTTGGACAATAGGTTTCCTGTCTTGGGAGGTGCTAGCACCACCCCAGACAGGCTCTTGTGTATTAGGGTAGGGAGGGCTGAAAGAAATGAGACACTGCCTGGGGCACACAAGGTGTCCCATGCATGGTCCAGTTCAAACTGGTGCTGGGGCACTCCAGCCCCAGCTCTGGCGTGAAACTGGACAAAATAACCACCCCCTTCCCTGGTCCCACCCATAGGAGGGACCTAGCAGGTAATCCAGCCACTAGATTTGGTATATAGGTAGGAGCTAAGTCCCAAGACTTTAGATTAATCCTGACAAACTCTGAAATGAAACTCTGGAACTTTGACGATCTACTTTGCAAGAAGACGACTGAAGAATCTCCCTTGTGGTCAAGGAGTGACCACCCTGCACAAGCAGGCACCATCCAGCGATCAACGGCTTGCTTTGTCGACGCTCCCGCCGGAGCACGAGCACAGAGCCTGACAAAAACCGGACTTCCAGATATCCAACAGCCCGATCCACAGTCCCAGCAGAGCTAAGGAGGCGACGAGAGACGTGGGACCGGCCATCTTGAAAAGTCTGCGACTTGCTAATTGTGCAGCACCCGAGGCACCCTCGAGGCTGTGCATTGGGGATTGAGAAGCCCCAGCCCAGAGTATCATCTGCATTGAAGATCAGCCCTGCACACTACACGACTTTTGCGTGGGGCCCTTCTGCATTTTCCTGCTCGACGCGTCTGCCCGGTCACTTGGCCGCTGGCTAGTGGCCATCTTGGCGACGAATCTTTGAATTTACACCACTGGTCTGATTGCTCCAGACTGGCCCTTGCTTCCCTCAAAAGAAGCAGCCCCTCAGACCTTGCTGGTCGGAGTAAGAAGTCAACTTCGTTTCCTGTGTGGGTTGCCTTTGCTAAGGCTTGTTGACTCCAATCCTAAAGCCGACACCGCCGACAGCGAGAGCCTTTATGGGACAGTCCGTGCCTGACTCCTGGTTGTCATCGATGCCTCCTGGTCCACGTGGCTGCAGAGAGAAGCTTCACGACAGCACCTGATTGCTTCAAGACATCGCCTGGTTCCTTCCTGGTTCATTCCTGGTCACTGACTAGTGACCCAGACTCTGTCCCCTCTGCTTTCAGGTCCTCTTAATCTTCGATCCACCCTTGGATCCACCCAGATACTTCTCTCCTGGTCGCCTGCAGCATCTTTCTTCCAGGCTCCATAGGATTCGACGACGAAACCCTTTGACACCTATGCACCAGCTTCCTAGGGTGAGGTAACCCGAGTACTTCGGTGCTCCTGTGGGTATCAACTATCCAACTGTCTAGGTTTCAAGTAACTTTCACCGAGTCCATTCAGAAGTGCCCTAAAAGAACTAGTTTATAACTTTTATGTTCCCATTCATTCTCGATGGTAACCTGTGTGTGTGATTAGACACTACACACGCCTCCTGTGGGTCTCCTGCTTCCTAGCTCTTGGTAGCTCAGCGTAGCCCCAGCGATTCCCTAGGCCCTAGGCCTATTCACTTTCCGTGTAGTGGTCCTTATACCACTATTTTAGTATATGGTTTAGCGTGCCCCTAGGGCCCTACTGTATTTTGTGCAACTTATTGTATTTTAATTGAATATCTTGTATTGTGCTTGTGCCTTTGACCTCATAAAGAGTTCAGAGGGATTGTCTAGAAATAAATAACATAGATTTTATATATATCCTGTGTGGTGTCCTTTCATTTGATATTAAAGGGGTTACATATGGTAAAACAGCTGGCTTCACATGCCCTCTTGAGTTTAGCCTAAGACTGCTTTGTCCATGCTACCACTAGGATAGCTGGTCTATAAGGTTGACTTTACAACCATCACCATAAGAGTTGTTTGGACTGGTGCAAGGTGCTCACTAGAATAGTGAACATCATAAACCAGGCCAACTTCTCACATTGGTGTGCAGCGGTTGGGATTTGAGCTTGCTGTTGTTTTACCAATTGTAATCTTTGCAATATCATTTGAAAGATCACACATATGTACCTATAGGTACATATAAAACAAGATTCGAATACTTAAGTTCTACTGAACTTAGTGGTTGTAGAGCAAAGGGCCTAGCACACCCTGACTCCAACTCCTAGAGAGGTTTAGTAGAAAAACATTTAGTGTAGGTAGGTGCATACACCACACCTCACTAGAGCAATGTCTGGCACAGGAGAGTCCAGTGGACTTCCACCTGTGGGGAGTGACCCTCCCAGGGCACCATCCAAATTTGCTATCCTCAGTTTCAAGGAACGGAGACACTTGTGTACAACAAGAAAGCTGAATCAAGGGTCTAACCCTACACTTCTGCAACTCCTAGAGCTCTTAGATGAGCCTGAAGCTCTAAAATCCTCTGACACAGACCCTACAGGGAATGCAGATGAGGCCCTGCCATCTTCAGATGATGCCACTGACCCCCCTGTCATAGATGATGATGAGGATGAGGTTGAGGAAGAGTCTGAGGGAGAGGTAGACAGCTAGGTACCAGTCAGGAGACTTAGCCAGGCTAACTTAAGCCACTTTGGGGCTGAGAATGGGACCGCCCCATTTATTTATTTATTTTATTTATTTGTTGACATTTCTAAAGCGCAACATTTACCCGTGGGCGTCTTGGCGCTAAACTGCAATTTTTTGTCATTGGGAAAACTGAACATCGTTGTGGGAAGGCTACTGCTCAAAGTGCCAAGTTTTTAGTTGTTTACGAAACTGGAAAAGGGAAGGGCTTTGCCTGATTTGTCGGGGGAGAGTATTCCACAGTTTCGGGGCAGCCACCAAAAAGCGGCGATCGCCCCAAGAAACTGTTCTGGCCCGTGGAACGGTTAACTGCTGGAGAGTGGCTGATCGGAGCGGTCTGCCTGGTTTATAAAGTTGGAGTTGCTCTTTTAGGAAGTATGGACCTTGATCATTCAAAGCCTTATAAACTATGCATAAGGATTTAAAGTGTATTCTGTTCCTGATTGTAAGCCAGTGATATTCCTTTATAACTTTTGATGTGGGCTCAAACTTTGTTTTTCTCGCGAGTAGGCGAGCTGCCGCATTTTGAATGGATTGAAGTTTCCCTATGACTCTGGATTGTGCGTTAAGGAATAATCCGTTACAGTAGTCCAAAGTGGACAGGACTAATGAGCTAACCAAAGTTTTGATGGCTGTTTCTGGGAGAAAAGGACGAATCTTCCTAATCATCTTCAATTTAAAATGGGCTGTGGATGCTGTTTTATTAGCGTGGTCCATAAAATTTAGTCCATCATCGAAAATGATGCCCAAATTCCTCACCTTGGCTGTTGGGATTGGGGGGATGCCAAAAGTTTCTGGCCACCAATTTAATGGCCAACTTGGGAAAAGGGGTCCAAAGATGACCACCTCAGTTTTATCTGAGTTCAGTCTTAAACAATTGGTAGCCATCCATTCTCCTATATCTAGCAGTCCTTTATTAATTTTTTTTGCTATTTCAGGTCCATCGCCTTTAATAGCTAGCACCAACTGAGTGTCGTCAGCATAGGAGGTTAGGCTCATCCCATGTGCTTTGATGACATTAGCAAGGTCCGACACATAGATATTAAAAAGTGTCGGACTGAGGGATGAGCCTTGAGGAACTCCACATGGTGACGATTGTGGTGTCGATTGATAGGGTCCTAAGGTGACTGCTTGGGTTCTATTGGCTAGAAAAGATGCCAGCAGGTCTTTGGCAGAGTGACAAAGGCAAATCTTTTCGACACGGTCGACCAAGATGGTATGGTCGACCGTGTCGAAAGCTGCAGACAAATCCAGCATTACCAGGATCGCTGTACCCCCCTGATCCCTAATTGCCCGTATGTCATCAGCAGCCTTTATCAAGGCTGTTTCTGTCCCATGGTGTTTCCGAAAACCGAATTGTGTGTCATCTAGTATATGATGTTTTTCAATGTATTCGGATAACTGGGCGTTCATGGCCATTTCTACTACTTTGGCCACAAAAGGGAGACTCGCAATGGGCCTGTAGTTTTTCAAATCTTGTTTATCAAGGGAGGGTTTTTTTAGTAGGGGTTTTAATAAAGTGTTTTTCAGCGAGTCTGGATATGTGCCTGAAAGCATAATTGAGTTACAGACTTGGGTAAGTGCTGGAATAATGGACTCCATTACAGGCGGTAGAATTGAGAAAGGGCAAGGATCTAAGGCCGAGCCTGTTTTTATTGTTGACACAATTGTTCTTATGTGATCTTTTGTTACAGTTTGGAAACTTGAGAACATGTTTTCTGTCCGAGGCGTGAGGGAGCTGCCTGTCCCTAGAGATGGTTTGGCAGCAAAAGTTTGATAGATATCGTCAACCTTGGTGTAGAAATAAGTGGCCAGGGAATCACATAATGCTTGTGATGGGGGAGGGGTAAGATCTGGAGTGTTACCTGACAGAAGTTTAGTGATTTGGTACAGTCGTCTACTTGAGTTTTTTGCTTCATGAATTTGTTCCGAGTAGAAAGCTTTTTTTGCCTTTGTGATCATATTTTTGTACAGTGCCAGTGACTCTTTGTAGCATATCCTACTGGCTGTGTCGTAGGTATTTCTCCATAATCTTTCTTTGTTCCTATTAATTAGTTTTTGTGCCCCCAGTTCTTTAGTATACCACGGGGCAGTAGGTTTGGCTCTATTTATGGAAATTACTTTGGTCGGAGCTAGCTGATTAGCTGCCTGACCCAACCAGGTCTGGAATTGTTGTAGTGCTAAATTGGGTTCATCAGATATAATTGGGCAAGTTTGGTCCAGTCTGGTGCTAAACTCCTCCTGATTCATATTTTTCCAGTCTTTAAACGATTTTTGAAATGTTGGGACTGATGGTTTATTAAGAAAGGAGTTAGTGGCGAGCTTGGCAAGTATAGCGTAGTGGTCTGTCCATGGCATTGGAAGGATGTTAATTATTTGGAGACCATCAACGCTAGAAAATATGGCATCCAAAATGTGGCCTGCCGAGTGGGTAGGGGAAGTGACTAATTGTTTTAGGCCCAATGTTTCCATATCTGATGTTAACGCAACTGTATCAGCTTGATTATTTTTGTCCAAATGAAAATTTAGGTCGCTTAGGACAGTGAGTGAGTTTTCAGTGGCGACTGATTCCATAATAGTATTGATACTGGCAAGGAATCCCGCCTTCGGTCCAGGTGGGCGATATATCAAAATTCCTTTAAAATTAGAAAGAGCTGTTAGCTTAATATCAAACTGCATCGCTTCACAAGCGGTGGATGGTATTAAGTTCGTTCTGGCCGGGAACTGTTCTCTGGCTATAATAGCCAATCCTCCTCCTTTTTTCCTAATGCCTCTATCCTGACGGTATACTTTGTATCCGTCCGGTACTGCAATAGCCAAGTCTGGCCCAGAAGATTCATCCATCCAAGTTTCGGTGACGAACAGGATGTCGAGTCTGGTGTCAGTTATAAAATCTGCAATCTCTTGCCTATGCTTACCAAGTGAGCGGGCGTTGATCAGAGCAACTGTAGTGACCTTCTCTTTTGTATTGCTTACTTGGGGGATGTTAATCGGAGGGAGTTGTGTGGGTATTTTGTAATTACAATATACACATTGTTTGGTAAGGTCCATAGGGGTCAGACAAAAGTCTAATCTCGTACAACATAGATTAGGTGGCGGCCGTAGTGCCAATAGGCTGTCATACGTGTAGGTCAGCGTTTTCTGTGTCACGGACAGGCAAGGGGTGGTGGCCCTAGGCCCGGATCCGGCGCGGACGGGCGCAGACGGGCTCGCCTTTGGCGCGCCGCCGGCGCGCCCGCTGCGCGGACGGGATGGTCTGGTAGTTTTATACATAGTGGAGGGGGAGGAGGGTGGGAGGGCTCGAACCACTAGCCCGCAACCCTTACCACCCTCAAGATGGCCGCTAAGGTGGGTCGAGTGGTGTAGTCAGCGCGTTAATTCAGCCGCGCTGAGACAGGGGGAGCCTGTGTTGTGGCCTCGGTGCGACGCTATTCTCGCGCCGAGGTTGGATGGTATTTTTAAAATTGCACAGTTAAAATAATTACAAGTTCTAAAATAAACGCGCTCTTAGTCGGCAGCGTTTGACAGGCAAGCACAAGAAAGTAAGAGGAGATCCCCCGGCTATCCGCCTCAGGGGAGAAATGACAAATCACAGTTTTGCGAGTTATCCGGTAGCTTCCTCTTAAATAATCTGGGAGGGCGGGAGGGCTCGAACCACTAGCCCGCAACCCTTCAGGCCTTCAAGTGGGCTTAACCAGAGGTATAGGAGAGAACGGTTTCTCTCAGGAGATTCTCATCAGTCCAATGCTTCTAGGGGTTCACAGAGGGAAATGACTTCTCCTCAGAGGAGAGAACACCAGGCTAGGATGAGGGAAGTCAATCTCAGAATTGAGAGAGAGCAACTTGCCCTAGCCAAGGAAAAACTTGCTTTTGAGAGAGAAAGGAAGTTAGGTGGGCTAGAGCCCACTGATGGCAGCAGTATCCCTAAGGATAAAGACAGGACCTATGAAAATAGAAACCTGAGTAAGATTGTGCCCCCCCTACATAATTGGGGATGACATCCACAAGTGGATAACTGCTTTGGAGAGAGCCTGCAAAGTACAGCAGGTACCCCAAAGTCAGTGGGCAGCAATCGTGTGGCTCTGCTTTTCAGAAAAAGGTAGAGATCAGCTCCTCACAGTTAGTGATGAGGATGCTAACAACTACACTGTCCTGAAGAGTGCTCTGATTGATGGGTTTGGCTTAACCACTGAACAGTACAGGTTAATGTTCAGAGATACCCAGAAGACACAGACTCAGGACTGGACTGATTTTGTTGATTATGCCACTAAGGCTCTGGAAGGCTGGTTGTTGGGAAGTAAAGTTAATGACTATACAGGATTGTATAATTTGATCATGAGAGAGCAAATCCTTAACAATTGTCAAAACCAGTTGTTGCATCAACACCGGATTGACTCAGATCTGACCTCTCCCCAAGAATTGGGAAAGAGGGAAGATAAGTGGGTCAGAGCCAGGGTTAAGCAGAAAAACCAGGTCCAAGGTGGTGATCAGAAAAAGGCAGACCAGATGGGTGGAGGTCAGAAGCAAAAAAAACAGAAGTCTTCTACAGGGCCCCAAAAGTCCAATGAGGGGGGTCCCAAACTTCCAAGAAGAAGAAGAAAGATGGCCAAAGAAAACCTTGGTGTAATGTATGTAAATCCACTAGTCACAGGACCAGTGACTGCACCAAGAAAGATTCAGCCCCTACCACTGCTGCCCCCAAGGAAACTGCACCCCCTAGTTCAGCTGGCAGTGGTAGTTCTCAACCCAAGGCTATAGTAGGGCTAACCCTATGAACTGAGATGGATTCTGGCCTAGTCAGAATACCAACTCAGGCTGTTCTTGTCTGTGATGTGGACATGACAATGTCCTCTACTGTGAGTCCCAGTACTCTGGGCAAGTACAGACAGACACCTTTGATAAATAACAAAGTGGCTCAAGCATACAGAGACACATGTGCCAGTGTCACTATGGTGACACCTAACTTTGTGGACCCTGGTCAGATTGTACTGGGTGATAATTACCTGGTGACCAATGCTAGCAATGCCACCACTACACATAATGTGGCAATTGTTAATTTCTCCTGGGGAGGGGTAACTGGCCTCAAAAGAGTTGTGGTAAGTGCAGATCTCCCCGTTGAATGTCTGTTGGGCAATGACCTTGAATCCTCACAATGGTCAAAAGTGGAGTATATGCTAGGTATATCATCACATTTCCTTGCTGTGACCAGGTCACAGGCCAGAAAGTGCCTCACTGAACAGGCCTTGGATCCTGAAACTATGGACCAAGTGCCTCCCAAGAGAAAGAGCAGTAGGGTCAAGGCAGTGCCTCCCCCTGCCTACAAGTGAAGATCAGCCTTCACAGGAAGCTGATTTTGAGACCTCTGAAGGAACTGTCCCAGAAGAGCATGAACCTGACCAGGTTGAGTTTCTTGGGACGGGGGACCTTCAAGGGCAGACTTGAGGCAGGCACAGTTAGACTGTTCCTCTCTTGAACCCCCTCAGACAGCAAGCTGCTTCTGAGGCTGCTGGGAATACTACAGGTACCCACAAAGTGTACTGGGATGAAGGACTCCTTTATTCTGAGGCTAGAGACCCAAAGCCTGGTGCTTCCGGGAGGTTGGTTGTACCTCAGTCCTTTAGGGGTTTCCTTCTTACCTTAGCCCATGATATTCCTTTAGCAGAACACTTGGGACAGAGCAAGACTTGGGACAGGCTTGTCCCTCACTTTCACTGGCCCCATAAGTTAGAAGATACTTACTTACTTTTGTCGCTCCTGTGTAACCTGCCAAGCCAGTGGCAAAGCAGGTGCACCATAAAGGTCCCCCTGATACCACTACCTGTGGTCGGGGTACCCTTTGAAAGAGTTGGGATAGACATTGTTGGACCAATGGATCCCCAAACAGCATCTGGGCACAGATTTATACTGATGGTAGTGGATCATGCCACCAGGTACCCAGAAGCTATTCCCCTAAGGACCACAACAGCTCCTGTTGTGGCAAGAGCACTCCTGGGAGTTTTCTCAAGAGTGGGTTTTCCAAAGGAGGTAGTATCCGACAGAGGTGCAAACTTTATGTCAGGATATTTGACTGCAATGTGGAAAGAGTGTGGTATGAATTATAAATTCACTACTCCCTACCATCCGTTTAATCCCTGCATTCTTTTAGTAGTGTTATGTTCTGGTAAGCGCTGGGATGCCTATCGGTAACCAGGCGCTATACAAAACTCAGAATAATAATAATAATAATAATGGGCTTGTTGAAAGATTCAACAAGACCTTGAAGGGTATGATCAAGGATTTACCTGAAAAGCTTAGGCGAAGATGGGACATCCTTCTACACTGCCTTCTGTTTGCTTGCAGAGAGGTCCCACAGATGGGGATTGGCTACAGCCCTTTTGAACTTTTGTTTGGACATCCTGTAAGGGGACCCCTATGTCTAGTGAAGGAAGGATGGGAGTTACCTCTCAAAAAGCCTAAACAAGACATGGTGGACTATGTACTTGGTCTCCGCTTCAGAATGGCTGAGTATATGAAGAAGGCTTCTAAAAACCTTGAGGCTAGCCAAGAACTTCAAAAAGCTTGGCATGGCCAAAAGGCTGCGCTGACTGAGTACCAGCCAGGACAGAAGGTGTGGGTGTTGGAGCCAGTGGCCCCAGCAGCACTCCAGGACAAATGGTCTGGACCCCACACCATTGTTGAGAAAAAGGGAGAGGTTACCTACTTGGTGGACCTAGGCACTGCCAGGAACCCCCAAAGGGTGCTCCATGTCAACAGACTTAAAGCATATGTTGACAGGTCAGACATGGGCTTGCTCATGGCTATAGATGAGGGGCAGGAGGAAGAGAGTGACCCTCTCCCAGACCTGTTGTCTCAGAACCCTGATGAAGGTTTAGTTGATGGTGTGTAAGCATGGGCTGAAAATTCATTCCGGTCGCGGAATTTGCGGATTTTCTGCGATTTCGCGATCCGCGAATCTCGCTAAATCGCGATAAAATTTGCGAATCAGCGGGACGAATTTTCAGCCAAGCACTTACAGGGTTACAGCAGCAGGTGTAAAAGTTGAAGCTAATTTTTTGTAACCTTTTACATAAGGGTTACAAAGAAATTAACTTCAACTTGGGCACCTGCTGCTGTAAGCCTGTAAGTGCTTCCTGGCGCCTCGTTGCCTACTTGCAACTATTCTCTGACCCTGCTCTGACCCTTGAAGCAGGGTCAGAGAATAGTTACAAGTAGGCAATAAGGCACCTGTCACTAAAATAAACCTCAACAGGAAGCACTGACAGATATAAAAACAAGCATTTGCAATGCAATAGGTCTCGCATTAGGAACGTTTGAGCTATTGGTCCTGTAAATGACAATTTTTTTTATTTATGTGTTGGTTTTGAAAATAGCTAAATTAATAGCTTTGTCATTTACAATGCCAATAGTTATAACTTTTGCAAATGTGACATCTATAGCAGTTGTAATGCAACATGTTTTGTATTTACGTGACTTCGATGTATTGATATTACAAACTACAATGGCTTTTAATTTTTTTAAATAATTAATACTTAAATAAAAGTGATTTTAATTTATAATGGCAATAGCTTAAACTTTTGTAAATACCTTTTGTGAAGATTATGTTCAGTGTATTTTATTGTGACGAAAATCCAAGAACAGAAGTGAAATATTAACATCTTTTTGTGACATTTGTAATAAAGCTTGAAACATTGAGAGAACATATTTGAACCAGTTGTTGTTGAATGGTTGTGCAGATTGATGCTGGGGTGGCGCTGAGTGGTGCTGTGGTGGTGCTGAGTGGTGCTGTGGTGATGCTGAGTGGTGCTGTGGTGGTGCTGAGTGATACTGGGATGGTGCTGAGAGGTGCTGGGGTGGTGCTGAGTTGTGCTCTGGTGGTGCTGAGTTATGCTGTGGTGGTGCTGAGTGATGCTGTTGTGGTGCTGAGTGGTGCTGTTGTGGTGCTGAGTGGTGCTGTGGTGGTGCTGAGTGATAATGTGGTGGTGCTGAGTGATGCTGTGGTGGCGCTGAGTGGTGCTGTGGTGGTGCTGAGTGATGCTGTGGTGGTGCTGAGTGGTGCAGTGGTGGTGCCGAGTGGTGCTGTGGTGGTGCCGAGTGGTGCTGTGGTGGTGCTGAGTGATAATGTGGTGGTGATGAGTGATAATATGGTGGTGCTGAGTGATGCTGGGGTAGCGCTGAGTGATGAAGTGGTGATGCAGAGGGCAGAAAGGCACAAAAAGCAGTCTAACAAAGGGCAGGAGGGCAGAAAAACAAGGGAAAAACGAGTCTAACAGAGGGCAGAAGGGCACATCTTAGGGAAACTGAAGTCGGACTCCCCGATTGACCCCCTCCCTATCTCAGTATTAAAACTTCTTGACACTTCGCAACTTTCTGTAATAAGTCAGACCCTGAACCTATCCCTATCCTCAGCGAAGGTTCCATCTATGTGGAAACACGCAATGGTCTCGCCACTGTTAAAATAACCATCAGCAGACCCCAAAATCTTGGCCAATTTCCGTCCGATATCATTACTACCTGCTTTCTCCAATATCCTGGAGACACACGTCCACGGTCACCTTGCCAAATACTCGGAAAAAAACAACTTATTACATCCTTCCCAATCGGGTTTCCGCCCTGGCTTCTCGACCGAGACAAATGATGTGTGTGTAACCTGCACACCACAGTTTATAAACCTAGATTAAATTTTTATTCAAAGAATTGGTGCAGACCTGCTACCTGACTAGCCCCTGTCAGGTCTCTAAACCAACTGCACATTCAGACACTACTATGTCTAGTGCAGGAGTGCACTGTTCAAACTTGCTCTGGTGCGAAATTTTCAACCTCTCTTTCAAGTCATTTATCTCAATGTAAACATATGAAATCAAACCTTCATTGATTCAATTATACCATTATTACTATGATGAAGAATAAAAAAGTATTCAACATTCTTGGACTTCGTTGTTTGTTTACTATTGATTTTCAACAGTGCATAATTTTTAGCTCTGTTTAGCTTTTTTTTACAAACATATTAACAATCGATCTTCATTGAAAATAAGATTCAAATGTCCCCGACAAAATGTCTAACTAAAACAAAAACAAGACATCAATTTCATCTGCATTTGCGACGACTCCCAATGCATTTCGATGCCTCAGCATCTTCGTCAGGGGATTTACTGTGTGAAAAAATTAATTATTTAGAAGAACGTAACAATGTATACATCTGTTGTCACATGTCAGTTTATGCACATATATTACGCAAGAAAATAAACATAATGCTTCTATTTTCTATTTCAACTACGTTCTCTTGTTGTGTTCAAGCATACCAGCTACCCAAGCAATTATGTAGTTGTTCCTACTGTGGTTTGCCCTATACATGCCATCAAGTTAAGACAAGTGCAGCCAACGTATGTGTCACATGAGCCATAAATATAAGTGTGATACATAAAAAATAAATAAACGTACCCTCCACTCGGGTACTGAGTTGCTTATACCCAAGTTCCGTTAAATGAACGACTGGTCCTGCAAACAAAACAAGGAGCTAGCGTGAATCCATCTACCCGTGAACAATACCACTCGTCTCTTACATAAACCTGTCAACAATGACTACTTACTTCCTGCTTTCGATGTATTAGACTCAAACCTTCTGTAGTTCAACTTCTCTGCCTACGAAACAGAAAAAAACGAACCTTACTATATACACACAAGTCTTCTAGTTGTTAAAGAGCATCATAATCCGGTGACCGTAATCCTAATCGCCCTATGTAGTACCTCAGAGATCTTTCCGCCTTGTAGACGCTGTCTTCTACCTTTGCTCAAGTACGCGAAGAACCGCCGAACTTCGGCGTGGCGTGCCGGGAAATAATTTAAAGCCCGTCATCGACATCGGACAGGTGTCCCCGCCCCCTAACTCTCGACCTCTACACCTAATATCTTCGGTGTTTCTAATCACTTCTAGGTATCTCTTCGAGGATATAGTTTGCAAATATAAAAAGTTTGAATATGGAAAATGTATGCTTATTTTATATTCCCAAAATAAACCACGTTATCTAGTAAACAAAGAACAGTGTTCATAGAGAGAGGACTATAGTGTTTACAATCACAAACCCGACGAGGGCAACCAAGATTCTAAACCACCACACTACTCTAGCCCCTAATAACTGTTGAAGTGTGTAGAGAATAACCCATGGTGAAAACCATATCTGCGAGATGAAAACTGCATGTAGCAAAAATGTGAAGAACCCTAAAAATGTGTACAGAAGCAACAACCTATCAGAGTCAAAAAATAAAAAAAATTAATAAAAATTACTCAAAATGTCATGTGCACAAGCGTTGATAGCGCTTAATCAAAACTTAATCCTGTATTAACAACTGCTTATTACCACAGAAACACAGATATAAATTTAGACATTGTACTTTCATAAATAACACGAAAATTCAATTTTATCGTTCAGCATTCCCGGTTTAACGGTATTCAGGTATATCATCCAAAATGTCTCTCCTTGAGCTATTCTTGTGTTGGGATCCACATGGGGCTCGACCAACACCTGCTCGAGTACAGTATATCTTAATTGGGGGATGGTGTGCTGCCTATCTCTCCAATGTTGTCCTCTCTCTATGAACACTGTTCTTTGTTTACTAGATAACGTGGTTTATTTTGGGAATATAAAATAAGCATACATTTTCCATATTCGAACTTTTTATTTTTGCAAACTATATCCTCGAAGAGATACCTCGAAGTGATTAGAAACACCGAAGATATTAGGTGTAGAGGTCGGGAGTTAGGGGACGGGGACACCTGTCCGATGTCGATGATGGGCTTTAAATTATTTCCCGGCACGCCACGCCGAAGTTCGGCGGTTCTTCGCGTACTTGAGCAAAGGTAGAAGACAGCGTCTACAAGGCAGAAAGATTTCTAAGGTACTACATAGGGCGATTAGGATTACGGTCACCGGATTATGATGCTCTTTAACAACTAGAAGACTTGTGTGTATACAGTAAGGTTCGTTTTTTTCTGTTTCGTAGGCAGAGAAGTTGAACTACAGAAGGTTTGAGTCTAATACATCGAAAGCAGGAAGTAAGTAGTCATTGTTGACAGGTTTATGTAAGAGACGAGTGGTATTGTTCACGGGTAGATGGATTCACGCTAGCTCCTTGTTTTGTTTGCAGGACCAGTCGTTCATTTAACGGAACTTGGGTATAAGCAACTCAGTACCCGAGTGGAGGGTACGTTTTTATTTTTTATGTATCACACTTATATTTATGGCTCATGTGACACATACGTTGGCTGCACTTGTCTTAACTTGATGGCATGTATAGGGCAAACCACAGTAGGAACAACTACACAATTGCTTGGGTAGCTGGTATGCTTGGACACAACAAGAGAACGTAGTTGAAATAGAAAATAGAAGCATTATGTTTATTTTCTTGCGTAATATATGTGCATAAACTGACATGTGACAACAGATGTATACATTGTTACGTTCTTCTAAATAATTATTTTTTTCACACAGTAAATCCCCTGGCGAAGATGCTGAGGCATCGAAATGCATTGGGAGTCGTCGCAAATGCAGATGAAATTGATGTCTTGTTTTTGTATTAGTTAGACATTTTGTCGGGGACATTTGAATCTTATTTTCAATGAAGATCGATTGTTAATATGTTTGTTAAAAAAAGCTAAACAGAGCTAAAAATTATGCACTGTTGAAAATCAATAGTAAACAAACAACGAACTCCAAGAATGTTGAATACTTTTTTATTCTTCATCATAGTAATAATGGTATAATTGAATCAATGAAGGTTTGATTTCATATGTTTACATTGAGATAAATGACTTGAAAGAGAGGTTGAAAATTTCGCACCAGAGCAAGTTTGAACAGTGCACTCCTGCACTAGACATAGTAGTGTCTGAATGTGCAGTTGTTCTCGACCGAGACAACATTGCTCGGGGTGACGGAAAATCTTTGCCTTTTGGTCGACAGAGGGGAGTCTGCTGCGCTGATCCTTTTGGATCTCAGCGCAGCATTTGACACCATCTCCCACCCTATTTTGTTAAATTCTCTCTCGGCCATGGGCATCAGGGGAACTGCATTGGATTGGATTGCATCATTCCTTACTTTCAGGACTTTTCAGATTGCTTCCAATACCTCGACCTCATAAATCCATCATTCCCCCTACGGGGTCCCTCAGGGATCAGTTGTGAGTCCCCTGCTTTTTAATCTGTATGTAACCCCTCTTGCTCAGATTGAGGAGGAAACAGGTTTAAACATGTATACATACGCAGACGACTCTCAGATTATCTTCTCACTTTCGAAGGGTGAACAGGACGCCCCATCCTGCCTTCAAATCGGCTTCAGAAAGATTGCAATTTGGATGAGTAATAACCTACTCAAGTTGAATGGCAACAAGACGGAGGTTCTAGTCTTGGGTCCAGATCACTACTTGTGGAACCCCAGGCACTGGCCCTCTGAAATGGGCCTTCTACCTACCCCGTCAAACCAAGTACGCAACCTGGGCATCATCATTGACAATAAATTAACCATGGAGCCACAAGTCAACAATGTTACCGCCATCTGCTTTACCATTCTGAGATGGCCCAGAAAAATCATATGGATGTTGCCAGAAGACACGCAGAAGTCGGTGGTCAATGCTCTGATCACCTCCCGATTAGATTACGGGAACGTCATGTACCTGGGATCAACGCAAGCAGTCATGAGACGCCTCCAACTCGTCCAAAATGCCGCTGCTAGATTACTTTGCAAGTGTCCCAGAAGGGAAAGAATATCTGGACACATCAAGGCACTCCACTGGTTAAAAATTGAAAACCGCGTGAAATTCAAGACTTTGAGCATAATGCACAGAATCAAATGGGGGAATGCCCCCAAATATCTACAATCCCTTGTGCAGGCTTATATGCCGGCTCGCTGTCTTAGGTCAGCATCTCAAGGCCTCTTTTGCATACCGAAAGTGCGCAGAGCTAAGATCGGAGGAAGGTCTTTCTCACTGCTGGGCCCCAAACTATGGAACACTCTCCCATTGAACTTGCGTATGGAAACTCGCTACGACCACTTTCACAGAGCAACTAAAACGTGGCTCTTTAATCAGTAAATGGCTCTAGCTTCCCTCTCAGAGTTATACATCTTGCTCTGTAATATAGTGTCTCTCAGCGCCGGGAAACCCTTTTTGGGTAGCTGTCGCGCATTAGAAAAATAATAAATAAATAAATAAATAAATAAATAAATAAAAACCAGTCTAACAGAGGACAGAAGGGCAGAAAAACAAAGGAAAAACGAATCTAACAGAGGGCAGAAGGGCACAAAAAACGAGTCTAACAGGGGGAGAAAGGCACAAAAAACGAGTCTAACAGAGGGCAAAAGGGCATAAAAACAAGGGAAAAATGAGTCTAACAGAGGGCAGAAGGGCACAAAAAATGAGTCTAACAGGGGGCAGAATGAATCCCACCCTGCGTGTTTGTCCATGAAGATGCCACCGTTTTGTGCAATACCTCTACTCAACTGGAGTACTTTCTACTGTCTAATCAGTAAGTGCTCCCTTGTTGGCTAAATGTATAGGGGCAGATTTACAATAACTGGCGCATCCTTAGGGATGCACCAGTTATTGTGCACCGCAGACCCATGGTCCGCCGCATTTACAATGCGGCGCGCCATGTGGCAAAAACGGCACAGATGCGTCTGTGCCGTAAAAGCAGCGCATTGCTGGAGCTGCGACGCAGCTCCAGCAATGCTCTGGGGGGGCCCTATCTCCCCAATGCTGCGTCAAGCCTTGCGCCTGCTTCAAGCAGGCGCAGGGTTTTGACGCAGCATTGGCCTACAAGTGACTGAGTGAAATCTTGTAGATTTCACTCAGCCACTTTTAGGAGGCGTTCCTGCGCAGGATCGCCCTCCCCTGCACCAGAATGCCTCCTGATGGCGCAGGGCTTTACAACGTGACGCATCTCTCAGATGCGTCACGTTGTTAATACCAAGCACCATGGCGCATCTTTTGTGCTGCCGCTGCGTCACAAAAGTGACGCAACTGCGGCGCAAAAGAGGTGCAAGCGGCTTGTAAATCTGCCCCATAGTGCTTTTACTACACTGTAGCTGCATAAAGAGCCAGAAGATGTGTCTCCAGTGACACCTGGTCACTGGAGACACATCTTCTGGCCCTTTACGCAGCTGCAGTGTAGTAAAAGCACTATACATTTACCCAATGAGGAAGCACTTACCGGATTAGCCAGTAGAAAGTACTCCAGGGCAAATCTAAAAAAAATCTGCGATTTCACTGGAAAATTTGCGAATTCGCGGAACGCAAATTCGCAAATTTCACCCATGCCTAATGGTGTGGCCTTAGCCAGCAGCCTCACTGGCCAGCAGCAACAGGACTGCAGACAAGTTCTACAGTCTTTTAGACATATGTTTTCCCTAACACCTAGTCAGACTAACTGGTGCACCCATGAGGTGGATACTGGTGACAGTCTGCCTGTGAAGAATAAGATCTACAGGCAACCTGACCATGTCAGGGACTGTATAAAGACTGAGGTGCAAAAGATGCTGGAACTGGGAGTAATTGAGCCATCGAAGAGCCCATGGGCCAGCCCAGTAGTCCTTGTACCAAAACCTCAGACCCAAGATGGTAAGAGAGAGATGAGGTTCTGTGTGGACTACAGAGGTCTCAATGCTGTCACTAGGACAGATGCTCACCCAATTCCAAGAGCAGATGAGCTCATTGACAGATTGGCTTCTGCCAAGTTTTTGAGCACATTTGATTTGACAGCTGGCTTTTGGCAAATCAGGTTAGCGGAGGATGCCAAGGCCAAAACTGCTTCTTCAACCCCAGGAGGTCATTATCAATTTGTGGTGATGCCCTTTGGGTTGAAGAATGCACCTGCCACTTTCCAAACGTTGGTGAACCAAGTCCTCACTGGGTTGGATGACTTTTGTGCAGCTTATCTAGATGATATTGCTGTCTTCAGCTCCACTTGGGAGGATCACCTGGTCCACCTGAAGAAGGTTTTGGAGGCCCTGCAGAAGGCAGGCCTAACTATCAAGGCAACAAAGTGCCAGATAGGGGGCGTGGCCATGGCGGCGAACGAAATGGCCGCCTTGCCGTGAAGCTCCTCCAGGCGGGCTCCCAGCGGCAGCGAGCGGGATGTGATCCGCTACCTATTCCACCCCCAGCTACACCGGGTCGTCTCCTGATGCCCACCGGACCACCTGGGCGCCGTTTCCATGCCGCGGGAGCAACCTAAAGCGGAGTACTCGGCGGAGGGGATTCGAGGCCTCCGTAGCTCGGCGCCATCTTCCCTTCTGCGCTGGTGCGCCGGGTGAGTGCGGCTCGGCCCGTGGCGGCTGTGCTTCCTTTCCCCGCTGGGCTCCCGTAGACATTGCCCTGACTGCGCGGCTTCCGTTTTTCTGGGGCGCTTGGCTCCCGGCGTGCGGCAGCGGCCTTTGGCCCGGGAGAACGCCGGGATCGGGACCTGGATTGCGGGCCCGCGCGGGCGTACGGTTGGTGGCTGTGGGGCTTGGCTGGGGCCGGTGGGGGTGGGGCGCGAGGCTGCTGGGGACTCGGCGGCGATCTCCGGCGACACGCAGCGGCCCCGCCGCCTGCTAGCTGGCTCAGAGCCTGTGCCTCTCCGCTTCCCTCCGGCGCGGACGCAGTGAGAGGGTTGCTCCCTGCCAGACAACTCCAGGTGTGGCGCGGACTCCATAACACTGAAGGGCCCGTTTCAGGATTACTGTGCTGGTTGTTCCCGACCACCATTTCAAGACCTCGCTCACACTGTTTGGGTCCTGCCTTCAGCGCTCGCTCACCGCCCGGTCTGCCCACCCTCTGGTGGCCTCGGTGGTGTGGCTACCATCTAGCTCGCTGATTCCTGCCCTCTGACTTCGCTATATTTGCTGCGACTGCGGAATTTCCACGAGACCTTGGAGATGGGGAAAAGGGATCCTTCCCAAAGGAAGCTCAGCTTCGCCAAAACACCCCTCCTCACCGCTGACCCCCCGCCTGGTGCGGCTTCTGGTGCTCACGGACTACCGGACGGTGGTGACGCAGCGTCCATGATGGCCGCCATGATGGAGGAAATGCCCGCTGCCTTCAAGGCGCTTGATACTCGCTTTGACAGCCTGGAGAAGAAGCTGTCGGACATTGGATCCACGGTGCAGGCCCATGACCGCCGCCTCGACTTAGCTGAGTCCAGAATATCGGATGTGGAGGACGGGTCCTCTAAAACGTTGAAACGGCTGGAACGTGTCGAGAAAATTCTTAAAGATGTGGCCATTAAGAATGAGGACTTGGAAGCGCGTAGCCGGAGGAATAATATTCGTATCCTTGGTGTGGCGGAGACGACTGCCACTGGCCGGTTAGATACTTTTATAGAACGCCTCCTCATTGAACTGTTCGGGAAAGACACATTCAAGGCAGGCTTTGTAGTGGAGCGGGCGCATAGATCGCTAGGGCCCAGGCCTCGTACGGGGCAACTGCCCCGTCCCATTATTGCCAGGATTATGAATTTTTGTGATCGTGACTCCGCGCTCCGAGCTGCACGCGAAATGGGTGAGGTGCAGTGGCAGGGGAGCAAGCTATCCTTCTTTCCGGACTACACGCTCATGGTGCAAGAGGCGCGACGGAAATTCACCAGTGTCAAAGCCGCTCTTCGCAATCTTGGCTTGAAATATAGCATGCTCTACCCGGCACAACTGAAAGTTGACGTGAACGGCCGGTTCCGCATCTTTGACTCTCCAGCTGAGGCCCAGGATTTCTGTCATGACTACAAACAGCGACCGGGCTCGGCTCCCGGCTCCAGGCCTAACTCTCCACCTCACTCTGACACGCAGGCTAGTGCGGACTTGTTCACTGAAACAGGCCAGGGCTGATCTTCTGATGATACTATGTGCATGATCCTTATCTGTGGTGGATGACGGTTCGACTTTGCTGGGTTTAACTATAAGCCAGACTCTCGTATGTCGCGCTGCTGGGTTGCCCGCATGGGGGTGGCGTTGCTTCCCCCTATGGCGAATGCCTGTTTGTTCCGATTTTCTTGGGGTTTGTTATCTTTAAGTTTGCAGTTATGTTATACTACTATGTATGATTGGCTATTGGTGTTCTGTACTGCTGTTCGGAATTTGCTTGGGTTCTGCCTCTCTGGGGATGTTGGGAGGTCGGGTGGTGGGTGGGGGATGGGTTGTATGTTTTCTTTGTGGCACATTTTATTCTTTTTGTTTGATTGCGAGACTTATGGTATCGGCTTGCTTGACGACCACTCATTGCTTACGGTCCTTGATCTGACATATGGCCAGGTTAGGTCTGCAGACTGGTCCTTCCAGGCTAAAATTGATGTCATGGAATGTCCGAGGTTTGAACACCACTCGTAAACGTAAACAGGTTCTGCACTATGCTGACCGACATAACGTAGACGTTCTCTTCCTGCAGGAAACTCACATGGTGCAGGCGGACACCGCTTCACTGGCCAGGGGTTGGGGCACCCATAGAGTGTTTTCATCCTATAGTAGGTATGCACGGGGAGTTGCAATTCTGGTCCACAAACGGATACCCTTTGTATTCACAGACAGTAAGGTGGATGGAGAAGGCAGATATGCGATACTTTCTGGTGTGTTGTATGGTTACAAGATTGCCTTGGTGGGGGTCTGTGGTCCTAATACTGACTCCCCGGCCTGTTTCCGCGATCTTTACCTATCTTTGCTCCACTCACACATAGAGCTGCGGGCGTTAGGGGGCGACTTCAACCTATTAATGGACCCTTGCAGGGACAGCACGTCTTCCTCTCCGGATCGCAAGCCACTTGCCCGTGCGGCTGTAGCTGCTATCTGTTCGCATTTCTCACTGATAGACATAGAGGCCAAACTACACACTAATGCCCCAGCTTTTACTCACCACTCCAACTACCACAACACAAGCACCAGACTTGACTATTGGCTCCTCTCTCCGGGCTTGGCGGGATGGGTGGCTGATCTTTGCACACTTCCACGCACACTTTCTGATCACTCTCCAGTGGTGTTGACTCTAATGGTTCCTAGGTTGGGCGGGTATGAGCGGCAGTGGCGTTTTCCGGGGAGAGCCCTAGCAGACCCGGTCTTTACTGAAGAGATCCGCACTGCCATTGAGGACCATTTTGACATCAACACTGGCTCTCTGACCACTTGGGCCACGTTGTGGGATGGGTTTAAGGCCACCATTAGGGGGGTTTGCATCACCAAACATATTGGGGCATTACATGAGATCAGTGCTGCCCTGAGCCGACTAGAGACCGAGCTATTAACGGTGGAAAGTGAGATCCTCGCTGCCCCTTCGCAGAGACACAAAGCTCGGCGTCTCGAGCTACTTCTAGAATTCAGGGAAACCGCGGACAGAGAGTTGCGGTTTCTGGGCAAATACCACACAGCACGCCAGTACGGTGAAGGGGATCGGCCGGGCAGATTATTGGCTCAGCTGCTCCGCCCGCCACGGCAGGCTGCATACATCACTGACATAAGGGACGCACAAGACAAGCACCATTTTACCACTCCCTCTGTTTGCTATACCTTTTTAGATTACTACCGCCACCTTTATACATCTGCCCTTCCAGAGGATCGCCGAGACCCGGGGTCGTATATTAACAAAATTGCCATGGTATACTTGGAGAAATACATGCAAGAATTTCTGGCCCATCCCATCACACCGGACTTGATCATTAAGGCCATCGACTCCTTGAGAAGTTCCTTGTTTCCTGGTCTTGATGGCTTCACGGACGGATTTTACAAGGAATGCAAGGAGGAACTGGTGCCCAGACTTGTTGAGGTGTATGCGGAGGCTTTGGAGGCTGGTGTCCTTCCCCCCACGCTCCGGGAGGCGGCCATTGTTTTGCTGCCTAAACCGGGTCGCGACCGCACGGTATGTAGCTCATATCGCCCGCTGTCGCTCCTTAATCTCGATTACAAGATTTTGGCAAAAGTCCAGGCGATGCGGCTAGCAATGCTGGTGGATACCATTGTTTTACCAGCACAGTCCGGCTTTGTCCCTCACAGGTCTACCTCCCTGAATCTTCGTACACTTTTCTTGGTCCTACACAGGATCGACCCCTCCACGCCAGCGGCCGCTGTCTTTTTAGACACCGAAAAAGCGTTCGACACTCTTTTTTTTTGGAAGTGATGCGGAGTATGGGCATGCCCACAATGTTTGTAGCGACGGTGGAAATGCTGTATATGGCACCCACGGCTCGCATTCGCTTAAATGGTACCATTACTGAGAGGTTCACACTTTTCAGAGGCACCCGACAGGGATGCCCCCTATCCCCACTCCTTTTCATCCTTGCGATGGACCCCCTGGTGCGACACTTCCAGGAGACACATCTCCACAGGGGGCTTCAATTCCGCACCGGCCCTCTCTTGGTCTCGCTCTCTGCGGACAATATGGTCCTATATGTCCGTACCCCGGAGACCAACCAGCAACCCTTGTTGTCGGAGATTACTCGATTTGGCGAATACTCGGGCCTCAAGGTCAACTGGCACAAATCACAACTGTTCCCGCTCACCCCCGCCACTACGCAGTGGCCTTGCTCCCTCCCACTGGAGTGGTGCGAGGACTCTATCAAATACCTTGGGATCCATATACACCTTGACACAGTGTCCATTATTCGCCTGAACTATGGACAAGCCCTGGATTTTTGGGAGGATAATACTGACAAATGGCTCCGTCTCCCTGTGTCTATGGCGGGCCGGATCGCCATCGTCAAGATGATAGTTCTTCCCCGGTTTTTGTACCTCTTCAACAACATCCCGATCCCTCTAACTAAGGTTTTTTTCACACAACTCCGCACTGCCCTGTTGCGGCTGGTGTGGGGCGGTAAAACCCCACGAGTAGCCTGGCGCACACTGACACTACCATATGAGAAGGGCGGCTTTGAGGTCCCGGATTTTTATCTCTACTACCTGGTTGCCCAATGTTCGTACGCCCATCCTTGGTATCATCCGGATGCCAGGATTCCACATTTGAGACCGGAGGCTGATGCGGCGCTCCCTGTGTCACTTAACGCCGTCCTCCTCAAGGGTCTCCCTCGGGACCCGCATGACATACACCCGCTAACCACGACGGCCTGGGCATGGGATAAGGTTAGGCGCTTATTGCACACAGACATACTGTACTCCTCTTCCCTTCCTTTGCCCAACCCGCACTGGCTCCCCATCACGGGCGAATCGGTGGTCCGTCGTTCACTGTCCAAATTCCAACTACTCACGATTGGTGACCTGTTCCCCGATGGTCATGCTTTCTCTATGACAGAAGACCCCCGCTTCACTGACCGCACATTCATGGATGCTTTCAATCTCACGAGACTCTGTGCGAATTTGCGAGCTGTATTTCCCACATTCCCCCTTCCACCTGAAGACAATCCCGCACTTACATTCATTATACAAAACACCTCTGGAGCACACGTGGTGTCCAAACTCTATAAGCTGTGCTTGTCCTCTCTTCCTGCGTCAGACGGGGTGGTACGCGCTGCATGGGAGCATGATCTGGGCACACAGATTTCGGACGACCAGTGGGAGGCATGTTGTGCTATGACCAGGGAGGTTTCCATGAATAGTAGACACAAGCTCATACACTTTAAATTCCTGCGAAGGATGTATCACACACCGGCGCTTGCTCACAGAATCGATGCCAATAGACTCCACGTCGGCCCCAAATGTAACGCACCGCAGGCGGACTTCGCGCACCTGTCTTGGACTTGCCCGAGGCTACACACTTACTGGGTAGAGGTCCACAGGATTTTGGGTGAAGTGTTGGGTTTGCAGTTAACTGTAACTCCCGAAATTGCGCTGCTGGGCTATGTTGCGAATTTCCCCCGCAAGCTTCGTAAATTAGCGTCCATTTGCTTCCTCCTGGCCAAAAGAGAGGTGGCGATGCTCTAGTGCACAAGACGTGCCCCCGACGATCACCTCGTGGCTTGGGAGTGTGGCATACTGCAATGTGAATAGTGTGGAATATTCGGAACAACTCCCGACTTCTTGCCGCCCAACAGACATCTGGGGTCCATATCACCAATACATTGCGAAACTGGCTCAGGACACGCCGTTTCAGTCACTTCATCCTCACACACCAACTGGGGTGGGCTAGAGCAAGAGTGGCTCCTTCGCTGCACTTGACAACACATGGATACCCGTGCGGCTCACATTCGCCCCTCGGTCCACGAAGCCAGGTACTGGTCGTCTGGTGGTACATCATACATCGTAACACCTAATGCTACTTGCCTGACATTAAGGGGGGGGCTTTATTTTGCTTGTTCTGTCCACCGGCCCTGATTGTTAACACTCAGCTGCATGGGTTGTATCGAGCCGCCCGTGCCCGGGTAATGGGGTGCGTGGTGTCGACTGCTGAGCCTGGGCTGAAGATATTGTTCGAAATGGTGGTTAACACATCGCGAGCTGACTTGCTGTATTGATCTTGCAATCTCGTAGATATGATTTTAGTTTCTTTATTTGGCTTTCAATTTCTGTGATGTTCATTATGTTTTTTGTGCTTTTCTGTTGCCTTATCAAAAAATCTGTTCCTTGTATCATTCTCAATGTTCAAACATGCAATTTTACTGAGTACACCAGAGTTTTATGTGCAATGTTCGGTAAGACATCTGATGTTTTTTTTTCCTTTGTACTTGATATGTAACTGGTCTTTCCAACTGTGGATTGCTTCATTCGCTTCAATAAAGTGTTTTCAAAAACAAAAACAAAGTGCCAGATAGGGCAGAGTAAGGTTGTGTACCTGGGCCACCTTTTAGGTGGGGGTCAGGTTCAACCACTGGGGAGTAAGATCCAGACCATCAAGGACTGGGCTCCTCCAACCACCCAGACACAGGTCAGATCTTTCTTGGGCCTGTCTGGGTACTACAGAAAGTTTGTTAAGAACTATGGGTCCATTGTGACACCACTTAATGACTTGACTTCCAAGAAGATGCCAAAGAAGGTTCAGTGGACAGTAAGCTGTCAAAAGACATTTGATGACCTGAAGAAGGCCATGTGCTCTGCACCTATCTTAAAGAGTCCTGACTACTCCAAAGAGTTTATTGTCCAAACAGATGCTTCTGAGTTGGGGGTGGGAGCTGTGCTTTCACAACTTAATGTAGATGGTCAAGACCAGCCCATTGCTTTTATTAGCAGAAGGCTGACCCCTAGAGAGAAACGTTGGTCAGACATTGAGAGGGAGGCCTTTGCTGTGGTGTGGGCCCTTAAGAAGTTGAGACCATACTTATTTGACACTCACTTCAAGATTCAGACCGACCATAAGCCCCTCCTGTGGCTAAATCAGATGAAGGGTGAAAACCCCAAACTGCTCAGGTGGTCCATTTCCCTACAGGGGATGGACTTTACAGTGGAGCACAGACCAGGGACTGACCATGGCAATGCAGTTGGTCTCTCCAGGTACTTCCACTTAGAACATGGAGACACAACTGGTCAAGGTTAGTCTAATGTCCCTGCGTTTGGGGGGTTTGTGTGGGAGAGTAGGGTCTGCTTTCCTATGGTCACCCAACTTTTTGCTTTTTCCTTCACTGGTTTTCGACATAATGTGGCTGTGGGCCTGCTAATCAGACCCACAGCCCAGCTGCACTCTCTCTAAATTCACTATAATGTACTTTAGGTGCATTACCAATTGGATACTAGGTCACCTTATGAGCCCCTGTACAGTGTACTATAGGTACCCAGGGCATATGTGCATCCAAGGCCTACCAGGGGCTGCAGCATGTCTTATGCCACCCCTGGCTGGCCACTCACATTGACACAACTGGCTGATCACTCAGCTGGGGCAAGGTTGTGTAATCACCCCTTGCTTAGATATAGTATACCTAAATCTAACCTTATATCTAGACACATATATACCTATAAGTCACTCCTATTGCAGGCCTTAACAATCCTGGAGGCAGAGTGATTGGTTTTATGTGAGATGGTGTTCTAGCATGAGCTGAACCTGTCTGCAGCTTTCGGAACCATGTCCTTATAGCTGTTCTAGGATATTGCCATACCATATACTCTTAAGTGCATTATGAACCTTGCGGTTAAATGCTAACTCTGGTTTGGCTTTATCAAAACATGTCGAGTAAGGTGTCATACGATTTGGAATACTACCCCCTCGCCAGTTCTGGCAACTGAGGTAGAATTCCACCCTTCTAGAGGGAGAAGACATGTTGTTCCTACTATTCCCGGTTAAAGTTAACCAGAGCCTCAGCATCACAAAATGGATGCTGCTGCCACAGACACAAGTCTGACCTCCTGCTGCTGGGAGTTCTTCCAGCGAGGGAGGCTTGGACAATAGGTTTCCTGTCTTGGGAGGTGCTAGCACCACCCCAGACAGGCTCTTGTGTATTAGGACAGGGAGGGCTAAAAGAAATGAGACACTGCCTGGGGCACACTAGGTGTCCCATGCATGGTCCAGTTCAAACTGGTGCTGGGGCACTCCAGCCCCAGCTCTGGCATGAAACTGGACAAAGGGAAAGGGGTGTAACCACCCCCTTCCCTGGTCCCACCCATAGGAGGGACCTAGCAGGTAATCCAGCCCCTAGATTTGGTATATAGGTAGGAGCTGAGTCCCAAGACTTTAGATTAATCCTGACTGAAACTCTGAAACGAAACTCTGGACCTTCGATGATCTACTTTGCAAGAAGACGACTGAACAATCTCCCTTGTGGTCAAGGAGTGACCACCCTGCACAAGCAGGCACCATCCAGTGATCAACGGCTTGCTCTGTCGAGGCTCCCACTGGAGCCCAGAGCCTGACAAGAACCGGATTCCCAGAGATCCAACAGCCCGATCCACAGTCCCTGCAAAGCTGAGACCCGTGGAGGCGACGAGAGACGTCGGACCGGCCATCTTGAAAAGTCTGCGACTTGCTAATTGTGCAGCACTTGAGGCACCCTCGAAGCTGTGCATTGGGGATTGAGAAGCCCCAGCCCTGAGAATCATCTGCACCGAAGATCAGCCCTGCACACTCCACGAGTTCTACGTGGGGCCCTTCTGCATTTTCCTGCTCGACGTGTCTGCCCGGTCACTTGCCCGCTGGCTAGTGGCCATCTTGGCGATGAACCTTTGAATTTACACCGATGGTCTGGTTGCACCAGACTAGCCCTTGCTTCCTTCAAAAGAAGCAGCCCCTCAGACCTTGCTGGTCTGAGTAAGAAGCCAACTTCGTTTCCTGCGTGGGTTGCCTTTGCCAAGGCTTGTTGACTCCAATCCTGAAGCCGACACCGCCAACAGCGAGAGCCTTCGTGGGACAGTCAGTGCCGGACTCCTGGTTGTTGTCGACACCTCCTGGTCCACGTGGCTGCAGAGACAAGCTTCACGACAGCACCTAATTGCTTCACGACATCGCCTGGTTCCTTCCTGGTTCCTTCCTGGTCACTAGCTACTGACCCAGACTCTACCCCTCTGCTTTCAGGTCCTCTTCATCTTCGATCCACCCTTGGATCCACCCGGACACTTCTCTCCTGGTCGCCTGCAGCCTGCAGCATCTTTCTTCCAGGCTCCATAGGATTTGACGACGAAACCCGACACACTTTGACACCTATGCACCCGCTTCCTGTGGGTGAGGTAACGTGAGTACTTCGGTGCTCCTGTGGGTATCAACTATCCAACTGTCTAGGTTTCAAGTAACTTTCACCGAGTCCAGTCAGAAGTGCCCTAAAAGAACGAGGTTATAACTTTTACGTTCCCATTCAGTCTCTATGGTAACCTGCATGTGTGATTAGACACTGCACACGCCTCCTGTGGGTCTCCTGCTTCCTAACTCTTGGTAGCTCAGCGTAGCCCCAGAGATTCCCTAGGCCTATTCACTTTCCGTGTAGTGGTCCTTATACCACTATTTTAGTATATGGTTTAGCGTGCCCCTGTATTTTGTGCAACTTATTGTATTTTAATTGGATATCTTGTATTGTGCTTGTGCCTCTGACCTCATAAAGAGTTCAGAGGGATTGTCTAGAAATAAATAACATATATATTTTATATATATCCTGTGTGGTGTCCTTTCATTTTGTATTAAAGGGGTTACATATGGTAAAACAGCTGGCTTCAAATGCCCTCTTGAGTTTAGCCTAAGACTGCTTTGTCCATGCTACCACTAGGATAGCTGGTCTATGAAGTTGACTTTATAACCATCACCATAAGGGTTGTTTGGACTGGTGCAAGGTGCTAACTAGAATAGTGAACATCATATACCAGGCTAACTTCTCACAGTCATCAGCAGTGCATTACGGGCGTGCGAGTTATAGTTAGCTGAACTAACTATAACGGGGGAATTTCAATGGTTTTGTATGAGTGAAAAGTCCAGCTAACTATATCATGTGTGAAACCTATGGTTTTTTCAATGAATATCTAAGGTTTTTTAAATGATAAATGCATCCCACGATTTAAAAAAAAATAAAGAAATTGGGGAGCCTTGGGGGTCCTTGTGGGACCCTCTAAGCAGGCTTAGGGGGTCAGGAACCTCCAGTGTGCACCAGGGGGCTGCCTTGCAGAGAGATGTAAAAAGGGGCATGGCCTCATTACACCTCTCTGCAACGCAGCCCTGAGATCGTGTGCCTCCTTGTTTGTTCAGATAGAACATGGTGGTCGTATTGTCCGTCTGAACTAGGACTGAGTTGGACTCGATCGCTGGAAAGAAAGCTTTGAGAGCTAGAAACACCGCTCTGAGTTCCAGCATGTTGATGTGGTATGTCTGCTCCTGCGCAGACCATTGACCTTGAATTCGAAGTGGACCCATGTGCGCTCCCCAGCCTTGCAGAGAGGCATCCGTCACTATAGACTGGGATGGAAGAGGTTGGTGAAACGGCACTCCCACCAGCACATTCCTCCTCCGAGTCCACCATTTGATGGCATCCTTCGTTGCTTGGGAAAGAGTGATACGATCTTTCCAACACCCTGTCGCTTGGTCCCACTGATCCTCTAGAGTCTGCTGCAGAGGCCGCATTCTCAGCCTGGCGTTTGGGATGAGAAAAATGCAGGACGCCATGGAACCCAGCAGGGCTGCTACCTGTCGGGGTGTTGGAAACTGAGACTCTAGCAGAATCCCACATTTCTGACTCAAGGAAAAAAGTCTCTCCTCCGAAGGAAACGCTTTTCCCAATCTTGTGTCCAGAACGGAGCCTAGGTAGTGGATGGACTGTGTAGGCCGCTGGACTGACTTCTCCAGGTTTACATGGAGACCGAGTCTGTGCAACTGGTGCAGGCAAAGTTGCAGATCGTGCGTTACCTGTACCGGAGATGAGCCCTTTAGGAGCCAGTCGTCCAGGTATGGGTAGATGAAGAGTCCCTTTTTGTGAAGAAAAGCCGCCACCACTGCCATGCATTTGGTGAAGACTCGTGGTGCGGACTTGAGACCAAAGGATAGCACCTTGTACTGGTAGTGTTTGCTTCCTACGACAAACCTAAGGTACTTGCGATGCTGTAGAGCAATTGGAATGTGAAAGTATGCATCTTGCAGATCCATCGAACACATCCAATCTCCAGCTTGAAGATGTGGGCATATTTAGTGAAGAGCTAACATGCAGAACTTTTCTCTGACGATGACTTTGTTCAAGAGACGCAGATCGAGTATTGGTCTGAACTTCTCCTCCTGATCTTTTTTGGGGACCAGAAAGTATCTGGAGTAGACTCCCTTTCCTCTTTGAGAGGGAGGAACTTCCTCTATAGCTCTTTTTTGTAGTAGAACTTTCACCTCTCTTCGGAGCAAGTTTAGCTGGTGAGGGCAAGAGTTCTTTGGAGGAATGCTCTTCGGAAGGGCACGGAAACGTAGCCTGTATCTATTGCGCAGTACATTCAGCACCTACTGATCCTTTGTGATGCTGACCCACTCTTCCAGGTGTTGTGAAGCACTTCCTCCCACTGGAGTGGGCAATGGCGCCAGAGGAAGCCACTGCTCAGGCCGTTCCTTCTCTCGTGGTGTTAGAGGACTGTGGGTGACCTCCTCTACCTCTGTTGGCTTTGCCTCAAAACTGGGATTTTCCCTGGTTCTTACTTTGGGACCACTGAGGGGATTAAACCCTCTGTTGAGCCCCTCTCCCCCTGTTGGTCTTAAAGCGGCGTTTGAATTCTTTTTTCTTTTCCAAACCCACCGCTTTTACTGTATCTAGTTCTGTCTTCATACGGGTCATCTCTTCGTCCGCATTTTCTCCGAAGAGAGAGGAACCCGAAAAGGGAAGATTAAGGATGCGATGCTGAGCATCCGGCTTCAGCCCTGTGAGGCGCAACCAAGCCGACCTCCTGGCACAAACCCCATGTGAGTAGGAATGTGCCGCAAGCACTGCACCATCTGCAGCTGTGCTTATCAACTGGTTCGCCACCAGACATCCCTCTGTCATAATCTCTTCAAAGTCCTTCTGGTCTTCCTTTGGCAGTTTGGATTTGAACCTTTCCATGGAGTCCCATAAGGCTCTGTCGTATCTACCCAGAAGTGCAGCCGCACTAGAGACCTTCAGCGCGGAGGCAGCTGAATTGCAAACTTTGCGACCCCACGAGTCCTGAGATTTGCTATCCTTGTCTGGTGGGACTGAAGAGGAAGCAGCCACTGCATGCGTCTTCCTCGCCGTTGCCACTATCACAGAGTCTGCTGGAGGGTCAGATTTTACAAAAACTGGGTCAGAAGATGCCGGTTTCTATTTCTTCTGAATGCGGGCTGGCACCGCTCTGATAGCTGCTGGAGTTAGGAAAACTTCTTTGACAGGATCCATAATCCCCGGGACTAAAGGCAGCAGTTGACGAGAGATAGATTTTTTGTGTAAAGTTTCAAAAATTACTGTCGTAGTAACCTGAGGGACAGACATTTCAATGCTCAGCTTCTGAGCTCATCTTTGCAGGACATCCAGATAAGTGCTGATGTCATCCACTGGAGAGGATCTAGAAGTAGGACTATCCGTCAGTGTAGGAGAGTAATTCCTCTAGGAAGACCTGGTAGAAGAGTTAGATGAAGTAGACGGAGTTCTTCGACGTCTACGGTCAGCACTGTGCCTCCTCTCACGCGATCTTCTAGGAGAGCGAGATCTGACCCGATCTTCTCCTCTGGGGGAACGAGGCCTGACTGGACTTTCACTTCCGGTAGATCAAGATCTAACCGGAAGTTCCCTTCTGGGAGAGCGATGTTGGTGTTCTCACAGGTGATTTGCGCCTGGGAGGACTACGCTTGTCTCGACGCCGAACGCCTCTGGGGGGTTGGCGGGTCCAACAATCTCGACTTCGGATGACTCAACGGCGATCGATGCGAGGATCTATGGTCTCTCGACGTCGAACGACGATGACCAGTCGTCGACGGAGCCCTCTGTCTCGACGTCGAACGATGATGGCCAGTCGTCGACGGAGCCCTCTGTCTCGACGTCGAACGGCGATGACCAGCCGTCGATGGAGTCCTCTTGCCTCGACGTCGAACGGCGATGACCAGCCGTCGGCGGAGTCCTCTGCCTCGATGTCAAACGGCGATGACCGGCCGTGGGCGGAGCCTTCCGTCTCGACGTCGATGTCTGTGCGACGACGGCGGAGGGGTATTGGACACCCTCGACGCTGAGCATCGATGAAACATCGACGGAGACTGCGTCCTCAACGCCGATCGACATTTTTCTATCGACGGCGGAGGGGTCTTGGTCCTCGATGCCGAACGTCGTTTCTTAGACGACGGCAGAGGGGTCACACTTCTCGACGCCGGTCGTCGCCTGGATGACGACGGCGGAGGAGTGACCTCCCTAGACGCCGATCGTCGCCTGGTTGACGACGGTGGAGAGGCCTTTGATCTCGATGCCGACCGTCGCCCGGTTGACGGCGGTGGAGTCACATCTCTCGACGCCGATCGTTGCCAGGTTGACGACGGCGGAGGGGATTTCGCTGACGGAGCTGGATCCTTCGACGTCGTCGACGTACCTGTTCTTTTCGACGGGGAGCCCGCCGTCGACGGTATTTTTGAAGACAAACGATCCACCGGTGTTTCTTTACTCAGCGCCAAGCCTGACGCTGAAGCTGAAGGGTTGGAAGACCTGTCTTTTGAAGATGTTTTAGTCTTCTTGGAACCCTTCTTCCCCGGAGACCTTCCTCTGGATGACCTGTGAGCCAGGCCATAGATGCGAATTCTCTCCCTGTCTTTGAGAGTTCTTCCTGACAGGTGCTCGCAGTGAGGTCAGGCGCCTGGTTCATGTTCTTCAGGCAGACACAGGATACAAACGTCGTGGTTGTCTGATTTTGCTTTCTTGTTGCCACAAGAAGGACATTTATCAAAAAGTGAAGGCATTTTCAGCTGAAAATGCTCACTAAACTGACTTAAAAAGACAGTTTCTTACTTGACTAGATGTAAAATGTCAAAGTAAGTAAAAACATTGTATAAAGTGAAGCAATTTTCTGTCAGAAAACAGAAATTAGTGGAGCTGTGTAACCAGGATCCTTCCTGAAGGAGCCGGAAAGAACAACTGACCTAACTGTCACCCCTGAGGCATGATGGGATACCGGGGGTCATGGGTGCCTTAAAGGCACTGTGTCAGTTTTTTGTATACAGCTACAGGTTAGCTTTTCAGTCTTTTTAGACTGTGTGATTGCAATGAAGCCTGGGAGCTTTCTATGCTTTCAGTGAGTTATAAGAATTTCTACTGCTGCCTAAGCATTAAAACAGTTTCTAAACAATCTTTGGTGTTGTTTCTCATGTTTCTAATGCATATTATTCATGATTGGTGGAAATTCTTCACAGCATATTTCAGCTCTGATGTGATTTGGCTGCTATTGCATGTTTTTATATATATATATATATGTATTTATATATATATATGAGTATATATATATATATGTGGGGCACATATAATATAGTGTTTCCGGGATCCCGCGCATGGGCGGGAATATTCTAATGCTTATGACTATTGATGAGGATCCCCTGGAAGAGAACCATTGAAATTCCTCCGTTATAGTTAGTTGTACTAAGTATAACTTGCACGCCTGCAATCCACTGCTGATGATGTCACATATTACATCATTCATGACATGGTCACTGATATCACTGATAACATCACTGATGACATCTCAAATGACATAACTAATGACATCATCCAGTGAATGTGTTTTTCTTTAAAAGTTAAATATGCATTATATAAATACCAAGCTGTATTGAAGAATGAGTGGATGTATATGTGTCTGGATGGAAGATTTAGTGGGTGTGTGACTCACTGTTTGAGTGAGTGATTAAATGTGTCTTACTGAATACGTGGGTTAGTGACTAAACTGTATAAATGTCTATATCAGTCTGTCTGTTGTTGTATAACCGCTGCATCAGTTGGTCAGTAGCTCCATATCTGTCTATATGGATTATTGATTAGTTGCCGGAGTAATTTTATGGGAGACTGAGTGTGTGTGTGGTTGGGTGGGGGATGTGACTCTGTCCATAGATGTGTGAGTGGTTCATTGACTGGGTGTATGACTTTAAGAGTGGATGTGGAAACAGTTCTATGGATGAGTGAGTGTGTGTTTTTGGATGTGTTGGTGAGTGAATGGATGTCTCAGTGGTATATAAATGACTATATGTGAGAGTCAGTGATTGTGGGTGTGGCTGTATGGATGACTGTATACTCGTATTAGTGATTATATAAGAGATTAAGTATGCATTAGTATCTGTATGAATAAATGAGGTGGGATGAGTGGTGGTGTGTGAGTGTCTGTATAGGTGTATGAGGGCATATGATAGTGTTGTATTGATGAGTGACTACATGTATGAATGGTTGTATGGATGAATGAGTGCATGTGTCTGTAGACCTAGGAATTAGTGAGTGCGTTTGTAGTAACTGGTATTGGTGTGTCAATGGTTTTGAAAATGGTAGTCTGTATTTTACAGGGGCTGTATCAAAGGTTATATTAGGGTGTAAGGAGGTGCATCAGATTGTCACGTGGATAATGTCTTCAGTGATGTCATTTGAGATGCCATCAGTGATGTCACTGACCATGTCTTAAATGACGTAATATGTGGCGTCATCAGCAGTGCATTGCGGGGGCACGAGTTATAGTTAGCTCAACTAACTATAACAGTGGAATTTCTATGGTTTTGTATGAGTGAAATGTCCAACTAAATATAACGTCCATGAAACCTATGGTTTTTTCAGTGAATTTCAATGTTTTTTTAAATGCTAATTTCTAACTATAACGTCCCTCAAATCTATGGTTTTTTTCAGTGAATTTTAATGGTTTTTTAAATGCTAATTTCTAACTATAACGTCCCTGAAACCTATGTTTTTTTCAGTGGATTTCTATGGTATTTTAAATGCTAATTTCTAATTATTCAGAAAAAGGGGGTGGTGATGGACAGAGTATCTGAATTAAACAGAACACTCCTACCCAGTCAACAGATCAGGGCTTGATCCATCACCGTTTTTAGCTCACTGCACCATCCCAGCTCAGAACCTGGCTACATGCAAATTAGTCTGTCCCTCGCCCAGTGCATCATGGGAACAGGGCCGACCAAACTACCAAGCCAATTCTTATACTGGGAAGGAAACAAGCTTCCGGGGACCGGTTTCTGGCATTACAGCCGTCTTCGGCCCGGCTTGCTTGAATCCTGATGGTGCAGTGAGCAAGGGACTCATGTCTGAGCATACCCTTCCACGCTTATGGTGGACAAAACGATTCAGAAAAGGGTGGTGGTAATGGACAGAGTATCTGAATTAAACAGAACACTCCTACCCAGTCAACAGATCAGGGCTTGATCCATCACCTTTTTTTAGCTCACTGTACCATCCCAGCTCAGAACCTGGCTACATGCAAATTAGTCTGTCCCTGGCCCAGTGCATCATGGGAACAGGGCAGACCAAACTACCAAGCCAATTCTTATACTCGAAAGGAAACAAGCTTCCGGGGACCGGTTTCTGGCATTACAGCCGTCTTTGGCCCTGCTTGCTTGAATCCTGAAGGTGCAGTGAGCAAGGGACTCATGTCTGAGCATACCCTTCCACGCTTATGGTGGACAAAACGATTCAGAAAAGGGGGTGGTGATGGACAGAGTATCTGAATTAAACAGAACACTCCTACCCAGTCAACAGATCAGGGCTTGATCCATCACCGTTTTTTAGCTCACTGCACCATCCCAGCTCAGAACCTGGCTACATGCAAATTAGTCTGTCCCTGGCCCAGTGCATCATGGGAACAGGGCAGACCAAACTACCAAGCCAATTCTTATACTGGAAAGGAAACAAGCTTCCGGGGACCGGTTTCTGGCATTACAGCCGTCTTCGTCCCGGCTTGCTTGAATCCTGATGGTGCAGTGAGCAAGGGACTCATGTCTGAGCATACCCTTCCACGCTTATGGTGGACAAAACGATGCTTATTTAGCATTCCTCTGCTTTAGTTGGCCTCATTGGTAGTCTTGGTAGACTCATCTTTGCCCATTTAACACCGCCCTCTTCTTCCCGACTTTCCACGCAACTGCTGCCCCCGCGACCCCTTCCCGGCTGGTTCCTGCCTCCCAGCTGTTTCTCCCTCCCTCCTCCCCTATTTAATGATGCCCGCTGCACACCCAAGCGAGCAAGTCCCCTGACCTCGGCCAGGCTACTGCTCTCCCAGGCGCGTGGCACCACCTTAGTGCCTCTGCCTCCCGCTCCGGCATGCATCACCATCTCTCACAAGACCAATGTCCGACTGAGCACACAGACCTAATGGAACACCTCCATTTCAAGATCCAGACCAACCTGTCCTCCACAATCCGAGGCACCCTCATCTACAAACCCCCCCAGACCTCGTGCCCCTTTCTCAACTCCATCACAGACATCATCACGCCGCATGCCATTACCTCTACCGACTTCACGCTACTAGGAGACCTCAACTTCCACCTCAACAACGGATTGGACCCCAACTCCGCTGCCCTACTGGATAACCTCCACACGATCGGACTCAAGCAGATCATACCCGAACCAACACACTCAGCTGGGCACATCCTTAATCCCGTTTTCACAGCAGGGAGCTCTGTCACCTTCAGCCACACCTCTGACCTCCCATGGACGGACCCCACTGTGTTCACTTAACATTCATATTCAACATCTCTCGCAAGCGCCCGCATCAGCTCCAATGTAGGCATTAGAACAAGATCTCCGATGGCCAGCTCGCCACCGCCCTCAGCAGCTCTGCTCCCACCACCACAGATGATGACCCCACCACCGTCACCCGCACGCTACACAACTGGATCACCAACTGCGCCAACACCATCATCCCCCTCAAGAAAACATCTAAACGCACTCCAAGAAAGCCAGCTGGGTTTCCACCAAACTTCGAGACTCCAGACGCACCTACAGGCGACTCGAAAAACTGTGGAGAAACTCCAAAACCATGACTGAGCTCAACAACTTCAATACAGCTACCGCGGCCTACCACAAGCTCATCAGACTCTCCAGGAAGGAAGCACTTCAAGATAGAATTGCCACCAATGCCCACAACTCTTCGGCATCATCAAAGGGTTCATCCAAGACCACTGACATTCCACCCTCCCAGGAACTCTGTGACATACTCAGTGCTTTCTTCCATCACAAAATCAAGACCATCGACGACAACTTTGATGTCAACAACCCCCAGGAGGAACCTCCTCTCATTGGTGAGAGAGGGGTCTTCTTAAAAAATGAGAATTTCGTCTTTCTGTGCACCTCTCTTTAGACTTCGGGGACATTATGATGTCTTCAAGGTGTACTCCTCCAATTGTTTGACCATTCCACTACAAGGGGACCAAGAATATTCCCTTACAAAATACCCTTTCTCTCTTCTTTGTTTTTTGATAATGAAGAGCACCCATTTCTGGGCCCCCATGGACCTCTGCCCCACTACGTCTACCGCAAAGTCACAGACTTCATCGCCCCCAAACTTCAACGCATCATTAACTGATCCTTCGAGACCACCTCCTTCCCAGATGACTGGAAACATGCAGAGATTAATCCTCTCCTGAAAAAACCTTCTGCGGACCCCACCAACCTCAAGAATTTCAGACCGATCTCCCTACTCCCTTATCCAGCCAAAGTCATGGAAAAAACGGTCAACAGCCAACTCTCCCACTTAAATAAAGAGAACAACATCCTCGACCCCTCTCAATCAGGTTTCAGGAAGAACCACAGCACCGAAACCACACTCCTCGCCGCAACAGATGACATCCGCGCCCTCCTCGACAGAAGAGAGACCGCGGCCCTCATCCTCCTCGACCTCTCCGCAGCCGTCGACACTGTCTCGCACCACACCCGAGCCCTCAGACTCCACGACGCAGGAATCCGGAACAAGGCCCTCAACTGGATCCGCTCTTTCCTCTCCGGCAGAACGCAAGGAGTCAGACTCCCTCCATTCCTCCCAGAACCGACTCCAAGCACCTGCGGATTCTCACAGGGATCATCCATTAGCCCGACCCTGTTCAACAGCTACATGGCCCGCTTGCAGCCATGAGCACAGGGACTCAACATCACATCATAAGCAGACGACATCCAACTCATCCTCTCCCTATCCAACAAACTCAAAACCGCCTAACTCAACTTTCAAGCTGAAATGGCAGCTGTCGCCAGATGGATGAGGGCAGCTGCTTTCAACTCAACACTGATAAAACAGAGATACTCATCATGGGCTCACACCCCACTGCCTGGACCCCACATTGACTCCCCGTCGAGAAGAGAATCACCTTCAAGCTCCTTACCCATGCACACACGGCCCTACACAACGCCGGACCCGCCAACCTGAACAACCGCCTCGTGGTCCATGCACCCCAGCGCTCTCTCAGCTCGGCCCCACCCTCTCTCCCAACTGTACCTCTAATCAAGAAAAGCAGAACAGGGGGGGCTCCCTCTCCCTCCTCGTGGCCAAGGCATGGGACTCCATCCCTTTTCAACTCCGACAGACTACATTGCTCCCCAAATGATATGTTTAGCACCCATAAACTCTTAAACACACTTAAATGATGTCATGAATGATGTCCCCTACCATGTCATGAGTGATGTATTATGTGAAGTCATAAGCAGTGCATTGCGGTGGCGTAATTTATAGTTAGCTCAGGTAACTACAACAGCTAAAATTCACTGGTTTTGTACGACTGAAATCTGAGCCTAACTATAATGTCCCGGGAGCATTGTTTTTTTCAGTTTTTTTACTTCAATTTCCTAACTACAATGTCCTTGTAATCTTTGGTATTTTACGTGAATTTCTATTTTTTCGCTATTAGTCGCGTTTGCAGAGTTGTGGAGAAAGGGGACCACCGCAAGACGCCTAGGGGGTCAGGCTATTTTTACCCTGCCCGTTTCCTTTAAAAAAAATAATTTTTGGACTCGCCTCAAGCCAAGTCCCAAGATGGCTGCTAACACTTTCTGGTTTGAAGTGGTGGCAGCTAATCAGATCTCAAGATCTCAAGATCGGGAGGAATTGCGGATCCCCTGTGTCCCTATGAATATTTTGGATTTTCCTCAATATTTCAAAAACTACTGAATGGATTTACACCAAATGACAAAAAGACACTTCCCTGAACCAACATCTACCTTTCTGCTAAATTTGATGTAATTCTGTTCATCAGTTCTATCTATAGCCATGTCTAAAGTTCCTATGGAAATGAAAATGTAATTTAGATGCCCGCCTTTTTCTCAGACCCCACTTGATGGATCACGCCGAAACTTTCAAGACAGCAACGGGAGTGAGTAGCATACTAGTTTTTAAAATTGCGTGAGGATTTGCCAAAGTTATTGCCAAATGAAAAAACGCTCCTCCTATGAAAACTACATCCTAACTATAACTACCTTCTGGCGACCGCCAGTAAATAATATATATATATATATATTTATATATATATACACACATTGTTTCCAAGGGTGCCCTGTGCTTGGAGGCCACTCCATAAAGATTAGTTTCACCAAACATTTATTTTTGCAGACAGCTTCCCAACCAAAGTCTTTTCATAAAGAATCCCCGACGTGTTTTGAGACAGCTTGTCTCTTCATCATGGGGAAAAGCACTCAAAGCACGGCTGCGCCTTACAATCCATTTTAAGTTCCTGTTTAGCATGCCCCTCGCAGGTGAGTATCCTTATCAGCATGCTGGGATTTGTAGTGCTGTTAATTTCGCCCCCAGAGGTTGCCCTGCATTGGTCTATTTTTCCGCTTTTTTGGATCTATTTTAAACCCTCCAGTGGGCCTTTGTCATAACGGGCGCTGCGGAAGGACGAATAGGTCCAAGGAGGAACCAGACTGCAACACTCGGTCTCTTTCTCTGCCAGGCGACCCATGAAGCTTTTTACAAGACAAAACTGATCAAGCTTGAGGGAATCCCCCTCTAACAGTTATAGCGCCTTAGTGTGCGCTTCACTTAGCCTAAAGATAACACAACCACTATAATTTAATTTTTATTATTTAATCTGCACATTTTGCACATATTAAAACGGTCCTGAGGAAAGCCAGTATAAAATCTATAAGGCACTGGCTGAAACATGTAGACTACACTAGACGCTGGAGGTCATAATTAGCACTCCAATTAACGTCTACTTGCCTTGTATCCGCTAACAGAGGCCCAGTTCATTAAAATATTTGACCCTCGGGTACTGGGACCAGCTGTATAGCTTTTGAACTTCACCCTTCTCACCCAACTCACTGCACACTCAGCAACATTCCAGCTCCGCAGTCACCTGGCGTTGAAGCACACCCGGGGCACATTCGGTGCCACTGCGGTGGGCCCGATGATGAAGCATGCCACCGACTAGGTCGGTGGGTGAGGGCTTTATAAGGAAAACAACGTTTCTCCTTATTTGACGTACTGCTCTCAGTCTCCTACTTCTCTTAACCTTAGCTAGTCCTTATTGATACATACATTTCAATTAAAGTAATCTTCATACCGCATTTCATACCAGTACAGTTCTGACAGGCAGACCTGTTATTCCTTCACACGGGCGGTGCATCCTCTCACGGCTGGGCTGCCGTGTTGTACCATTGTTTCCAAGGGTGCCCTGTGCTTAGAGGACGCCATTCCATAAAGATTAGTTGCACTAAACATTTATTTTTGCAGACAGCTTCCCAACCAAAGTCTTTTCATAAAGAATCCCCGAAGCGTTTCGAGACAGCTTGTCTCTTCATCATGGGGAAAAGCACTCAAAGCACGGCTGTGCATTACAATCCATTTAAAGTTCCTGTTTAGCATGCCCCTCGCAGGGGAGTATCCTTATCAGCATGCTGGGATTTGTAGTGCTGTTAATTTCGCCTCCAGTGGTTGCCGTGAATTGGTCTATTTTTCCGCTTTTTCGGATCCATTTTAAACCCTCCAGTGGGCTTTTGTTGGAAAGGTGTCTGTTAATTAAAGGAATCTTCATGCCGCATTTCATGCCAGTACAGTTCTGACAGGCAGACCCGTTATTCCTTCACACGGGCAGTGCATCCTCCCACGGCCGGGCTGCCGTGTTGTACCATTGTTTCCAAGGGTGCCCTGTGCTTGGAGGACAAATCCCAACGCTCTAAATAGATCAGATACATATAAATTAAATATGTTCTATTCCCTACAGTAAAAATTATCGAAGGAAAAGTGGCTCGCACCTGGAGTCATTCAGAAACCTATGAGGGTTCGGACCTCTCGACCGGTATGCGCCAAGGTGGTCGACTGAGGGTAAATACTGTGTTATTATGTGCGGTGTGGGATCACTCATACTCAAAGCCTTTCTCTAATGGCTTCTTTAGCAGGAAGGATGACAATTATGTGTTTTTTTTATGTCTATCTCAGTTGTGAAGATTACGTTTGTCCAATGCAGTGGCTTAAAAATTTGTGATGCCCTGAAGAAATTCCCTAAATGTGAATGGCAATGAAACATGTCGGCAAGTGGAGGGTGGCTAGATAGGTAGTAGACATTCTCACTTTTTTAGAGCCCACAACCAACACGAAAGCGACAGAATAAAGCTAAGTTCTGTGTTGTTTGTGGTTTTTATATGTTTGTTTTTGACACGATCTATGTTGTTCGTGGTTTCTATACACTGCACATTCTCACAAACACTGTTTTGTTTGCTTTTGGACACATTTCTTGTTTTGGAGCTTGATGGTGCCAATGATGAGATCAGGGCAATCCTGGTTAGTACCTGCCAGGTTCCCGTTGGTGGTGCGCCCGTGAGGCGCCATCTCGCTCACACACACTTTTTTCTACCTATCTGAGTTTGGCACATAGGTGTGTGTTATTTGTTGTCTCACAACTGTTATTTTTTCAAGGGATTGGGCATATTCTTTTAAGTATGGATGTACCTCCTACCTCACTAATTAAAATAGAGGAGTTATTTGCAAAAGTTTTGCAAGATATGGTACAACATTAAGTGGTTAATTTACGGATGCCTTTGTGGTCTAGGTCATTTTGTGTGAATACATATATTGAGTGGAGGGCGACCTATGACCCCTGTTCCCTCTAAGCTCCTCGTTGTTAGTTATATTGGTGGAAGTCTGCCCAAAGACTTTTAAGTAATTAGCTTTTAAAAAATATGAGGGTTATATTAGCAATATCTGGGCATTAAACCACTGAGGTCTGCGAAGCAGGGCCGAGGTCCTCTGGGGGCCGAAAATTAGAATGATTTACAAATTTGATTGGACAAGGGAGAATTTTCTCCCATTGGCCATTTCAGGTTTCTGAACACAAAGCTGGATTCAAGAACACAAAGCTTTTCGATTAGCTGACCACAACTTCAAGGAAAAATTATGTATCTCTATTATGGGAAACTGGAACTCTGTCTCCACGCCCTGCCTGAAACAAAATAAGTCAAAAGGCACAGGAAGGTCATCCCCTGACCCCGTGGTGAAAGTTGAGTGAAGGAACCCGCATGATTACGGTGTAAAAAAACTGATTGTGCCATGATGTTTAGAGACCCCGTTATCTTGGTTCGTTCTCCCAAGTGCAAGCACGAGATTAATGAACAATAAACGATGGACCACAAACTTTCAGCAAGGTTCTAACCCACAGCAAGCTTCATGGGCCTGTCTTTACCTTTACCTGCGTTTCTTTCGGTGGCAGCCATAACAGCAATTTAAGTATGTTTTCTACTGTGACTATATACATGTTTTATTAATGGGTTATTCCGTTATATATATATATATATATATATATATATATATATATATATATATATATATATCCACACACACACACACATATATATCCACACACACACACACACATACACACACACACACACATCACAAATATATACACATACACCGAAACAACCCATTAACAAAAACGTTATTATATGTTCATACACACACATACATATAAATACATGAAATGGTGGAAATGTTAATAATGTTTCTAGAAGTCTATTGCAGTATACTATTACACACTAAATATATAAAAAATCAAATAGTTAATGTGCTCGCACACTTTATTTCCTCCATATCATAATTTATGGACAATATGGTGTACATTTTTCTTTAAAGAGGCACTTACCAATGCATGTTCTCCCATCTGAGAGCAGGGCATATTTCTGATGGCAACCACAAACAGGGCCACTTTCCGTGTCATCACAGGTGTGCTGACAGCCTCCATTTCCATAGTTACATGTTACTAGTTATGTACCAAAGGAAAGAATAACACAAACAATTATAATTAATACAATTAGTTGCTGTGGTTTCAAACTACATCAATATTCAAAGAACCATTTTGAGATGACTTAAGGTCGATCCTAAACCTGCTTTCTGAATAACTGAAAATATAAATGATGACATCATATTTTATATAGCTAATGCATGAAACAAAGGGAAAAAAATAGCTTGGTGGTAATCTTTCACTCTCAAAAATTGCCTACATTTGTTTCGATTATCATCAGTCAACACCTTTCACATCATTTTCATGCCACCGACCCTGAAGAGACTATCCGAATCTTGTGTATTTATACAGCTTACAGAGGAAAATGAATGGCTTGATTCTTTAACATTTTTAGCAGTAACAAAGGACGACAGCCCTCTGACCAATTTCTTAATTTACTCAAATCCTAGATGGTGAGTTATACATTTAGAGTTAGCTTCCAGAAGATAAATAAGATATGCTAAAGGTTTTAGAGACATTTGTGTGCAGTAATTAATAGAGAAAAAATAGTTAATGTCATAGAGAAATGATCTACACATAAGTAAGATCCCGTCTGCAGCTGTGATAACCATTCCAACAGTAGCAGTGAAGATATTGCCACAACTGAAAAAAAGCTGTTGCTACAGGGCTAGGAACAGGATGGACAGAAAAATGAGAACCAGGATAGCCAGGAAGACTAGAACCATGCATGGTGGAATAGAACTACGAGGACAAGGAACAGGAGGACTAGGGCCAGAAGGATCAGGATCAGATTCCATAAGACTAGAAAGACTAGGAGCATGAGGATTACAGCCAGTTGGACCAACCAACCAGAATAAGCAAGGAAGATGAGGGGGGTCATCACCATGGATACCAGGAGGACCAGAGTCATAACAATTAGGATTAGAAGGATCAGAACGAAAAGGACCTAATTAGGTGGACCAAGACGAGTTGATGCAGGACCAAGACGACTGGGGTCAGGACAAGGGGGATCAGATGGCCCAAACCAGGAAGACCAGGAGTGTGAGAACTAGGTGAACCAGGACAACAGAGCCACAGGGAGAAGGACCCAGAAGACCAGTAGTATCAGGGTGGGGATGATCGATCAATAGTACCAGGAGGCCTAGGAAGAGACAATACAAAAAGGGCTAGGAGAAAGGCCAGAAAGACCAGAATCAGAAAGGACTAGAGCAGGTGCACCAGATTCCAGAAACCAGTAAGAGGGTGACCAGAGATAGTCAGACAAGTGTCATCATCAGGACCAGAATAACCCAGAAAAAGAGGACTTGAAACATGGCCATGCAGAGAACCAACACCAGAAGGCATAGAAGGACCAGTAGAAGAAAGAAAATCAGTAACAAGAGGAAACCAATGTGATTCTAGGCCACATGTATTTGGAAATACCGTTTGTAAATGGCTCTTACTTAAGTTTCTTATGCTGTCAACCCTTAGAAACTCCCACTTTTTCAGGCGTCTTATAGAAAAGGTAAGTATTTGTTGAAAACGGGGGGGCGTGGCCAAGCAGCATGGCCGACAGGACGTGAGCTCTGCCAGCTCCCGTCCTGCGGACCCGTAAAATCCTGTATGTGATCCTGCCCAGGCTCCGGTGAATAGCCCTGACAGTCCGGAGGAATCCCTGAAGCTGCGGGGAACACCCCTGCCGATTTTCGGCCGGCGAGAGTGGCGGTTGTGACCGCGGAGCAACTCCGGTGATCCGGTGCGGCCGCCGAGCCTACGCGAGGCCGCGGTCGGGGCCTGGTCGGCCGGGGGAGGCCGTATCCTGACGTACTGCGGAGGGCCTGCAGAGCGGTCACTGAGCTTGTCCCGGGTCTGGACCTTGACCCGAGGGACGACGCCGTGTGCGAGGGCGTGTTGAGCGGCGCTGGACCGAGGGACGCCCCGGGAGGAGACTCAGCCCTGGAGAAACAGACCGCGGCTCCCGAGTACAGGTCAGGGGGCCCCGGACCCGTGTGGGAGCCCTGAAGTGTGCTTGCCCGGCTGTGCCGCTGCCTACCTGGGGGACGGTCGGTTCTCCTGGACTGGAGGAGCGACGAGAGAGCCGAGGACCAGTGCGTGCCCCTCCCCCCATCGGGCCGCCATCTTGAGGTCGGCCGTCGGGCTGGGGAGGCGGTGAGTGTCCGGCGGAGCCTGCTGATCGCGGTCCCGGCAGAAACTGTGTGCCAGGGGGGTCGGAGCAGGCTGAGGGCCCAGGAAGGCACAGGCGAGTGGAGCAGACGGGGCAGGCACCAACATTAAGCCCCTGACAGTCTGTGTGGGGCCGTCCTGGTTCCGCCGGGCCTTCCTGCCTCCTGAAGTGCGGGGAGGAGGGGGCGAGGACCCCCATTGACTCTTGGAGGAGGCCCCGGGCCACTGGAGGTCATATCGATTGAGGGGTGCAGGCTGGACTCCTGATTGCAGCGCCGGAGCAGAGCGCCTTGGGGGGCCCCCCTCCTACCTGACCACTGGCTGGGTGATCGGGGCATAAGAACTAAGCCGCCCGCACGGGCCGGGTGTGGAGCATAGAGGGGCCTGCTTCCTGTGGGGCTCGATTGGACGAAGGGACGCGGAGCCGCCCCCGCTGGAGGCCACAGGGGCCCACGACGAGATCGCGCCGCCCGCTGGTGGGGTGTAGTTGCCGGGAACCCCCTTGCCGGTGCCAGAAGCTTCCTGACGGTGCCCGCGGTCCCTGCGGCCTGCCTGTGACGGGAGTGTTGGGAGAGTGGGGTCGCCCAGCTGACTACACAAGGGTGAGAGCTCGAGCGCGACTCCCTGCGGAATTGCCACCGGCTGGGTGGAGGCGGAGGTGGACTTGTTGCTACTCTACAGGCGGGCCATCCCCGCACTAGGATCATCCTGAGGATGCGTAAAGACAGGGCGTCCCGCTCGTCGCAGGCCAATACGATCACCCAGTACACCACGCAAAGGCTGCCGCCCCAGAGGATTACACGCCAATCGGGCCAGGATGAGGAGCCCGGGGACTCCGGTGAGCCCTCCCTTGCGGAACTCCTAAAGGCTATTCAGGACTCCCACTCAGCGCTCGAGAGGCAAATTGAAACAGTCTCCATCAACGTCAATCTCCTGCGAACGGACCTCCGTAAGGTGGCGGACAAAGTTACAGACGCGGAGGCTAACATCGAGCAGCTACAGGGGGAGGTAGCCTCTCTCCGGAAGACGGTCACACAACTTACGGCTACGACTGGTGCCCTGGAACGGAGAGCTGAGGACGCAGAAGGGAGGGCGCGTCGCAGCAACATTAGAGTCCTGGGAGTCCCGGAGAGGCTGGAGACCCTGAACGCTTCCTGGAAGCATGGATTAGGGCGAAGTTGTGCCCACAGGGTCTCTCAGAAGTCTTTGTTATCGAGAGAGCTCATCGAGCCCTGGTTCCCCCGCCACAACCGGGGGCCCCGCCGCGAGCTCTGATTGCCAAGATATTGAATTATCGGGATCGAGACTGCATCCTGCGAGCAGCAAGGGAGAACCCGGACATGGCCATTGAAAATAGCCGGATTTGAATATATCCAGACTATACCCACCAGGTTCAGGAGATGAGGAAATCCTTTCTGGGGGTTAAGCAGAAGCTCCGGGCGATGCAGTTACAATATATGTTGCTATATCCTGCCAAACTTAAGGTGCTGGCTCAGGGTAAGGCGCACTTCTTTGAATCGCCGGAGGAAGTTTGGGAATGGCTGGAGGTTCGGGGAGATGGGGTTCCACCGGGGGCCCGTGGTGGGTCCAACGAGACTTGGGGGAGCCGTCCCCAGCGGCAGCGGAGGCCCCGAGGCGGACGGAGACGACGCTCCACGTCGGAGCACACGGAAGAACCTAGAATCACGGTGGGGCCTGATGGCGGAATGCTCCTGGAGCTCCTGCTGCAGGGGGCTGAGGCGGAGTCTCAAGATCCGCTGGAACCTGCGGAACTCCTGGTCCCGGACACGATACCAGCTGCGGTGAGGGACATGGCACCGTCGGACCTGGTGATTCAGGAGACTGGGGGAGCTGGGGCCCTGGAGGTGAATGGCCCACCCTGAGGTGATGTAGAAGCCCTATGTACTTTGTCATTGGATGGCTGCGGCGGCTCTCGGGGTGGAGGGGGTATAGGTGGACACTGGTGAGACATTGTACCCGGAGCCACCAGACTTTACATAATGGGGAGAAACGGAGGCCAGTAGATTTGCAATGTGGGTACTGATTGCTTTTTGGGAGGCGAGGGCGCTATTGTCGGACTTGGTCCTGCATGGTCGACTACGGCTGGGCCGGAGCCGGGCGTACATCATGTGAGCATTGGGTCTTGCGGGGAGATGGGGGGGGGGGGGTGTATGCAGTTTGTTGTTGTGTGGGTGTGTGATGGGTTGTGAGGGGTGTGTGGGGAGGCTGTGCACGTCCTGGCACCAGCGGGGAAGGGTGGGTTGACAGGTTGGGTTGTTGTCATTATCCTGCTCGAGGGTGGGGGGAGGGGGAAGTGTTCTGCAAATGTTGCAACGTTGAGGGGGGGGGTGGATGGGGGGGTACTGTTTAAAAATGTTGGTATAGGCATCATGTGTATCACTGTTCAGGCCCCTAGGAGGCGGTATTTTGGCGGCAGACTACATGGCCCGGCGGGGCACCTACTGAAAAAATGGGATACAAATTCTTAACGTGGAATGTGCGTGGGTTGGGCACTTGTACCAAACGTTATAGGGTCCTGTCCTTCCTCCGGAGGCATGCCATCTCGATTGCGTGTTTACAAGAAACACACCTGAATGAGGAGGGGGCGCAAAAGCTGGCTAAAAAATGGCGGGGTCAGGTCTTTCACTCTTCCTTTTCGACATATGCGCGTGGGGTCTTGATTTGGGTGGCACCCGGGTCCCCCTTGCAGTACAGTATGCAGAGGCGGACATCGAGGGCAGATACCTGCTGCTGAGAGTGAAGTTGAATGGCAGGGACCTTACACTCCTTAATACTTACGCACCCAACGTAGACGATGCAACCTTCTACCCACAAATGCAGGACGTCTTAGTGTCGGACGTGGACAGCCCTCTCCTGTGGTTCGGGGACTTTAATTGTGTCTTGGACCCGGTCCTAGACAGACATCCTCCCCGTGCGGGGACGAAACCTCGCATGACGGCAAGACTGCGCGAGTTCATGGCGAACTTGGGAGCGGTGGATGTGTGGCGTCAGAGTCACCCGTCGCAGAAACTGTACACCTGCTACACTCCTACACACGACACCCATAGCAGACTAGATAGGGTCCTCGCCGCGAATATAGACGCGTCGTATTCCCTAAAGGTCACCCATCTGGCCCGCTTCCTGTCTGATCACTCCCCGGTGTTGTGCGCTACGCAGGACATCGACCAGCCCTGCCGCCCCCGTACATGGCGGATGCCTGCGGACTTACTGCAGGACCCATTGGGTAGGGATCATGTGCAGACTACACTCACTAACTACGTAGACCTCAACTGGGAGGGGGACGACGTGCCTCTGTCAACGAGGTGGGTCGCACTGAAGGCGGTGGTGCGAGGGGAATGCATGGCTCTTACTTATGGGGTCCGCCGTCAGCTGACCCGCGAACTGAGGGAGGCTGAAGACACCCTGCGGACTCGCCAGGCCTCACCAGATCCTGGGGAAGCGGAACTGGCCCTGGAGCGGGAAGCCCAGGAGCAAGTCCACGATATCCTTACGCGCCTCGACAGATACACGCTGGGTCAATTCAGACAGCGACTCCACAGGGAAGGGGACAAATCCGGCCGATTGTTGACCTGGATATTGAGGAAAGAATCGGCACCGGTTCGGATACTGGCCCTGAGGGGCCCTGACGGGAACATGGTGCATTCGGAGTCCGGTATTTTGCGGATTCTCAAATCCCACCTGCAGCAGGTGTATACAGCAGATCCGCTGGTCACGGAAGCATCCTATCAGTCTTACCTCCGTGAAGTGGCCCTTCCGGCCCTCCCGAGCGAAGCGGCGGAAGAATTAGATGGGGCTTTGACCCTCCACGAAGTACGGGTGGCTATGGCCAGCCTACCGACGGCGAAATCCCCAGGAGGAGACAGGTTTCCTTCCGAGTTCTACCACGCATTCGGAGACGTCCTCGGCCCCCTCCTCCTCCAGGTCTTTCTTACAGCGCTGGAGGATGGAGCTCTCCCGCCCACGATGTACCAGGGCGAGATCTGCATGATCCTAAAGCCGGGCGGTGATGGTTGTGACCCCGCGGCATACCGCCCTATCACAATGATTAATACGGATGTCAGGATCCTAACCAAACTCTTAGCCGCTCGGTTGGCACCGCACATGGCCCAGTTGGTCCACCAGGACCAGTGTGGGTTTATCCCCGGACGCAACACCGCGATGAATCTGCGACGTTTTACCCATATTATGCATGAGGTACGCGGCAGAGAAGATCCCCAGGTCCTGGTTTCGATAGATTTGGCCAAGGCATTTGACACGGTTAGCTGGGGATACCTATCAGAGGTCCTTCAGCAGGTGGGATTGGGGCCCGTGTTTCGCAAATGGATCCAGATACTGTATCGGGCGCCTCGGCCAGAGTCAGACTTGGGGCCGCACGCTCGGAGGACTGGGCGTTGGAGAGAGGCACCCGTCAGGGATGCCCCCTCTCGCCGCTCCTGTTCGCCTTGGCGATTGAGCCATTGGCGGTGGAGGTCCGCACCACAATGGACCAATGGGGGATCAAAGTGGGGAGTAACATCCACACGGTGTCCTTGTATGCGGACGACGCTCTGTTTTATTTAACGTCTCCGCAGGACGCGTTACCAGCTTTGCTACAGCTGCTGGACCGTTTGGCGCAGCTTCGGGCCTGCGTATCAATGCAGGGAAGTCCCTGATCTTCCCCCTGGCGGGTTGCAATGTGGATGCGCGCGGGGACTTGCCACACCTGGGTCTGCGGTGGGAACTGGAGGCCTTCCGCTATTTGGGGATACAGGTGGCGTCGTCGGATGAACAATTGCTGGCCCGCAATGCGGACAGGGTAGTGCACTCCCTACAACAATCAGTGGCATTCTGGAACACGTTGCCTCTCTCCCTGATGGGACGTCTGGCAGTGGCGAAAATGGTGATGCTGCCGCGGGTACTGTATGTGTTACAGAATTGGCTGTGCCCACTTCCCCCGCGGATGTTCCGCACGCTTAACACTCTCCTTACGTCTCTACTCTGGGCGGGCAGGCGTAGTAGAGTTGCCTTGCACACGGTGGTCAGCAGCTGGGAGGAGGGGGGGTTGGAGGCACCGAGATTCGACCTCTACTACTATGCAGCTCAGCTGTTGCCAGCTGCCAGGTGGTTCGCGGATGCGGACACCTGGGAACTTCGGCTCCTTGCGGGTAGTGCAGATGAAAGAGCGGTACAGATGGCCCTGATGCGCGGCAGGGGCGCGGATGCGACGCTGCCATATATAGTGCGCCACACCGCAGCCATTTGGCAGCGCGTTGTGGAAAAAATCCTACGGAGGGCCCCCTTTCACAGAGAGCTGCCGATATGGATCATGGCCCCGGTGGCGGACATGGAGGTACACATGCCTTTCCATGACTGGAGAGCGGGTGGGTGCGAGCTGTTGGCAGATCTCTACCCAGACGATACGTTCCTATCTTTCGAACGGGCGACAGAGACGTTCGGACTCGGGGAAGGACAGTTCCTACACTACAGGGGCCTCCATGCAATGGCACGAGACACTTGGCCGCAATTCCCTGATGCGCCCCCTGTGTCCCATACCCTCAATATTATCCTATCCTGTGGTAGGGGCAGGAGGCTGGTAACACTATTGTACTCAGCCATGCGGCAGGACTCCACGCCACCGGTTCCTCCGACATGGGCGGCCTGGGAGGCTGACCTGGGGGTTGCCTTAGACCCAACACAGAGCAAACGCATTGGTACACTCACCCGGAAGGTGTCGTGCAACGCACGGTTCAAATTGACACACTTTAACTTCTTACACCGAACGTATGTGACTCCGGTTGCTTTGAAGCGTATTGCCCCGGATGTGGCGCGCCGGGGGCCTCCTTTCTTCATCTAGCATGGGACTGCCCACTGGTTTACGCCTTCTGGCAGTCGGTGGTGGCGCACATTTGCAGAGTTACTGCACTCCGGTTGGAACTGACCCCCCTTCACTGCTTGTTAGCCTTGGTCCCCAAGCCCAGGAAGTGTACTCTGCCCTACAAGATGTTACAGCTACTTCTAGTACTGGCGAGGAGGAGGGTGGCCATCACGTGGATGGGACAGAGGGCCCCGGAGATGTCACATTGGCTCAGGGATGTGGGGGAATGGTCCCTGGCGGAGGAAACCTTTATGCAGACTGTCCGTAGAGATGTGAAACTGCAGGACGACCTGCTTGCGTGGAGAATGATGCGAGTGCTGGGTGAGGCAGCCGAAGATTCCGATGGTACGAGTGCGGAGTTGTTCACCCCTGGGGATACAGAGTCTGAGGATGAGGACGGTGAGGACGGTGGAGAGGGTGGGGGAGACCGGTGAGTTGGAGGAGTGTCTGACCGCACACGCACATGTAGGTTACAACTGGGAAGTATTGTGTTTTGTATCTCAAGGCGTCATTCCTAATGTACGTGCCGACCACTGCTATGCCTGCCAATAGGAGTGCCATAATGAGGTGAACGACCTGTGTACACATGTTTTAGTCATGAATGCCGAAGTTTTGGGGGGAGGGGTTCCTTTGGGGAGTTGGGGGGTAACCTGTATTAAAGAAACTCGAAAGAAAAGCAGATCAGAATATCCTGCCGTGCAGTCACAGGGCTAGGTTCAGGACCTGGCTTCTATGCTACCAGCTACCGCCGCCCGGCCCTCGGGTTGTGGGCTGATGGGCCGTGTATACAGAAAAATGTTCTATGACATAATGTTGTTGATTTCCTGTGGCTGTTGACGCAACTGTTATATGCTATCATTGTCTGCACCAAAAATAAAGTTTTTAAAAAAAATAAAAAATAAAAGTATTTGTTGAAAACACAAAGCTTGCAAAGTGGATAAAAAGTCACTGTGACCTCGGAGTGATAAAAGACTCCCTCTTGCGCTACCACTATAGTCTGAGGTTGGATTAGAGGATAGAGGGACTGAAACTTGGCAGAAGAGTCCAAGGGGAATTGGTAAACAGGAGTGTGGTCTGTGAAGGATGGCTGGGTGTTGAGGTGACAGACTTGATTGCATCCTTGTTTTGGATACTTCTGCGTGGAGCCAACACCATTGCTACAGCTGTAAGAGTCATCTTGACGCATAAAGTCTGTGTCTGATCTACACCCGGAAAATGACATTTGAAAGTAAATCACCATAAATCAGTACTGAGACCTTAGGCAGTGAATCAACATTCCCTTTGTGGAAAATTAGTATACAATTGAACTGTGAAATGATATATCGTAGGGCACAAGAATGGAGGTACCAAAACATCTCTGTTTATTCAGTGTTTTACTTCCTACACTATTTGTTTTACAGTCACTCATTAAAATATCTGTCATTTTTTTTGACCTGTGTCCCCGATACCTATATGGTTTTCTCTGATTTACTGGGAATAATCCTTCATATTCCAATGACATTCAAATTCAATTATAGTCGCATTCCTTTGCTTGTAAAGTAAACATGAGTTGGCCATAAGGTATGAATTAGCAAACTCTTCCAGATCCTTTCCTTTATATTCTTTCTCAGGAAAATCTTGAAAAGCAAAACACTACTATTAGTTTTGAAGGATTGGATGCCCCATTTTAGCATCTTATATCACTCTTACATGCCTCAAAAAGTTCTGAAGGCAGCGGTGGAGTTGTTAATTACCCTGAGTTTTACCTTGGAAGAGATCTGGATACAATCATGAATTCACCACCCAACAAGGCCCCAGGACAAGATGGGCTCCCTATGGACATATATAAATCAGTCCCAGAACTGTGGGCCCCATTATTATGCAACAATTTTACCGGCACTGGCCTCCCTGACTCATGGCACACTGCCATGATTGTGTCTATTTTTAATAAGAGCAACTGGCAGTCTCCAACATCACCATGCTGAATTCTGCGGTAAAAATTGCAGGGGAGGTGGTTTTGCAGCGCATCATGTCCAGGATCATGGAGACAAACACACTGTCGGAGGTGCAATATGGTTTCAGAGGGGCTGGGTATGGTGGAGCAATGCTTAAACTTGCACTTGCTTATTAGCAAGTGCACCGTCACAAATCAGGGCTCCATCTGCCTAGCCTTCATAGATCCGTTGGGAGCCTTTAACAGCATGGTAACTGTGGCCCTTGCTGGAGACTATAGGGGTGGACTTAGGGCTTGGCCTTTCACTTCGATCACTCAGTGTCCGTAAGATATGGCCCTGCTGGTAGCACACCAGTAGCTTCCCGCTGGAGAAGGGTGTAAGTCAAGGGTGTGTATTGGCCCCTATAATATTCTTACTGTACATTAATGGCCTTCAGGATGCACTTTCTGCTTGTGCTGCAGATGTACCTTACAAAGGTAAGCAAAAAGTTCTGGCGTTACTCTATGTGGATGACGTGGTCTTATTGGGGAGAACACACATGAGTCTTAATATCCTTTTTCAGGAATTTGCTAACTTGATGGAATCCTTGGGCTCAGTCCCAAATCGTTCTAACACCTTTACTATGTTTCTGTGGCCCCAAATATGTGAAGAAGACGACCTTGTTTCTACAGGATCACCATGTTGCTCCTACCCAGGACTTTTCTTACCTGGGACTGCTTTTTGATCCTAGGGTTAACTGGGGTACCTGTAGTTACAAAACTTCTCAAAGGTTTGCTAATGCTGCTGGTTATATTTACAACCTAGCCTCACGTATTGGCAAAAAGCCTGCTGTCCCCATATTGGAGGCTTTTAGGAGAATATGTCTACCTATCATCCCATATGGGGCTGGTATCTGGGGATACTCTAACATCCCCACCCTCCAGACGGAAGAGAATAAGATTCTGCAAAGTATCCTAGGAGTACCGCTGGTCTGCACCAGCTATATTGTCCATCAGGAGCTGTGGTTGAGCATGTTGAAGACCCATTAACTTGGCCCCTTTGGTGTTATGTTGTAATATTTGGGCAAACTCACACGCAGGTTTTAATTGGAATGTGATCTCTGACCACCAGCCTGCAATAGAATTCTGGCCCTACCTTGATTGCAATATGTCAAGCATGAATTGTCTAGTCTGCTCTTCCCGTCTTCTATCACTAAGGCTGATATTAACTGGGTCAAACAAGTATTTTACACCAGGAAAATGCAGCTCAGAAAGGAAGGGGTATTCGCTAAAACCTCAGTAAGGGAGTATGGGTTTCGGCAGACCACCCCCAATCTGGAGCCATATCTGTCATTGGTGAATGTCATCTGAGACAGAGTCCTTTTAAGCAGATTTGGCATTGTAAGGTGCCATTTGAGCTTCCCTTTGGACCAGTTTGACCCAATAATGTTTTAATGTTTCCCTATGATGAGTCCTCATCACAAAGTTGGCTCCATTTCACCTTCTTCTGTAAGTTTTACTTTATATACTCCAAAACGATTTTAATTCCCTTAATCGAAGCTTGCAGCATTAGAAGATGTGCTGAGGCCCTATTGCACAAGTTACTTACCTTCGGTAACAATATATCTGTAAGAAGCATTAGTTAGTTATAGATTCCTTACCTTAGAATTACCCCAAGGGGTCAGACTGGATATGGAAAGTTTTTTCGTCAGCAGTACCTCTGCGTGTCGGAAGGTGGCGTTGGCCAGCTCTGGGTCCGTCGTCGGCGTCGTGGTTGCCGGGATGACGTCGCGGCCGCTACTCCCCCTCGCGTGCTGATGTCAGTTCTGTACACGACTTTCTGCGCCAGAAACGCAGAGCCATACAAGACACTGACCACTGGGGCACAAAACCAGGGCCGTGAAAGGATGTCCTTAACCCTAGAAATCAGTTCGCAGAATGGGGAGGATGGGTGGGGCGGTAAGTAATCTATAACTAACTAATTTTTCTTACAGATTTATCGTTACTGTAGGTAAATAACTTGCATCTGAAAGAAACACATTAGTTATAGATTCCTTACCTTAGAATAGATAACCCAGCAATACCAACCCCGTTGGTGGGTCTTCAAACTAAAGATCACACCAGAAAATCCTGGAGAACAGAACAGCCAAAGAAGCCGTCTCTCCAGACTTGGCTGTCCAGGCAGTAGTGCTTGGAGAACATGTGCAGTGATTCCCACGTGGCTGCCTGACAGATGTCATTTAGAGGCACTACCCTTCCCAAGGCAGTAGTGGCTGCTGTCGTCCAGGTGGGATGAGCACGTAGCCCGACTGGAGGCTCCTTTTTAGCTAGAAAGTAACAAGCCTTAATACACAAGACAACCCACCTAGAAATGGTGCATTTGTGTACGGCTCGACCCTTCTTTGCACACACGTAGCCAACAAAAAGTTGATCATCCACCCGGAACTGTTATGTGTTGTCCAGATAGATGGAGAGCGCACGTTTTGGGTCCAGACGGTGGAGACTCTCTTCTTCCTTTGAAGGATGCGGAGGCGGAAAGAAGGTGGGCAAAGTAATGGTCTGCCCGATGTGAAAGGCAGTGACCACCTTAGAAAGAAAGGATGGACGGGTCCTGAGAACCACCTTGTCGGGATGAACCAACAAGAAAGGAGGTTTCGAAGAAAGGGCCTAGAGCTCACTCATCCTTCTAGCAGAGGTGATGGCTACCAGAAAAGCAGTCTTAAGAGTTAAGAGACGTTGTGAAGCAGCTCAAAGGGAGCACACATCAAATAGGTGAGCACAAGATTCAAGTCCCACTGAGGCTTAACAAAAGGGATTGGAGGAAAAAGATGTGTTAAGCCTTTTAAGAAACGGTTACCTACCGCCGGGGACTTGAAAAGAGAAGGCTGATCTGGCAGCTGAAGGAAGGCAGATATGGCCGAAAGGTAGCCGTTGACAGTACCCAGAGCAGAGCCCTACTGGGCCAAAGAGAGAAGGAACAAAAGTACTTCAGAGAGAGGGGCAGAAAGGGGATCTACAGCCTTTGCTGTGCACCATGCCACAATGTATTCTACCTGCAGGCGTATACCATCTTAGTGGAGGGATGCCTAACTGCCAAGATTACACCACAGACTTCAGGAGGCAGGTCGAAAGATGTCAACTGCTGCCGCTCATTCTCCACGCAAGGAGGTGTAGACTGAACAGGTTTGGGTGGAGGACCGTCCCTTGCTGCTGCGACAGAAGATCCTCCCGAAGAGGCAGTCAGATTGGAGGATTGATGGCCATCTTGACCAGCTCGGGATACCAGACTCTTCGTGCCCAAACTGGGGCCACAAGAATGACTTGGGCCCGGTTGCGCCTGATCTTCTTCAGCACTCGGGGCAGAAGTGGTATAGGTGGAAAGGCATCCAACAGACCGCAACGAAAAGCGTCGCCGAGCGAGTGCCGCCTTGGAAATTCCAACGCACAGAATGGCTGACATTGCGCGTTCTCTTCGGTGGCAAATAGATTAAACCAAGGCTCTCCCCACTGTTGAAAGAGACCTTGCACCACCTCTGTGTGAAGACGACATTCGTGATCCATCATGCACCTACGACTGAGTTTGTCTGCCCTGTGGTTCAGAGAACCTGCCAGGTGTTGATCCACCAAGGAAATGCCTTGATGTTCCAGCCATGTACAGAGGCAGAGGGCCTCCTGACATAGGGTCCACAACCCCACCCGCCCTGTTTGTTGCAATAACACATGGCGGTGGTGTTGTAAATGAACACCTGCACTACTCTTCCCCAGACAGAGGGAAGGAATGCCTTCAGTGCAAGACGAATAGCCCGGAGATACAGAAGGTTGATGTGAAGCCTGGACACCGCCGGAGAACAGAGGCCTCTGATCTCCACCTCTCCCATGTGGCTACCTCATCTCAGTAGGGAGGCATCCATCACCACAGTGTGGTCATGTTGGGGAAGGGAGAGGGATCTGCCATTGACCAAATCCTGGTTCGTAAGCCACCACTGCAGTTGTCGAGTAGTGCCCTTCGAGATCTGGACGCAGTCAGACAGATTCCCCTGATGCTGCGCCCACTGGAACTTCAGGTCCCATTGTAGAGCCTGCATATGCCATATGGCATGATCTATCAGCAGGATTCAGGAGGCCATTAGGCCCAGCAGCCTCAGAGTCATTCTGACCAAAACCCAGGCCAGAGGCTGAAAGATCTGAATTATAGCCCGAATATCTCGGACTCGCTGTTCGGGAGGATAGACCAGAAACCACGTTGTGTCCAGAACCGCTCCGATGAAGCGGAGCCTCTGAGGGAATCAGGTGTGACTTCGGCACATTGACAAAGAACCCCAGCATATGCAGGAGGTAAGCCACAGTCTGGAGTGGGAGACGACTGCCTAGGGCGAGCCCGCTTCAAAAGCCAGTTGTCGAGATAGGGGAAGACTGATACCCCTGATCTGCGACCACCGCCATCCCTTTCGTGAACACCCGAGGGGCGCTGGTAAGGCCAAAGGGGAGCACGGTAAACTGAACATGCTCGTGGCCTACCGTGAACCGCATGTAACACCAGTGGACTGGCAGGATGGGGATGTGAAAATAAGCGTCCTGCAAGTCTAACGCTACCATCCAGTCTTGCGGGTCGAGGGCAGATAAGACCTGAGCAAGGGTCATCATTTTGAACTTCTCCCTCCCGAGGAAGCGATTGACGTCCCTGAGATCCAAGATAGGACGCAGGCCCTTATCCTTCTTGAGAACCAGAAAGTAGTGGGAATAACAACCACAACCTACTTCTGGGACAGTAATGCGCTCGATGGCTCCCTTGGCCAAGAGAGCCGCAACTTCCTGCTGGAGAAGGGCCAGATGATCCTCCGACATGCGGTAGTATCGCAGTGGCATAGCTGGAGGGGCAGCCTCGGAGGGGAGGGAGTAGCCCCTTCAGACTATTTGCAAAACCCACCTGTCCGAAGTGATGGTGCACCAGTGGGGGAGGTGATGGCGAATCCTGCCGCCCACTGGCGTTTGATGAGCGTGAAAGGTCGTATTAGGAGGGTTTGGAGGCTGCTGCAGGGGGGGTTGGTGGACGGGCCTGCCCGCGGGCCCCCGGAATCTCGCCATTTTTTTCCACGTCCCTGGCCGCGCGAAGGCTGGGTAACTTGTTGCAGCCTTTGGCCCTGGGTGGGACGTGGCGGGCACCCCTTCCGTAGCCACAAAGGGCGCTAAAAGTAGACCTGGCCATAGCCCTAGAGCGTGGTCTGCCTTGTCACCAAAAAGGCAGCGGCCATCAAAGGGCATGTCCATCAGGGTGTTTTGGACATCCCCCGAAAAGCCAGTGGCCCTCATCCAGGCGTAGCGGCGAAGCGTTACCGACGTTGAAATGGTCCTGCCCAGAGAGTCGGCAGTGTCCAACCCACAAAATATTGTAAACTTTGCTGCATCTCTCCGGGCAGCGACAGCCTGAGAGAGCACTGTCCGGGCCTCATCCAGACACTGAGGCAGCACTTGCACCACCGTATCCCACACAGAGTGCGAATAACGGCCCAGGAGACATGCAGTGTTTACGGACCGCAGTCCTAAGCTGGCGGAAGAGAACATTTTCTTGCCAAGATGGTCCAGCTTCTTCGATTCCCTTTCCGGTCGATCGGTGAAGAAGGCGCTTTTGGAGGTGGAGGCTTGGACCACCAAGTTCTAGGGGGTGTGGTGTTGGGAGAGGAAGGTGGGGTCACCCGGAGCCGGACGGTGGCGTCGGGTGACCATCCTGTCCAAGGGAGCCCCTGTGTTGGGCTAGGACCACGTGCCCAAAAGGACGTCTCTGAGGGCCTCATTAAACGGCAACAGGGGCTCCGAAGAGCTTGCGGCCAGTTGAAGCACTTCAGTCAGGAGGTTAGTCCTGACGCCACCATAGGAAGCACTAGGTTGAGAGCCTCGTCCGCCCTACACAACACCACAGTGTATGATGCTCTCTTCCCCATAGCCATAGTAGGAGGAGACAACATGCCAATGTTGGGTGAAGTGTCAAGACCACTGGCATCCCCCAGGTCCTCTCTCCAGTCCAGCTCAGTATCAAGCTGGTCACTTAAACAGTCACCTGACCCCTCCCAGTCCTCCTCATCCTCCTCTGGCTGCCAAACAGGCTGTAAATGAAACACAGGGACAAAAGTACCCATGAGCGCCGAATCAAGCGACGGCCAATGTCCGTCTGGCTAGTCGACCAGCACCAAGCGCGGTAGTGGTGCCAAAGGAAGCAGCGCCAGTTTAGGTGTAGTGAGGTCAACCGGCGCCGATCCGGATCCAGGCCTGGATCCAAGGGGGGCCTGCAGCACCGGAGCCAGTGGCGGCAAAGACCTAGGCCCCCCCAATCGAGTACGCGGGGCTCGAAGACATGCCGGCGGGTCGGTACACCCAAAGATGGCCTGCATCGCTTCGTTGAACATACGAAGCTGGGCCGGAGTCGCTCCGGGTCGCAAAAAGGAAGGGAAGCTCGGAATTGACCCGTCGGGCTCCGCGCGTGGAGCACCACCCATGGGCCTTGTCGCATAGGCCGTCCGACGAGAAGTCGAAGAACGACGATGCTTCTTCGATCGCTTATGCTTCGACTTACTCGACCACAAGTGCAAAGACTTTGATGACTTGGAAATGGCTAAGTCTCTGTGACTGGCTGGTCCCTCGACCTCCCTCTCGACCGGGACATCGAACGGCGCGGAGAAGACTATCGGCATTCAAGCAGCTTTCTGGACCGCTTCCGCAAAGCCTTCGGCATCAACAACCGACACTCGGAGCATGACTTGGGGTCGTGGTCGCGCTCCAGGCAAAAGAGGCACACGCTGTGCGGATCCGTAACTGACATCAGCCGGTTACATTAACTGCAGGCCTTAAACCCGGGAATCCCACGTGCACCTGCTTGGAGTCGAAGACTCGAAACAAGACGTCGAGAAAAGTCGAGAAAAAATTACTGAGGTTCCGTTCTTCCCGGATCTGCGCTGGCTGGCACGGAAAAAGAAATAACGGACGTCAGCACACGAGGGCAGAATCTGAGTAGCTGCCTCAACATCATCCCGGTGACCGCGATGCCGACGAGGGACGTGGAGCCGACGGACGCCACCTTAATAAGCGCAGAGGTACTGCTGATGAAAAAACTTTCCAGTTCCAGTCTGACGCCTGGGGGTAATTCTAAGGTAAGGAATCTATAACTAAGGTGTTTCTTTCAGATGTATATGAATGGGCTAAATTACCCCCAAGTTTGTACTTGCATTTGTTCTTTTTGAAAGTATGCTATTGCCAAGAGAAAACAATTGTAGTTAGCTAGAGTTGCCTATGCATTCATAGTGGGGCTTTGAGCCCCATGCAGGACTTCCTTACTGTGTTCACTGGTGACATGGATTGTTGTTTTTTAAATGTGCGTTTGTTGTCTGTTTTGCATTATAATTAGTTTATCTCCTGTTTTTGGTCTTACATTATTGTGGAGACCATGAGATATGTTTTTAATGATGTTTCTATGTCTGAACTGTGCTTTTATGGCTGTGTTTTACTGATGAAATAAAGTATTATCTGATGAGCTCTCAGGAAAATCGTCTGTGTCCTTAAGAAGGAAGAGGCAAAGGTCATCTCTGGTGCATAGCCTGAAAGGTTATCCTTTCCCGTATGAGGATAACCTCCTTTTATACCCTTGAAGATTCCTATTTGGGAGAAAGGAGAAGCAGTGGTCATCTCTGGCAAGGAGCATCTATGTTCCCCTCCTGCAATATCTTTCTTTCTCCTTTATATAGCGTGAAGTGCAAAAAGATTCAGGGGGGTCTCATTCTCTAAGATTGGCCCTAACATCCCCAAGATTCTGACTGGGTTATTAGCTGTAAGAGCTTTTCCTCACTGCACCTACTTAAAAGCCTGAATCTTACCTGTCTGCAGTCCTGGTGGTTTACTTGCATAGTACCGTGGTGCCCCTAAGCCATCCCTTGTGCAGCCTGGATTGGAATCGGGCTGGTCTTCCTCTACAGCCTTCACACACTGCTGTCTTGCCTGTGAGTGTTGACCAGAACGCAGTTCTGGGTTGTTAAACCGAATCCCTCAGCAGTGTCTGCTCTTGCGTTCCTCTGTAACACTGCTCTCTATGTGCAATACCTCACCCTGGTGTTTTGCCTTTACCAGGTAAGCCTCTTGTCGGACAGTACCCGTTTAAACACCCAGGAGGCAATCAAGCCAGAAGTCGACTCGTGTCATGAAAGGTCTCCTGGTTTCCTTGAGTGGTTCCCAAGAAGGACTGAATTATGACATACAACTAAAGAGCAACCTTATTTTTCCTGGCATCCATGCCATGTGCTAGGAAATTGGTAAAATGCTGCCTGGCGCTGAAGCTGCCACAGAAGAGAAGGCGTTGTCACCACCTATGTGAAAGCTCTAATCTCCCCATGGAGGCTGCAACATTTGAAGACGAACATCTGCTGGTGATTCAGCCTGGAAGCTGCTGAAACCAAGCACTCATCTGCACCCAGTCAGGAAGGCTGCACCTGCCAAAGGTCAACACTCTCTATATAGGCCTACTGTTCTAATCTCCACTAAGTAGCCCTTGTGCCGAGTGAATCTGCCTTTGTGATTCTGCATCATTGAGGAGGGAGGGTGTCAGAATGCACCCACCAATGTTGCAAGAGCCACATCTTCACTGACCTGGTAGAACATGGACTAGCGAGATGACTGAGAGACTGAACACACAGAAGCAAATCTGTTAAGGACCATAGACTTTGCCTGTGTAATAATGTAGTAGCGCAAACAGTTGAACTAATCTATGCATCAGCCAGTTAATCAATGACTGTGCCCAAACTTCATTTGAGTGTCAGTAGACATCAGGAGAACTCCTGGAGCTCGGAGAATGAACTATAGGGGGTGTGGCACTTTACTTGAGATTTTTAGATTGGAATACAACTCAGTTACTGTATTCCTTTTTTAACTTTGCAGTGTTCAATTTTCTGTGAGATTAAAGAGCTTTCCATATTCCAATGCGCGCATAAGGCTAAATAATACATTAATGTGTCTGTTGGCTGACTGTTGAGTTTTGAGCTCTGGTGCTCTGAGAGCTTTCGCTCATAAATAGGGCCATTGTATAATATTAAATAAGGACTTACATTTAAATAATTAATGTAAATGTTTTCTTAATATTCCTAAAAGCTGTGCACGTACAATGTGTTTGTGATTACAGTAGTAATAATCACAATAAAAACGGTGTACAGACAAAATATCGACTCCAAAATATCGACTGGACATAATATCGAGTTTTAAATATAGACTGGACATAATATCGACTGGACATAATATCGACTACAAAAATATCGTTTTTCAGGTAAGTGAAGTAATATCGACTGTATAAAATATAGATAGCAAAAATATCGAATTTTTAATAATATATAATATTTTATAGTGTATTTTTATGTAATATGTGTGAATAGTGTGTATTAATGTTATAAAATATTTTATTAAATGAATTTTGTTTTTATAATAATTGCGTAATGTAATTCTGTAGCGGGTTGTGGGTTTATAGGGGATTAGGGTGGGAAGTAATTTAATAATAATTAATTAATATATGTTTGTTAATATTTTTAATTAATAATTAATTGATAATTAAATAATATTAATTAGTTAATTAATTAATATAATTTTGAACATATTTTGTATTAGTAATTAATTGTTAATTAATTATTTGTAATTAGTTAATTACATTAATTAGAGTAAATTTTTAATATATTTAATTTTGTGTTATTTTTAAGTAATTAATTTGGAAAAAATAATATTAATTATTAAAATAATTACAGCTAATGTTCTAATATATTTACTTTATTGTTATTGTTAATTAATAATTAATTGGTAATTAAATAATATTGATAAATTTTGTGTAAAGGAGCATTTTTAGAGTTCAGGGTCAGTTTTCAGTTTTAGGGTAAAGGGGTATTTTTGGGGTTCAGGGTCAGTTTTCAGTTTTAGGGTAAAGGGGTATTTTTGGGGTTCAGGGTCAGTTTTCAGTTTTTGGGTAAAGGGGCATTTTTAGGGTTCAGGGTCAGTTTTCAGTTCATGGGTAAAGGGGTATTTTTAGGGTTCAGGGTCAGTTTTCAGTTCATGGGTAAAGGGGCATTTTTAGGGTTCAGGGTCAGTTTTCAGTTCTTGGGTAAAGGGGTATTTTTAGGGTTCAGGGTCAGTTTTCAGTTTTTGGGTAAAGGGGCATTTTTAGGGTTCAGGGTCAGTTTTGGGTTTTTGGGTAAAGGGTTATTTTTAGGGTTCAGGGTCAGTTTGGGGTTTTTGGGTAAAGGGGTATTTTTAGGGTTCAGGGTCAACTAATAAGATTGTAAAAAATTATTTTTATTATTTTCATTTATTATTTAATTATTATAATTTAATTTAAGTAGTTTTAAGTATATTTTAGTAATTTAAATTTAATATTAATTTAATTTAACACTGTTTTTAATAAAGTCGATATTTTTTACATCTATATTATTGTTAACGATATTTTGTACTCGATATTTTTGTACTTACCTGTTTGTAGATACAAACTCGATATTTTGACTGTCGATATTTTGTCCACGATATTCTGGCAAGTCGATATTGTGTCCGTCGATATTATTTCAGTGATCCAATAAAAACTAAATATTTTACAAATGTTGGTTGCTACTTACGCAGTGTATCAGTTCCAGAACTGGTGATGATGTAGCTGGATACATGAATGCCCCTCAACTATTTTGATGCTTTCAAATTCCTTCCTCAATAAACAAAGGTGGATATGCTGCAAAAACAGACTAATACTAACAGAGCAATCATTATAGTATCATCCTTTTTCCAGAAAGCAGTTTCAATATTTTATTACCTAATATTGACCGTCATAGTAAGGGAAATGTAATTGGGGACTGGGGGTGAATCACTGTGAGATATGCAAACTATATAATTGGTTTAGAACCAGGCTACTTTACCACCCATTATATTCTGTGAGCAAGGCAATTGTATTGTTGATCAGATAGTACCACTTTCTGCTGTAGAATGTTCTCCTTTCTGTGCCTACATTAAGGGAATCTGGCGGATTGCATGGTGTAAGGATACGTTAATTACCTGTAATCCTAGTTCTCTTCCAGGGGTATCCTCATCAAAGTCATGAGCACTGAATAATGACCGCCCATGTGCGGAGATCCTGGAAATAATAAAAAAGTATATATGAAAAACATATATATATATAAACATTTTTCCTCATCCAAATGCAGCCCTCAAAGGGAAGGCTAAACAAAGCAATAATGAACAAATAAATAACATATTTTACAATCACGTATTGCTTAAATATACATATAGACCACAGGAAGGCAAGTATCACTTGAACTCCTTTTAATGAGCAGAGTCATGAAAGAAAATCTGCAACAGAGCAAGCATTGTTAGCCTAAAGGCTGCATTGGAAAACAATAAAAAATAAAAGTAAATGCACACAAAAACTGCCACCGTGCCTTTAAGGCAGCCATGTCCCATAGATTCCCATCATGCCTCAGGGGTAACAGTTAGGTCAGTTGTTGTTTGCGGAGACACAAAGGTCAGGGCACAAAGATATAGCTTAACAAACACATTCTCATTTGCCTGGGAAGGTTCGGTGGGTTGCTTAAGACTTTGATGAGGATACCCCTGTAAGAGAACTAGGATTACAGGTAAGTAACTTATCCTTCTCTTCCAGGGGAGCCTCATCAATAGTCATAAGCACTGAATAGAATAGCAAGTCATCCTCTGCCTGCGGGCAAATGAGAAGGAATGACCCAACAAATAAACAGCTTTAATCAGTGCTGAAACAGATTCCTCAAGGAGGCCTGGCCTACTTGGGTGTCTGTTCTGGTATCCGAATCAAGACAATAATGTCTTGTCAATGTTTGTACAGATCTCCAAGTGGCTGCTTTACAGATCTTGGAAATCGGTACATTGTTGAGGAAAGCAGATGTAGCAGCTTTTCCTCTTGTAGAATGAGCCTTGGTTCTAGAACAAAGTGGCTTTTGCGCTAGCTGATAAGTCATTTTGATGCATGAGACTATCCACATGGAGATGGAACGTTTGAAAGCTGGAAAAAATGTTCTGATCGAACCATAATTAAAGAATAATTGATCAGATTTTCGAATCAATTTCGACCTGTACAAGTAGAACTTTAAAACCCTTTTAAGGTCTAAGGAGTGGAGTGCCCTCTCAGCTGGAGTAGAAGGGTTAGGAAAGAAGGTCAGAAGTGAAATAGTTTGGTTTACATGGAAGTCCGACACCGCCTTCGGAAGGATGGGTGGGTTCTCAAGATAACTCTATTGAGATGGAACACTGTGTATGGTTCTTTTGAACAGAGAGCTTGAATCTCGCTCACCCTACAAGCAGAAGTAGTCATTACTAGGAAAGCTTCTTTCCATGTAAGGTGTTGTAAGGTTGTTTTGTGTATATGCTCAAAAGGGGAACCCATCAATTTTGATAACACTAAGTTCAGCTCCCAGGTCGGAGAAGGAGGCCGAACCGGAGGAAAGACCTTTTTTAAGCCTTGCAAGAAGTCCTCTACTACCTGCAGTTGAAAAAAGGAAGGCTGAGAAGGAGAACGCCTATATGCCGTAATGTCAGCAAGGTGTACCTTAATGGAAGAGAATTTTAAGCCTGATTTAGATAAATGAAGCAAGTAGGGCAACACAACCTCCTCTTGACCCTTGGTAGGATCACAATTGTTTTATACACACCATAAATAAAAACGTTTCCATTTACAAGTATATGAGTGTCTTGTAGAGGGTCTTCTAACCTCTTTTGACATGGTCATGCAGTCTTGTGGAAAGCCTAAGTGACCATTTTTGAGGACCTCAGGAGCCATGCTGCCAAGATTAGTGATGGAAGATTGGTGTGATGAATGCTCCTGTTCATCTTTGACAGCAGGTCCGGTCTGCACGGCAGCCTCCTGTGTGGACATTCTGACAGGTGGTCCGGGTACCACCACTGCCTCGGCCAATCCGGAGCATTCAGAATCACCCTTGTTTTTGAGTGGGAGAGCTTGGTCACGACCTTCAGTACGAGTGGAAGGGGAGGAAAGACAAACAAATGCCCCTGACCAGCTGATCAAAAGGGCATTCCCTTTCGACCCTGGCCGGTAGTTTCTCGATGCGAAGTCTCTGCATTTAATTTTGGAGTCGTCTGCGGACAGATCGATGCTTGGCCGACCCCATTCTTGGAGAAGGCTTTCTACAACTTGTTGTTTAAAACTCAGTCCTGCTGGTCCTCGAAGTGACGACTGAGTGCATCTGCCTGTGAACTTTGCTCTCCCGGTAGGTGTATTGCAGATATTGATAGATTCCTCTCAAGGAGCCAATGGCAGAGAGCTTGGGCCTCCAGTAACAGTGTCCTCGTACGAGTACCCCCCTGTTTGTTCAAATAGTGCATGGTGGTTGTATTGTCCGTCTGTACTAGAATGGAGTTGGTCCGCATCGCGGGGAGGAAAGCCTTGAGGGCTAAATGAACTGCTCTCAGCTTCAGCATGTTGATGTGGTACAACTGTTCTTTTGTTGACCATCGACCTTGAGTCTCTAGAGACCCCATGTGAGCTCCCCAACTCTGGTGGGAGATATCCGTGATCAGCGATTGAGAGGTGGAGTCCGATGGAAAGGAACTCCTACCAGCAGATTTTCCTGTTGCATCCACCATGGAATGGATGCTCTGGCTGCTCCTGACAGTTGTATCCTGTTGTCCCACCGATCTGTTCGTTGATCCCACTTGTCCTCCAGATCCAGCTGCAAAGGATGCATTCTCAGCCTGGCATTGGGGACAATAAAAATGCAGGATGCCATTGACCCTAGGAGAGAGGCAACCTGGTGTACCGAAGGCAGGATGTTGTGTAGAATCTGCTTGCCCTTCAGTGTGATAGATGACAGTCTCTCCTCCGAAGGAAACACTTTTCCTATTGCGGAGTCTACTGTTGCACCCATGTAATGATTTCCTTTGTGTTTGTTGCGGAGTCAATTTTTCTAAATTGATGTGGAGACCCAATTGGTGGCAAAGGTCCAGACATGGTTGAAAATGATTCCTCACGCTCTTGGGGGAAGGACCCTTCAGGAACCAGTCGTCGAGATAGGGGTACACAAAGATGCTTCTGCGCCATAGTGCGGCTGCCACTACTGCCATGCACTTTGTAAACACTTGAGGGGCTGACTTCAACCCGAAGGGCAGAACCTTGAACTGGTAATGGGTTGATCCCATCAGAAAACTCAGGAACTTTCTGTGATTAGGGCTGATTGGGACATGAAAGTATGCATCTTGCAGGTCCATTGAACACATCCAGTCTCCCTGCTGCAGATGTGGATATATTTGATGGAGAGCCAACATGCAACACTTTTCTCTTTTGATGGATTGGTTGAGGGTCTGAAGATCTAGAATCGGTCTGTTTTCTGATTTCCGACCTATCTTCCTCAGTAGAAAGGATCTTGAATATACCCCTCGACTTTGTTGCGATGCAGGAACCTCCTCGATGGCTGATTTTCACAGGAGCCTGGATACTTCCTGCTGCAGCATTTTCATTTGGTGGCACGCTGTCTTTAGGGATCGTGGGGGGACGATGCCGAAAATATAGAGAGTAACCATTCTGCAACGTAGGTAATACCCACTGGGCTTTTGTGATACCACGCCACTCTTCTAGATGGTTGGTGATACTTCCCCCCATTGGAGTGGGTAACGGCAACGGGGGAAGCTGGCACTCATTGCTTTGATGGTGCCTTTGAGGAGGCTGTAGATTGTTGAGGAATTCCTCTTCCTCTAGGTGTACGACAGTCTTGGTAATGCAATTTTGATTGTCTTTGATGTTGCTGCCTCTGCCAGTGAAGGGTTTGAATCCTCTGATGGAAGGGTCGCCGAACGTAGGACTTGTACCGTCGCCTAAATTCTTTTTTCTTTTCAAGGCCGACCGCCTTTAGGGTATCAAGCTCCGTCTTAAATCTCAAAATCTCCTCATCTGTGTGAGTGGCGAACAAGGATGAACCTAAAAAGGGAAGATTAAGATTGCGGGATTGCGCTTCTGCTTTTAACGCAGTCAGTCTGAGCCATGATGATCTTCTGGTACAGATTCCATGTGCGTAGTAGCGTGTAGATAGCGTTGCACCATCCGCAGCAGCACTGATTATTTGGTTAGCCACCAAGCTGCTTTCCTGCAGAATCTCCTCAAAATCTCTGCGGTCTTCTCAAGGCAACTTTTCTGTAAATATTTGAAGAGAGTCCCACAAAGATCTAACAGTTCTGAGGCACCGGAAACCTTAAGCATGGAAGCTGAGATGCCACAGACCTTTCTCCCCCAAGCATCCTGTGCTTTGCTCTGCTATCTGGTGGGACTTTTGATGAGGAGGCCACTGCATGGGTCTTTTTGGCAGCAGCGATAATCACTGAGTCCGGGGGAGGGTGAGAGCTGAGAAACAATGGATCCTCTTCCGGAGGTCTGTATTTCTTTCAAATCCTTGCAGGCACCATTTTAAGAGTCGCTGGCGTAAGAACAGTGTCCATCACAACTGAAGTAGCTCCAGAACCAAAGGCAGCAAAGGCCTGGCTGCTGACCTCTGATGCAATGTTTCAAAGATCACTGAGGATGAACTTTGTTGAGTGAGCATAACGATGTTCAGTATAGTTGCCCCTCTGGCCAGAACATCCTGAAAGGTGCTGACATTATCCACTGGAGAGATTGGGTAGGTGACTAGTCCCTCTTTGAAGACTGGATGGAAGAAGGTGTCAGAGATTTGTGTCTTCGCCTCTTACCTCGAGACCTGGATCTCCTACTTGAGGGGGGTGCAGGAGTATGTGAACGATCTCGCCCCCTAGGTGGAGTAGAAGGAGAAACATCTACAGCTTTTACCAGTCGAGTTAGAGGAGATCTGTGCAGAGGACTGGAGTAGTCCTGATTCTCTCGTGCCTGTGCTGTGCCCAATTTTTGCCAGTGCTGTAGAGGCAACATCCATCTAGGAGACAGGTGTATAAATGGTGATTTTTGTCTCTCCTCCCTTACAGGAGCTTCAGGTAAACGGGGACATTCAGGTGAAGAAGTCGGGCTGTTCAACGTCGAGATAACTACCTCAGGTGATCTTGAGGATGATGACAAAAGTCTCGAACCAGTGCGGCGGGTCAACGCCGACAGGTTAGAGTGCCTCGACGTTGATTGTGGAGTCGCTGAATGCACCAACATTGGAGATCCTACTCTTAACGTCGGTGATTGGGATGGAGAAAGGGTCACGGGACGTGAGCCAGACCGATGCCTCAATGTTGACTTCTCTCTGTGGGGAGATCTGTGCCTCAACATCAATCGCTGGGTCCAAGATGATGGAGGAGGTGTTTGTCTCAATGTCGAGCGTCCCTGTGATGATGCTGACAGAGTCCTGTGTTTCGACATCGATTGCGTCTGCTGCCGCGGCGTCTTGTGTCTCGACATTGACCTCTAGGATGACACCGACCTCGTCTTCTGCCTTGACGTTGTTTTCTGCCTCAACGTCGATCATTGTCGAGATGACAGTTACGGAGATTTGTGTCTCGACGTTGATCGTCTACGGGTCGACGTAGATTCGTGTCTCGATGTCAACCGCCTGCAAGGTAGCTCCGACGGAGTGTCGTGCCTTGACAATGAAGGTTCACCCAAAGCTGATGGAGGCCTGCTCATCGACGTTGATCTTCGCTGGGTTGACGTCAACGGAGGGTCTGTTACCTGGTGACTCGACGTCATCTTAGATCTTGAACTCGAATAGTGCGCCTGCATCGTGAAGGTTTCGACGATGACGCCTTCTTCGTCGCTGCTTGTTTGACTCTGATGGAGAACAGATCTGAATCTTGCTTCTTAACGTTGTTCTTGCTCTCTTTTTCTTCTGTTTCACTGGAGACCTACCTCTTTCAGAGAGACCATATATAGGGATCCTTTCTCTGTCCTTGAGGGTTCTCCTGGACAGTTTCTTGCAATGTTGACAGGTCTCTCGTGAATGAGAGTCAAGGAGACAACGGATACACACCGGATGTGTATCAGACCTGGCCTTCTTCTTGCCACAGGAGGGGCAAGGGTCAAAAAGAGATTGCATTATGACAGAAAATAAATCACTTTCTGTCAAAAAGCTGTTGTACCTCACTCTAGAGCCTAAAAGACGTCGAGTGAGAGGTGGAAAATCAGAATCCAATGAGAATTTTCTGACAAAAAAGTGAAACAAAACAGCTGTAAATTCCAGGGTCCTAACTGAAGGAGCTGAAAAAAACAACTGACCTAACTGTCACCCCTGAGGCATGATGGAAAGCTAGGGGTCATGGCTGCCTTAAAGGATGGTGCCAGTTTTTGTGCGCATTTGCTTTCATTTTATTTGCTATTGTTTTCCCATGCAGCCTGAAGGCTAACAATGCTTGCTCTTTTGCAGTTTTTCTTTCATGACTCTGCTCATCAAAAGGAGTTCCAGTGATTCTTGCCTTCCTGTGGTCTATATGTATATATAAGTAATATGTGATTGCAAAAGATGGTATTTATTTGTTTATTATTGCATTTTAGCCTTCCCTATGGGGCTGCATTTGGGTGAGGAAAAAATTATATATGTGTGTGGGTGTGTATATATATATATATATATATATATATATATATATATATATATATGGCACGCAGTTACCACCCGAGTTCACTCATTCAGAGTATCCCTGTGGGTGAGTTATTGAGAGCTAAATGCAACTGCAGTACCACACAGAGTTTTAAGTCAGCAGAGAAGATCATGACGGAAAGGTTTTTATCCAGGGGTTATTCTCTGAAAACCATAGAGAAAGCGAAAGTAGCAGTAGCAACCAGAATGAGAGAATCATTACTGCTAGAGAAAGGAGATGAAGAAATAGACCTTAGAAACTCGTTTCATCACAACGTACAGTAACCAGGCATTTAAGATAAAGAAAGGCTTGAGTACATTTTGGCTAATATTGCAGACAGATCCTGACATAGCGAAATGCGTGGAGATTTCTCCGCAAGTAACTTTCAAAAGGGCAAGATCGCTGAAAGACTATCTTTGCAAGGCAGTTGAACCCGCTAAGATATGGATAGCGGGAGTACAGGGGTTCTACACATGCAGAAATCAGTGATGTCACTGACCATGTCATGAATGATGTAATATGTGACATCATCAGCAGTGGATTGCGGGTGCGCGAAATATAGTTAGTACAACTAACTATATAGGAGCAATTTCAATGGTTTTTTAAATGCTAATTCCTAACTATATATGACCTGAAACCTATGGTTTTTTCAGTGAATTTGCAAGGTTTTTAAAATGCTAATTCCTAACTATATAAGGCCTGAAACCTAGGGTTTTTTCAGTGAATTTGAAAGGTTTTTTAAATGCTAATTCCTAACTATATCAGGTGTGAAACCTATATTTTTTTTCAATAAATTTCAAAGGTTTTGTAAATGCTAATTCTATTAGCGGATAACGTTTATATATGTTATTATCCTTCTGGGACCACCTGAGCAGCCATCTTATTTCTCAGGAGAAGTGAGGCACAAGAGAGCAGAAAACAAGAGTGGAAAACGCGAAAAGGGGGCAGGGTAGAAACCCCCTGACCCCCTAGCGCTTCTCAGGGGGTCCTAGAATTGCAGGGTACGCGTACCGTACGCGTAAACCCTCGATTTTTTCGAATTTTCTTTTTTTTTTGCCCTTGGGGGTCCTTCTGGGACCCCCTGAGAAGGGCTAGAGGGTTGGGAGGTCTCTACCCTGCCCCCTTTTCGTGTTTTCCACTCTTGTTTTGGGCTCTCTAGTGCTTCAGTTCTCCTGAAAAACAAGATGGTGGCCAACACTTCCTGGTTTGGACAGTTTGGAATGTTGATAGTTGACTGCCAGCCAATCAGAAACTCGCTCGCACACGTAAGGGTACGCGTACGGTGCGCGTACGGTGCACGTACGGTGAGCGCATAGAAATATATAATTTGCTCAAATTCAATTTTCTCAACAACTATTTGAGGGATTTTCACCAAATATAGAAAAGGCACTACTGCATACCTGTCCCTACCATTTTGCCAAGCTTGGTGTAATTCCGTTCAGCCGTTCGGGCTGTAGCCGTGTCTAAAGGTCCCATAGAAAATGCCATTTGAAAAATTTCAAATTCAATTTTCTCAAGAACTACTGGAGGGATTTTCACCAAACATAGCAAAGGCACATGTGCATACCAGGCCCTACCATTTTGCCAAGTTTGGTGTAATTCCATTCAGCCGTTCGGGCTGTAGTCGTGTCTAAAAGGTCCCTATGGAAATTAACATGGGGAAAACACATTTTGGGACCCCCCTTTCGGCCCCCGCTTGACGAATCCCCCCGAAACCTTCAGGGAAGGAGCGGAGTAGAGCTGGCCACAATTCTGGAAAATTACACACAGATTTCTCAATCGGCGCCAAAGTTATTCCTAATAGAATGTTGAGTGCATATAGATATATAATTTGCTCAAATTCAATTTTCTCAACAACTACTGGAGGGATTTTCACCAAATAAAGAAAAGGCACTACTGCATACCTGTCCCTACCATTTTGCCAAGTTTGGTGTAATTCCGTTCAGCCGTTCGGGCTGTAGCCGTGTCTAAGGTCCCATAGAAAATGCCATTGGAAAAATTTCACATTCAATTTTCTCAAAAACTACTGGAGGGATTTACACCAAACATACAAAAGGCACTGCTGCATACCAGTCCCTACCATTTTGCCAAATCTGGATTAATTCCGTTCAGCCGTTCGAGCTGTAGCCTTGTCAGAAAGTCCCTATGGAAATGAACATGGGGAGAACACGTTTTGGGACCCCCCTTTTTTCTCGGCCCCCGCTTGACGAATCCCCCCGAAACTTTCAGGGAAGGAGTGGGGCGCAGCGAGGCAAATTTAAGGAAAATTACAGGCAGATCCCTCAATCGGCGCCAAAGTTATTCCCAATAGAATTTCCTATGGTAACTAGGTCCTATATATATATATGTTTTTCATATATAATTTTTTATTATTTCTGGGGTCTCCGCAAATGGCGGGAATATTCAGTGCTTATGACTATTGATGAGGCTCCCCTGGAAGAGAACTCTAGTTATTATAGGAGGGATTGTCCATGCTGTTCCCACACAGATGTTTATAAATAGGTCAGATTAGAGGATGATGGTCTGTCCCCACAAGTTTGACAAAACACTTTTACACTCCATCTTTCAAGACAATTGGGTACATAATACCTAAAACTTTTCAAATATAAGACTACAAACCTGCAACCTATTAACCAAGCACAACCACCAAGAAGATGGTATATGTCTGAAAATGCTTTCCTTTATGCTTAAGCACAAAGTAGCATTTGGGAATAGTGAAGGTTCAAATTATTCTTCACTATTCCCAAATGCGACTCGGTCTATGGACAATACTCTGGCTACTCTTGGACATTCATCTATTCCTAAGCAGCCAGCCCTTAAAAACAAACCGCTCTACTCTGAGACTTATAAAATGCACTTAATAAATAACTGCTAGTTGTCTAGGCTTGAACTTGATACTTTTGATTTTCTTATGGCCTACAACCCTGGTGCCATTTTTCTTACGAAAACATAGTAGCGGCTCCTCCACCAAGACGGAGGAACATCGCCCCACTGCGGCAGCTTTACAGGCGGGCCAGGGCTGCTCTGCTGACAGAGCACGGGAAGAGTGGTTTACATTCCCTAAGTGCGCCTAAATGTTTGGCCAGTCGTCTCGGGCCGGCAAAACAGTCATGTGTACTTTGCATATTCAAAAACATGCCCTGGCTACCATTCTCTGGCTGAGCGCTCAGACCAATCACAGCGCTGCATTGCAGCGTGTTATTGGCTCAGGAGAGCCTCAGCCTGGGTGCTTCCTGTTCCTGGAACACTGCCGGGAAACACGACAATGGGACGAAAGAGGAGAAGTGTGGCGAGAGGGGTACTTTTTATCTTCTTCTTTACACCCCTTTAAATCCAACCTCACCCCACCCCCCACACACCACCACCCACCATCTATGACGGCAGCTCCTGCTGAAACATGGTTGAAACCCAGCTCTCACCTTACATCGTAGACGCTATTCATCCGGTTTCTCCATTTTACAACATACCCAGCCCAGAAATGCATGCCTTTGGTGTTGCAATTGTTTTAAACAAGCATTTCCTGTGCTACGGTTCCCATTACTTCTATCAGCAATGCCAAAGGTTTGATTTTTTTTACTGACTACGACAACTAACTTTACCTCACTCGGGTGTTCTAATTTACAGACCACCAGGATACTATCTACCCTAAGGTGTTAATGAATCGACTTATTCCCTACATTATTATCAAAGGATCCAACTTTATAGTCCTAGGAGATTTTAATTACCATATTGACAAAAATTTGTACGCAGCAGCTCGTCTATTTTTAGAAGTACTAACCTCTTTTCAACTCACCCAGCTAGTCTCTCATGCTACACATCAAGACTGAAAACATCAGGATTCAATTTTTTCTAATTTATATGATCTTCAGCGTGATAAGCCCATTCCCTTAACCTGTTCTGATCACTTAGCAGTCTCATTTTCTTTTGCATTTCCTACTATGGACAACATGATGCCTGAATATTTCTTAAAGCACCCTTGGCATTGTAGTAAGAACCATGGCTTTACAACATTTTAATCCTCTGTGCAACCAGTTGTCACTGGCGACTTAGTTGATATTTTTCAATCATGGTTTACTTCAACCTTGGAAATTCTAGCCCCTTACAAACTAAATAAAATATCGGTCTCCGAAAAGCAGGCCCCATGGTTTACCCCCAATCTATTAATTTTGAAGAGACTATGCCAACAACTGGAAAGAAAGTGCTGTTTATCTTTAACTACATTAGACAAATGAATATATTGGGGAAAGAGTAACTATCTCTCATAAAGAGGTTAGACAAGCAACAACCTCTTTCTATGCCAATAAAATTGAGATGGCAAGCATTTATTGAAGGTCTTTTTTTTAATTGTCAAAACCATGTTGTCTCCTGAACGGCTAAGCCGTGATGAAAAGGCACAGTATTTAAGTGATAACATTTCGGCAATTCAAACAACTTTTAACGTTTCTGAGGCTGCACTTTCTCTGCTCTGATCTTATCAATGGACTGCTCCCTTCCCTGCACAGGTCAGCATGGTCGCTGCTGCCTCCAAGCTCCCTGCTGCTGACCATCTGACCCTCCTCCTCCTGCCTGAGTCTCATTCTTGGTGGTCTAGTGCTAGAGCGTCTCTGCTCCGCTGCTGCGCTACCCTCTTTCTCTTCTACCTTTCTCAGAATCTTTTTCTGTCCTTTTTCACTTCTTTCACCTTTTTTGTATTTTCTTTTTAGGTCGAGGACCGTCGCACTGCATAGCAGTGGGCGGAGCCGAATATTTTATGTTTCTTAGAGGGGTTGGAACCCGCCCCTCTTCTCCATTCGCTGGCTTCCTAAACGCAGGCCAGCCATTGGAGGAGAGGGGCATCACTCCCTTTAAGTCCCGTCTTTTTCGGATTCGGGGGCGTGTTTTTTGCGTTCTTTCTATCTGTGAGGTCATCCGTCACTCAGCAAAAAACACGTCCCCGATTCCGAAATTTTCGGACCTTTGCGGCCTCCATTTTTTTTTTCTTGTTTTCAGCCTCCGGCTCAAGCAGGATCAAACGAGGACGCCTCCCTGCAGGGCGTTGCCAGGAAGTGCTGATGGTTATCGCTGCATGCCAAGGCAGGGAGCAGGCACACTGGGTGAAGAGAAAAATGAGAGACGCAGGCAGGCGAGGCCTGAGCGGCTGACTCACTCCACTGCTGCTGGGCACAGAGGCAAAGTCACTTAGTGCTCATTGCCAGGGAGAGAAGAAACATGCCACCTCTCAAGGTCTGCATCATGGGCTCGGGAAACTGGTAGGTGCCATCGACGTGTGCCCGCTGGTATAAAATAACATATGTCCTGCGTTGTGGCGGACTGGCTCGTGCAGGCTGCAGTGAGGCTTTTTGGATGTTACTCTACTGTATGCATGCTGCACATCTGTGGTGCAGGCAGTTTCTTTATGTTCACGTTCACGCTACTGGAAAAAATATGGAGCCTGTTTACAACAGTTTAGTCATTCACTGCGTTTACTTAAGGACCAACCAGCCGCACGCCCCTTATGTTTCCAGTCAGTGGACGTCACACGTGTGGGACCTCCTGAAAAGACAGGGACCTGAGCTAGAACGTAGAATTAACTCCATCCCGAAACGTTTAGGATGTGAATTTCGCTGGATTTAGAGGGTAAATACAAGACAATAATTTTGTATGAGGCTAATTAAGGGTCGAGAGTTCGGCAGTCGAAATTTTGGAACCTACGTTGTAATGGGGTTGTGGGGATAGAGCCTAAAGTAAAGGGTCTGCGTGGGGAAAGGAAGGCCAGAAAGCCAGAGGTAGAAGGACACAGGAGGCGAGGAGGTGGCAGCAGTAGACACCGTTTGAAGCAGCACCAGCTGGGCACCCATGGGGCTGGGCAGGTGGGCGTGGCAGGGATTCAGGAAGCGTATGCATGTGAAGTACGGAAACAGTGCTTCATGCACGGATGATGTCATCGTGGGTTAATTTTTTATCCCTGCCTTCTCCCTTTTTATTTGTGAGCAAACAAGTGAGCAACAGTTATTTTATCTGAGAGAGTTAGAGGAAGAACAGAGGGGAACTATTACTGCAAATAAGCACGGGAAAAGTAAATCGATCTCACTTTCTTGCTAATTACATTTGTCTCTGTATTTTCCACTACTGTGCAGCATCAGCAAAAAGCAAAGTTCTTTTTGCTGATCCTAGTCAGTACTGCCACAAAAAAATAAACACAAGGATGGGCTGCCGCTGACAGCCGCATCATTTTCTCTTATTTATTATTCACCATTCCAAGAAGGCAGAATGCACTTGGATCAGTAAATGAAAAGCTTTTATTCTTTTTAACTTGAAAGTGCCTTTTGGAATGTGTAGAGACAGGCAGCAAATGGCAGTTCCTGGGCCCTGCAAAAATAAAAAATGAAAATGTAAGCATTTGCTGTACCACGATGGGTAAGGGAGCAACAGAGAGGCAGTTGAAAGGTGAATCAACAGATAGATTTGAGTATTTCGGGGGAGGGGGGGTATCACACGAGAAATAGCAACAAAACACTTGCATTCTCATGGAGAAGTTCCTAAAATGTGAGCAGTGGGGGGGATACGAGTCAGTCAATAAAAAGGATGGTAAAGAGGATATGTTCCGGGGACGGACCAACAGGAAGAGGAAGGCAAGCCATGAAACAAGTAAGCAAAACAGAGTGACAATAAAAACAAATGTTTATGCTGTATACCTGCTGTACATGTCTGGTCCAAAAGAGGCTTTCATCTCTCTAGGCAAGACCGAAAAAGAGCATAATATGTGTTTTAAGGTGTATCCTGTGGCTGTTTCCCTACCTTCCACTGCTCTTCCTTTGCCCTTTTCTACCTTTTGCTCTGGATCAAAGCCTGATGATGAAAAATAAGTGCTTCTGGTCTCCAAGAATGCGCCAACTACATGCACATACTAAGCACTGTGTGTTCCCTACAGTCATGTCTTTTTTATACATAAGCTCCAGCAATAACAGAAAAAGATGAGACATTGCCGCTACACGGGAAAGGACACACCAGCCCTCCCCAACTATGGGAAATATCTGCCGGACTCTTGTGTGGTTTTGATGTGTATACTGGTGTTTCCTGAAGGAGTTTGAGGATTGATTCCACGCCTGGCCTTTCTGGCAGGAAATGGAACTGGCTGCTATTCTGTGATTGCTTGGTGCCTCTGCTTCTTGTGCTGAAACATCTATCACTAAAAAAGACCAGCACGGTCACTCAGTGTCAGCAAAACAGGTAATCTCAAGTGCATATGGTAAACCAATTTATTGCAGAAATCTTCATTGTTTTCCTTTTCAGTGTAATTCATGTCATAATATCTAAAGCCACTAAACAACTTTAGCTATAGCTATAGAGTAAATTATGAGATTCTGCGGCAGTAGTGTTTTCCTTATAATTGTGAATTAACAGCATTTGCCACATAATCCATCATTTGTTGTATAATTTACAGATTTGAACAAAAATGTGTCTACCTTAAACGGATCAAAAGCTACAAAAAAAACACAACACACTGTGGTGTCTAGAGGCAGGCCCATGCAAAGGTTAACTGGTCATTTACTAGTGATGATTGCTGTACTCAGATTTTAAATGGGTACAAATGAGGTTCAGGCCATTGAGCGGAATACATGGGAGTGGATTAAGGGGAGTCAGGAAAGAGTGGTGATGGTTTAATATCCGAGAGGCAAATGGTGTTGCTGTTCTGCATAGAACACTAGTATGTCACTGTAGAAAGATTGTGATGAGGCACGTGTTTAAATCAGAAATGAAAGTGTCAGGCGTTGTCTGAGGAGGACTCGTCCGTCCTTGGTGTTGCACGTGTATGTAACTGAAGTGCGGACGTTGTTAGTTTCCGGCAGAGAGGGCTGGTCTCTTACTCAATGGGGTTTTTGGCATTGCAAATGTACATATCCATTGTGCACATCTTCCTACCCTTCTGCAGACACAACTGGTCTGTCCCCACACATGGTTCGTGATTCTGTACATATAAGAATCTTCATTGTGGTCACTTTTTGCAGGCGCCACTAATCTCCAATTATTAAAGGGTCCCTGATCTGCTATAATACAGGGATTGCTGTGTTGTACATTTGTCTGCACATAGCTCCTGCCTGTTCAAGGATTGGAAATTATAGTGTAGTCAGTCTTCTGCAGAGTTCTACTGGCTTAATATACAGGGATTGTAGATGGATCTGACATTTAATGTGGTCATCTCTCTGCAGTCCCAGTCTATTATAGCAATGTTGGACACGACACAGCTGATATGCAGGCATTGTGGCGTTCCCTATTTTGACATCTGGAATGCAAGCGAAGACATCTTTTTGCTGATAGTGCAGATTGTGCTGCTGCACATATTTACATCTAGGATGTTAGTGTCATGTTCCTGCACAAAGTTCAATTCAATTGTGGTTTTCTACCTTACATCTGATTACTGGTCTGGGTACCTCCTCCTTAGAGCTCGGCTCGGTTACTATGCGCGGATTGTGGCATTGTACTTGCTTTCATCTGATATACTGGTGTGGTATTCTTTCTCCAACCAGCCTTTCATTGCTGGATGAGGATTGTGGTGTTGCAAGTGTTTAAATCTGAAAGAGCAGGGTGTCTGCACTCTGTACTGGGTTACTAATAACAAGCTGTGCTGCTTGTTATCCCTTTTTTCTCTCTGCCTCTGTTCCCCCGGTTTTTCTGTGCCTCTGTTCCCCCGGTTTTTCTGTGCCTCTGTTCCCTGCTTGTCATCCCGGTTTTTCTGTGCCTCTGTGTGCGTGGCTCTGTCTGTGTGTGTGCGTGGCTCTGTCTGTGTGTGTGTGTGGCTCTGTCTGTGTGTGTGTGTGTGGCTCTGTCTGTGTGTGTGTGTGCGTGGCTCTATGTGTGCGTGGCTCTGTGTGTGTGTGCGTGGCTCTGTGTGTGTGTGCGTCGCTCTGTCTGTGTGTGTGTGCACGGCTCTGTCTGTGTGTGTGTGTGCGCGGCTCTGTCTGTGTGTGTGTGTGCGCGGCTCTGTCTGTGTGTGTGTGCGCGGCTCTGTCTGTGTGTGTGCACGGCTCTGTCTGTGTGTGTGTGTGTGGCTCTGTGTCCGCAAATACTCTCTGCTACTCTCTAATGCTCACCTATTGCCATTGTAAATGACATCACCATTTATTTATGTTTTTTTAAAAAATGAAAAAAAATTCATGAGCAATGCCAATAGCTCTACCTTTAATAATGCCGAGGCCATTGCATTGTAAATGTTTGTTTCTTTTTGCCACTTTGAGCTTCTGGGCATTTTCCCTTCTTTTTGCACCTGCCTCTGCAGTCACCTGCGGGCTGCCCCATTCAGTGCCACTTTCCTGCTCCTCCTGTCTCCCGCCTCCCAGCTGTCCAGTCCTACCGCATACTAAATGGTGGCCACGCCAAAGGCAAGCCCGTCCGTGCCTGTACCGTGCCCAGCGCTACAGACCCTGACCTCGGACCCGCCACCACTACGATGCCTGCACCCTCCACGCCCTCAACTTCGGACACAACACCAATTCCCCTTCTCTTGCTGCTACTCTCTCACCCACCTCCACACTCCAGCTCCTACCATCGCTCGGTCGACCAACAGCGTACCCAGCGGTCAGCTGCATCCTCCTCAACACTTGCTCCCTCCACAAAAACACCACAGAAATCTGGGACTTCCTCGACTCCATCTCCCCTGACATCGCTTTTCTCACGGAAACCTAGATGTCTTCCAGTTCAGCCCCTGACATAGCCACCGCCATTCCCGACGGATACAAGATCACCCACAATGATCGCACCAACCAACCAAGAGAAGGCTTTACCATCATCCGCTTGACCACCCACTCAGACAACATGAACTTGGAACACCTCCACTTTGAAGTCCAGACCAACCCCAACACCACCCCCCACGGCACTCATCTACGGATCTCCTGGCCCCCGCCCGTTCTTCACTGACCTCATCGCACCACAGGCTCTCACATCCACCAACTACATCCTCTTCCGCAAACTCAATTTTCACCTGGACAACCCCAATGACCACAAAACTGCATCCCTTCCAGAGAACTTCACCGATGTAGGACTCAAGAAGTTAGTCGCCGCTCCAACCCACTCAGCAGGACACACGCTTGAACCCGTTTTCTCCACCAGCAAAGACATCTTCAGCTACACCTCCAAACTCCTCAGGATCGACCACCACTGCATCCATTGTGCTTTCACCAACTGCAACGTACACCACAGCGCCCACCACCTCCCCCATAGAAGTTGGAGCACGGTCATCAAAGAACATCTCACTTCCTCCGTCAGCACAACCCCACCGCCGACATCCACAGATGCCAACACCTCAGCACACATCGTCCACTGATGGATCTCCAACTATTCTGACACTCTGGTGCCTCTGAAGAAAGCCCCCACAAGCCTCACTACAAGAAGCCAGCTGGTTCACTCCCACCCTTCAGCAATTTCAGCAATTCAGAAGCACCTGTATACGGCTCGAAAAAAGATTGAGGAACAACAAAACCCCGGAACCCACATGGCCTTCAAAGCTGCCATCACCACACACCACCTCCTGCTCAAAACTAAAAACAAAACAGCACTCGCAGACAGAATCAACACGACCACACACAACGGCAAAGAACTCTTCCCCATCATCAAGGAGTTTGCCAAACCCAACAGCGAGACCACTGACATAACCAACATACCACCCTCCCAAGACCTCAGCAACAAACTCTGCACCTTTTTCCACCATAAAATCAAGCAGATCAACGACCGCTTCGACACCTAAGACTCTTCTACCACACCTGCCACCTCTGCACCCAACGACGCCACCCCTGACAGATCCTGCTCAATTGGACCCCGCTCACCACAGATTACACGATCATGACAATGAAGAGTATCCAATTTCGAGCCCCCTCACACACCTGCCAACACCACATCTTCCACAGAGCAGCCACCTCAATCACGCCCCAGTCACGCTGCACCATCAACTTCTCCATTGAGACTGCCACCTTCCCCGTTGACTGTAAACTCGCCAAGATCAACCCCCTGCTGAAGAAGTCCTCTTCTGACCCAACAGACCTCAAGAACCTCAGACCCAACTCCTTGCTCCCCTTCCCAGCCAAGGTCATCGAGAATGACAGAAATACCTACAACAAGAATATCCTCACGTCCAAAAAAGAGTTCTTTAAGTCAGAACTGGAAAATGCCAAAAACACACCCAGCAAACTCTTCAAATTAGTCAAACTCCAATCTAACAAGCTAGCACAGTCATCCAAAGAAACTACTAAATCCCTAATTACCTGCAATGAGTTCTCCTTCTTCTCAACCAAAATCAACTCGGTAGGAATCAAACTTAATTCTACCTCAATCTACCCTCCTCCTCCTACCGAGTTCCATCTCTCCTCTCGTCCCCTCCTAGCAACACCCAAAAACAAGGGTCACTGGTCCAACTTCGAACTATATGAAGACCATTCCATCTCGAAAATTCTATCCTCCTTAAAACCGAACACCCACTTTAACGACCCCCTAACCGCCAACTGCTTGGCAGCGACCTCCCTTTTCATCGTTCGAATCTGGACCACAATTATCAACGCTTCCCTTCTTCAAGGGTCCATTCCTGACTCTCTTAAAACCGGGCAAGTCATCCCCAACCTAAAAAACCCACTCTGAATCAGGAAATTCTAGACAGCTTCAGACCAATTTCGAATATACCTCTTCTTGCCAAAGTATAGGAGAAATGTGTGCAACTACAACTGAGCCAGCACACTGCTAATTTCAATTTGCTTGATGATTTCTAATCTGGGTTCAGACTGGGGCACAGAACTGAAACTACCATTCTTCACATTGTTGCCGATGCCCTCCTAGCCCTTGACTAAGGCAAAGCCTGTCTCTTGATCCTTCTAGATCTTCCATTGGCATTCAACACAATCAACCATGAGAAACATCTTGAACGCCTCAAATATAGGATGGGTCTAGGAGGTACCGTCATCAAATGGTTTGGTCTCTTCCTCTAGAACCGGACACAGAGATTCTTGGTCAACAGCAACCTATCTGCTCCTTCGCCGATTTCCATTGGTGTCCCACAAAACTTTACTCTATCCCCTACCCTCTTCAATCCCTACCGCAAACCATTAGCTGAAATTCTTCACACGGCTCACATATCCTTCCGCATGTACCCTGATGAAACTTCGATATACATCAAAATCTCTTCTCTTGGGGAGATTAGCTATCTGAATGATGCCCTGAAACTGACTGTTCAATGGCTTGCCAACAACCAGCTCAAACTGAATGCCCAAAAAACAGAGTTCCTTCTCATCTCCCCCTCAAAAAAAATCGAATAACATTCTGAAATGGATTAACTCAATCACAGCACGCAACTGCACACTGACCGTAGTGGAATCTGTCAAAACTCTCGAGATAATCTTGGACAGCAACCTGAATATGCGTCAACATATCAATTTGATGGCCAAAACTGCCAGGTTCCATCTGAGCTACTTGAGGAAGCTGAAACCCTTCATTGAAACTGCCGACCTCAAATCTGCTGTTCAGGCGTTAGTTATTTCCAGAATTGAATACGGGTGCTCTACCCTATCTGGCCTACCAAAGACTTCCATGGCCCCCCTAAAGGCTGGCCTAAAGGCTTGCCTCAATGCAGCAGCTAGACTCTGATCTGGCACAACATTTTTTTACCACATTTCACCACATCTGAAGGCCTTGAACTGGCTTCCTCTTGAAACTCCCGGTACGACAGAGACCGTGTACTCCAGCCACCCAGATTCTGCTAGGAGAAAAACTTACAACCGAGCGTTCTCTGGGGCTGCACCAAGAATATGGAACTCGCTACCTTCCTCTATCAGTAAAATACCGTCTCAGTCATTTTTCAAAAAGGAAGCCAAAATCTTCCTAATGAGCAAATTCCTCCATTAACTCTCTGTTGTTCCGCACTCCGCCTCTTTCACAGCTTTGGTTTCTGTGCATAATCCCCTGTAATGCTTGGCCCTCCCTGTGTACCAATTCCACTCCTTCTAATGTTCTGCCAGCTCTCTCCGCCATTTGATATCTTTTGATTCGCTCGATTACAATTGCTGGTTTTCTCCTTCTATCACTGACATGTCGCGATTTTGGTACTGTACCGAATATTGTATATAACTCTAGCCTTTGTCCTATTGTAGTCAATTCCTTTATGCCGATTTTGGTACTGTACTGATCATTGTATATAACTCTGGCCTTGTCCTGTTGTAATCAATTCCCTTACCCCATCCTTGTATTTTGCCTCTGCCTAATCTGTACGTATCATGTTTAACCCTGTGAAGCGCTTTGATACCCTAACAGGTCATGTTCGCGCAATAAAAAACTTCACATAAATAAATAAAAAAGGGCCATCAACGCCCAACTATCTGCGTTCATTGTAGCCAACCAAGTCCTGGACATCTCCCAATCCAACTTCAGAAACAACCACAGCACCAATACCAACCTCCTCGCCGCCACCCACTCTCCCCTAGCATGGGGCGAAACAGCAGCCCTCATCCTCCTGGACCTCTAGGCCACCTTTAACACCATTTTCCACCGCACTCCATGATGTTGCGACAAAGTCCTGAACTGGATCTGCTCCTTCCTCACCAGTCGGACACAGTGAGTGAGACTACCACTGTTACTCTCAGAACCCACAGAGATCAGCTGTGGAGTGCCCCAGGGCTTATCCCTGAGTCCCCCACTCTTCGTCTACAAGGTCCCACTTGCAGCAATAGTCCGGAACCATGGACTCAACATAGTCTTCTACATCGACAACACCCAGCTAAACCTCTCCCTCACCAACAAACCACTGTGAAGGGAGAGTTAGGAGGGCCAAAAGCTCAAAGAAATTGCTCTTATTTCCACTCTGCAATGGCTGCTTTATTAAATACCTGCACTTCTGGTTCGTGAAATGATTTGCGCCCTCTCTCTATTCTAAAATTAGGGGCTCCTACTATTGTTCCTATGCTTGCCGCTCTACTATATGGGTCCATCACTTCTGACGTTTTATCAGAAACATGGAAATCTGCAGCTGTTTGAACAAGGCCACCACAGGCCCTTTTATTGCCACAAACTTCAGGCCAATTTCTTGGTTACCTGATCCAGCAAAAATGTTAGAATCTCATATAAACTTGCTATTAACTAAATTGCTGGAACAACATACTTTAGACACTACTAAATTTGGCTTTCGGGCAGCTCACTACCCCTGAATCTCTACTTTTAATGTTTCGAGAGAATCTGAAAACTACATTAGATGGGAAGTGAACTTCGGCCCTAATGCTGCATGATTTTGTGGCAGCTTTTGACACCATATCCCATAAAATTTTCATTCTTCATTTGGAGGTTATTGGTGAAGCGGGACCTGCCCTTGCAAGGCTTGCCAATTTTTTGATGTACAGATCCTGTTCTATCTGGTTTTTCCCTTACACATCCAAAAGTATTCCACTTGATTATGATGTACCTCAGGACTTTATTTAATATTTAGCCAAAATTACTTGTGATTATGGCTTGAAGGTATTATCCTATGTAGATGAACACCCCTAAATGTCTCCATATCAGAGGATGTGTGTTCCATGGTTCTTTTGACACAGTATCAAAACCAGAAATATCATGAAACAGCAATAGTGTGTCAACAAAATCGAGCACAAAAATATTGTTTTCCTATACATGTACAGGTAAGTAAAAAAATCTCAAAACAAAAATATTGTTTTACACTAATTTCAAAAAAATATAGAATATTTTATTTAATAATATATATATATATATAGTTAAAAGTAGTAGATCAAATATTTTAACATATAACGTTAATATAATGTAAATTAAATATGTTGAAGTGATATTTAGAAATATATATAAAAATAAGTTAATTTAAACACACATATATATGTAAGTTTATGTTTATATACACATGTATCATGTAAAACTATTTTACAAAATCAATCTAATTGATATTATAATTTTCTAATTGTTTTAAAAATTTATAAGGAGTAGTTTCTGTCCTGTAACTCCAGTTCTGTAGTAGGGGTATCTCTGTTATAGTCATAATCTAGTGAATAGTCCTGCCCATGTGCGTGGACCCCGGATCAATCAAAAATAATCTTTTAAGACGTCAAAAATGCAGACATGCACAGACACTTAAGAGAGAATTTAAAGACAGATAATGCAGCCTATATCCACAGGCTACACTGTCCAGTACTTCAACTAGAAATTCCACCAAAAACCCACAAACAGCACAGCCTGTCCGGTGTTCTTCACAAAAAAAACCTTTCCCTACCAGCAAAAGCCTCTGGAATGATAGATAAAGTAGTGGACAGACAAGCCCCATAGGCTGCCATTATGTGGCTCAGAACAGGATACTGTGCCATTAAGAGAACTTTCCAGAACTCTCTCAGTATACCAGAATGCACAGCAGGTCCCTTTTACTTTCAGATCTTTTTGAAGGCGTAACACGCCAGACCTGTAGCATTCCTTACATGAATATCTTTCTTCACCAGAGAGGAGGGCGGGCGCTTATGACTATAACAGAGATACCCCTACTACAGAACTGGAGTTACAGGACAGAAACTACTCCTTCTGTAGTAGGGGATCTCTGTGTATAGAATAGCAAGCCCATCCCCACACCAAGGGTGGTATGGAACGCAAAAAAACGATAGATTTAGGCCCAGATCTTTGTACTGGGGTGAATGTAAGACATTGTTCTGCATTCTGTCCATCAACTGTGTTTTTTTGCATCCCCACACCAAAGCGGGGGTGGAGAGAAGAGAAATAACCCCACTACTGTGCGAAAAGATTTTGCTGCCCACCCTGAGCGTCTGTCTGGCATCAGTGTCCAGACAGTAATGCTTAGCAAAGGTATGGGTAGACTTCCAAGTGGCCGCCTTGCAGATTTCTGCAATTGGAACATTACGGAGCAAAGCAGTCGTGGCAGCTTTGCCCCTGGTGGAATGAGCCGTAGGTTTACCCCCTAAGGTCTTATTAGCCTTCTGGTAACACAATTGTATACAGGACACAATCCACCTCGAGATGGACTGTTTTGAGGTAGCAAGACCGGTCCGGACTGATCCATAGTTGGTAAACAATTGGTCTGACCGACGAATATCTTTGGTTTTATCAAGGTAAAATTTCAACACCCTCCTAACATCCAGGGAATGCAGAGACCTTTCCGCTGGAGACGAAGGATTCTGAAAGAACGTAGGTAAAGTTATGGTTAACATGGAAATCAGAGATAACCTTTGGAAGAAATTTAGGGTGAGTACGCATAACCTTAGCAGCATAAAATACAGTCTAAGGTTCTTGGCAACACAACGCCTGAATTTCACTCACCCTGCGGGCCGATGTGATGGCCACGAGGAACGCCGCCTTCCAGGACAGGTGCTGCAAAGAAGCCTTATGAATAGGTTCAAAATGCTCCTTCATCAATCTGGACAGCAGCACACTCAATTCCCATGAAGGCGAAGGAAGCCGACAGGAGGGAATACTTTCCTCAAGCCTTCCAAAAAATTCAGTCAGCGCAGCGAGATGAACCTTATTGGAATGGAAAATAAGGCCAGACTGCGCCAAATGTAGAAGATACGGAAGGATGACATCTTCCTTACATGTCGTTGGATCATAGTTCTTGGACTTGCACCAGATGCAAAATCTCTTCCACTTGTAAGCATAGGAATTCCTAGTGGAAGGTCGCTTAGCCTCCTTCAATATGTCCATACAATCTTCTGGTAGATTCAAATGGCCATATTGCACTATCTCATTAGCCATGCCCGCAAACTCAAAGACGAGAGGTTGGGGTGCACCATCTGCCCTCCGAACTTCGTGAAAAGGTCCGGCCGGCACGGCAGCCGTATGTGTGGAAGGAGAGACCGGTGAAGAAGGTCCGTGAACCACCACTGCATTGGCCATTCCGGGTCAATCAGGATCATCCGCGCCCTGGACTGGTACAGCTTGATGAGCACCGCCGGAATCAGGGGAATGGGTGGAAAAGCATACAGAAAGCTGTTCGACCAGTTGATCCATAGCGCATTCCCCAGTGTTCCCTGCTGGTAGTACCTGGAGGCGAAGTCTCGGCATTTGCTGTTTTCGGCGGTGGCGAACAGATCTACGCCTGGAGTCCCCCACCTTGCGAAGACTTCTCCTAGTACTTCGTCGTTTATGACCCATTCGTTGTTTTCCTGAATCAGTCTGCTCAGTGCGTCCGCCTGAACATTCTGCACACCTGGTAGATGGGTAGCCGTTCTCGTCAGTCCTCTGGCGAGAAGCCAGCGCCAGATCGCCTGCGCCTACTGCAACAGAGTGCGTGATCTCGAGCCCCCCTGCTTGTTGAGGTAATACATTGTGGTCGTATTGTCCATCTGTACAAGCAGAGAGTTGGTCTGGAAGGACAGATGAAAGGCCTTCAGTGCCAAGTGAACAGCTCTGAGTTCCAGGAAATTGATGTGATACGTGGACTCTGTCGGGGACCACTTTCCTTGTATCTGTAAGTCTCCGGAGTGTGCCCCCCAGCCGTCGAGAGACGCATCCGTCACGATAGTCTGTGTGGGAATGTCCTTATGGAAGGGAACCCCTCTGAGGAGATTCTCTGCTGAACACCACCACTTCAGAGACTGAAGAGCATGCAGAGACAGTTGTATCTTGTAGTCCCAAGACCCTTTCCTCTGATCCCACTGATCCTCCAAGCACAATGGTCTCATGTGGAGCCAAACGTGTGGCGTGAGGAAGATACAAGAGGCCATCGACCCCAGTAGAGAAGACACCGTCCACACTGTTGTAGATGGAGCGATCATAAGAGCCTGAGCCTTCTGAAGGAGTGATAATTGTCTCTCCTCCGAAGGAGACACGCTTGCTGACAGCGTATTGATGGAGGCTCCCAAGTACTGTATGCACTGGACCGGAGTTGGGACAGACTTGGACATGTTTATGTGTAACCCCAGCTTGTTCAAGAGAACGCACGCCTTCTGGAAGTGCGCTTGAGATTCCGAGAAGGAGGAGGCCTTGATCAACCAATCGTCCAGGTACGGGTAGACAAACACCTTGTTCTTCCTCAGGTGTGCCGCTACCACTGCCATGCAGTTCGAGAATGTTCTGGGCGCAGACTTCAGCCCGAATGGCAGTACTGTGTACTGATAATGATTGGTGCCGACTTGGAATCGCAGGAACTTCCTGTGTTTGTGTGCAATGGGCACATGGAAGTAAGCATCCTGTAGGTCTATAGCACATAGCCAGTCTCCCTGTTACAGCTGAGGATAAATCTGAGCAACGACAGCATGCAAAATTTCTCTCTGCGAACACTTGTTTGCTTGTCGCAAATCCAGAATGGGCCTGAACTCGTTCTTGTCCTTCTTGCGAACCAGAAAGAACCGTGTGTACAGACCTCTTCCCCTTTGAGACAGAGGTACGTCTTCTATCGCCCTTTTCCTTAACAGGGTATCGGCCTCCGCCTGGAACTCGCGCAGCTGAAACTGCGAGCTGACCGGTGGAATTGCTGGAGGCGGGCTGGTGAACCGAAGACTGTATCCATTGCAAGCAATATTCAGCACCCACTTGTCCTGAGTAATTTTTCTCCACTCTGCCAGTAAAAATTTAACGCTTCCCCCCACCGGAGTGGGTAACGGCTGCAGGGGGAGTAACCGCTCAGGGCCGAGACCCAGCCGGGCCTTTGTTCGCCGCTGCGGACTGCTGGCCGCCTCTGCCCTTCTGGCGCTTCTGGAAGGGCCTCCGGAACTGCTGCTGCTGTTGTTGCTGCTGTCCCGAAGCCTGCAATTGCCCTCTGCCTTGCGCCCGAACCGTCTCTGGAATGGGCGGTAGGTCTTCTTCTCCTTGGGCTTCTCCAACCCGACAGCCGTCAGGGTCTCGGCCTCCGCTTTCATGCGGGCCATCTCGTCGTACGCATGCTTGCCGAACAGGGTTTCCCCCGAGAAAGGCAGGATGGCCACCCGGTGTTGAGCCTCTGGCTTGAGAGATGTAAGGCGAAGCCAAGTGTGGCGCCGTTGGTCGATACCATGGCAGTACCCATGCGCCGCCAGAATGGACACATTAGCAGCCGCGCTGATGAGTTGGTTAGAAAGTCCTCTTTCTTCTCTCGAGGAAGGAGCTCAGCGAATTGCTGGAGGGACTCCAATAGGGCTCGATCGTATCGCCCTAGCAAAGCCGCAGCACTTGCAGCCTTCATTGCAGTAGACGCCGTCCCACAGACCTTCCTGCCTGCCGAATCTAACCAGCAGCTCTCCTTATTAGGAGGTACTGTCGACGACGGGGTGGTGGCATGCTGCTTCCTAGCCGCCATCACTATGACCGAGTCCGGTGTCGGATCCATCCTGAGAGAAGCCTGGTCAGAATCCGGCGCCCGGTACTTCTTGAGGAGCCTGGAGGGGGCCGCCTTCATCACCGCCAGAGTGAGAAACAACTCCTCGGCGGGCTCCACCAATCCTGGTACTAGAGGCAGCAATGGTTGAGACAGGTGCTTTTCATGTAGCGTCTCGAAAATCATGGACGTCGTGGGCTTGAGCACCGTCACCTTGATGCCCAACTTAGCCACACCCCTCAGCAGAACATCTTGAAATGAGACAATGTCGTCTACCGGCGACACCCTCGTCCCAGGGGATTCCGACAAAGTCCGCGAGTAGTCCCTGGTCCCAGAAGAGTCCGTGCGGGATCTTGATCTGCGCCTCCTGTGGCGTCGCCTTGATCTCGTCGACGACCGATGACGACTCCGCGATCTCTCCCTCCCGCCGGAGCGAGAGCCCAATCTCATCGGCTTCGGACGCTCCACCGGTCTCAAAGGAGTAGGCGACGGCGGTCTGACCGGGAGCCTCGGCTGAGGAGTCCCCTTAGGAGGCGTCGGGTACCGTGGGAGTGAAACCAACCTCGGCGGAACCAGAAGGCAGAAGCAGAGGATGAGAATGAGGAGGAGGCGGTGGTGGAATAGGAGGCGGAGTGGTAGTCCGCGGCGGAGGTTCCTTGGGCAAGGGAGGAGGAGGGGGAGTCGACCTCGGCTTAGGAGGTGTATATACCTCAGAGTATATACCTCAGAGTACACCGAGCCCGGTGTCTCCTTCTTCTTAGGTGGAGGCGATGGAGAGACAGAGACTCCAGAATGACTCCTGGCGCCAGAACTCCTTCTGCGCTTCTTTGGCATCGAAGAACGCCGCCTCGACGGCGACCGTCGTTCTCTCGACGGCGAAAGCCTCCTTCTCGATGGCAAACGCCTCCTTCTCGACGGCAAACGCCTCCTTCTCGACGGCAAACGCCTCCTTCTCGACTGCAAACGCCTCCTTATCGACGGCGAACGCCTCCTAGACGACGAGCGTCTCCTCGACGCCGAACGCCTGCAAGACCTCGACGTCATGGATCCCATTGACGCCGACCTCCTCTTCTTCGCCGACGGCAAACGGCAGTGTCGCCTCGGCGGCGAGCGCTGACTCCGGGCTGCCTCTCAACGTTGATGACTCGACGACGACGCAGACGACGACGATGATGATACCGTCAACGGCGACCTCAACGGCAGCCTAGTCCGTTCCCACGACGCCGAACGTCGACGCCGCCTCGACCCAGAGCCCTGGGGAGACAGGGAACAGACTGCTGTCATCCCTCTCAATGCCGTCGTCGGTGCTATCGACGCCGGCGGAGAACATGGACGTTTGCTGGTCTTCCTGCCCCTTGGGAGCACCCCAGAGGCCTCAGCATGGGCAGATGGAGTATTCCCAGACCCACCTTGTGCCTTCAGTCTTCTATCTTCCAGGCCTTGGAGTCTGATCATCATCCTCTCTCTCACGGTCCTGCTAGAGAAGGCCTGGCAAATGTCACACTCCTCCGGGACATAAGATGAGGGAAGGCAGATGATGCACACCTCGGGTGGGTCCGACTTGGCCTTCTTCCTCGAACACTCTGGGCATTTGAAAAAACAAAGTAGGCATTGTGACAAATAAGAGAGTGCTCAAATACACACACAAGGAAGAAAGCACCAAAGTACTTCAAATGAAAGCACTCAAACACTTGAAAAGTGAAAATATCTGTAAAGAAACCCTAGAAAGGGAGAGCTCAATGCTCCAGGGTCCTGCTTGCAGGAGCCAGAAAAAAGAACTGAAAGTAAAAGGGACCTGCTGTGCATTCTGGGATACTGAGAGAGTTCTGGAAAGTTCTCTTGAAGGAACAGTATCCTGTTCTGAGCCACATAATGGCAGCCTATGGGGCTTGTCGGTCCACTACTTTCTCTATCATTCCAGAGGCTTTTGCTGGTAGGGGAAGGTTTTTCTCTGTGGAGAACACTGGACAGGCTGTGCTGTTTGTGGGTTTTTGGTGGAATTTCTAGTTGAAGTACGGGACAGTGTAGCCTGTGGATATACGCTGCATTATATGTCTTTAAATTCTCTCTTAAATGTCTGTGCAGGTCTGCATTTTTTGACGACTTAAGAGAATATTTTTGATTGCTCCGGGGTCCACGCACATGGGCGGGACTATTCACTAGATTATGACTATAACAGAGATCCCCTACTACAGAACTACATATACAAAAAAAAGCAATGCAAAAAAACAACAGAAACAAAAATATTGCCAATTCAATTATACATAAGAAGTAAACAAACAAAAAGACATTTTACTATAACTATCTTAAAAAAGACATACATTTATATATATAAAAAATATGAAATGAAATACAAAAGCACATAATAAAGATTTAAACAATCTAAAAAAAACGGTTAAACTCTAGAAATAAAAAAGAAACTATTCCTACTCCAATCTATTCAAGAGTAGGGAAAGCATTTGATTCAGGAGGGGTAACATGTACTATTCTCACTCCAGTAGGTGCAACAGTAGGGAAAGCTTTAGACTCAGGAAGGGTAACATTTACTGTTGCCACTGCAGTCGAGAAAGCATTGTACTCAGGAAGAGTAAAATGTACTATTCCCACTCCTGTCTGTGTAATAGTAGGGAAAGTACTGGACACTAGCAGGGCCGGACTGGCTACTGTGTGTTTTGGTCTGCTGCCAAGCTGGGGGCTGATTTCACTATGGTGGGAGCTGATTTCGTTGATGGGGACCTGCGTGTGCTTCTATATAATCAGAGCAAAACAAAAGGTTTTAAGCATACGCAGGTCCACATCAACGAAATCAGCCCCCAGCTTGGCAGCACACCAAATTGCCCGGTAGCCAGACCAGCTCTGGACACTGGAGGGGTAATGTTTACTATTCCCTCTCCAGTAGGTGCAACAGTAGGGAAAGCGTGTAACTCCAGAGGGATCAAATTTACTATTCCAACTCCAGTCTGTGCAACAGCAGAAAAACAGTAGAGACCAAAGAGGTCAAATTCAGTATTCCCACTCCAATCTATGCAACAGTACGGAAAGCAGTGGACTCCGGAGTGGTAAAATGTACTATTCCCACTCTAATCTGTGCAACAGAAGAGAGAGAGTAGCTCACCTCAAACAATTAACATATTTGAGCACTCTAATAAATAACCAAAAATATGAATATAAAAATGATAGGTCTAAATCTTAACAAAAACTAAACAAATAACAAGTATAGTCATTTTTTAAAATTATTATCAATTAAAACAAATATTATTCACTCAGTTAAAATACCATACAATATTCTCACAAACATCACAACCAACAATTAAAATGTAATTGAAGTAAAACAATGCATGATTAAATAACTTCCCACCCTATTCTCCTACAAACACAACAAAACACACCTAATATATAACATATAAAAAGAAATATTTACATTTTGTACAAAAGTATAAATCAATTAAATATTTCAAATAAAAATAATTACCTAACTTTCCATCCTATTCCTCCTCGAACAAATGAACACACACCTTAAATATAACTTAACAAATAAGATAATTTCACAATTTACATAATTACCAATTAGAATATTATTACTTAATTATAAATACATTATTTCTTAATTACCTTCACACCCATACACTAAAAACCCAACAGCCCGCAACTAAAATAAATCTTAACAATTATAATAATGACACAATTGATATAATTATCAATTAAACAATTAACTTTCATTCAAATGAATTATTTATTATAATGAATTTACTTCCCAACGTTTACCCCTGAAAAACCCACAACCTCCACCTAACATAAAAATGTTTTAAAAAATCTACATTTACTTTATTATCAATTACATATTTAATTTTAATTAAAAATATGTGTTAATTACAAATAATTCACTTCCCCCCTTTTAGCCCTTAAAACGCCACATCCTGCACCTAAAATATTCGTATAAAATTAATGATGTACACAATTTACATAAAATTAGCAAATAAATAATTCTTAAGTTCATTTTTAATTAATTATAATTAATTTACTACCCACCCTATACCGCTACAATCCCCACAACCTACTCTGACACTAAAAAATAAAATAACAATTAAATTACATTCAAAAACAACTACAAATGTACATATTAACAATAATTATACAAACTATAACATATACAATTAAAACATATGACAATAAGTTACTTACCTGTAACTGTAGTTCTCTAGTATTGGAATCTTTCATAGATTCACATGTTTGAGTCATTCCCCGTTGTCGAGAGTCCCCGAAATCTCAAAATAGCAATGCAAAGTTAATACAAAAGAAACCAGACCTCGGTCCATTTCAGCTTTGTAACCTTTATCCATTGTTTTGTAAAAGAGACCAAAAATAGGTCCCAAACAATCAGGACTCTAGAACACTCCAGAGAGAACCTTCGGACCTTCCGATTCTCACAGCACCTATGCAAGAGATACACCTGCAAAAATCCAAAAGGTGAACCTTTCAGGGAAGGAGGGGAGGATAGTCGAAAGGAAGGAGGGATGAAGGAGAGTACTCACAGTTACTGAAACAGGTTGCTCAGCACCGCTTGGCCCACTGCTGCGTCACTGTAAACTGTGGCATCCAAACAGTAATTCTTGTTAAAAGGTATGGGTACTCTTCCACGTCGCTGCTTTGCAGATGTCCTAGATAGGTAATTCAGCAAACAGAGCAGTTGACGCAGAAACTGATCTTGTAGAATGGGCACCCACCAGTGCCGGCAGAGGTTTTCTTGCAGATTGATGGCAATATTGAATAGCACTTGAGATCCAACGTGCATTACTCTGCTTTGATAGGGGATATCCTTTCCGAGGGGCACTGAAGGCCACAGAAAGATGGGTTGACTTGCAAATGGCTTTGGTTCTTCGAAGATGGAATTCAAGACAATGCTGTACAACTAGTAAATTAACGGCTCTTTCTGCTGCAGTTGTCGGTTGTGGAAAGAAGGTTCTGAAGATATAAGGCTTGAAGTGAAAGCCCGACTGAACTTTGGGGATGAATTTAGGGTTGGTACGAAGGACTACACTGTCATCCCTAAATTGTAGAAAAGGTTCTTGGATAGTCAGAGCCTAAATTTCACTGACCCTCCTAGCTGAAGTCAACGCTAGAAGCAGGGCAACTTTCCATGAAAGGAACTTGAGGTCAGCTTTACGTATAGTTTCGAAAGGATGTTTGATGTGACAGGACTATTTTAAGATGCCAGAGAGGTGGCGGAGGCTTTACAGGTGGAAAGACTCTAAATGGTCCCCTCATGAATTGTTTAATGATCCTTGCTGACCATAATAATGGTCTCGAAGATGCCCTTCTAAACGAAGATACTGTAGCCAGATGGACTTCAATAGTGGCGTGCGCTAATATGAATTGTTCCAGAAAGCAGGTTGTAGGTAAGAATTTCATGAGGTGAGGAAGAGAAATGATGGAGGTTGGATTCCTGACATCAAACACAGAATCTCTTCCATTTCATTTGGTATGTTTTATTAGTGCTTTTTTGATAGGGAATTGGAAAGAATATCCTTACATTCAGATGGGATATTTAGCTACTCAAATTTAAGATGTTCAGAAACCATGCGGCTAATCAAGGCTATTTGGGATCTGGATGCAGCACTTGCCCCTGGGCGGTCATCAGAAGAGATGTTATGGGATGTAAGAGGATGGGTTGTCTCTCCGAAAGTAGGAGAGGTTCTGTGTACCAATGTATGATGAGGGTATTAGGATCATCCTGCAGGGTTTTGCCTTAATCTTCATCAGCAGTCTAAGCAGGAGGAGAAACAGCAGAAAAGCGTAGGCAAAGATGCTGGACCATGCCATTAAAAACTCATTCCCACAAGATCCCAGATGGTGATGCCAACTTGCGAAGTACCAGCATTTCTTGTTCTCTTGAGTCACAAACAGATCTACAGTTGGTTCATCTCACTGGATAAAGATGCTGTTGAGTGTATCCTGATACACTACCATTAGTGGCAGGAAGACTTGAGACTGCTTAGTGTGTCTGCTGTTGTATTCTGATCGCCCCGAAGGTGCTCTGCTTTAAAAGAGATTGCATTTTGGTTCTCCCATTCCTAAATGCACTGAGCCTCCAGGGAGGGAGGGTGAGATCTGGGGCCGCCTTGTTTTTTGACATAGTGCATTGCGGCTGTGATATCTGTTCAGACTAACACCGCAGGGATGCCTGCAATGCCAATCGTACTGGCCTGAGCTCCAGTAAGTTGATGTGGAAATGCCACCGCTGCTGCCAACAGCCACTGACCTGGAGATCTTTCAGAAAAGCTCCCTATCCTTCCAGGGGGGCATTGGTAGTGATTATGAGCAGAAATAGAGTGGTGAGAAAAGAGAGACTGATTGAAATATTTTTTCTCCGGTTCCACCAAGAGATGGCTGTGACCATTGCGGGTGTGATAGTTATGACGTCTTCGAAAGTACCAACTGCTTGATGCCATTGTAAGACTTGCTCTTCCTGTAGAGGATTCATTTGTAGTCGGCAGTCGCCCGTAGAAGGGAATAAGAGGGATGCAAGATGACATTGTTCCCAGGAGAGACCTTTAGCGGTGAACTGAAAGTGACTTTTTTCTTACGAATAACTGAGCTAGCGATATTAATTTCACCTGTTTTTCGAGAGATTGAAATGCCTTGTTGAATGTGGTGCCTCGAATCGCTCCTAAAAAGGTGATGCTTTTGGAAGGGCTTTGATCAGCCAGTCATCCTGGTAGGTAAACACTTGATGATGTTGTCTCCTTAGAAAGGCTACCACTGGAGCCGGGCATTTGGTGAATATTCTTGAGGCCGATTTCAGGCCAAATGGCAGTACCTTGAATTGACGGTGGCTCCAGGCTACAGAAAATCGTAGATAACTTCTGTGGAAGGAATGGATGGGGATGTGGAAATATGTGTCTTGTAAGTTGAGAGTGGCCATGTAATCTCCTGGGTTTAGAAGTAACAAAAGGTCCGGCAATGTGACCATGCGGAAGAACTGTTTTTTCCGGTAGGTCTAAAATTTTTCTGTACCAAAAAGAAACGGGAACACAATCCCTTACCTATCTGTGAACCCAAAACCAGTTCTATTGCTCCCTTCTGGAGCACAAAAAGAATTTCCAAACGCAGGACATGTAGGTGTTTTACCTCTTGCCGACCTGGTGGAGTGCATGGTGGAATTTGAAGGAACTTCGGGGTACGGCCGAACAGGATAAGGCTGAGGACCCACCGGTCCGTTGTTATTTTTTGCCACTGTTAAAGTTGCAAAAACATTTTCCCCCCTAAGATAACCTGTGGAGGAGTGGGAAAAGATATAGTCGGAGCGTGGAATTTGTCATTGGCGACATGAGGAATCCTTTCCTTGTTGCCCTGCTCTCCCTCTAGCACTAGATTGGGAGTATGCCGCAGATTGTGGTTGACGCTGGGTATACTGTGGTCGATATGGCTGAGAAGAGGCTGTGTAAGAGGGATACAGATATTGTTGGTATCCAACTCTGTAGGATGGAAGTCCTCTTCCTTGTACTCTACTTAAGAGTACCTTTCAGTATTATAGCATCCCCAATGACTTGGCAGTGTCGGTGCCTTTCTTCATATCCTGAAGCGTCTCATCGATATGTTTCCCGAATAAGGTCTCTTTATCGGATGAAAGGTCGAGGATTTTGTTCTGTACTTCCGGTCTAAAAGGCGTAGCCCTGAGCCATCCTTGACGGAGTAATACTGCTGCACCTCTCAGCGATCTAAATGCTGTAGTAGCAATATCCATTGCACATTCGATAACCTCCGAGGATGCTTTTTCTCCTTTCTGGAGAATCTTGCTGCTTCTGTCTTACTGTCATCATCATCATCATCGCTGTTGTCGCCATCACTGCTGCCATCGTCGAAGATGATGTTGTCAGTGGGATAAGCGACGGCGATGAATGTGAAGATATTGATGACAATGGTGCCATCGGCAATGCTGTCGATGGTGGAGCGCCACTTGCCTTCTGTTTAGACAATGAAAACTGGTGGACATTACTGCTCATCCACGACGAAGATTTTTTTGTCTACTGTGTCGATGATGAAGTTTACGTCAACTGTTTTTCCTCAGGAGGAACAGAGGAAGGCTTTTTCAAACAATGCCTGCCTTGAGGAGGTGTTGAAGTCTCAGAAAATACCTTTTTTGCCTTACTGTCCTCAGATGAATATTCTTTTCTCTCCTTTCCAGTTTTGGGAGGGCATTTAGATGGATTACACCTATGAGACCCAGGAGAGGTCTTTTTGAAGACTCTCTTTGGACGCTCGTTGGATGAATGAGCGTGAGGTGATCTTCCCCTCTTATGAGACCTCTTAGATGATGAAGAAGACACCTCATCACTTTCATTGCTTGAAAGCAACTCGTTCCGAGCTTTTAGTTTTTGGAGCTAAATATGAAGGAGCCCTCACGATCTCATAATGTATTGTTTGAAAAGGTACAACATACTTTACAATCTTTGGCCTTATGACTGGGATACAGGCAATTGATGCAGTCACTGTGAGGGCCGTCTGTATAAAGCCTCATCTTAAAGCTGGAGGCACAGGCTCTGAAGCGACTCTTTTTCTCTTTGTAAGTCATGACAAACTCAGAAAAAGATAAAATAATACTGAAAAAGATAGTATGACAGTTGAAGATGGTTGATTGAAGGAAAAGTAGTTGAAGAAGCTGAGCAGAGCTCAGTGGAGACTACCTATCACAAAGTGCGGTAAAAAATCTGAAGGTTCTCTCTGGAGTGTTCTAGAGGGTGAGAAGTTTTGATTGGTTAGGACCTATTTATTTTTTTACAAAACAATGGAGATAAGTTACAAAGCTGCAATGGGCCTATGCCTGGTTTCTGGCTTGTATTAACTTTTCATAGCTATTTTGATATACCGGAGACTCCCATCTCGACGATGGGGAATGATTGAAGCATATGAAAGTTCAAATACTGGAGTAAACTAAAATCCATAAACCTAATTCGAGAACAATATTTTGTACAACTTTATTTTTGTAAATGGTATTAAAACATAGATATTTTTAACATTGATATTACGTACCTTAGAATATCAATATTCTTGTCAACAATATTTCTGCATCACAATATTTGTTGATCACAATATTAAAAACTCGATACTTCTGCGTCTTGATATTGTTCACTAGATATTTTGTCTGAATACCCGGTTCCATCAACCACAATTTCTTACATCTGTAGCATCATAGATGAATCAAATTAATTTGAAGCTTAATTTGGATAAAGCTGAGTTACTTATCTTAGGCCCAAACCCTCAGATTTGGAATAGTGATTGGTAGCCTTGTGAATTAGGTCCCCCTCCTACTCTAGTTCAAGCAGTATGAAATCTAGCAGTGAAATTTGATTCTCAGCTGTCTTTCATTTCACAAATTCAAAATGTCATAGCTACCTGCTATGGTTATTAAAAACACTATGTAAGATTCTCAGAGTTTTACCTTTTAATGCTAGAAAGATGGTAATTCTCACCATAGACACCTCCAGACTTGACTATTTTAATACCCTTTACTTTGGGTTGCCAAAACTTGTGTTGACAGATTTCAGCGTAATTAGAATGCAGCTGCTAGGCTTCTATTTAACATTCTGAGGCCCTGTTCAATATCAAATTGTTTACAATATCTAATTTGGCTGCCAATAACAAAACAAGTTCATTTTATATAGATATCCCACACTCATAGAGCAGTTTTCAAACAAAGCATACTAGTCTTCAGAACATCTTCTCATTCAATGTCCCCGCAAGATGTTGAAGATCATCGATTAAATTTGTCTTGCACACCAGAGATATCATCATATGATGAATGGCGGATCTTTGGACATTGTACTGGGGTCAAGCTATGGAATAACTTACCTTTATTGCTTTTGACATCCTCAACCCGCTGTTTTTTTCTGAAACATCTGAAAACTTGGTTATTCGCTCACAAGGTTGAGTCCTTTTGCTGGATCACTGAAGTAGAATTGGGGTTTTACCACTTCGAAGCTTTTTTCTTAGCAAGTGCTGTGCTTTATAAAATAATGTTTTATTTCATTTCACAGCCACAATTTATTTATTTCTGAGTTTGTATAGCGCCTGGTTACACTATCAGTGTGTCCCCGCGCTGTCAGAAGAGCTAGTTGCTCTGTCAGTCAGACAAGACGGGGCTATTCTTTAGGAAAGAGGAATGTTTTAAGTTTCCTGCGGAAGATGAGCTCCGATGTTTCCACTCTTAAGCTCAGAGGGAGAGAGTTCCATTTGTGTGCCGCCAAAGAACGAAAGGATCTACCCCCCATTCTGGCTCTCTTGTGTCTGGGGACAGCGAGGAGGCCTGCTCCTAATGAGCGGAGTTGTCGGGTAGGCGTATAGGGGCAGAGAAGGTTCCGAAGGAAGGCCGGGCCCTTGCCATGTACGATCCTGTGACCAATACATAGGACCTTGAAGTCGATCCTTTCATTGATCGGAAGCCAATGTTAGCTATGAAATGACTGGAGCACATTTACAAATCCCCTTGCATAATACCCAATGTTTCCCACATAGGCCATAAAGAGCCTAATTACCTTATCAGGGACAAGAAACACAAAGTAATACAATACTGAAAAAGTGTGCCTTTCTTTTGTTGTCTAAGTTGTCCTAGATTCTGAAGCCTAGAATCACAGTTTTTTTTTCTGCCCACACAATCACAATCCTCTCCATCTATTCTTGTTACCTCAGGGACCAATAGCAAAATAGGAAGTAAGGGTTAAAGTGAGTTTCACTAGGAAGAAAAGTAAAGTGGGGAGAGGAGTTGGCCTAATGGCTAGGGCAGTGGACCTAGAATCTGGGGAACTGGGTTCGAGTCTCGGCAATGACGCTGAATATCCTGAGATTCTGGGCAAATCACTTAATCTCCCTGTGCCTAACACAAATGAATGTGTCCTCATGTAATGCAACTAGTGCTTTGTAAAGTGCTCCGATACCCGATTCGGGTCAAGTTTGCGCTATATAAAACTCTGTAAAGAAATAAAAGTGACAAATTTGCGACATTGGTAGCTTTCTCCTAAGGTGGGCTTAGGAAACAGTACATGACGAAGGCAAGAGACTGGGGATCTGGGCATCTAACAGCCAATATCCCTTCAGCAACACAAAATAAAATTCTTGTACTCATGTAATATTAATCAGCTGGTTTTAGGACGGGTCACTGTGAAATCTGGGTTGATCGTTTATTAGTCAGTCTCACTCAAAACAGGTTCAAGTTGGATCAGAGCCCAAACAAACAGAAAAGCAGAAGGATGGAAAACTTGCAGAGGACTTGCATGGATTTTCAGTTCACCAGTGTGAAACACAGGGAAAGCCAGAATAGGTGGCAAGTTAGGATGGCATAGTATTTGCAGGCCATGCAGAGGACTTGACTCTCATTAATTTAGTTAAACTTTTCTGACTTTGGGAGTGCAATGAAATAATCAAACTCCTTTACTCCCTGTACCTCAACCTCTCATGATGGTTATATAGAGCACATTTCAAATGTTTCTAAATGTTTCCCCAACACATTCTTTGTTAGGACCACAAGTTCCACAGCAAGGGGATAAGGTTGGTAAAATAATGTCATTGTCGGCTTATGGGAGGCAGAAAGTTGTTTGTTGAGAGACAACATGCATCTTATTTACATGAAGAGAATATAATCAGTGCTGAGAGAGACTCAACAGCAGTTCACCTATGTAGTTATACTTGTTGACTTTGTAGTAGTCCGAGTACTGGCTCTATCAAATCCGTGCTACACTATTTGTTTTTTTAAACAAAGTATTCAAGTATACATAAGTATTTAACATGAACTACTTTTAAGAATAACATATTGCAGCAATTGAATTACGAAGGATATATTTGTGATCCACTGTCTCTGTGTTGTAAAGAAAATAAACTCAAATGAAGATGTTATTACCACCCAAGCAGGCTTTTAGTCATATTGAATATAAACTTGCCACACACAGCTACGAAGACATCTGAAAAAAAAACGGAAATTTGGCTAGTCGTATGAGTTCAATTTTTAATAAATATCAAAGTTTTCTTCCTGCTGTGATGAGACCTGAATGAAGAGTCCCAATTATAATGAGTTGGTGTTTTGCTTAAGGGCACCTATGCAAGGATTCTATTTTGATAAGATCATCTTATGTTGCTGATGGCACTTTGTGTCACCAGGTTACAGCGTTTCCTGTTCTGGCCTTTGCTTTTACAAATCATTGTTTTCAAGTGTGTTGGTGTAGTCTGATTAACTATACCAGAATTAATAATTCCAGACTGCACTGACTAGCTACAAAAAAGGTATGCTGATAACATGATGCCTTTTAGTAATCCTATATCTGATCCTGGTACATTTACATACCTTTGTTAGTAAAAGCGCCTACATAATTGTAGAAGAGTAAACAGCTCGATTTGCACAGATTTTAATCATCTTAATCATTAGCCTCCTATGCAGCTGTGGGAGATTTTGAAGTGGTGGTGTCTTGGCCCATGGTGTAATGGAGCGGAAATAACTTTGAAACAATCCAACATTTTGGGACCATTAGAACTAAGAGTTGCTGCTTAGGATGGAAATTGCTATTGAGCCAGTTTTAACATTACCAGCCTTATGTCACACAATCACAGGGGTTGTGTCCCAAAAAGTATTTACTCTTATGTGCAAAAGCACTTTCCCGATTTGGAAAATTCTGTCGACTGCACACAACAATGGCAATAACTGGCATAAACATTCCCAGCAATTTTGAGTAAACATTTCTATTAAAAATATTAGAATATTAAGGAGACATTTCATCTCAAACTACCTACATGTACAGTCCATCTGGTTTTTAGCTAAATCAAAGCCAGGCCTACATTCACAGGCAACCCCAATTTTAGGTGTTTCCCGACAGATATGCGCACACCCATGGTCTTTGTTCATGCAGTTCATACCATCTGAAAGAAAAAAGAAAAAAAAAACAAGTACAAAATTAGTTTTCAATTAGACTTCAAACTACTTCTAAATTGCACTGCATGCACATTTGAATTTTTAAATTGTATTATTATACTTAAATCAGAAATCAAGGTTTGTATTTCGATGGGTACAACACATTTTTGAAAAATAATTTACTATTATTATCCATAGGAGGAAATTATATAATTAGCTATCTCATCAGCAGGCTATTTCCCTCACAGCAGTGGCATGAAGCAAAATGATGACCCGGCCCCTTTAAATTGTGAGGAAGGACCCCGGCATCTCCCAGGTCGAATATCATCATTGGTCTTGAGCTCAATGGGGCCCCCTGAACGGTTGCCTCCCATGCAGGGGCCTGCTCGGAAAAGCAGAGTTGTTTTTCCGAGTGTTTCACTATTTCCTATTCTATGCTATTGCACGCTTTCTGCAATGGATGCAATGACATGGCTTGGTGGAGGGGGGTTCCCTACGAGGTCCATTTTTAGTACAGATACACGCCCCGTTTGAATTATGAGATTGGCAGGACAAGGATAAGAGCCCGGAAGGATCCGGGTTTATCATCAGTAGAGCCTTTCACCTTCAGCCTGCATAACCTTTCCTTCGCCAGCCTCCTCTCGTCCTACAATTTCCATCCTGCAAAACGTTTCCTTCGCCAGCCTCCTCTGGTCCTACAATTTCCATCCTGCAAAACCTTTCCTTCGCCAGCCTCCTCTGGTCCTACAATTTCCATCCTGCAAAACCTTTCCTTCGCCAGCATCCTCTGGTCCTACAATTTCCATCCTGAAAAACCTTTCCTTCGCCAGCCTCCTTTTGTCCTACCATTTCCTTTTCTGATTCCCATAGTGCATACTTCCATCCCCAATGCATTTACCCTGTTGGTGTATGGAAACAGGCCAAGTAGTGCTCGTTTCCGCCTGTGAAGTTTCTCTTTCTCTTGAGTGGGTTGGGATGCATCATGGAGGCTATAGCAGGTCTGTAGTGTTCACTTGGCCATGCAGTATAAGGAAAAGAGGGCAGAGCCCAGGGCATGGGCTGTATTTTTGTACTTCGAGGATTAGCGTTCATCAGATGTGCGTAATTTCCACAGGTAATATTGTTTTCCCATTCTTTTCAATTTGTAGTGCTATTTTGTGTAGCTATAGATCTCTGTTTATGCTGCATAGAAGTATGATTATTTCAAAATCTTCTATTCATTTCCTAATTGTAACTTTGCAGGAGTAGTATCAGTCGTGCACTTCTACATGCCCTCGTGTAAGGGGGGTTGGACACAAACCCCTTCTAGTGGATGGAAAAATCATCCAAAGTTTGTTAATTGCATCCAGGTCAGGATTCCTGCTTAAGCAACAGTGGAAATATACACGTGTAAATACTTCTGCACGTTGATTTCGCTAATGAATATTTATTTCTAAAATACAAACTGTTTTAGAGATTGCATATTGCAAATACTTTAGAAAGGTAAACAACTTCACTAATAGACACAAGGCGTATTCTGTGTGAGTGTGACTTTATCTCAATGCATAGACTTACACAGTTCTATCCTAGTTCTGGTTATATACCTTAGTTTAGCCCCACTACACGAGGCAAACTAAAGTAGATATAAACCAAGGATGCCAGAGAGTAATATGCAATTTATCATTGTAAGAGAGCAGATGATCCATGATTCGCAATAGGTGCAGGTTGCCCTTTCTCTCTGCTCACAGTATAGATAATTATACAAACAAGGAACCCATACAAGTGATTGGGCATTTAGGCTAGTCACCTCGCAGGCAAAGGATAGCCATTAATAGCTCGTTACAAGGTCTCCTGTTACTGTGGTTACACGCCTCTTCCGAATTATTATATTAGCGGGAACGCTACAGGCAGACCGGTTTCATTTCACCTGGAGATTCCCACTGCTGAAAGCAGATGAAACTTCTTGGTGTAACTGACAAAATGAGGAATTAACATGGAATTGAATAAAAATTAACGATTCCGAAGTAATTTCTAAGGACATCTTGAGGGTCCTACTTGTAATCTCATGAGATGTGGCCTAACGGAGAGAACAGCATACTTGGGAACAAGAAAACCAGGTTCCAGCCCCGCTGTCAACTCAACAATCTGTGATTTTAGGCAAAATCAGTGATATCAATAGCTATTGGGTCAGGGGCTGGAGTTACCAGCATCTTCCATCCAAATAGCAACTCATGAAGTTCACTGAACTTATATTCTATAACCAGGCAAATAGAAACAAGTTCAAAAATGTAATCCAGAGGTGGGACAGCTTACAAGCCTTAGCATGTAAGGAGACAAAAAGCAAAACCAGGCCCAAAAATGAGTTAGGGAGTTTGACTATTTATTTGACTTCCATAAAAAACTGAATGCTATTTGTACTTTGACTGACTTAACAACTGCCTAATTTGAAAATAGTTCATCTTATTTTTTATATTGACATAAGCTATCTAACACCTAAGGCAAAGATCCCATTCAAATATAAATTTACCTTTACAATTGCGACACTACTGCAAGATATAGGAATGCTCATATGTGAACACCGTTATTTTAGTGAGGTATTTGAAGAAGGTTTGTTAAGTAGACCTGTATGTAATAGGACTTGAAATGAAATGAAACCCAGTATTTGTAAAGCGCACAATTACCTGAGGGTGTCAAGGCGCTGGGGGCCGTCGGGAAGATTAAGCGAGCTAATGCCCAGAGTTGCATGGTGCTGGACTAACCTGCCGCAGACACCGGGGATCGAACCATAAGGCCTGTGCTCCAGAGTCAGGCATCTTGGCCGCTGCGCCACACCTCTTATGTACGTTTTAGGCACCCACAAGCCTATGAGAATCATACCAGAAATTTCAGTGGGTTAACTTCTTTGTTATGGAGTTTTTTTATAATTTGGTGATAGCTTCATTAAGAGTCTAGTAAAACACTGACCAGAGATTATCACTATTTATCCTAACTGTAAGAAGTATCTGCTTAACAATATACAATATGTACAACAACTACTACACAAAAAGTTTTGAAAATAACCCAATCATTCTATTCCCATTTTTAGGATAATGAATTAGATAAAAACGCCAGAATTAGAAACGTAGCCTTCAACCACCTTTACAATATTCCAGCTCGCCTCAACTTTTATGATGCCATTGGTATAACCAGGCCATGCCCAACTTGTGTGATGCATGTACATTTTGTAAGTAAGTAACAAATATATTGTTGGTAAAGCCAGATTATTACAATACAATTTTAAAACACAAAAAAACATTTCCTATAGGAAAACAATCCATGTTTCATCATGTCTGAGTATCCATAGCAATAGGAAACATGTTATGTTATGTTATGTTAACTCCATTTTTAAGCGCACAGCTGCCCCAGCTAAGGGGCGTCCCGGCGCTGCGCCTGGAAAGGAACACAACATGAACAAAGCAACAGAAGGGATCAGGTAGAAAAAATTTGCAGCTATTTGGGAAGATATAAGTTTTAACATGCCAAGAAGCCCCCAAGCATGGAGGCAATGAAAGGTAAACAAGATAGTATTTGAGACCGTGTTGAAGTGGATAACAGTTTAAAAGCAGAGTCATGAGTAGGGCTACTTAAACACAGTATGGTGTGATCATGAAGAAACGTGAAGAAACATACTACTTAAACCACAATCAGTTCATCCAAGGAGAGAGGCAAAGGACTTGAAAAAGCCGAAATCTGCCATAAAACAACGCCAAAAAATACCAGAAGGCATACAAAGAACTGAGGAAGCAAAGAAGTGAATTAGAAGAAGCTCTAATTACAACCGGCTCCATGCCATTAAATTATAAAAAGAGAGTCTTGAAGTTTATTCAAAGCGACTTTTTAAATGTAAACATTTCTAAGTATTTTCAGACATGACCGACTTTGTTTCCTTGTTGAAATTGAGTATTACGTTGCACTATCTTTTATAACTCTGATGCTACTTATGTGTAATGCATCTAGCTTTTATCTATGTATACTTTTATGGTTGTTTTAAACACACCGAATAACGTTTTCAAAATCGAAATTGATCAAAGCGACTCAAAAAAAGGAAAGAATTAGCTATCGGTATTCGGACAAATACACAGCGGTCGGCAAATTGGTCCATAATCTGCGCAATTTACTCAAGGGCCAGCAAAAGCATAATCTCTGCTATGTAGCCAGTGCCCAGCTAAATATCTGGAACTTATTTATCTGTAACACGCTAAATAGCTGAGATTAGATTATGTACTATGTGACTGGGGGGACAACCACAAACCGGCCAGGCAAATACCTGAGGTCACGCTGCGAGCTGCTCCTGCTCCTGGGTGGGGAACGCTGTGTGTCTCGCCGCCGCTGCTCCATCCTCGCGGCTGGAGACTACAGCTCCCAGTGAGCTTTGCGGGCACTTCCTGCCTCCCGCCTTCTTCGTGCCCGGAAGCGCTACAAAGCAGGGACGCTTCCTCCGCGTCGCGGACGAGCGCGGGCGGCGCCGGGCGGAGCCCGGGCAGAGGGCGGGCCGTCTGTGGCCGTCAGGGGCTGACAAAGGCTGGGCTGGGCCACGCCTCTTTCATTCAGCGCTGTTCGTCCAAGGGCTCGGAGTCTACTTGTGGGTCTTGAGGTCAACATGTCAACCCGCTCCGGTAAAGCTTTGAGGGGTGGGGGTGAAAGTGCCACGGGGAGTACAATGATTGGCACAATGGACAAATTCATCACTAGGGTAGCTGCGGTCATCGAAAAGGAGATTGTGATGACGGAACGTCGCCTCTCACAAGACTCCTTTCCTTTCAAACGCTCTTCCTTGGGAGCCGTTGCACATGCCCTGTCCCCAATCTCCACACATCCCATCTCTCCTTTGCCTGAGATTCTGTCCGGAGTGCCACAGATAGTAGCTATAGAGGCAGGTATTGACAGGATAGAAAGCCTAATAACCAATCCCCTTCCCTCCAGCCCTAGCCCAGTTGCTGCAGAGCTTTGCCCCGTTCCACTTACAGCTACCTCCCCTGGTCACAATTCCCAACTCTCTATCCAGGTTCCCACACTAGCCCAGAAACCGTTGACCCAGGCACGAGCTTGTCGGGCACACAAGAAAAGAAAAAGGGTCATTAGCACACGGAAGGGAAGTTATTCCTCGCTTTATAAGCGTCCTAGGATACAGTCCCAAAAAGGTCCTACGCATCCAGAAGTTGGAGGGCCAGAACCATCTGGGAGCATTACCCCACCAGTACCAGCGGCTGAAACCCCACTGTCTCACTACTTGGTCCCGCCACTATCTACACCCTCAAATGAGGGGCCCTCCCTTGAGCCCTTCGAGAAATTGGTCAAGTCCTTGCTGGTACCACTTATAGACCAAGTCAAGAGTCTGGGGGATAGGTTAGACAAATTCGAACAGACCACCCGGGACAATTTTTTCTCCTTGAAAACCCTTTTTAAACTACAGTCAAGGCTCAGGGAGGACACTGCAGATGGGAACGAAGGGAAAAGGGATCCTGTAGGCCCAACACAGGAACACACACCGGCATTGTCCACTCATGCACAAGCCTCTGGGATGGCCATAACACCAGCACCCCTGGCCAGTGCAAAACCGGCAGAGCCGACTCCTATTACCATGTTGTCCAGGTCCACGATAGTACCCCCTCAGCAGTGAGATCATCTAAGTCTAACCCTGTCCCAAAAAAGCGGCAAGAAGGAGGGGCTGGTCCCAAATCTAAACCATTGGCTGCTCCACCCACTGAAGCCAGGGGAGTACCCACGGCACTAAAGGCAAATATAACTACTTGTCCACCCAAAAATCCAACTCCAGTGGTTATACCACAAAAGGTGGTACGCAAGTGTCCCCCAGTCAATCTCCCCCCTGAGTGCCAACCATACGTTGTTGTCCTTATCAAGGTTCCACCCCTGAAGGACACCCAGCAGGAAACCCACCAGGCACTGAAGAACAAGGTCATCCACTGGTTGCAAGCCAACAGACCCCTTCCATTGGGTGTGGATGGCTTGATCCTCGGTGTACGCAGGGTGGGTTGGATTGGTCAGGGGAAAAAATCATTTGAGGGGGATTGTGTGGTGGTCAATTTCCAGGACATGAGAGCTGCCCACTCAATATGCAGCTTAGGGCAGGCCACGGCCGGTCCCGGAGTCGAAGCAGTTGATTTAACATTCTTCTACCCGCGGACGGTCACGAACTCCCTAGCTAACCATCCCGTGTTCCCAACCCAAAATAGTTCTTACGGCCAATGGCACCCAGCAACAACTGTAGCGCAGTTGCATGCAGCCTTGCCAATGCCGAGCTGGGGCACCAGGGGTTATTGACTTTTCGACTCCCCTGAGGAGATTCGGGTGGCCCGGCGTTCCGCGCCCAGTCCCCTTTAACTGCTAAATCTAAAGATCCCTTGACCCTACCAGACGAATAGGCTGTCTTAGTGGACACAGGGGAATTAAGGGAAGGGAGGGTGCCACTTGAGCCTGCCATTGTCTGCCCTATCATGGGAGAGGTAGACTTATTTGGCCCTGTCAGGCCCGGTAGCATTGCGGCTGTGGCGGACCCACTTATTAGGGTTCTCAGCTGGAATGTGGCTGGTCTGGACAGGAAGCTGGCCCTGCCTGACTGGAACTCACTTGTGGAGCAGTACTCCATATGTCTGTTCCAGGAAACCTGGAGTAAGGAGCCCGTACACAAGGCAGGATATTCTACCCACCACTTACCAGCTGTCCACTCAGAGACTGATATGGGTCGCCCCTCGGGTGGCCTCCTCATCTGGGTAGCTTCCGCACTTAATTGTAGGGTGGAGGAGCAGGACACTAAATGCCCGAACCTCCTTAACATCACCCTGAAAAACCCTAAGGGACATGTTATTTTAAACATCTTTAACATCTATGCCCGAGGTATGAAGGGGGGTAGAGAATCCCCAACCATAGCCTGTCTGGAGGCTTTGCTTCGATCCTCTCCACATAAGCACCGTACCTTGGTTGCGGGTGACTTCAATTGCACCTTTGAGCCCCTTAGCCCTGAAGTCACACAAGATCAAGAGCACAATGACAATAGGTGGCGGATACCAGCTTTAGAGCTCAGCCCAATTAAAAAATGGACGGAAGTGTGCTCCAGGTTAATTCCCTAATAATGGAGTTTGACCTGAGGGCCCTTAATGGCAGGACCAGTTCTGACAAAAAGGGAGCCCATACATACAATAGGCCCGCGCACACGTCAAGAATCGATTATTTTCTTCGTGACGTTCACCTATGGAGCATGGTAAAAGATATGGTGATTATACCCTCTGTCGAGAGCGACCACAACCTCCTCTCGCTTACTCTGACCCATAGGTGGTTAGATGGCACAGGGAGCAGAACCGCTTGTACCCCCGCCCCGGATATGTCTTCAGTCTCTAACTGCGGTCGACGGCTAAAGTGGGCTAAGCTGTCGCTCTCAGTGGAGAAAATATCCTCCATAACGCAGCTTTTAGCTGTAGCCCTAGAAAATCTCGAGTCTCCTGAGGGTGGGCTGACGGAGGTGCCTGCCAGGTTCTGTAACATAACCCAGGCCCTTAGTGACCTTTTTATTGTCCCAGTTAGTGCCAATAGGAAGAAACCACGTCCCCGGGCCAGACAAGGCTGGTTTAATCGCAAATGCAGGGAGGCGAAGATACTGCTTGTAGAAACAGTCAAATCCAAATCACTAATTAGGACCAGGGAGGCCAGAAGGCTATACTCTCACTGTCAAAAAAACGCTAAGAAGGAGTGGGAGGATAATTACTGGCAGGACCTCTTGGCTGCTAGTCGAGGGAGAGATGCCAAAGGATTCTGGGACCTGGTGGGCAGTAGGAATCACCCTGATGACACCCTAAGGACCTGCACTATCACTCCCCAGGCGTGGTTCAACCATTTTAAGGCACTTTATTCCGCCGTTGAAGGTACACTTAATGACCCCTTCATCCTTCCCCCCTATACCCTAGATAGAGATACGGACCTTTTCTCCGCACGGGAGGTCATGAACCTGATTAAAACTTACTCCACAATAAGCAGCTGGCCCGGATGGGTTGCCAGGGGACCTCCTTCGAGCCTTTCCAAGTGAATGGGGGATGCTGATCTCGGCCCTACTTAATGCTATTATCGAAGGAGGATCTGTGCCAGAGTCCTGGAAAGGTGCAGAGGTAGTCCACATTTTTAAAAAGGGTTGTCGGGATCTACCAGGGAACTATAGGCCAATAAGCCTCATAGACTCAACCCAGAAGGTGGCGGGAAAAGCTATTTTTGGGAGGATCCTGCAATGGGTGGATGATAACCACATACTGTCTGACATGCAAGCTGGGTTTCGTTCAGGCACAGGAACCATCGAACAAGTCTTTAGGCTCCTGTTACTTTACTGGAAGGTGGTGGAGCTGGGCAAGAACAGTCTTTATTTACCCTTTATAGACTTGAAGACTGCCTTTGACCTGGTTCCTAGGGAGGAACTGTGGAGGGTGTTGTATGGTCTTGGGATGCCGCCTTACATCTTAAACCTCCTTATTAAACTGCATAAATCCAACTATGCCCAGGTTAGATGGGGGTTGAATGGGGAAAAGACTGATAAGATCCGGGTCGTGAGGGGTGTCCGGCAGGGCTGTGTTTTAGCTCCCACCCTATTCTCCCTCTATGTGAATGGGGCGGTAGAGCACCTCCTTGGCGAGCCAGCAGACGCCCCCACATTGGGTGGCATAAAGATCCCAACTTTGTTGTTTGCCGACGACACCCTTCTCATCTCGAAGACCCCCCAAGGTCTCCAGAAGGTCCTGAACCGCTTCCAGGATTTCTGCACAAACAGAGGACTTGTAATTAATGTGGACAAAACGAAGTACCTAATCATGCACCCCCCCTGCAAACTTGGCCGCCCCCGATCCTGAACTCTATCCCCCTTGAAAGAGTGGCAGAATTTGACTATTTGGGAATCCGTTTGAGTGATGTTATGAGCTGGACTCCCCACATCAACAAGATGACTGTTGGCCACAAAAGGGTGGGGGAAGCCTTGCTAAAGGAGTACAACAACTCATCAAAACACTGTGTAGCTCCGATAATAGACATCTATAAAGCCCGAGCTGTATCCGCATCACTCTACGGAGCCGAGCTATGGGGCCTAGGCAACATGGAGTCTCTGACCAAGGGAGAGAATAAATTCATTAAGGTCCTCCTGGCTATCCCGAAGAGCACCCCGACAGTTCCGGTGCTATTGGACGCGGGTTGCAAATCAATCAAGGACCAGGCCCGCCTTCGACCTCTCCTGCTTTGGGCTCGCCTGTGGAGGGTCCCGGAACTAAAATCTTACGCAGACGGGCTGGCTGAGGTGATGTGTTCGGATGGTTGGCAGAAGATCAAATGGCTTAGGGACATTAAACAGCTGCTAGGGGACCTGGGATTGGGGTCTTGCTGGTCCACCCACTCAGCTCCCCCAAAGGAGACCCTAAAAAAATTATATTGGGAATGGGTTTCTGCCAAGCTCATAAGCAACCAGCGTCACTGTAATTCCACCGCAGCATACCTGAAAATCAAAGACGTCGTTGCTTTTGAGCCCTATCTGGACATTATTACCATCGCCATGGACCGGGCTCTTTATATCAAATTCAGATTAGGGATTCTACCCCTTGCTGACCTCCTTTCCAGATGGAATATGTCTAAGTAGGCATCACGCCATTGCGCCCTATGTACTGACAGACCCGAAACTGTGGCACACTTTCTCTTTGAATGCCCGGATTATGCGCGCCCTAGATCCCACTGGCTCAAACCACTCTGTAGAGAATTGGGCACTCGTCAGTATTTGGTGGCTTTAAGGATTCTATTAACAGATACAGCCCCTCCCATTGTTTGTGCCGTATCCAAATTTCTAAAATGGGCCTGGTTGATCCGCCTAAAAAGAATGTCTATATCAATTTAATTCTCTTTTAACAAATTTATTCCGATTAATTGCCATTTTTATCTGCTTGATTTTAATGTACAGTCTCCTTTACGATGTGCTGTTTTATATTTTTCTCTTGTAATGCTTTTATGATATATGCATATCGAAATAAAGCAATCAACCAACCAACTATGTGACATGACCACATAAATAGCAGGAAAGAGTTCTGTATTTAGACAGACATGAAAAAAAACCAGGGTGGTGGCCATCTTGAAACTGTGATGCTGGAAATGTTTGGAACATCTGAAATGAAGTGCATGTACAATGTAACAAAAAGTATTTAGAATAGTGCCTATCAATCAATCAGTGAATTTGTAAAGCGCGCTGCTTACCCATAAGGGTCTCAAGGCTGAGGAAGGGGGGGGGGGGGGGAGGGGGTGTCTTGAGGCACCTTCTGAAGGTGAGCAGGTCCTGTGTCTGACGTAGATGGGTGGGGAGGGTGTTCCAGGTTTTTGCAGCGAGGAAGGAGAAGGATCTGCCGCCAGAGGTCGTTCGTTGGATGCACGGGACGGCGGCACGGGCGAGGCTGGCAGAGCGGAGCTAGCGGGTGGGGGTGTAGAAGTTGAGTCTATCGTTCAGGTATGCTGGTTCGGTGTTGTGGAGTGCTTTGCGTGCGTGGGTGAGGAGTTTGAAGGTGATCCTCTTGTTGATGGGGAGCCAGTGCAGGTCTCTGAGGTGGGGGGAGATGTGGCTGCGGCGGGGGACGTTGAGGATCAGTCAGGCTGAGGCGTTCTGAATGCGTTGTAGTCGTTGCAGGTGTTTGGCCGGGATTCCTGCGTAGAGTGAGTTGCCGTAGTCTAGCCTGCTGCCGACGAGGGCTTGGGTCACTGTTCTTGTTTCGGTTGGGATCCGCTTGTAGATTCTGCGGAGCATGCGGAGGGTGATGTAGTAGGAGGAGGAGACGGCGCCGAACTGTTTAGACATGGAGAGGGAGGAGCCGAGGATGAATCCCAGGTTGCGTGCATGGTTGGTGGGTGTCAGTGCTGTTCCCAGTGTGGTCGGCCACCAGGAGTCATCCCAGGCTGAGGGGGTGGGTCCGAGGAGGAGTACCTCCGTCTTGTCTGAGTTCAGCTTCAGACGGCTGTTCCTCATCCAGTCGGTGTCGGCCTTCATTCCCTCATGGAGGTTGATTTTGGCGTTGTGCGGGTCCTTGGTGAGGGAGAGGATGAGCTGGGTGTCATCAGCGTAGGAGATGATGTTGAGGTTGTGCTGGCGGGCCACTTGTGCGAGGGGGGCCATGTAGACGTTGAACAGCGTTGGGTGAGGGATGAGCCCTGGGGGATCCTGCAGATGATGTCGGTGGCCTCGGATCGGAAGGGCGGGAGGCGGACGCTCTGGGTTCTGCTGGAGAGGAAGGACGTGGTCCAGTCCAAGGCCTTCTTCTGGATTCCGGCTTCTTGGAGGCGTGTTCTTAGTGTGCGGTGGCAGGCCGTGTCGAAAGCGGCTAACAGGTGCAGGAGGATTAGGGCTGAGGTTTCGCCGTTGTCTAGCTGGTGCCAGATGCCGTCAATGGCAGCGATAAGGGCAGTCTCTGTGCTGTGGTTGCGTCTGAATCCGGACTGGGATGGGTCTATGATGCTGTTGTCCTCGAGGTGGCGGGTCAGCTGCATGTTGGCAATTTTCTCGATGACCTTCACCGGGAAGGGGAGCATGGAGATGGGACGATGGTTCTTGAAGTCTTTGGGGTCCGCCTTGGGTGTCTTGAGGAGGGCGTTGATTTCAGCATGCTTCCAGCTTTCCGGGAATGTTTCTGTCTCGAAGGAGATGTTGAAGATCTTTTGCAGATGGGGTGCGATGGTTGTGCCTGTGTGGTATCCTTCTCTCTGTTTACCTGCTTCTGTGTCTCACCCTTACTAGAATGTTATCCTTAGAACCTGATGATGTAGTCTTGTTATGGTTCTAATCTATCCAGCACAGAGACAGTTGCTGCCTGCTTATCTCTGCTGTGGATGGGATCCTTTCCTCCTCTGTTAAGAATAAAGCTCATCTCTTATCTACCTTCAATTGATTTGTACTTCTTCACATTGGCGACGACGATGGGATGCTGATGAAGGTTCCCTGCTACTATCAACTTTATTTATTGGAGAAAATTTGAAGAAAATTTCACTTAACAGAAAAGATCGTAGAAAAGGATCTCAACACCAAGCCTCAACCCAAGGTATTTTCTTTTGCCATACATTAACTCTAAAGCCTGGCAGCGTAACATGTTATTGGCTTAACTTGTTACATTTACCTGAGGCTTGATACTATCTGTCTGCTCTTCATATGACTTTAAAAGCAACAGATATCTTCAGTCTTACTCAAATTTGGATTGCCTTGCCTGTTCTTGTGCTTGACTGAAGAGGCTGACAATTTAAATGAATTTGAGGTCAACATAAAAAAACTAGACAAACACTATTTACCAAAAGTGAGTACCATTTTAGAAAGGTACCACTTTGGCAGACGCATGCAGAAAGAGGAAGAGTCTATTGAGACTTATGTCACGGCTTTACGAAAGTTAGCTGCCACTTGCAAATTTGAAGGTACTTTAGAAGAAAGGTTGCGTGAGCAATTCATGCTAGGATGTTGTCTAGAAAAAATTAAGGATGAACTGTGGCAAAAAGATGATCCTAACTTGGACGAAGTTATTGCTATAGCCAAAAGACTAGAACACTCTGATGCATGTGTGAAAGTTTTTAAGAAACAGAACGAGATCTCGGAGGAAAAGGTTTTTGTGGTTAATAAAAATAAACCTACAGAGAGATCAGACCCGAGATCAACTTCTAAAACCTCTAAGAAGGTGTACGTACACCTTCTTCTTCTCATAATTTTTCAAGAGCCTCTACTAATTCAAAGTTAAAGTGTTTTCGATGTAATGCCTTAGATCATTTAGCCAATGATAAGTCATATCCTGCCTTGTCTTCTAAATGCAATAATTGTGGTAAAGTAGGACATTACTCTAAGGCTTGCAGGTCTCAGGTGATCAGAAAGAAAAAGCAAGTGAAGGAGGTATTGGTTGATGATGACTCTGACTCTGATTCTGATGAGTTCCTGGTGAAGACCCTTGCATTGTGTTAAGGGATATAGTCTCTCACTCTGGGGACAATCTTTCTTCCCTAAAGGATGTGACTCCATCTACATCTGGCTGTAATGAGGTCTCAGTACAAAAAGCCTCTGATGTGTGTAAGAGTGTTGGGTCTTTTCCTGATTGGCGAAAGCTATTTGAAGGAGTCTTTAGTGACAAACTTGGTTGTCTTTCTGGGTATGTTCATAGCATTGTCTTAAAGACAAATGCTGTTCCTGTAGCATGTAAAGTGCGTAATGTTCATTTGGCCATGCAGGAGCCAATGCAGTTGGAATTGTATAAGCTTTTAAATGATGGGATTATTGTTAAGACTGAGGCAAGTGAATGGGTTTCGCCAGTTGTTTTAGCTCGTAAACCCTCAGGCGAGATTCGTTTTTGTGTTGACCTCAGGGCTCTCAATAGGGAGGTTGTGGCAGATAGATACCCTCTTCCTAATATCAACACCATGTTGACTCAGTTAGGGGATGCCTGCATGTTCTCCACTCTGGACTTGAGGGCTGCATACCATCAGGTGAGGATTGATGAGGCTTCCATGGGTTTCACTACTTTCATCACGCCTTTAGGAACATTTAAGTTTACTCGCCTGCCTTTTGGTTTAATATCTGCAGCCTCTGTTTTTCAGCGATGATGGAAGATGTATTGAAAGGTATTACGGGAGTCAAAATTTATCAAGATGACGTACTCGTTTTGGGGTCATCGCAGGGTGAGCATGATTTAAGAGTTAGGTCTGTCTTGGAACGATTTGAAGAGAGAGGTTTGACTTTGAGAGAAAACAAATGTAGATTTAATTTGACTGAAATTGACTATTTAGGTCATTGTTTGACTCCTGATGGTGTCAAACCTAAAGACAAGTTAGTGAAGACCATACATAGCTTGCCTACACCAAAGTCTAGGGAAGAGTTAGTCACCTTTTTAGGTATGGCGGAATATTATAATAAATTCATACCACACTTCGCCAATAAAACTTCCAACATGAGGGCTTTGTTAAAGAAAGGTGTGAAATTTTCTTGGTCTCAGGTTTGTCAAGATGAGTATGAACTTGTTAAACAAGATCTAAGTCTGGCTCCCTCATTACGTAGCTTTGATGTTGACAATAGTTCTATTTTGGTCACAGATGCCAGTTCCCGGGGGTTAGGAGCTGTGCTCAAGCAAGTGAGAGATGGGAAAGAGGTTACCATCTTGTTTTTATCAAGATCTTTAGTTGGTCCAGAATTGTTATACTCAGTGATTGAAAAGGAGGCACTTTGTATTTATTGGGCCATTAAGAAACTGAAGAAGTTCTTGTGGGGTAATGCTTTTGTGGTTCACACTGATCATAAACCACTGAAGGAGGTCTTTTATAAAAAGGGTCTAGATGCCATTTCCTCACGTATCTGTAAATGGGTTATTGCTCTTCAAGAATTTGAATTTGAAGTAAAGTACTTACCGGGGGTGAACAAGAAGGTTGCTGATTGTCTTTCTAGGTTGGTTGTGGAGCGAAATGACCAGAATGATGAATCATCTGAGGATTCATGGGAGATTGATGAGTTTAAGGTGTGTGAGGTTGTAGAAGGAATTGTTCAGGAGTGTGATTGGAGGGATGCAATATGTACGGTCTCCGAGTTACAAGAGGTTTGTAAGTTGGTGAGTGATGGTTGGCCATGTCTCAAGAATCTGAGCGATAGTGCCAAGAGATATTGGAACGTCAAAAATGAGCTATCTTTAAAGGATGGTTTGTTGTGGAGAGGTACTAGACTCATACCACCTTCTTTGATCAGGAAAAGGAAAGGATACGTTTGCATTTCTGGTGGCCAGGTATTGACCTTCTTGTGGAACGTATGATTCGTGATTGCATTGAATGTAACTCCTCTGATAAAGTTTGTAAAACAAGAACACAGCCGATGGTTATTAGGGATGCCCCCGTGCGTTGTTGGCAAGATGTTGCTTTGGACATCCTAGGTCCCATTTCTTCAGGGAATCACTCTCAACGGTATGTTTTGGTCATGGTAGATATGTTCTCTCGTTGGCCAGAGATAAAAATCACTCAAAACATTGAGACTAAAGATGTTGTAAAGTTTTTACATGAGGTTTTCAGTAGAGAGGGGTTTCCTGAAACCATCCTTACTGATAACGGGGTACAGTTGGTTTCAAAAGAGATGGAGGATTTTTTAGCTAGTAAAGGTGTTAAACACAAGCGTTGTTCACTTTACCATCCGGAAAGTAACGGTATGGTGGAAAGGTTCAACCGGGTCCTTAAGGAATCCATTCAGATTTTAAAGACCAGGGTTCAGATTGGAAGGATAATCTTATGGAGAGAGTCATGATCTATAGAATCACGCCACATTCCTCCACAGGTGAGGTGCCTTTTGTACTTTTTCGTGGTCGCACTCCGAACACATCTTTATTTCAGACTTGGATGAGGAATTTGGGGGTGGAAAGTAGTACTCTTAACAAGGATCCAGTCCTAAAGCAAAAGGTGAAATCTGAGCTGAGAAAAGAGAACTTTGATAACAGACATGCTGTCTCTCCTACCAAGGTTTGTGTTGGTGATCAGGTGAGAATTCGTCTTCCACTCAGATCCTCAGGTCCTAAGTTTTCCTCTCCTTTTGTTGTTTCAAAATTGTTTCGTAATGCTGTTAAATTAAATGATGGAAGATTTGTTGAAAACGTGGTGTGGGCAGGGGTCTGATGGAGATCCTGAGTGGATGAAGTTCATGACCTTGAGTGTCTCTTCGTCGTTGACGTGGGACCAGGAGGTCAGCTGGTTGGTGCAGGTGGCGCTCAGGGTGTGGTCTGTTGCGGTCGGGGCGGATGAGGAGTTGAAGCTGTTGTGGATGTCGAAGATCTTGCGATGGAAGAAGGTGGACAGTGAGTCGCACAGCTCCTGCGAGGGTGGGATGTTGTAGGTGTTGGCGCTGGGGTTGGAGAGTTCCTTCACTATGTTGAAAAGTTATTTGCTGTTGTGTGTGTTGTTATCCAGTTGGGCTTTAAAGGACGATCTCTTGGCTGTTCTGATGAGGTGGTGAGGTCTGCAGATGGCGTCCTTGTGGGCTGCGTGGCTCTCTGGTGCTCGGTCGTGGAGCCATTTCTTCTTCTGCTTCCGGCATGTTCGTTTGGAGATCTGGAGTTCTTCGGTGAACCTGGCGGCTTTCTTGCTGGGGTGGTTGATGGAGGGTTTCTTGATCGAGGCGAGTGTGTTGGCGCAGTCGTTGATCCACTGTCTGAAGTTTCGGGCGGCGGCGTCTGTGTCGGTATAGAGTCAAAATATCGAGTTGTAATTATAGACTAGACATAATATCGAGTAAAAAATATAGAATAGACATAATATCGACTAGAAATAATGTAGACTACCAAAATATCGGCTAGAAAATTGTAATATCGAATAGAATGGACATAATATCGAATCAAAAATAAAGAATGGACATAATATCAACTAGACATAATATAGACAACAAAAATATCGAATTTGAGGTAAGGTAATATTAATTTAAAAATTTTGTGTAATATAATTCTGTAGCGGGTTGTGGGTTTATAGGGGAATAGGGTGGGAAGTAATTTAATTATAATTAATTAAATATGTTATTTCATTTATTGGTATTTATTTAGAATTAATTGTTAATTAATTATTAATTGTTAATTAATTAAAATATAATTGGTAATTAATTTTAATTGATTAATTGATAAATATGTTAATTTTAGTAATTTATTTTCTGTAGCGGGTTGTGGGTTTATAGGTGAATAGGGTGGGAAGTAATTTAATTATAATTAATTAAATATGGTATTTTATGTATTATTTATTTAGAATTAATTGTTAATTCATTAATAATTGGTAATTAATTAAAATATAAGTTGTCATTTATTGTAGTTGATTAATTGATAAATATGTTACTTTTATTACATTATTTTCTGTAGTGGGTTGTGTGTTTATAGGGGAATAGTTTGGGAAGTAATTTAATTGTAAGTAATTACATTTTTAAAATATTTTTTGTGTCTAATTTTTATTTATTTTATATTGTAAATTAATTTATTGGTAATTGGTAAATAATTAGTATTAGTAGGTAATTTTTATTATTAGTTAATTTGTATTTGTAAATTTAATTGATTAATTAATATATTTTATAAAATTGTAAAATATTTTAATTATTTTGTAATTGGTAATAATATTTATGTTATTTATATTTATATATGAAGTATTTACTTTCCCTACTATTGCACTAACTGGAGTGGGAATAGTAATTTTTACCCCTGCGCTATCACACGCTTTCCCTACTGTTGCACTAACTGAAGTGGGAATAGTAATTTTTACCCCTACGGTATCCAACGCTTTCCCTACTGTTGCACTCTCTGGAGTAGGAATAGTAATTTTTACCCCTACGCTATCCAACGCTTTCCCTACTGTTGCACTCACTGGAGTGGGAATAGTAATTTTTACCCCTACGCTATCCACCGCTTTCCCTACTCTTGCACTCTCTGGAGTGGTAATAGTAATTTTTACCCCTAAGCTATCCAATGTTTTCCCTACTGTTGCACTCGCTGGAGTGGGAATAGTAATTTTTACCCGTACGCTATCCAACGCTTTCCCTACTGTTACACTTACTGGAGTTGGAATAGTAATTTAAACCCCTACGCTATCCAACGCTTTCCCTACTGTTGAACTCACTGGAGTGGGAATAGAAATGTTTACCCCTACGCTATCCAACATTTTCCCTACTGTTGCACTCTTTGGAATAGGAATAGGAATTTTTACTCCTACGCTATCCAACATTTTCCCTACTCTTGCACTCTCTGGAGTGGGAATAGTTATTTTTACCCCTACGCTATCCAATGCTTTCCCTAATGTTGCGCTCTCTGGAGTGGGAATAGTAATTTTCCCCTACGCTATCCAACGCTTTCCCTACTGTTGCTCTCTCTGGAGTGGTAATAGTAATTTTTACCCTCTCACCATCCAACGCTTGCCCTACTGTTACACTCACTGGATTGGAAATGGTATTTTTACCCCTACGCTATCCAACACTTTCCCTACTTTTGCGCTCACTGGAGTGGGAATAGTAATTTTTACGCCTACGCTATCCAACGCTTTCCCTACTGTTGCACTCTCTGGAGTGTGAATAGTAAATGTAACCCTCTCGCTATCGTACGGAAAAAATATTGTATATGTTTTGTTAATAATATGTATATATATATATATATATATATATATATATATATACATATATAAATATATATATATATATCCAAAACACCACGGCGTTCCTCACGAGCACTCAGGTTAGGGACAAACCGAACACAATCCACTCATTAATCCAAAAAATTAGATGTATTGCTTCATAAATCTACGTGACGCGTTTCGCACTCCACGGAGTGCTTGATCACACAAATTGCGCCAGAACCTACACATCATTTATGTTTACATTTCATGCAATGCTGTAGACATGAGTGATGGACTTGCGGACTCAAATGGTTTCAGTACGTTTTCTACCATGTCGCCATTTTGTAATGGTATGACCCTTATTATATGGCCAGATAATCTATGTACAGAACACTCTGGTCAATTATAACAAACACAAATATACATGCGTTCTCATAGCCACAAATGAAAACAATATTCAAAATAATACAAATCATCGTATTCTAAGTGCAATTATACATCCGAATTGATTCATGGAAAGGTGTACATAGACTAGTGGTTCTGAGTCAAGTAGCCCAGTATCGGTGTTAGATATTGAGAGGAGGTTATTGTAAACGATTATATTTGTGATCGGGTCTCTGGGGGAGGAGACGACCGGCAGGCATCGTCTATCATAGCTCCACCCTAATTCGGCGTCATGCTACGAAATACGTAGTCAAGGTGACGCGGGTCTGTTGATAACCTGCCCAGGACCCCAAGGGGAGGAACTGTCCTCTTCAATGAAAGCTAGCATCAAGCTTATAAGGCCATACAAATTAACGTTTTAAGAAGGCTGTGTCTCTTGTTACTGAGAAACGGAGGGGGCTAAGTGCTTCAATAACCTTGATCTCTTCAGTATATTTACACAAGGGTTACAGACATGTCATATATCAGTTCCTGGTTAGTGGAATAGGGCTCAAGTTTTTGACAAGGTGATAGGGTCAAAGAGGTCAAAAAAGTCAAACTTCATCAGACTACATATCTACCATAATGCATTAGAAAGTATAGTATTCCGGTACAATTTTTACACAAATTAAACATAAAGTGTATGAATTATAAGAATAAAAAAGTTGATACTTTCGTTTTGGATGGATGTGAGGAGAGGAGACCACAGTGAAAGGTTTAGGGTAATCATGTCATTCAATCTTAGACATATCCCTCCCTTTTTGTATCTGTTGGAGAGAAGAAAATGAGAGAGAGAAAAGAGAAGAAAGGAGTCACAGTTTGAATAAAAGCTGGTATAAATCTACATTACACGGAGTTATACACATACATTACATAGTAAAATCACAAGTTAGTGCAACACTCTCATATTCATTCTTGTAAATGTACATTATACTCCTCGTCCATGTTATGCCCTTTGGGGTAACGGGTACATAAACTGATGATGTATTTGGACTCTTTTTGTCTTAATTTCAACAGACGGTTACCTCCTCTCGGGCCAATGTTAACCTGCTCAAGTATATAATAGGTACGTTTTTTAGGATCTGAGAAGTGAGGACTCTTGAAATGGCGTGCTATGGGGTATTGTTGGTCTAAGTTGCTGATAGCTCGAGTGTGTTCTAGTACTCGTTTTTTCGCCATATGTGTCGTGCTTCCTATATATATCAGTTCGCAAGGACAGGTTAAAGCATAGATTACAAACGGAGTAGTACATGTGAGGAATTGTTTAATCTGTTGCATCTTATTGATACTAGGGTTCCAGAATTCTTTTTTCATGTGGCTGTTCGCACAGGCTTTGCAATGGCCACATGGGTAGAAGCCCTGTAGATCAATACCTCTGGGGACGGTTTTAGTGCTTATGTCGTTATGTACTAATAGGTCCCTCAGGGTGAGTCCTCTTTTGTATGTTATGCTGGGGCGTTTAGGTAAACTGTCTCCAATTATGGGATCAGATGTCAGTAAATTCCAGTTTTTTGCTATGCTTTTGTGTATTTGTTTGGAGTTCCCATTGTAAGTTAGGATTACTCTGGTGATGGTAGAATCCTCCTCCTCTGTATTAGATTTGGCCGTTAGTAGGTCATCTCTCTCAGTTTCAGATACCTTTTTGATAGCTTTTTTAATCACCCACATAGGATATCCTCGATTGAGAAATCTCTGTGTCATCGTTTTTTCTTCTGTTAGATAGTCTAGATTGTTGCTGCAATTTCTTTTAGCCCTTAGGAGTTCCCCATAGGGGATGCTCCATTTCAGATTATCTGGATGGTTACTCTCTGCGTGTAGCAGAGAGTTACCTGCTGTATTCTTTCTAAAGAGTACAGTTTTGATGGTATTACCAGTAATCTCGACCTTGGTATCTAGGTATTCCATCTCTTTATCACTGATATTACTAGTGAGTTTGATGTTACGGGTGTTATTGTTTAGTCTTTTGATGAATTCGACAGCTTCCATTTTGTTTCCTGTCCAGATGACAAAAATGTCATCTATATAACGGAGCCACAATCGGAGCAGTCTTTGTCAATCTTCACTTTGTTGATTTTGTCAAGGAAATCTTTGTTATGTTATGTTATGTTATGTTACTTTATTTCTTTTATAGCGCACGGCTACTCCGGGGAGCATCCCGGCGCTTTAGCAAAGAATAACAACATAAAAACGGCAATCACACAACGATAAAAAAGCAGAGAATGAAAAGGGTCTATTTCATAAAAAGCCATGTTTTCAGGTCCTTTCTAAAGGCAAGAAGACAGGGAGCCTGTCTCAAGGACAGTGGTAGGTTGTTCCAAACTTTAGGTGTTAAATAGCGGAAAGACCGACCTCCCAATCGTGCGCGACGAATTACAGGAACAGTCATCATAGACAGACCAGATGACCTGAGAGTCCTGCTCGGTGCATACCGGGAAAGACGTTTCCCAATATACTTGGGGCCAATACCATGAAGGGCCTTAAAGGCCACAGTCAGGCATTTGAAAGTAATTCGCTTGGAGATGGGTAGCCAATGTAGAGTGTTCAATAAGGCAGTGGCACCAGCTCTCCTCGGGAGTCTAAAGATGGTACGGGCTGCCGAATTCTGGACAACTTGCAAACGGGTCATAAGATATTTCGGAAGACCCAAAAAGAGAGCGTTTTCGTAGTCCAGTCGTGAACCGATCAATGCCTGAACAACTGTTTTCCTGTGGTTAAGTGAAAGTAGAGGAAGAAATTTCCTCAACATCCGTAAAATGCTGAAGCATTTCCCAACAAGAGACAGGATGTGAGGTCTAAAGGATAGTTCACAATCTACTATCACTCCCAAATTCTTGGCCTTAAAAGAGACCTTATCAGGAGGAAACATATCTTGTGGCCACCAAGATTTCCAATCAGGTTCGGGGGCGCAACCGAAAAAGAGAAGCTCTGACTTGTCTGAGTTGCATTTTAAGCCATGACATCTAAACCACTCAAACACAGCACCAAGGCAATCCCTGATCTGTCTGTCATTGAAAAACCCACCCCTATCACATGTGAACAGGAGTTGGGTGTCATCAGCATATGACACATTCTGGGCGCCAAATGATTCCGCAACTTCCGCCAGAGGGGCCATAAAGATGTTAAACAGCATAGGGCTGAGAATGGAGCCCTGCGGGACTCCCACCTCTAGCGGAGCCATATCAGCGGAAAAAGGAGGCGCCCAGATCGTTTGTCGGCGGTCGGCCAGAAAAGATTTTAGCCAATTCCACACCGTTCCGCGAAGGCCACACTCTCAGAGTCTTGCAAGGAGGACCTCATGAGGAACGGTGTCGAAAGCCGCCGACAAGTCAAGCATGACTAACACGGCCTTTCCCCCAGAGTCGAGTACTTCCCTGATGGCATCGGTGACCTCAAGCAGGGCCGACTCCGTGCTAAAATTAGCGCGGAAGCCGGACTGCGAGGCGTGCAACAGGTCGTTTCCTTCAATGAAACTGGAAATTGTCCTGTGCACGTATCGCTCAGCCACTTTCGCCAGAGCAGGGAGAAGGGAGATTGGCCTGTAATTGGCATGGATGAGGGGGTCCAAGGTGGGTTTCTTGAGCAGAGGTAGAATCATGGCACGCTTCCATGCCTGCGGCACCACCCCTGTCGACAAAGATGTATTCAGCAGGGGGTTCACCAAGATGTTAATGGCGGATGCCACTTTCCCCAAATATTTAGCCGGACATGGATCTAAAGGAGAGCCGGATTTCAAGCCTGATAAAAGCTCCAAAGATGTACTAAGATCCATGTTAGGGAATTCGGAGAGGAAAGGACCGTGACCTTCCACAGAGCATGGTGGCACTAGATGGCTCAAGTCCGATTGAGCGCTGGAGAGAGAGGCCTGGATATCGGTGATCTTACTAACAAAAAAGATGGCTAGTTGTTGTATCCAAGAGTCCGTGTGAGTGTGTTTAGGGGTACAGACAGCAGGAGAAGTAAAATCCTGAACCACTTAAAAAATTTCTTTGCAGACATTATCAGCCTCATCAATACGATGTTCAAAATAGGCCTTTTTTTCATCCCAGGTTGACTGATGATAGGCTTTAATTGCTGCACGAAATTTCACTTTCTCAATTGGATCATAGGCCCGCCTCCAGGTCCTCTCAGCCCTTTTACACTCCTGTCGTTGTGTCCTCAACTGAGGAGAAAACCATGGGGCCGACGCTCTGCGCTCTCCTGGTTTAGGTGTCTTAGCGGGGATTAAAGTCTCAAATCTGGCTAAAAGCCATTTTTGGAGGAGGACAAGATTCTCTTCCAAACTTCCCAAAAGGGGACAAGGAAAGGTGATAAGAGCCTCAGATAGCATGTCCCCGGAGAGCAGATGAAACGGGCGTGAAGCCCGCGTAGTCTCAACCTCTCTCTCCCGAATAAGGGCAGTGACAGGCAGAGAGAAGGAGATTAAAAAATGGTCCGACCAGAGTACTGGCTGTATAGCACAGACAGAGATAGGTCTCGTTGAGAATACCTGATCCAAGGTATGGCCTTTGTTATGTGTAGGACCTTTCACAAACGGAGATAACCCTAACGGAGCCGTGATATCAATAAGTTTAGTAGCGTCGGGGTCACAGCTAATGTCCATATGGACATTAAGATCTCCGAGAAGAATGCAATGATCAGACCTAAGACAGGGAACTGAAAGAGCTACTTTGGTATCTCTCACATACGTAGGAAGACCCATGACAAAATCTCTAAGGAAATGATCAATGTAACGTGAGATATTCTCAAGTACACATCCTCTGGAACAACAAAGTGAAGATTGACAAAGACTGCTTGTTAATAACCATGGATGTAAATGCCCTTTACACCATAATCAAACACAATCAGGGGATGGAAGCATGTGCCAGATTTCTGAAAAGGAGGGGTATAAGATTTCTGGGACATACTACCATGTTGCTTGACATGATAAAACACTGTCTTGAAAACAACTTCTTCTGTTTTAATGGTGAGATTTTTTTGCAAGCCCATGGTACCGCGATGGGTACTTCCTTCGAGCCGAGCCTGGCTAACCTCTTCATGGGAGCATGGGAGGCAGACATCCATAACGACGCCCAATTCAAAATGGACTTCCAGAAAGTCCGATTGTGGCTCCGTTATATAGATGACATTTTTGTCATCTGGTCAGGAAAC